>NC_139390.1:84740000-85990000 GCF_054392235.1 Sus scrofa | reverse complement strand
ATATGAGTCTGGTTTTGTTTTGGAGATATGTTCATTTGCATCATATTTTAGATTCCACATATCAGTGATATCATATGGTATTTAACTTTCTCTTTCTGAAAAACTTCACTCAGTATGAGAATCTCTAGTTGCATCCATGTTGTTGCAAATAGCTTTATTTCACTATTTCTTTGGCTGAGCAATATTCCATGGTATATATGTACCCATCTTCCTCATCCACTCCTCTGTCTATGGATATTTAGGTTATTAACATGTCTTGGCTATGGTAAATAGTGCTGTTATGAACATAGGGTGCATGTATAAGAAGTTTTACTCTTAATCACAACAGGATTTGTATCAAGGAAAAATAAAAGTAATCTAGATGTCTGGGTAGAATGCTTATGTATACAGGCCTATGACTGCTCTGCCAATACTGAAAGAAATGACCAAGAGTGTGGAAAAATAGGAAGTAGACAAAAAAAAATAGTTGGGAAAAATATCACCCTTATTGTGGAATTTTTAAGATTATTTTTTGATAGAAATAATGGCAGTAATAGCATATTGAGAAGAGATGCTCAGAGGCTTATGGCAACTAATTTCCCTACGTGATAAAGGTGGCGTCATGGAAGCCAAGTAGAAGAGCTCGGGGACTCCTCCTCAACACCATCTATTTTAGAGAGCAAAATATTGGAAGTGGAGGTAAGTGAGGGGGCAAAAGAGGTTTCCTTTGTCAGCTGGAGGTTGAGGACATTTGAGGGGAGCTAAGGAGGTATTCACAGGTAGCAGGGCATTTACATGTTCCCTTCAAGACCAGGCTGCTCTTTAGATACTGTCTATTACTCATACAAAAAAAACCCAGAGCATAAACATACACGGCCATCAAGTCAAGATTTAAACTCAACTCTGTTTGGCTAAAAAATGCTAAAATAATAGATTCAAAGAATAGGGAAGTCATATATAACCAACTAAAGGTGTGTATCAAATCCACTTTTAAAAGTTTAAATAATTGTTATAATGTGATTGAAAAGGAAACTTTAATTTTGAAAAAAAAAATGTGTGGTATGGTGAGAATTTTAAAAGCTAGAACTAAAAACTTAAGATTCTATGAAAATAAAACCAGGATGTATGGGGGTGAAAAGGTAACATATGATCATGTTTTCATCCTGCATCACAGGAAGCCAATGAATACCATTTTGTTCTTGATATTGATGAAACACTTGGAAATTAAACACTCTTCCAGATAAACTGTGGGTTATTAAATACATCTAAACTGAATTTATCAAATGCACAGGGAATGATAATGACAACACTGCATATTAAAACCCATGGAACCAGGCCAAAGCTAAAATTAAAAGCAAATTTACATCATGAAATACTATGATTAAAATAAGAAGGAATGAAGATATGCAATTAAAAAATAACAAAATAGCTCACAAGAAAGAAGAAATAGAAGGGATTAATGAAATTATAGATAGAAGTTAGCATAAGCAAAAATGGTTAAGAATCTATAAATAAAAGAAATTCCTTCTGTTGTATCACTCAAAAGAGTCTTACAGATGTTAACAAAATATGGGATTATGTTTGAGACTGCCTGATTTAAAATACTGACTATGGGGTCACCTCAAAATTAATCTTAGAAATTCTGTCCAGCCCTAAAAATCTTAAAAAAAAGAAAGAAAGAAAAGGAAACTGACAAGGTTGCCTATCACAACTACATAGATGCCGGTAGAAGGACACAAAACCCTAGGATCAGAGACAAAAGACTTTCTGAGTTTCATGTCAGTATCAATTCTTTCTTTGCAAGTCCTGGGGGGTTTGTGGAGTAACACAGATATGTGCTCTGCACACAGTGAATTTGTATCGCAGCTGAGGAATCTGAAGAATCCTGGGCAAGAACTCAAATCTTTTACAATGGCCTGCCTACAAACCTGCCTGACCTTTGTGCCAAAGTGGGATATTGTCTTTATTATTCTGGGCAGTAAACACATCTTGCCATCGGCCCCAGAGAGAGACAGCATCTCTACCTTGAAAGACTGTTTGCTCTGCAGCATCCTTAAAAGCTAGTCCAGGAAAAAGGCTACTCATGCCTCTGCTCAAAATATGTACAGAAGTGAGGGAGACCCATGGAAAATTGTCTCCAAACACACATATATGCTCTAAATTGCAGGTTTTGATTTATAATTGTTCTGCATTTTACCTGTACAACTCTATGGAGTAGGCTACATAGGAGCCAGAATTTATTTAACAACATTTAACAATTCCTCCAAGTAATTCAGGACAACAGCCAGTAAATCCAAGTGTTAATTATTTGAAATAATTTTTTAAGGAAAAGATAATAGCTGGATAACCTGTATGAAAAACTTTTAAATATAGAAAATTAGAAATTAGGAAAGATATAAAACACAGATTAAAGAGGTCACAAAAGATAAGCAAATACAATATTTAACTGAATGATAATGTTGAGGATACATGGTTTTCTAAGAAAACACAAACTATCTACTTTTTTTGGCACTTATCTCCTTAATCTTTCTGGATTCAACTTTAATACATAATATGACAGAGGCATTGAACTTTTAAAATATTAGTTTATCAAATAGCTCTAATATCTGCTATCTCAAATATCTATTATATAATTCATCTTCATTCCATTGATTTAACTACGGAAAACCCTAAAATAAAGTAGCATAACACTAGAGATGGTAAAAAAAAAAAAAGTCAGTAAATTTGGTTTATAATTTTATTATCATCCTTCTGCCACAGCGGGTAGGGTAGGGCAGCCCATAAGAGTTCACAGCCAGGAGCCTGAGTCCTGGGCAAGAAATGTTGTCACTAAATTTGAATAATTTGGGGAATATTACCCCTGAAAATTTCTGTAGCTCAGTTACATCCACTATAAAATGAAAATAATTTGTACATACTTCCTATTAGGATTAAATGAGCTAATAATTATAAAAGGTTAAACCAGTGCCTTGCACAAAGCAGGCACTCAAAAGTGTTAACTATTACTAATTTTTTTTACTACTTTTTAATTTAGGACACCAAAACATGACAAATAAATATAGATGATAAAAAAGGTAACATATCTGAGAGGCAGAGTATATGGCTTTAATGTAAAAGAAGCTAATTCAAATTCATTTCTAATTCAAAAGCCAGGCTAGACATGTGTACATAAACATCATACTAGGAAAACCGTACGCTAATTCTCGTCCTAGTAATTACTTTCCATTTAATTGCTTGCTATTTTTTAAAATATTTTGAACAGCATTATGATGGCCTGCCTTATATGTAATTCTTTCTGTGTATTTTACATTATTTATGTTGGTTTGGTTTTTAGAATTGGGATTTTTGGTCAAAGAATCTGAACATTTTTAAGACCCCTGAGAAAAGTTGATGACTGCTTTCCAGAAAGACTTTCCATCTTTACACACTTCGAGTGGGCCAGGTAATTCCCTGAGACCTCCAGGCAACGTATCACCTCTTCTACTGATGCTCAAATGCATGACCAACTTGAATTATTTCCCCTACTCACCAACTACTGCAACTTCTATGAAGGCAAAGATGGCTGTATACATTGTTTTCCCTTCTGAGCTTTGCATGTGTAACCCAAGTTAGAAGCTTACTAGGCATTCATTGATTGATAATTTCTCATGTATTTTTACTACCACAATTTTATAGACTTCTTAAACCTATGAGTTGGTTTTTGTTTGTTTGTTTGTTTTTGTTTGTTTTTAAATCTTTTGGTAGCAGCAATTATATAAATGGAGGCTAGCCAGATGTCAAGGGAAGTCAAAGGATCCAGCTGGCTTTTCTGTAGCTCCTGCAGTTCAGTACCAGTCACGGTGTGGAGGGTACTGAGGAATGGCGAGTTAATATAAAAACTCTTGGAGTTTTTTTGTTTTTGTTTTTTTCTTTTTCCATTTTTTTTAAGTTTTACTGAAGTATAGTTGACTTACAAGGTTGAGATAATTTCTGCTATACAACAAAGTGATTCAGTCATACATATACACACATCCATTCTTTTTCAGATTCTTTTTTCATATAGGTTATCACAGAATATTGGGGTAGAGTTCCCTGTGCAACATAGGAGGTCCCCATTGGCCAATCATTCCATGTACCTCAAAGTCTTTGGGGAAAACTTCTCATCCCTCTGCAGACTGCTGTTCCTGATTGCCAAGATCATGGGATGACAGACAAAGTTTACTGCACAGGAGGTATTGAGAATTTACTAAATTAAAATGAGAGGAACAGGATGAGAGAACCCCACTTGAAGAAGAAGAGAAAGGAAATATTCTGACTCTTGTCTCTCTATGAAATATTTTCATAAGAGTGGCTTCAGGCCGCATCTAAAGTGACCAGGGGACATTCTCTTACTTTTCTAATTGTCTTGCCTGTATTACTGGGAATTCCCACCTCATGGGTCACATCAGTGATTCAAATCTGGCAGTGAGGGCAGGGAAGAACACAGAATCCATGGTGTCATAGCCAAGGATATCTTAGTCACAAGGACAGGGCTCTGAACTCACCTGAAGTAACTTTGGGCTTTCCAGGGGTGATGACTTGGCAGCAGATGACAATGAATTCTACAGGAATCTGCATGGAGGGGCAAAGTGACACCAAAAGAGATGGCATCACATTGTCATCTCAAATTTCTAGAGAGTTTACTAAGAGCTTGACATTTGTTTTGTTTCTCTGTTCCTTCCTCAACCTCTTTTTCTGTCTCACTCATATATTTGTGTGTCTATAAGGGAATTCTCAATTAATCCAAGGAAACTGCATGTGCTTTTAAAACAACAGGAGGTCACCAACCTTATTCAATAAGGAACACTAATAAGGGCATATTTGCAGTGGGACTCAGGTTTTATTGGTGGTGGTTGTGAAATTAAAAAACAAAATCCCAGTGTCTCTTTGAGCAATTGACCCAGAGAAAGTGACTTATCCTCTTCCTATCAGGTAACATGAAATTATATTTATGCTTACCAGTTTTGAAATTTAAGCCACCAGCTATGAGCATTTTAGGCCTCCTTCAGCAGTTATGATATTGAAAATAATGATACACGCTAAACAGAAAGACTCACTAACGTGGAGAAGAGATTAGTGGTTGCCAAGGGGGAGGGGGAGGGAAGGGATAAAGTGTGAGTTTGGGGTTAGCAGATGCAAACTAGTATATATAGGATGGATAAACAACAAAGTCCTACCGTATAGCACAGAGAACTAGATTCAGTGTCCTATGAGAAACCATAATGGAAGAGAATGTGACAAGAATATACAAGTATAATGAACAGCAGAAATTAACACATTGTAAATCAATGATACTTCAATAATTTTTAAAGGGAAATAATGATACAGGCTTTAAAAATCTAAAAACAGCTCTAATAACAGAAGGAAAAGGAAACAATCTTAAGTGATGTCTCTCTTTTTGGGTTCCTGAACATCAAATGGGTCAGGCTTTCTTGGCACCTGCTGGCCCCAGCTATGGTGACTAGAGTCTGGCTATGTGATAATAGATGCATCAGACTCATACACACCAGCTGTTCCATGCTTCTACGTCTTGTCCTCAGGGTCCCATTCTGATTCCAGTTGACCCGAATGGTTGTAGTGCAAGTGCCCTGAGCATGCGCTATGAATGGAATACCTTGTCCAGGCATCATCTGGACTCTGCAGGCCACCTCTATGCGTCAAAAGTAAGCAGGTTTCTACTTGTAGAAAATAACTGAACCCATCTATGCAAAGGATGGCATTCCCTGTGTTTATTTCATTCAGCAGATCTGGGCCTCCCGTTTCCCTCATTCTGTCAGATGCAGCTTTCCTTTCCAGCCAGTGAGGACGTTTTGTAGTTAAGAATCTTCTGATAAACATAACATTGCAATGAGAGAAAAAGAGTCAGAAGTCTTGACGCTGAGTTCTACTTGAGGATGTGAGCACATTTCTGCAATCTGGACCTGCATATTCATCTAATGAATTCAGTTTGGAAATTTGGCTCCCATTGCTACTTCCTAAAAGAGATGGAGTGCCAACAGGGTGGCAGCTGAGAGGGAAAGGACAGAAGGCTGGAGAGTGGGCGAGACTAATTGGTCTTGTCACATAACACAGATTAGATGGTGTCTGCTGAAAACTAGGAGGGGGTAGGGGCATTGCATCACTGTTTATCCCCAAAAGATTAAAGCCAAGTATCCTCAGAGCATCACGTACAGGGATAGAAGCACAAGTCTCTCAACAAAAAAATAGGAAAAAAACTAAGGGTAAAACAAGTGAAAGGAGAAAAAGGCAATGTTTTGTTCTTTAGCTACATAAGGGAATTGAGACCAGAAGAGTGAAGCCCAATCTGATAAGAATTCTGATAAATTTTGATAATTCAATAAGGCCAGAACAGAACTTTACCCAGCTAATTAAGTCAGTAGGTTTTTTGGTTTGTTTGTTTTGTTTTGTTTTGTTTTGTTTTAAGAGGACAAAAGATTGCTGGGGTTGTAGGGAGTATTTTAACCACAAAGAAGGGTCAACTTTTCAAAAAAAGGAGTGAATTTTCAAATATAAATAACATAATTAACAGCATGATTCTTATCTAAATGTAAAGCAACTTAGAATCTCTAACATAAATATCATTATAATTCAGTATATTCTACAATGTACCACTGCATTTTTAAGACAACATCCTGAAAACAATCTTAGGAAAACTAGGCTGAGCTGTCCCTTACTTTTTCTTAGTTGTTTGTTTTTGACCTCGGATGCAGAAGTTCCCAGGCCAGGGACTGAACCCCCGCCACAGCAGCAACCTGTGCCACAGCAATAACAATGCCAGATCCTTAACCCACCAGGCCACCAGGAACATCTGTTCTGAATATTTAAGTGACCACTGCATGCTGGCTTAGTGACCAAAATTCCTAAAAGAAGAAAACCAATGTATTCTTTGTCTACCCTCTCGTCTTACCTATTTGTCCTCCTGCCCCATTCCTGCCCTTGCATCTTTCTGTCTCTACTTTTCCTGAGATACTTGGACCCCTTCTAGCCAATACCAACTCTTTTAATAAGAAAACATGAGGAAGAAATAGAAAGTGTTGATTTGTGACCAACAGGTTAATTTTTTTTTTTTTTTTTTTTTTTTTAGGGCCATACCCACAGCATATGGAAGTTCCCAGGGTAGGTGTTGAATCAGAGCTGTAGCCGCTGGCCTACACCACAGCCTCAGCAAAGCCAGATCTGAGTGGTGTCCATACCTACACCACAGCTCATGGCAATGCCAGATCCTTAACCCACTGAGCAAGACCAAGGATCGAACCTGCATCCTCATGGATGCTAGTCAGCTTTGTTTCTGCTGAGCCATGATGGGAACTTCAATTCCTTTAGATTAATGCAGGTTCTATGCCATAACCTTTTCCCTAGACCCTGGAACTCAAATGAAATAGATACTTCCCGCAACTCTTTCTCTCCTGCCTCTGACCGTGGACAGCAGTTAAATTAGCCTCTTTGGGTTGGTCTTACATACTACACGGGACATGTCCCAAACACCCTCACTATTAAACCCAGCTGTGAGCTAACAAATGGTACCAAAATTGATTTTTATCTCCATTTTACCATTAAGAAAACATATACAAAAGTCATAACTTCCTGTAAATACCTGAGCCTGTTCTGCAGCATTAGTAAACAATCTGAACATCTGTAATGGGAACGTTTTATATAATGGGTGGACGTGGTTTGTCATATTGCATAGTGTCAAATAACGTAACAATTTTCCTCTTTTAGAAGGCTTCTGAGGGTTTTCTCTACTGAGTAAATCCTTCCAGTATTTTCTTTTTTTTTTTTTCTCCCCACTCTTGGTAGCTAGATATTCATTTTCTGTGAAAGTGTAAGTAGTGACATTCCTAGAAAGAATAATATTGGCTTTGGTTTGTACTTCTCACACTTAAGTCCTCCACAGATGTTTCTAGAAAGATGAAAGCTAAGGTTACACATTACACCTTATTACTGCTATTATAAAATAATACCAACTATTGAATGTTCAGAAATGGCTCACCTATGAGCTTAAACGAGAACCTTTCTTTCTTAAAGGATATTGGCCAAGAATCTCTAGCAAGAAAAATTGTTAAGTTTGCTTTCAGAAAAAAAAAAAAAAAAAACTAGCTCCTAACCTTACATTTGCAGATTCAGAGACATCAATAGGAGGGAACAGGAGAGAATATGCAGGGAAAGGAAGGGACCTAGAGGGTAATGGGGAAGGGTTTGGGGTGGCCATACCATCACAATGAAGGGAGACAATTACAAGAACCAGATAATTTTGAAATGAAAATGTGATTCTGGACTTCCAGTTAGTTACAGAAAAATCCTGGGGCATATTACAATAAAAAATAGTCCTCTTGAATTTTTTTTGCAAATTATTGAAATTATTATTATTATTATTTGCAGACACTCTGATTTTAAAGGCACTGGTGATTTCTCAGAAATCTGAGTTCAGGAGAAAGTCATCTTCCCTGCCTAGTGGCCCTGTTGTCTATCTACTACATTGGCGGCGGGGGGGAGGGACAGCATTCTAATAATTGTTGTAATCATCCCAACTGAGTGCCACATGGACAGTACTGTCAGCCTCTGATGTGACAGGCCCTTGTTCTATAGAACTCATCTGTGGTCATCCTGGCCATTAATCATGTGGAGTTGTTTATTTTCCTTTCTGTTTTGTACCCCAAAATGATACCTTTAGATTCCAGTGAGACAAATGAAAAATGAGCTATGTCTTTTGTATTTACAATGACGATTGCTTCATTAGCAGCAATATCATGGACCACTTATAATTGCAGCAGTGAGACGTCTATCTCTCTGTCCATCTATCTATTACCTCATTTAATTCTCATGACAATTTTGTGAAGGTAGGTAATATTTTTATCTCCATATGACAATGAGAAACTTTACCTTCAAGGGTTGAAACATCCCCAGGGTCTGAAGACAGGTGAGAGACAGAACCAAGATTTGAACCTCATCATTTGGATGATAAAGTCATTTAAGTATCTTGCTATCCTACTTTTTAAATTAATTTCATGTCATTATGTTGTCATTTTTATGTCTAATAGGCAAATGAGACAGAAGTTATAAAAAATGTTGGAATGAAATGAGTTATTCTTTGTTTTACTATCACTCACTTGCCATTTCCCCATATCTGATCATTCATTGATGAATAGATTCTTACCCAGGTAAGGAAATCAGATAAGGGACCAATAGGCTCATATGATTTTGCTTTGGTACTTTTCTGTTTGTGCTACCACGTGTGTTATTCTCAGAGAAAATTGTGTAAGTGCTCTAAGGTCATCTTTCACAGCTGTATTTTATACTACTCAGTTTCTGTTGTTATTCATCTGAAGAGAGAACGTGAGTCGATAAAAATTATAGCTAGGCATATTTCTCAAAGTTACAACCTAAATGATTGAGCTCATAACCTCCAAATCATGATCTTGTGATAACATTGCATTGCATGGTTTCATTTGTTTGTTTAGTTTTGGTTTCATGGGTTTTTTTTTTTCTTTTTTTTTTTTTTCTTTTTAGGGCCACACCTGTAGTATATGGAATTTCCTGGGCCAGTAGTCGAACTGGAGCTACAGCTGGGGCCTATACCACAATGACCCCAATACTGGATTCAAGCTCCATCTGCAACCTATGCCACAGCTTACTGCAATGCCAGGTCCTCAACCCACTGAGCCACAGTGGGAGCTCTGCATTGTATGTTTTCTTCAATATTGAATCTAAGTCTCATTCTCTACAACATGATTTAAACCAATTTATGGAAAAGTGGGTATAATATTATGATGTAAAAAGAATCAGCAAAATAAGATATAAGAAAAAAGAGAAGAATGCAGGTAGCCAAATGGCAGGATTAACTCAATGGTACAATTAAACTTTAAATTATTATTAGAGTAATAACTCTAATAATTGTAGAACTTCATGGACACCAGAACTAAAAGGAAGCATGATGATTTAATTGCATTGTTATTATCTCTAATAATACAATTGAGTGCATGCCAGCCTTATTATTAACTCTTCTTTATCTTCATATCTGTATTGTATCCATTCCTATTAATTTTTCTAATATTTGGTGGGGGGGGTAAGAAAGTGTTATATGGCTTGTACTTTTATAGTCCCATATATTGCTAGAATTTACATTAACAGGAGAGTTGTTATAAATTTTTGTTGTAAAACTAAAAATAAAGAAAGTATGAGGCTACATATTTCTAATTAATTCGCTTGGACTATCAAAGTAAAACCCACTAAATAAATGATTAAAGGTCATGAAGAGAAGTATAGTTACTTGTATAACAGTGTAAATGAGAAGATAAGTAAAATTTGACAATCTAAAAAGTAAAAGCAATTTATATCATTCTCAGGTCTTAAAATTGGGTGATGTTTGGCTCTATCTCTGGATATACAGGTACAAACAGAACATGTAATTGTGTTGATAATTCTTGAAGATGTTTCAGGATGAAAATATTGAAGAAATTTCATACCAAGTATGTTTTTTCTTTAAAATATCAACCAAATTTTTGTTTCCACTTGGAGCAATAGACTACAAAATCAATTGGGACAACACTTATCAAAAAAAAAAAAAAAAAAAAAAGAGCATTTAAGTTTTGAGAATGTCTCTAGAACCAGAGACCTCAGCTGGCCACTGAAGACAATACAACATGTATTTACAGAGAATGACTTTCAGCTGTTTCCAAAAAGCTTTCATTTTTTAAATTAGAATTTTACTCAACACTGAGTTTTTATCAGTCTGTTCCAGTTGGCATTTTTTTAACCTTTGAACCATTAAATAAATCATAGTCTCACTAAAACTAGATTCCAACACTCCAACAAAATGATTTCTAGACTTCCCATGCATGATCTTTTACATTTAACAAAAAAACAAAATCCTTAACAATTTTCTATTTATATCACTTTGGAACATTCCTAAAATTAAAATGTGCATTAACCTGTTTCTAATATGTATTATGGATGCTTTCTACCATCACATTTCATTAATACCAGCTCTGAAGATCTTTGGGCATTTCAGCACTTTATGTGATGGTAGCAAATGCTGAGCAGAATGAACCCAAAGAAATTCATATCCAGATATATCATAATTAATCTCTTCAAATCTAAAGGCAAAGAAAAAAATCTTGAAAGAAAGCAGAAAAAAATATTGCATTATTTATAAGGCAGCAATGATTTGAATGACTATGTTTCTGATAAGAAAAATAAAGGAGGCTGGTAGGAAGAAGAACACTTTTAAAGTGCTGAGAGGAAGAAAAAAAAAACACCCAGAATTCTATATCAAGCAAAAATATCATCCACAAATGAAAGTGAAATAACGAAATGAACAGATGAAGGAAGACGAAGACTGAAAGGGTGCATTGCCAATAGACCAGAACTAGAGGGATTGCTAAAGGAACTTCTTCAGAGACAAGGAAATGATATGAGAAGGCAACTTGGTAAGGAGTAAAGAAGTCATATTAGAATGTAAATAATTAGGTAGATATAACGTATTGTTCTTTTCTTGAGTTTATTTTTAAATATGTTTGGCAGTAGAAAGCAAAATTATAGCACTGCCTGATATGATTTTCAATGTACATAGGTGTAATACATAAGACTCGTATCATAAGGGGAAGGTGGACAAAGGGTCCTAAATGGTGGTAAAGTTTCTACATTCGACCCCAAGTGGTAAACTACTGATTTTAAACTGACTGAGAAAAGTTAAATATGCATATTATAATGTCTAGAGTAACCACTAAAGTCCTGTACAAAGAAATATATTAAAAAATATGACAGATAAAGTAAAAGAGAATACTAAAACTATTGGTCAAATAACTCAAAAGAAGGCAGAAATGGAGAAACAGAAGAACAAATAATAGAAAACTAAAAAAAAAAAAAAAAAATTTTAGATATTCCAGAGAGGTATTATCAATTAGTAAGAATTATAGTGATAATGAATCTCTCGTGTTTATTCATTACTACATAACTGGATTTTATCCAGTATATTAACAGTCTCATTCACAGAAAACTTATTTCTGTATTCAATAAAAATTACCTTTGTGAATATAAAAGAATAAACTATGTTTATGAATCTACCTCTTCAAGAAGGGTAGATGATTATGTAATAAGTAGGACCAACGTGTTTTTATACTTCTGTTTATTGGCTGATAGTGTAACACAATCCCCAACAGATGTTAGAAAAAAATTTTATCCTATTGGATGAATGCAGTATTATACTATAATGTCTTAAATCAGGCTATACATATTTTACATGCTGTATTAGTATATATATCTCAAAATTGTTTTAGAAATTTTAATTGTTAACCATTCATTATACATTTTATGAAAATAAAAAAAGAATGAATAATATAAGAAACAAATACAAATCAAATAATAAAATGGTATACCCAGGAGTTCCCGTCGTGGCGCAGTGGTTAACGAATCCGACTAGGAACCATGAGGTTGCGGGTTCGGTCCCTGCCCTTGCTCAGTGGGTTAACGATCCGGCGTTGCTGTGAGCTGTGGTGTAGGTTGCAGACGCGGCTTGGATCCCGCGTTGCTGTGGCTCTGGCATAGGCCGGTGGCTACAGCTCCGATTGGACCCCTAGCCTGGGAACCTCCATATGCCGCGGGAGTGGCCCAAGAAATAGCAACAACAACAACAACAAAACACACACACACACAAATAATAATAATAAAAAATAAATAAAATAAAATAAAATGGTATACCCAAATGCAAACATATCAAGAATTAACATCCAACAAGAATGGCATTTAAAAGCTAACTAAAAGAGATTAGAATGTATTTTTTAAAAAAGAAAAGAAAAACATGACCTAACAATGCTATTTATAAAAAACTTACTTTAAATATAATTATACAGGTTAATTAAAAATAAAAGGAAAGGAGAAGATATACCATACAAGCAATATTGTAAAGGAAGTAGGAATAGCTATACTAATATCAGACAAAATAGACTTCAGAGCAAATAAAATTATCAGGAACAAGAGGGAACATTACATAATGATAAAATAAACTTACCAAGAACACATAACTATCCTAAACATATACATGCACCAAAACAAATCTTCGAAATTCAGGAAACAAAAGTGACAAAACTGAAGGAATGATTAGACAAGTTAGAAATTGTAGGAGTTCCCACTGTGGCGTAGCAGAAATGAATCTGACTGAGATCCATGAGGATGAGGGTTCAATCCCTGGCCCCCTTCAATGGGTCAGGGATTCGGCTTTGCCATGAGCTGTGGTGTAGGTTGCAGACACAGCTCAGATCTGGCATTGTTGTGGCTGTGGTGTAGACCAGCAGCTGCAGCTCCAATCAATTTGACCTCTACCCTGGGAACGTCCACATGTCGTGGGTGTGGCCCTAAAAATAAACAGAAATGTAGTTTGTGATTTCAACATTCCTGTCTCAGTAATTGTTAGAACCAGTAGACAGAAAATTAGCAAGGATACAGAAAAATAGAAAAGCCCCAGGAACCAACTGAACTATTTGACTTTATAAAACCCACAGATAACAACAGCAGAATACACATTTTTATCAAGTGCACCTTGAATATTGACAAAGACAAAACACATATCCTGGTGATAAAACAAATGTTAACAAATATAAAATAATTACAACCATATTGATATGTTCTCTGAACAAAATGGAATTAGATTGGAAAATTGATAAAAGAAAGCTAACAGAAAAATCTCAAAAGATTTGAATATTCAACAAGATATTCCTAAATCCATGCTTGAAAGAGGAATTCTCAAGACAAAAAAATAGAAAATATTTGAACATGTCAAACTTTGTGAAAGGCAGCTAAAACAGCGCTTAGCTGTACATTTATAGCATTCGATGCTTACCCTGAAAAAGAAAGGCTTAAAGCTAATAATAAACTTCTACCTTAAGAAAAGAGCAAAATAAACTCATATCAAGCAGAAACAATAAAATAAAAAAGAGAAAAAAATCAATAAAAGGTAGAGGAGAAAAAAAAATCAACGAAACTACAAGTTGATATACCTTTAGTAAGACTAACAAAAAAGCACAAAGACCCAAAATACTAATAAAGGAATTAAAGATGTTATATCACCACAGACTGTAAAGACATTAAGAGTAAACCATAATAAGCCTATGCATATAACTTTGAGAACTTAGATGAAATGATACAAATCTTTGAAATCTACTAACTCCTAAAACTTACCCATGTGGAAATACATAAAGCTGAATCACCCTATAACTACTGGAGAAATTAAATTCATATTTTAAAACTTTCCAGAGAGGAAATCTCTGGGCCCAGATGGTTTCCCTGGAGAATTCTACCAAACATTTAAAGAAAAAGTAGGACCAATTCTGCATACTCTCTAAAAAAAAAAAATGGAAAAGCATAGAACTCTTCACAATTCACTGTAGGAAGCCAGCACCTCCCTGATGAACTTAGATGAAGGGCAGCAAGAAAAGAAAATTACAAAGTCATATCCCTCATTAGAATGGATATAAAAATCCTTAAGAAAATATAAGCAAATCCAATTCAGCAGTATATAAAAAGAATAAACACCGCACCCAGTGGAATTTACCCTAGGAATCAGGACCACTTCTATATTCAAAAAGTGATGGGTGTAATCTACCATATTATGGTCTAAAGAGAAAACCAACATGATTATGACTGAAGAAAAAGCATCTGACAAAATTCCAAATTTATTCATGATAAAAAATTCTCAGTGAACTAGGAGTAAACAGGAACTGTTTTTCAACTTGATAAAAAGCATCTACAAAAAGCCTACAGCTAATTTCATACTTAATGGTGAAAGACTGACTGCCTTCTCAGTAAGACTGATAAGAAGAAAAGAATTTACCCCCACCAGTCAAATGCAGTATTAAACTGCAAGTCCTAGTTAGTGCAATAAGGCAAGAAAAAATTTAAAGCCATACAGATCAAAAAGAAAGAAATGATAATGTATCACTGGGTCACTTTGCTATACAGCAGAAATTGGCACAAACCTGTATATCAACTACAGTTTAATAAAAAAAATTAAAATTCTTTTTACTTTTAACATTTTTTAGCAGAAATAATAAAATAACAGCAGAACAGAATCACAGCAGAAATAAATAAAATTGCCTCTATATTCAGATGATATGATTGTATACTCAGAAAATCCCAAGGAACATATTTTTTAAACCTCCTAAAAATAATGGGGTTAGAAAAGTCGTGAGTTAGAAAGTACCACAAAGATCAATTATATTTCTATATTTATGTAACAAACAATTAAAAAGCACAATTAAAAACATAATATCATGGACTCCAGTTCCAACAAATGAAACTCTTAAATGTAAATCTAACAAAACTGTATTGTATCTATCTACATGCTAAAAACTACAAACACTAATGAAAGAAAGTAAAGACCTCAGGGAATTATATCATTTGTGATGTAACAATGCGTGATAATGTGAGAAAAAGAATGTGTATATAAATACACACACACACATAATATATAATATGGCTGGCTCATTTTGCTGTACAGCAGAAATTGAGAGAACACTGTAAACCAACTATAATAAAAAAAAATTGAAATCTAAAAAAAAACAGACAGTAAAGACCTAACTAGACAGGATACACTGTGGTCATGTGGTCACTGATTAGAAGGATCAACGTGGTAAAGATCTCAATTCTCCATGGTAACAAAGAGAACAGGACATTGCTCACCACCCGAACTCCAAGGATTAAGTCATCAGCCCTTCTAGTCACTGACCTAGGGAGCACTCTGAGGAGAGCTTAGGATGAAAAGCAGTATGAGGCACTCTGCTTTGGAAAAACAGGCCTCTTAGATAGATAGTTATATATCCCAGGAAGATTATTTTATTTTATGGTCATACCCACAGCATATGGAAGTTCCCAAGCCAGGGACTGAATCCAAGCCATCGCTGCAACCTAAGCCACAGCAGCAGCAACACCAGATCATTTAACCAACTGTGCTGGGCCTGGGATGAAACCCACACCTCTGCAACAACCAGAACCACTGCAGTCAGACTCTTAACTCACTGTGCCACAGTGGGAACTCCCTCAGGAATAATTTTAATGAATCCAGATTTGAACCTTCCTATATACAGAAAAGCACTAAAATCATTAACTTGAGATGTGTTCCTTGTGACTAGAGTAATCTTTTACTGGGCTGTATGCTTGATTGGACGTGTTTCCTAGCCAAAAATCATAACATAAGCTGGTTTCTCCCCAACCTGTTCAAAGAAGTTTCCTCAGAGCTACTGAAAAGCTGACTCTAGGGCTATAGTCCTCATAAAGACCCTTAAACTCACAACTTTATGAGATCGCAGATGTGGCTTGGATCCCACATTGCTGTGGCTCTGGCTAGGCTGGCGGCTACAGCTAGAATTGGACCCCTAGCCTGGGAACCTACATATGCCACAGGTGTGGCCCTAAAAAGACAAAAAAACAAATATATATATATATATATATATAAAATAAATATATAAATATACAAATATATATGTATATATAAAATAAATTAATCAAATTGGTTAAAAAAAAAGTGTATTTGTAAAGGCAAAGGAATTAGAATAACCAAAGTAATTCTCAACAAAGCTGTGGTAAAACATATTATAGGTCAATGGGACAGAGTATAGAGTATAGAAATAGACTAACACAAGCATATTCAATTACAAAGTCCATTCAATAAGGACAGAAGAGTATTTAAACAAATGGTGGAGTTTCCATCGTGGTTCAGTGGGTTAAGGACCCAATGATGTCTTGAGGATATGGGTTCAATTCCTGGCCTCACTCAGTGGGTGAAGTATCTGGCATTGCCACAAGCTGTGACACAAAGGTCATAGATGTGGCTCAAATCCGGTGTTGCTGTGGCTGTGGTATAGGCCCCAGCTGCAGCACCAATTTGACCCCCAGCCTGGGAACAGATGTGGCAGTAAAAATAAATAAATAAATAAAATTTTAAAAATGATGTTACAAGAATTGTATATCAAATAAAAATAAATTTCAACCTAAACCTCATACCTTATACAAAAATCAACACCAAATAGATGAAACATAAAACTCTAAGTTTAGGGGGGATCAAACATAGAAGAAAATCATGTGAGGCAAAACCACACTAGGCAGAGTTCTTGGACATGACACCAAAAGCATTATTGATCCAAGAAAAAATTGATAAATAGGACTTTATCAAAATTTAAAACTCTTATGGGATGAGAGACTATTGTGAGAATTAAAGATTAAGGTTCAGACTGGTAGAAAATACTTGTAAATCTTGTATCTGGAATAAGATTTGTGTCCAGAACATGTAAAAAACACTCAAAGGTCAATAAGGAAAAAAAAGATGGGCAAAAGATCAACATGACATTTCCCCAAAGAAAATCTACAGAGGGACTATAAGCACATTAAAAATTTAACATCCTACACACCCTCAGTTAACCTATACTGATATCCCACTACACACCTGTTAGAATGGCTAAAATATAAAATACCAATAACCCTAAGTGCCAAGGAGAATACAGAGAAACTGGAACTTTATAAATAACTGGTGAGGATACAAAATGTTATAGCCCCTCCTGGAAAATAATTTAACAGCCTCTCACGAAGTTAAAATACATGAGCCAGTAACCTCACTCCTGGGCATTTATGCTAGAGAACTAGAAACATGTTTATAGAGAAATCTACACATAGATGTTTACAGCATTTTATTCATAATATACCCAAACTGGAAACAACAAAAATGTCCTTCAGCAGGTGAATGGATAAATAAGGGGTGTAACATTGGGAATTTCCTAACCCCTATAAAGAGAAATCAGCTCTCCATACACACAACTTAGATGTACTGCCAAGGCATTGCTGAGGAAAAGCAGTCAGTCTCAAAATTTATACATAGTGGGATTCCATGTATATGACATCCTCAAAAAGAAAAACTATAGTCCCAGGAGAGGTTTGACTACACAGGGATAGCAAGATGGGATGTTTTGCAGGGGTGGAAACGTTTTCTATCCTAACGGTGGTATAGGGGAGGGAAAAAACCTATTTTCCTCTACCCACCTCAGGTTGTCAGATGGGGCTCTATAAATTAGACTGGCCAAAGACAGATGGACAAGAGAAAAACAAACAGAAGTTTATTCATATGTACAAAGCACATGTACACATGGGAATGATGAGTAACCTAAAGGGGTGGATGGAACTTGGGCTAATACACTATCATAGAGGAAATAATGGAAAAGGGGTTTCCAGTTTGGATTGGGGCAAAGAAGCAGGTAGGAAAAGGTGATAGGGTGGGGGGACCATGGTCAACAGGAATTGTTCAGTAAGCTTTGTTATGCAAATTAAAACCAGTGCCTTCCCCCAAGAGCTATTGAGCCCTCCTCTTCCTGCTGTGGGAGAAGGGGACTCCTTTTCAAGGGGAAATTTCCTTTAAAAAAGGAAAACTTGTGCCTTTACAGATTCTCTTGCATCTGCTGGTTCTCAATGGCCTTTAGCACAAAATAATTCATATGCCAAAGAGGCATATTTTGGGATGCCATATTTTGGTAGCTTTCAAGGATGGTGGTTTATATGAGTGTATACTTATGTTAAAACTGAGAGAATTGTACACTTTTAAAAGTATATTTTATTGTCTTTTAACTTGAGCAATAAAGCATAAATATGAAAAGAGTAGGGGAAAGTAATCTTATAATGCGAAAGAACTTTTGAGTTAGAAGGTCTTCATTCTAGATCATCATTTAATACATCACTTTAAAGTGATTAATTTTTCTCAATCTATTAAATGGATATGAAAATACCTAACTTGACTTTCTGTATGGTAGTGGTTCTCTGTGGTATTTAATCTCCATTTCCATTTAAGTTCTTAAAGATTACTAAGAATGTCAGAGAATTTTTAGCTATGTGGGTTATACTTAGCCATATTTATATTAGAAATTAAAACAGAACAAATATAAATATTTACTAACTCATTTAAAAATAACAGTAACAAACCAATTCCATATTAACACAATTAACATTTTTAATAAAAACTATTTTCCATATTTAATAAAATGGTGAGAAGTCAAAATGTTTACAATATCTTCAAATGTCTTAATGCTCAGTTTAATGGAAGACAGCTGTATTTTTTATAGCTGTTTCTGGTCTCTGGGACCCGTGAGGTCTCAGACTAGGCTTTAAGAACTACTCCTTTGTAGGAGAAAGAAAATTAGGATAGGAGAAAGGACTATTCAGTGTGAAATTTTCTCTATCAATGAATCTTTACATATCATTATTATGTTTGCAAATGGTGTGTGTTATAGATTTGAAAACAGAATTGAAAATTTTATTTCTGTATGTATGAGAATATAGGAAAATTACTGCCTTAGCCAAAACTAAAATCTACCTCTCTTGATCCCCAATCCTGCATTCTCTCAGTATATCATTTTCCTCCCAAAATGCCTTGCTAAGGACATGACAAATCCTGCTGTCCCTGTCCTCCCACTTCCAAATATATTGGAAGGTATAGTAAACACTTCTGGAATCATTAGATATTTTTAAAGTCTAAAAATGCTGTTCTGATTTAGCTTGCTTATTTTCTCATTTTTCCCTTTAATCCCCCCCCCCCGAATTATGGCTTCCCAAATATTGTCTGAATTTTTCTGAATAATAACAGCTGTTCATTCCCAGGTTGGCTATGACCCCAAAGCAGCAATGGCACTGAGCCAATGTCCTCTCACTGACAGCTTCAAGAAAATTAACATTTTCTGGCTTCTGCTCACTGAGAGATCCCCTTCCTATCTGAACTCACAGGAGATGTTAGGGAGAATGAAGTTGAATGAAAATAGTGCAAATTCTCGACTTTTTGCCTTGGCGTGCCTAAGAATATTGGGATTTTCCAAATGTCATTAATAAACAATATATCTGAATGCTAAAACATTATAAAATAAAGAATTTGATACCTCCTGAGGAGACTTTATTTCCCATCCTTTACTCAGTAACACACTGATGTAAGAATTGCATGAAACTGCTAAATAAATATTTCTCATAGCAGCCCATTTTAATCGTGTTTGCTGCATAAGAAACCGCTTCAAAATATATTTATTCAGGAGTTCCCATTGTGGCTCAGAGGGTTAAGAACCTGACATAGACTCTGTGAGGATGTGGGTTCAATCCCTGACCTTGCTCAGTGAGTGCAGGATCCAGCATTGCCACAAGCACTGATGTAGTTCTCAGATGTGGCTCAGATCTGGGGTTGAATGGCTGCGATGTAGGCCTGCAGCTGCAGCTCTGATTCCACCCATAGCCTGAGAGCTTCCATATGCCATGGGGGTGGCCATAAAAAGGAAAAAAATACATATTTACTTAGCTTAGGATTCTGTGGGCCAGCGGATTTAGGCTAGGCTCCACTGGCTAGTTCTGCTGGGCTCAGCTGCCTTTGCATCTACAGGCAGCTGGGATGATTTATTTCTTAGCCTCTAACAAGCCAGCCCACACACTGACTGGTCAGAATTTTGCACCAAAGCAGATTATCCTTTTCCCTTGAGGCCTGGACCCGGAGTTTGCACACTGTCACTTCTGCCACATTCACTTGGCGAAAGCAAGTCACAGGGCCAGCCCAGATGGAAGGGGTAGGAGGGTAGAAGCCATCTCTTGATGGGAAGAACTGCAAAGTAATGTGTAAGGGTGTGTTATAGAAAGGAAGATGATGCAGCTAGTTCTTCAAACAATCTACTATACCCATTTTACAAGACCCAGAAAGCTACTCCATGTCATTTTTCAGTTCAAAAAAGAGATTATAAAGGTATGAGAGAAGAAAGCAGAAAACATGTTGGAACAAAACCTAAATATGCCAGGAAGGACACTTTTGTTGGTGGTGACAGGGAGAAATGGAAAAAGCTGAGTGCTAAAAATTATAAAGAGCACTTCGATTTGCAATGTGTAGTCATATAGGGTATAACTAGGAGTAATGGAGAGTGAAATTGAGAAAAAGAAAACTTGGGCAGAACTCCATGAAGGTTCTAAGAGTAAAGATTATTATTCTATAGAATAATCTTGCAGACAAAGCAGGTTATTGCGCATTGCATAAGCATTTGAAAAACGTTTGTAGAAACACACTTTTTAATTCTACAAGAAAGAAAAGTGCCTTAGACGTTACAAGACAGGGCAGTTTGTTTAACTTTCTTCCTTTCTGTACTTATCTGCTGATGTCACCAATTTTCCAAGTATGTCATCACTCCTCTGTCCATTTTCATAATATTTGGACTGGCCCTATCTGGATCATGCCTGGTGAGCTCCAACAACATCTCCATCGGCCACCCTGTTGCTTCCATTTCTCCTTCCTATACAATAGTGTCTCGAATTCCAAAAGCATCATCTTGGAATTACGCTCTCCTTAAAAATCTAGTATTTTGTTTAAACTATCATTTTCAGCCAAAGGACAATTTAATTGGTTCCTAGCATATGCTGGATGTTAGGAAAAAACTATCTTGATATATAAAATATTACCTTCCAAGTGGATACTTTCTTTTTAATCATTTCAAAGAACTTTCTCATCTATTCTTTCATCCTTGTTTTCTTTTTTGCTTCTTAGGGCCGCACCCACAACATATGGAGGTTCCCAGGCTAGGAGGTGAATTGGAGCTACAGCTTCTGGCCTATACCACAGCAACACCAGATCCAGGCTGCATCTGTGACCTACACAACAGCTCATGGCAACACCAGATCCTTAACCCAGTGAGCAAGGCCAGGGATGGAACCCACATCCTCATGGATCCTAGTTGGGTTTGTAACCACTGAACCATGAAGGGAACTCTCATCTATTTTTTGACTTCATCTCTGTGAATCAGCTAAGCAGATGTTTTCTCGCTTCTGTACATGTGGAAACCAGGGCACTGTGAACAACAGGGGAGTGACTAGTTATCTAATTATCCAGTTCCCCAAGGAAATGAAAGCAAACAAAAGTAAAAAACAAAGAAAAAAATGAAGACCGCAAGGCCTGAGAAGATACAGTAAATGGATCTTTCACCATTTGTTCTGTCTGAGCTGTCCAATACAAAGAACTAGACCTTCTAATAGCCTCTTACCCAAAAGCTACTTGCTTTCTGTACATGGCCCATCCTCCCATGAAAAACGTGCTTTTCCTTCTGCCAGCTTTCTCATCTCTTCAGAATGCTCCAAACTCACCTCCACCAAGGAGCTGTCTCTACCAAGTGACTCCCCAGTTATAAAAAGGCTGTACATTTATAGATTTCATTAAAAAAAATACATCCTCCCAGGAGTTCTCTTGTGGCTCAGCAGATTAAGGATCTGGCATCACTACAGGGGCTTGGGTCACTGTGACGCAGGTTCGATCCCTGGATTCCCTGGTCCAGGAACTTCTATAGGTGGTAGGTGGGAGGAAAACAAAAGCCTATAGATTTTATTTGATCCTCATATGACAGTTCAGTGGCCATTTTTATCCTACTTTCAGAAAAGGGTCAGGTATGAGTCCAAGAGGTTAAGGGATCTCAGGATCATGGCAGGAGAAACAATATTATGTTGGAAAAACCCAGGGAATATCCTGCTATCGGTCACTGGCTCTAATGAGTCATTACTGTTTCTCCTTCCAGTGTGTGAACATCACTGTTCTCACTGTGCACTCCTATTTATGCAGCTACTTTTCTTTTTTCTTTCGTTTTTTGCTTTTTAGGACCTCACCCATGGCATGTGGAAGTTCCCAGGCTAGGGGTCTAATCAGAGCTACAGCTGCCAGCCTGCGCCTCAATCACAGCAACCCCACATCTGAGCTGCATCTGCGACCTATGCCACAGCACATGGCAACGCCAGATCCTTATCCCACTGAGCAAGGCCAGGGATCGAACCTGCAACCTCATGGTTCCTAGTCGGACTGGTTTCCACTGCGCCATGAAGGGGAGTTCCTACGCAGGTACCTTTTCAGGGAACAGGTTCTCTCCCCCTTTTAGAGGCTGAATTGCACCCCCTCTCCATTCATATGCTCAAGTCCTAACTCTCAGTACCTCAATGTAACCATACTTGGAGATAAGGTCTTTAAAGAGGTGATTAAGTTAAAATGAGGCCCTTGGGGTACAGCTCTAGTTCAGTATGACTGGTGTCCTTCTAAGAAGGGAGAGGGGACACCAAGGAAGAGCATGTGAAGACACAGCACGAAGGCAGCCGTCTTCAAGCCAAGGAGTGAGGCTGTAAGAGAAATCAAACCTGCCAACACCTTGATCTTGGACTTCTAGCCTCTAGAATTGTGAGGAAATAAAGTTCTGTGTTTTTAAATTGAAATATAGTTGATTTACAAAGTTGTATCAAATTTCTTTTCTTGTTGTTGCTGGTTTTTTTAGGGCCGCACCCACAGCGTGTAGAAGTTCCCAGGCTAGGGGTCGAATCAGAGCTGCAGCTGCCAGCCTACACCACAGCCACAGCAATGCCAGATCCAAGCTGCATCTGTGACCTACACCACAGCTCATGGCAATGCCAGATCCTTGACCCACTGAGCAAGACCAAGGATCGAACCTGTGTCTTCATGGATGCTAGTCTAATTCACTTCTGCTGTGCCACAATTTGAGGGAACACCTCAAATTTCTGTTTTTTAAGCCACCTAGTTTTGTAACAACAGCCTAAGGAGGTGAACGTATTCATTCACTCCTTTAAACCTATGCCATAGTCATGCTTCCTACCCCTTCAATATTATCATGCTACCCTCATAATAGGACTGCTGTTACTTCCTGTTGTCTCAATATAAAAGTTTCACAGTGGGTTTTCCAGATCTTCAGAAATCAGAAAGAAAACATACAATCCTTTGCCACGTTATTCCTTCTTCAACATAAATCCATCAAATGATCTCTGCACTGAAACAACTGTTAAAGGTTTCAGGTAAGAAAATTAAAAAACAAAAAAAAAAAAAAGGAAATTTGATCTTGAAAGTGTTTCATATTACATTTCTGAAGCTTATGGCTCTCAGGTCACCAACGATAAAAATCTTAGGTACCCCTGCAATATTCAGCTGCTTTATCAGGAGCTAGAAAAGTGTAGCTGTAGAGCACAGCATCTGCTATGTGACCACAATAACAAAGCGTGTTGCTAAAATAGAATTTGTTCCTTCCTGCCTATGTGTCTTTTCTCTTTCATCCTGAAGGCGAACAATTCCACCAGCAGGTTAGTTGCCAAAACTAAAAACAGGCAGAGTATGAATGGAAAAATGCTAAGCCAGGCTTGGTAAGGTCTCTTTGGTTCTGTTTTCTGCCAGTGTCCTTACTGTTTCCTGATCATGCTCAAAGTGCAGCACTGACTTCTTTTTCTAGCCTTGGTCACTCCAGAAGAATGAGTTTTTGAAATACACCGAACAGAGGAGACATGGTGTAATGGTCCTAGCCGAGCTCTGGCTAAGGATTAGAGGGAAATAACTCAATCCAATGCCATTCACACCTGCCAGATTTGGGCTCAACTAATATGCCAAAGAGTTGACAGGATGGTAATGAATGAACCATGAAAATCTTTAGAAAATATTAAAAACTGCTTTATTCTGAGATCCACCCAGCACACGAACAAAACCTAACTTGATAGATGAGAGCCACCGTCTAAAAAATAGAAAATCTGAGAGCTACTGGACCTCAGGCAGATGTCAGTAGCACAACAGATGCAAGTACAGATACATTGTGAGATGCTGGGCCTGGCCTAGGCTGCGCTTCTGGTCTGGCATGCTGCTCAATACAATAGTCAGGAGAATGGCAAGGAAGCAAGAATCACATCGGGGGACTGGATCCATGGGAGTGCTTTCTGGAGCTAACCCCATGGGAACTGGCCAACGAAAATCCTGTATCCCTTCCTTGCAACAACAGATTTCTTTCATTACACTAGCAAAGAAATGGGCTTATAGATAGGAACCAGGACCAAAGACAGTCCTCTTAAATACTTTGGATCAAATCCCAGATTTCCCCAAGGACCAAACCAGTCTGAAAGGCTGTTGGGTGGAGGTGGGTTGGAGATGAAGCATCTCCTTGAACCTAAGCCAAAGCAGAAAGAAACCTTTAATCAAGAATCCATCATCCTACCAATATCTGTTAAGTGTGCTTTTTTATGCTGCACCGCTATTAAGTCCCAGGATGGCTAAACATCTGTCAGCTGAATTCATTTCTGCTGCCTTCATGATTATCATGTGGAAGGTGGCAGATAAGAGGGCAGGGCACACCCCCCACCTGAAATGGAACATTCTTTACACTCTCTGCACCTCATCAATATGGAGAAGACTGTGGTGGCAGAGGGAGGATAATGATCTGAGGGGGAGGAAAATATGGAGCTGCCCTCTCTGCCTTAAAGCTTTAAAGTGCATATAAATAATTCAAAACTTAGATTATTAACTTTTTCATAAAGTTAACTTTTGCTCGAAATCTAGCATGCTAATCTAAATAACAGAACTTTTTCTCAAAGAGAATCAGAAAACATGGAAAACACAGAAGGCTATTTTGAGATTTATTTTCAGCCAAGAACTTTTAAATCTTAGTAGATATTTTATATTATAAAAGTAATGCATGCTCCATAGGTAAAGGAAATTTGAGACAATACAGAAGGAGATAAAATAGGATATATGAGATTGTTCTCTCTCTGCTCTGCTCTCTTCCTCTGAATCTAATTCTCTAGGGATAAGAACTGATAACAATCTGATGTACCTGGGAATTTACAAATATACATCCCATATCCAACTGAATTACAGCAGTTAGATTATACAGTAGAGTACATCCCATTACCTTTTCATTTAGCAATTGACCATGGACCTTTTCCAAAACAGAATCTATAGATCTACCTCAATATTTTTAATCACTGCATAATATTCCATTTCTTTCTTTCTTCCTTCCTTCCTCTCTCTCTTCTTTCTTTCCTTTCTTTCCTTCCTTTCTTTCTTTCTTTCTTTCTTTCTTTCCTTCCTTCCTTCCTTCCTTCCTCCCTCCCTCCCTCCCTCCCTCCCTCCCTCCCTTTTTTCTTTCCTTTTCTTTCTTTCTCTCTCTTTCTCTCTTTCCCAGGACAGGGACTAAATCCAACCTGCAGTTTCAACCTCTGCCACAGCTGCAGCAATAATGGATCCTCAAGCTACTGCACCAGGCTGGAAAGCAAACCCTCACCTCAGTAGTGACCCAAGCTGCTACAGAGACAACACTAGAACCTTTGCCACATCAGAAACTCCTACCACTGCATTATATTCTGATATATGCATTGTAACAAAACTTATTTTATCAATCCCGAAAGGTGAAAATTTAGGTTGCTCCATATCTCTGATAATTTATCTTAAAAGAACACAAATACTGTACTTCTACATCCAAACATGCATTATTGTGTTTTCTTACAGGCTTATTCCTAAAATTGTAAATTATAGTTAAAAAGAGCATGGGGAATTAAAATATAGACATATGTTGACAAATTGCTCCCAAAAGGCTATACTGGACTCATTTACAATTCAAGCAGTATTCTGAATGCCAATTCCTTCACTCTTGCCCAGATTGGTGAGTATTAGCCATTCTTTTATGGATTGGTTAGGTTAAATGTTACATCTCGCTGTTTTAACATGTACTTATTCAGGGAAATTGAACAAATTTCAGTGATATTGTTCAGTGATATTTTATTTGCTGTTGGGTAATTGCACCTTTTGTTCCACAAGTTGCCTGTGCAGATAGCCTTTGCCCATTTAAAAAAATATGTTCTAGCATACCCTAAGAATGCCTTTTATTTAAAGGGTGTTAATCTCATTTTATGTACTCTATGTTGTGACTATATGTTATTAATATTTTGGGAGTTTCTTGATTCATGTGGAAATTTTAAATTGGGATGTAGCAAAAAAATGAATCACTTCTCTTCTTTATGATTGCTAGATTATATGTCAGGCTTGGAAAATACTTTTCTAATCCAAGATTGTCAGAATATTCAGTTGCATCTCATCTCAATCAATCCTTTACTGATCTTTAAAGAATATTTAAACTTTCAGCTCATCTGGAATTCATTCTGTTGTTAACTTTGAGGTAGGAACTCAGTTGCATTAATTTTTTTGAATTTTTTTCAACTTTTCAAAAATTAAAATATAGTTGATTTACAATATTGTGCCAATTTCTATTCTTTTTTAAAATGGCTATGTCACATCAGTGAGTGAATACGCATCATTTCCCAGTGATTTGCAATACCATCTTTATCACCCAGTGAATTCCAATAAAGATTTTAATCTATTTGCTGATTATTCTGTACCACTGGATGATCTATTCTCTTACTGTTGTCATACTATTTCAATTATTGTCACTTTATAAAAACAATTTAAAATCTGACATGAATAGTTCCTCCAGATTATTTCTTTCCAGCATTTCCCATCCAAGTCTCACATATTTATACTTCTAGATGAAATTCATGAAGTAAAAAAAAAAAAAAAGCTATGTTGCAGTTCACATTTGGTTTTTATTTACACTATAGATTAAGAAGAATTTTTATTGTTACAGTACTGAATCTTCCTCTACAAGAATAGGAGTTGTCTCCTCTTTTAAAAGGCATTATCTCTCACACTTGCAGCTTATCATTTTCTTAAAAGAGATGCTTTGCATTTTTTTCTCTATATCCCTAGATTTCTTTGTTGTTTCTTCACTGGAACAAATGACTGGGATATTTTCATTTAACCATTTTTGCTAACTGCTTATTGATATTTGTATGGTAATTGTCAACTAGTATCCATCTAAATTTTAGGAATGCAGTTGATACTGTTTTTATCCCCCCAAGGCATGCATGGTAATATACTCTGCAAATAACCTACCCTACTTGAACATAAGCTTCAAGAGTGTGACCAATCCATTTTACATGGCAGTACCCACAGTACTCAGTAGCCACAGATGACTGAGCCCAGTACCCACAGTACTCAGTAGCCACAGATGACTGAGCCCAGGGCTCCCACAGCTACCAAAATCCACAGATTCTCAAGTCTGCATATAAAATGGATAGTAATTGCATACAGCTGCTGCACAAACTCCCCTATAATGGTATAGCTTAAACCATCTCTAGAATACTTATAATACCTAATGCAATGTAAAAACTATGTAAATGGTTGTAAATACAATGTAAATGCTATACAAATAGTTGCTGACTTGTGGCACATTCAAATTTTGCTTTGGGGAACTTTCCAAAATTTTTTTCCCAAAGAGTTATGATTGGAAGTTGGCTGAACCTGCAGAGGCCAAACTCATGGACACAGAGGGCCCACTGTATAGCCTAAAAACTTTATTATACAGCTGACACTTAATATACTGTCAATTGATACTTGTAGAATAAATGGATGAAATAACATTTTCTCCTTTGTGCCAACATTTCACATGTTTCTTCAGTAGTTATAAACACTACCAATAAGAGTGGGCATCACCTCTATGTTTCTGACTTTAATTGTAATATCTCATATGTTTCACTCTTCACCATCACACTTTTAGTTGGCATGTTTTTTTTTTTTTTTTTTTCATGGGAAGGACATTTCCTCTATTCCTATTTTTCTAAGACTTTTTCTTTTTGAATCAGGAGTGGGTAATGGAATTTTTCAAATGTCATGTCAGCATATGTTGGATCCATCCTTTGCTTTTTTTTTTTCTCTTTTAACTCATTAATATGCTGAATATTATTAATGCATTTTAAAACATTGAATCAGTTTGAATTTCTGGGTTGAATCCCAATCAGTCATGGGGAATTATTCTTTTAATGTACTGCTGGATTCTATTTGCTAGTATTTCATTTAGAACTTGCATCAGTATTCTTAGGTAAGATTGGTCTTTAGTTTTCTTTCTGGTACAGTTTTTGGACATCAGCATTATGGGCTTCAGAGAGAGAAGTGGGAAGCTTACTTTTCTCTCTTTGTGTTACAGAATATTCCAAATAGCAGCCAATCATTTCTGACTTGGAGCACTCCTTGTCCCAACTCTGCTGGTCTGAAGCAAAGTTAATCTTGACCCTTTTAGGGGAAATCCTTACTTTCCCACAGTTGAGTTCTTGTCCAGGTATCTGGTTCTTTCAGGTTTGGCAGAACTTTGTGGCTTCTGCCCCTCCAGACAAGAAAGCTTTTAAAATTACTACGTGTGACACACACTGCTAGATGTAGTATAGATAACTAACAAAGACCTACTGTAGAGCACAGGGAACTCTGCTCAACATTCTGTCATAACCTAGACAGGAAAAGAATCTGAAAAAGAGTGAATATGTGTATTTGTATGGCTGATTCACTTTGCTGTACACCTGAAACTAACACAGTGTTATAAATCAATTATTATTCCAATACAATTAAAAATAAATAAAATATCTTTTAAACTGTCCAAAAAATAAAAAAATAAAATTACTGTGTGTCTGGATACACTTGAATACTTGAGAAACTTTTCTTTCCTTGTTCATATTAAACTTGAGTTTCATTCTCCTTTCTATGTGGTATGTTTATTTTTAAAGCTCTGCTTGTTATAAACATGTGTTGCATTTTATTGAAGATCCCAAATAAACACTATTCTTTTGCTATTATTAAACATTTAAAGAGGTATATCTACTGAAGAAGATTGTTTATTATTCAACTTAAGTACATTTATTGCATTAATTCCAAAATACTACTGTATATCATTTGAGAGGTGCAGGATAAAGTCAGAGTAGGGTAACTGAAAAGGCACTGGTACTACGATGCCTCAAATCCTGACACTGACAACATCTACAGACACTGTTAAACAGACCAGAGTATTTAAATCTATGTTTCGGGACAAACTCTTCACTACTCTCCCCTGCCAACAGGTGAAGAGATAGCGGCTTCTGATAATCCATGACGCCAGAATATTGAGGTGTTATTAAATATCAAAATAACAGTATCATGTTGTAATATTGTAATTCTGGTATTTTAAAAAATACGAAATCTGGCTCATTTCTGTCTTAATATGTCTCCAGAGCATTATACGCCAATTGGAACAAAAGTAGTTTCCTTCAAAAGCATCCCTTGTTGTTTAAAACCCTTCTAGTGGATCTTACTGCTTTTTATTCCAAGTACTTACATTACCAATGCAGTGGAGCAAATTATATTTATTTTCTTTCTTTCTTTCTTTCTTTTTGTAGAGCCAATTTTGATTTCTACTACATTTGGAGCATCCTAAAGAGATTTAAGGAGAATAGGAGAAGCCCATTTAAGGACTGGGAAGGGATAGTGTAGACAGGGGCTGTTAAGAGGTCCCAAGGCACCAATTCAAGCCTTTGCCATGTTGCTTGACCATCCCATCCCCACAACACTGGACAACTCTTGTTTTTTTTTTCCCCCCACAGGACCAGGTCTAATCTCTAAGTCTTTCCCTTGATTTGATCATTGAATTTAACCAGGGACTTCTTTCCAGTCATCCAACTGAGTGAGACTCAGACGTGAAGGACAAAAGCAATTCAACCCTGGATCCTGAGTTTTTATTAGAGGGGATAACTTATGAGAACAAAGTACAGAAGACTGTGGAAATGGTATTGAAAGCAGAGCCCTGTAGGGCTCCTGGGCACAAAAACCTTTCCGTGTCCCCCATTTTTCTTTTCTGTAGGGAATAGGCTCATTCAGCCTCCAGGACCTTCCCTGAGTTCCAAGGGCAGATTCTAACAGTTGCTAATCCGGGAAGAGAGGGGATGCAGAGACCAGGGAGGAGCAGTCAAGTAAGGAGATGGTGTAGCCTGGAGGCAGGGTCCTGGTTCTTCCTCGAGGAGGAATATACATAACAATATCTTTGAGCCTTTCTGCAGAACTAAAACCCCCAACAACTGGAGGCACTCCTTGATGAAGCATTCTCCATTCAGGGAAGAAGGAGGACCACCAGAACCAGTCCTGAGGGCCACTAAACACCACCTTTGAAAGACAATGCAAGCTTGCCTCTACCCTGATCCTCATTTGTGGCCCAATTTTACACTCCCCAAACTATAAAACCACCTCCTAAACCCTTCCAAAGGGGTGGGGTATGGGGTACAGTCTTTAAGGCTTTAGCCTGCTATAGCCCCCTTTGCCTGGTGAAGCTATAAACCTATCTTTTTCTCCTTCACCCAAATCTCTGTTTCCACATTTCTATCCGCCAACTTCAGACAGAGGCCTAGTTTCAGCAACAATTACGATGAGTCTGAGAGCATTTTAAGAGGGTCTAAGATATTTCAGGCGAATATAAGCAAAGAATAAAAAATTTTAAAAAAAGGCCAAAGTATTAATATCGACAAATATATTCAACAAAAGAAACACAGAACTCTCCTGCAACTTTATGCATAAATGATGTGATCTAAATGGAAGATGTAACTGTTACGTGACTTCAATAAATTCTCAAATGTAAATAAACTACATGAGACGAACAGGACACTTAAGACATAAGGAAGAGTGTTTTCAGACCCAGGGACCATGGTAGCAAAAGAGAGACGTGAAGAAGGAGACTGAGGGAGTTCCCCTGGTGGCGTAGCAGAAACAAATCCGACTAGGAACCATGAGGTTGCAGGTTCAATCCCTGCCCTCGCTCAGTGGGTTAAGTATCCAGCATTGCTGTGAGCTGTGGTGTAGGTCGAAGACGAGGCTTGGATCTGGTGTGGCTGTGGCTCTGGCGTAGGCCAGTTGCAACAGCTCCAATTAGACCCCTAGCCTGGGAACCTCCATATGCCACGGGTGTGGCCCTAAAAAGCAAAAAGTCAAAAAAAAAAAAAAGGAGAGACAGAGATGATTGAATGAAGAGGCCAAAGAGTCAGAGGACTGGAAATGCCATGAGTTTGACAACGAGGCTTGGTGGTGTATTGCAACCTCATCAAATTCCAGCTGAATTTTATTGGGAGAAGAATGCAACGGGATGCCCACATGTGCAATGGAAAGGGATGGGTGGACCAGAGAATGAAGGCAAAACTAGAAAGGAAAGCATCCTATATAAATGTTAATAGAGTGGAAGAGGACTGGTTGGAAATGGCAAAGGAGAGCAATAACCCCACTGCTTGTGGCTGAAGTAGGTGAGCAGTGAGGGGATAAAGTGTTACCTCCCCCTGGAGATAAATAACACTGCAGAAGCGAGGTCCTCAGGGCAGAGGCAGCTTTTACCACCTAAGGTAGTAAAAGAAGAAAGGTTTTTCCTTCTGGAGAAGGAAGTGAGTGGAGAAATGTTTGAGTTAGAAGCAAGGCTGCTAACAATGGAAGGATAGTTCTCAAGACCCTTGAGAGTAGGGAAAAGTTGAAGACTTGAGCTTAAAGCATCTTTAGAAACAGAGGGCAGTGGCTAATATCATAGGTGTCAACTGAAAAATCACACCAAGGAAATGTGGTTCATTTAGTCTCATGGGAGGAGGGGGGTTTGGAACCTGTGCCTGATGCCCAGAGGCCTTGGCATTTAAGATACTCAGGTCTCTTTCATATACACACTCAATGTTCAATATTTGTGGCCTAAAACCAACAATCATATAGAAAACTAAACATAATTTCAACTGAAACCCTTTTCCTTATGATTATAGGTATTATCATATCATAGAAATATAAGTGGTCTTTGAACCTAGTACCTTTGTTCCCAGCATTTAAAACCCTTGGGATTCCCTGAGTGCTAAAGGTGATAGAATTTTCTGATGTTCTAATAAGGCTACTGTGAACTAAAATTTGGCACATGCCATCAGCCTCTACATGCAGTAAAACATGAGCCTCTGTACAGCTGCCGACCCACAGCACACCCCAGTGGAGCCAGGGTAGAGCCCAGAAGTGAGGCACTCTGTACTCTGGGAAAACTAGAACAGGTCTTCACGCAGTTATATATTTTTAGGAGAAGATTTTAGGAGCCCAATTCCTGCATCTCCTCGTATCTAGAAAAACACTAAAATCCTTCAGTGATGACTGATGTCTGTGACCTTCATGAGTAGTAACCTTCATGAGACCAGCAGCAACCACTTGTAAAATGAGCAAATTTCTGTAAAATGTGTGCCTGGCTGCAGGCACCTCCCCCTTCTCCTTTACGGCTTATATCTTGCCTCTTTGGGGCAGTATTTCAGAGCTATCTGGACAAAACAAAAGATGTCATGGTCATCTGTGACAACAAGTACTCCCAAGGGTGGGCCAGTGAGCCCTGAGGGAACTCAGGAAAGAAACAAAGAATACTGGTCCTGAGGTGCATATCAAAGGAGTGATTCCAGTAAACCCAGACCCTTACATCTTCCCTTAGAAACCGGTTTTCTGTAAATCTGGTTTTCTGTAACTCTTGTTCCTACTACCTTCCCTTTGTAGCAAAAACTCATGTATCCCAGCTTCCACCCTCACCTCCTTGGAGCAGTTTCTCAGGACTACTTGAGATGCTGTCTTCTGGGCTGAAGTCCTAATTTTGCCCCAAATAAAACTTAACACTCAACTTCCAGGTTGTGCATTTTTTTTAGGTCGACACTGCCCTTGGTGAGTCCCTAGATATCTTTAGGATGAGAGCTAGTTATCAGAAAGATCAGTCATAGATTAGAGACTTTTGGATCTGGCAATCGCACTCCCCATCCTCTGGAAAGCAGAGAGCGGCTGGCTAATGACAGACTCCATCATTCCTACCTAATGAAACCTCCATAGAAACCTCTCCATGACAGGGTTTAGAGGGATCCTGGACCAGTGAGCATATCCATGTACTGGGAGGTGGCACACCCCAGTTCTATAGGATCCTGTGCTGGAGACACTTCCAGATGTCACCCTATGTACCTCTTCACCTGGCTCATTCATACTCTTAGACTAAACTGGTAAATGTAAGTAAAGTGTCTTCATGAGTTCTATAGCCATTTTGGCAGATTGTTGAACCTGAGGAGGGGATCATGGGAACCCCTGATTTACAGTGTGTTGGTCAGAAGTACAACTGGTGGAGCTCCATCCATGGTGCAGCAGCTTAAAGGATTCAGTGTTGCTACAGCTGCATGTACACATAGGTCACAGCTGTGGCTCAGATTCAATCTCTGGCCTGGAAACTTCCATAGGCTGTGGGTGTGGCCATAAAATAAAAGTTCAAGTGACTTAAGGGAGGGACTTTCCCACTGACTTCTGAAGTGGAAGCAGTTTTGTGGAACTGAGGCAGCCTTAAGCTATGGGGTTTGCACTAATTCCAGGTAGTTGGTGGCCAAATTGAACTGAATTTTTGGATACCTAGTTGGTGTGAGAAAGTTAGACATGTCATAGTGTCTAACACCACATATTTGATGTCAAGAAGAAAAAGACCTCCCTCAGGTACTATTTTATGACTAGCCTGAAAAATGCAGGATGAAGTACAATTGAATAGATTGCCAGTTAGACTGAGATGAACTGTCTGGTTCCCCCCTGCCCAACTGAAATTCAGCAATGGACTCTAATTCCAAAGTCCAACAGCAGTCATTGCGAGCACAACTGAAACTAGATTTTATGTGTGCCTAGTATTTTCTTCTTCTGCATCATCCATACAGTTTTGGTCCTCTTCACAAGATTAGAGTATAATTTTTTTCTTTTTTAGCTTATAAATTTCAGGATCATTTTGAGGCCAAGCTTGTTAGATGCCTCTACTGCAATGGATAACATTCCTAGACTGTTTTGTCATACTTCCCGATATTATGTGAAGGGTGAGACTCAAGATGAATGCCAACCATATAAGCCCCACATGAAATAAATGCGTCATTGATTTTTATTGCAATTATGGTGTGAGTCTCAACTGATCCACAAGGATAGCTATCTGAGACCTTGAACATCTTTCTGAGATGAAATTTAAAGAAACAAATCACTCCCTGGGAGTCAAAAGGTAAGAAAATACAGGAATTGAAGTACTTCCTCTTCGTAGGTTATACTGTTAGGTTTTCACTGATATGCTATAGAAGTAAATAAGCATCTCATCTCTGTTCTTTCTCAATTCAAATAAACATTCTGAAGCAAATCTTACTCTCAGATACCGTAAAGAGTTCCCGAAATATGGTCTTTTAAAAGCATGACAGTTTCAGTCTACAACGTTGATATGTGATAATGTTTTCCTCAATAATTTTCCTATGCAGTAAATTTGGAATAAAGAGGAAAATTTTAAACTCATTTTTCACTTGACAATAAATTATTAAACATAACACACAAATGTCAACATGACATGTTCTTTAGATGATTTTAGGGACATTTTAAAAAGTTAAAATTAAATCCACTGCAATTCTCTCCAATCAACACACTGATAAAAATTTTCCATATGGCAAGTAAATTATATATTTGAAGACAGAAATTTTCAACATGTATACCTTTAAGTTATCAAGAATATTTCTACTCATGTTATCAGTCAATAACTCATGTTATTAGACAACATACTAAATTGTCTAAGCATTGCTCAGAATTAGTGAATATATCTTAGAAGAAAAAAATTATGCTCATTAGCCGTGGTTTTATGTTGAAGAAAGCCGAGAAGCAAACATAACTTTCTTGATAAATTATGATACCATTCCAATTTCTGTCACCTATTTCTCCTCCCTTATTCTGCAATGAATTTCAATCTATAGCATATGCACTTTAAGTGGGATGCCAGAGATATGTGAATATGTGAGCAGGTGTTACTGTTAAAATTAGAACAAGAAAATGAAAAAAAAAAAGAGTTTATCACATCTCAACCAACATTAGTATAAAAACAATGAAATTTATTTTTTTTGAGGTGGAAGGGTCATATGGAAATTTGGCTTATGACTACATTGCTCACGCTTATACAAATGAGTAGAATTTAAAACTTTTGTGTAAATCAGTGGGCATACATCAGCCTCACTATGAGAAAAGAATAGGTACTGATATTTTGAAAGGCACATACTAAATACACACACACACACACACACAAAACACAAAATCAACAACAGGAACAAAAAAGAACAAAAAAGCTAATACCAAAACACTGCTTAAAACAGTAATTATCTCTCATTAGCAGTTTGTACTGTATTATACTAAGAAGTGAATTAGGCTCCCTGAAGCTCTCTAAACATATTAACTCATCAAATACAAGGTAATCCACAAGTCACTGGATATATGCCCAGCTGCTTTTGGAAGGCTGCAGAACTCTGAATATAAGAAATAACAATGTAATCATCATGGTGGTGTAAAATTCTGCAGGTTAAAAGAATTTAAAATCAAATACAAATTCAAAATCAAACTAAAACTTTAAAATAGTTAGTATAAAAATTGTTTCTATTGCCTGCATACTGACACTTTTTTTCATATAAAACAATTGTTATCTCTCTGCAGTATGTATGCTACTCTAAGCAGCTTCCGATAAGGAGAATCTCATTTGAAAATGTCTTATGTGGATCCTAAAGAAATTCAACACTCTCATTAGTTTTCAGGAAGAAAATTAATATAATAGTTTCAATATATAAAAGAATACTATTTTGTTTTTTCTCAGAGAATCTGATATAATTGAATAACACCACCACCACCACCACCAAAGTATATGCCTAATACCATTGCAATGGAAGATGGTTGGTTGTGTTTTCTTTTAATGCACAGTACTTCCACTGATACCTCATCGGGCAGCTTGTCAGAGATGAATGAAACCCAACAAGTGTGGAGTTTTCATTCACAGGTGTTCTTGGAAATCTTTGTCAAGCTTGGACCCCTTCTAGAATTCGGTATAATGTTAATGAAAGAATATACTGTATCTGACAGCAGACACTCTTGTTCAGTCAACTTTGCCAAATTTCTGCCTTATGCAAAATGGTGGAAACACACCTTTCCAATGTGTGCCCCCCCCCATTAATCCCTTATTATATGACTAGTTCAACAGCGGTGACTCCTCTTACCCATTCCCATCACCCAATAGCTAATCTTGGGGATTTATCAATCATGTTGAAGTGTTTTTCTTCAGCACTATTTTAGAACTTTTTGAAAGAGACATTTGTTTCCTGTCTTTGGAGGAGAGAGAGAGATGGGGGTGGTTACAGCATGTTGAAGAATAGAAAACCATATCTGTGCTACCGTATTCTCTTTCTCTTATCAAGTTTTATGACTATCTCCATGACAAGACAGTGAATAATAGATATTTTCAAAAAGTGGCATTTCCCACCAGATAACCCCAATTTAGAACAGGATATCCTGGTCTCTCAATTGCCTGACAAAAACTCCTTTTGGATGAAATAGACCATATGTTTTCCAGGATGGAAAACAAAGACATAAAGGATTTGGTGGGGAGTTATTAGACATTCCTTCCAAGGATGTAGGAAAGCAGCAGGAGCATCTTGGAGCTGCACTCTGAAGGCGGGTGTCATAACAGATTTAGGAAATGATCATGTAAGCCACAGAGAAATATTTAGCTAGTGGAAGGGAGAAGACATTTTCTAACCATCAAACTATTTAACATTTAGTTCCACGGAGCGAAAAGCTTAGAGGGGAAATTCTGCTTTCCTGCTAGCCTAATTCCCTGAGGATGCCTCTGCAACTCTTATCTTAAGACACACCACTGGATCTTGGAATGGCAATGATTTTCATCACTTTTATGGGGATTTGTCAATTTTTTTTTTCAAGTTTGAGTATGTGAATTATTTATTTCCTCAAAATAACCAGGGAAATATTCACATATACTATTTAACAAGTATTCTTTCATTCTGAATTCACTTAGAAATAATATTTGCTTGGTACCATTGCATATGTAACTATAAAGGGGAACGACATTAATAAATGAAAATGACTTCCATTCCCTGAGAATAAGCATGAGTGTACCAGCAAACTCCCATTAAGAATCTTCATCTAGTATTGGTTATGTGCATGATGCTTGTTATCATTACTAATTGATATCATAAGATCTTTATTTCCTAAGTTAAATAACATTTATCACGTGCCTTATACACACTCTACACTACACTAGACACTGAAGAAAAAAGTGATCAAGAAAAATATCTATAAGAGGCAGCATACTGTAACCATGAACTTTGTTAAAGAACTTTGTAAAGAAGGTATGAAATAAACTTTTGATTAACAAACATTTATTAAGTACCTAATATGTTCCAGAAACTATGGCTGATTGCTGAAAATTTTTAAAGGGAATAAGAAAGAGATGTTTGCTGCCCCCAGAGACCACACAGTATAGCAAACAAGATCAGTTAAAAATAGTTGCAATGAAATATGATAAATACTGACAAGGAAGTAAAGATTCCTGATAGGAATACATAACTACCCACCAAACACTCAAGGTAATCAAGGGGTGAAGATGTCTGGGAGCAAATGTCTGTTAGGACCTGAAGAATGATTAGCAGTTAGAAGGTCAAGGCCGAGTGGGGAGTGGAAAGGGAGCATGAGAGCCAGAAAAAACATGAGTGAAGATGCTGAAGTCCAGTCTTTAAGAGGGAAAGTGAGGAGAATTGAGGGTCAGGAGAAGCAGAGGGTTGATCATAAAGGACCTTGATCACTACCTTAATGGGACTGGTGTTCATTTTAAGATCAAAGAGCAATCATTTCAGGTTTTAAGAATAGGAACAATTTATCACCCTGACCCTTGGGAAGATTACAGTGGCTGCGCTGGGGAAAATGGATTGAGCAGAAAGAAGGGAAATCCATTAGGCTTTTGTAATGGTCATTCAGGTAAAAATAACCATGGTCTGCACTAGGGCAGTAGATGTGGAGAAAAAATTTTAAAAAAGATGAATTTAAAAGATATTTGGAAACCACAATGGTGGTTCCAAGGGACTGGTAAATGAGGAAAGGAAGTGAAAGAGACAAGGCTAGGATAACCCTGGTTTTCTGGCTCCAGCAACTAGTCTGAAGGTGCCAATCATACACTCAGGGAATCCAGAAGGAGGGATTATTTTAGAAGGTCGGAGGGTGGGAGTTGAGTTTTGTATATGCTGAATTTCAGAGGCATGTGAGCTCTATAATATCTACATTATAGTTATTAATAATTATAGCTGTTAATAATATCTAACAGGAAAATGAGTTAAGGTGTATGAAAGAAGACTGAATTAGAAGAATAAACATGGGTGTCAGTATTCTCAAGCCAGTAGAGGGTCCTATCAGAGAAGCAAGGGATGAGAGTGCTTCAATAACAGCAGTTATCAGAGACTTGCATCTCTCTATCTGTGTGCTCCCCCCACTCCCCGTCTCGGTGAGTGTGTACTGGGCCTATATGCAGAACAGTTCTAAAGTATCGAAGAAGAAATGTTCACACACACATACACACAGAAACATTATCCAACGATATATAGGAAACTAGTGAATAAATACCCCAGCTCGCTTGCACTGTTTTTGCACTCTGAGGTGTGTTCTATACAGCATCTCAGATTTCCGCAGGGGAATTAAGACCCGTTGTCCACGGTGATGGTATACTTGCTGACTCTTCCTTTCTTGCTTCCTTCTCTGCCTCACTTCATCACTCCTCCACTTGTGTCTTCTGACAATCACCTATTAACTAATTCACTAATTAACTAAATTCACTCCAATTAACTAATTCACACTAAATTAACTAATTCACTCCAATCCTTGTCTCAGGATCTGCTTCTGAAAAAACTATAACTGAAATAACTGGTGCAAGAATTTGTCTTAGGAAGTAGTCTCTCATCATGGTATTCTGGAACTCAATCATTCTATCAATCAGATGGCAGTTAAGGACACCACTGCTGGTTGCGAGATGGTTATGACTCAGGATACTGCTGTAGCATAGTAATCACTAAGGTTGTCCTAGGTGCTGAATTGGGATGGATCCAGAGGAAGGAAATGCCCCACCTTAGGCAAAACCTCTAACTTTAAAGGATATGGCATCTAGGCTAATCACAAGAATTTTAAAGTAGGTTGACTGCTGCTAACTGCAATAGATCAAAACCCCAGCTCTGGAAGTTTCCCATGCCAAAGTCAAGAGTTAGAACTCCTGATTTAAGTTCTTAAAATCAGAACATTGGGGTGACTCTGTCTGAGAAGCATGAGCCTAGAATTCCCCTGAAATCATTAAGCTGGCAGAAAAGAACTCCATCTCCTTGCTAAAGAACTACAGTCTCCTTTTATTAGAGACTGTGTCAGTATCTCACCTGATAGAGATGCCTCCTAACACAAAGACTGTCCCTCTGAAAATCCAGCTCCCTCCTCTCAGCACTTCCGGACCAATAACTAGAGTTAAGGCTCAGCATGGCCAGATGGGGAAAAACTGTTCTTACTATTAGAGGAAAGGGATTATCACCAAAATAGCTTTGGGATCTGGCCAGAATGTACTGGAAAGAACCAGGAGAACATGCCTGGGATATTGTGAGTGCCAGCTCAATGGGTGCAGGATAAAAGGTTGAATAAAAGAGAGCTCTCTGATGCACTGATGTGAGACATCCTTGTGACCTAAGATTTAATGTCATATATGGACATTTCTAATAGACAGATATTGATTGTTTCAGGCACAAAACAGATGATGGCAATTGAGGTGAAGTTATCAGAAATTCCCTGCTAGGTTACTGAGCAAGGGGTCAAAAGGCTCAGAGGAGAGGTTATGCTAGCGTGGATTTATCCTCTAAGATAGAGATGACCATTGTTTGCAGGTAGGTCCAAGGGGTACTCCTTTTATTTTTTTATTTTTATTCATTTTGTTGTCTTTTTAGGGCTGCACTTGTAGCATATGGAGGTTCCCAGGCTAGGAGTCGAATCTGAGGTGTAGCCGCTGGCCTACGCCAGAGCCACAGCAGCATGGGATCCGAGCCACATCTGTGACCTACACCACAGCTCACAGCAATGCCAGATCCTTAACCCACTGAGCGAGGCCAGGGATCGAACCTGCATCCTCATGGATACTAGTCAGATTCGTTTCCACTGAGCTACGACAGGAATTCCATGGGGTACCCCTTTTATGTAGATGATAAGGAATGGGCTAGCTGGGGACACTGATGTCATGGAGAAATTCAATGGTGGCTGTCCTTGTGGGCAGTGTAGGTGACAGTTAGATGACTGGTCCCTGTGGCATCAATGAGAATCACTGGATTCTGGGATCATGGAGGCCAAGTAACATCATTTAACCCACTGGAGGCAGAATGGACTTAATTCCCATGATGAACAAGAGATATCTGTAGTTATGGCCAACAAACCCTGAGGTTCTGAGCTGAGATAGGCCTCTAACAAGGGTGCTGGTTACTTAGCCTGGAAAGAACAAGAGAAGGTGAGAAAAGCCTAATATCCACCAACAGAATAGAAACCTATGATTGTTGTCCAGTTACCAGATAGGAATCAGATCCAACAAACAATGACTGAAGGGGAGGCAGGGTGTTGTTGAGGAATGGCCCTGCAATGCCAGAATAAATATATATGGTATCTACTCTCCAAATCTGCCCAAAAGAGACATATAATCATTTGCCAGAAAAATTGTGCCCATATATTTCAAGGGTTCTTGGATAAAGGGTATGGGCTGACACTGAAACTAGAGGAGGACAAGCCCCTCAAGATTCTATGTTAGAGCTGAGACTGGGGAAGCCAGCTGGTAAATGGAGTCCATGAATGTTGACTAGTTTTTCAGCCTCATCTCCGAGGGCATGATCAGGATGGATATAATCAACAGCTTGCAAGACCCTCACATTGGTTCCCTAACCTGTCAGAGTGGGAGGTGGAAAAAGCCAAGGGAAAGCACCTGAAACAGCCCCAGACCCAGCCAAAATCATAAATCAGAATGAAAAATCCATCCTCAGTGGAATGTCAGAAATCGGTGCCTCCTGAAAAGATGTTAAATAATGCACAAGTTGTGGTCCCATCATCTCTCCACTGAATTCACCAGTCTGGTGCCTTGCAAAACTAGACGGTCGCAGTAGCCAGCTAACTGCTGCAAACTTAACTCCCAGTCCAGTGGACAGGAAACGGTAGCATCTGAGGCCTGGTCCCTGGAGCCTTAACCAGGAACTCTGACCCATCAAAGCTCAAGGTTTGGGTTACCCCATGAAGCAAATCATCTAACTTAGCAGAAAAGCTGGCCCAGGATAAGAGACAACAGAATAGATGATAAAGAAGAAAAATGGTAAGTACCAATTACCGTCTCAGGACCAACTGCAGTAGGAAACCATGTTGCTTGTTCCACTCATCTTCCTGCTAGATGTCCTTTCAGGAGAAACTGGTACCAGACATCACCTACAAGAATCAGTGACAAAACTGAGTGGCCTTCATTTGGGACACAAATAAATCTGAGAGCTTTGAAGAGTGGACGGTCGCCGACACAGTCAGTACTCATCTGAGAGAACATATTTGCACTTACTAAAGGTGCTTATGCCAAGTCCTGACCCTTTCCAAGGGCTTTTTGGGGGAAAGGGCCCAGAGCAGCAGCCTTCTACTAAGGCTGGATAGGCTGTAGGAAACTCATTGGCCAGGTTACCCAGATTTCCCCAGTGGCTTTGAGGACCATTTCTCCATGTCACCAAACTGCTCGAATATACACCCTTTGTTGATTTCCTTCTCTTCTTTGCCTCAATTCCTTCTTCTAACAGTGCTTCTTAATCACTTCCAAAATAAAGGACCTGCACTTGAATCCTTATCTTAGGGTTTGCTTATGCTCAGTGGTGTGTGAGAAACAAGGAAATATGGCCTGGCTGGTTCTTGTAGATATAATTCTTGTTCAAAAGATTGTTCATAACAGAATTCCCTGGTGGCCTAGTGGGTTAAGGTCCTGGTATTGTCACTTCTGGGCTTGGGTTACTAATGTGGCACAGGTTCGATCCCTGGCCTAGGAACATCTGCATGCCAGGGACACAGCCAAAAAAAAAAAAAAAAAAAAAAAAAAAAAAAAAAAAAAAAATTGAAAACTAGAAGACTATGGAGAGTAGGGTTAGGTGTGAGCGTCACAGGCATGAACTGGAAGGGCGTGAACTGGAATGAATGGACAAGGCACAATCAGTGGGACTGATGATAATGTCTTGCATGATATGATTGAAGACTAAATTGCTAGGGCTTTATTCATGTGCATGGTTATGCATAGAGGTCATTTTTCTGATTAAAAGTCACAGGACAAGAAAACACATGTATGGATTATAAATTCGACTTTCCCTGAAGGGGATGGAAATTCCCAGTGTCAATCACCCAGGGAAGAAAGCAACCTGAGGCCAACAATGGAGAACTCAATAGGCGAGCCTGACATTAGAGAGGGGACTTTTTTTTTTTTTCCTTTTCTAAATCTTAAGTATTCCAAGGCGGTAAGGAATGGTAATGTCTAGAGGTCTCTTGGTGGCCCCTGCCACACCAAGACTGGCAGCTGGCCTGAGGCATTCAGTAAAGTAAATCAGGGACACTCTGGGCCTCCGGGCCCTGAGCATAGCTCTACCCAGCAGAGATGTGTAATTTTAAAACTATACTCATTCTTTTTACTCGAAACCTGAGTCAGTGGTTTACGTATCAGGGTCTCATTTAATTTTACAATAGGAATTAAGGAAAGGCCATTCATTAACCACCCCTGCGATGGGAGGATGGAGGCAAGTATTCATCACAGTTCAATCAGGCCAGAGTATTGGTTGCAGAAGCCACTGACCGGCCTTGCAGAGGTGACTGCAAGGGATGGGGGAGAGGACCTGCGGTCATATTTGGGCAGCAGAGAAAGGGGTGGAGGTTTGTGTAGGGGACCAGAGAAATGGGAAATGGGGGACTGTTTCTGAGCACATGTGACACAGCATGGGAAATTCTGTGAAAAAAAGGACGGGCAACTTGAGGAGGCAAAATTCTGCCATAGATAAGGGGAGGCTGAAGATAATCTTATTTCTGACATTTGTAGAAACTGAACTATTCTGTAGACACAGGCTATTGGGGCAGGGCCATTTGAGTTTTTAAATTAAAAGTATATAGAATGTGGGCATTACAATGAAGAGGAAAAAATATTCAATTTGCATCAGAACATGTTAATTTTAGATATTTTGAGAAATCACTGACTATAACTCAGATTTCTCAAAGATTTAGAGTATCTATCACCGATGTGTGTGTGTGTGTGTGTGTGTGTGTGTGTGTGTTTGTATTTACTTATCGCTGCACTGATGGCAAATGGGAGTTCCTGGGCCAGGGGTCAGATCGGAGCTTCAGTTACCAGCCTGTGCCATAGCCACAGCAACACTGGATCTGAACCACATCTGTAACCTACATCACAGCTTGTTGCAACCCTGGACCCTTAACCTACCAAGTGAGACCAGGGACTGAATCCACATCCTCATGGACAGACACTATGTTGGGTTCTTAACCTGCTGAGCTACTCTCCCTACAATATTTTTGAGGCGCTACATAAGGAGGGTCATATCTATAGTCAAGAAAAAGGGCTAGTTCGTCATTTCATTTGTCTTAAACAGCTTTCTTATTTAAATATGTGAGCACAGATCTCAATATATTATTCACACATATAAACTCTGCTCATAAATATGTAAAAATTTTTAAATGATTTGTTTTATATAATATACATGTATAAGAAATAGGTCCATTTCGCATTGATGAAAAGTCATACTAGATTTTCAATGCAAACAAAATAAGAACCTGTCATGATACAAATCACACACTTTTAAAAGTTTCATATGCCAGCTGAAAAACTAACTTGGCAAATAGATACAAATCAGCTTTCACAGATAGACATTAAGATAACAAGAGGTATTTTTATATTTTAGTGTAGAGACATATACAAGAAATTTAAAACTTATCTATTACTGTTAATACTGTATTTGAAAAACTGAAAACACGTTGAAATAAAATATCAGAAAACTGTTTCAATTATAAGTTTAAAAACTTGAAATACCAGAAACATTTTCCTAAGCAACATGATATATAAGTACACATATATAGCGCTAGATACATATGCATATGCACACATATATACATACACATTAAGGTGCATATACAATATTTATAATGCGCTATTTAAGGTAATAACTAATTATTTTCCTTGGATAAAGGGATTCAAAACTCTTTTTGAAGTGATGCTAAAGAATGTAGCTATAATATTCTCTATTAAATTACTGGTTAGGCTAATTTTTTTTTTCTTTTTTAGCATGTGTCCAGTTACAGGAGTTCTAGAATTCAAGAGTCTATATATTCCTCTTTTTCTTTTTAGAGCCACATATGGAAGAGTGGCATATGGAAGTACCCAGGCTAGGGGTTGGGGTTGAATCAGAGCTGTAGCGGCCAGTCGACACCACAGCCACAGCAACACAGGATCTGAGCCATTTTTGCAACCTACACCACAGCTCATGGCAATGCACAATCCTTAACCCATTTAGTGAGGCCAGGGATTGAGCTCGTGTCCTCATGCATACTAGTCGGGTTTGTTACCTCTGAGCCACAACAGGAACTCCAAGAGTCTACAAATTCTAATTTCACATATTAGAAAATGTCTAATGCACAAATAAGAAAATAAACCAATATTATCAATTATCAATCAAAAGATATTAATACTAATATTAATTAAAAACATTTTTGCACATATGAATGACGTATTTATGGTTTTTTTAAGAACTAAATCTGAAGAGTATCAGGAAAACACAAAAATTAGAGATTTTCTACAAGTAGTTTTTTATGTAAAATAAAAACAATTGAACAATTGATGAAGTGTATGGAAAATCTAATTTTGGAAATAGAATAAAGAAATTCTTAACATCTCAAGAAGCTGTAAGAATATAAATTTCTTGAGTTCATATGTTAAAGAGTCCTAAGAGGTCTGTTTATGAGAAGAACAAACAAGTGGCAATAAATATTATTACATATGTTGATATCTTAACAGAAATAAGCCAGAAAAGTTGGACATGGCCACATGTTAAAAAGTAAACATCCTCCATTATTACCATTAAATACTTTACCTGACACATGTTTTTTTTTGGAAAAATAAAAGTACATGGTTTTAAAATAATGCAGAATACTTTACTATATATCATGTGTTAAATCTAAAGGTAATGAATATACATTTTTCAAAGGTAAGTTGTGAAAACAACTTTAAATTTAAACATTTCCATGCAATTTCAGTGGATTAGTGGGCATATTTATATGAAAGAATCAAGTTAATATATTCTGAGATCAACATATAATCTAATGTTAATAAAAATTTCATGATTTTAGAGTGTATGCAAAATTAAATGTGAAATCTGTACATGATTCTGGAACCATACCACAGTTAATTATATTGACATCATACAATGGAAAAATACCAAAAAGCTATACAACTCTCAGATGTTATTTTTATACAACCATATAATTAGAATAATCTGAAGAGTTGCTGAAAATCACTTAGATCACTTCTGCATGAAAATGTCCTTTTTAAGTGCTTTTGTTCTTGAAATTTCTATTACATTAGATTTTTAATAAAAATCAGAAGTTCTGTGTCCTACTCATAGACTGTGATCAATAGACATCTATTAAGTTCTTCTGCCTATTTCCTAATTGGATTATTTGGGGATTTTTTTGTTCTTGTTGTTATTGAGTTGCCTGCATTTTTTACATATTTTGGATATTAAGCCCTTACCTAACAATAAGCCATAGAGATCTAATGTGCTGTAGAATGAATATAGACAATGATATTGTACTGTGATTATGTAAGGCAATGAATATCACTACACTGGCAATCATATCAAACTATATAAATGTATCAGAGTAGCAAGCTATACTTAAACTTACACAATATTACATTTCAAATTTATTCAATAAATATTGTATGAATTAATTTAGACCATATATTATAAAACACTTAAAAGAGTAGGCATCTTAGAAATCAACAGAGCCAAAACCAATATTTTAAATGAAGAGAAAATGCCCAGAAAGGTTAAGTAACTTGCCCCAAATCACTCCTTTAGTTAACAACAGAGCTGGGACTGGAACTCCCCAACATTACATATTTGTTCATTCACCTCCCGCTCTATCCCATACACACATACCCCCAAAACTAGTTTCAAGTTTTATCATTTGTTATATGGTATTTTAAAAAAGTCTTTCATGTGCGTATCTCTTGTTTTCACAAAATCTTAACCTCCTGCAATACTGTTCCTCCTAGGACAACACAGTGTTCATTAATAAATTTGTTAGCAGACTGGGAAAGGAAATGAGGGGGAAGAGAACGTATATATATACATTTGTGTGTGTGCTAAGAATGTAAAAGACTGACTGCCATAGTCCGGGTTCAGGGTGCCAACATCCAGTGAAGGGCCATCTACTGATGGATGCTGTTTCTGTTTTGTCGATAGGTTCATTTGTGCCACATTTTAAATTCCACATATAAGTGATATCATATGGTATTTGTCTTTCTCTTTCTGATTTACTTCACTTAGTATGAAAATCTCTAATTCCTCCTAGGACAACACAGTGTTTAGTAATAAGTCTGTTAGCATATGATGACTTTGACTACTCTATGTGACTCCCCGAACCTCTTCTCTGAGTGCTGCCTCTGCCCTTGTATTCTTGTGGTCCATGCTCTCCTTTGCACCCAGAGTAATCCTCTCAAACTGGGAGTCAGGCCATGTCACTCTTCTCTCAATATCCTTCAATGACTCCCATTTCACTAGGGGTGAAGGGACAAATTCTCAGGTTGGTGCCCCCACCACCCTGTGATTCTGCTTCCACGCCCCCTGCACCCAACACACTCACCTCCAACCTCCCCACCTACGGTCTGTTCCACGCCAGCCCTGCAGACCCCCTTACTCTCCCTACCTATGCCAGCAGGCTTCTGCCTCCCAGCCTTGGAATGACCTTCTCCCTCTGCCCAGAGTGCTCTCACCCAAATATCAGCAGAAATATCTTACCATATTAAAATACGCTCAATGTCACTTTCTAAATGAGGTGTATCTGATCACACAAGTAACTACTGTCCTTCCACCAAAATTCACCCTATAAGCTGCACTTCTAGTATACTTGTTACTTGACTGTCTCCTCCTATTGTAACCTAAGCTTCACTCTATCAGGAGCAGTGTCTTTTGTTCACTTGCATAGTCCCAGTGCCTAGAAGAGGGGATGCTCCATAGTAGGTGCTTAATGAACATTTGTTAAGTTGAATTGATCACACTTTCCAATAAAAGATTATTCCAATCATTTACAGCAATATATGTTTTTACAATGTGTCAAATTATTGTATTTATATTAATTAATATGGTAAATCTGTAGTAATAATTTCAGATTGGACTAAATAGCTATAGAAAAATAAGAAATCAGGTAGGTGCTATCGGTTTTATATCTTATATAATTTTGAATTTTACGTTTTCAGTGTAAAAGCCTTTCTTGAATATAAGTTAATCATCCTTAAAAACTACATTAATACTTTCAGATGACTAAAGTGCTGTTTCAAACACAACAGTAAAATGATAGTTTATAAAATAGTCAACGCAAATCTGCCTTAATCTATCATCATGCCTGTACCTTAAAAATCATATAAGCCCTATTTTGTTTTAATAATCAGTGGTTCTTATTGTGTCCTTATCTAAAAACCCCATTCATTGGATCTGACCTCTTTTTGTCAATTAAATTCAGATGGAAACAGATTTGACCAAATACAGACGGAAACATATATATGGCATTGATGACAATGTCATTTCATCCTAGTTGAATTTTCTCAGTCCAATTATAAACACATTTTTTTTTCTTTTATATCTTTACCGATGCCTCCTGGTAATTAAGTTCTTCCCATGGGAAAATCAGTACATTAGAAAATATTTATTGAGTAAAAGGCATTGCTTAGAGAAGTCTACCAGTTGCTTTATATCCTCCCAGCAAGAGTTAATTGTGAGATGAAAATTTTCAAACATTTTCTTTTTTACCAAAATAAAATTTGCTAATTGAAGCAGAGAATCTGTTGAGCTTTTGTTATCCCCAGTGGAGAAGCTGAAAATGCACGAGTTAATATCCTGTGACTATGGAGCTTAGATACTATTAACAAGGGGAAAAATGGATATGATTCTAGGCCACCATCCATTTTTAGTAACTATATTTCTAGCTATTAGTTTCCCTATTGAAAAGGTACATTAGGATCTGATGTACTTGGCATGGTGTACAGAATACTAATACTTGCTAATTATAGACTGTTTTCTAAAAATCAGGTAAATGCTACAAATAATGTCCAACTCATCTGCACCTGCAGAGAAGCATGTGAATTCAAAATTGCTGAGACGGCAAGTGGCCAGTATAAGACACCACGCAATGTGACAATTTTATCTTAGCTTTCATTCCCTTTTCAATACATTTCTCTGGCTGAACCTGCTCAACGATTTTTCTCTCAAATTTCCTTAAATTCAGGTTTAAAGACCATTTGAAAATGTAAAGTGTTAGAATCATAGGCTATGTCTTTTTGAATATAAAAATCTCAATGGATATTCACAGAAAGCAAGAGTAAGGAAGTAAAATCAGATTAGATGAAGCTGTGATTGGCAAAGCATTATGGTAGGGAGGCAATGCACGTAGAGGAAAAAGCAGAGGCTTTGGGGGGCCAGCTCAACTTCAATTCCAATCCTACTTCGGGTATTTTAAGCTACAATTGCCTCATTTCTTGTAATGCGATAATAATGGCCTAACCCAGAGGATTTTTCGTGAGGAATAATGAGATATCATAAAGCTTCCAGTGCAATCTTTGCACTTGGTAAATGCTCAATGAATAGGAGCAATTATGCGAGTTATTTTGTTGGGTTTACTTATGTTTTTCTTCTAGATGACTAAATTATGCTAAAATAAATAATCCAGTAGGACCAGAACATTGCCATTACTTAAAATAAACTTGCTATGGTACTGATAAAGGTTTCTCTTAGTTAAACAAAACAAAACAATGAGGTTTCTGTTGAAATGTTTGCTACAGAAAGTTTCCAGTGAGACTTTGCAAGACGTTGCAAGGGCCTTATGGCTACAATAGAGAAATAACATTTCAGCCTCAAGGTAAAGCCGGGCTGGCCCTGCTAACAGAAAAGGGAGGCAGAGTGTGTCACAAGAGGCTTCATGGGGTCATTCATTACCACTGATTCTTCATGGTGCAAGGAATGGCCATCGAATTTTCAAGCTTACATATACACGAGTTATGGCAAAAATGTATGAGAGTTACAATTACTGAGATGTAATTATGGTAAGTAGTAGGTTTTTTCTTTTTTTTTCTTTTTTCTTGAAAAGTTGTTTTTACAATATGGATATCAAGGAAAATGGCTCTTTTATATAAAGTATGTTGCTGATTCACTATCCTTTGCAAGTTCAATGCAGTTCTGAATGAACTCTGCAAAATTAGACATACCCCATCCTTGACCCCAAATTGTGCTTGGCAGAACAAGTTCATTCAGCTCTCAAGGACAGAATCATATTAACTAGCTTATGTATGAAACTGAAATGCCAGTTAGTTCATTTACAGCGAATAGTCTCTGTAATGAAACCAAAGTATTCACATCCTGGCATGTAGAGAGATCTACGTGCAAGCCAAGTATAAATTAGAAATTTTCTTGGAAGGCAGAAATCACACTGAAAGTAGTTTAGTGGAAAAAGCTGAGGGTTCTGATTCAGTCTTTAACATAGGCTTCCTTGACTACATAGCTTCCTCCTCTTATTACCCCACAGCTCTGCTCTCTGTCCCTAACAAACTCTTTGGAAGTGTTTTTTGCAGTTGCTCTCTCTGCTCTCTCCCCTTCCTTCCATTCTTTTTTGAACAAACTCTGATTATGCTTCCATGTTGCCAAATCCAAAGGTCATTTCTCTGTCCATGTGAACTTGATCTTTCAGCGGTGTAAAGCTATATAACACGTCACTGATGACTTTCCCTTGAAACATTTCTTCACCTGTTTTCTAGCCATCGCATGCCTGGTACCGTATTTCCTTGGTTGCCCGATACCGTACTGGTTCTTAAGAATTTTTTTAAAGCTTTTATTTTGAAATAAATTTATATTTAGAGAAAAGTTGCAGGAATCATACACAGAACTTCCATATACCCTTCACCCAGATTCACCAAATAACTGCTAACATTTTGCCACAATTTATCACTTTCTGGCTCAGTCATTTATTTTCTCCCCTGAACATTGTGAGAATAGATTTGAGCCCTCAGGCCCCTTGACTCCTTTACGTCTCTGTGTTATTTCTTCAGAAGTAGGACATCATTTAAAAAAACTGTAGAATTGGAGTTCCCGTTGTGGCGCAGTGGTTAACGAACCCGACTAGGAACCATGAGGTTGCAGGTTCGATCCCTGCCCTTGCTCAGTGGGTTAACGATCTGGCGTTGCCGTGAGCTGTGAGTGAGGTTGCAGACGCGGCTCGGATCCAGCATTGCTGTCGCTCTGGCGAAGGCCTGAGGCTACAGCTCTGATTTGACCCCTAGCCTGGGAACCTCCATATGCCGCAAGAACGGGCCAAGAAAATGGCAAAAGACGAAAAAAAAAACAAAAAAAAACCAAAAAAACCTGTAGAATCAAATTCAGAAAATGTAACATTGATGCAATACTATCATGTATTCTACATGATTAGAATTAATCAAATTTTACCAATAATATCCTCTATAAAATTTTCTTTTTTTATAGTCTGGGATTCAATCCAGGAGCATGACTACATTTACCAATTATGTCACCTTTAATCTGGAGTTCCTCAGACTATATTTATCTTCCACGACATTGACTTCTGGAAGAATACCGGACAATTATTTTATAGAATGAGTCTTCCTTGTGATTAGATTTAGGTTTGCGTGTTTGGTAGGAATGCCACACAAATGACACTGTGTCCGCTTCAGTACATCTCATCAGGAGGCACAGTTTTGGCTTGACCCATTAGTGATATTATCTCTGATCATTTGATTAGAGTGATGCGCTCTGGTTCCTCCTTGTAAAGTTACTACTTCTCCATATACAAATAATATGTGATTAATTACTTTGAGGAGATACTTTGAGGCTCTGTATATATTCTGCTCCTCATTAACTTATAACCTCTAGTCTAAGCATCTGCTGATGATTCCTGCATTAATCAATTATTACAATCCTGGTTGCAAAACAGTGACTTTCTAGCCTCAGCTGCACCTGTTGGTATTCTACCCATTGTAAGGCAAAGCTTCCTTTTCCCCATTTATCGGGGAAATATTTTGTTATATCAGTATGGATTCATGGATTCATATTAAGTAGGTGGATTCAGTAGGTATATTCAATCCATTGCTTTCATAATTTGTGTGGATGCTCCAATTGTTCCATTTTTTTGAGTCCTTTTCAGCTAGAATTTTTATTTCTTATTTCTTGCCCTGTGAATACTGGGATAACTGAGGGTTTGTCCACAATTCTGGTTCCTTTCCTAGGTACTAATTCTGGGTAGTTTCATCTAATCCAATAGTTTAATAATCATCTTTATATTGAAGACCCAAAATTTACATCGTTAGTCCTAGATTTGTATTTCCAACAGTCTCCTTTACCCACTGTAGTTTACAAGGCAGGTCAAATTTAACCCACTCTCTGTACATTCACCTCCCCTTCAGAATATCCCATCTCAATGAAGTACAATTCCCTTGAACCAGCGACCAAGCAAAAATTCTTGGAGTTATCTCTTTAAAAAAAAAAAAAAAAGAATTACCGTCGATTTACAATGTTATGCCAATTTCTGCTGTACAGCACAGTGACTCAGACACACACACACACATATATACACACACACACACACACACACATTCTTTTTCTCATACTATCTTCTATCATGTTCTATCCATCCCAAGAGATTGGATAGAGTTCCTCATGCTATACAGTGGGACCCCATTGCAAAAGTTCTCTTTTGCTCACATCCCTCATCTAATCTGTCAGCAAATCCTATAACCTCCAACTTTGTAATTATCCAGTTTCTGGCTGTTTTGCGTCACTTTCACTGCTACCATACAAGTCCAAGTGATCATTATTCATCACTTAGATTATTGCAATAGGCTCCTCCTGACTGTTCTCCATGCTGCAATTTGCATCTGCTTTCCATGATCTATTCTCCCATCACCATCCAGAATGATTCTCTAAAAGCATATGTCATGACATTCTTCTGCTCAAAAGCTTCTAACCATTTAAATTAACATTCAAAAACCTAATCATGGCCCCTAAGATGCTGCCTAATCTTGCTGGTCGGACTTCATCTCTACGTCTGTCTGACTTCATCTCTACTCCTTAGTACATTTCATCCAATCACATTTTCTTGCTCTTCCTCTACCTTCTAAGCCTGCTCCTCCTTCAGGACTTTTGCATGTGTTGGTCCATCAATCTAGTTTTCTCTTCTTAGCCTCAGGTCTCCACTGTAACATCACCTCCTCAGAGGACCTTTTGCTGATAAACCCTCAAGAATAGCACATGTGTGCCCTTTTTTATAGCACATTTCACCACATGATATATTTGATCATTATTTAAATGTCTACCTTTCACACTGGAAAGTAAACTCTGGAAGCAGAGATTTATCTTTATTACTCAATGCTTTGTTTTCCTGTGTACTGAAGAGTGATACATAGTGGAAAACTAATACATATTTGTTGAATGAATGAAACAGGTTGATGGAATTATGCAGCCTCCTCTGGAGACAGCCTTACTAATAAGTCCAAAATTCCTAGTGTTTGCTGGTGCCAAGTTTTCTCTACGTGGGATAGACTTGGGTGGCTCTACCAAAATGATTCTTCTTCTGTACTTCTCTATTTTTGTGTGTGTGTGTGTGTTTTTAGGGCTGCCCACACAGCATATGGAGGTTCCCAGGCTAGGGGTCGAATTGGAGCTGTAGCTGCTGGCCTATGCCACAGGCACAGCAATGCAGGGTCCAAGCTGCATCTGCGACCTGCACCACAGCTCACTGCAATGCCGGATACTTAACCCACTGAATGAGGCCAAGGATGGAACCTTCGGTACTTCTCTTGTTTACGGATGCCCACCCCACTTCCTGAATGTATGGTACAATATTTTCCTGGACTTGCCAGTAGAGTTTGTCAAGTTAGGTTTTTGTCTTGCTGGCCTGGGGTCATTTGGCCTATAAAATGATTTTGCTTGTCTGTGCTCTGATATATCATGCTCTCACATTTTAACTCTTAAAAGCCAATCATGATACCTCTTTCCCAAGTTTTTGGTGATACCACTTCTTGTTCTCAAAGTCACAGTTGTTCCTTGTGAACTCTACTCATAGAATCATCTATCACCTAGAGGAACTTGTCCGATGTTCCTTATACACAATAGCAGTTCTGGTTTGGAATATGTTAGGCTTTGTTAAATACTATCTGATACAGCCTTATCATATTCTGATACAAAATGTCATTCTTCATCTTGGGGGTTATGACATGTGAAAGCAGGCTCATGTACATTCTTGGTTATAAAGTCAGTTTCTTTCAACATAGATGGTACAATTACTTGCCTGTTATTTCAGTGTCACATGTCAAATGTTACAATTTACAGTATCTATACGGTATCTCTATCAGATGCATTCATGTTCACATGTAAGCCTCTAAGAACCTTGCAGAAAAGAGTAAACATTTCCACTTTATAGACAAAGAAATGGATGTTTGATAAATATAATTTTCCCAAGATCATTAGAATATGACTACAAATAAAAGATCTATCTATATTCAAACCCCCAAATTATCAAGTTCCAAAGCCTATTCTATTGTATTATGTCCTGGCTTATTGTGACTCTCCAGCCTACTTAGTGACTACTCTTGGCGTAAAGGTGCTTTCTTTTGAGTGTCTACAGCAAGTGTCTATGGATCTTAGTTAGGTTTGGCTGAAGCACTTTACATTCTAAGCCAAGCAAAGTGTATAATATATATAAGCTTTAACTTTTACCTCCTTCTGCTCTTGTTTGTGATGGAATGCTTTGGGCAGTCGTTCTCAACTGGGAGCAATTTTGTTTCTTGAGGGATATTTAGCAATATTTAGACATTTTTGGTTTTCACGACTGTGGAAGTACTACTAGCATCTACTAGGTAGAAGACAAAGATGAAGCTAAACATCCTACTATGCACAAAACAACCCTATCCAGCCAAGAATTATCTGGCCCCATATACTGAGGTTGAGAAACTTTCATCTTGGGCAACCACGGTAACTCAAAAAGCCCAGATATTAATGATAGATAGGATTGAAGTCCAGATTCCTTCATTTACTAGTATCCCTAACTATGAATTATATATCCCCAAAACAGGAATAATAATATGTAGCTCATATAGAGTATTGTGTGGTTTAAATGAGATAATATTATACAAATATCACCCACCCTGGGGGTAAATGGTATAGTTTACTAACTGTCGTGCAATGGCCTCTAAATTAGGGTTAGGGCTAAAAGAATTAAAGGAAATTGAGCCTTTTGGTCTCACCATTCCCTTTGGACTATCTTTTTGTTTAGTTTTCATGAAACTCTAAATTTGCTTAGAACACTTGCCTGACCCATGGCAAACGCGATATAGATATCGGCTAGTGCTATTATTACCTGTTGTACTTTTTACCTCTATGCCAGACAAGGGTGCATTTCCTAATTTTTTCCCTGAGGTATACACCCTAGTCCTGCCTCCTCAAAATCTTCTTCCATCTACACAAATTTTGAATTTTGATGGTTAGTATGCATACTCCTTCTTCTTTTATACCACACCATGTCTGCTCTGAAAATTGAGCATCTGTGATCACTTTACACTTTTCCTGATCCTTTCTGTGAACTAGCAGATTGATTTTTAAGCTTATCCTGTTGACATTTTCGGTTCCTGGGAAGTAAGACGTTTGTTTTGCTCTAAGCTCTGTCCCTGTGGATAACTCTACCCTGATGGCACCCATCTTTTAGGGATTTCGACAATCCCCCAAATAAACCCAAATCCATCTGCTAAAGGACCTGAAAAGAGTCAGAAGTGTGATGAAAGGAAATTGAGCCTTTTGGTCTCACCAGCCCCTCTGGATTTTCTTTTTGTTTGGTTTTCATGAAACTTTAAATTTGCCAGGGAACAAATACTGCTTCCTGCAGGTTAATGCACGTGTTCTCAGTAACATGAGAAAGAAGGGATAAGATACTAGATAGAGAAGGTTATGACTGGAGAATGCAGGAGGATGAGTTACAGTGAAGGAGAAAAGATATTTCAGCCCAACAGATTTTTAAAACTTTTCCCCACTATGAGGTGTATTTAATATGTGGGGAGTCACATTTTCTGTGTGGGAAGGCAATTTAGTAGACATCAAGGCAAAGCATAAAGATGTGTAGGGAGTAAACAAAACAATAATTCTTTCTATAGAGCACATTTATCAATAAAGAAGCTGTCTGATCACTTCCAAATAATCAGAACTCACAGTGAAGTTTAACAAGATGATAAGGTTTGAAATTAATAGGTAAAGTCTAAAGGACTATTTATATTTTAATATATTAAGAACATAAAATGTTAAAATCACCAATTAAAATTACAACAGAAAGTGATACTGAATTTAGTAGCAACAAAACTTATAATATACCTAGGAAAATATCTACAAAATATATAAGCTCTCTACTCATCTTTGAGGGCTGTCTTGACAAAACAGCATAAACTGAGTGGCTTAAACCAAGAGAAATGTATTGTCTCACAGATCTGGAGACTAGAGGTCTGAAATTAAAGTGTGGGCAGGGCCATGCTCTCTTTAAATCCTCTAAAGGAGCATCCTTCCTTGCCTCTGCCAGTTTCTGGTAGCCCCAGAGGCTCCTTGGTCTATAGACGTATAGCTCCAACCTCTGCCTCCATCTTCATGTGGTTCGTTCCCTGCGTGTCTGTGTCTTCACACAGTCCCTGGTCATCTTCTTATAAGTACAACATTCAGATTAGACCAGGCCCTGGACTCTATTCTATTATGACCTCCTCTTGACTAATTATATCTGTGAGAGGCGTATTTCCAAATAAGGTCACCTTCTGGGTAGTGGGTGACCGTCAACATATCTTTTGGAGGACACAACTCAATGTACAAAACCCCCAAATTTAAACTATTATTTAAGGGCATAGAAGACCTGTATCATTGGCCAAAAGATGGCAGTCAGGAGCAACCTGTCTTCAACCTGACCTGTGGTCAATTCAACAGAGTACTTGGCTCAGTGGGGAGGACAGCATGCCATGGGGACCAGTGGGCATCTCAGGAAGAGGAAGGTGTGTGGGGGGGAGGCTTCTGACAGGACTTGGGCTTGTGTGGATAATTGGAGAAGAGCTTAAGGAAGAAAAAGAGATTGCTCTGGACTGGATGATGTGAGAAAGCAAAGGTAAATGCACAAGGACTGCAGGTTACTGGAAATTTTAGCAGTTCTATAAAAGGTGTGAGGAAGAGAGTGGAGCTAAGACCCATGTTAGCCGGGAATGGGGTATTTGGTCATCTTTGTGGCTTGCATGGTGCTCTTGTTTTTATCTGTGTCCTTAGGTCACGGCCTTGTTTTGGTCTTACTCCATCACAATCTAGTGACCTTCTCTGATGGGTTCTGTGACATTACATTTACCAGCATCTAGCTGTCACTTGCCAGTTAATAGCTTACAGCTATTAAGGATACTTTCTTCTATCTTATGTGAATTTGTGATGTGATTTATCATGGTTATGAATGAGAATACTACAAAGATGTCGATTCCACCCAAAATAAATGATAAAATCACTTTGCAGAATAAAATGATGTAGTAAGGACTACAGCAAATTTGAAAGTGCTCCCAGCTAAAGGCATTAAACAGGCAATTCTATTTTCTGTGAAACAGTGCTGGTTCATATCTATTGTCCCAACTTCCAATCTTGTAAGCATGTTCCCCAGATTTTTCATTTTTAGCAAAGTATTCACTTTAATAATTACATTAAAAATAAGCCAGACTGGGAGTCCCCTCTTGGCTCAGCAGGTTAAGGATCCAGTGTTGTCACTGCTGTGGTTCTGGTTACAGTTGTGGTGCAGGTTTGATTCCCCAGCCCCAAAACTTCTACATACCATGGGTGCGTGTGGCCAAAATAAATAATTAAATAAGCCAGACTTAGTAACACTACTCTGAGGAGGTCCAGTTTCTATCACAGTTTTTATCTAGTAGTATGTGGCCTATATGTGCTGTGAATAGTTTTCATGCAAAATGAACTGAATTCAGGAAATCAGTTTTCAATAACCCATCTTCCTTGTCCCAAACCCCTTCAGAATTAATACAACTTATGCTTTCCATTAAAGAACAACATACAGAGTAATCACTGTTAAGACAAAGTGTGTACCCACAATTGCAGCTAGAGACAGCAAACTTCTTTTGACCTCCAGTTATAGTGGGAATGTACCTGTTGAGGGTTTTTGTTTGTTTGCTTGTTTGTTTGTTTTTTGCTGTCCTGTGGCAGCATATGGAGTTCCCTGGCCAGGGATCATATCCAAGCCACAGTTGTGACCTTTTGTGACATTTGTGGCAATGCGGGATCCTTAACCCACTGTGCTGGGCTGGGATCAAGCCTGCATCTCAGGACTCCAGAACTGCTGCTGATCCCATTGTGCCACAGCAGGAACTTCTGAGCATATGCTTATTTACTAAAGACTGTCATCAAGATGGAAACTCTTACCTACCATTAGTCTTTGGAATAGAAATGTAAATTCAATTAATTAATTTTAGCAATATCCTAACTTTTAGTTGTATTTTCACTGGCTTTACTGAGAAATGACTGACAATCTGTAATATATTTAAGAGTAAGACATGATGTTTTGTTATACAGAAATGCCTTGGAGATAATGTGGGCTTGGTTCACCATGAAGGGAATCACACAAAATTTTGGGTTTCTCAGTTCACGTAAAGGTTAGAGTTACACAATATTGTAGTATATTAGGTATGCAATAGCATTATGTCTAAAACAACAATTACATATCTTAATTTACAAATACTTCATCGGAGATCCCGTCATGGCTCAGTGGTTAATGAATCCAACTAGAACCATGAGGTTTCCAGTTCGATATCTGGCCTCGCTCAGTGGGTTAAGGGTCTGGTGTTGCCATGAGCTGTGGTGTAGGCTGCAGACACAGCTTGGATCCCAAGTTGCTGTGGCTGTGGCGTAGGCCGGCGGCTACAGCTCCAATTAGACCCCTAGCCTGGGAACCTCTATATGCCGCAGGAGCGGCCCTAGAAAAGACAAAATAAAAAATAAAATAAATAAAAATAAAAATAAATACTTCATTGCTAAAAATGCTAACCATCATTGAGCCTTCAGCAAGTTGTAATCTTTTTTGCTGGTGGAAGATCTTGCCTTCATGTTGGTGGTGTTGACTGATCGGGGCAATGGTAGCTAAAGGCTAAGGTGGCTGCCTCAGTTGACTTTTCCTTTCATGAAGGATTTCTCTGCAGCATGTGATGCTATTTGACAGCATTTTACCCACAGTTGAACTTCTTTCCAAATTGGTGTCAGTCCTCTCAAGCCCTGACACTACTTCATCGACCAAGTTCAATGTAATATTCTATGCCTTTGTTGTCATTTCAACAGTCTTCACAGCATCTTCATCAAGAGCAGATTCCATCTCAAGGAACCACCTTCTTCACTCATCCATAAGAAGCAGCTTCTCATCACATCCAGCTCATTATCTCTTGCTATTTCCACTCCGTCTCCAGTTACTTCCTCCACTGAAATTCTGAACCCCTCAAAGTCATCCATGATAGTTGGAATCAACTTCTTTCAAATTCCTGTTAATGCTGATATTTTGACCCTTCCCAGGAATCACAAATGTTCTTAATATCATCTAGAATGATTAATCTTTTCCAGAAAATTTTCAATTTTCCCAGATTCATCAAAAGAATCTCTATCCATAGCAGCTATAGCCTTACAAAATGAACTTCTTAAATAATAAGACTTAAAAGTCTAAATTACTCCTTGATCCATGGGCTGGAGATGGATGCTGTGTAGGCAGGCATACAAGCAACACTGATTTCATCGTACATCTCCATAAGAGCTCTTGAGTGACTGGGTGCATTTCCAAGGAGGAGGAATATTTTGAAAGGAATTGTTTTGTTCTGAGCAGTAGGTCTCAGCATTGGGCTTAAAATATTCAGTAAGCCATGTTGCAAACAGATGTGCTGTCATTCAGGCTTTGTTGTTCTATTTATAGAGCAGAGGTAGAGTAGTTTTAGTGTAATTCTTAAAGACCCTAAGATTTTTGGAATGGTTGATGAGCACTGGCTTCAACTTGAAAATACCAGCTGTATTAGACAAGAGAGTTGGCCTGTTCTTTGAAGCTTTGAAGCCAAGCATTGACTTCTCCTCCCTAGCTATGAAAATTCTACTTGACACCTTCTTCCAATAAAAGGTTATTTCATCTGCATTGAAAATCTGTTGCTAAGGAGTTCCCTGGTGGCTCAGTGGGTTAAGGATCTGACATTGTTACCACTGTAGCTCAGGTTGCTGTGGTAGCACTGGTTTGATCCCTGGCCCCTAATCAAATCTTTGTGGGCACAGCCAAAACGAAAAAAAAAGAAAAGAAAAGAAAATCTCTTATTTAATGCAGCCTTCATCATTTTTTAATTTTTTAGCTAGATCTTGATAATTTGCTGCAGCTTCAACATCAGCACTTGCTGCTTCACCTGCACTTTCATGTTATGGAGTTGGTTTCCTTCCTTAATCCTCGTGAACCAATCTCTGCTTGGTTTTGACTTTTCTTCTGAAGCTTCCTCATCTCTCTCAGCCTTCACAGAACTGAAGAGTTAAGGCCTTGCTCTGGATTAGATTTTGGCTTAAGGGGATGTTGTGGCTGGTTTGATCTTATACCCAGGACACTAAATCTTTCTCCAAATCAGCAAAAGTCTATTTTGCTTTCTTATCATTTGTGTGTTCACTGGGGTAGCACTTTTAATTTCCTTCAAGAACTTTTCAAGCTAGCTAACTGCATAGCTCAAGAGGCTTAGCTTTTGGCCTCTTTTGGCTTTCCACATGCCCTCCTCAGTAAACTTAATCATTTCTAGCTTTTAATTTAAAGTGAGAGATGCATGACTTTCCCTTTCATGTCAACAACTTAGAGACCATTGTAGGGTTATTAATTGGTCTAATTTCAATATTTTTTTGTCACAAGGAATAAGGAGAGGGAGAGAGACAGGGGGACAGTCAGTTGGTGGAACACACAATATCAATTAAGTTCACCAACTTACATGGGCAAGGTTTGCGGCACCTCAAAACGGTTACAAAAGTAACATCAAAGACAACTGATCACAAATAGTCATCACAAATATAATAACTGTGAAAAAATGTGAGACAGACACAAAGTGAGCAAAAAGTGTTGAAAAAATGGTGTCTATAGATTTGCTCCATGCACTCGGGGTTGTAGCAAATCTTCAATTTGACAAGGTCTCTGCCTCTAGGGAACTCATTGTCTAAAGAGGGAGATAATACAGGCTCAGGATAGTGCTAAGGAATGGTTCTGAGCCCATACTGGAAATAAGAAAAGGCTTCTTTGAGAAGGAAGAAGCTTCTTCTTTCAGGAAATCAGAAAAGGCTTCTTATATACAAACAACTTATACAACTTAACAGCAAAAAAAACAACAACCCAATGGAAAAATGGGCAAAAGACCTGAATAGACATTTCTCCAAAGAAGATATACAGATGGCCAACAGGCACATAAGAAAATGCTCAACATCACTAATTATGACAGAAATGCAAAGCTAAACTACTATGAGGTACCCCCTCACACCAGTCAGAATGGCCATCATTAACAAGTCAACAAATAACAAATGCTGGAGAGGGTATGGAGAAGAGGGTACTCTCCTGCACTATTAGTGGGAATGTAAATTGGTACAATCACTATGGAAAACAATAAGGATGTACCACAGAAAACTAAATACAGAACTACCATATGACCCAGCAACCCCACTTTTAGGCAAAACTTTCCTTGAAAAAGACACACGCACCCATATGTTCAGTGTAGCACTATTCACAATAGCCAAGACATGGAAACAACCTAAATGTTCATCAACAGATGAATGGATTAAGAAGATGTGGTATATATACACAATGGAATACTACTCAGCCACAAAAAGAATAAAATAATGCCATTTGCAGCAACATGGTTGGAACTAGACTTGCCTACCAAGTGAAGTAAGTCAGAAAGAGGAAGACAAATACCATATGATATCACTTACATCTGGAATATAATATATGGCACAAATGAAACTTTCCACAGAAAAGAAACTCACAGACTTGGAGAACAGACTTGTGGTTGCCAAGGGGGAGGGGGAGGGAGTGGATGGACTAGGAGTCTGGGTTTAACAGATGCAAACTATTGCATTTGGAGTAGGTAAGCAATGAGATCCTGCTGAATAGCCCAGGGAACTCTATCTAGTCACATATTATAGAACATGATAGAGGATAATGTGAGAAAAAAATGTATATATAGGTCACTTTTCTGTGCAGTAGAAATTGACAGAACACTGTAAACCAACTATAATGGAATAAATGAAAATATTTTTTTAAAAATGCAGTATCTGAGCAGTGTATTAAAACTATGTATGCCTGTACATTAACATTACAAAAGGGTTCCCACAACCAAATGGACATGTGTTTGATGGTGCTGCCCCTACCACCATGGGATATACCAGACAGTTGTGCTGCTGCCCCTCTCCTGGCTCACACGATGCAGAGGACTCCCAGACTTTGAGTTGGTGGGGTCAGTAGGACACATAGCAAATTACAGATTAGGTGGATGTGAAATATTCAGAAGACATGGAGGCTAAGCAGTCAGTCATCAAACACAGAGGATAATCTAACTGGTCTCATTCGGTAGCTTCATAATTTACATTTACTTGGGTAACTTTTTTTCTCTTTTTCCACTTATTTATTCAATCACTTGTTTGTATATTATGGAGTAATTGTTTTCATTTTGTTTCTGCTTTTGTTTTTTGTTTTAAAATCCAGAGTGTTTCTAAAGTTCACTCTAGCACTTAGAAAATTTCTTTTAAAAAATTACACTTTGATGATTTGTAACTTCTCAGAAGGTGAGACTCCTAGGTCTCATTATCTGAAACATATTTACTTCTTTGTCCAAGCCTAGTATAGGTATAAAGCAGTTTCCAAATCATTAACCCATGTCTTTTACAGTAACATTTTAATTTTGCAACACTTTCTAGTAGCCATGAACTCAAGAAAATGCCGCCTACATTTAATTAAAACTTAAGAACTAAATTTATTTCTTAAAAATATTAATAATAAAATTTTCAGTGGTTATTTTAAGAAGACTGTGCCCAAAGATGGTGATTTAAAATGCAGAGATTCAGAAGATGCCTTTAAGTATAATTCTGTAAAGTATGGCATTAGTTTAGATTAATTACTAAATGGATTTTTGCTTATTTTCAATTTCAAGTTTTCTTTTTATAATTTCCAAGTTGATTAATGTACTAACTCTATGAGCAGAGAAGATAATTACACAAACCATATTAATATCATTGGATCCTAAAAAATAAGTATCATTTAAGATAAGTCTAATAATGATATAAATTTTTTCATATATTTCATGGCATTAAACTAAAAGCTTTTGGAATTCCATTCTTTGAAATGCGAGAAATCTGATATTTTTATAAATGCTTTTGTAAATTCAGTTTAAAGTTTTAACAAAAATACAATATTTGTTTTTGCATGCTAGTATCAATACAAATTTTGTTAGGAATGGGACTCTGGTAAAACGATGTTCTTACAAAATTAAGAAACCTTTGGGGGCAAAAATGTTCTCAGAATTGGTTGTAGCTGCATACAAACATAACTGCATGCAAACAAGCTCAGTACTCTAAAATAGAAATGGCATTTGCTAAATATCATACATAACACACATGCATTTGTAACTATAGTTAGAATAAATACACTACAAAGTTTGCAGGATAAAGATGACATTGAAAATGAAGCAATCCTTCTACATAGCATATGTAGTCTCTCTCTTTTCTCCTCATCATCCATTCAATTTCAGAAATATTTTTTCTGTAAACTATTTTACAAACTCTGAGTCCTCTAGATTTGGGGTTTTATTTTCTTCAGAATGGAAAAATCTTTACTAAAAAATAATCAATAAAGGGAGTCGTCAAAATGTCATTTTTAAAGAATTTATTGCATCGCAACTATTGAAAAACAATACTAGCAAACAGGAAGACACTGGCATTTATCTATTAAAAGCGAGTGGAAGTGAACAAATTAAACAATAGTACCTTAAATGGAATATAAGATTTAATTTTAAAATTCTAAAATTTTACTTTGGAGTATCTTGACTGGCAGGAACACAAAATATTACTGGAGTTTTAATATTTAATTGGATGTGATGATATTCAGTGGAATTGAAATTTGCACAATCTAAAGTTAATAAAATATTCAAAACTCATACTGAGAACATAGTTTTTTTTCATGTTAAAAATATAAAGAATGGTCTCTAAGTAGAGGCTACAGGTGAATATCTGTTGTTGACCTAAAATAAAGAGACTGCTAAATGTTACTCCGGCAAAGATGGTTTTATTCAGAATCAGCAGAAAACTGCAACCATGGGGTTGGGGTCTGCAACCATGGCGAGCCATAGGCAAGTCCTCTCAAGGGAAGAACACTTTTACAGAGGGAAGCAGGGAGTTGGGAGGGCTGCCATAAACAAAGAGTCCATGGCTCTTTTTTTTTTTTCTTTGGTCTTTTTGCCTTTTCTAGGACTGCACCCACAGCACATGGAGGTTCCCAGGCTAGGGGTCTAATCAGAGCTATAGCCTCTGGCCTATGTCAGAGCCACAGCAATGACGGATCCCAGCTGTGTCTGCAACCTACACCACAGCTCACAGCAATGCCGGATCCTTAACCCACTGAGCAAGGACAGGGATTGAGTCTCATGGTTCCTAGTCGGATTCGTTAACCACTGAGCCATGATGGGAACTCTGAGTCCATGGCTTTTTATTGGAGAGTCCTTGACAGGAAAGAAGAGGTGTCCTTTCCCTTCCTGTTGGGCTGTGCTATTGTCATAGGGTGTGAGAACGCCCCCTCTGGCCTCCTGACTCTATGTAATTGAGATTTCCCTTTTTTACACTCTGATAAGATATAGATAAAACATACATATATATACACACACACATAAATATACATATATGTACATATACACACACATCTACATGCCTTAATATACCAAAACATCTTTTTTCTTGGTTATTTGAACATTAAAAATAAGATAAGCAGTATGTTTATTCTTGGCATTAATTTGCATTTTAAAATCACATATTTTAATGAATTACATAGCTATAGCTCCTTAATACAATGTCACTGGTATTTTTCTCAAATATGGTCTCATTTTTGTTTTTTCATAAAATTGCCTGCAGAATTCTTTTAAAAATTGCATTTTATGTTTAACAGATTTAAAACTGACACCTTCCATTGAATGTTCTCCATAGATTATACTATTTGGACTTGAGAAAATACTCTCTTTATGTGCCAAGGTAAGCTCAGAGCGAATTCTGCTAAATGGAGAATTTTCTCAATTGTAATTTTTTTTGTGTTGATGTGTGTGTGTGTGTGTATACACACATCATCAGGAACACAAGTAAATGCTGCAAAATACTAGCAAAACGGAAAAAAGCACTAAGGATGACTGAGTTTTCTGGGAGAGATTTTAAAGTACCTCTAGAACTGGTTGCAGAGCAGACTGGCTAAACTTTGGGTGGACAAGGAAGAAATGAGAGAGTGCCACGAACTAGGTCAAGGGAGATGGCTTCCTTGGGAGGTCAGTGGAATGGGCAATAAGGTGGAGATATACTGCAAGTAGCATAGAATGCAAGGGCAAAGATTTGAACTTCAGCTGAAGGTCTAGAAAATCACAGATGAGGGATTTCAGTGGGACGGTCATATGTTGCTGGATGGATTGGAGAAGGGGACATTCATATTTGAGAAAATCCTGAGACCTGTTAAGACTACAAGGGAACAGATAAGGTTCTAAACTAGCAGAATGAATAGAAGAGAAAAAAGAAAGGGACAAATCCAAGAAGCATTTTGAAAAAAGGAGAACTGCCAACTATTTTACATGAGAACCTTTTAAAAAACGTGATTTTTTTTGGTTATCTCCAAGCCTTTGCTTTAGCTAACCTGGGCATCAGGATTCAGCAAGGACTTTCTCTATAGATTTTACAGCCCAAAGAATAGAGCCAATATTTTATAATAATCGTAAATGGAGTACAAGCTATAAATTTTGAATCACTATGTTGTACATCTGAAACCAATATAATATTGTAAATCATCTCTACCTCAATAAAGGACTAAATTTGATAATTCAACATATGTAATTATGAACACTCTGTACTGATTTTTTTCTTTTTTATGAGAAACGTATGAGATTGATCAGAATTTCTTTTTGTAAGGCACAACCCATTAGAAGTACTACAAACAATCACGGTGACAGTATATATATGGTGTATGCATCTTAATTATTAATGATAAAATACAAATTCTCATCAACCCCCCCTAAAAAATACTCACTTTAACTTTATATATTCTCTTCAAAAGCGATATTGTGAAATCATTGATGAAGAAGCCAAGTGTGGAAGCCAAAAAGTGGAGGGAAATAAAAACAACAACACAGAATATGCCGAACAATTACTTAATAAAAACAATATGCTTTTTCTGGGGAAAAAAATTCTGAAATAATATATTGTATTAACATAACTGTCTAGTCATAAGATGTATACTAGGAGGTTCACTTTATGAAAATCATGACAAACACACAAAATAAAATTTCTAGAAAGGGAAGTTTTTGTGTTTCAATAAAATGTTCCTCAAGTGCTATTAGTCCTTCAAAGAGTTTAAGAGTTTAACAGGCCTTGTTGAAATGCCAATAAAGCAATACATGAAGCTATTAGGATCCGTTAACACCTTGAACCAATGCGATTGAGCAAATTAGCTAACCTATGCCAAAGGGTAAGGAAAACTTGGATGGAGCAAGGAGAGCAGGAGAATTTTTTTGCATGAGAACAGAAGTTACTAGAGAAGGTCAGAAGAAGCATCCATCAAATGGGGTGGGTATAGCTTCTTTGATGTTGCCTAGTTTGGGCCTGCCCTATGAATCCTTATTTCTGGGTTTTTAATACCCTCTCACTTTGTCTTCTGGGAAGATGATATCACATAGGATCAAGAAGACTGGACTGGGAATTTGAAGATAGCATGCCAATCCCAGTTCAGGCACTAAATTGCTGGATGACCTCACTTAACCACCCACTTCAGCTTTTACTTTTGTAAAATAAAGGTCTTAGCCTACACAAAAAAATGCCTGCTCCAGCTACTCAATCCTATGAAATAGCTACTCACGTTGTAATTTTCATAGTTTTTTTTTTTTTCACAGTTGGTATTTTTCTTTTAGCATAAGGGAGTTTTATAAATAAACTTACATTTTTATCAAGAAAAACACCTATTTGAGATTCTGAAGCACTGATGATGTTTCAAAGACAAATATCTTCAGACTCCTTTACAGATTAGCCAGGTATCTTGGTTTATGATGAAAATCTATAATACCTACCTTTGCAATGAGGCAATATCAGTTTTTTTACGATCATATTTCACTTATTACAATGTTCCATTAGTCATCTAACTATATGAGAGATTTTACTTCCAGACTAACCATTACATCACCACTGAAACTGTATCAAATTTACAAATAGTTTAGTGTTTAATAATACATGTTGTCAAAATACAGAAAGATTAAATTGATAAATCTCTTTCTATTGCATCCTCTTCATTTTTGTGGCTTATAAGCAACTGTCAAGGCTCTGGAGTTTCATAGAATTATCATCCTGCTATCAAAAATAAAGTTACCTTTCTGATGTCCTTGGCTTCTCTTCCGTACAGAATTACTTACAGGAATACTTATTTAGGATATCTAATATGCTTTCAACCAAGATGAAACTGGTTATATGCAGAGGGAAAGAGAAAGTGGGATTATCTGGGACAATGTGACATACCAGGAGATCTGATATATGGGATTTATGCTTATGGAGTACATCAGAAGTCTCCATTATGAAAACTGCATCTTAACTTTTAAATACATTTATTTTGGTAGAGGCTTTATTGAGTAAAATTATTTAGTTAAGACAGAGGGATAATGGGAACGAAGGAAGGAAAGAAGAGACAGAGGGAAAAAAGTATGGGTCAGTAGAAGATGACAGGACAACGCCAGCTATATTAATCAGAAAGAGATTAGTAAGGATATAGACAACTAAGAAAAAGGTTGGGATGACAGCAAGAAACAGCTTGCAGGAATTGTTCCATGAATCACCCTTGGTATCACCCCAGGAAATGGTGTACCAAAATTAGGAAACCTCTGAATCAGAAAACTACCCCACATCCACTGACCCAGGTCAGGATGCTGCCATGAGATATTCTAGTAGGGTTAAACGCTTTGTGCTCAACTTTTATCCCCACACAGTTCATTTCCAAAGTAAAATTTTGTATGGAGGAGGCTGAAAATACAGCTTGCATTATTACTGTTATGTTGTAAATGTATATTTTACAATGTGGAAATCTAGCAAAATGCACAGAGACATTTAAAAGCACCTAGAGGAATCAGAAAGAGAAGTCCAAAGTGGAATTTGTTTAATAACTCCCAAATTTGAAAGTTTTAAGCCTTCATTCCAGAAAGCATAGCAGTCTTTATTCTTTATTTATTTATTGTGTTCATCTTTCTAGGGCTGTACCTGTGGCATGTGGAGATTCCCAGGCTAGGGGTTGAATAGGAGCTGTAGCTGCTGGCCTACACCACAGCCACAGCAACACAGGATCCAAGCCGTGTCTGCGACCTACACGAAGCTCATGGCAACACTAGATCCTCAACCCACTGAGCAAGGCCAGGGTTTGATCCTGGGTCCTCAAGGATGCTAGTCAGATTTGTTTTCACTGAGACACTACAGGAACTCCAGAGGTAGCAGTCTTAAAGGGAACGTACCTAAGCTAGAACATTGGTTCAAAACTTTCAGAGCAAACGTATGCGCAACTATCATATGACCCTACAGTTCCACATCTAGTATGTATCCAAAGAGGCAAAAACCCTACTTGGAAAAGATATATGCACCTCTATGTTTACTGCAGCATTATTCATGGATGGGGTGGGTGGGTGGGTGTGTGTGTGTGTATGTGTCACATATATGCAATGAAATATTTCTCAGGCATAAAAAAAGGAGTGAAATCTGGCCTTTTGTAACAACATAGATGGATCTTCTAGAGGGTATTATAATAAGCAGAATAAATCAAACAAATACCATATGATTTCACTAGAGGTGGAATTGTAAGGTCACATGGTAGTCGTGTTTTTAATTTTTTGAGGGACTTCAATATTATTTCCATAGTGGCTACACTGATATACATCCCAACACTTTCAGGATATTCTCCACAATGATGGTTATTTGTTGTCTTTTTGATAATAGTCATTCTGTCAGGTGTAAGTTGATATCTCATTTTGGTCTTGATTTGCATTTCCCTGATAGTGGTATTGAGCATCTTGCCATGGCTGTCTATTTTTCTTCTTTGGAAAATGTCTATTCAAGTCCTCTGCTTGTTTAAAAACTTTGAGGGAGTTCCTGTCTTGGCTCAGCAGTAACGAAATGACTAGGATCCATGAGGATGCACATTAGATCCTTGGCCTTATTCAGTGGGTTAAGGGTCCAGCGTTGCTGTGAACAGCGTGTGCAGGTCACAGATGCATCTGGGATCCTGCATTGCTATGGCTGTGGTGTGGGCCGGCAGCTGTAGCCCAGATTGGATGACTAGCCTGGGAACTTCCATGTGCCATGGGTGCAGCCCTAAAAAGGAAAAAAAACCAAACTGATATTGTCTTTTTTTGATATTGAATTGTATGAGTTCCTTGCATATTTTGGATATTAATCCCTTATCAGATATATTATTTGCAACTATGTTCTCCCATTCAGTAAGTCACCTTTTCATTTTGGTGATGGTTTACTTTACTGAACAAAAGCTTTTAAGGTTTGATATAATCCCATTTATTATTCCTTTTGTTTCCCTTGCCATAAAAGACAGATCATAAAATACATTGCTAAAACCAGTGTCAAAGAGTTTACAGCCCATGTTTTACAGTTTGGGTCTCACACTGAAATCTTTAATCCACTCCAAGTTTCTTTTTGTATATGGTGTAGGAAGGTAGTCCACTTTCACTCTTTGGCATGTATCTGTTCAGCTTTTCCAATACCATGTGTCAAAGAAACTTTCTTTTCCCCATTTTTTATCTTTACTTCCTTTGTCATAGATTAATTAACTATATAAGAGTGGGTGTATTTCTAGGCTCTCTATTCTGTTCCATTGATTTTTATGCTTCTGTGCCAGTACCATATTGTTTTGACTACTGTGGCTTTGGTATAGTTTGGAATCATGGCTATGATACCTCCACCTTTGTTCTTCTTTCTCAAGGTTGGCGCTTCAAGGTCTTTTGTGGTTCCATACACATTTTATTTTTTTGTTCTAGTTCTGTGAAAATGTCATTGGTGTTGTGCTAGGGATTGAATTGAATCTGTAGGTCTCCTTGGATAGTATGGACATTTTTAACATTATTTTACCAATTCCTGAGTATGGTATATATTTCTACTTTTTGTATTGTCTACAATTTTATTTCATCAATGTCTTAAGGTTTTCAGAGTATAGGTCTTTCATCCCCATGGTTAAATTTATTCCAAGGTATTTTATTCCTTTTGATGTAGATGTAAATGGGATTATTTTCTTAATTTCTCCTTCTGATCATTTATTACTGGTGTATAGAAAAGTAACAGATTTCTGTATATTAATTTTGTACTCGGCAACTTTACTACATTGATTAGTTCTAAAAGTTTTTTGATGGCATCTTTAGGATTTTCTATATATAGAAATATCACGTCATCTGCAAATAGGGACCACTTTACATTTTCCTTTCCAACTTGGATGCCTTTTATTTCTTACTTGTCTGAGTGGCTAGGACTTCCAATACTTCATTAGTAAAATAACAATAACAGTGATAAGAGTGGCATCCTTGTCAGGGGAGTCCCAGCTGCCTCCTGTCTCTCTAGGAAGCTGTCCAGGTTCAGTAAGTATATCTGATCCAGATGCTTTCAAACTGCTGTCTCTGCACCAGGACTCGGAGCAGATGAGATTTTGCGTGCACCTTTTCAGAGTTAAGTCTCGATTTCTTAAGCCCCTAGCTTTTCTGACCCTTAGCCCCTCTGCCTTTCAAAACCAGACTTTTAAGGGCTTTTCTCCCCAGTGCAGGATCCTGGGATGGGGACCCAGATGTGGGGCTTTGAGTCCTCATTCCTTGAGGAGGAACTTGGTGGATATTTTACTCTTCCAGCAGTAAGTGAGTCACCATGCTGAGGTTCTCCTCCTAGGCAGACCATGTCTACACCCTTCACTCCCATTTCTTTGTGGCCCCTTCTTTATTTCTTTATCTGTGGTCTTCAGATAATTCTCTGAGATAGCTGCTTTGTAAGTGGCTCTAATTTTGTGGGCAATGGAAGGAGGTGAGCTAAAGATCTTTCCATGCTGCCATCTTGAACCAGACTCCTTCTATTAATATTTTAAGCCAGAATAATGACCATTCAAGTGAAGGCATTTGAAATTTTTCCTGTTCCCTAAAATAATGAGGAATATAATTTACTCACTATGCCTGAGAGTGGCATAGTCTCTTTTTTTGTTTTTGTTTTGTTTCATTTTTTATAACGATTTTTATTTTTTCCATTACAGCTGATTTACAGTGTTCTGTCAATTTTATGCTGCACAGCAAGGTGATCCAATCACATATATATGTATACCTTCTTTTTTCTCACATTATCATGCTCCATCACAAGTGACCAAAGTTCCCAGTGCTATACAGCAGGATCCAATTGTTTATCCATTCCAAAGGCAACAGTCTGCATGTATTAACCCAAAATTCCCAGTCCCTCTTACTCCCTCCCCCTCCCTCTTGGCAACCACAAGTCTGTTCTACATGTCCATGATTTTCTTTTTGTGAAAAGATTCATTTGTGCCTTATATTAGACATAAATGAAATAATATGGTTTTTGTCTTTCTCTTTCTGATTTACTTAGTATGAGAGTCTCTAGTTCCATCCCTGTTACTGCAAATGGCATCATTTTGTTCTTTTTTATGGCTGGGTAGTATTCCATTGTGTATATACATACCACATCTTCTTAATCCAATTGTCTGTCAATGGACATTTAGGTTGTTTCCATGTCTTGGCTATTGTGAATAGATCTGCAATGAACATATGGGTGCATGTGTCTTTTTCAAGGAAAAGTTCTGTCTGGGTATATGCCCAAGAGTGGGATTGCTGGATCATATGGTAGTTCTATGTATAGTTTTCTAAGGTACCTCCATACTGTTTTCCATAGTGGTTGTACCAATTTACATTCCCACCAACAGAGCAGGAGCCAAGAATATAAAATGGGAAAAGGACAATCTTTTCAGCAAGTGGTGCTGGGAAACCTGGACAGCTGCATGTAAATCAATGAAAGTGGAACACACCCTCACACCATGCACAAAAAGAAACTCAAAATGGCTTAACTACTTAAATGTAAGACAAGACACCATCAAACTCCTAGAAGAGAACACAGCCAAAACATTCTCTGATATCAACCTTACAAATGTTTTCTCAGGTCAATCTCCCAAAGCATCAGAAATAAAAGCAAAAATAAACCAATAGGACCTAATCAAACTGACAAACTTTTGCACAGCAAAGGAAACCTTAAAAACAAAAAAACAAACAAAAAGACAACTTACAGAATGGGAGAAAATAGTTTCAAATGATGCAACTGACAAGGGCTTAATCTCTAGAATATATAAGCAACTTATATAACTCAACAGCAAAAAGCCAACAACCTAATTGAAAAATGGGCAAAAGACCTGAACAGACATTTCTCCAGAGAAGATATATAGATGGCCAACAAGCACATGAAAAAATGCTCAACATAGTGTCTTTTTTGATGTAAAACTAAACTACATTTCCTGGTCCTCTTGCATATAGATGGAACTAGGTGACAAGTTCTCTCCAGTAGAATGTGAGTAGAAGTGATATATTCCAAATTCAGATTGAAGTAGTTAAGAAGTGAGTAGGCTTTCTCCACACTCTCTTTTTTATCTATTGCATGAATGTGAAGGCTGCAATAAAAGCCCTAAAGAATGTCAAATCTATTAAGATGGAAAAGCCTGAATGTCTGGAAGAGACATGGGACTGTCTGGCTCATATAGGATTGTAAAGTGAGCAAACATTATTTTAAGTTAATGAGATCTGGGGGAATATTTTTCAAAGCTATTAACCTGTCTGAAATTGTATACCTCTCTGAGCAAAATATGTTTTGGAAGAAAGCAGTTAATATAAAAATTTGGTCCACTTATTGTTGAAATAAATTTCCAGATCCAAGATAGAGTTGCTCCTATCCAGGGTACCATGTCAGCAAACCAAAATTTAGATAACATCTGTGTCCCATAAATGTTCCACCAAACCAGAAACACAGTATGTCCCATCAGCCAATCCCCAAACAACATACCAACTCCGGGCTCCATATTTACTTCTTTGCTCCTTTTCACCCAAATTAGGTTGCCAATATGGCCTCAGTCAATAAAATTATTTTCTATTTTTTCTTCCTTGTTCTTTATTATTTATCCCTTAAAAGCTTCCTGCCTTCTGCCCCATTGTGCAGCTGTCTGAGAAGAGACTGTCTACTTCATGAAGTATAAACATTTGTTTATATTGCCTAGATTGTCTTATTTAATCATTTTAACACAATTAAAGTCTCCATATTAATTCATATTTGTGTGAAAGCATATTGCAAGTTCTAATGTATTTTGCAAATTTAATATATTTTTTTAATTTACAGTATTTATAAAGATAGTAATAGTTAACACGGTTTCAGCATTTCAATTGTGTGTTTTGGAATGGAAGTTGGGGAAAGGGATGGATAGACAAGGAAAAATTCCCTTTTTCCTGATTTTTCTGAAAAGTAGTCCATGTTGCAAGATCACAAAAGTTTGCCATTTATTCTAAGAGCTGAATTTATTCAGAAAAATATAAATTTGTAAGAAAATGTAAAACATAAATCATAGATAATTTAAAAGATGTAACAAACCTAAATCTTAACCTTTCATTGTCTTTGGTATTTTTTTTTCTTAATGCACTTTTATTTAATTTGGCTTAGCTATTTTAAAGATTGTATTACTCTAGTCAGAAGCACTGTTTTAGAACTCAGTTGGGTCACAGGAACTTTCTCACCACTCCATTCTAATTTGCAGTTTTGCTATAATAAAAGCCCTAAATATATTGCTACTGTCTAGACATTTGATCTGAAACAAGTGTCCTTTGTAGTCTCAGAGGACTTTTCTATTTTATTTCCAGTAAATCAAAGTCTGTGAAGAGCTTTGGTTCTTATTAAGACATACCCTTCACAGTCCAGTGATTGCCAACAGTGGCAAGCCATTGACAGTTCATTTACATATAAGTGATGACTTCCATCAGGTAGTTGGCTCAAAACACAATGGACATTTAGAGCATATCCAATATTTCTTGTTCTTTGATGAGTACCAAGTGCCAATTTTTATATAGAAACTGACTATTGAAAAGTGAAGGCTTCTTTTCACCGACCTTACACTGTCTTCCACAGCTCTAGAGTGACATGCCACTGAACTTAATGTAGGATCACACCTCTAACAGATAGTCAGTAGCCATACTTTGATTTGCAAAAAATCAAGAATAATAGTTAAATGAAAATATGAGCCAGAAAAATCACACTTTTTTAAAGAAAAAATAAATTTGTTTTGTGTCCTGCCCCTAATTGTCATAATCGAAACTTAATTTTTGTGTTTTATTTTTATAAGGTAGTTTTGATATTGCTTTTATATTCTCTCTTATAAATATATTTGCCATTTGAAATAGTGACACTCATTACTCATTAGGAAAGCCTATATTTTAGTTTGTAAGTGACTTTCATTATAGTCTATGCTTTTGTTCCCAATTTTTTCAAATAGCGATGGCAGAAATCTAGCCAAACTTTTATCCTAATAATGCTATAAAAAGGACCAGGCTAATGATCTGTTACTGTGCTTGGACTCAATTAATGTATGATTTTGATTTTTTTTCCTTTTTTTTTTTTTTTTTGGCATGGGCAATTTCCCGGGCCAGGGATCAAAGTAATACCACACCAGCAAGTAACCAGAGCCACAGCAGGGACAAGAGATCCTTAACCTGCTGAGCCAACAGGGAAATTTTTCCTTTTTTTAATTGTGCATTTTTCCAGCTTTTTTCCAGTATTGAAATAAAAACTTTTCTCTAAAATGAAGCGCTCTCAATTACCAACAGAGATAATACAGATCATTTAATTTCACAGAAAACTAACCTCTACATCTTAGCTGGTAATCACTTTTTTCCTTCTATCAAAGGTTTTACTGCTAATATTTTCTGGTTAGAGTATCAGTATGTTTTCTAGTCCACCTTGGTTCTGGTTTTGGTGAGATCCTACCCTAACATGATTCTTGTAACTGACTTTTCTAAAGACTTCATTCTAGTAACTTCCATGTTTACAGTGAACTCCACTGTATGAATAAGCCTGAAAGATCTCTTTTTTTTTTTTTTTTTTTTTTTTTTTAAACCAGAGTGTCTATTACAAAAGTTACAGATCAGGGTAAGAACTGAAGAACACCTGCCATGTTGTTCCTGCCTCTCATATCAAGTCACTAGGCTATGCAAAGATTCTGTTTCTTCAGTTATCACCCCTTCATTTACTTCTCCAATTCCATTCATGGATGGAGGCAGGAAGGGATGAATGATGGCTAGATGATGGATGAATGGATGAATGATGGATAGATAAAATTAAATTCAAGATTTTTAAGGGACTGGTGTTAGCTACGGTGCTTCAAATCTTTCATGAACTAAGGCATGTAACTCAGGAATACTGCATATTTACTCTCAGTTTTTCACTTTAGAGTGAGCAATACCATGGGTACACTAATAAAATAATACATTAAAAAATATATTTTGAGAAGCCATTTCCAAAAATGTGAGTTTTTAGAAATAAGAATCTTAAAATTTCTTTATGGCATTTGTTGGCACTGGAACAAACCAAATTGAAGTCCAATGAATGGAATACTTGATACTGTGATTTCAACTTCAATATGATAAAATGTATCTTTTATTTAAAAAAAGATGTAATGAATGGTTCATTCAAAGATATTTAGTAATTATAGAATGACTTGCTGAAGATCTTTTTTGGATACGCAAAGATGCTTGTCTTATCTTCCTGTTGATACAGGATTAATCCTTGGCCAATGTTAATCTATGATTTTGGGTAGATCGGTTCAACTCTTAAAGTAACAAGATTGTATTGAAAACCTTATTTTACTTCTCATGATAAATAAAGTTGTCTCATTTTCCTTTCTCTCATAGATCTGGCCACTAACTTTCCAACAATCCGGATGTTAGCTCTTTTGAGTATTGGATGTCCATTTACTGTAAGATAAAATATATAATTACATTAATAAATTTTAAATTATATGACAGAATGCATCATGCTTTTGAAGTCATAAAAGATTATGGGAAATCAGTTATGGTTGGCCTAGAACAGAGATTTGACTTGGCTGCATTTCCTTCAGGTGTACTGCGTTATATTATATATAAAGCCAAGAGATTCAGCAAGAATTAAGGTTGGACCAGAGTTGAGAGAAGCAATGGTAGAAGTGGATCCCAAAAATACACAGCATATTTGAAATAAATTAGATGCAACATCTGTTTGACCATAAAAACAACAGCATTTAGTTTTTTTGCATTACAATAGAATCAGTTCTGATACTGATATTTAAATCAATACAAAACACTATTTGTACAGATGGTGTGTATTTGATTCATCTCTATGTATAAAATGACTTCAAATATGAAATAAAGCCATACATTTAATGCAGATACCATGTTACACAGCACTAATTAACAGATATTGCAGTATGTTTTACCCCTTAAGACCTGTTGTTATTAAACAAAAGCATAACCAACTGCCCCCAAACAGTTAAAGTTATGAGAAGAACACAACTCATCACTAAAAGAAAATGAATGACTTGACGTGCTGTTAAGAGAAGAAGCAGGGCATCGCTGTTGTGATGTTTATCCATATTGCCATTAGATAAAGATCAAGGCTTATAAAACAAAACAAATTAGGCTATATTCAGAGTATGTATAAAATAATCAGTATTAGTAGTTATCACTGCAGGTGTGATCATAGGGAAAGGCAATCACCAACTGGTGTCCTTAATATAGTGGTTATGCCAGATAAGTGTGTTAGTTCTAAAGATGAGATCTTAGGATAAAATGATTTCCCACATTTCCTACTGTAATTTTTTGATAATATGCAATACCAGCCATACATTTCACCAGACAGAAAATGGCTGGAATATAGGATACTCAAAGTAGGTAAAAATAGAAGGAAAAGTGGATATAATAGTCCAAGTTCCTGTTCTTTATACATTTGTGAGTGAACTCAAATTTAAAACTATTTCATAGTTTCCTTATTTTTGAAAAGGGGATAATATCTTATCTGGTTGTTAAAAAGATCAAAAACATTTCTCAAGAGATATATGTGTAACAGTAATGTGTTAATATTGGCTGATAGATTATAACAAATATACCACACTAATTCAGGGTGTTAATAATAGGGAATGGGAAGAGGGGCGCAGATTAGACGGTATATGGGAACACTCTGTACTTTCCACTAATATTTCTGTAAACATGAAACTCCTCAAAAACAGAGTTCTCTTGTAATGCAGTAGGTTAAGGATCCAGCGTTGTCATTGCAACAGCCCGGGTCGCTGCTATTGCACAGGTTTGATCTTTGGCGGAGGAAATGCCCCATGTGGTAGGCATGGCCAAAAAAAAAAAAAAAAAAAAAAAAAAACCCTCCTCAAAAGCATCAATACATAAAGTCTATTAGTTAACAATAAAGATATATGTATAATTCATAAGATACAGTTGCTAGATTACTATTATTTATACTATGATATTATCATCTATGTAGGCTTGATAAAGAAATTTCACTAATAATTGGTGAAGTAATAGAAAATGCATATATATTGGTCTCTGTCCCCACTTCCTGGCACAGAGCTCCTAAAATACTTGTAATTTCCTGAGTGATACCAGCACTAGGAGCATTTTTTGTTCCAATGAGTTGACTCTGGATGGGTTCCTGGATGGGGGCTGGTCCCCAGAAAAACCAAGCCACGACTAGAAGCTTAGAAGTTTTAGCCTCCTCCTCCATACACTTCTCCAGGGGGCACAGGGGCAGGAAAGAGAGTTAATGGTCCGTCATGCTGATGGAATAAACCTCCATTAAAAATCCCAATGGTACAGGGTTCTAAGAGCTTCTGAGGATGAAAAACATCCATGTACCAGGAGAGTGATGCCCTAGAGACAGAAGAATAGGACCCTCCCAGATCTCCCCCCACTTATGTCTTCAACAGGCTGTTCACTGGTATCCTTTATCCTATCCCTTAATAAACTGGTAAATGTGACAGTGTTTCCTTTAATTCCCTGAGCTGCTCTAGCAAATTAATAAAACCTGGGAGGGGGTTTGGGGAACTTCTGATTTGTAGCCAAGGTGGACACAAGTTGTAGGTAACTTGATGACTTTACTACTTTGAATTAGCATGAGAAATGGAGGACAGTTTCCTGGGATGTATGTAGCCCTTAACCTCCATGGGATCTGATACTATCTTTGTGTCACAATTAAGTTAAACCATAGGACACCCAGCTAGTGTCAGAGAATTGCTGTTAATGTAGGGAAAAAAAACAACAACAACAACACATATTGTAATTAGTGACCATAATCTTAATTGGGAGCAGAATCCTAAACTGTATAATCTGTTATTTCATAAATATTTCAATTAAATAAAGGAGAATTAATTTTAGGAGGTATTAAAATATAAGTATAGGAGTTCCTATCGTGGCGCAGTGGTTAATGAATCCGACAAGGAACCATGAGGTTGCAGGTTCGATCCCTGCCCTTGCTCAGTGGGTTAACGATCCGGCGTTGCCGTGAGCTGTGGTGTAGGTTGCAGACGCGGCTTGGATCCCGCATTGCTGTGGCTCTGGCTTAGGCTGGTGGCTACGGCTCTGATTCGACCCCTAGCCTGGGAACCTTCATATGCCACGAGAGCAGCCCAAGAAAATGGCAAAAAGGCAAAAAAAAACCCCAAAAAAAACAAATAAAATAAAAGTATACATTATATATTTTTAATCTTTCAAGGTAAATACTCTTGACCTTCATTTTTATCATATGGTGGAACAGATTCAGAGAACAGTCCTTTGGATTAAAATAAGTCACATCCTGAATAAAATGTTAAATGTATTGTAATGGCATTGCTAAACTGGCAGAGAAGGAATAAAATGCAAAAACCAAAAAAAGAAAAAAGTAAAGTCAGTTACCTAGTGGATATTTGAGTGCTAGATTTTTTGTTCTGAGGTTTTCTGCTGAGCCCTGGATACCTGAACTTCAGCCTTGCAAGGGGAGTAAGGACTTGATGGAAAACATAGAGTTCACTCAAAATGGGGAGCCCAGCGTGAGACCACAATGGAGGGCAGGCGCTCCAGAGGGAGTAGAATATAAAAAATAAAGAGAGTGGGAGGGAGAGAAAAGGGCAGGGAAGTGAAGGGAAGGGAAGAGAAGAGGAAATTTCAAAGAAAGGGACAGCCAGGAACCCTTCCCACTTCTGAGGCTGGACAAATGGAGCCAAGCCTCAGAGCTGCCATGGCTTTGGCGCTCTGGTTCATGTCGCCTTACATGGCCCAAAACAGCTTAAGCAAATTTAGAGTTCACTGGGTCCCCAAAACAAACAAAAAACCCTCTCTAAGGAAGCAACTTCAATCAAGGCCTTTAAAAGATCTCCACAGAAACCTATTTTATTAAACCCTTATAGGTTACAAATTAGTTTTAAATGGAAAAGCAGGTTACAAAGCAGTATCTATAATAGGATCCCAGGTTTTGCTTTGCTTTGGTTTTCCCTTTTACAGCTACACCTGTGGCACATGGAAGTTCCTGGGACAAGGATCAAGTCAGAGCTGCAGCTGAGGCCTATGACACAGCCACAGAAACGGCAGATCCAAGCCACACCTGCCACATACGCCTCAGCTTGTGGCAACGCCAGATCCTTAACCCACATCCTCACAGAGACAACACTAGGTTCTTAATCTGTTGAGCCACAACGGGAACTCCAGACTCCAGTTTTTGGAAAAGTTATAACCATAGGAAAACATGCACAGTAATAAATATCGGGATATTAACAGTGGGTGGAATTATAATTTAGCTTTAGTTATTTTTGCTTATCCATATTTTCAACAGAAGATATTTATGTAAAATAACACTATTAGAGATCTTCAAGTTTGTGGATTGGAATATGCGGTAGAAATTCATTTTTATTGTAAATAATGAATAATCAGAACTTAGATCCTTGTTGCTACTTCACTAATTTGAATAAATAAGTTCAACTTGGGAATATATTAAAAATAGGTAATATGCTTAATATGCATTTAATAGGCTGTATTTTCAGAAATGGAATACTAATTTTTTTGCAAAGGCTCAAAGTATGCCCTGGCCCTCTGCTGTCTTTTAAAGAATCTCCATTATTTCATGTTGGCAAGTCTATTTTATGATTTTTCATGCCATTTCCCTGACCCGCTCAAAGTTATGTATTATTCTACACTCTTGGCTACTATCCATGAGTGCTTCAAATGAATCTTTGTAGAACAACTTGGAAAGAAAACACACACAGATTGTGTTAGAAAATAAAATACACATTTAGGGCACTGAGTATCTACTGAGTCCTATTTGTTCAGGTTCATGCTACGTGCTATGAGGTAATGTAAGAGGGCACTGGCTGAGACCTTTCCGAGTCTTCATTTCCTAATCCAGAAACACACACACAAAGCAAAAAGAAACGGCAATTATTATGCTACTCAGAGAGAGCTAGTTAAAAAAAAAAAAAGGTACCTATCGAATAGGGCATCATGGCCCTGCCCACCAGAAGATTAGCACAGTTAATATAAAGCAAAAATAAAGAGTTGTCTGATGGCCTAGTGGGTTGAGGCTGGATACAGTTGGATATTGTTTTGAAATATTAGTTTTCTTCCCACTCCTCGATATTCCTCACTAACACGGCTGTTCGGGCAATAGTAATGGCTTCCTTGAGGGTGACTGAAAATAATCACCTCATTTCCAATGCTTATCAATTTTGAAACAAGGAAAAAATTATAAATAGCTCATAAATATTCTAGAGTTTTAAAATACTCAGCTTTTGTCATCTGTAAAAAAATGGAAAACATATAGCTATTTAATGAACATAGCTATTTAAAATGAGGTGAATAATTTTGTGACATTCCATATATTCACTGGGTTCAAGCAGGAAAATCCTAGAACAAAGAAAATAGCTGCATTTCAAGAAGGAGGCTTTGAAACACAAAGCAATAGCCACTGTTTCTAAAGGAAGACTTCTGCTTGGAAGAGTATGGCTTCTCTCAGAATGTGCAGCCTTTTAGAGATTCAAGAAACCAGAATCTGGAGAACTTAGCACATGGAGCCATATGGTAAGGAAAATTGTGTGATGACATGAGAATCCTTTCCAACTTACAGAATTGGACTAACAGATTGGTGGGGGGATGAAAGAGGAAACATCGATGAACTCTTGAGAAAGGGCCTGGCACCCTATTTGCTTGTATCTTGAACTGGGGGAGCAGAAAATGGGAAACCTCAATAACAGAAAGCACATAAGGTTTGTGGAAAAATCATGGAGTAAAGGGGTTTTGTTGAAGGGGGCTGCAAGCCCCGTAGAGAATGCCATGTGGCCAATATGGTGCTACAGCCATGGCTGCGGGCAGTACCGAGGTGATGGCTCTGCAGCCTTACAGAACAAACTACAGTCCAAGGTGAAGTGAACAGAGCTACTGAGATTCAGAGCATCCCCAGAGGACGTGGGAATTCTGAGAAGCCTGTTGAACTGAGATGCCTAGGGTCAGGATTGGGAGCAAACAGAATAGAGGACCTTCACTCCTGGGGCTATGGAAGCAGACTGGAGGCCAATGAATGGCCTCCAAGGACCTTCACACCACAGGGGGCCAGCCAGGAGAAAAGATCACATGACAGATGTCTCTCATAAGATGAAAGGAAATGAAAGAGCAGGCCTGATAGAAACGGGCTCCTGGCACAAAGTAGGAATACAGGACAAAATTAGATGCCATTTATAAACAATAAGAGTAGCATAAAAGCACGAAAGACAGAAAAGTAGCTTATAGAATATTGGGATGAAAGAAGTCAGTCTAGTTACAGATAGGAGACCCTTTTCCATGCAAAAGACTTGCTGTGCAACCAGGAAATACAAGTTCCATCAAAAGAGGTATCAACTCACTGTAAAGGGTGAGGAAGAAAGAAGCTGACCTAAGTTACTTTGGAAAACAGTATTTTGACTGGAAACCACAGAGGCTAAAGACAAAATGTAGATGGATAGACTCAGAAGGACAGATACAGAAGTATAACTGTGTACACACAGGCATTTGTATTCATATATATATATATATATATATATATATATATATATATTTCATATATATATATATATATATATTTCATATATATATATTTCATATATATATATATATATATATTTCATATATATATATTTCCTAGAGCTGTCCACTGACAGAGCCTGGAAACAGTGATACCTCAGTAGCAAGGAGCACATCTTGTGCCTAGATTTTATTTTCTAAAGACTGTTCTCCAATAAAAGAAAATAAGACTCCTTGGAGAAATGGCTGGTTCTAGGAATAAGGCAGATAATACAAGTTGAATCTGAAGAATCTTGTAATGCAAAAGGAAGCATTCAAAAAAAGGAAGGAGAAGAGGAAGATGAAGAGGAAAATGAGGAAGGAAGGAAGAAGGAAGGAAGGAAAAGAAAAGAAAGAGAGAAAGAAAGAAAAAGAAAAGAAGACAGAAAAATAAAAAGTGAGAGAGGAAGATTAAAGAGACTCAGGAGGAGCCAAGCTTCCAATGCTTAACGCTAGAACAATCTGAGCAACAACAGCAACAACACTATAATGCAGTGTCGGATTATAAATCCACTAGCAAAAAAAATGTACCTAAGTACATACTGATGTAAATGAAAGACTGAATAAACAAAAAGGGGAGAAAATACTTAAGAATTGTTAATAATTTATGTTGACGCTCCCACCTTCAGGAGGAAAAATTTAATTCCTCCATTCACTCCTGACCCTCTCCTGGACCTTAGTTCTCTGCTTTCAAAACCAGACTGCAGAAGGTGAGGGGGAGGAAAGCTACTTTATGGGGAAGAACTTGACAAACACTACCTTGGCCAGGTGGTGAAGGTTAATGTCACTGGGGATAATCCATAGTGATAGAATGTTCTTAACACTATGATGTAAAGAGAAGGGTGCTTCACCTCTTTGATATTCTTCCAAAAAATGTATAACCTTGGCATTAAAAATAATATTAATATGGGAGTACCTGTTGTGGCTAAGTGGTTAATGAACCCAACCAGTATCCACGAGGACTCGGGTTCAATCTGGCCTTGCTCAGTGGGTTAAAGATCCAGCGTTGCCGTGAGTGGTGGTGTAGGTCGCAGATGTGGCTTGGATCCCACATTGCTGTGGCTGTGGCTGTGGCCAGCAGCTACAGCTCCAATTGGACCCCTAGCCTGGGAACCTCCATATGCCATGGGTGTGGCCCGAAAAAGACAAAAGACAAAAAAAAAAAAAAAGGTAATAACAACAATGTGAATAACAGCTGCCATTTAATATACATTGTTTCTGTGCCAGGCACTGTGTTAAGTGCTTCACTTATTATCTTACTTTCTCTTTATACTAATACCTGATGTTATCATCATCATTATTATTATCACAAGAAACTAAGATTCATAACAGTGACATGTTTCATTGGGCTGTAAGTAATTCTTGATCCACATAGAGATTGCAGAACCTTTTATAACAATGTACTGAAAACCATAGCACTATTTATATCACTCATTTTTAAAGCCAGGCTAAGTTATGTTATATTATTATTTGTCCTTCTGTATGTTTGTCCTGCATCTTTAAAATATCAGTAATCTTTGCTTCACTGCACCAATCTCTATGAGAATATCTTGCAGATAAATGAATGTTCGATGCATTTGATAATACTTTTTGTTTTACAAAAGTGGCATCATATTATGCATACTTTGCCTTCACTCAAGAATTCATGAAAATTCCTTCAGCCTAACCAGTATAGCTCAGAGTCCTTATTTTAAGGGGTACACAGCAGTGATATGAATAGACGGTAGTAGTCCTCTATTGATTGTTTACTTCATTCCTCAGTTTTTCCAAATAGAAATAATGCTAAAACAGGCATGTTTGTTTTTTTGCTAGGTATTGCTTTTATTTCCATAGGATAAGATTCCCAAGACGGAAGTGTGGATTTCAAAGTACATAATATGTATTTAATTTTAATTTATATGGCCAAGTTACTTTCTATAACTTTATGGAATTCACATTTCTACCAACAAAGTGTGACAGTACTTTTGCTCACATCTCAGCCGGCAATAGCAGTTACTGTTTTGTTTTCGTATTACCCCAAATCTAAAAGCCACAAGCTCATGGGTTTCTTCTTCTGCTAGTGTCTTATAGTACCACTGCATATATTCAATAACTGTTGAATTTTTGTTCTGTGAATGGTTTAGCCTTTTGCCTATTTTTCTATGATTATGATTATTTCCTTGTTCTCAGTTTTTAAAAGTTCCTTCTATTAAACCTCTGTCTTCTAAAATGAAATTCCACTCCAAATCAATTTTTTAAAGTAAATCTGCTTACGGTATTTTTTTAATGAAAAAGTTTTATTTTATCTTTTTTTTTTTTTTTGTCTTTTGCCTTTTTAGGGCTGCACCCATGGTGTATGGAGGTTCCCAGGCTAGGGGTCCAATTGGAGCTGTAGCCGCTGGCCTACACCACAGCAATGCCAGATCCAAGCCGTGTCTGCGACCTACACCACAGCTCATGGCAACACCAGATCCTCAACCCACTGAGCGAGGCCAGGGATCAAACCAGCAACCTCATGGTTCCTAGTCAGATTTGTTTCCACTGTGGCACGATGGGAACTCCCAGTTTTGAAATTTTTATATAAAACAAAGTTCATTTTTCTTTACTTTTGTATTCTTCATTTAGTACTCTCTTTTCTGCTCTCACCTTAAATATGTAGCTCTCTAGATTTCCTCTCAGATTTATTTACTTATATACTTATTATTTAGGTGGTTGTTTTCTCAATTGCCTCTTTTAGTATCTATTGATACTATCATATAATTTTTCTCCTTGAAAGTGTTGATGTAATAGTTTATTACATCTATAGGAACAGAATTTTTAATTATTTATATGGTAGCATCCTTCTGTTGGGGGCAGGATGTGTCTGGTGCAGTATCCTTTAATATGTGGCTGGGACAACTTCCTTATCTCCAAGTATTCTGTACTCATGACAGATATAGCAAAGAATGCTAACCACTTCCACCTCGTCAGAAACTTTTTTGTATCTTTCAGGCCCAATTACAAGAAATCTACTTCAGCCAGGTGTATATAAAAGTGGCTGGGGAGTTCCCATTGTGGCACAGCAGAAATGAATCCAACTAGCATCCATGAGGACACAGATTTGAACTGTGGCCTTGCTCAGTGGGTTAAGGATTCAGTGTTGCCATGAGCTGTGGTGTAGGTTGCAGACTGGGCTCAGATCCCACGTTGCTGTGGTGTAGGCTGGCAGCTGCAGCTCTGATTCAACCCCTAGCTGGGAAACGTCCATATGCCATGGGTGTGGCCCTAAAAAGAAAAAGAAAAAAAAAAAGTGGCTGGGACTGCTTCCTTGACTTCCTTCTCATTCTCTGCCCAGTGGCTAAGTGATAAGGTTTTGAAGCAAAGATATTAGTGATATAAATATGAGAGCGATTCTAGAATTTTCAAATAGAAATCCATCATATATCTTTAAGAAGGTGATAGCAAAAGACTAAGCAATACAAGCAGAAGACTTCAGAAGCTGTGTAAAATGCACAAGAAAGAAATTTCTTGAGCTCGTGTAGATCCTAATGTTACAGACACTATATGAAATTAACATAAGGAGGAGCCCCGTCTAGAAAACACATTTTAAATCCTGGGGGAAAATGTGTATGGATGCGTTTTACCCCAGATGTTCTCCACAGCTTAGTCTATCTTTTGACCATCCCTGATTTTCCATCTCCCTGTCATAAAACAAAAGCAGTATGGTATTGCTACAGTAATCCACCAGGAAATGCTTAAACAAGTGCTTTATCCTTCATTTCAGTCTGCATTAGGAGAACAGCAGAGTGAAGGTTCAAACTGCCAAACTGCCTCCAAGCAGAAACAATCACAAGAAAATATAAGAAGAGCAAAGAAGGTTCAAACATCTGTGTTATAATCTACTGAGCTCTAACTGGAATCCAATCGATCTTAATGGCATTTAGGTAAGGACATGTGAGGGACCAACTGTTCAAAACAGGATAGTCCATATCTTACCAGGAAGTAATAAAAATTCTTGTGATAATTTAGTACAAAGTAAATTTTGGGATCAGAAAGAACAGAATTCAAATACTAGCACTTCTAACAGTACTTCTGTGTTCTTAGGAAAGATGAGCTTGATTTTCTTCAATTGTAGAAGGAAAATAATAAGAGTACCTATCTAGGAGGATTAGTATAGGAATTTTATGAGAAAATACACATAAGTCATTAGATTTAGATTTGAATGCATTATAATTTCTTAATAAATTTTGAATATTATTGCCCTTCTCTTTTTTTCATCATCTCCCACTGAGATGGAGACTAGTTTATCACCACTTTTCTAGTGTATCGTTATTTATTTATTGAGTATATCTGTTTTCAAATAGTATGCTTGTATGTCAATGCAACTTGCAGACATGCAACTCCTTCCAATGAACCACCAAACTGTCTCCTCCTCTCTCTCCCCTATCCAGGGGTAGGATATTCTGTACCTACCCTTGATATGCCTACATCTTGATGTGAAGACTACTGAAATGTATAATTCTTCATCCATTCTGATTGATTTGCTTTTTCTTGTTTTCCTTTTTAGGGCCACATACAGAAGTTCCCAGGCTAGGACTCGAATCCGAGCTGCAGCTGCCAGCCCACACCATAGCCACAGCAATGCGGAATTCAAGCCACTTCTGTGACCTACACCACAGCTCACAGCAATGTGGGATCCCAGACACACTGAGCAAGGCCATGGATCAAACCTGCATCCTAATGGATACCAGTTGGATTCATTTCCGCTGTACCACAAAGGGAACTCCCCATCCTGATTGGTTTTCAATACACAACACTATCACCCTTGCCCACATACTATCCCAAGGCAATTTGGAGGAATATGAATTCCTCATTTTGTTCATTCTTCCTAGGTAAATTGGATAGTTAAACCTACCCAGTGAATCCAAGAGATCTACCAGCAACACAGCCCAGTCTTCCTGCCCTCTCACCTCCCCCTTTCCATGTGAGCATGAGTCAGTAGAGTCCCACAGCATTCCTTCTCCTAGATCTTTAGTCTAGGCAATGACAGCTTCTGAGAAGGCATATTTATTCAGGTATTTAATCCTTTTCCATACAGGAGGAAAGGCTTAGATATGTTCACAAGGTAAACACGCTCAGTTATACTCTACCACTAGATGTCACTCTTTGTCATAGCAAAGCAAACATGGGGCCACTCACTTCCTATCAAAATACTCTGCAGTAGGCACCTGGCCTGCGCCTGAGAAACATCTAACAGTAACATTGACTTTGCCACACTGGAAGCAAATCATAAAGACCAAGTCTTCTCTCTCACAGACATGGAAGACAGATTTGTGATTACCAAGGGGGAGAGGGGAGGGAGTGAGACAGACTGGGAGTTTGGGGTTAGCAGATACAAACTATTACCTTTAGAATGGATAGACAGCAAGGTCCTACTGTAGAGCACAGGAAACTAAATCCACTCTCCTGGGATAGACCAGGATGGAAAATAACATAGAAAAAGAATAAGCCATTTTGCTTACAGCAGAAATTGGCACAACACTGCAAATCAACTATAATTTTTATTAACAAAAATGTTTTTAAAAATTTAAAAATGACCAAGTCTGCTCTGATAAGACTAGGCAAACCCATTTATTTCTACCAACTGAGACTTCATTTAATACGTACCCACCTTCCAGGGGGCTGAGGCATCTTTGCTCTGCTTCTGTCTCTGAGAGTATCCAGTTTTCCAAGCTCATGCCAGAGACTGACAGAACCATATTTCACTCCCTCTGATTGTGTTGTCACTATAGTGTCAGGTTGTGGTGTCACTAGCAAAAACTTAGCCTTCTGATTTTGTGATGAAAACCGAAGTTAGTTGACAATACATCTTTAACATGTAAAACTCCCATGTAAACATGATCCAAGTGTTCCTAATTATTAGGATGAAAATCCAGCATGCATTTTTCTCTTTCTCAGAGATGCATGGGAACTGAACAGATAAATTCCAGGGACCGTTTCTCAGTAAGTCCACCCCAGCAACATTTTTATAGAGCTGAGTTCATGGAAAATCCCAGTTCTGAGCATTCCAGATCACACTTAGCATTTTCTGCTTCCAAAGAAGCCTATCACTAGAGATTTAGCGGCATGTTCATGACCAAAGTCTTTTTCTCCATTTGATGCTTCTTATAAATTTCTCAAGTTTTTAAAAATTATTATAATTAGTCTGAACCAAGAAAAAAACTACTTAATTGAAAGTTCCACAGCAGTGGGCACATTCTCACATTCTCAGAGGTCCAAGTTTATCTGACATGAACATTCTCTGAACAGAAGAATTTTAAACCCTTGAGAAATTTAAGTTTCCACTGAGACTTGGTTAAAACAGGTTCAATTGGAAATTTAATAAATTACTTCTTCAGACTTACTTGATTTAGTAAATTTATATGGTGATGAATAGGTTTGCTTCTCTTTCTGGCATTTCTTGTCATAATTAGGGAATTCTAAACACAATTGTAATTAGCACAAGTTCAGTATTGCTGATGTCTGTCTCCTTTACAGTATCCTTTGACCAGAAAAAAAAAATGGTGAAATGTATTCTTGGCTCAATTACAGAGAAATTTTTTTTCTTTTTTTTCTTTTTTTTTTTTTTTTGTCTTTTTGCTATTTCTTTGGGCCACTCCCGCGGCATATGGAGGTTACCAGGCTAGGGGTCAAATCAGAGCTGTAGCCGCCAGCCTACGCCAGGGCCACAGCAACGCGGGATCCGAGCCGCGCGTCTGCAACCTACACCACAGCTCACGACAATGCCGGATCGTTAACCCACTGAGCAAGGGCAGGGATCAAACCTGCAACCTCATGGTTCCTAGTTGGATTTGTTAACCACTGCACCACGACGGTAACTCCCAGAGTAATTTTAATACTGAGTACAACAAATTGGGTTTAGAATTCTGGGTCATAGATCCCACAATGTTACCTAAATAGAATTCAGGGGTTCCTGTGATCCCATCTCTGACACAATCTAAAGTAATGATAAAGAATTCTAATTTTCAATCATAATAAAATGCCCCAAATGTAACTTCTTGAAAATTCTTTTAAAGTAATCTTTAGGCATCTTTCCAATATTCAATAGTCTTATATATCTTCTGAGGTTCCCTTTAAAAATATGAACTGTTTATGTATCAATGCTCCTCGACATCGATCTTATGAATCACTTTGGTCACTAGTCACAAAATTTAGCCATTCACGGTAGCTTCTTAAAAAACAAAACAAAACAAAACAAAACCTACTTTTTTTCTCCCTTTCACCCAAATATCAAGTCCCCATTCTTCCCTCTTCTCCCTTTGTACACCCAAGTTGTTAATTGCATATATTCCTGAAGTGCTACCATGACTCTACTTCTCTATCTTTATAATTTCTCTCTCTCTTGAAAGAATATTTTTTCCACTATGATTGATGTTGGGGTGAGAAATGGGAATACTGGAGCTAACAGCTTAAATAACTAGTCCAAAATCAAGAAGACATTAAATGCCAAAGCTTGGGCTTCAACCTGGGGTGATTGCAGAACCTATAGAGCCCACTGCTGACAATCAAGACATAATTTTAGCATTTTCATATAAATACATTCCATTATTCATAAGTCTAGTTGTATTTCCTCAGTTTATCTTTTTATTGCATTTACATTTGATTGTAACCTCTAAAGTTGTACTTTCCTCATAGAGACTCACAGAATCTGTTACTGACAATAAGTTTTTGGTACAAAAAGTAAGTATTTAATATAAAATGCTCACTAAATCTTAGAAGAAAAAGAACTCCAGAAGATGTGTCTGCCAAGCCTATGACATGGAGATAAATAAACTTAAACGTAATTTTCCCATGTCCCCTGTAAGGTAGCCCCAGACTAAAATGAAGAAGGCTATACATAGCCCAGAAAAGTTAGGAGCAAGTCTAAAGTAACATAGATGGTAGTGGCAGAATGGGGATTTGTAGCAGGTTAGTTTTTCTGATCTCAAAGTAATTTCCACTAAACTGATCAGTCCTCAAAAGTGGGAATTCTCTCTGATACTTGCGGTTATGACTCTAGATTTTTTTCCCATCATCAACCTAATTTTAATAAAACTGATCTATGATCATACTTTCAAATACATCTTTTAAGTTTTTGTCATTGTTCTCTGGTATTGAGAGGCAAAAATTTGCAGTGATACAAATCCTACAATTTGTATCATTCGGCATCTACTGTAATAGTAGTAAAGATTTTACCTATAACATCCATCATATCATATCTGGATAGCACATGGATGTTGTGTACCAGTCTAGACAGTTTCATGCCAGAGACAATTTATAATGCAATCTGTGTCTATAAGATATAATAGACAGAATAAGTTCATTCTGTTTCTTTTCAATAAGGATGGCAAAAACAAAGACCTCATGTTAAATCTTCAGAAGGAGAAGGTTCACTAGACTGATGTTGTTACAGCAAATTCAATAACTAAATGTAAGATGTTTTTAAAAATAACCTGGATCTTATTCTGTGTCAGACACTGTTCTAAGCACTTCATAGGTACTATTTCATTCATTTCTTATCACAACCCTATGTGACCAGGACCATTATAATCTCAATTTTACACATGAGGAAACTGAGGCACAAGTATTTTAGGTAAATTTTCCATAGTTGCCAACATTAATAAATCCCATAGTTGGACTTCAAACCCAAACAGAGGAGGTGAGGTGCCTGACTCCAGGATACAACAATAATGACAGAAGCAGCAGTAACAGTAGTGAATCAGACTCTTTATAAGCACTTTGCATGTATTTTCTTACCTACCATTGATACCAATCTTATGAGATGTTACTATTGTGATTCCCCTTTTATCGATGAGAAAACCACAGTTCACAGAAGTTAAATTACTTGTACAATATCGTATGTTTGATGAATAGCAAGGTCAGGATTTGAATATAGCCAGTCAACAGACTCTACTTTTGCCTTCTGTCTAAATATTAATTACCTGCATACATATTTATTTTAGATATATATTTATATTTTACACAGATATTTCATGTACATTATGATCTTAGCTCCAGGAATTTAAATTTTAAATAGTTATACAAGCATTCATAAACATTTTCTATTTTTGGATATTGATTCTTCAGTGGATATTATGGATTGACAACTCCCTCCAACCTTCGTTAATGAGTAGCATTTTGAAAGAAAAATAAAATTTGGGAAATAGAATGTTCAGATTTTTTTGAAAAAGATAATTCAGAAATAGAATGTCCATATTTTGACTGGCTTTAAGGCATTTAAAATGATGATGCTCCTAGGGAAGGGACGTTTGTTTGGTTTTTGTCTTCTCTGGAATATTTATACCAGGAAATTGCCCTGATACTAGCTCCCAAATCCAGCCACTTTTCACCAATGGTGCTACAACCTTTGCTGCTAGTGTTACTGCTTTGCTCTAGCCCTGAAAATTCTGTTCCAGAAAGAAGTGTAGGTACCCAACTTGATACTTTGCACTTGCCACAAAACATAAATGTTTTCAAGATGTGTGAATAGAGGTCAAGATCATGCCAAGTCCTTTGGCTCTGCAACAGTTTGCATAAAATCCTTTGTGCCAAAAACTAGTTTTGAGAATATATATTTTTTTAAAAATATCCTTTATTAGCAATATTTAGCCTAGGAATAGCCATTAGGAAAGTCCCAAATCCATTCAGTTAAAAAGCTCAATCGCTTCCTATCCAACAATAAATATTGGTACCAGAGCACCTTGCTGAATTTGTACTCAGCTGCACACTAAAATAAATAGCATACATATTTATATGTGATGGTTGTTGGGAAGAACACCAGAAGGGTAAACAACATTTGGGAAAACCAACAGCCATTTGTTTCTTTGTACCTGACCAAAAATATGTTCAGCTGGTATTTGTGCTACTACATAGATGGGCGCCTACAGCCCATCTGATACTTCTGCTTTCATCCTCTTTCTCTGCAGAAGGGAAGGAAGAGACAGAGAGTCCAAAACTATGCCCAAGTCCCCAAATGCCAAGGCCAAACCCTAGAAGTATCCCAACAAAGAAGTCTATGTTACCTGGAGCTAAGTCAGCTCCTACTTTCTGGTTTCTGGATGGCAACTGGAGAGGATTTGGTGGAATGAATAAATATGAAATAAAATATAATTTCCACTATGAAATTGCTTCAAGCATTAGTTTGAAAATAAATTAGGTTAAGGTACTTCTGTGGAAAGAATTGGGACTTTTTGCACACTGGTTTCTTTCCAGATTTTTCACACAAAAAAACATAAACACAATTCCCATGCCTATTTTTTGTTGTTGTTGTTGTTATTCCATTATGGTTTTTCCTAAATATTATAATTCAGGGATTCTTCCTCCTAGTTTATGTTCCTTTAAATTAAGGTTGGAAACATAGAGTTTTCTGTGCAAATAGTATTAGATGCTGCAAGATATTTAAATTTAAATTTACTATAAATGATCATTTGATGACACAAACAAATGTCTATTCCATTTTCACTCACAGGGCCAGGGGGTATTTTTGAGTATTTTGCTTCCAATAATTTATTATGAACATTTTCAAACATACAAAAATGTGGATGAATTATATAATGAAAAAACTACTTGATTCTACAATTACTATTTTATTTGTCATGCATAAATTACTATTTTCTTTACCATGCATCTTTCTGTCTATCTGTCCTGTTTAAGGATTTTTGTGATCAAATAACAGTAGGAAATGGCTGAAAACATTAAAATGGGCATGACTGAATAAAAATCTCCTCACTCATTATCTGCAGCATTTTGACTTTGCTGTTTCCCTCCTAAACATTACTACAAACATTTGGAGGATGTCTGAAATCAAACACTGGGATTATGACTCATATCTCAACATTTTCGGCAGGTTTTCCTGTGTTTTTCAATAAAGTAGAGTTTGTTGAGCAGGAGAGGAAAAAGGGTTATCATTGAGTATCAGACTAATATATAAAGCTCCTTACATGCCATCACTCTGCCCTCCATTTTTAAATAATGAGATTTTATAAAAAGACTGAACAAAAGCGATAAACTACAGAGGGTTACAAGATGCTATTGCCAAAAACAGATAGCGCTCAATTAGTTTTTTTTAAAAGGCATTCTTATCACATCTCCTCCTAATATTAGCTTTCTCAACAAACAATAGCCCGCTGCAATATTGCCAGGGTTGCCCAGCTGAGATGACAATGTGCAGTGACAGATGATCGGGACCATTCGAAATTGTTAATGTTATTCGCAAATGGCACTCACTGGCCGTTCAGTTCTTAAGACTATTCTATGACTCTAACAAGAAATCTGATTAATATTTATGTGGTCAGAGAGATAAGAAACGCATTTTTCTGCAATTAAAAAGGAACTAAAAATATTGTGTGGGTCTATTTTTCACTTACTAACTTTTATCTAATTGAGTCTAAAGCAATAAACACAAATTTTTCTGCTTTTATGTCCATTCAAGACCTTAGTTAAGATTTTTAGACTGCATTTGCTATCAAAGAAGTAAAAATAGGTAGCGACAAGTAGCTCCACAATTTAATGTAATAGGGGTACCATTCACACCAGTTTATGTCAGTCTCTGTTTTTGAAACATATGAATTATTAGTACATTAATTTATAGGATCAAATCAAAGTTAAAAAAACTTTATACTTTTCTCCAGAACATAGAAAATGTCCAGATTTAAGACAAAAACAAATCATTATTTTAAATCATCTAACTAAAAATTATATTTTCTTTTTTTTTTTTTCACAGTAAAGTAATTTATTCCAAGGCTATATAGATATAAGTCTTAGAGCTAGATTTTGAACCTGGTATTCTGGCTCCAGAGTCAAAAAATCCTAATTGCCTTATCCTTTACTGAGACTATAAAAAGATGTATTTGTCCTTAATGCTAATTGAAACTAGTTATTTCGGAAGCCAAAATTTTACTACTCTTACATCTATTATTGTGTCTCAGTTTCGCCATCTATAAAATGGGGACAATAATAATACCTACTTCACAGGATTATTGCAGCTATTCAAAGAATGAATAAACCCTTTTGCAAGCCTTTAACAAAATAATTTTTTTCAAGTGTATAACTGTATTTCTCACTTTATTCTTTTTTCTTTCTCAGGTTTTAATTCTTTTTTTTATTTTAATTTTTTAATATTAAAGTATAGTGGATTTACAATGTTTTGTCAAGTTCTGAGGTACAACAAAATAATCCATTCACGCACATTTATCTGAGCTGTACAGTAGGATCCCATTTTCAAGATATTTTGGCACATTGGCCAACTGAATAGGATTGAAACATTTGACCTTCTGAAAGGAAATGAAATATTATTTAGATGATAGAACTATAGTTAAGATGTACTGAAATCTTTGTAAATATTATAGTATTTCCAATTCAAGCCATAAAGCAATTGTGGGCTTACAAGAAACCAAACATTTCTTAACATCATCTGTGAGGCTGTGAAAGGTCCCACCCCTTCCTATCTTTCTAGTCTTACCCAGAATAATGTTCATAGGGTTTCTAGATGAGTCAACTCCCTAGTTTTTCTCCCACCTTAATGAGCTACTATTTCTCAGTCTTCTAAGACTACTTTTCTCCTTCTCTCTGACTTGGGATCAAATTCTGTGCCTTGAACCCTCCTCTTTTGTCTTTATCCAATGCCAGGATGTTAAATATCATAAATGTGTTAGTGGCTATCAAATTTATATCTTCAGTTTCAATTGGTCTCTGAGTTCTAGATTTGATGCAAAAGGTGCCCTAAGATCCACTGCATATCAGGAATCAAAGAGGAACCCCTACAGTGATGGGCTGAACTACTAGGAACAGATTTTTATACTTCTTTCCCAATTCTGTGTTCAGTGGCATCACAGTGGTAGCTTGAAATTGGCCACATTAGGAATATTGAGTCCATGAAAATCAGTGAATGCTACAAACTCCCACCTGCTCCAGAGCTGGTTTAGTGGCACAAAAGTGCCTAAAATATCCTGAGAGGCCTTAAGAAAACCAGGACCAAGAAGATCCTGAGTCAAAAAAATGCTCTTTTTGCATATGGGAAGAGTTTATTGTTTTAGTTATTCCTTGAAGAACATTTTCAAAATCTATTGTTTCTGTTTATTTCAAGTATCTTTATACACACAAAGTTTCAAATCCTGATGAGCAGCTAGACTGGGTACCCTTGGGCTAGTTAACCTCTTAATTCAGCTGGAATAACAATGCAATATGTGAAGTCAGAGGAAACAAACTTAATTACTTTAGGAAATTTTTTGCTATCAATTACTATCTAGTTTAGGATCCTGTGATACTGACATCCCTAACCCCAGATTTCTGGGAGGAGATACTTGACACAAACTGGCCAATCACAGGTTTTCTTCTGGAATTTGTAGGTCAGTTAGCTGTTACAAGCCAGATCTTGTGGTTCAAGAAAGAGAGAAAGACAGTGAGCTGACACTCCATATTTCATAATCCCATGTAGCACGGCTCTATTGCCTGTAATTAGGTTCCACATGTTTCTCAGTTCTTTAAATAAACACCCTTTCTGCTTTGAAGTTATCTTATTAAAAATTGCCATTAAAGATTTAGTTAACGGAAAAAAATTTCATTAACATCCAGATATGGTACCACATTGACCTCTTGCCATCATCACTTAGGTATTTAACAGTCATCTCAAGATTCATATGCCTAAAATTGAACTCCTGGATTTCCCCGAAAGTTGCTTCAATCACAGTTCATCCTCTTCCTCAGCTCAGTAAATCTATCTCTTTTTCTCGCCGTTCAGGCTAAAATCATTAGACTTTGACGTTTCTCCTCTTCCATAACCACGTCTACTCCCATAGCACAAACTGCTGGCTCCATCTTCTAAATATATTCAGACTCTGAATACTTCTCAACATCTCCATTGTCACCAACCTCTTCCAAGCCATTTTTCTCTCCTGCCTGGATTATTGCAATAGCTCTTAATAGTCCCTGCCTCTGCCTCTCTCTGCCTCCTCACCCCCCAAGTCTATTTTCTACACAGCAGCCAGAGTAAATCACGTCCTTCTTCTGATCAGCACTCCATTAAGCTCCCATTTCCTTCAGGCTAAAAGCCAAAAACCTTACAAACACCCCTCCTCTTTAGCTCTGCAACCTCACCTCCAACTATTCACCTCCTCCTTTATTTCCTTCCAAATGCATGGGCTCCTTGCTGTTCAGAATTACTCCAGACACTCTCCTCTCAGGCTCTTTGCCTTTGCAATTCCTTTTACTTTGAATTTCTCCTCATTTATCCCTTTGACTCAATTCCTCACCACTTTCAGGTGTTTGCTCAAAGGCATCTTCTAAATGCAGATTTCCCTGGCTATTCCATTTAAATTGAAGCACCTAGCACTGGGAACTATATCTAGTCACTTATGATGGAGCATGATAATGTGAGAAAAAGAATGTATATATGTATGTGTGACTGGGTCACCTTGCCGTACAGTAGAAAATTGACAGAACACTGTAAACCAGCTATGATGGAAAAAATAAAAATCTTTTTTTTTTTTTTGGTCTTTTTGCTATTTCTTTGGGCTGCTCCCGTGGCACATGGAGGTTCCCAGGCTGGGGGTCCAATCGGAGCTGTAGATGCCAGCCTACGCCAGAGCCACAGCAATGCGGGATCCAAGCCACGTCTGCAACCTACACCACAGCTCACGGCAATGCCGGACCATCAACCAACTGAGCAAGGGCAGGGACCGAACCCGCAACCTCATGGTTCCTAGTCGGATTCGTCAATCACTGCGCCACGAGGGGAATTCCCCAAAATAAAAATCATTTTAAAAATAAATAAATAAAATAATAAACTGAAGCACCACCTACCTGCAGGATATCCTACCTTCTTCTAGTCTCTTTCTACCATATAGTTTACAAGCATATAACATAGTGTGTGTTTTATTCATTTTGTTTATATTTCTCTCCACTGGAATATAAAGTCTTCACTGGCAGAAATTTCTATTTTGATCACAGCTGCATTCCCCTGTGCCTAGAAAGGTGCCTACCATATAGTAGATGCTCAATAAACTCCTGAATAAATGAATGAGTGAATTCAGATAAGACACATACTTGTGGGAGTGAAGTTGGGGACATGGCTGAATTACACAGACTATTTGCCTCCACTGCCCTAACTCAGTGGAACATTGCCAGCTCTTTGTTTTGTTCTATTTTGATTCTGCATCTGTGTCGGGTTCGTTTCCAAAATTTGGAGATGTATAGTAATTTAGTCAGGGAAAAAGTTGTTTCCATGGATGCCTGGTAAACTGATTACAATGAAATTGGCAGTGGGTCCTAGTTTTAATATGACACCATGGCATATTATAATTCTAATTTCCACTATAAAGTTTTTCTAGTGGCAGAATGGGTACTTTCCCAGGTCCTTCCATTTTTTTTTTTTTAACAGAACTGAGATAAAAAGCTTGTGTTGTATTTGGCATCTGATCATTCACAGCAATCTTCTCAGATTAAAAAAATATGTCAATGAGAAGAAAGGAAAATTCTCCTGCAGACTAGAAGGAAATAATGCTTTTGCAAAACTGTCTCTGGATGCTAATGAACCAATAATAAAGGCCCCATTATGGGATTGTTTTGAATGATATTGTTCACATTAAGCTTCAGTGATGCCAAATGCAGAATCACCCGAGGTTTGGATGCATCAGTTAGGACAATGACACAGACTTAGGCTCATCAATATTAACAATGGCTGATGCATCTAGTTTAGATCAGAATGTAAAAACGGAAACTTGAATTTTATTTTAGTTTTATTTGAAACTATTGATCATATTCTTAAGCAGAAAAAAAAGGGAAATTATATTGAGGTATCAATACCCTGAAATACACACAAACACATATTCTAACGGACAACAGTAGCATTAAAACTATATTGAGTCTCTCTGCCCAAGAGCAGGCTGAAAGAGCAGCACAAATTGTGTTTGTCTTGAATTTCTTGTGTCCTCATATGCTGAAGGTTTTTAGTCTGGTTAGATTGGTAATTACTTCCATTGCCATGTGTAGACACTTTAAATAATGATGTAGGTGATATGAACTGGAGACAAAATGCATCATCAATATACTTTGACTTGCTCATAAATCTAGGAAATTTAGAGGATTTCTAGTCATTAAGTTACGTTTGAAATCATATATGGATAATGAATATCTCTATGGTCTCCAAGGACATACCAAATTCTAAACTAGAGACTAGAATTTTTTCCACATGGGTGTGATACTGAGATCAGATGGACAGCATTTTGACAAACACATTTGACACAGTTCTGGTTTTTAAGTGTACAATTAAACTTATGTCACAAATTGAGTAGCTGATTTCAGAAATTTTTAAATCTTCAGCTATAAAAATGACTATTAAATTTGTACAGCTGGATCTTTTGGGCCAACTGTCTACTGAAGGGATGGGCTAGCCTCTTCCATTATTAGTCCTCACATTCTCTATAGATCATTCTGGAGTGTGTTATATGCTAGAATTTCTTATGATGTTATACTTTCTATAAATGTGAGAATCATGTTGGACCAATGATGGAAAGCATGTCTTCTAATGAAATCTGAGACTTGAGAAGAACCCTGGAGATCACCTTAGCTCATTTATTTTCAGATAAGCTTTGATCCAGTAAAGCAAAGTGACATGAAGTCATATTAATAGTTATATTTGCATTATGTGATGAAGGAGATTTGAATATGCTGTCCCAAAATATGTCACTTTAGCAAAAGAATTATTTTGAGTCGAAGGCAACTGAGAAGCAGCAGGTGCAGGAAGAATGATCTGCTCTTCCACTTTCTACCTAAAAGTGGGGGCATATATTTGCCTTTGTGCCCCCCTCCACCCTCCTGTAATAGGAAGAGGAGAATGACTTTTAATCTCACTGCAGAGTCATTGACTTGAGCCTGAAAACAACAAACCTTACTAAACAACCCATATGTTCTATTAGTTTCCCCATACATTTGCTTTCCCACAGTTTACTACACCTAGAAGCCCAAACCTCTTTTCCTTTATCTACTTTTTCACAATCTATTGCCCTTTGTTAAAATGGTATATAAGCCCCTAGGTTTAATTGCCTCTTTGGGGCTTTCACTTCATTTCTGTGACCCTTCCCCCCACCTACATGAAAAAATATTAAAATAAATAAAATATATATGCCTTCTCTCATGTTAGTCTTTTGTCAGCTTAATTTGCAAGTCTCATTCATAAACCTAAGAGGGTGGAAGAAAATTTTTCCTCCCCTACATGGCAAACTCAAATAGCTAGCACTAAGAATTTCCTCAGAAACAGCTATTGCCATAGTGTGTTTACAGCTGTTGATTATTTAGCTTTATTACTTAAAAAAAAAAAAGTCCATAGTACACAATCCACTTCAGAACTCTATCCCTCTATTTTGTACATGTGTGGCAGGAAAGAGAGAGATAAGGGGAAGGGGGGCTTTTGCCATTGATCTGAAAAGACTATTTCAGAAAGATATGAGAAGGATAAGGAGCCTACTGTTTTAAAGTTGTGGCACTAGCTATATTCCAGGACTTAATGTTTAAATGGTCTGAATCTGCCTTCTTATTAATACCTTTAACACAAGTGCTTACAAAGTGACCAGACACTTGCTCAAAGGGGTAAGGTGTCTACCCTTAAAGGTCTTTAAATCAAACACGAGGAGGCAGTTTAAGAACAAGGAGTAGAACTTACTATTATAGAGACTATAGATACCATGACAGTAGCCTATGCCAGAATAATTAATAGAAGGACAGAGGAGGGAACAGATAATTGTAACATTATGGGCCAAGAAAGATGAATAGAGAAGATGGCCCTTGAGCTCATGAAAAGTTGCTGGTTAAGGGGAAGGTGGTAAGTAATGCTACTTTTATATGGATGAGTCAATCAGATTCATCTCAAAGATTTTTAGAAGCCAAGACATTTCCCCCAAAATACAGAGCCAGATATTCAACTGACAAATCCATCAAGTTCAACATGTTTGTAACATGCAACTTACGAACTTACAAACCTGATCCTCTTCACTAGATATTCCACTTGTTTATCAAGTAAGAAATCTGAGGCAAACTTGACTCTCAGGCAAACTTTTACCCTCAGAATACCTTTCAAGTCCAAGTTTTTCAATGTTCTCCATTACTGCTGTAAGAAACTATGATCATCAACCACTTCTACTATTGCATTACTTGAGGACTTAGAGGAATGCCTAATACATACTAAATGCTTAATAAATGTATTTGAATGAATAAATGATTGACTGCACTGGATTCTTTGCACCCCCTTTGCTTACCCTTTAATTCATTTTCCAAGGGGCAGAGTGATCTTTTATGCTAAATTACATGCCATTCTACAATTTAAACCCACATTACTTTCTATTGCTTTTAAAGAAAAAAATTAATAAGGCTTAAAAGGTCCTGCATGAATGGGTTGGTTAATGCTCTCTCTTGTACAAAACAAGATGAGAAATGTGTGTCTGTGCACTTGTAATTTATTACCACTGTAGAGACTTTGCACTGTGATGTCAACCTCCACTTTGAATAATCAGGAACTCTGAGTTTGCTATTCTTTAGTGGATGCAAGAGGAGAGAATGAACTGGGGAAAGGTGGTGATCCTACATGACACACATTTTTTTTTAAAACAAAATTTTTGATTATAAATACCTCTAAACACAAAGTAAAGACAATACATAACAAGCATATACTCAACACATAACATTTACAAATTACCAATATGTTGCATCCTATTTCTTTTTTTTTTTTTTGAGCTGAAATATTGTAGGGGACATGCTAGACTTCATATCACTTCAATTCAGCATATTTTAAAGGATATCTTTAACAATGTACATACCTTTTTGCAAACTACAATATCATTATCATACCTAAGAAAAACTAAAAATTCCTGATACAAAGTTGTATTTTGTATTATCTGATACAAAGTTGTATTTCAAATTTTTTTAATTTTCTCAAAAAATCCTTGGAGGTCCCATCGTGGCACAGTGGAAGCGAATCCAACTAGTATCCATGAGAATGTGGGTTCAACCTCTGGCCTAGCTCAGTATGTCAGGGAACCAGCGATGCCGTGAGCTGTGGCGTAGGTCTCAGACATGAGACCCGTTGCTGTGGCTGTTGCTGTGGCATAGGCCAGTAGCTGTAGCTCCCATTCGACCCATGGCCTGGGAACTTCCATATGCCACAAGTGCGGCTCTAAAAAGCAAAGAAAAAAAAAATTCCTTCTTCACATATGAGTTATTAGAATCAGGATCTAAACATCGTCCACAGATTATTTTTGGTGATGTCTCCTAAATACTCATCTGAAGCAGTCTCCTTCCTTGTCTTCTAAATTTTTCACCCCATTGACTTGAAAAAAAAAAAAAACTGGGTTAATTGTCCTATAGAATGTCTTATATTTTAGCTATCTCACTTTGATTCCTTCGTAGGGTCTCATTTAACCAGGAAATTTTCTGTAAATTGGAATTTAGCTTGAAAGATTTAAATAAATTCAGGTGTAATGTCCTTCCCTATCTCCTTCCACCAAGAACACTTAAGTGATGCAACACACAGCATCACAGAGGTGGCACCTAATATCTAAAGGTGGCACCTAATATCTAATTGTCTTCTCCTTAGTGAAACTCAAAGAGCTGTGGGTTCACATGGCAACAGACTGACTCTTCCATTATAAAATATCAGTTGCCTCATTGCCTTTTACCTAATAGTTTCATTCCTTGATGATCTTTGTCTGAATTAGTTTTTTAAGGAACATAAAATGGTTATTTTCTAACTCTTTCATTTCTTCCATATTTGTCTGTTGGAATTTCTCTTTATGAAAAACTTTCCCTTATCAAGTAAGGCTCTTTGTTTACCCTAATATATAGTGCACATAGATAAATCAGAATTATTCTTAATTGTTTTCTTTTAATGACAATAGATGATGGTCCAGGGCCTAGTTTAAGTATGTATGTGTTTTTGCAACTTCACTGAGATATTTTACATACCATACACTCACGCATTTAAAGTATACACTCATCTCTAAGTATTTTCTTTCTAAGATTTCACTTGTGATTTCTTCTTTGATCTAGGCAGTGTTTATTTTGACATACTGCGAATTTCTCAAATTTTCATGATGTTGCTTTCTCACTTAATTACTTTGTGGTCAAAGAACATACTTTGTATAAATTTAATACCTGTCAATTCACTGAGTCTCATTTCATGACCTAGCATATTCTCTATCCTGGAGAACGTTCTTAATGTGATTGAGAAGAATGTGCATTCTGCTGCTGTTTAGTTTGTTCCACAGGTAGATGTCATAAAGTCTAGTTGGCTTTTAGTCTTCCATAAGTTTTCTATTTCCTTGTTGATCTTCTGTTTAGTTGTTTTACTCATTATGGAAAGTAAGGAATTGAAAGCTCCAGCTATTACTATTGAATTTTCTATTTCTCCCTTTAAATCTGTCATTTTCTTTGCTTCATGTGGTTTGGGGCTCTGTAAGTGCACAAATATGTCTTATAGGTGTTTGGCAGGTGTTCTTAGCAATATCTTATTAGACATTAGCTTGTTTACTAACTTAAAAGCAATGACTCTGAATTTCCTATCAAATTCTCTTAGTATTTCTGGTTGACTTTGACCACCTTCTTCCTAATTCATAAAAATTAGTGAGGTTTTTGTCATACATCTAAAGTTTTTTTATACGTAGATAAAATAAATTTCATTAGCAAATGTGTGAAATAAGCTTGTTTCTGAAAATACAATATTAATACCAATTTTTTCTTAATAAAATAATCAAACTAACATGTAAATAGACTAACATGTAAGTACAAAATATCATCATGATATAAATGTTTTAAGTATTCTTTAAAATAATCAAACTAACACTTAAATACAAAATACCACCATGATAGAAATGTTTTAAGGATGAGGCCATGGAAAGAATAGTTAAAGGTTATCAACTATAAGCATTAATCTTGATAAAATCATGGAAAAATTAAACGTAGCCAACAAGTGATCACAAAATGAAGGAAGGACCACATTTAAAAAGAGTTCATGTCTGATAACTGATGTGCACGCATGGCTCTAAGACTTTGCAAGTATTTTATATTAAAACATTGGAATTATGGAGAATGGGAGAAAGGAGGTAGAAAACCCAAGCCCTTTGCAAATGGAGATTCTATGATCCCTTATTAAAGTAATGAAAGTGTATATGGGATAAAAATTTAATAAGGAGATATAAATAGAGGATAAAAAAGGCTGAAGATAAAACTATAGCTTCTCAGGGTCATTTGTTAAACTCTGTCATCTATATCCACAGCTGTGAAGAAAAGGCAGGAGACAAGCCTTGAGCTTCTACAAAGTGAAGAATTGGAGTTATTATCTCCATATAATGTTCCATATATTATCTCCATGAGTTCAACTTCAGTGAAGTAACAGACTAGACAAAAATCTGTCTGTGGGGAAAAGATACATGTCTGATGTAAGGCAGGAAAAAAAGAAAAGAAAAGGAAAAATGGGGTAGGAAAAAACTCTTTATTGAGAATTTATAACCACAGTTCTTCTTTCATGGACTTAGGATTTAAATTTATATTAACTATATTGTTCCAAATACTCCAGACTCAGAAATTAATTTATAGTTTTTTTATGAAAGGAATGTCCCAGAAAACTGGAGAGAAGCCAGAGCAAATCTTCTCTAAGAGATTTATAGACTCATATCCAAAAAAGGAAATAGGCAGCCATGAGTGAAAGCAGAATAACAAACTGAAGGTTTTGACTCCTGAGAACTTTGAATTTTAAAAATATATGAGGTATAATGAAAATTAATCAAAGTTTAAAATAAAGATGGGATCAAAATGATGAACAAGTAATAAAATACTATTAAAATATTAAGTGAGATGGAAAAGATCTGAGAAGATTGCTAGAGATGAGAAATATAAAATCCAAATTATATACTTCAATATTTTTTAAATAGCAAAACAGATAGTGTTGAAGAAGAATGAGTAAAGCAAAAGAAGAGGTTGAAAAACTTAACAAGAATGTAGAGTAGATGGAAAACATAAAAGATAAATTATGAGATACGAAGGAAAGAATGAGAGGTCCATTTAAAATTTAATGGGAGCTTTAAAAGAAGAGTATAATGAAAATACAAAATATTCCAAAGAATAGAACTTGAAAATTTTGAGGATATAATGAAATATAGAAATTTAAGATTCTAGAATCCCAAATAAGACAAAAAATTTAATTTTTAAGAAATTAAAAAACCAGAGTTCCTGTTGTGGCTCAGTGGTTAACAAATCTGACTAGGAACCATGAGGTTGCAGGTTCGATCCTTGGCCTCGCTCAGTGGGTTAAGGATCCGGCATTGCCGTGAGCTGTGGTGTAGGTCACAGATGAGGCTCAGATCCTGAGTTGCTGTGGCTGTGGTATAAGCCGGCGGCTACATCTCCGATTCTACCCCTAGCCTGGGAACCTCCATGTGCTGTGGGTGCGGCCCTAGGAAAGACAAAAAGACCCAAAAAAAGAAAAAAAAATCAAAAACCTATTTTCCACATATAAACACCTCTTTGTGAAGCTGTATAAAATCGAACACCAAGAGGATATTTTGAAAGAATCAAGGGAGGGCAACAAAGTTACATAAAAATGAGTGACAATAAAAAAGCAGAAACAATACACCAAACTAATATCATTAAGATACTGAGACTATAGATCAATACCTAATGCTCAGCTTAACTATCATTCATGACCAAAGGAAGCTGGAGATGTAAAAAATGTGATGAGCAAAGAAGCTGGTAAAAAGACACAAAAAAAATCTAAACAATGTTGAATGTTGAATATGTAAAACAGTAAGTATATTGACCTAAAAATACTGAACAATAGTTTCCAAGTCCAGAGGCTCGATTTCAAATGCAGTCCTCCATTTTCTTCTCATGGTTTATGTTGCTCTTGGCATGCTCTGTGCCACTTTCACGTTGATTTGAATATTACCACCTTTTCTTTGTTTTATTATCTCTATGCAAGCTTTTGAATAATTTAATGTAACATAACTTTTTTCTCTTTTTTTTTTAATGGCTGTACCCACAGCATATGGAAATTCCAGGGCCAGGGATTGAATCTAAGCCAGAGACGCAAACTACATCATAGCTGCAGCAATGCCATATCCTTTAACCCACTGTGCCAGGCCAGGGATCAAACCCATGCCTCTGCAGCAACATGAGTCACTGTAGACAGATTCTTAACCCACTGCACCACAGTGGGAACTCTTAATATAACAACATATCTTGATGGGTGTCTTACTGCATTTAGTTTGATGATTACATTGAGGGTCCTTATTCTACATGTTTGGAAAGTTTTCTTCCACTATTTTTTTGATAATATCCTCCCTTCATTTTCTTCTATCTTTACTTTTTTTTTTTTTTTTTTTTTTTCGTCTTTTTGTCTTTTTCTAGGGCTGCACCTATGGCATATGGAGGTTCCCAGGCTAGGAGTCTAATCAGAGCTATAGCCGCCGGCCTACGCCAGAGCCACAGCAGCACAGGATCCAAGCCGCGTCTACATCCTATACCAAGGCTCAGGGCAATGCCAGATCCTTAACCCACTGAGCAAGGCCAGGGATCGAACCCATAACCTTATGGTTCCTAGTCGGATTTGTTAACCACTGAGCCATGATAGGAACTCCTATCTTTACTTTTTGAGATTATAATATTTCAGAGTCGTACCTTGAAGATGAATCCTCTTATTTTCTTACATTTTGTTCTCATTTTTCAGTTGTTTTGTATTTGTTATGTACTTCATCCTTTTCTTTTGAGATATTTCTTTATCTTGCAAAGGTTCTTTTTTCAATGTTCACTGTCTTACTGGTTTCTAAGCAGTGTTTTGCGTCTCTGTAGTTCTGGGCTTAATTTGTGTACCTCCCTAAGTTTACTCAGTTACATCTCTCTCTGGGGCCGTGACTACTTAACTTTATAGAAAGCTCTGCTGGGATGTCTCACTTTCTCTCTTAGCACAACCAGTTGTCTTGACTTTCCTTGGAGTGAGGTTGGATTCCATGACCTCCAAGGTGCATGCCAAGGTGACAGTTCCTACAGGTCAGATGCCTTGGTCTTGCTCAACTAAATTCAATCCCACTGCTTGCACACTAACCCGAAGCTCATAGGACCTGGCTTCTGCAGCAACAATTACATTACAACTTGGAAGACTTAATCCGAAAGATCTACTCTAAATAGTTTTGTACATCTAATCTCCTCATCTTGAGAAAGGACAGATTTGAATGTTTTTACCTAGTTGTTCATTAACTTAAGTCGGAGAAAGGGACTTGAACCAAATGCTTCTAGAGAATTGCTTGATGAAACAATTACACTGCCTTCAGGTCCACATCACTGCCTCCAAAGAAACTTATTTTGTTTTTTATTGGTGTTTAATTTAACTGACACAGAAAACATCTTGGAAACCTCACCAAATAAAACCTCGCTAAAGGAATAGGAAGAGCACATGTCCACAAAGAGGTATCTGAAACTGCCCCAGTAAAATCTAAGAATTTAAAAGAGGCCAATTCAAATGGGAAAGATGTTGCAAAGCAAAACACATAAACATATCTATAGCTAACATTTGTTTTGATCACACATTCTTCTGGGAAACACATGGCAGCTAGGAAGAAAATCCTATTCTCACTGCCAGCAGTTAAAGGGCTAACCTGCCTTGGAATCCAAAGTATTAGGGGTGTTGTATGTGTTTCAAAATTCAGCAAGTGCCACTTTATACGAATGGTTGAGATTCACTTTTGCAATACTGATAACTGTCTCTACTAGAGAATTATTTGCTATCATTTGCTCAATATAGCTTTCAGGCAAAAAAAAAAAAAAAAAAAACAACAAAAAACAAACAAACAAACAAAAAAACCAAACAAACCAAAAAACCCAGTATATGAATTAGTGACCTGAGGTCTAATTAAGTGCTACTGTTTGGAGAATGGTTTACATACGGTTACCTTGGATTTAATGTTTTATTTAAGCATAGTTTGTTTTGCATAAAAAAGATGGGAAATATAAAAGCATAAATTGAAAGGAATCCCAAGGGGTTACACACTGCTTCTCTTTAACCACCTGAGAATTGTACAACCCACCTACCATGGAGTTGTCTGTTCTCTGCCAAAGAATAAGGATGAATCATAAATTATTCTCCAGAACTCACTTTGCTTTCCTATAACCAATTTCTATCAGGAGACAGAAAAGTATTTGGGAAACAATAAAGTGCTATACAAATGCAAGATTTTATAATTAGTATTAAGACTTGCTCTCTATTCCCAGAAGAGGAAAATGACTAGACATTTTTTATCTTACAAAGGTCCTTGTAACCATGAAAACACTAATGTTATTCTTCAGATTTGTCTATACAAATAAAACTCACATTTTACTTTTTCCTCATTAGCCTTACTTCTCAGCCTGATTTCATTTTTACCTGTTGGACAACTGCCAAACTTACCATGCCATCCATTGAAAACAAGTAGAAAGTTAGCAAAAACTGGGGTGGCTTTTGTTAAATTTTTGGTATTTTTGAATAAAGGTCAATACCTAGTTCAAGTCAATCATCTAATACACACATTTTCCTTTTTAAAACTTTTTTTTTTTTTTTTTTTTTTACCGCACCTGTGGCATGCATAAGTTCCTGGGTCTGGGATCAAACCTGTGCCACAGCAGTGACAGCACTGAGTCATTCATTGCAAGGCTACCAGGGAACTCCTACTTTTCACAACTTTTAATTATAATTTAACCTGAAAATTTAAACAAATACTACAAAGAATGCCTGCATTACCAGGTGATCAACTTGATTTGGTATTTTCAGCTTTCTCTCATAGTTGATTATCTATCACACATCCGCATGCACACATACATAATTTACCAAGTTGTTTGAAAGGCACAGATGCTACATAACAATAATACCATTATCCTGATATCATGACAAAAAATGACAACATCCCGATATCATGCAATGTCCAACCAATGATCAAACTATTGCAATTGCTCCCCAAATGTCTTACACTACCTATAGGTAATTTTTAAATTAGTTTCCGGTTTAGCTTTCCAATTCTTTTCCTGAAAAAAAAAAATGTATACTTAGGTGAAAGGAAGCATGCTATATGCAGTTTTGTTCACTTCACCTTGTATCCCTATGATGTCTGAATATCTGTGGGCATCTCCATTTCTCTTACCTCACTGGTCACTTTGAATATGACTGAATATACGAAAAGTGCTTATTAGCACAATGATGATAAAATAGGAAGCTCTCCATCAATGCTAATTGTTCTTTTAAAGAGATTAGAGAAGCCTGGAATTAATGGAGAAAAATACCCTGTTGTCTTTAGGGAAAGGTATATGTAAACATATGTTTACATATATTTACATTTATGTAAATTTACTCTGAGATATTTACTAATTTGATGACATACTATTGCAGACTCTGGGACAGCTACCAAAACCCAGTAACATCTTTGTTGCTTATTTCTTTAATTTTAGAGGCTGGAAACCTCTGCTACTCAACTCTCTGTGCTCTACTGCAGCTTTTGGTGCCATGAAATGTTATTATGGTCAATGAGAGTAGGTGAGAATCCCAGAGCCTATAATGAGGCCAAGTGTCAATGCATCGGGGAACAGGTTTTTTCTTGTTTGTCTATTTTTAAGGTTTTGAGTTTTTTAGTGTTTTGTTTGTTTGTTTTGCCCCTTCCATCCTCTTTTTACCTAGAACTCAGACCTGTGGTCTAATGGTACATTAGCTAACGTAAGCTCTCAAGCAAGAAGCTTAAAGACAAAGTCTTACAGTTTAAGGATGAAAGAATGGAAAGTAGAAAAAAAATTCCCTTATGGCACCACGGAGCTGCTGTGCCCTCTAGATTGTTATAGGATTAAAAAAGAACTGGGGAGGGCTACTTTGTCTGGCTTCTGCTCTTTTCAACCAAGTGCATTCCTAACTGATAGAGAGATACATCAAAATCTTACAAGAATTTTTCTGAAAGCATGATGCTTTTATTTTCAATTCTGTTTTTGATCAGCTGTTGTTGAGAATATCAAAGAATATTCAGAAAAAGAATGAGGAGGAACACTCAAGCTACCAGCCATTCTGTGTATTAAGATACATCTGAAGTGAAAACAGCTACATTAGTACATCATCCAGTGATAAATAAATGATAGATCAAGAGAGGAATATCAAAATCTAATAAATATCTAAAAGCATAGTATTTGATAAATCAGGCAGGACCAAATAATGGCGATGGAAAGAACTCAATAATTTTTAAAAGTTATCAATCTGAAAAAGAATGAGACTTCTCATCTATCTTCTCAGGTAAAGCCTTAGGATTAAGCCCATGGTGGACCACGTCTGTTCAGGGAAGCCCAGGGGCCCTGTGCAGCACTGTCACCATACACTTTGCTCGGCGCTTTTCACATATCTTGTAAGTATTGACTTGCTTGTCTTTTAACACAAACTCTTAAAATAGTAGCTGTAGGCTTAATAAATATACAATAAATAACTGAATGCATCTTTCTTCAGGTGTTTCTGGATGTACAAAAGGTATGTGAATCAGACTGACCCATGCTCAGAAACCTCATAATCAGTACAGAACTTGGGATGACATGACTTCTAAAAAGGGTAGAGGAGCAGAATGTTGTAAATATCTTAAGATGGACAAAAATGACATATGCTGGGAGTTCACAGCATCCAAATGAAATCAAGGAAGACAGGGAAAAATGGTAGTTTTGTCAAATACGTGAATGAATACAATTTAAAAATTCATATATGTTATTGAGAATAGTGTTTTTTTCTTTCAGCAGATGGGGGACTACCCTGGTCATCTAACCGCTACCAATAAATACTCCTATATCCATAGATGACAGTTTTGCACAGAATTTCAGGAGATCCAAGGGCTTCTCTGAAGTGTGACAATGAACTCTTAGTTAAGAGCTCTTGATACAGATATCTGTAGCTAAGCCTTTAGCAATATATACGTAATAAGTAATCTGATTGTCCCCATAACGACTAGCAAACATCTTATAGAAATATATATTTTTAAATAGGACAAGAACAATACTGCAGATCATGCACGATACAATGAATATGTGTTTTAAAATGCCAAGGGTTAGGAATTCCCTTGTGGTGCAGCAGGTTAAGAATCCAGCATTGTCATTTTTTTTAAGGTTATATTAAAATATAGTTGATTGGCCATGTTGTGATAATTTCTGCTGTTACAACAAAGTGGATTAGAGTATTAAAACTTTCTAAATGATTATAACACTGTTAATGAAAATGACAACTCTCCGATGACTGTCATGAAAATTTAGCATGAGGAACTTTCTGGCACAGTAGAAATGAATCCAACTAGTATCCATGAGGATGTGGATACTAGGCCTCACTCAGTGGGTTGGGGATCCGGTGTTGCTGTGAGCTATGGTGTAGATCACAGACACGGCTTGGATCCTGCATTGCTGTGGCTGTGGTGTAGGCTGGCAGCTGTAGCTCTGATTCGACCCCTAGCCTGGGAACTTACATATGCCCCAGGTGCGGCCCTAATAAAAAAGAAAAGGCAAAAACAAACAAACAAACAAACAAAAAAATGGGCAGAAGACCTGAATAGACATTTCTCCAAAGCAGAGATATGGATGGACAACAGGTGTGGCCCTGCAAAGCAAAAGCAAAAAAAAAAAAAAAAAACTTAGCATGATTTAGAGGATTCTTTTAACAGGGTTGTAGTTTGCAAGATATTGAATGCATTTTGTCCATGCAATTTTGATTGAATCCTAATTATTATTTTGATGCAAAACTATAAATATTTGATTAGACTGTGTGGAAATGTACTTAATAAAACACCTCTATAGAAGGCAGAGGTCAACACCATGACATAATTTGGGATTTCAGATGGATGATAATCTATTTTGTTGTTGTTATAACTATTCACAAATATACATATCTAGGTGCAGAAGAATTTAAAAGATCTTTGAAATTCAAGACTCATTTGGTAGATGTTACTCAAGTCCTTAGGTTTCTATTTTCCCAACAGCTTTCATTTTTCTATATTCTATATTCCCTAGCTGAAAAACTCTAGTTCTTACTGGGATTCTAAGAAAATAGTTATTCCTCATGATCTTCTACACATACATTTGTATAAATTCAGGGCAGAAGAAGAAGCAGAGGAGGAGGTATAAATATTTCAGGGAAGTTATGTCCAGATGTGTACAACTGAAAATAAGTGTGTCTCAGAGAAAACTAAGTATACAACTAACATATGATCCAGCAATCCCATTCTTGGGCATCTGTCTGGACAAAACTGTAATTCAATAAGATACATGCACCCCTATGTCTGTTGCAGCACTAGTCACAATAGCCAAGACATGGAAACTACCTAAATGTCCCTTGACAGATGAATGGAAGAAAAAGATGTGGTACATATATACAATGGAATACTACTCAACCATAAAAAGGACAAAATAATGCTATTTGCAGAAAACATGGATGCAGCTATAGATTCTCATACTAAATGAAGTAAGCCAGACAGAGAAAGACAAATAGAGTATTATACCACTTTTATGTGGATTCCAAAATATGGCACAAATGAACCTATCTACAAAACAGAATCAGACTCAGAGACATGGAGAAGAGACTTGTGGTTGCCAAGGGGGAGGGGGGAGGAAAGTGGGATGGACAGGGGGAACTTGGGGTTAGTAGATGCAAACTATTACATTTAGAATGGATAAGCAATGAGGTTCTACTGTACATCACAGGGAATTATATCCAATCTCTTGGGACAGAACACGATGGAAAATAGTATGAGAAAAAGAATGTGTGTGTGTGTGTGTGTGTGTGTGTGTGTGTGTGTGTATGACTGGGTCACTCTGCTCTATAGCGGAAATTGACACAACACTGTAAATCAACTATACTTTAATAAAAACAAAATAAATAATAAATAAATATGAAATTAATATTTCCAGGCCTATGGATCATTTGGACGGACAGCTATCAGTTCTGAAAATGTTTTTTAAAATACATAACCAGGGGAGTTCCCTTCGTGGCTCAGCAATTAATGAACCTGACTATGATCCACGAGGTTGTGGGTTTGATCCCTGGCCTTGCTTGGTGGGTTGGGGATCCCATGTTGCCATGAGCTGTGGTGTAGGTCGCAGGCATGGCTCGGATCCCATGTTGCTATGACTGTGGCATAGGCCAGCGGCTATAGCTCCGATGTGACCCCTAGGCTAGGAAACTTCATATGCCGTGGGTGTGGCCATAACAAGCAAAACAATAAAATAGAATAAAATATATAACCAGGAATTCCCCGGTGCCTCAGCAGGCTAAGAATCCATCATTGTCACTGCTGTGGCATGGGTTCGATCCCTGACCTGGGAACTTCCACATACCACAGGTTTGGTTAAAAATTAATTAATTAAACAAAATTAAATATATAACCTATATTAAACTCTAGGCCATCACTGATCCCTTTGTCCATGAAGGCAAAGTGATGAAGGAGCAGCTTGGCTTATAGAGAGCTGAGTCAGAATGAGAGAGGAGAGGACCATGAGGTTCCTTTTTTTTTTTTTTTTTTCAAAAAATAACTATATAGGGATCAGTACACACTAATAAAATCTAATAGTGCATTAATAAAGAGGTAGAACTATATAGTTATACTATCTCTCTGAGGTACTTATTAGAAACTTTCTCTTTTTGGACTGTCCCATGTCATACAATTCTGTCAAACACTCAGGCCTTTGTATGGTGCTACACAATTTATCAAGCACCTTCACAAACAGGATTTTATTGCAACTTCTTAACTTTTGAGTAGTTTACTTCATTTATGAATGAGGAAACCTAGGTTTTTCAATGGCATTTGCCTAACATGGCGAAGCCAGGATGATAATCAAGGTCTTTTGACTCTATCTCATCTTTTTTCCATTTTAACACTCTTACATTTCATGACATATAACATGCACTCGTTTTTACATTTTCATTACGACATTATTTATCATAATGCTCAGATGTTATTCTTATTCTGAAAATTCATCAAAAAATAGATCCAGTATAAGCATTTTTAAGTGAATGGAATATTTCAATTATCTTAAGCATTTTATTTCTTGAGACCAAATTTAGTTGGTGTTCAATTCTCCTTAAGAGAAATATTTATAGATCAAAACTACCTTTGCAGACTGCTGGTTTCTTGCCAAGCAAATTTTTTTTTTTTTTACTTTTTTTTCCCCCTCTGGCACAAGTTTCTGCATGTAACAGCAGGAATACAAATTATGTCCAAAGCACTTACGTAGTTGGCAGAAGTATTTTCTCTTCTGCTATAAATTTATCAAACACTTTTCAAAACAGTAAATCCCTGAAAACAAGGGCTGAATTCCAAATAGGATCATCATCATTATGCCATTTACAATGTTTTAGTTAAGAGAATCTTCAATTATCTATTGTAAAGATCCTAAGTTTGAGAGCAATAACAATTTGATATGGGTCTGAACTGGCAGACTAATTTTCAGCTTCAGCAACTCTATTTTTTTTTTCTTGAAAGTTTAGGCCAATTTTTCACTATGAGAGATGCATTGCTAATTAGTGGTGAATTCTTACATGGGTCTCTTCACTCAACCTACAACATGCACGCCACTCCTCTGCAGACAGTGGCGGCAGCAGCAAATCAGGAACACAACGGGACAGATGGAGGAGAAAGGAAGAGCTCTCAGAAGTCAGAAGACAAAACTGAGTGCCTACGACATCATTTATAATGTCTTCAGTGTGCACATGCAATTAGAGGTAAAATATTGATTAGATAGCTGATGTCACAGACAATACGTTATGGAAAAGTAATTAAATATTTTCAATTTTTCATTTTTTAAATATTCACAACACTAGAGAAGAAGTGAAGATGAGTTAAGAAGTAAATGGCAAAACACTCTCTGACATCAACATTATTAATATTTTCTCAGGGCAGTCTCCCAAAGCAATAGAAATTAGAGCAAAAATAAACCCATGGGACCTCATCAAACTGAAAAGCTTTTGCACAGCAAAGGAAACCCAAAAGAAAACAAAAAGACAACTTACAGAATGGGAGAAAATAGTTTCAAATGATGCAACTGACAAGGGCTTAATCTCTAGAATATATAAGCAACTTATACAACTCAACAGCAAAAAAACCAATCATTCAATGGAAAAATGGGCAAAAGACCGGAATAGACATTTCTCCAAAGAAGATATATAGATGGCCAACAAACACATGAAAAAATGCTCAACATCGCTGATTATAACAGAAATGCAAATCACAACTACCATGAGATACCAGCTCACACCAGTCAGAATGGCCATCATTAATAAATCCACAAATAACAAGTGCTGGAGGGGCTGTGGAGAAAAGGGAACCCCCCTGCACTGCTGGTGGGAATGTAAACTGGTACAGCCACTATGGAGAACAGTTTGGAGATACCTTAGAAATCTATACATAGAACTTCCATATGACCCTGCAATCCCACTCTTGGGCATCTATCCGGACAAAGCTCTACTTAAAAGAGACACATGCACCCGCATGTTCATTGCGGCACTATTCACAATAGCCAGGACATGGAAACAACCCAAATGTCCATCGACAGAGGATTGGATTCAGAAGATGTGGTATATATACATAATAGAATACTACTCAGCCATAAAAAAGGATGACATAATGCCATTTGCAGCAACATGGATGGAACTAGAGAATCTCATACTGAGTGAAATGAGCCAGAAAGACAAAGGCAAATACCATATGATATCACTTATAACTGGAATCTAATACCCAGCACAAATGAACATCTCCTCAGAAAAGAAAATCATGGACTTGGAGAAGAGACTTGTGGTTGCCTGATGGGAGGGGGAGGGAGTGGGAGGGATCGGCAGCTTGGGCTTATCAGACACAACTTAGAATAGATTTACAAGGAGGTCCTGCTGAAAAGCATTGAGAACTATGTCTAGATACTCATGTTGCGACAGAAGAAAGGGTGGGGGAAAAACTGTAATTGCAATGTATACATGTAAGGATAACCTGACCCCCTTGCTGTACAGTGGGAAAATAAAAAAATTAAAAAAAAAAGAAGTAAATGGGGTTGATGAAGGAGAGAAGTGAATGGAGTACGGAGAAAACATCAAAAGACTATGTCTTTAATCATCAGATATTCAGCAAGCCTTTATGAAGCACCCAATATTTGTTAGGTACTCTGTCAAACAAAATCGATACATGGGTTAATACAGAACGTAAGACATAGTTCCTTCCCTCCAAGGGCTCTCACCTCTTGAGAGTAGTGAACAGACACCCCATCTTCTGAAACATGCTGCACCATCGCTTAAATTCACATCTGGAGTTACAGAGATACAACTGAGAATGTTGAGCCAATGCCAGCCGCCAGATCTCTACTAACCAATCAACACACAAAATACTTATCACTAGAGTAGTACAAGTGGCCACCATCGAAGCCTGGATTTATGAAAATCTTTCCAGAATCTCAACAGCTGATTTTTTGTCCTCTACTTCTAACTGGGCTTGGAAATAACCAGACTGAACCTCAGAGAAGAGTGTCTGTGCTCTTAACTTATCAAATGAAAAGATACTCTGAGATTGGAATTCCCACTGTGGCTCAGTGAGTTAAGAACATGACACAGTCTCTGTGAGGATGCGGATATGATCTGTGGCCTCAATCAGTGAGTTAAGGATCCAGCATTGCTGCAAGTTGTGGTGTAGGCTGGCAGCTGCAGCTCTGATTCAACTCCTAGCCTGGGAACTTTGATGTGCCACTGGTGCAGCCATAAAAAGAAAAAAGAAAAAAAAAAAGATACACTGAGAGCTCAAACGTAAATTTTAATAATCATTACTAAAAACAGTGAAACACACAGGAGGTGAGGACATTATGAAAAGTCCCAATTTATGAAATAGAGGTGGAAGAGAATGTAAGAAACACACAGAGTATTTCTTGGGGCCCAAATCAAGTCTTGCAGCTGTGAAAGCTCAAGGAAAAAAAATCAAATCAGATATGGAGCAAAAACCAGTACAGTTAGAAAAGATAGGAAAGTGTATGGAGTATATAAAAGAAATAAAAGAATTTAGGTTGTTAAGGGTAAGGAGAAAGAATGGTACAGAAAATATGTACACAAATATAAACATTTTCAGATTTTTACAGGAAAATGAAATAACCAGTTAACAGCAACATATGCTTGTAGAGAAAGCAGAGAAATACATTTAACAGAAAGACACAGACATCATTCTATAGCTTGTGTGGACGAATAGTCTGAATAATCTGACAAACTGAAATTCTTGGAGTTCCCATTGTGGCTCAGTGGGTTAAGAATCTGACTAGCATCCATGAGTTCGCGGTTCAATCCTTGGCCCTGATCAGTGGGTTAAGGATCAGGCATTGTCGTGAGCTGCAGTGTAGGTTGCTGATGTGGCTCGGATCCCACATTGCTGTGGCTGTGGCATAGGCTGGTGGCTGTGGCTACGATTCCACCCCTGGCCCAGGAACTTCCATATGCTGCAGGTGCAGCCCTAAAAACCAAAACCAAAAAACAAAACAAACCAAAAAAAAAAAGAAATTCTTTGCCAAAGTTTCCCATTATGCAGAAGCAATAATTCAGGTAACACATTAAATACAGTCCACCTTGAGATGGAAAAGGATGTTTTGGAATAAAATGACATGTCATTCACTTAAGGATATCTGCCTGGCAAACTTGGATGTTCAGAAGAGAAAGAACATTAGGCCATAAAAGAAAAGAAGAGAAAAGAGGAAGAAAGAAGACGGAGGAGGCAGAGAAAGAGAAAGAGGGGGAGGAGAAGGCAGTTTCTAAGCAGCCAAAAGATACAGCAAGATTGCCAAAGGTGCTTACATACTCAACAAACAGTTCCTAGCCATGCCTGACACACTTATTGATCAGTGAATTAGCCAAAGATGAACTTCTGGACTCATGTTCCGCAGACATTTAGCTTTATTTTAAACACGTCTAGCTTTGCCATCTGACTTCTTAGCCCATAGGAAATTCGAGATGGAAATAAGCAACTTGAGAAGAAGATGTTAAGAACTGATCTTTAGACACTGAGGAGGGGATAAGAAATAAACTTGAAAAAGCCTCTGCAAAACTCAAAAATCAGTCACTTTCAGTTGGAATACACACCTGAGACAACTCTGGAGAAACTGGTGTGCAGGAGAAAAATCATTACCACCATGAACTTGTTTTCATCATTTATTCTTTCAGTAAATATTTGTTGACCACTTACCTTCAGTGTTCCTCAAGCCAACTTTTCATCTTTCTCCCTTTTAAAAACCTTTTTAGATGTTTATTTTTTCCGATCCACCACCCCCAACCCTTGCCATAAAAACGTATACCACAGATACACTATTTATATTTTTGGAGGGTCTGAAACCTCTGTAATATCTCATATTTTTTCACCCTTCAAGAACAAAGTTTTGCCCTCCTGAAGGCATGAACATACACCCATTGAAAATGCATGCTCTACCCTGAGCCAGGCACTGTCCCAGGCACCCAAGTGGTTCGTGATAAGCAAAACAGACAAGGTCTCTGGCTCTAGGGAACTCACTGTCTAGAGAGGGAGATAACACAGGCTCAAGATTGTCTGAGGGGTGGTTCTGAGCCCAAACTGGAAATAAGAAAACGCTTCTTTGAGAAAGAAGCTTCTTGGAGTTCCCATTGTGGTGCAGTGGAAATGAATCTGACTAGTAACCATGAGGTTGCAGGTTCCATCCCTGGCCTTGCTCAGCAAGTTAAGGATCCAGTGTTGCTGTGAGCTGTGGTGAAGGTCGCAGACACGGCTCAGATCTGGTGTTGCTGTAGCTGTGGTATAGGCCGGCAGCCTCAGCTCTGGTTCAACCCCTAGCCTGGTAAGCTTCACATGCTGTGGATGTGGCCCTAAAAAGTTAAAAAAAAAAAAAGAAGAAGAAAAAGAAGGTTCTTCTTTAAGGAAATTAGAAAAGGCTTCTTTGAGAAAGTGATAATTGAATTGAGATTGGAATGGTGGGTAAGATGATCTAGGAAAGAAAATAAAATACAACATTCAAGGTAGCAATAATGGCATATATAAAGGTCCTGTGGCAAGGGGGGTGGTAAACAAGAGACTTAAGAAGACCAACATGGGTAAAGCAATGAGACCCTCAGAGAGCACAATGTGCAATGAGGCTGGAGAAGGAGGCAAGGGGGTTACAATTCACACTAGATACTTGAGTCTCTATTCCAAGAGAAAGATGAACAAAATGAATGGCTTTATTTAAGCAGAAGCAGAGTCTGTAACATGATCAGATTCATAATAATCATACACAAACACACACACACTGAATTATATTCAAAGGATTCTGCTTATGAATGTGTGGAATGATGGAAGCTGCAAAAATTTCCAATGTTTTCCGTTAAAATGACTATGTTTTAGAAATTGATGCTTCTGTGGTAGATTTCAGTTATCTAAAAAATTAGATTGCATGAAATAGTTAATTCTCAACTATGCCAGGAAAAGCAGGTATTTTTCTGTTTCAGATTGGACCAACTCATGGTGACATATGGAGTAATAAAGAAAATGAATAATAAATGTATGCAACAGATGATTATTCTGTTCAAAGTATGACAAGTAGACTGGTTACAAAATAATTAATGAAGAATAAATGCTGATAAGATATGTCATCCTAAAAGCTGTAAGAGCCCCTCCTGAACTGAGACACACTACGCCAGCCCTACTCAGATAAACAGTAGACCTGCTTCTTTTGCCGTTGAACGTGATTGTTTCCTATCATATAAGAAATTCCCAATAAGAAACCAGGCAATTTTAAGAAATGATTTTAGCAGTCACTCAGTTCCTACTCTTGGATACTATAACAAAAAGAGGTGAGTTTTAAGGAACTTCATTTAAATTTGTTTAGATTTAAGGTTGCATTTAGTTCCAAATACATCTTTGATTACTCTCTGTAGGGTGTCTCTGTTTGTGCAAGTGTGTGTGCATGTAAGATCAGAAAAAAAAATTTTAAATATCCCTCAAGTATTTTTCTCTATTTTTGGCCAAGCCCTTGGCATGTGAAAGTTCCCGGGTCAGGGATGGAACCCACGCTGCAGTCTCAACCTGTGCCGCAGCTGTAGCCAAGCCACACGGGAACTTCCATTTTTCTATATTTTAATTTTATTTTTTCAGATAATACCATAGCACAAAACACATCTGTCGTTCTTTCAGTGGAGCCTGTGCTCCCAACTGATGCTCTCGGGCTTACCAGAAAGAACATACTATGTAAGAGAGGCAGGGAGGCCTAGAAGATGTTTTTTTTTTTTGCCATTCCAGAAAAACCTAACCGTGCTCCAATCATTCGATGCTTTGGTCAGTTAGGTGCACACAACACAACGTTTGACAAAATTATTTCCTACAGTTACTTTTATTTTCCAAATAAGGTAGAGTTAAAGTGATCAACAACTTTCCACCACCCTCCTGAAGATGCCAGAAATACTGCTCTAGGCCAGTCAGGCAAACAAGGATGGGTTCTTACACCAACAGGGGTCCTGAGCCAGTACCAGGGCTCTTGGCCACTATCCAGCGGGTGAGAAGCCAGATCAGAAAATGTTTACCAAGAAGATTCACAAAAGGTCAGTCCAGACAGGGCCTTCGAGGACATAACAAATGACTTGAGGACGGGTCCAAGGAGGTGTGTGTCAGTTGAGGTACTGAAAGACCTGGCAGGGGTCAGACCATCATCCATGTTAGTCGACCCAAAGCCCAGAAATTCATGGCCCACACCAGAATGGTCTCTGCTCAGACATTCTGGCACTCCCTGCGGCTGCACACTGAGTCATAGGAGGTGGCAAATTGTCCAGCAATTATCATTCTGGCAGTTGACAAAGTAAAACTCAGGGGGTGGCTTTGGTTCTGTTTTGTGAAGGCCAAACTGACAAGAGAACAAGAGATGGCAGGAAACCATTGTAGAGTTTCTTCACCAAATTCCTTTTGAATGTCAATTAGAAATGTGTGGGGTAGTGGAAAGTATAACAGTTTTTTATAAATTAAAAAAAAGGGGAGGGAGTGTGCTAAAGGGGGTGTGAACAACTCTGAGAGTTGTTCAATGATCTGGGATCCTGAAAATGTCCCTGTTCTTTCCCAGGGAATGGCCTCCCTCTGCATATGAAGACCCCCTGTCCTTTTTCTAAAAGCAGTATGTGTCTTTCTACTAGAGCAGTTACTCCACAGAGAAGGTAAGTGGGCATAGGAAGGGCCAAGCTATACCTTCCCTGCAGGCTGGTCCAACCCTCACAGCTGGTGGCATCCAGGGCTCTGAGAGAACCAGTGTTACAGTAAAAGGCACCAAGAAGCTCACATCTGCACCCTAGCCCTCCTTGAAATCACAACCTGGTTACCATAGTTTTATAGAACTATATTTATATAGCACATCTCTATAGCATAAGATGGGTCCCTGAATTATTAAAATAAGCTTTCCCTTCCATGGGGAAGTTGTTCTCCAAATACATAGCTAGCTGCGAGATATAAATTTTCTGATATAATATTCCCATATTATTATATATTAATATGTTGTAACTATTAACATTGTATTATATGTTATATATCACAGCTTGTGATATATATATCAATATATAAAAATAAATTATAGGAGTTCCCGTCGTGGCGCAGTGGTTAACGAATCCGACTAGGAACCATGAGGTTGCAGGTTCGGTCCCTGCCCTTGCTCAGTGGGTTAACGATCTGGCGTTGCCGTGAGCTGTGGTGTAGGTTGCAGACGCGGCTCGGATCCCGTGTTGCTGTGGCTCTGGCGTAGGCCGGTGGCTACAGCTCCGATTTGACCCCTAGCCTGGGAACCTCCATATGCCGCGGGAGCGGCCCAAGAAATAGCAACAACAACAACAACAACAAAAAGACAAAAGAAGAAAAATAAATAAATAAATAAATAAATAAATAATATATGTAGTATTTTCATTTTGTAATTTATAAACAGCTGGTTGGTGATGGGATATTTACATTCAAGACCAAGAATATTAACAGTAACATTTACATTGTCCATCCTTTATTTTTTAAGCAAGCAAATTGCTCATGTATCTCTGCCTTAGAAAGAGATCTTTTCAATTACATTCAGGCTAAGATTAGCAAAAGTCATATCTGGTGATATCTGGTGAAGAGGAAATTATGCGGCTTTAAGTGAGGATCTTAAGGAAGAAACCTCACTAAGAGTTTCTTTAAAGGCTCATAATTTCTTTAGACTAGGATCTACTCCCAATCTCTTAAGAGTGGACTCTATTGATTTATTTTATATAGATTTTAATTTTTATATTGGAACTAGGTAAAATACACTGGTGAACAAATTAGCAAAATTCTCCTTTATTGTTATTGTTAAATTATGAGGAAAAAAGGAAATAAAGAAAACTTGATTAATTATCTTAGCATGTTTTGAAAAGCTAAGAGGCATTCTCCCTGTTACCATGGATATGAGCGTCCTATTTATAATAACAGTCTTTTCAAAGAAACTGACGCTCATTAAAATCACCAATTACAAAGTAGCACTTCTATTGTAAGTCCCATTAAATTTATAAAATTCATGTATTCTCAATATTTCACTTTCAATGGAGTCTTCTGTAGCAGTTTTGTTCCTACAATATGTTTTTCAAATGTCATTTTACATGATTAATATTTTAGTGTATTTTTAAACAAAATACAGATTCTGTTCATTACAGTTCTGCTGGATAAAACATAATTGTTTAACAGTTCAAAATATGTTTGTATTTTTACACATACTCTGGTCATGGAAAATAGGTTAAAAATCTGTCGGTAAAAAAGTCAATTGCAGCTAACATTTTTTGAGGGCTCACTATGTGTCAAGGTATTTTTAAGGTGATTTTTATTTATTAACAAATTTGTATTTTGGAATGAAAATTTATCTGACAGCTTTAACAGAAGCTAAAATAAATAAATCACATTTTTACTCTAAAAAAAAAAGAGAATCTATTTGGTTAAATATTTCAACCAGAGAAAGAGGAGTAAAAGAAATTCCTGAGATGCTTTTCCTCAGGTTAGCATGTTTCTAGATCACCTTAAGATCCATACTATTAGGTTAAAAATAGTAGTTATCTCTACTAGGAAGTAGAATAATGAAGGTGGCTAAAAATTACTAGGTTTTTTTTATCAGGTACTATGCTGTTACTTAAATACATTATTCAATTCATATAACACTTTTTACAAAATTTTTATTTTACAAATATGAAAACTTGTGTTAAGGAAAAGTAAAGAATTTGTCCCAATACATAAAATTAATAGTGATGGAGGTGAGATTGAGCCCAAATTGTCCTCCTCTTCTACTCCAGAACCCAAGGTCTCAACCAAATTATATATTTTTACTACTATAAATATAACTAGACAATATCAACTTGTTTTATGGATAACTTCACTTATATTTTATATATGTTTATATTAGCATATATATTTTAACATATATAAAATCTAGTTAGATATACATATATATATATATATATATATATAGTTTGTTTGTTAGCCTTTCACTCTGCAACAAGTCCTGGGGAATAGAATAGGAACACAATAAAGGTAGCCACAGTAGGTATGATAGTCTAAAAGTTATGTCATTGGGCTCTATGGTAACAAAGAAAACCTAGGGAGTTCCTGTTGTGGCTCAGCAGTAATGAATCTGACTAGTATCCATGAGGATGCAGGTTCAAACCCTGGCTCCACTCAGTGGGTTAAGGATCCAGTGCTGTCATAAGCTGTGGTTTCGTTTGCAGATGCAGCTTGGATCTGGTATTGCTTGTGGCTGGCAGCTGTAGCTCTGATTTGACCCCTAGCCTGGGAATTTCCAAAGGCTACAAGGGCGGCCCTTTAAAGAAAAAAGAAAAGAAAATCTAAGCCCAGTCACTGTAAGCCTAAGAAATTTCTCAAGAGTTAAAGATAACAAGGCTAGTGAGGTTTTCTCCTCTAGAGTACATAAATTGTAATGTGTTTATTTTTTGACCGTTGCAAATCCAATAGGGGATACCTAAAGCCTTCCCAAAGAAATCTCTTAATTTGCATTCTAACATCTTATCTTTGTTAATGTACACTGATGACATTTATAGCCTTGCTTTCATGCTGCTTATAAGCAGAGGTGTCCCTGTGATGCAGGCACCTGTTTTTAGACACTTAATCAAAAGTATTTATCAAGCACCTGTGATATACCAGACAGTGTGCAAAGCACTGTAGATGCAAAGATTAATAAGAAATGGCTCCCACCTTATGTAGTTCAAACTAGAATCGGGGAGACAGATATGCATAGACCTAAATTATAATGCATTGTGCTAGGGGATTTCAACGTGTCTGAAAAAAAGGGCTAAGGGCATTCAGGGGATAGAGTGATTATAGAAATATTAACATTTTGTGTCACGGTGCCTCTGGATTTAGTTAAGCTATGTGAAGGGGGTTTTCTGTATGAAGGGATCTGTGCTGATTCGGGCCCAGGGAAAGTTAAAAAGATTGAAGTGCCAAGGAGGTAAGTACGCAGCATGTGATGGGGTGCAGAGAAGGGTGTCAAGGCCATACTATGGAGGAGCTGGGATTTTGTTCTCAAAGCAGGGTTCTCTAAAATCTTTTAATGTGCATCTCTATTAGAATGAATTCCCCCAATATATGAATATTTATCTATGTAGGCAAACTTGCATATGTTATGAAACACACATTAAGTACAAATCTCAGAAATACTATATAAAAGAGTTCCTGCCATGGCACAGGGGGGTAAGAATATGACTGAAATGGCTAGGATAGCTGTGATTGGCCTGGTTCAATCCCCTGCCCAGCTCCACGGGTTAAAGGACCTGGAGTTGCCACAGCTGTGGTGTAGGTCGCAGCTGTGGCTCGGATCCAATACCTGGTCCAAGAACTTCCACACGCCATGCGTGTGGCTATAAAGTGGGAAAAAAATTATATAAAAAATGAAACCGGATATCAGTCCTGAGGTTTTCTTCTCCTACTCTCATGGATCCTTCATCTCTGCACCCCACTTCACAAGCAATTCCTTTAAGCAATGAAAACTCAAAAGAGATTTGGGAACAAGGGAATGATGCCATGGGCTTTGCTTTTTTAAAGAGACTAACTCAGAGAGATGTGTAGGGAAAGAACTGAAATAGATCAGGTGGAGCCTACAGCCATGGTACAGGGATGCTGGTGAGAACCTGGGTTCAATCTGCACTAGGAGCAAAGGCCATGACTGATGAGATTCCCAGTGGGAGGGGGGTGGGGGAGTCCCAGGACCACGCTGAGGGTCCACCTACTCATCTGCCACAGCTTCTCAGAACCCTACACACTGAGTTCTTAGGGGAACTCTTCTTCTGCATACTTTATACCAAGACCTTATTAAAGAAAGATAAGAGAATGAAACAGAGAGACATAAAAAATACAGAGACATATATAGACAAATTTTTAAGAGCTCTATGTGGGTAGTGAATAGGTGGATGCTCTTTATATTAGCTATTATCATTCTCTATGTTGGGGAAATATTTTAAAGTAAAAATACAGCTTATTTATGTGCTTACATTTTGGAATCAACTTCATTAACAGAGAATTTTGATACCTATGATTATTAAACATTAAATTCTCCTTACAGAAATGGAGCAGTTTTGTTAAATTCAGTGAAATGTTGACATGTGAGAATTTCTTACCTTAAAATGACTAAACATTTCATACATCTGCAGATAGGTGCAAAATTCCTATCAACTCCCCTCTTCTGATACAAAATTAATGAGTGTTCAGTGAAGCCATAACAAAGAATTTTCCTCTAGGCATGTTATAAAAACATTTCTAGTTCCGGTATGAATGCAGACTTGCCTGAAATCCAATGATGTAAAATATGCACATTTTTGAAGCTTGATGAGTGCCATACAGAGTAATTCTTTTGATGTTTCTCATATTTAAAATCTCTGTCCTACCTTATCAAGTCCCATCTCATAATGAATGTTTTCCTAAGGGAGGCTTGAGGAACAATTAGTGATTAAATTCAGAATATTCTCATTTCATCTGACTACTTAAGGATATGGAGCTCCCATAAATTCTGAATACCACTAAAGGACTCAATCGATACTACTGTATCTTCTTCATAAAAGACGATTCTGCCCCAAACTGATACTTCAAATTAATTCAGGAGGAAGAGAGCAACCTTTACGATGATAGTTTTTCTATGTTATATAATAAGGCTGGAGTCTAAATTTCAGTCCCTGATTCATGATACATTCCTTTTAGTTTCAATACAAAGGAAAAACAGTGTTGGAAAGTGAGATATGAATCTATTTAAAGTGCATAGGTAGAGTGATAGAGAGCATAGGTAGATGAGATAAATAATCATTGAGGCACTTAGAGCTGGTCCATTATGCTCTTTGTGAAAAAAATCTAACACTTTCATTTGATCTTTTCCCTCTCCCCTTTTAAAAGCCTCCATGAGAAATGGCTTTTGTGCAGATGCTTCTCAATTATACAATTAACATTTGCCATTCATCTTTGTAAATGAAAAATAATCCAAAAATATTAACAATCTGAGAACTTCTAACATCTATAGTCTAAGAATTTAATTCTCACATTGAAGAATAACAATCAGAGGTTTCAAATGTAAAATTTAACAAAATAGATAGACAATGTTAATGAACTCCTATGCCTCCAGTAAGTCACGTAGGGAAAAAAGCTGCAAATAACAAGAAAGATTAAATCCTCTGTTCTCTAGATTTATGGAGAAAATCATTTGCATCAAATATGATGAATATTTATCTTATAATAAGATACTCAACTATATGCATGTTTTATTTTATAATTTTATTTTCCACTTACATACATTCCATAGTATTTGTATCCAGCTGAAAATAGATTCATTTTATACTTCTAAGAATGTCAATTATGTTGGAAAAAGAAAGGAGACTTTGATGAAAATGTCATTATGCCACACTTTCATATTTAAAAATGTGTATGGAAAAAGGACAGCCTTGAACACTTGAAGTTTTGAGGTTACCCAGAGAAATTATATTGTAGGCATTGGTTTGTGAAGAAAGCTCAATCACCATTTCCTGCTCATCATTCTTTGTAACTGATGAACCTAATGAAAGAGAGTCTCTTATCAACTCACTGTGGCTTCTCAGGGAAGATGTGACTTCCTTTAACCTCAGTTTTCTACTCTGCGAGATGATAAAAGGTCTATCTCTCTCTGTCTACATAGCTAATACTTGCCTCGGTTTTATTGAAATAATCACAGCAGTCAGTGTGTTTTATAATGCATTGTGTAAACCATATAACAACTGCAGATATTCACAGGGAAGATGGCAGGAGGTTGAGGACGGGCCTTTGCTAGAACACTGAATGGCTGTTACTCTGCTTTGTGGCTCCTGATTTTTCCAACTTAACAGAGATGTTCATCCTACACCTATTTACATATTGCAAGTGAGCCAGGACAGAAAAAAAAAGTCAAGAAAGGGATTAGGGACTAATGCCAGCATCTCCCGTTCTGGGGTGTATAAGATTATAGGTAAAGTAGTAGTACATTCTGAAAGGATAGCTTTTCACAAACTCATTGATTGAGAGTCAGAGAGCTGGGCAGTACAATTGCTGGACTGGATAAAAGCATGCTGATAGAATTACTTTAGAAAGCTTCCTCATTACAGGGCTGAGTGGCTAAGACCCATGAACAAGTGGTTAACAGGAGCACAAGACAGATCTTTCTTCATTCAGGGATGAAAATACAGGAATCACAATTTCTCTCTCTCTTGTCCTCTCTCTCTGCCTGCCTCTCTCTCCCTCTCCCAATGTCGCCCCCCTCCTCCCCGATATGGACTTAAAAATAAATACTGCAGAAACAAAGTGATGCTGCAAACTCAATGGACTAGCACATTCCTGACAAATTATCTATGGCTGTATTCAAAATAAAACTGAAGCAGGGGCCAACCCCTCTTCATTTGTTTAAATAAGAGCTTATGCAGGAGTTTCCTTGTGGCACAGTGGGTTAAGGATCCAGCGTTGTCACCGAAGCAGCTCAGGTTGCTGCTGTGGCGAGGGTTCTATCCCTGGCCAGGGAGATTCCATCTGCCGTGGGTGTGCCCCCCCCCAAAAAAAGTTTCTGAGTGCCTTGTATATGCCAGGCATTTTCAAAAGGCAGTGTTTCTCAATCCTTGGTATGCACTAGAATCTCCTCGGGGGGGCGGGGGGGGGTGGAAGAAAAAAAAGTTCCTGGGCCCCACCTTAAACTGTAGTTTTCAGGGCCGCCCAGGTGATTCTAAGGTGCCACCAGGGCGGAGAACCATGTGGATAGAGGTGGAAGAGAGAGCTGTGACCACATGGACAGGATTCAAACACAGGGCCATAGTTGGGACATAAGCAGAAAAATAATAAATTTTTAGATATGATAAAAGCCAAGATGAAAACAAAACAACTGTTGTACTTGGGAAGGGCTGGGACAGGACATTTTTAACTAAGTGGTTAAGAAGACCAAAATGTATATATATATGACATCTGAACTGAGACAGATCAGAAATCTCACCAGGCCTGATAAGTGTCTGGGATTTTTCAAATCTAATGAGGAGGCAAAGGGAATTTTAGGCATGGGAGTGGCAAGATCTGATTTCCAGCTACAGACCATTTTGACTCTATGTGGAAAACAGACGGGTAGGTGAGCAAGAGAGAGATGACTAGGAGATTTTAACTGGTCCAGACTGGAAATAATGTGACTTGGACAAGAATGGAGGAAGTGGAGAGAACAAGGAGGGTTTGGATTGCTGGGAAACTGCTGATTGCTGATAAGACTGGATAATGAGGTTCACTGGGCTAGTCCCTCTATTTTTGTGAATGCTGAACATTTCTGGGAGTAAAAAGTAGTCTAAGTCTTTAAGATAATGATATATAAATATAAAGGTAAATGAAGAATGCTATACACTTTTGAGGGAAAAGATTTTAAAATAAGAATTTCATAAAAGTTTCTGCACAGCAAGGAAACCCTAAACAAAACAAAAACACAACCCACAGAATGGGATAACATATTTGCAAATGAAGCAACTGACAAAGAAGTGCTCTCCAAAATATATAAACACCTCTGCAGCTCAAAATAAAAAAAAAAAAATAAATAAACAACCCTATCAAAAATTGGGCAGAAGATCTAAACATACAGCTCTCCAAAAAAGACATACAGATGGCCAAAAACACATGAAAAGGTGTTCAACATCACTAATAATTAGAGAAATGCAAATCAAAACTACTATGAGGTACCACCCTTACACCAGCCAGAATGGCCATCATCAAAAAGTCTACAAACAATAAATGCTGGAGAGGATGTGGAGAAAAACGAATCCTCTTACAATGTTGTGGGAATGTAAATTGGCACAATCATTATGGAAAACATCATGGAGATGCCTCAAGAAACTAAAAACAGAATTACCATTTGATCCAGCAATCCCACTCCTGGGCATCTAGCCAAAGAAAACCATGACTTGAAAAGATACATGTACTCCAATGTTCACTGCAGCATTACATACAATAGCCAAGATATGAAAGCAACCTAAATGTCCATCCACAAAGGAGTGGATAAAGAAGATGTGGTACATATGCACAATGGAATATTACACAGCCATAAAAAGGAATGAAATAATGGCATTTGCAGCAACATGGATGGACCTAGAAATGATCACGCTAAGTGAAGCTGGCCAGACAGTAAGGCACAAACGTCATATGCTGTCACTTCCATGTGGAATCTAAAAAAAGGATATAATGATCTTCTTTGCAGAACAGATACTGACTCACAGAGTTTGAAAAAATTATGGTTACCAAAGGAGATAGGTTGAAGTTGGGGGAGGGATGGGCTGGGGGTTTGAGATCGAAATGCTGTAAAACTGGATTGTGATGAGCACTGTACAACTATAAATATAATAAAATTCATTGAATTAAAAAGAACAAGAATTTGATATGTTTTCTAGCTTTATGATAGGAATAGACTTTCACAAGTAGGTAATGATTTAATTTTCAAAACCTTTTCAGTAGACATTAATAAATGGAATAATCTGCACTAAATTTAAGAATGGAAATGTTTTGTGTACAGTAGGCTTGTCCTTATTCAGCTTGGAGTCCAAACTCAAGGGTCCTGTAGGATTACACGTTGTCAAAACATTGGTGCAGCCCGATTTGACTTTGCCCTGAGCAGTAAGTATTCCTGTTCTTGCTGCCTTTCCTGTCTTAGGAAATGCGTTTATTGTGCCACATCTTTTAACCCACAATTTAGTTGGGATTTCTTTCTAGGTTGAGGACTGCTAAGATCTTCCAGAACTCTCCCTAAAACTTGCATCTCAGTGCTTCTCTCCCCACAGGTGAGTTTTTATCACCTCGTGTCAGATGAGAACCACGGTACACTTACAATCCAGTGGGACTCAGCACTCTGCATCTAGTTGTTCTGGGGGACTTGGGCTCCACCAGAGTTGATATCGAAGATCAATTTCTGGGTGCTGTCTCATTCTGTTAGCTTAAGTCCACGGGAATTTAATAATTTTCAAACATGACTTATTAGAGACATAACACTCTAGATCACAATGGACGCTTTTGATGGATGTCATTGTTTGGTACACAAAACTTGCTAGACTCCAAGACCACAGTCTAAAATGTTACAATTGAGTCATTCCCTTTCTATAGGACAGACACACACTTGACTGTCTCCTCTCTAGGTATCGACCCCTTAAGCGATACTGTTCCAAGCTACTGGGTGTGTATGTTCAAATGCCAAATGCTAACAAAGTGTTTTCTATTTCCCTTTTCCCTTTGCTTCTCATTGAAGATACTTTAAATTTTCAACAACAGAAACCTGGAAGACTATGTGTGTATATGAATGATAACCTAGGTTTGTTGTATGAGTGGGGGTCATTACCTACATATATCTGAGTCTGGCAAAAGCAATGAAGGGTTCTGCTACCTTCTAGAACTTTGTTACTGACTAAACTATTCACACAGACAGATACTCTGCCGCTAGTATTACTATTTTTCCCCTATGAATATAAGCTGAGGAGCACAGAGAAACAGATTGGCCATTTTCTTTAAAGAGAATTGTGATTGATGCTTTTCTGTAACTGTTAGACTCATGTTGAATGACCCAAATCACTCAATTATTCAATCAAGAAAGATTACTAAACTGTCCCAAGCTAACAGTGTACCATCATTCTCATTATCATTTTTCATTCAGACATGCGAATATTCCTGAGTTAACTATGATAAAAATCAATACGTACAGGCATATTTAACCTTATTAACCTATACAGTAAGAGAAATGTCTTAACATTCATTACACAATTAGTAAAATATACACAAATATTAACAGAGATCATTTTGAGGAAGTGGATATTCCAAATACTTTAAAAAGTTGCTTTTTATTTGCATTTTCTAAATTTTCTGTAATGAGCGTGTATTAATTTATAATCAGAAAAACTGATTTTAAAGTTCATATGTGTATCTATAATTTTTTATATACCCTCTCATTACAATTAATGAATTTTAAAAAGTAAAACATTAGAAAATACAGCAAAAGTCACTGGTAGTTATCTCTTGGGGTCCTATTGTATAGGTGATCATAAACACTATAAAAATTTGTTGAGTGAATATATTTCCTTCTTTATTCTAATTATAAATAGTTTTTTTGGGAATAAGTAAATGTTGCATTCTTTTTAAGAATAAATGAATAAAATGCACCACTGGTCATTGGTATTGGCCCATAAGAACTAATCTTGTACTCCTTCTCCCCCCAAAAAAGATTTTACTGATTAAAACCTAAAATTGCCAATTAAATATTATATCTAATTACAATATTTAGTAATTACCATCCAATAATTGTGCATAAGTATTGGCCCCGCTTTTGAACTATTGTGTGAAGCTTTTATTTTGATCTACTTCTTTTACAGATTACATGTTTAATAGCCTACCTTACTTTAAATATTTTGAAACCAGGGGCTGAAAAGTCAGAACACACTGGTTTCATGCCACAACCTTACCACTCTCTAGCTATGCATATTGCCTCTTTAACTCAGTGTTCTTATGGTGCATAGTCCACTGGGTTTCTGTGAGAATTAAATAAAATTACTTAAATTCAGGTAAATAATTTACTATAATTCTTTGCATATAAAAAGCATTCAATACATGCAAAGTATAATCATTTTTCTTTAGGTTTTTAAATAACATAATATCTGGAGAGCACAGTTCTAGTTCACTAAACAGAGGCTGATTTGCTTTGACTCTAAAGAATTCCGATTAACCTCACACTTAAAGCTAGAAACCAAAATCACAACACCAGGTTATTTGTACTGAAGAACACACTAACATGCTTGGATGCATTCTACAGTGTGGAGGACCTGTTTCACTACTATCATACATTGGTTGGACATTATAGAAGGATTTTTTTAAAAAGACAGACAGTGCTCTTGACTCTTGCACATAGCTATGACAGTGTGCAGAGATGTTTGTACAAATAATTAGGCACCAGCAGCTACTGTAAAATTCCTCTCCCACCCATCTCTTCTATACTTTTCCTTCATTCTCCCCTCCCCCCTTTTTCTTGGATCTTTGACCCACTGTGCCAGGCTGGGGATTGAGCCTGCAGATCAGTGCTCCAGAGATGCTACCAATCCCTTTGCACCAAAACAGGAATGCCTACACTTTTCCATCTTCTGTCTTTAAATTTTACTCTTAAAATCTCTAAGAGGAGCCCCCTCAGACAGTCGGATGGAGGGTAATATCCATCATTGTGAAAAGCACAAGTGAAAAACCAAAACACATCAGCTTCTTAGTTCAGAGGTCCCGAGGGTATACCTGTATATTGACTAGAAAGAAACGTACTCAGTGTTCAGCCTGCGCTATGATCCTTTTATGTCTCTGCATGGCTACAGGTTCCTGGTACTTCAAACCACATGCATGTACTTCAGAATATTGATTGAAGGAATGAATATATAAGTAAATGAAAGTTTGAATGTTTCTTTAAATGAGTTGGGACAGCTCATTTTTCACACAGACACCTGTCAACTTACTCTGAAAAAAAAAAAAAAAGCAGGTCTTAAAATGGGACAGTATATACTGTGATGTGAATGTTTAAAAACATACGCATGGTAGTCATAGACACCGAGTCCTTTCCATGCACGAACAAAGGAATTACAGTTAAAATTGTTGGAATACCTCTCTCATTTGCAGCATGACAAAAAGATGAATTTTTGAAAATAAAGTTATGTGTTTTGTACCAGCAGCTGTCAATATATCTCTAGTCTCCAGGTGTTTGCATACTAAATGAAATCTGGGCGCCTCCACATTTTTTTTAAACTTCGTCATTCACTATTTTTGCACGCTATGCACACATTTAGGAGTTCCCGTTGTGGCTCAGCAGGTTAAGAACCCAACTAGTATCCATAAGAATGCAGGTTTGATCCCTGCCCTCACTCAGTGGGTTAAGGATACAGAGTTACTGCAACTGCCATGTAGGTCTCAGATGTAGCTCAGACCTGGCATTGCTGTGGCTGTGGTAGAGACCAGCAGGTGCAACTCCAATTCGAACCCTAGCCTGGGAACTTCCATGTGCTGCGGGTTCCACCCTAAAAAGACCAAAAAAAAAAAAAAAAAGCATACTTTAAACACTAAATAATCTTATTCATTGATTTATTTTTAAGTCTACAATATCTATATTTATAGAGAAATATCTGTGCTCCAAATTTTAAAGACAACTATAGTTTTAGTATTACAAGATTTATATACTTGTTTAAAGTAAGGTTTAACTTTAAAGGCATTGAAAATGTTATATGCCCTCCAGGGTAATCTTATTTAACAGGTTAATTTATTCTAATGTTATATAATCAAAATAGGATTCAGGCAAACTATATTTGAACTTAGATTAACATAATGACATACCTTTAACAGAAAGTCTTATCAACTCCCTGCAATTATCAAATGTTCTAATTTAGCTGACAGTCAAACAATACAGAGGACAATTATAAAAATTCCAAAGTATTGTGAAAACATTTTTACTTCATTATATTGCAATCCTGGGGAGAAAAATCATCATTCTCCCCTAGGAATATTAAATGATTTTCAACTTAAACAAAATTTATATCTAATAAAGATCAGTTTTTGTTTCATGTAAAGTTTCATGATGAAGTACTATTTCTTACCATTTAATAATGTGTAGTTGGAAAAGGAAAGGAATTGAGCTTAAAACGGTCATGCAGAGCAACATTTAAGGGGCCAAAAATGCATGGTCAGAACTTTCCAAAGAGGCAATAAGAGCTTTTGCAGGGCCAGGCTGCCTCAACTCCAGGTCTTTGCCTCACCACCACTCCCAAGATAGAGCAAAAGGGGGAGCAAGTAGCGTTTCTTTCAATTGCTTCAGAAAACATTCGAAGAACAAAACTAGCCGCCAATTTTAAAGCTTGAGGGGAAAAAGTTGCCTTTCATAAAGAGCCAGGATGGGTTGGGAAGCACATGTGTGGTGCTGGCGGGGTGATGTTCCTGATGAGACTCTGAACTTGAATTACCATCACAGTTATAGTTAAGGTCATGACGTTTGAGCAAGCTACTTAGCCTCAGTGTCCTCAGATCCTCAATTCAATGATCATTTTCTAATACCTCTTAACTGACTCCCCATAAAAGTGAAAAGGGAATTGGGCAAAATGACATGTAGGGTCCTTTGCAGGGCTTAAATATTCTAGTTACAAGTAGTTTTACAAATTACTGGGAGAAAATATGCCAAGATAATAAAAAGTGATTGTATTAATGAAAATGAACTCTTGGTAATATTTTACTTTATAATTTTATAAATTGTCTAAAAATCTTTATATTAAGTTTATACACAAAATAGCAATGAATAGCTGTATATATATTCATTTTCAGATTCTTTTCCACTATAGGTTATTACAGAATGTGGACCATAGTTCCCTGTGCTGTACACTAGGACCTCGCTGTTTACTGTATATATAGTCATGTGTATCATTAATCCTTAACTCCTAGTTTATCCCTCCCCTCCTTTCCCTTTGGTAATCATAAATTGTTTCCCATCTCTGTGAGTCTATTTCTGTTTTGTAAATAACTTCCTTTGTATCTTTTCTTAGGTTCCATATATAAGCAATATCATATATTTGTCTCTCTGTTTGACATTTCAACAAGCAAACTGTTTTTAATCATTGTTATTTTAGAAGGGATGGTTATGCACATTATGAATATTTTCACTGAAGGACACTTTTTTTCCTGTGGGCATAAAATAAACTTAGAGGAGTCCTGACTATTCTCCTAATATATGGTAAATGTCTGCACCACAATTCAGGCTCCTTTCTCTTGCAAAGCCCCATCCACGTTCTGCCTCTTAAGACTACTTAGCAGAGCAGCTGAAAACTCAGCCTGTGCTTGTTTTACATCACTCATCATTTTATATCTTCAATTGTAGTTAATTATGTATATGTATCATTTCCCAGGCCTAAATCATAAACACAGAGGGAAAATGTTCTATTTACTTTTGAGACTTCCTTACATTTATCACAGAGTATTGAACACAAGGCACTCAATAAAGATTTGCAGAGTGACTGAATATGCTCTTATTACCTTGGACTTTTGCCTCCATTATGATTAAATTATATTTTATTAAATTAAAAATGTTAAATATTAAAGAACTGAACCATGCTATGTTACAGTCATGTCATATTACTGTGATCTTTGAACTTATCCAGAGAGACTAAACGAGAGTAATTTTAACATATAAAATATGAAAAAACAGCTTAACTGGATATATACATTCATAAAACAAATAGATAATGTATAAATGCTATGTGCTAAGGTATTTTAGTGCGGATATTAGGAATATGTTCTCAAAAGCTTATAGAACTACCAGAGAAAGAAATATTCCAAATAAAATATTTTCACATGTATGAATGGTTAAACACTAAACCATTTTTAGATTATTTTGAAAAATGGTTTAGCATGTATGAAATGATTAAACACTAAACCATTTTTACATGATTTTGAAAAATTAATTATAAAATGACTTCACTCATTTCTATTTTTTTGAAATGCTATATTTTACTTTGATGTGACAAATATTCTTTTCACTATGGCTAACATGGCAAAATTAAAATAATAAAAAAAGTAAACATATGAAGAATGATAAAAAATAGACAATACTTTTGATTTTAAAATTAAAGAATATGTAATATACATGGAAGTTTATGGTGATAATTTTTAAGTCTGTAATCTTTATTACAATTAAGTAAGAAATGTATAATAAAATGAGTAGAATGTTTAGAAAAATTAGAAAATTCAGTCACACCAAAATACTTAAAGTCTACTGGCTTCACACAATGTAGAGATTAAAATTTGTAAATTGTTACATTCATTTCATGCAATTATATGAATAGAGTATACATGTCATGCTATTCTATAATTTTTTTCATTATAAATATATCTTATGATTTCCTATTAGTAAATACCCAACAAAATAATTTTAATGGTCATACTGAATTCCATCTTATTAATGAATCAAAATTTATTTAACCATTACTCTACTACTGCAGATTTACATTTTCAACATCTATAATAATTACAATGCTATAATTACTATCATACATAAATCTATAAGCATTAAGATCAATTTTATACACATTTCACTGAATTCTGAGTATTAATCATAATTTAATATTCTGTTGATAAATCAAAATAAGTCATCTTTACAGTAAATTTATTGTGTAAAATTGTAAGTGCTTGCATTAGGTTCAGAATGTCTGAGCTGAAATACTGATTATGCCACCCACTAGTTGGAGGACCACACAAGTTCTTTAGCCAGTCTAGGACATGGTATTTCTTCTATAAAATTAGTTCAACAATAGCATCTACAATGATAATGATGATATAGGAAAATCATGTAAAATGTATAGCCCTTCGACTTAGAGTAAACATTAACTTTATATTAATTATGCAATTTTATCATCATAACAATCCAAGTAGATAAAAGAGTTGTTACATAGTATATACGCCTATATAAATATACTTTGTATAAATGATTGATGTATATACTTATATATATAATTAGAAATTAAAGTTAATCATATTTTAAAAATCTACGTAAAAGTATATATGCCATATATAATACATATATTTTAAAATGTTATATATAAACATATATATATAAATGTGTGTATAATGCATCCATAATTTATATTAACAAAAACTGAGTAAAGTAAGGACGTGTATTGCCAATTGATTATTTTGTTGTTCTTGCCATTGTATATGATGTTCACCAATTTATCAGGCTTTATATAACCACTGTCTAAGAAGAGTCCCCCTGAAGGACCCCAAACAGCTAAGGCAATCTTCAGAAAAGAACAACAAAGCTGGAGGCATTGTGCTTCCTGATTTCAAACTATATTACAAAGCCATTGTCATCAATATAGTATGGTATTGACATTAAAACAGACAAAAAAACAGTGGAACAGAATAGAGAGCATAAGCATACACATGTGTGGTCACTTAACTAATGAAAAAACAGCCAAGAATATAAAGCAGAGACTAGACAGTTTCTTTAAGAAATTGTGTTGGAAAAATTGGATAGTCACATACAAAAGAATGAAAATGGATTACTCTCTTACACCATACCAAATCACTGGTTCAAAATAGATTAAAAACTTGAATGTAAGAACTGGAACCATAAAACTCCTAGAAGACAACATAGGTGGCAATTACTTGACGTGAATCTTGGTGATAATTTTTCTTTGGATTTGACACCAAAAGCAAAGGCTACAAAAGCAGAGGTAAATAGGTGGGACTAAATTGAGCTGAGAAGTTTCTGTGCAGCAAAGGAAACCATCAAGAAAATGAAGACAACCTACTGAATAGGAGAGCATATTTTTGCAACTGTTGTATCTGATAAGTGGGTAATATCCAAAAAAATATTAAGAATGCATACAACTCAATAACAAAAAAACTCCAAGCTACCTGATTTTAAAATAGGTAGAGCATCTAATATGGATTTTTTACAAAGACATATAGATGGGCAACGGGTAAATGAAAAGGTGTTCAATGTCACTAATCAGGAAAAATCTAAACCACAATGAGATATCACCACACACCTGTTAGAATGGCTGTTATCAAAGAGAAAACAAATAGCAAGTGTTGGTGAGAATGTGAAGAAGAGGCAACCACTGTAACCTGTTGCTAAAAGTAGAAATTGGTGCAATCACTATGGAAAATAGTATCAAAGTCCTTAAAAAGTTTAAAATAGAACCATCCTGCAATTTCATTTCTGGGTGTTTATCTGAAGGAAGCAAAAGCACTAACTCAAAAATACATGTACCCCAATTCTCATCGCAGTGTTATATACAATAGCCAAAACATAAAAGCAACCTCAGTGTCCACCAATAGATGTAGGGATAAAATAAATGTAGAGCATATATACACAATGGAATATTATTTGGTTATAAAAAAGAAGGAAATCTTGCTATTTGCAACAGCATAGATGGACCATGAGGTCATAATGCTGAGCAAGTAACATAAATCAGAGAGAGAAAAATAAATTCAGTATGATCTGACTTAAAAATAGAATCTTAAAAGAAAAACCCTGAATTCATAGATACAGAGAATAAGTAGATAAGTGGTTGCTAGAAGCAGGGGGTGGGAAAATAGGACAAGGTGGTCAAAAGGTACAAACTTAAAGCTATAAAATAAATATGTCATGGGGATATAATGTATAACTTGGTGATTATAGTAAATAATACCATAACTTACATTTGAAAGTTACTAAAAGTGTAGATCTTAAATGTTCTTATCACAAGAAAATTATCTATAACTATGTATCATGATGGATGTTAACTAGACTTACTGTGTTAATTATTTCATAATGTATACAAATATCAAATCATTAAGTTGTACACCTGAAACTAATATAAAGTTATATGTCAGTTTGTCACAATAAGTAAAAAATGCCCTATGCTAAGTTGTGCAGGATAATTCAATAAAAAAAAAAAGAATTTCTTAGGAGTTCCTGTTAAGGTGCAGTGGAAATGAATCCGACTAGAAACCATGAGGTTGCAGGTTTGATCCCTGGCCTTGCTCAGTGGGTTAAGGATTCAGCATCACTGTGAGCTATGGTCTAGGTTGCAGACACTGCTCAGATCATGCATTGCTGTGGCTGTGGTGTAGCCAGCAGATGCAGCTCCAATTCAACCCCTAGCCTGGGAACCTCCATATGCTGCAGGTTTGGCCCTAAAAAGCAAAAAAAAAAAAAAATCTTAAAACAAGTTAGTTCCCACATGTGGCCTTTCCCATACTTTTCCCTTTGCTTCTATTCTCCACTTAGTAATTCTAAACTATTCTGCAAGGGTAAACTCACATATCATCATCTTTATAAAATCATCTCTAATACTGCCAGAAAAAGTCATTCCTTTTTCCTGGACTCAAAATTGTGCTTAATTGCTTCTATTAAATCAACTACCATGAAATTTCTATTTTGTTTCTTTTTGCATCTTTTATTGAGAATAACTTTTCCCCACGGTCTTAAAAAAAAAGCCTAATAGTTCTACAGCTACGTGACAGGTTAATACTAGGACTCGTTTTTATACCTCTTTAACTAATCAATTATAATTTTATAGCCATACTGACAAGTAACTCCCAGAACCAATATTAAATGAAACCTGTTTTATCAGCTGTTGAAAACATACCTCAGTAAACACACTTCTGAAAACCAACCAATCAGTGATAGACTCTACTTTTGAAAGTTAACCAGTGAACAAAAGTTTCACTCTAGTAACACATTTCTTTGAAGGCCAGTCAATCAGCAACTCAGTGTTTCCTGAGGGACCATGCTCAATCCTACGTCATTTCACTCCTACTGTTAACAACTACAAATCACTGACCACTATGCTTTGCAACACATTACCCCAAAACTAGAAGCTTAAAACAATAAACATTTGTCTCACATAGTTTCTGAGAGTTAGGAATCTGCAATGGATACTCTGGATGGGTCAGGCTAGAATCCCTCAAGAAGCTGAAGTCAAGCTGTCACTGGAGCTGCAGTCATCCCTGTAGAAGTACTGATTGGGGCTGGAGGCTCCACTTCTGTGTTGCATCACTCACACAGACCTCCATTCCTTACTGGCTGGAGCAAATGCCCTTAGTTCATCAGCACGTAGCCCTTACAACAGGCATGACATGGTAGCTAGCTTTCCTGAGGAGCTTATCCAAAAGAATTCTCTTGTGGTGCAGCAGGTTAAGGATCTGGTGTTGTCACTGCTATGGTGCAGGTTAGGTTCCTTGGTCTGGGAAATTTCACATACCACGGGTGAGGCAGAAAAAAAAATCTCAATGCAAAAGAGAGCAAGGGAGAAGCCACAAAAATCTATCACCTAGCCTCAGCAGTAACATACCATCACTTTAGCTGAATTCTGTTGGTAAGAAGAACCAACCCTGATACAATATGTGTATTTCCAAGTGGGCGTGAATACCAAGAGGGGTATAGATGACTGGGCTCATCTTAAGGGCTAGCTACCTACAATTCTTCTCAAAAAATATCGGAGTTCCCGTCGTGGCGCAGTGGTTAACAAATCCGACTAGGAACCATGAGGTTGCAGGTTCCATCCCTGGCCTTGCTCAGTGGGTTAAGGATCCGGCGTTGCCGTGAGCTGTGGTGTAGGTCGCAGACATGGCTCGGATCCCATGTTGCTGTGGCTCTGGTGTAGGCCAGCAGCTGCAGCTCCGATTAGACCCCTAGCCTGGGAACCTCCATATGCCGCAGGAGCGGCCCTAGAAAAGACAAAACAAACAAACAAACAAACAAAAAATATCAACACTCTGCTTTGCTCAGAGACTGTCTAACCAGCATGAATATCCCTTACTTTAGATGAAAAATGAACTCAGCTTTGAGTTTTTATTTCAGATATCGAAGGTTACTGTTATCCTTTGTCATTTAGAGATGTTCTTCAAAGATTTTTTTTAAAATTCTCATTTGGTATCACTCTATTTGACTCATGGACCAATAGGAGTACTCACTAGGATTAAGAGAACCAAAATCTGATTGAGACAAAATCTGGATCTCCTAGAATGTGAACACTTCTAAAACAGGGATTAATCTTTAGATGTTTTTCAAGCTTTGTTGCCAAGCATAGAGTAGACACTCAATTCATGCTCACTAAATAAACAGATGCAGAAGTCAAATAATGACACAACAATGCTACAATTTTTATTTTACAAAGATAAACAGTAAAAGATTACATGGTAGGTTTTGGTAAATGTGCAACTCACATTTCCTTTAACTTACAGATCTGATGCCATACCTTTTATTTATTTATTTATTTTTGGCTTTTGTCTTTTTAGGGCCACACCCATAATATATGGACGTTCCCAGGCTCGGGGGTCCAATTGGAGCTGAAGCCTCTGGCCTATACCACAGCCACAGCAATGTGGGATCCGAGCCACGACTGTGACCTACACCACAGCTCATAGCAATGCCAGATCCTTAACCCACTGAGCAAGGCCAGGGATTGAACTCACATCCTCATGGATGCCAGTTTGGATCGCTAACGACTGAGCCACTATGGAAACTCCCTGATGCCATATCTTAATGTCCTCTTCCCCACCTCAATGCTTCCAACCTGCCTGGTGAAACTGAGGTTGAGGGAATGGGAAGCACAGATCTGATACTATCACTTCAGTTGAGGAAGACCTACTTCATCATCCTATAGAATTTTTAATTATTTGACAACAGTTAAAAATACTTAAACTCAATACAACATAGCATTCATTTTTATCTTTCTTTAAGATTATTCTTGTGAGTATACTAAATGTTGAAAGTTTTAACCAACTGAGCCATATAAAAATTAAATGACATTTTCCCCACCAGCATTGATACTTATCACAATAAAACATATTGACATCATTTGTCCTTAGTGAATAAAAGCAAAGGGACATTAAAGAACACGAAAGTGGAGGCTGCCAGGAGTTTATAGTTGGCAAAAGGGAGATCAACAGTATATACTCAAACAATTTTTCAAGTTCAGCTGAATTTAAAATGTAGTTTTAAGTGACTACCTTACTCTTCTCAAACAAGCAGATACTCTATAGGCAAAGCACAATACTGAACTAGCTGTAGTACATTTAAACTTATCCATATAATAGTAGACCCCTTCTATACTTAGCAGATATAAGTGATATGAAACATGTGGCACTCCTTTCAAATCAAGATTTATTTGGGTTTTTCATTTTATAAGAATTATCCTATGGAACACCTCAAAGAAACAGGTTCAACACCAAACTTTGCTTTGACAAGAGGAATAAATGTCCATATTCCAAATAAGTTAAGGAAAATCAAGACAACTCAGAGTAGGAAATTTAAGAAGGCAAAATAAATTATATACACATATATTAAATAGCTACAAGAAAATATGCCCTCCAAAAAAGGAAATAAAAATGATGGACAGAAATCCAAGTTAATGCTGATGTGAATTTTAAAAGTCTAAAAACGTTTAAAGATATAAGCAGAACATTTAGTAGCTAGGATTATATTCACAATAAATCAGACTTACTGGATTATTATAATTTAGTCTGAGTTCCATCACTTAAAACAAATGAGAAAATGTGGGAAATGTTTAGAGAGAAGTGCCAAAAGATATTAAGGATTAGGTAAGGGGCTTATGAGGAATAATACTTTAAAAAGATTATTTTTAGAAAAAAAAAGTCAATCATCTATGCATAGCCTTTGTTTTGTGGAGGGTGAAACAGGTAACAACTGCAATAAAGGATATGTAAGAAAACAAAGTCTTATGTTGCAAAGCAGAAAACTCTGAGAGAGAAGATCATCAAAAATCAGATCTGTCTGTCAAGGACAACTGTGTAATTGCTACAGTCTTTATAGATAGGACAGATTCTCATTTGGCTAACATCTATCAGGTCTTGTCTCAAGGAAGTGGAGAAAACTGAAGGGCATAAAAAGATACCTTGTATTCATAACAGGTAACATAACAGTGATTAGGCTAGTAAATCAGCTTCCAGTGTTAATTATATAACTTAAAAGAATTTATGCTATAAAGGCAAGTAAAATGTACTTTGTGAAGGATGCAAAATGATACATGAAAAAGAGGTAGCAGAACTAGAGGTCTTTGCTCATTATTAGGAATCGAAACTAATTAGAAAACTTACATTAATACAATAATGTGATTTCAGTTAAGAATTAATCACTGGGATTACTGGATCATACGATAGTTCTATATTTAGTTATCTGGGGTAACTCCATACTGTTTTCCATAATGGTTGTACCAATTCACATTCCCACCAACAGTGTAGGAGGGTTCCCTTTTCTCCACACCCTCTCCAGCATTTGTTATTTGTAGACATATTGATGATAGTCATTCTGACTGGTGTGAGATGGTAATTGATTGTAGTTTTAATTTGCACATCTCTAATAATTAGTGATGTTAAGAATTTTTCCATATGCCTGTTGGCCATCCGTATGTCTTTGGAGAAGTGTCCAATTAGGTCTTCTGCCCATTTTTCAACTGGATTGTTGTTCTTTGGGGTTTTTTTTTTTGCTATTGAATTGTATAAATTGTTTGTATATTTTTTGAGATTAAGCCCTGTCAGCTGCATCATTTGCAACTATTTTCTCCCATTCGGTAGGTTGTCTCTTTTTTTTTTTTTTAATGTTTTACTTTGCTGTACAAAAGCTTGCAAGGTCTCATTGGTTTATTTTTGTTTTTATTTCTATTGCCTTGGGAGAATGACTTAAGAAAACATTTGTACAGTTGATATCAGAGAATGTTTTGCCTATGTTCTCTTCTAGGAGTTTGATGGTGTCTAGTCTTATGTTTAAGTCTTTCAGCCTTTTTGAGTTTATTTTTGTGCATAATGTAAGGGTGTGGACTAGTTTCACTGATTTATATGCAGCTGTCCAGTTTTCCTAGCACAACTGTGGAAGAGCCCATCCTTTTCCCATTTTATATTCTTGCATCCTTTGTCAAAAATTAATTGACTGGAGGTGTCTGTGTTTATTTCTGGATTATGTATTCTGTTCTACTGGTCTATATGTCTGTTTTTGTACCAGTACACACTGTCTTGATTACTATATATTTGTAATATTGTCTGAAGTCTGGGAGAGTTATGGCTCCTGCTTGGGTTTTTTGTTTGTTTGTTTTTTTGTTTTGTTTTGTTTTGTTTTTTCCTCAGAATTGCTTTAGAAATTCTGAGATTTTCATGGTTCCACATAAATTTTTGGATCATTTGTTTTAATTCTGTGAAAAAAAAAGGTCATGGGTAATTTGATAGGGATTGCATTAAATCTGTAGATTGCTTTGGGTAGTATGGCCATTTTAACTATATTAATTCTTCCAACCCAGGAGCATGGAATAGATTTCTATTTCTTTGAGTCCTCTTTAATTTCCTTGATTAATGTTTTATAATTCTTAGCATATAAGTCTTTCACCTCCTTGTGCAGGTTTATTCCTAGGTATTTAATTTTGGGGGGTATGACTTTAAAAGGTATTGTATTTTTGTATTCCCTTTCTAATATTTCATTGTTAGTATACAGAAATGCAACTGATTTCTGAATGGTAATCTTGTATCTGCTACTTTGCTAAATATGTTAATAAGTTTGAGTAGTTTTTGTGTGGGGTCCTAAGGGTTTTCTCTATATAGTATCATGTCATCTGCATAGTGTGACAATTTTACCTCTTCTTTTCCATTTTGGATACCTTTTATTTCTTTTGGTTGTCTGATGGCTGTGGCTAGGCCTTCCAATAATATGTTGAATAAAAGTGGTGAGAGTGGGCACCCTTGTCTTATTCCAGATGCTGGAGAGAGTGTGGAGAAAAGGGTACCCTCCTACACTGATGGTGGGAATGTAAACTAGTACAACCGCTATTGAAAACAGTATGGAGGTACCTCAGAAAACTAAATATAGAACTATCAGATGATCCAGCAATCCCACTCTTGGGCATATATGCAGACAAAACTTTCACTGAAAAGGATATGTGCACCCCTATGTTCATTGCAGCACTATTCACAATGGCCAATACATGGAAACAACCTAAATGACCATTAACAGATGAATGGATTAAGAAGATATGGTATATATACACAATGGAATACTACTCAGCCATAAAAAGAGCAAAATAATGCCATTTGTAGCAACAAGTTTGGAACTAGAGACGCTCATACTAAGTGAAGTAAGTCAGAAAGAGGAAGACAAATACCATATGATATCACTTATATCTGGAATATAATATAGAGCACAAATGAACTTTGCCACAGGAAACAAACTCATGGACATGTAGAACAGACTTGTGGTTGCTGCGGGAGGGGGAAGGAGTGGGATGGACTGGGAGTCTGGGGCTAATAGTTGAAAACTATTGCATTTGGAATGGATAAGCAATGAGATCCTGTTGTATGGCACAGGAAACTATATGCAGTCACTTGTGATGGAACATGAAGGAGGATAATGTGAGAAAAATAATGTGTGTATGTGTGTGTGTGTGTGTTTATGACTGGGTCACTTTGCTGTACAGCAGAAATTGACTGAACACTGTAAATCAACTATAATGGAAAAAATAAAAATCAATTAAAAAGTAAAAAAAAAAGACACATTAAAAGTCTAGCCTTCCAAAATAACCTTTCCAAAAATAAATTTGACATGACATAATGCTCCTGGAAAAAAAAATTACAGACTTTTTCTTTAACTTCATTGATGTTCTAAGATTATAAAATTATGATTTAGAAGAAATACTTTGTGTATATTAAGCAATTTGAAATTATAATTTGTGCAGCATTCCAGTTACTTGGAAGCAGTTAAGAATTCTAGGATCTAAAATATGAATATAGCAAGTATTTTTAGAGTATGTATTTTTAGAGTAATAATACTACACAATTTGTTAGCAACCTATGCCATTCATAGAGCATTCAGTAACTCTATTAACTACTCTTCAGTTCTTGCTGATGATACATCTCTAAATCCACAAAGTGAAATCAATAAACATTGTGGAGTATTAATGTTGCACCACATAATAAATTCCCAGAGCTATCTTTCCTAACATGTTTACAGTCAAGGAGCTACTGAGCATCAGAAAGCACGTCTGTAACAGACTAATCTTTTTCAAGGCAAGTGCTGTAAACTCTGTCAACTAATTTAATAACAACTGTAATTCAAAAAGATGCAAGGCCCTGGTCACTTACTAAAAAGAGGAAAGGAAGTATAAAACCTCAGAAGATGGAGTCCTTAACTTATAAGGCCACTTACGTATTTCCTTCCTCTTTGTTTTATTTGAAGCAAATATTCACAAATGGGGTCTAAAGAATGAACACAAATTTTTTAGAATGGTATGTTAACTTTTGGGGGGGAATTGCATAGAGAAAATTAATTGCAATCCAAGTCTTGATTAATCTTATAGAACCAAAAGCCTTTAACTTTCTTTTTTTTTTATAATTTTTCCCTCTTTCTTTCCATATTCTTCTTCCAGACTAATAGAACTGAGCAGTTAAAGACACCTTTATATACACAAGCCGAATGAGACTGCATTAAATTTGTGACTCTCTGTAGATAAGTTCTAATATGACAATTTTAAAACTTACAGGAGAAGTCATTCTTCAAAAATATTACCAAAATACAAATTCCTTTTTTTATCATTTATTTATATACACATGTATTTTTTTTTTCTCTACAGCATGGTGACCCACTTACACATACATATACATATTCTTTTTTCTCAAATGTGTTCCATCATAAGTGACTAGACAGAGTTCCCAGTGCTACACAGAATGATCCCATTGCTGACATCCCAAAGGCAACATTCTGCATTTTTCACTGTCTTGGTTCTTTAAATTTGTATTTTCAACTCTATTTTTATGTAAGTGTAAATGAAAAACTACACATATTTAAAATATATAATTTGATGAATTTTGACTTATGTTTACATCCATGGAACCATAACCCATCACCACAATCAAGTTAATAAACATTTCCATAACCCCCCAAATTGTCATCCATCATATTTCATTTCTATTCCCCAACTCCATCCCAGGTAACCACGGATCTGACTCTATCACAGGCCTATTTTGTTTGCAGCTTCTCAACTTTCATATAAATGGAATTATAATCTTGTATTCTGTTTTTCTGTCTGACCTCAGAAAAAAAAGAATTCTTTTTTTTCCTCTTTATGGCCACACATGAAAGTTCCCAGGCTAGGGGTCAAACCAGAGCTGCAGATGGGGCCTACGCCACAGCCATGGCAACACCAGATCTGAGTCATATCTGCAATCTATGCCACAGCTTGAGGCAATGCTGGATCCTTAACCCACTGAGCCAGGCCGGGGATGGAACCCGCATCCTCACAGAGACAACAAAGGGTCCTTAACCCACTGAGCCACAACAGGAACTCCCCCAAAATACTTCTTTTGAAACTTAGCCAAAGTTGTTCCAGCTCTTGTCAATTATGATTAAAGTTGCTATATACATTCCAACATAGGTTTTTGTATAAACAAATATTTTCATTCCTCTTGGGTAAATACCTAGGAGTAGGATGTCTAGGTTTTATGATTAGAGTATATTAATTTATAAGAAGGTAGTAAAGTCTTTAGAAATTGGCTATGTGGGATTTAGCATTTCCACCAGTGATATATGAGTTTTCCAGTTATTACACATTCTTACCAGACTCAATATTGTCTGATTTTTAAACTTTATTTTAGTAATTATAATAGATGAATAGTGAAGTGACATTATGGATTTTATTTGTATTTTCCTAATGGCTAATAATATTGGTCATATTTTTATGTGCTTATTTCTATCTATGTATTTTCTTTGGCTGTTTGATTCTCCAAAATACAAAGTTAATTCATAGAAGGATAGTCTTTTCAACAAATAGTGCTAGCACATTTGAATATCAATATGTTAAAAAAAAGAAATTACTCAACCTGTACCTTTAGCCATGTGTAGAATATAACTCAAAATAAATCATACATTGAAATATGAAACCTAAAACTATAGAATTTCTAGAAGAAAATTTTGTGACTAGAGGTCTAACTAATATTTCTTGGATATGACAATAAAGGTATGAGTTATAAAAGAATATAGCAGTAAACTGGACTTCATCAGAATTTAAAATTTCTGCTCTTCAGAAGTATTATTAAAAGAAAGAAAAGACAAGCCACAGAGTTGGAGAAAATATTGCAAAGCATATATATATGTTAAATGACTTATATTCAGAATATCTAAAAGACTCTCACCACTTAATAACTATATATATATATATATATATATATATATATAAATGGCCCCAAATTTAAAGAGACATTTCACCAAAGATACACAAATTACAAATACATGAAAATATGCTGTATATCATTATCTACTAGAGAAATGCAAACTAAAACTGCAATGGAATCCCAATGAGTAGGTTAACTACTAGAATGGCTAAAATAGAAAAAACTGATTACACTGAGTATTGATACAGCTATGGAACAAATGCAACTTCATGTTTCTGCTGATGGGGGAGATGAAATGGTATAATAACTTTGGAAAACAGTTTAGTTCAGAGAAATGCAAACATATGTCTATACACAGACCTATACATAAATGTTCATAGCACCTTTCCTTGTGGTATCACTTTCAAAAATAACAACAAACAACCCAAATGTCAATCATCAGCTGAATGGATAAACACAGTATGTTTCTACTATCCTGGAGTCACCAAAGTACAAAAGAGCCATTTTTAAAATTGCAAGCATAATACTTAAGAACTAAAGTGACTATCCCATAGGGCCTATGTATCATTCCACATTATCTGAGTGATGGGTAAGAGTCATAGAAAGTGCAAGGTCATTTCTTCCTTATCATTACAGGAAGTAATAAGGTTCAACATCTTACCTATATATTTATAGCCTTCTTCCCCGTTGACTATGGGTTTTAGCCAAGTTGACCTGAGCCACATATTATTCTGCACATGGGCACCTTGAGGAGGGTAAAGTGTAAACAGCATTTCAATTGCTTTGGACTTGGTGATAATATTAGAGTGTTTTTGATGGTCTTCTATAAAAGAAAAAAAAAGAGGGAAAGAACATAATTTTTTTATTTTTAGACATTTTTACAAAACTTCTAATGTGTTTAAGGGAATGCAAATTAAAAACTATTGAATAATTTAAGTGCTAATGGTTATAGTGACAACGCAGTTTTCTTTAGCCAAAAATATTTCACCAAAAATCCTACTATTCAGATAATTCCTAGCAAAAATTAAGGAATAAGGGCTTTGCTTACTCTTCAAATGCTATCAGTGTAAAGCAGTGTTCTTAATAGCTATAGAAAAAAGTAAGATAATCAACTGACAGCATTCACATTGTACATTCCATAACATAATCGTATATTTTTAATGGCCATTAAACAATGAAATCAGAATTATATGACAAAGGTGTTGAGTACATGTAGAGTTCCATATACTGGAGCTACTGATAGAATAAACAGTCTTAGGCTATAATCTTAAAGAAAATGTAATAATATATTTACAAACATTTATAAGCACTTACGATATGCAAGAAAGTGTTCCAAGTGCTTAAGAACATTAATACATTTAAATTTCATAACATATCTGTAAGGTAGATACTGTTATTATCTCCATTTTGCACGAGGAATTTGGGGCACAAAAAAATGAAGTAATTTGCCTGTACCTTGCAGTCTATAAATGGTGAAAATTAGGATTTGTATTATCTGAGGAGAAGCTCTTATTAGTAAACAAATGCTTGTCAGGTGAACATGACCTGCATTAACTAGCAGATGAGGAAGATGGAAATAAAAACTAATTTGGATTTTAGAGGGAAAATTTTTCAGTTATGGTCCTTGGGCCTCCAATTTGTGTTTTCAGTTTTTGGTTGATAAGTCAAAGTCCTAAAATTCAATAAGGCAGTCTCCTGAGCAATTAACTTCAAGTGACCCTTCCTAGAAACATTCCAAAACAAAGAGAGATTCTGATATGTCAGAATTTACATTGTCTTTCTTTTCCATCCTACTACCTACCTTCCTTCCTTTCTTTCCATTTATTTTGTTAAATACCATACTTTGCGGTAAAGTATAAGACAATGTGACACAATGATTAAATGATTAGCAGAGTAGATTCGGTGGTGTGTAGTGTGCCAGATAGCAATTTATTGCCTTTTTCTAATCCCACCCTTCATTTTCCTACTGTGAGACTACAACATCTCTCCCTTGCCATAAGGCAAAATTTTAAGCATCCTCCATAGAGGTTAATATAGGGAACAAGGATAAAGGGGCTCTTCCTGTTTCTGGGGGCTCTTCTCTGATGCTGCCTACAGTACATAGTGACCGACAATACAGGTCACCTTCTGGGCCATGTTGCCTGGCACCTTAGGGAAGCCCCCACATACACGCTGGAAGTTTGATAGCAAGTTCCATGAGGAACCACCTTCCCTTGAATGGGTTCCAATGGGTTCCACATTGAAACACCTCCTTATAGGCAGTTTCCCCAGAACACTAGAAAGTAGCTTTTCAGTGAGTTCCACTAGTATCCTACTTCAGTGAATGTTTCTGTCACCCACCGGGTCACAGCTATGTCCTCTCCAAGAAGATTCAGAAGCCAGGAGGAAGGGAGGGAATCAGGGGTGGTCCTTAAAATGTGTTAAGTGCTCTGCCTCTGACCTAGGGTGAGCATCACCCCTCCCTATATCTCTAGGGCTGCTCCCTCGGCATATGGAGACTCCCAGGCTAGGGGTCTAATCTGAGCTGTAGCCGCCAGCCTACACCAGAGCCACAGGATCTGAGCCACATCTGCAACCTACACCACAGCTTATGGAAACGCCGGATCCTTAACCCACTGAGCAAAGCCAGGGACCGGACCCGCAACCTCATGGCTCCTAGTCGGATTCGTTAACCACTGAGCCATGATGGGAACTCCATCAATTCTTTAGGGTTCTTTTTCCCCTTAGCAGCCAATCATAGTTACTCTAACTGCAATCATAGTTAATAACTATTTATATTAAACTTTTTCTGCTCAAATTACAGTGTAGTTTTATTTTCTAATTATACCCTTATTGACACAAACAAACCTGGGCTCTAATTCTTGAACCCACTAACAAGCTCTGAAATATTAGACAAATTCAATTTATCTCCCAGTGATAATACTGACCTCATAGGGTTATTGTTAGGATTAAGTAATATAAAAGATACATAAAATGTATAGCCTCATGTCTATTAGTACTACATGAGTCGGTTATGAGTTTCTATCCAGTATTACTTCAATAATAAAAACTACGAGATGGGAGGAGGCAAGATGGTGGAAGAGTAGGGGGAACGTGCTGGCCCTCTCCCACAAACACAACAAAAAAACACATCTACACGAAAAACGACTCACACAGAACAGCAACTGAATGCTGGCAGAAGAATTTAAACCTCCAAAAATGGCAAGAATCTCTTGACATAAACTGGGTAAAACAAGAGAAAAGAGGAGAGAGAGAAGTGGAATCAGGACCAGACTGGCACTCCCAAGAGGGAACTGTGAAGGAGAAAGAGAACCCACACCCTGGGAAGTCACCTGACGGAAAGATCAGTCTAGCCAGAGGGATCTCCAGACATGGAGAAAAGCGCAGCAGCAGCAGGTCTGAGAACTGAAAAGCAGAGTGACAGCCACACAGATCATCTGAACCACTGGCACAGACACCAAAGACTGAGACGCTCGGGTGGGGACTGGGCACCAATACCTAGGCTCCAGAGGTTAGTCCCTGGGAGCAGGCTGGGGTTTGCGATGTGAAGACAGCCTAAGGGACTAGGAAGCGGTACATGGGGGTGGAGGGAGTGGAAAGCCGCAACACAGGGAACCAGGGAGAAGGTCTGGACCCGCAGGACAGACAAGGTGCCAGTGTTGGGGAAGGGAGGGGAGGAGGGGCGGGCGCCATAGAATACACCTTGTGCCCCAGTGTGCGTGCTTGCCCGCCAGCAAGCAGAAAGCAGAGCTTCCCAGCGCATCCCCCTCTCCCCAACCCAACCCAGGCCTGGCCAGAAGCAGCCTGCCAACCCGTCGGACTGGCCCCACCACCGGAGGGAAGCCAACCACCAATGCTGCTTTCCCCGGCCCCGCCTCCCTGCACACAGGAAGCATTCCATTCCTGCAGAGCAAGCCCGCAGGAACCACCAGCCCTTGGGAAGTGCTCCTTTGCCTTGGATTGACCCAGCTAGCCCCACCCATCCTCGAGAAGCACTTCACTCCTGCGGAACAAGCCAGACAGCACAACCCGCCCTCAGGAAGAGCTCTGCAGCCCGGGAGCGCCAGGGCAAGCCCTGCCTGGTCACGGAAAGTGCATCTCCACTTTGGTGTGCACCTGCCAGTCCTGCCCGCCCTCGGGAAGTGCTCCTTTGCCTCAGAGTAACCCGGCTAGCCCTGCCCACCCTCTGAAAGCACTCCACTCCCGCAGAGAAAGCCAGCCAGCACCGCCTGTCCTCCGGAAGTGCTCACCTGCCTCAGAGCATCCTGGATAGCCCCGCCTGCCCTTGGGAAGTGCCCTTTGCTGCAGAGTGACCCGGCTAGCCCCGCTCACCCTCGCGAAAGGCACAGCTTCCTCAAAGCAGGCTGACCAACACCACCAGCCCTCTGGAAGCACTCTGCAGCAGCACAAGGGCAAACCCTACCCACCACAGGGAGTGCACCTCCACCACGAAAAAGAAAAACACAAGCAAGATGAAGAAGCACAGAAACCATTCTCAGTTACAGCAACAGGAGAACTCACCTAAAGCAGTCAACAATTAAACAGACCTCTGCAGTCTGACAGACTTGGAGTTCAAAAGGGAGATAGTGAAAAGTCTGAAAGAATTAAGATATGAACAGTAACACAGATTCTCTCAGAAAGGAACTAGAAAACATAACGAGGACCCAAGAAAAACTAGAAAATTCATTTGCAGAGATACAAACTGAGTTAAGGACAGTAAAAACCAGAATGAATAATGCAGAGGAACAAATTAGTGATGTGGAAGATAGAATAATGGGAATCAACAAATCAGGAAAGCAAATAGAAAACAAAATGAAAAAACATGAGAGCAATATAAGAGACCTATGAGATAAAATAAAATGGGCCAATCTACGCATCATAGGAATTCCAGAAGGAGAAGAAAAAGAAAACAGAATTGAAAATACATTTGAAGGAGTTCCCGTCGTGGCGCAGTGGTTAACGAATCCGACTAGGAACCATGAGGTTGCGGGTTCGGTCCCTGCCCTTGCTCAGTGGGTTAAGGATCCGGCGTTGCTGTGAGCTGTGGTGTAGGTTGCAGACGCGGCTCGGATCCAGTGTTGCTGTGGCTCTGGTGTAGGCCAGTGGCTGCAGCTCCGATTGGACCCCTAGCCTGGGAACCTCCATATGCCGCAGGAGCGGCCCAAGAAATAGCAAAAAGACAAAAAAAAAAAAAAAAAAAGAAAAAAAGAAAATATATTTGAAGAAATTATCACTGGAAACTTGCCAAATCTAAAGGATCCTGAGTTTAAGATAATTTCTTCAAATATATTTTCTTCAAGTTAAACCCAAATAGACCCTACCAAGACATATTATGATAAAAATGGCAAAAGTTAATGAAAAAGAGGATTCTAAAGGCAGCAAGAGAAAAGCAAAGTGTCAATTAAAGGGAACCCCCATAAGGCTAACAAGAAAAAATGCTCAACATCACTGATTATTAAAGAAATGCAAATCAAAATTACCACTAGATACCACCTCACACCAGTCAGAATGGCCATCATTAATAAGTCTACAAATAACAAGTGCTGGAGGGGGTGTAGAGAAAAGGGAACCCTCTTGCACTGTTGGTGGGAATGTAAGCTGGTACAAACACTATGGAGGTACCTTAGAAAACTATACATAGAACTACCATATGATCCATCAGTCCCACTCTTGGGCATATATCCAGAGAAAACTCTACTTAAAAAAGACACACGAACCTGCATGTTCATTGCAGCTGTATTCACAACAGCCAAGACATGGATACAACCCAAATGTCCATGGAGAGACAACTGGATTAGGAAGGTGTAGTAATATATACACAATGAAATACTACTCAGCCATAAAAAAGAACAAAATAATGCCATTTGTAGCAACATGGATGGAACTAGAGACTCTCATACTGAGTGAAGTAAGTCAGAAAGATAAAGACAAATACCATATGATATAACTTATATCTGGAACCTAATATACAGCACAAATGAACCTTCCCACAGAAAAGAAAATCATGGCCTTGGAGAATAGACTTGTGGTTGCCCAGGGGGAGGGGGAGGGACTGGGGTGGTTGGGGAGCTTGGGGTAAAGGATGCAAATTATTGCCTTTGGAATGGATTAGCAATGAGATTCTGCTGTGTGGCACTGAGAACTATGTCTAGATACTTACAATGCAGCACAATAATGGGAGAAAAAATTATGTATACATGTATGTGTAACTGGATCCCCATGCTGTACAGTGGGGGAAAAAAAGTGTGTTGGCAGAAATAAGAATAACAAATTTTTTAAAAAAAGAAAAGTAATGGAAAGTATTAAAATAAAAAGTACGAACATCCATACTGCTCTTATCCAACACAGCTGATAAAGCCACTGGCTCTTAAACAAACAACAACAACAAAACTATGAGAGAATTAGGACATAATAAGTTACCGCACTTTTTATTGTAAACATTTAGGGTGTTTTATGCCTCTTTTTAAGAGGAGAAATTCAAAATTATTCCCTTCTAATGAAAAAAAGCAGACGTCTTCATATGTGCTCAGAATATATGAACAGATATTAGATGTATTTCATGTATCTAACTCTAAATTCTTTCTCATCTATCAACACAAGAAAGGAAGCCAAGACTATTACAAATCAGTGCCAAAGAGTAAACCTTGCTTTACTTTCTAACTCAGGTCCTACTTGCTCAAAAAGCTGAGCAGGGGAGCTCCTCAGGCAGCAGAGGGGTCTTCGAGCTGTGAAGGAGGCTAAGGATGCAACATCACGAAAAACCACAGGCGAAATTAAATACAATTCCGAAATTTTCCATCACATACAAAATAAGGAAACACAATAGATGAGAGTTTTTTCTCTTTGAAATCTATCATTATCTAGCAATAATAGATTTTTAAATAGCAGCCTATTTAGTGTAAGGGTCCAAATTGCACTTACAGTTTCTCTCTTCCCCAAGATTTATAAAATTCATTTAGCTTAAACAAGTGGTTTAGTAATAATCTAAACAAGAGTTTAGATTATTTAATAAGGTTATACTTACTAGTCTGAATAAAGCATTTAATTTTCCATCATGGTAAATGTTCCTACTGGGGGCAAAATGAAATGCCTACACTAAAATCTAAGCACTGGTGAATGCAGAACTGCCACCAGCTCTTCCTGGCTTATCCCGATTGAAGACTATGAAGAAATACACAAAGTCTGTGGAAAGTTGAACTTGCCAGGCTAACGTGCTATCACGATAGCTGTAGCATCAGACACACATTGAAGGTTTTTAGCTCAAGAGGCTTGTTAATGTCACCATTTTCCATAAGGTAATACAAGTGGAGCCTTGGAGCTTATATATAAAAAGGCATAATGATTTTGGAATAACTGTACCTTCCTTCATCATATCAAAGACTACAAAGAAGCACTTTCCAGTTTAGAAAACATATAGCTTGTAAACACATGCCCTCTACTTTTTGTTTGATTACATATGTCATCTCAAGATAGAAACTTCACTTGCTGATATTGATAACTTGTTATTTACAGAGGACCTTCCTTTTAATATACTGATAAGTCAATATTGCCACATTGGATTTAGATGTAGTAATACTGTTTTCAGAACTTAAAAGATTAAGAGTTCTTCCTTATTCCTTCTTCCTCGAGCCATTTACATTGTAAAACTCTGAAGATCTTAGATGGATGTGTTGAGGTCTGGTTTGGGGCAAAAGCCAACACAAAATTTCTATAACTCTCTATTTTTCCTAGATTATCTGCATTAGAAGTAGGAGTTCCAATGGCAGTGAAGCAGGTTAAGAATCCGATATAGTGTCCATGAGAATGCAGGCTTAATCCCTGGCCTCACTCAGTGGGTTAAGGATCCAGTGTTGTCCCAAGCTTTGGTGTAGGTCACAGATGCAGCTCTGATAGGGGGTTGCTGTGGCTGTGGTGTAGGCTGGCAGCTGCAGCTCCAATTCCACCCCTGGCCTGGGAACTTCCATATGCAACAGGTGTGGCCCTAAAAAAAAAAAAAAAAAAAAAAAAAAAAAAAAAAAAAAAAGTAGCTCTTGTGCTCAAGGCAGAAGCTCTAGAGCTGACCACTGCTTGGGCATGAACCTGGATCTGCCATTTATGAGTTGTACGACCTGAAGCAAGTTAACTAACTTTTCTCCAGCTCAGTATCATGGCAAAACTGTTTACATTAGAGTGCTGTCTTTAGAAGAACACCTAGTTTTTTGCTGGCACTATTTTGTTAAGTGTTATTACTGTTATTATTATGCTCTCCATCTAACAGATGGTGGTACAGACTCTATCCTATGTAGGTAATAATGGCAGTTTCCTGTCTCCTTCCCCATTTTGCTTGCCCTCTGGATGGGTGAGGGAAAGCTGAACAGTCATCCTGAAGTCATTGCCCTTTCTGGTTATTCCTATATGATTTTGGATATTCTAAGGGTCAGTGGTTCCTACTGGATACTGATCAGAAGTTTTGGGTTAATTGGTATTCGTGGGCTACAACTGATGCTGTGGTGGTCTTTAAGACATAAAATATCGCCTGCCCTATCAGTAAACAAAGGACTTTATAATCATCAGCAATTGCAGCCACCTTTGTCACTGGTGAGCCCTGAGGGACCTCAGGAAGGAAACAAAGAATACCATCCAGCAGCCATCTGACTGCAGCCACTCCAGTGGTGAACCCTCATGATGTGAAAGCACAGGATACTGGCCCCAGATAGCTGAGGTGCAGATCAAAGGAATGATTTCAGTGAGCCCAGACCCTTGCATCTTCCATATACATAGAAAAGCACTAAATCCCTTAACTTGAGATACCTAGTTGCTTTTTTTTTTTTTTTTTTTTTTTTTTTTATTAACAGCAATCTTTTGTTCCAACTATCTGCCCTTGGTTGGAAAACTCCTCTAGCCTGGCTCCCTCCTCACCTCCTCAGAGCAGTTTTCTCTGGGTTACTTGAGAGGCTGCCTCCCAGGCTTAGGTCCACAATTTTGTTCACACAATAAAAAATCAACTTGTGGGCTGTGCATATTTTTTTAGTCGACATCTTCCTTGTTACTATTATAGCAATGACAATAAGCAGCAAATGCTGCTGAATCTGGGACATTACAGATGTTGATGACACCATTAGTTTATATGCCAATAAAGGACTGGAAACCTAACCTTGGTATACTCTTGATTGTAAGATGTAGCTCAGTTTTAGAGACATTTAGGCACTCTTTTGTTCCTTTATATGGCTGTGTATATGTACCACATCTTCTTAATTTATTCATCTGTCAATGGACATTTAGGTTGTATGCATTGCTTGGCTATGGTGATTTTGAACATTCTGGCCCCTGCTTCCTCCTCCATTTCTACTCTAGCAACCTTGGCTTTCTTCCAGTTTCATAAATAAACCTTGTATCCTCCTATTTCAGAAACTTTGCATAAGATGTTCTGTCTACTTGGTATGTCCCCCATTGCCTCATCAACTTCTGTACCACCTGCACATCTCTTCTCAAAGTCTCCTGTGACTCTCATCAAACTAGATCAAGCCTCCAAATTATATCATCTCAGAGTTATGGCTCTGAGATGATATACTTTTCCACCATTATGATTACTGAAATTTAGTTATAGTATTTATTATATTATTTATATTATTATTATATTATTTCTTCTATTATTTAAGATGTCTCTCTCACAAGACTATCAGTCACAGGCAGGCAAGGTCCACTAAATCTCCTAGTATCTAGCCCTGTGCTTGACACTTACAAAGTGTCAAAAAAGGCTTTTTAATTAACAAATAAATACAACAATAATTTGGAGTATTCATTGGGAGCTTAGTATATAGTAGGCAATGTGTTAAGGAAGTTATATATGTTAGCTAATATTTTTTCTAGCCACACCTGCAGTATGTGGAAGTTGCTGGGCCAGGGATGGACCCTGCACCACAGCAGTGACTCAAGCCACTGTATTGACCATGCTGGATCCTTAACCTGCTAAGCCACAAGAGGACTCCAGCATTACCTAACTTAATCCTAAAATCATGTATGTTTGACTTACTGACAATCCTATGAGTTCAGTATTGTCATACCCATGTATAGCGCAAGATACAACAGAAGCACAGAGGGGTTAACAGAGCATTTTCATGGCCTCCCAGTTAGTAAATGGTAAAGCCAGGATCTAGTTTTAGTCTCACTCCAAATCCTGTCCTTTCAACCAGGATGCCACATCATATTAAACACATTGTTCCTGGTATCAGTGGAATTGTTAGGACCTCACAGGTTTCTGGTCACCTGGTGGTCTCTCCCTTTAAAGTCTTGCAATCATTCTAAATCCTTCAACTGTCCCCACACAATCTGCTAAATCAGCATTATGGTTTCTCTCACAAAAGCAGCAGCTCGCAGCTCTTTCGAGGCAGTTTTCTGCTGTGAGTCTTCTCTGTAAGAACTTATTTTGTAGAAGGTATTGACAATCCCTCAGGTCAAAACCACTGATCAACTGATTATAACCCTCTTAGTTTGCTTAGGATGCAAGTCAGAATAAAACCCTGCAGTGGTACATCTGTGGCCACTTCTAGTTCCCCCTGCCTCTGAGGTAAGTGAGGATATTTTGCTTAGTATTCAGAGTAGGTGGTAAGTGTTCAGAGGCCCCAAGGATACCCTTCCCTTCTTCCCCAACACAGGGCACTCTACTATTAAATGTTCATTGCTCTCCTACAGGGTCTAAATTTGATTATTTAAGGCAGTGGTTCCCAGACATTAGTTCAACAATCACAGTGATTTAAAAAAAAACATTATAAATGAAATCATACTGACTTATTTTTGCTTGGCAAATATTTGGGTTCCATGGTTATTTTAAACTTTTTTCATGGTTTTAAAAGCATTATGTGTTCATGGCAGGAAATTTTCAAAACACAAAAATGTATAAGGAATAATTGTTACTCTAAAATTTTCCAACTCACACCTCATATGCATGATTGTTATTCTCCTACAACCCCCAAGAAAATACAATAGAGTATAAGTAGTTAATAACACACTTGATGGCAGATCATTCTTAGATCAAATAAAAATGGAAAATATTTACTATTAAAAATAATGAAGCAGCTATTTTTAAAAATAAAAATCATGTATTTAAAATTTAGAATTAGAAAACAAAGTTGTCAGCTTTATATTATCAATAGAAATGATAAAAAAGCATCTTTTATCACAATTGTTCCTTTCTAAAAATCATTATTAAAGGATATTTTAACTAAAATATCCATGCCCCAAAAACCATGAGCAACACAGTCTCAGTTGTGTACACACTACACAAAGGAAATGTACTTTATATTGAATGATGAGAAACTTGAGTTGCTAGGGTTTTTGAAAGTGTCAATCTCTTCCTAAGGGGCCTGTCAGCATAGACTCATTACTTAAAAAGAGCTCATATGTAAATTGTTAAGTTCATGACCAGTCCTAAGTGTATCAGGGACAATTAGTTAAAGCTAACAAAGCTTTACTAGTGACCTGCGGTTATTAAGCCAGAAAAGAAGACCTCATTATTGAAGTCAATTATTAAGAACTATTTATTAGTATGGGTAGAAATAGCCTAATCCTTTCCCTTTTCCCAGTGTACTATTATGTAACCAAATTTATCACCCAGGTAAAAATACACTTTATCGTCTTCACATGAACACAAAATTCACAGAGGCTAAAAACAAGGGTGACATCATGGAGATTTCTTTCCATTGTGAATATTTACTAAAATACTTAATAAATATTTATATTTATTATTAATAAATATTTATTAATTTATTTCTCATGGACCACTGACCAGTCAAATGAGGTTTCCAGCATGGGGCTATCTAATGTGAGTTCAAATTGGTGGTCAAATAATCTATAATCCAGTGTAAATGACCAATTTCTAAATGTGGTCCCTTTAATATCTTGTCACTATGTTAGAGCACTTTATGTTGCATTCATTTTCTTTGATTTGAATTAGATGAATGCCATGCTTTTTTGTCATGCCATTTTAATCTAAGCTTTCTCTATTCATTAGTAAATTTAAAAGAATACCCATTTATCAATATAAAAAATTACATATGTCTTGAAAAAGGGAAAGGGAATCTAAAGCATCCCCATTCCTAAATTAATGAAACTTTCTTACATTTAATTTATCTTAAGCTGAAATATGAGATCTTAAAGATCACTGATGAAAGAGCAAAACATTAAAAATCAAAACCAAAGGGCAAAATGGTTAAGAAAGCAGTTAAACAATATGCCACTGAATGATATAATTGTTAAAAATAAATGCAAAGAACACTGATCTCCTGTATTACAATTAAATACCAACACTGTTTAACTTGAAGAGCAAAAATGTTCATTAACACTTGATTCAGGGTAAAGACTCTAAGATGTCATGAATTAATTAAAAATTTGTTGAAGTATAGCAATATTAATTTTAAAGTTGTTAAAACAGCAAATATTACTACTTTCATATCCCCTCATTTCATGAAGACACACACATATTGTACCTTTCACCAGAATGTTCCCTATCATGTAATTCGAAGGTTAACTGTGGGAATATTGTGTCATGAATACATACATATCAAATTTCTACTACAAAATAGAAAATGACGGGATTGAAACCACTTGATTGTTCAATAATCAATGTACAGTTATTTTAAGAGGTTTATTTCTTCAAGGGAATAAGTAGGAAGTTCATAAAGAAATATGCTAATATTTATTTCTATTTCTATGTTGATGTTTTTGTCTTTTAGACTTATAAGCAAATTAAATACATTTTCAAGCATCAGATAAAGCAAGGTAAGACTTTTCCCTTTTTTTGTCTTCATGGGAATTTAGACAAAAACACAGAACATGTTACTATACATAAATAAGCCATGTAGCTACATAAAACACAAATAATTTTGGTTAATTTTGACATAATTATAAAGATTCCTTATGAGGAGCATTTTCTTTTTTCCTAAAAACCTAATTAAAAAAAAGGATGTTAAAACTTATAATAAACTGCTAAAGAAGTATGGAATGATAAATTGGTTTTTTAAAAAAACCATCTTTGTTATTAAAAACAATTAAAATGACTTTATATCTAAAAATGTTAAATAAAATAATAATATGAAAAAGCCAAGAGCATACTATAATAATAGTACATAATGAGGAACAAATATTTAAGCTGGGAATGCAATAGGTCAAATAAAATTTAAATTGTCTCAAATGTTGTCACAAAATATTTAATAAAACTAAGAAAAAATAACCTCTTCATAAAGTTATCTAGTAAACTAGGAAGAGAAGGGTACTACTTAAAAACAAGTATCAGTAGTACATAAGAGCATTATTATTAAAATTAGTGAGAAAAATGTTCATCATCATTATTACTATCTAGTGTCTTGTAAGTTCTAGCTAGTGCAAAAGTCAAGAAAAATAATTTTAAAATTATATCCTAAATGATAGGTGTCCAGTTATGAAAAAATATCACATCATTTTCAGGCAAAACAATTAGGTACGTAAAAACTCAAGACAATCTGAAAATTATTATAATTTAGGAGGGTAAAGTACAGATGATAAATTATTTTATCATATAAAAATTAATAGTCATTCTATAGATAAGAAAAATTGCTGGAATACTAGATAACACACTGCAAAACATACTAGAACAAATATGATTCAAAAATCTTTTAAATCACAAATAACTGGAAGCAAAAAATAAAAGCCAATATGCGTGTGTTTGTGTGTGAGTGTGCCTGTGCACTGGAAGTAATGCAAACATTGTCGCAGAAATGATTGGAATATTATGATTAATTTGAAGTACTCTATTTTAAAAATATGCCCTTCATTTTTCTCTGAAGGTCTGAGCCTCAGGATAGCCAGATTAAATCCATTAACATGACTTTCTTCTGACAGACTAAAGACAAATGCTCCTCTCACCTTAGTTAAAATGCTCTCCCTTGGAAAGAAATAGAATAGCATAAAAAATTCTTAAAACTTAAGAGCACGGTGGCAGTTTTTATTGGGCTCACCATACATAATTCAAAAGATATTTCCTTTCCCTTAGTTTGAAAGAGTATTTTAATAAAGAAAGTTACCTCTTAGGTTGGAAGCATAAAAATTTCAACTAAATATAACTATTCTAAATTGTTAAATCTGAATTACCTGATCCCCTTGTCTTTTTTGCCACATATTGCCATCATTTTGGTTATTTTCCTATATGTATATATTTTCCTATATGTGTATATATATATCCTCAAAGGTTGGGGGAAATTCAATAATCTTTAGGCTATTCCTTAGTAATATGAGTTTTAAAGGGTATAGTGGGAGGAAATTTGGAGTTAATTACACAATTCAATACTGTAAGTATTACAGTCCTGTATTATCTTCCTTAGCCAAAAAAACTACAATAATTGACAGTTGACTATAACAGGCTTAGCTCAATACTTTTACTCAACAATTAGATTAGCCTGTGTGTAAAAAATATTCTCAAAAAATGCAAAGATTTACCATTCCTTTTATGTACTTGGGATTTTCTCTAAATTCTAGAGGCAAAACTAATACCACGCTACTTCATACAGCAAAAAAAAAAAAAAAAAAAAAAACCCAGAATCTTTGCTGATGGATTTTCCCGCTGCATAGCAAATACCAAGTAGAATTCACTTGGCAAATTATTTGGTATTAATTTTTTTAAACAATAAGTGCTGTCTTTTAAGAGTAAACCATTCTCCAGCCTTTTGAAATTCATTTACCATGCCAATTTAGATTTCTCAATACCAGTAAAGAGGTCTATAATTCAAAGTCTGCTTACTGCTTATAGAAAAGTTAATATTAATCTGAATTGTTTATGAAACACGGTTGGGTACAAGCTAATTAATAAGTGGAAGAATTACTAATTTAATGAATGTCCAATTTCCTGGCTCAATTTATTTACAAATGTTAACAATATTCTTGGGTAAAGATGGTATAGCAAAAGCAATTTTTTCTCTCCTCCTCTCCCATGATACTGCAAAGAAATATTTTTAATCTAGCAAAAATATAAATACATTTACATCTTTAATGAAACATGAAAATTCCCACAATTTCCAATAAATTTGAAGAATATTTGACAGAAATAACTTAAAAAGTCTCTATCACTGATAGCATCAAGCCAATCCCAAAAGCTCCTCAGCTCAAAAGTCCCTAAATCATCTACATTTGGTTATGAGTGAAGGTGTCAGTATAATAATTATAATTTCTTAGGAAATAATTTCTCTCTACTTATGGACCTCTGAAACTTAAGAACAAGTTGTCTGTTCCCGAACAAGTTGTCTGTTCCCGAAATACAAAGGTGGACAGGCATAACATAACAGATAAGACATCCTCATTCAAAAGAGAGAAAATGGAAAGAAAAAAAAAAAGTGTTTCCGAAATCCAGCTGGATAAACTCCTTTAGGTTCAGGGCTGGAAATAACTCTTTGTGGTTTTCAGCTCTGCCCTCTCAATCACCTTTCCTTGTTCAAGAAAGGCAGCATGGATTTGTAGTTAAGTATTTTTACCAGTCTCTTCCATGCCTCTACATTTTGGGGTGTACAGAGTAGCCTTCTTTCATTCCATACTATCTCTGTCTCTTTTAGTCCAAGCTAGCAATGTTCCGTTGTTATAAATTTTTCAAGACTCTTGCAGTTCTCTCGTGTATTTCATAGAGATTCACTCCATTAGACAAGAGGCTTCTCCACACATCTTTCATGGAAAATATCATTCCCATCTTTGATTTCTGCTTAGATGGCTGTGATTCTATGAGTCACATTTTTTGTTCTTTAGAGAACCTTTGCGTGACTGAATTCTGTTTTTTCATCTTTGCTCCTCTTTTATTAGCAAAAGATTGTCCAGTCACATTTTCAGCTTTGCCTCTAGAGCATGTTTTCCTGATAACCTGTTAACTTCATCATCTTTTACAATCTGAATATTGTGAATACTTTCCAAATCATCTAATATTGGTTCCTTTTTGTTTACCAGTTCTTACCTCAATTTATCCAATTTTATTTTACTATGTAAGCAGCAAGAAGTAACCAGGCTGCACTTGTAACTCTTTGCTCAAAAATCTCCTCAGCTGAAAATTCAAGGTCATAGCTTAAAAATTCTATTCCCTACATAGGACACAATTCCTCTGAGCTTTCTGCCACTATAGAACAAAGATCTCCTTTCCGCTAGTTGCTAAGGACATGTTCATTGACTTCTGAGCCCTCAGAAGCAGCACCTTTAGCATCCACAATTTACTAACAGTCTGTGATTTGGGTATTTGCTTAAGTGATTTGGGATTTACCTATATTGTTCCCCACTCCCTTTTAAGTCTTACTGGCAGACCCATTGACATCCACTAACACTGCTGAAGGTGATCTAGGCCTTTCCTATCAAGGTCCTCAAAATTCTACCTTTTACCTGCCCAGTCCTACATTTTAAGACAATCTTTATCAGTCAGTGTTCAACAAGAGAACCAGAACGCTAAGTAGAGATATATTAAGAGAGTTATTGTACAATAAATTATTCAATTGTGGGGAGTGGTTAGGCAAGTCCTAAGTCAACAGAGCAAGCTATCAGGACAGGCAGGCTGAAGTTCTTGGAAAAAGCCTGATTACTATCCACAGGCATCATCTCTTCTTCTTCAGGGAAGCCTCAGCTCTGTTTTAAAGACCTATCATCTGACTGTATCAGGCCTGCCCAAATACAGATGCTCTCCCTTACTCAAAATCAACTGATTATGTACTCCATCACATCTACAAAATACCTTTGGAGCAACATCTAGATTAGTGTTTGACTGAGTAAGTGGGAACTGTAGCCTACAAACTCACACATCAAAAAGACCATGACAAGCTTAACAAACATAAGGATATAAAAAGGAACAATTAGGAACCTAAATCACTTCCAATACGTGGGAATGGCTGGCTTCAGTTTTTCCAAAACAGCTATCGACAAAAAAAGAAAAATACTTATAAAGTTCTAAAAGAAGGTGTAATCCAGGAGTTTTATATAAAGCCAGACTTAAGATACCAAAACATACTCTACAGAAATAACACACCCACAACTTCATCCTGGAATAAAACAAAGCAACACTACATTTTGTTATAATCAACTTTTTAACTTTTACTTGTCTGGAAAACTCTTCATCTTTCAATTCTGAATGATAACCTTGGCAAATTTTCTTGGTTGGACTTTTTTTGCTTTTAGCACTTTGTATCATTCCACTCCCTTCTGGTCTACAGAGTTTTGCTAAAGAGACTGCTGATAGTCTTATGTGCATCCCCTAGTACATAACAAGTTGTTTTTCTCTTTCTGTTTCTAAGACCCTCTCTTTAAGTTTTGACATTTTAATTATGATGTGTCTTGATGTGGATCTCTTTGTGTTCATCTTACTCAGAATTCTTTGGGCTTCCTGGTTCTGGATATCTATTTCCATTCCCAGATTAGGAAAGTGTTCAGATATTATTTCTTGAAATAAAATTTCTGTCCCTTTTTCTTTTTTTCGTTCTGGGACCCCTACAATGCAATTGTTCTCTTTGATTTTTTCCCATAGGCCCCTTAGGCTATCATCACTTCTTAAAAATTCTTTTTTTTTTTTTTTTTTTTTGCTGTTCTGCTTGGATGAGCTCTACTACTCTTTCCTTCAGATCAATGATCATTTTCTATCTTCAATTACTCTGCTGTTAAAACCCTCTAGCATAGTTTTCAGTTGAGTTATTGTATCCTTCAGCTCTGGGACTTCTGTTTGGTACTTATATTTTCTACCTCTGTGTACATGGTTGAAGTTATCTCTGTGCTTATTCATTCTTCTCCCAAGATTGGTAAGCATCTTTGTGATCATTACTTTTAACTTTTTATTGGGTAAGTTACTCAGGTCCATTTCATTATGGACTTTTTTCCTGCCAATTTAGCTTGCTCTTTCATTTGGAACATATTCCTCTCTTAACTTATTCTTTTCTGATGCTCTCTTTGGTTCTCTGTGTTAGGTGAAGTATTTATCTCTCCAAGCCTTGAAGAATTGATCCATGAAGACTTGGGAGAGGGAGGGAGGGTATTTCAGTTGGCTGTTTGTGCAGTACTCTTGGGGTGGTAGTCTTCTAAAAAGTGTCTCTCCAATTTTTTAAGTCCCATAGAGCCCAGAGCTAGGTATTCCTGGGGCATCCCCTGTGTGGACTGTGTACACCCATTAGCTTTGGCAGGGCCTGGGAGTATGGCAGGTCAGGGTAAGCCAACTTGTTGGTTTTGATAAGGCAGTGGTAGGGAAGCACCAGGCCAGAGTGAATCTGCCTACTGGCTTTGGTAGGGCTGTAGTAGGGCTCTGGAAAAGAGTAGACCTGCTGGCACTAAAGAAAGAAAAGGGGAGTACAAAACATCACCCATCAGAGCCTCTTTCCTTGGAAAGAGATCCAATAGACTCTTGCCTCTCTGGCAAATGCTTTAAGATTAGAAAATGGATCTCCACATATGGTCTTGGCACTTTTAAAACTGGTGCTTTTGCTCTGAGTCCCAGAGTGAGTGAGTTTGTGCATAAGCCCTTTAATAGCAAAGTCTCCATTTCCTGCAGTTCTTTTGGTCTCCTAGATATAAGACACATTGGCTTTCAAAGCTAGACAACTCGGGAGCTTATCTCTCTGATATACATCTCAAGGTATAGGGTATGTGATGTGGAGTGTGAATACTAGATTCTTAGGGAGAAGTCCCATACTTGTGAGATCCCTCTCGATCATGGTTTGCTGCACCAGGGGTGGGGTTTCTGGAGACATGTCATCTCTTTCTCTCCTACTCATCTTGCTGTGGCTGTGCCCTTGTTTCCTTTGTTGTGGAAGGAAATTTTTAGCTAGTTTTAAGGTCTTTTTAAGATGGAATTGCTTAGTATGTAGTTGTAGATTTAGTGTGTCCATAGGAGAAGGTAAGCTCAGGATCTTCCTACACTGCCATCTTGAATTGCTCACCCTATATTTCTTAAAGTATTCTTAAAAAAAGACCCAAACACAGCAGAATAATTCCTGATAAAGCTAAACTCTCACTGAGTAACATACACAGTATTTTACCCAGATGTATTGGTGCCTCTAACAATTTAGAGGTTTGGTTACCAATGAAAAGATCACACACACATATATTTATGGTATATTCATCCCATTCTCCAAATGAATTAATGGAATTTTGAAAAAGATTCCTAATGAGTTATTTTTTTCTACAAATATATACAGCACACTTTTTCTATAATATAAATATATCATGTTACATGGTTTTCTAGATCTAAGTAAATATTTATCAATTAGGTCATATAATAACTGTATTTAGAAGAAAAGTGATGTTTAATGATATATTTCCTACATTTGAGATTGGGGAAGCAGCAAAATTCCAGCGTTTTGTGCACAATGTTTCTTGGAAATATAAGACAACTCTGGTTATTTCCCTTTGGGTTTTTTCCAAAAGAGCAAGATGAATTGCTGGAATAAAGATAGGCTTACATAATTTATACATGTGTATGTGGTCCACTGTGCTGTATTTAATTTCTTTCATGGGATAACAAGCTTAAAGGATAAAGTAAATTAGAGCCCTGCTATCTCTCTATTTAAATGGGGCTTCAAAGAAGATTTTATTTAAAAAATTAAATGGAAATTAAAGAAAAACAGATTAGCAGGGACTAAGATAAAATGGATTGGCAGAAATAATAAACAGATTGTTTTTAGTGTTCCATGGCAAATTGACAGCAGATATTAGTTAAATTGATAACAAATATGAGCCTAACATATTGTATTGTCTTGAGGAGAAGGGGGAAAGAAGTTAATAAAATGTAGTTGAGAAAATGCATTGAGATAATCTTTAAAAACAGTATAAAGGAGAAAAGATAGATGAATTTGACTATATTAAAATTAAAAACTTTTATCAAAAGACCACTTTTCCTCTCAATCTCTATTCCCTTTTGGATTGAAATATCCTTTCTAAGCACAACTTGATAATGTGATGTACAATACACTGTGATTTTATCAAAGCTACAATGTTCATTTCTACCTTTAATCCTGAAGCACAGTCAAAAGGTACTGTTGACAACCATCTCCTCCTTATGAACGACATAACCCATGGTCAGGATTTCAGGAGGACTTCTTTTCTGCACTTCAGTACAGTCTTCTTCTTGGCTCAAAAATCAGCATTACCTGGAATTCCCATCGTGGCTCAGTGGAAACAAACCTGACCAGAATCCATGAGGACGCAGATTCTATCCCTGGCCTTACTCAGTGGGTTAAGGATCCGGCATTGCCATGAGCTGTGGTGTAGGTCACAGACATGGCTCTGATCCCATGTTGCTATGGCTGTGGTGGAGACCAGGGGCTACAACCCCTAGCCTGGGATTCAACCCCTAGCCTGGAAACCTCCATATCCTGCAGGTGTGGCCCTAAAAAGACAAAAAAAAAAAAAATAGCATTATCCAGATATGTGACAGAGAATGGTGGCTACAGGGTCAATACAGCTGTCAAGGTAAGGTAAATGTGTACCACTGCAAAGGCCCATGTAACTGTGTGTATGTCTTATTTAGGTGTGTGTATTATATAAATGCCTGAGTTTAGACTATTTAACAGAGGACATAGAATGTGTATGCAGTTATTTCTAATATACATTGTCACACTTTATAGTTCATATACACTTGATACTCCAGGTATCTAGTTTCAAAAATAAGAACTGAAATCAATACACTAAACCAGACAACTCATAGTTAAAATTATGATTGTTAATAGAAGAAAATAAGAAACATATAGCCTAAATTTGGGGTCAAGATGATAAGTTACAAAGACTTGATTCAATAGTTCTGTTAAATATTACCTGTGCTTAGGGTAATTGTTATCACTGGGTAGTAAACAAAAAACTTTCACTGAGTTCAGAATGTTCATATGTATTGTTACTCTCTGCACCCCTTCATAACAGGCTGACAGCTGCTTCTCTGATTATTTACCCTAAAATCTGAGATCATGCTTCAGATTTTTAAAGGAAGGTTTATGTTTCAAGTAGTATCAACATGTTTTACTTATAACATCATTTGGAAATAAAAATGGAATATCTTTTTTTTCTGAGAATACAGTTGTCCATTCGTTTGAGTTATCATATGATCTTGTACCGATCTGGTAAAGAAAAATATGTCCCGTATATTTCCATGAGATTTAGACCACTGTTCCAAACTAAAGAATATTTTCTATTGATTCCTCCATAGTGTTGGCATGAGTGCATTTTCCACTCCAGATTTTTTACATCATTTTATCTAAAACTCAGGAAAATCACCCAAGACTTAAAAAATTTGAAAATTATTATATCTTCTAACATGTAATATTGTGGAAAGAATTATTATGTTATTGAATTAAAATACTAAAAATAAAAGATTTTTTTCTTTTATTAGCTGTCATGAAAAATTTGAGATAAGCCATTCATGCTCTTATTTGGTGACTCTTATAATCCCTGAGATGTGTTTACAAAAAAACTGTCTTTAAAGAGTATTTCAATCTTATGCAGTTTAGCACAATGGATTCTTTGTGTCAAGCTAAGTGGCGCATGAAATAATTGAGTATTGCTAGGCCTTTCTTTTTTTTTAACATCTTATCTTTTGCTTTTATTTTTTTAATAGTTATTTCCCCAGTATTATTTTTTTTCTACTGTACAGCATGGTGACCCAGTTACACATACATGTACATATTCTATTTTCGCACATTATCATCATGCTCCATCATAACTGACTAGACATAGTTTCCAGTGCTACACAGCAGGATCTCATTGCTAATCCATTCCAAAGGCAAGAGTTTGCATCTATTAACCTCAAGCTCCCCAGCCAACCCACTCCCTCCCCCTCCCCCTTGGCAACCACAAGTCTATTCTGCAAGTTGCTAGGCCTTTCAAATATGTTCCCTTCCAAGGAGCTAGTTGCCTCAAATATAAATAATACTTAAGCATTTGAAAAATAATAAAAATACATGGGAATGAAATATTTTCTTTTTGAAAAAGTGTTTAAACGTTAAATGTATTTTAATGGACAGTAAACAGAATAGGCATGGGGTAATTTTGAGAAATTACTATAGCAAGCTGAAACAGAAATTTACATAGCACCAAGACCTTAATTTTAATAATGTCTGGAATTAGTTGAATAAAATAATGGGACTTATACTTATGCACTAATTAATTTTGCAGTTATAAAATTTTTATTGGATGCCAGACAGTTAAAAATTTAAATAAAAGACTTTATGCATTCTTCTAAATTGCACATATAAATGTATTTCCATGAAGCATTCATTTTAGTAGAAAACTTCATCAGAGAAATCCAGGGCAAAATACACTTCTAAACTCTCTTAAAATAAAATGAGGATAATCTGTGATAACTCCACTTAGAATCAGATTATGAAGCCTAAGGATGATTTGCATTTTACATTTATGAAGTAAAATTCAAACGTCGCCAAAATATTAGGTCCCCAAACCGAAATGTTAACCTATGGCATTAACATAGCTGAAATGCAAAATAATTCATTTATTTATTAAGCAACTATTCTGTGCTAGACACTTCTAGATACTAGGAGTAAAAATTATGCAAAGTGGCACTTTCCTTCATGGACCTGATGGTCTGTTGGGATATGAGGTAGTACCTAATAAGAAAACAAATGAGGAGTTCCCGTCATGGCACAGTGGTTAACGAACCCGACTAGGAACCATGAGGTTGTGGGTTCGGTCCCTGCCCTTGCTCAGTGGGTTAACGATCCGGCGTTGTCGTGAGCTGTGGTGTAGATTGCAGACATGGCTCGGATCCTGCATTGCTGTGGCTCTGGCATGGTCCGGCGGCTGCAGCTCCGATTGGACCCCTAGCCTGGGAACCTCCATATGCCGTGGGAGCGGCCCAAAGAAATAGCAAAAAGAGAAAAAAAAAAGAAAAGAAAAATGAGTAAATACAAACATATTATTACTCATGTAATAAAGGCAAAATACATTGTTATATTAAAGAAAATAATGTGGCGAATGGCAGAAGGAAATTGAATCACTTTAGCTATGATTTAAAGAAATTGTTTTCATAGAGATTGAAAGTATATTAATATTTAAAGAAATAGAATTTTCAAATACCAATAAGGTAAAATTCAAACTGTCTGGCATCCAATAAAAATTGCCAGGCATGCAAAGAAGTAAACCATAGGGAGGAGAAAAATCAATCAATCTAGAGACCTACAAACTGCTAAGGTTACAAAATTAGCAGACAGTGCTGTGCACTGGCAACTACTGATACAGCATTTACATCATATTAGGTATTATAAGTATTCCAGAGATGATAAGTATAAAGGGGGATGTGCATAGGTTATACACAAATACTTTGCCATTTTATATAAGGGACTTGAGCATCCTCAGATTTTGGTATAAGCAGAAAGTTCTGAAATCAATCCCGAGGGATACTGAGGGACGACTGTACTTTCATTAAAGTCAGGAAGAAAGTAAGGATAAACATTCCCATCACTTCTTCTTGTCTTTTGTCTTTTTGTTGTTGCTATTTCTTGGGCCACTTCCACGGCATATGGAGGTTCCCAGGCTAGGGGTTGAATCGGAGCTGTAGCCACCGGCCTATGCCAGAGCCACAGCAACACTGGAGCCGAGCCGTGTCTGCAACCTACACCACAGCTCACGGCAACGCCGGATCGTTAACCCACTGAGCAAGGGCAGGGACCGAACCCGCAACCTCATGGTTCCTAGTCGGATTCGTTAACCACTGCGCCACGACGGGAACTCCCCCCATCACTTCTTCTTAACAGAGTTGTGGTTTTATCTAGCATCATAAGATCAGAAAAATAAATAAATAAAAGGCATCTATCTTTGGAAGGAAGCACTAAAACTGTTTTTTTTACAGACTACATGTTTGTCAATATAAAAAAAATTATATGTAATCTACAAAAAGCTATTAGAACTTACAAGTGAGTTTAACCAGCCTGCAGATTAACATGACCAGTATTTTAAAAATCAACTGTGTTTTTACACACATGCAACAAAAAATCTAATTTGGTATTTTAAAAATTGTATTGTAATATATGAAATAAAAAATTAGATAAAATACATGTAAGACTTGAACAATGAATGCTACAATCATTCCTGAAATTAAAGAAAACCTAAACAAATGGAGAGATACATCATACTTCTAGATCAGAAGACTCAATAGTGCTAAGATGTCAATTCTCTCCAAACTTATCTATTGATTCAGTGCAATACCAATCAAAGTCCTAATAGGCTTTTTTGTAGAAATCAACAAGATGATTCTCAAGTTCACATGGAAATTCAAAGTACCTAGAGTAGCCAAAACAATTTTGAAAAAAGAAGCAAGTTGGAAGGCTTATACTACCTAATTTTAATAAGGCTTATTATAAAGATACACTAATTAATACAGAGTGGTATTCACATAAAAATATTCAAATATATCAAAAGAACAGAATAGAGTCAAGAAATAAAACCAGATATACATGGTCAAATTGATATTTGACAAATATACAAAGGCAGTTTAGTCTAGAAAAGACAGTCTTTTCAACAAATTCAAAGCATCAAACTGTAAGTTTACAAAGTATGTATTAAATACATACAGTTTATTGAATGTCAAATAGGTTTCAATAAAGCTATTAAACAACTTAAATAAAATGGATTATTTTCTAGAAAAAATTAACTTGAAAAAAATATGAAACTAAATTTTAAAAGATAAGGGTGGGTAGAAAAACTTTAAACAACCAGGAAATGGGATGTAATAAATTGGAAATAAAAGACCTACCTGGCTGTATTACAGATGTGGCACTATAACCAAGCAACATATGCTGTTGCTCTCATGCCCCTGGGAAAACACCTACCCTGCAGATGCCACTGCCAAAGACTCTGGGTGGCTCCCAGACACTTGGTAACTGTCCCTTCCCAAGACCCTACAATTAGGAGCAGCGGGTGCAGAACCTCCTACATGGGCTAAGTGGGACAGGGTGCTTTGTGCGTGGTCTGCAGGTGTCAGAGGCAAACTACCACAGTTATCTCTGACTCCAGAGGTGGGCAGGGATACCTGGAAAAAACCACTTGTAGCCCCAACCACCTCAGAGGGCACCACGGAGAAGGACATTAAAACGGAACACCACCTGTTGTTGCTCTCACTCCCCCTGGGAGCACACCCGCCCTGCTGCTGCCACTGCCAAATGCTCTGGGCAGTGTCCACATGTCTTATTTCTCTCACTTCCCAGGAACCTGAAACTAGGAGCAGCCTGTGCAGCACTTTCTATGTGGGCTAAGTGAGACAGGTTGCTTCATGCAAGGTCTACAGGTGGCAGGGGGAAATCATCACAGTTATTACTGACTCCTGAGGTGGTCATGGCCTACTGCCACTAGAGGTCCCTGAACAGGCACTACCTGTGGTTCCAATCACCTCAGAGGAGGGCACTGCAATTGAACACTAGCCGTTGTGGCTCTCACCCTCCTGGAAACTCACCCACCCTGCTGCTGCTACTGCCAAATGCTCTGGACACGTCGTAGATCTGCCTGGAGCTCATTACCACTTCACAGGGCCCTGCAACCAGGAGGAGCCTGTGCCACCTTCCTGCAGGTCCTTACTTCTGTTAAGATCCCACCAACCAGACATGGACTGCTGGCCCTACCCATTGCCTTCTCCCCCCTCAAAAAACACTGAGTATCCTGGGGATAAGAGCCTATTCACACTGAAGAAAGAGACAGCAAATATTCAAACTACCACCCCAAAAATAAATTGTAACCCCCCCAAAAATACAAAGGGGTGCTCTAGCAAAAAGTAGCCTTACAAGACTACAGTTTGGCTTCCCCAAAACAAACAGAAAAAGGAAAACATAAGCAAGATGAAGAGGCTCAGAAACCAATCCCAGTTAAAGGAAGAGGAGAGTTCACCTAAAGCACACAACAATGTAACAGATTTATGAAAGCTGACAGACATTGAATTCAAAAAGCAGACAGTGAAAATACTGAAGGAATTAAGGCTGAATACCAAGGAATTGAGAAGATATGAACAGTAATGAAAATTCCTTTAGAAAGGAACTAGAAAATATAAGGAGGAGCCAAGAAAAACTAGAAAATCTATTTGCAGAGATGTAAGCTGAGCAAAAGGCAATAAAAAGCAGAATGAACACTGCAGAGGAACAAATTAGTGACGTGGAAGATAGAATAATGGAAATCATCCAATCAGGACAGCAGACAGAAAACCAAATGAAAAAACATGAAAACAATATAATGGACTTATGAGATAATATAAAGTGGGCCAATATATGCATAATAGAATTCCAGAAGGAGAAGAAAAAGAAAAGGTGATTGAAAATATATTTGAAGAAATTATGGCTAAAAACTTTCCAAATCTAAAGGATACTGATTTCAAGATACAGGAAGCACAGAGGGGCCCAAACAACCTGAACCCAAACAGGCTCACACCAAGACATATTATAATAAAAATGGCAAAAGTCAAAGCGAGGACTCTAAAGGCAGCAAGAGAAAAGCAAAGCATTGATTATAAGGAAACCCCAATAATGCTATCAGCTGACTTCTCTACAGAAACACTACAGGCCATAAGGGAGTAGCAAGATATATTTAAACTGCAAAAGGAAAAATAAAATTGCAACCTAGAATATTCTATCCAGCAAGAACATCATTTAAAATAGAAGGGGAAATAAAGATTTTCTCCAACAAACAAAACCTGAAAGATTACAGCAATACTAAACCCTTTCTAAAAGAATTAACGAAAGGGCCTCTCTAAATTAAAAAATAAGAAGAATAATTAGGATGGAGGAAACCACAACTGGAAAGCAGTCACTTAAGCCAGCATACAGATCTAAACATAAAGATGTTAAAAAAAAAGACATCTAAATCATATGATGTGGGGAAGGAAAGTAAGAGAATATAGATTTTTTTTTTATTTTAATGATGTGTTTAAGCCTATATGACTATCAGGCTAAAGCAAGCAACTATAGGAAGGGCTTAACGTGCTTGAAAAACAGAGCAACCACAAATCAAAACTGAACATCACCTTCACAAAAACTGAAAAGGACTCAAGCAGAAAGTAAGTGGAGACCATCCAACCAAAAAAGAAAGGAAGAATGGAGGATGACAGAATCAACTGAAAAGCAAAGTTTAAAATGGCAATAAACAAACATCTATCAAGTATCACCTTAAATGTCAATGGACTCAATGCTCCAATCAAAAGACACAGAGTGGCTGACTGGATAAAAAAGCAAAAACCTTCCATCTGCTGCCTACAAGATACTCACTTTAGAACAGAGGACACATATAGATTGAAAGTGAGGGAATGGGAAAAGATACTTTATGCCAATGGACAAGACAGGAAAGCAGGAGTTGCAACACTCATATCAGACAAAACAGACTTTAAAACCAAGGCCATAAAGAAAGACAAAGAAGGGCACTATTTAATGGTGAAAGGATCCATTCAAGAAAAGGATTGTACAATCATCAACATACATGCCCCAAATATAGGAGCACCCAGATACCTACAACAAATACTAACAGAGATAAAAGGAGAAATTGATGGGAATACAATCGTAGTAGGAGACTTTAACACCCCACTGACATCAATGGACAGATCCCCTATACAGAAAATCAATAAGGCAACAGAGATCCTAAAAGACACAATAGAAAAATTAGACTTAACATTTTCAGGACACTACATCCAAGAAACGGAGAATATACATTCTTCTCAAGTGCACATAGAACATTTTCAAGGATTGATCACATAGTGGGGCACAAAGCTAACCTCAACAAATTTAAGAGTATAGAAATTATTTCAAGTATCTTCTCTGACCACAATGGCATGAAACTAGAAATCAACCACAGGAAAGGAAATGAGAAAAAACCTAATACATGGAGACTAAACACCATCCTACTAAAAAACACATGGGTGAGTGCAGAAATCAAGAAGGAAATTAAAAAATACCTCGAGACATGATAATGAAGACACAACCTCTCTAAATCTATGGGATGCCACAAAAGCAGTGCTCAGAGGGAAATTCATAGCAATACAGGCCTTCCTCAAAAAAGAAGAAAAATTTCAAATTGACAACTCTTCTAACTGAATTAGAAAAAGAAGAACAAGCAAAAGCTAAAGTCAGCAGATGGAAGGAAAACATAAAGATCAAAGAGGAAATCAATAAAATAAATATTAAAAAAACAATAGAAAAAAATCAATAAAACCAAGAGCTGGTTCTTTGAAAAGGTAAACAAAGTTGACAAAACCTCTGGCTAGACTCACCAAGACGGGGAGAGAAAAAATCCAAATAAAATAAGAAATGAAAAAGGAGAAGTCACAACAGATACTATGGAAATACAAAAAAACCATGAGAGACTACTATGAACAATTGTATGCTAACAAATTTGATAACCTAGCAGAAATGGACAACGTTCTAGAGACTTAGAGCCTGCCAAAACTGAATCAAGAAGAGACAGACCAACTGAACAGACCAGTCACTACAAATGAAACTGAATATGTCATAAAAACACTCCCTACAAATAAAAGTCCAGGACCAGATGGCTTCACAGGTAAATTCTACCAAACATACAAATAGGAACTTATATCCATCCTCCTTAAACTTTCCCAGAAGGTTGAAGAAGAAACACTCCCAAAGACATTCTATGATGCCACCATCACCCTAATTCCAAAACCAGGCAAAGATACCACCAAAAAAGAAAACTATAAGCTAATATCTTTGATGAATGTAGATGCAAAAATTCTCAACAAAATTTTACCCAACCAAATCCAACAACATATAAAAAGATCATACGCCATGACAAAATAGGATTCATCTTAGGCTCACAGGTTGGTTCAACATAAGCAAATCAATCAATGTCATATGCCACATTAACAAAAGAAAAGTCAAAGACCACATGATCATCACAATAGATGCATAAAAAGTATTTCACAAAGTCCAACACCCATTCATGATCAAAACAGAAGATGTTAAGAAATGGAAAGATATTCCATGCTCATGGATTGGAAAAATTAATACTGGAAAACTGGCCATGCTACTCAAAGCAAACTACAGATTCAATGCAATCCCTATCAAATCACCCATGACATTTTTCACAGATCTACAACAAACAATCCAAAAATTTATATGTAACCACAATAGACCCAGAACTGCCAAAGCAATCCTGAGGAACAAAAACTAAGCCGGAGGATTAACTCTCCCAGACCTCATGCACGATTACAAAGCCACAGTCATCAAGACAGAGTGGTACTGGTACCAAAACAGACATACAGACCAATGGAACAGAATAGAGAACCCAGAAATAAACCCAGACACCTACGGTCAATTAATCTTTGACAAAGGAGGCAAGAACATAAAATGGGAAAAACACAAGTATTTTCAGCAAGTATTGCTGGGAAAACTGGACAGCTGCATGCAAATCAATGAAACTAAAACATGCCTTCACACCATGCATGAAAATAAACTCAAAATGGCTGAAAGACCTAAATATAAGACAAGAGGAAGAGAACATAGGCAAAACATTCTCTGACATCAACCTTACAAATGTTTTCTCAGGTCAGTCTCCCAAAGCAACAGAAATAAAAGCAAAAATAAACCAATGAGACCTGATCACCTGACAAGCTTCTTCACAACAAAGGAAACCAAAAAGAAAACAAAAAGACAACTTACAGAATGGGGGAAAATAGTTTCAAATGATGCAACGGACAAGGGCTTAATCTCTAGAATATATAAGCAACTTATACAAATCAACAGCAAAACAGCCAACAACCCAATTGAAAAATGGGCAAAAAACCTGAGAGACATTTCTCCAATGAAGATATACAGATGGCCAATAAGCACATGAAAAAATGCTCAACATCACTGATTATTAAAGAAATGCAAATCAAAACTACCATGAGATACCAGCTCACACCAGTCAGAAAGGCCATCATCAATAAGTCCACAAATAACAAATACTGGAGTGGATGTGGCAAAAAGGGAACCCTCCTACACTGCTGGTGAGAATGTAAGCTGGTACAGCCACTATAGAGAACAGTATGGAAATAACTTAGAAATCTATACATAGAACTATCATATGACCCAGCAATCCCACTCTTGTGCATATATCCAGAGAAAACTCTACTTAAAAAAGACACATGCACCCACAGGTTCATTGCAACACTATTCACAATAGCCAAGATATGGAAACAACCCAAATGTCCATCGACAGATGAATGGATTCGGAAGAAGTGGTATATATACACAATGGAATACTACTCAGCTATAAAAAAGAACAAAATAATACCATTTGCAGCAACATGGATGGAACTAGAGACTCTCATACTGAGTGAAGTAAGTCAGAAAGAGAAAGACAAATACCATATGATATCACTTATATGTGGAACCTAATTATAGCACAAATGAACCTTCCCACAGAAAAGAAAATCATGGCCTTGGAGAATAGAATTGTGGTTGCCCAGGGGGAGGGGGAGGGAGTGGGGTGGTTGGCGAGCTTGGGGTTAATAGATGCAAACTATTGCCTTTAGAATGGATTAGCAATGAGATCCTGCCATGTGGCACTGGGAACTATGTCTAGTCACTTATGATGGAGCATGACAATGTGAGAAAAAAGAATCTACACATGTATGTGTAACTGGGTCACCATGCTGTACAGTAGAAAATTGACAAAACACTGTAAATCAGTTATAATGGGAAAAATAAAAATCATTACATTAAAAAAAAAAAAAGACGACCCAAAGAATGGAGAAAATCTTTGCAAGTGAAGCGACTGACAAGGGATTAATCTCCAAAATATACAGACATCTCACAGAGACATATATATATAAATGGGCAGATCTAAATAGAAATTTCTCCAAAGATGACAGACATAGGGCTAAAGACACATGAAAAGATACTCAATATCACTAGTTATTACAAAATTGCAAATTAAAGCTACAAATGAGATATCACCTCACAGCAGTAAGAATGGCCATCATTAAAAACTTTACAAACAATAAATGTTGGAGAGGGTGTATAGAAAAGGGAAACTTACTATTGGTGGGAATATAAATTGGTATAACCACTATGCAGAACAGTATGGAGGTTCCTTGAAATCTAAATATAGAACTACCATATGATCCAGCAATCCCACTGCTGGGCATATACCCAGAGAAAAGCATGACAAAAGATTCCATGCACCCCATTGTTCCTTGCAGCACTATTTACAAGAGCCAAGACAGAGAAACAATCTAAATATCTACTGACGAAGGACTGATAAAAAAAAGTAGTACATATATACATATACATACATATATACAATGGAATATCACAGCCACACAGAAGAAGGAAATAATACCATTTGCAGCAACATGGATGGACCTAGAGATTATTATATTATATTTCTCTGTCTGAAATAAGCCAGACACAGTTATTCCAATATTATATGATATCACTTCATGTGGAATCTAATAAAAATGATACGAAATAAATTATTTACAAAACAAACAAATTCAAACATTTCAAAAGTAAATAAGGATTACCAAAGTGGAAACCATGGAGGGCAGGTGTAATTTGGGAAGATGGGATTAACATACACACTACTAATATTTATATATTATATATAAATATATGTATATAAAACTGATCCACTTTGCTCCAAACATGATGCTAATACATTATAAAGCAACTATACCCAATAAATTTTTAAAAAATTTATTAGTTCTGTGTGTACACATGCATATGTAAATACGTTTGTATTATTTATTTATAACTATATAAAAATCTAACATTATATATAATTATACAATGTACTATTATATAATATATAACATACTATATTTATATAAATAATATCCATGAAATTAATTGTCTATTAAGACTGAGTGACGTGGAGTTCCTCTGGCTTGGAATCTTCTTTACCCGCTATCCTCAAATGACAGTGCCCATTTGACTTGAAAATAAAGACTATGCCTATCTTGCTCTATTCTGTATCTTTTTTTTTTTTTTTTTTTGCTTTTTATGGCTGTGCCTGAGGCATTTCGAAGCTCCCAGGCTAGGGGCTGAATCAGAGATACAGCTGCTGGCCTACACCAAGCCACTGCAACACCAGATCTGAGACACACCTGTGACCTAACCACAGCTCATAGCAAGGCCAGATCCTTAACCGCTGAGTGAGGCCATGGATCAAACCTGCATCCTCACGGACACTAGTCAGATTCTTAACCTACTGAACCACAACAGGAACTCCCTGTTTTGTATCTTTAATTCCAAGATCATGTCTGGATTTAATAAACATTTGTTGACTGCTACAATGAATAAATAACTATCATTTATTAAAGCTATGAGTAAAGAAAAGAGGTAGACTAACATTTAAAGCTTCCTATGAGACCAGTGGTGTCCTAGGAACTGCCACCCACGAGATCTCAGAGATCACAGAGATCTTTGTGTTGTTATTCCCTACAATAAAAGATTTTTTAAAAAGGCTCAGAGGTTAAATGTGCTGAATGTTCCACAATGCTAAATGAGGTCACTGTGGTTCCAAACACAGACCTGTCTGATTTCAATTTTTCTCCCTGTGCCACAACAACAACAAAAAAATACCAATCAACTTTTTTCCTAAAAGTGATAGGGTTCCTCCACATCTCACTTGGTGATACTTGAAGTTATAGGAAAACATTACAAAACTTTCTCTTCTCTTGGACAGCACTATAATTAGGACTTTTTGGAAAAGCAATGTCCTATTTGTCCACAAATAGATAGTCATCAGCCCTGGAAATTTCGTCTTTATCTTCTCTAGCCTCCTATGAGTTCCTCTGGTCACAAGAATTAGAAGAACAAAGGCAGGGTAGGATAAATATACCCTGTAAGAGAAAGGATAAACAGAACAGTGTGTTCTCTTGGAATATGCTTTTCCAGAAAAGGCTTTACAAAGGCTCATTCACTCTGGCTTAGGTGATTTTTTAAATGTATAATAAATCTGAAGAAATCAAAAAACAAGGCCATGGAAAAATATTATTTGTTTTGCGCCATTAATGGGACAAATGAAAAAAGACATATCAGAGGCTGGCTGGGTGGAAAAAAAAAAAAAAGAAGAGCATGATCAAAATTGTGCAAAAATAATATGAAAAAAACATTTGGAAAAAGTGTACCATGATGCCAATATTATGTTTTAGAGACAGAAAAAAATTTAAATTCTACTTTTTTTCTATAATTTTAACATTTTCTATTGCAACTACAATTCTTTTTATAAATGAGGTCAAGGTGTTCCTACTGTGGTGAAGTGGGTTGAGAATACATCATCAGAGGCTTGGGCCACTGTAGAGATGTGGGTTTCATCCCCTCCACCTGGTGCAGTGGGTTGAAGAATCTGTCAGCTGTAGCTTAGATTCAACCCCTGGCCTTGGAACTTCCATATAATGCATGGCTGCCATAAAAAAATAAAAATGAGAACATATATTTGCATGTATGTAAAAAGGAAGAGTGTAAAAGCAGAAATTTATTTTGACTTCTTACTTTATTTCCTTTTTCCTTACCTATCTGAGTTATAGTTCAGGAAATGTAAATTAAGCAGTGCCATACACACATCATCATGGGTGATCACAGAGAAAAAAGGGGAAGGAATACGAAAATGGACCTGACACTAAAGAAAATACATCAAACAGAATAGGGAGATAAATGATACATAAAGATATATAAAGAACTAACACCCTCCTGCTAAAATCTGGAACAAGACAAGGATCCCCACTCTCACCACGTTTATTCAATACAGTATTGGAAGTCCTAGCCATAGCAGTCAGACAAACAAAAGAAATAAAATGTATCCAAATTGGAAGAGAAGAGGTAAAACTGTCACTCTATGCAGATGACATGATACTATACAGGGGAAAACCCTAAGGACTCCACACAAAAACTCAAAATGATCAACAAATTCAACAAAGCAGCAGGATACAAGATTAACATTCAGAAATCAGTTGCATTTCTCCATACTATGAAATATTAGAAAAGGAATATAAAAGTACAGTACCTTTTAAAATTGCATCCCCCAAAGTTAAATACCTAAGAATAAACCTGACCAAGGAGGTGAAAGACTTATATGCTAAGAACTATACAACATTAACCAAGGAAATTAAAGAGGATGCAAAGAAATGGAAGGATATTCCATACTCCTGGGTTAGAAAAATTAATATCATTAAAATGGGCATACAACACAAAGCAATCTACAGGTTGAATGAAATCCCTATTAAATTACCCATAATGTTTTCTTCAAAAAACTAGAACAAACAATACAAAAATTTACATGGAACAATTTAAAAAAAAAGAATTATGAAAGAAATACTGAGGAAAAAAAAAACCTAGCAGGTGGCAGAGCTCTCCCAGACTTTAGACAATACAACAAAACCACAATAATCAAGACAGTGTGGTACTGGTACAAAAACAGACATACAGACCAATGGAACAGAATAAAGAACCCAGAAAGAGACCCAGACACTTGCAGTCAATTACTCTTTGACAAAGCAGCCAAAAACTTAAAATGGGAAAAAAGACAGTCTCATCAGCAGGTGGTGCTGGGAAAACTGGACAGCTGCATGTTAAGCAATAAAACCAGAACATACCCTAACACCATGCACAAAAATAAACTCAAAATGGCTTAAAGACTTTTTTTTTTTGGTCTTTTTGTCTTTTAGGGCCCCACCCATGTCATATGGAGGTTCCCAGGCTAGGGTGCAATCGGAGCTGAAGCTGCCGGCCTAAACCACAGCCACAGCAGGATCCGAGCAGCATCTGTGACCTACACCCCAGGTCACAGCAATGCTGGATCCTTAACCCACTAAGAAACGCCAGAGATTGAACCCACATACTCATGGATTCATGAGGTTCACTAACCGCTGAGCCACAATGGGAACTCCCAAAATGGCTTAAAGACTTAAACATAAGACAAGACACCATAACACTCCTAGAAGAGGATGGAAGCAAGACATTCTCTGATGTTACCTATACAAATGTCTTCTTAGGTGAGTCTCCCAAGACAATAGAAATAAATACCAAAACAAACCAATGGGACCTAGTCAAACTTACAAGCTTTCGCACAGCAAAGAAAACCAAAAAGACAACCAGGAGAAAATAGTTTCAAATGATGCAACCAACAAGGGCTTAATCTCCAAAATATACAAACCCATACAAACAACTGAAAAATGGGAAGGAGTTACCACTGCAGTTCAGTGGGAATGAATCTGACTAGTATCCATGAGGATGCAGGTCTGATCCCTGGCTTCACTCAGTGGGTTAAGAATCCAGCATTGCCATGAGCTGTGGTGGTGGTCATCACAGATATGGCTTGTATCTGATGTTGCTGTGGTTGTGGTGTAGGCCAGCAGCTGTAGCTCTGATTCAACCCCTAGCCTGGGAAGTTCCATATGCCACAGGTGTAGCCTTAAAAAAAGAAAAAAGAAAAGAAAAAACAAAAAATGGGCAGCAGAAGACCTGAATAGACATTTCTCCAAAGAACACATAAGGATGTCCAACAGGCATATGAAAAAATGCTTAACATCACTGATTATTAGAGAAATGCAAGTCAAAACTACAATAAGGTACCACCTCACACCAGTCAGAATGGCCATCATTAGTAAGTCCACATATAACAAATGTTGGAGAGGGTGTGGAGAAAAGGGAACCCTCCTACACTGTTGGTGGGAATGTAAATTGTTACAAACACTATGGAAAAGAGTATGGAGGTTCTTCAGAAAACTAAATACAGAATTACCATATGATCCAGCAATCCCACTCCTGGGCATATATGTGGACAAAACTTTCACTGAAAATGATACAGGCACCCCTATGTTCACTGCAGCACTATTCACAATACCAAGACATGCAAAAAACCTAAATGTCCTTTGACAGAAAAATGGATTAAGAAGATGTGGTACATATACACAATGGAATACTACTCAGCCATAAAAAAGAAAATAATGCCATTTGCAGCAGCATGGATGGAACCAGAGACATACTAAGTGAAGTAGGTCAGAAAGAGAAAGACAAATACCATATGATATCACTTATATCTGGAATCTAATATTCCAGATACAAGTGATTTTCACAGCATAAATGAACATATCTACAGAAAAGAAACAAACCCATGGACATGGAGAACAGATCTGTGGTTGCCAAGGGGGAGGGACAGGGATTGGGATGGACTGGAATAGTTAGATACAAACTATTCCATTTGGAATAGATAAGCAATGAGATCTTGCTGTGTAGCACAGGGAACTATATCTAATCACTTGTGATGGGACATGATGAAGGATAATGCGAGAAAAAAATGTATATATGTGTATAAAAGGGTCACTTTGCTGTACAGCAGAAACTGACAGAACACTGAAAATCAACTATAATGAATAAATAAATAACACAAAAGTCAAACGTAAGCCCCACAGAAGAAGACTTAGAAAATCTCACTGGGGAAACAAAAGTGGAAGTGTTGAAAAATGTTTAATTTTGTGCTTGAAAGTGCCTAACAACTTAAGCTCTGTGTTAATCACTTTACTTAAATTATACTGGTCATCTGAGAAATATGATTTCATTTCATTAAAATAAGATCAACAAAGTACATTATGTTTAATAAGTAATTTGGAATATGTGAACAAAAATGAAGTCAAGAAAAAATGATGATGAAACCTCTTATCTAAAATTTATAAGAATATATATGCCCAGTAAGTTGGAGTTCCCTTCATGGCTCAATGGTTAACGAACATGACAGGAACCATGAGGTTGAATGTTTGATCCCTGGCCTTGCTCAGTGGGTTAAGGATCTGACGTTGCCATGAGCTGTGGTGTAGGTTTCAGATGCAGTTCGGATCCCATGCTGCTGTGGCTCTGGCGTAGGATGGCAGCTACAACTCTGATTGGACCCCTAGCCTGGGAACCTCCATGTGCCACGAGAGCAGCCATAGAAAAGGCAAAAAGACAAATTGCCCAGTAAGTAAATTTAGGGGTCAAGATTAATGAAAAGCAATAAAAAGTGAATGAAAATATTGACAGCATTTGTTTGTTTGTTTTTTATGGCCACACCCGTGGCATATGGAGGTTCCCAGGCTAGAGGTCTAATTGAAGCTACAGCTGCTGGCCTACACCACAGCCACAGCAACACCAGATCTGAGCTGCATCTGCGATCTACACTACAGCTCACGGCAATGCCAGATCCTTAACCCACTGAGCAAAGCCAGGGATCAAATCCGCAATCTCATGGTTGCTAGTCAGATTTGTTTCCACTGTGCCACCATGGGAACTCCTTGACAGCATTTATATCCCAAAGCGTATGTAATACTCTTACTATTTTTTGGTTTTGTTTTGTTTTTCTTTAACCTTTTTTACATTCCAATCTTAGTAACCCTGTTGTGTGGTAGGTTTTAATTTGTTAATATCTAATTCAAGAGACAGAAAAACAACTTAGGAGTTAATTTTCTACAGAAAAGATAGAAAAGAGAGATTCAAACTATTTTATCCAATGTTCTTCTTATAGACAATTTGGTTTTGTGTCACACATTTTGAGCATTAATTCATAATTTATATTTTAGGTGCAAAACCTTTTATCCAAGTGGGAAGATATAGAGAAATTTTATAATTGAGTTACAGGTTGGAAACAAATCCAGCAGATAAACACTATTTTCTATGAGCCTCTGCAAAATACTAGGTTTGGGATTATGCTTTACTATGGATTAGTTTCTCATTTGGGTGCTCTAGGCAGCCATCCAGTCTGGTAAATGTCAAATGTAAGCCACAAGAATAAAGCTGGATGGAAGATTTCTGTTATTGTTATTTTACTTTCAGCACCACTAGATTATTGTGCAGTGGGAGTATGACTCCCTGAATGATGCCTTGAATATGCTTCCATATGTTTCATAGAGTGGCTTTCACTACACTGAAACCAAAAAGTATAAATAGCTCAAGAAACATTATATTCCCTATTGTAATAGTCTATAGCATGATCATATATTCAAGATTAATGTAATATAATTATTATTTCTCTGCTTTCAGTGGAATAAAACAGACTAGAGGATGAAAGCAAAAGATGCTCTGTGTTAAGATATATACCACATTTTCTCCCCTTTAGGTCAGATCTAGAATTCTCAGCCTTTTACCCCTGTCTTCCCAATGCTTGGCACTTAGTAGCTACTCAATAAATGTTAACCATTAGATTAACTTGGAAGAGAACCATAAAGAAGCAATTGCAAAAACAAAGTAAGAAATACCTCTTTTTTTTTCCTTAACTAACTTGGGCACATGTACACTTTTTTTAGCTGTATAGAAAATCCACTCTAGAGTGACCAAAATAAAGGTATGAATTGCCCTGGGCAACGTAATTATATTGTCCCGGGTTAAAAAAAATCTCTGGGATCAGGATGGAATTTTCTGGTAATAGAGAGTGTCATCCAAGAGGATCAATACTAATATATTGAAAAATGGAAAAAAGAGGGAAAGGAAAAGGAAGTAAGGAAGGAATGAAGGAAGGGAAGGAGGAAGGGAGGGAGGATGGATCAAAGGACTAACAGTATAAATTAACCGATGGACACAGACACCTTCAATGCTTTTTAATACTAGCCACTGTCATGTAGAGCAAAAGGTACTGAAAGCCATTGGAAAATCTTTATTTCTAATGGAATAAAAATGTCTGCTCTAAAATAATCAAGTATTAATTTTCAAAATTCTTGCTTGACCCCTTGACATACTACTCTTACAGCACTTTGAAATTTTTCTCTGTTAAAAAAAATCAATGTCAAATTATGTCATTAAAGAATGTTAAAGAAGCAAATGGAATACTACTGTTCATAGTAGGATAACATCTAATGACCATTTTTACCATGTTATAAAATCAAGAATCATCTCTTCCTGATAAGAATGAAAAACTGTCTAATATGCTAATGAAAGTCCATCTTCATTTGTATCAGATTAGATCAGAAAACATCAAAGAAACATGAGGAAAGCATATTACCTTTTATTTTATTTTCAATTTTAAAATTGATTGGAAAAAAGGAAGAAAAACTCGTGTGGCAAGTTTCTTGTCAATGGTACCATGAAGCCAAAAAAAACTAAAGGTTTTTCAGTGATATGGATGGACCTACATAATGAAGTGACAGATAAAGACAAATATCATATGATATCATTTATATGGGGAATCTAAAAAAATGATACAAAGGAACATATTTACAAAACAGAAACAGACTCACAGACATAGAAAACAAACTTATGGTTACTAAAGGGGAAGGGCAGGAGGATTTGGGATTAGCAGATACACATTACTATATATTAAGTTTAGATAAACAACAAGGACCTATTAAATAGCACAGGGAACTAAATTCAATATCTTGTAATAACCAATAACAATAGGAAGGGATCTGAAAAAGTATAGAATTCAATCATTGCTATATACCTGAAACATTGTGAATCAACTATACTTCAATAAATTTTTTTAAAAATCTAAAATGAAAAAAGAATTTAAAAAAATCCCAAAGCTAAATAATTAGTAGCTGAGAAAGTAAGATATCCTTCCTACCCTATAGAAATTAGATGCTTTTACAGACTTATAGCGTATCTGTATTATGTACATACACACGTGTGTGTAATTGCATATATATCGCCTCTCTAGATGCATTGTATCTAAAAGAGTTTATATGTAATATCTATTAAGTCATCTATGAATTCTTTGGAGATTTTTACCAACGTCATGTACATCTGTGACACTCAAATGCACATCATGATTTAGTAGGTCTGAGGTGGAGCTTGGGATGATGCTTTTCTAACATCAAGCCCAAATGACAGGAGTGTTGCTGATACCAATGAACATGGAATGGAAAGGTTCTCACAGACTGACTAGCCAGTGGAGGGGAAAGGTCTTTTTAAGGGATAGATTAAAATTAGAATACGTCTTCAGCTAACGATGCAGTCAAAAGAGTGACAAGTAAAAGTACAGAACAGCAGCCCAGTCCCATTGTCTTAATATCCTTGTGTTTCCTTGACTATTCTAAAGGCATGGAAGGGAGAAGAAGCAGTATTAGAGGAATAAATGCAAATGAAAAACCACTCATCTTTTCTCATCTCACAACTGCACCTACCACCTACATATAGTACACTTAAGTTAATTTTCAATAAAGCAGTAGGACTGTTTCCTGCTGTTTGAATTTCTGTCTTTTCTTGTTTATCTTACATGTATCTTCTTCTCCATTTTCCACTTGGAGCCCATTAGCTATCATGGAAACAATGACTCTGGTGTGCATGAGGAATAGAGGCGAAAGTGTTTTCAACCGAGGCAAAGTGCCACAAGTTACATTCAATTCTCAGAGCTGGGTTTATACCACAGTTGGACAGCAGCAAAATTAAATCAGAAATTAGACTGCTGAATTATTCTGGATTCAACTTTAGAAGGCAGACTGCTAGTCTCTGCAGGAGAACATATGAATCTGAGCTGCAGAGAATGATTAAGCAATGAACAGCACACTGGGAGAAAATGGATTCGTGGGAGGAAGGGATAAATAAAAGTTCTCCATCCCTTTTCTATGAATTTCAAAATATCCCTTTGGTGGCTTGAGGTGTTGGAATTACTGCATTAAAAAAAAAACAAAAACTGTTAGAAAGAGTTTAGGAAAATAGCATGATTTCCATCCTTTAGAGAACAGCCCCTGGTTAGGAAATATAAAACTGACAGCCGCTTTATGTAATAATTCCATTTATATACACAGGCAAGGTAAAGACTACTAAACTGGAGGTGTCCAATGAAAATCTGAACCTGATCAATTAAGTCATGAAGACAAATGACGATCAAATAGAGCATTTTAAAATGAACTGCCATAAACAACAGGAGTACAGCTTACTGCTGCTATTAGCCATAATTGGGTTTTGGAAGGAAGCAGAAGCCGAATGCAATACAGGTAATTAAAGAACAAGCTTTTGTTAACACTGGCAATCAAGGGGTTGTGATTTTACAGGCTTGGAACCTATTATAGTACCCTGCAACTAGTCTATTTTTAAACAGGTAGTGTATGTCTCCTTCTTACAACATTAAAGTATGTCTGGCTAACAGACAGGTTATTTTCTATCCAAACTATTTACTATCCATTTAGAGAACAGATGAGCATTTTTAGAATCCAGAATTACCATGGAAACCATATTCTTAATCCCTGAGGAATGGGGAACAATTGGTTAGGAAATCATGATGGCTAAATTACAACTCCCTAAATAGGACATTATTGTAACTACTGTATCAATACTAAGCATATGGGTTTTTATCTTGTTTCCCTTTAAAATGAACTCATTGTTCTTTTACAAGATACCTACAGAATTTTGATTAGGTAACTTAAAGCAAATATGGTATTTCAAAATATGATGGCTGAGAATCAAAATTAAAATCATAATGAATATAAAAGAATGATTACAATTATCATACCAGATGTTCAGCATTTCTGGAGAAATAACCGAGACTTAACTTTAAAAAAAAAAAAAAAAAAAGAATTCAAAAGTAAAACATGAAAATAACACCAGTAGACCTGATAAGTAGGAACCTTTTTAGAAGGTTCCTAATCATGCCACTTGGAAAGAAAACTTGAATCTCAAAGTAGTTCATCAGATAAGAAATTAGAGTAAATTGCATGTTTTTTCTAGGTTGGGTACAAAGGCAGAATTATAAAGCTTTCTGGTATTCATCTTTTCCTTCTTTTATTGTACATGTAATATTGCTACTCAGCTAATCAAAATGATCTCAAACTGTCCATACCTATCAACCCAAAGAAAGGACACTAAATCCTACCTCAGGGTTCTGCTTTACATCACATCCTTAATCAAAAGGAGTTGAATTGCTCTCAAATCAGCCCTATTCTGACATTATAATCTAATTCTAATTGGTTTCCAGACTAGGTCCTCATAAACAAACCACAATATTCATCTTAAAATTACTTAAAATCCAGCACCCAGGAGCTTCTTCCTAATAAGCCCCTAGTTAAACTCTTAACAATATCTTGTATGAGCCTCATCCCTTCTAGGATTGGAACCTATCCTGCTTTGAGCTAGAGCTCTCCAGATTATCTGCCCGGCCCCTAGAGCCATCCCCTTAGCACACTGGTCTGATTTCATTGGCTTGAGCTCTGACTACTGCCTGTTCTCACACCTCAGACGCCCTACCTTTCTTACCAATTGTAAACCACTAAGCCTTTCTCATGCAGACTTAATTTGCCTAATTGTACCTCCAATGAATGCTTTTGTTGGATCCTTTTAAGACTGCCTTCCCTGACATAGGACATCTACATTGTCCCCAGGGTTCTAGTTGTACATCACCTGTGCTACTTAATAGAACTCCTGGGATGATGGAAATGTTCTATATTTGTGCTGCCTAATTTAGTAGCTACTAGCAACTTGTGGCTCTTGGGTACTAGACATGTGCTTAGTGTGCTTAAGGAACAAGTTTTAATTTCTAAAAGTTTGATTTCTTGAATGAATAATTTAAAATTCTTGATAAATTACATTTTATATTGGATAACTCAGGTCTAGGCCCTCCCCTAACCTCTTGGTAGTTTACAAATAAAAATCATAATATAAAGTTAAATAGGAATAGTTATGAAGTCTAGATGTAGGACATGTACATAGAAATACAGACAGAATAAAACCATGATGTTATTGTATTGTTTTTGTCCTTCTCCATTTTCATTTTATCTGTGATACTAACCATCCTGTGCAAATGCACAAACCATTAATGTAAGAATTGACAACATATTCAAAATGGTATGTAAAGAAAAAGAAGACATGACAATTAAGTGCTAATCTCTTATGTATGTATCTCTTCTTAGATTATTGGATATAAAAATAAGAAAAAAATCAAGGAAGAGAAAGTTTTACATTTTGATTCTTAAATAAATTACCTAACAGAAAATGTGAAATATGTGCTTTGAAAAGCACAGTTTATATAAATAACACACAAGCTTTTAATTGCCACATAAACCTTTGTGGCATTCTTGCTGAAAGCCACAATGTTTCTATAGATGATGGAATATTATTAGGAGTCAAGGGATAAAATTGATAACTAAAACTGGAGATGAGTACAAGAAGCTGATACACTACACTTTAAGTTTAGAAAACTACAAACTGGAGAGGCTACCTCACCTCAGGGCTTGCTGAGAGATATATATGATGGAATCACTTCTACCTCCTCTAAGACTCACCTCACTACACAACCAGCATAACCTTTGGGAGAAATAAAGATGCCTCCGAGGGAAGACCACTGCAGTCAAGTTATTCCTTCTACTAACCTTGTGGGAATCTCCCCAAGGTCAAGTGAGAAAGATTCCAAGGAACTGGTTGTAAATCATGGTGGTCTCTTCAAGAATGTAAAATTGACTCTGGTGTTCCGAGTTGGCTTTCTCCTAGGCATTGGGCTTTCAGACCTACCTCCGTGTTTCTAAAGCAGAGAAAAAGAACATAGGGGATGATGAAAAATTACATGAGAGAGAACTTCCAGGTGGCAAAAGAAGGCCTGCCTTCTTATGTTCCCCATTTTCTGTGAGATCAAGGAGCACAGAAACACTAAGGGGCTGGGGAGGAATGTGTGGCCAAGTTTTGCCTCAGATCTTGAAAGAATAAGGTAAACATATCTGAGCATTAGGGAAATGCGTCAAGGCACTAACAAGAGAAGATGTAGTATGTCCTAACAAAGGGCCATCAATGCCTATGGGAGGGATGACCAAGGTATGAGCCCTTCTCCAAGGAGTCTTAGCAAAGTTCTCATTAAACTGTTCTTGAAAAATGAAAAGAAAATGTATTTAAACCAACAAAAAATGAGAAAATCTTCATTTCACGAATTTAAGGCAGAAGAAATAAAAGTAAACCTAAATAAATAGGACCTAATTAAACTTAAAGGCTTTTGCACACCAAATGAAATCACCAACCAAATGAAAAGATTACCTACTGAGTTAGAGAAAAATACTTGCAGATGATATCACTAGAAAGAGGTTAATATTCAAACTATATAAACAGCTTATACAATGCAATATGAAAAAGAAATAAATAGGCCAATCAAAAAATGGGCAGAAATCTGAATAGATATTTTTTCAGAGAAGACATACAGATTGTTTACAGGCACAAGAAAAATGCTCAACATTGCTATCAGAGAAATGCAAATCAAAACAACAATAACATCATATCACACCGTTCATAATGGCTATCATCAAAAAGTCTAACAAACATTGAGAGGATGTGGATAAAAGGGAACCCTTGTACACTGTTGGTGGAAATATAAATTGGTGCAGTCACTATGGAAAACAGTATGGAGGTTCATCAAAAAAACTAAAAATAGAACTACCTCATGATGCAGGAATTCTACTCCTGGATTTATGTCCAGAAAAAACAAAAACACAAATTATAAAAATATTTCTTCCCCCCAGTGTTCACAGCAGTACTATTTACCATAGCCAAGACATGGAAGCAACCCCAGTGCCCAGTAACACATGAATGAATAAAGACGTGGTTTGTATATATACAACAGAATACTACTCATCCATAAAAAATAAAATTCTGCCTTTGCAGCAATGTGGATGGAACAAGAAAATATTAGGCTTAGTGAAATGAGTCAGACAAAGATAAATACTGTGTGATATCACTTACATGTGGAATCTAAAAAATGATACAAATAAATGTATATGCAAAACAGAAACAGACTGACAGATACAGAAAACAAAGTAGTGGTTACCAAAACTGAGAGAGAAGGGAGGAGGGACAAATTAGGGGTATAGTATTAACAGATATAACTACTATGTAAAAAAGAGATAAGCAACTAGGATATATTGTATAGCACAGGGAATCAGAGCCATTATCTTGTAATAACTTTTAATGGAGCATAATCCGTAAATATACTGAATCACAAGCCTATACACATGAAACTGATAATGTAAATTAACTATATTTCAATAGAATAATTGGTAGGGTTATAGAAGATATGAACAACATAATTAAAAACCTTGACCTAAAATACATATTCTTTTCAAATTAGCACATTTACCAAAAATTACCATATCCTGGGCAATAAGGCAAATTGCAACAGGTGTTAAAGGGACAAAACAATTGAAAGTAGCAGTTACTGCTGTGGTGCAACAGGATTGGCAGCATCTTGGGAGCACTGGAACACAGGTTTGATCCCTAGCCCAGCACAGTTGAGAAACTGGTATTGTTGCTGTTGCAGCTTAGGTTGCAACTGCAGCTCATATCTGATCCTTGGTCCAGAAGTTCCATATGCCTCAGGGCAGCCAATAATAATAATAATAATAATAATAATAATAGAAAGCATGTTTTCTGGCCATAGTGAAATTAAGCTAGAAATCAATATTTTTTAAAAGATAACTGGTAAATCCACAAATGTTTGGAAATTAAGCCATGTACTCTCAGATAAATGATAAGTGATAGATCTCAATAGAAAGTAGAAACATATTTTGAACCAAATGATAATAAAAATACCGCACATCAAATGCAAAAAATAGGGAGAAAATATTTGTAACCTATATAATAAAGGATTACTAAGAGCTCTAACAAATCTATTTTAAAAATCTAGCAAATAGAGAAATAGTGAAAAAAAAAAAGATCAAAAATTAACTGCTGAAGACATACAAATGGTTAATGAAGATCTGAATGCTGACTTGTTTACAAGCATGGTAGAACACACTGAAACAAGTGAAATATAGTTTTGCTCATCAAATTTTCAAAACATAAATAAACTGATAACATTGAATAAAGTAGAATTAAAACCTAGGTTGACTCAATACATCCTTCTCATGGCCATAGACATTGCTTCAGAAAATCAACTTGGGATGTGGCTTTGAACAATTTCACATGCATAAATCATCTTACCAGCTCGGACACACAGTCAGCCTCACTGGTTTACCAGTCTAGCTCCCTCCCATGAAGGAAGGCCCTCCAATGAAGGAAGTCTGCTGCATGTATCACACAGTCTAAGAGCCTTCTTTATTCATGCTTGACACATAATTGAGGTATATTATACTCAGTTATTGAGTGCTTGCTTAGTTTGCACTAAGACATATGCAATAATCTCATCAAAGGAGATGCATATTCTGTTCTCTTCTGTATGGGTCATGTACTGGCATGAATCAAGGTGGTAAGAATGTAAATGAGGCCAATCTGAACCAGGAGATGAGGAATTTATTTTGGATATACTGAATATAGACAATCTGTTGAATCTGAAGTGGATATATTGACCCTGCAGATATATACATGAGCTGGAGTTGGGAGAGAGGCTTGGGCTGGAAACTGAAATTCTCAAGTGATCAGCATATACATGTTATTTAAAACCTTGAGATGGAAGAGCTCACCAAGGCAGTTAGCATGACGAGAGAAGAGAGCTTGGGGAATTGCAATACTAAGATAGTTGGGAGAAGAGGAAGAATCAGCAAAGGACACTGATAGGCAAAAACCAAGCCAGCAGTTCCAAGGGCACAGTGGAAAATTTTAGGCTCTCATAAAGTGAGAAGAGATGAATCAGGGAAACAAAAGCAAAATATTATTGGGATGAGGGCTTATACTTTGGGCATTGACTGATGAAAAGGTGGATTAGTTAGTTCACTGACTTCACAGTTCAGCAGATATTAAGTAGCCCTCAGATCATCTGTCAGTACCGGACAGATGATCCTGGTAAGGTCTTCAAGAAGCAGATCCCTCCCTTCACTAGGAAGCAGGAGGAACTGAATGGTTGGTGGCACTGATTCTGGAGCCAGGCTGCATGGGTTTAAATTCTGGCTATAACAGCTAGCAGCTGTGTGATCTTAGGCAGGTGACTTTATATTTTTAAGCCCTGACACATCTGAAAATATAATACAGCTTTCTAATAAACTTGAGGGTTATACGAATGTTTAGGTGAAGCCTTTAGAATATACTCTGACACACAGCAAATACTATACACTTAGTTATTAGGAAGCTTATATTCTTGAAAGAAACAACAACAACAACAAAAGGCAAACAAGATTATTCCAGAAAGCAGTGTTGCTGTGAAGGGATTAGCAAGAGGGAGTCATGCAGAAAGGCATGGGCAGCTTAGTGTGGTGTGGAAGAGTGCAGGATTCTGGCCTCTCATTATCTGGGGTCTACACTGTCAAATGAGTGACTCTGGGCAAATTTCTTAAGCTAAGTGTCTCTGTTTATGACTCTCTAAATGAGAAATAACAGTTATCTCACGGAGTTATTCTGAAGAATTAGATAAGCAAACACCTGTAAGTTACTTAGAATAGTTCCAGGGATAGGGTTCGCGTACATTAAGTATGAATTATTACTATTATCATTATGATTTTAGATAATGGAGAAGCATGTAAAAAGTTTCCAAATCACATTCAGAGAAGAGAAAGAAAGCCATTGTGACTGGAGGTGAGCGAGCAAGAGTTTTGGCAGTCTTTGAAAGGAAGTGGGCCGCAAGCTTAGCAACAATAGGACTTGTCATTTTTGTCCAGGTAAGGGCAGGTGTGAGACTGTACCCATTTCAGGGGATGCAGACTTCACAGCCTCCAACCTGGAGCTATCTGTCAGCCTGGAAGAGAGCTGATGACCTGAATCTAAGTTATGATATTTTGGGCATGTCACATAAGTTTTAAAATAATAGTGATGATCATCATTATAAACCTCAATCATTTGGGAGGTATTTACTATTTGCCAGTTACTGTTCTAAGGGCTTGGCATCTACAATGCATTTGATTTTCCTTGCCACTGTAAGAGAAAGGCACTCTTATTATTTCTGTTAAAGGAAGGGGATCCTGGGAAACAGGTAAAGTAACATTCACAGTCATACCAATTTTTTTGAGGGAGAGTCTTTTTAAGGCCACACCCATGGCACATGGAGGTTCCCAGGCGAGGGGCTGCATCAGAGCTACAGCTGCCGGCCTACACCACATCTCACGGCAATGCCAGATCCTTAACCCACTGAGCAAGGCCAGGGATTGAACCTGCATCCTCATGGATACTAGTCAAATTCATTTCCATTGAGCCACAACAGGAATGCCATAGTCATACCAATTTTAACGGCAGAGCCAAGTTACCAATTTGGGGAGTTCCCTCTTTTTTTTCCTCCTTTCCTTTCCTGAACAAGGTAGTCCTAAAGTCATTAGATGAGACAGAGCATGGTAGGTATCCACACCAGGCAGAGGGAGTCGCAGTCCCCTGGCCTGGAACAGGGTGATGGAGTGAAGGTCTAGGCAGAACAAAGAGGGTGGCCCTGCAGAGGGGAAGCTTGGCACAGGGCACTGGTCCCAAATGGAAGGAGGAAGACAGGCAGGTGCAAAGATCCCAAGATGAGACCATGACACTGTAACCAAAGCTTGATTTGAATAGTGTGCTGCACGCCTATACCTTCTGGAATAACAACTGCCACAGAGGGAACATGATGATATCCAGAAAAATAACGTCTGCAGAGACATCTGATGAGGTATAAAGGACAAAGAGCAATAAGCAAATCTGCAATTAAAGGTCATTGCCAGATATTAAAGGATAGTCTTTACATGACTTTACATGACTATTAAACAGAAGACTTTTGTCTTCTGTTTAAATAGCATAAGCATTGTTAATATGCCATCAGATCTGCCCCAAGCACTGTGATTTAAAAACAGTGGTTTTAAAAGACAATTAGATAGATAAATAGATATAAAATCATTTTCATAGTTTTTTTTCCTTGATAGCTGATACTTTTAACATATAAAACCCTTGGTATAAGTTTGTTGATACTGCTATACAATGTAGGATTTCAATGCCTGTATTGACAAGTGAAAAATATACAGCTACCATGCACTATTTATTCACTTGAAAATGACACTCAGAAATAAATATATTAATTTGCCTTATAAATATTCACCAATAATCTACTACCATAGGGAATATCCTTCCTGGCTGTAAAACAGCCATAAAAAAGTTATGCTAAAATGAGCATAACTATATACTATCAAGATGATAAAAAAAATTCCTATTAAAATACCATTCACCTTTCAAAAACATATTTGGGATAGACTAGCAATTGGAAACAATTTTGAAACTTCTAAATTCATTTTCATACAATTTTCATTTCAGAACCAGGATATAAATAACGGTATAAAAAGTTGTTAATAGCATCTTTTCAGATACATCATTGCCATGATAACAAACTTCATGCTACTGTTTCTGAGGTTGTCTCCTTATATACAGACTCCAGATTGCAGTAAAAAAAAAAAGTGATAATTCTCTTCTTAGGTACTGAAAAGAGGCAAATATGACCCAAAAGGACTCCATTTTACACTTTAATTTGCAGTGTCTTATGAACTAAGTAAATTCTAGGAAAAAAAAAGTAGAGGAGGCAGCATAGGTACACTAATTCCCCAAGAGAGAAAAGGTAATAGCAGTCACTTCATCTCAAAAGGTAATGTCAGCTGGTAATCAATGTGGAAACTTGAAAACATGGGTGGTCCTTTCTTTAGGACAGTTAGAAGGTAGACCTTTTGAGGGGATGAATGGCTATGTAAAAAAGCAGAGCATTCATTTAAAATATTTTTACTAAAACTATAGATCAAACAAAGTCTAGTGATTTATAATGAATGGCTCAGGATCTCATCCAGCTAAAAGACTTCAATGATCTAGCCTCTCCAAATACATTTGGAATGGAGATCTAATTGGATGTTCTATTTAGAGTCTGTGCTATTGAAAAAGGCTTTTATCAACATCAAATGGGCAGAGTAACATAATTCAACAAGCAAGCAAGTAATGGAATGGAATTAAACAAAGGAAAACATACACCCACAAAGGTGAACTTAGCGTTGGAGGGGTTCAACTGCATTTTTTTTTAAATTCTGAATTAAACACAAAATGTCCAACATAGTCTTCCCAGTAAGTACATTATTTGTTGGAAGCCAGAAAGCTGCTTCAATGCATTCTGATTCCTTATTTTGTTACATAATAATATGCTTAAAAAGCAACACATTGTGAGCTTGGGAGCTGTTAGGCATTTATTTACCATGGTGGGTTAATCTCATTCAGTGAGGTATAGAAACTCAATAATGAGTGCTACAGTATATAAGCTAATTGCTAGGATAAAACCAAATGAATAATTACTTAACTCTAGAATGAGGCCTGCGGGAATTTTTCTTTAATAAAGGTTTAATTCACCAGTGATAATGAATGCAATCTCACATACTACTGAATAACACCATTAGCATAATGGCTGTGATACAAAAACTATAATTAGAACTAAACAGAAACGTTAATTACAACCACCAAGGTACTGAATGAAATACTGCTGTTTAAGAAATTGACCTGCTTGGCTATCATGCTTTATGGGCTCAAGGATATCTCTGTAATTAAATATATATGTATATAAATATATATATGTGCACATATAAACATAGAATAGGGTTTTTAATCAGTCTACTGAAATCCTCTTAAATATAACAAGTCTATTAATGAGAAATTTTCTAGAATTCATAAGATAAACATAAAAATGATTAAAAACTTTTGTTTTTTTATCTTGGTTAAATGCAAACATCAGTTATTTGTGTTAAAAAAAATCCAATATTAGAAAGAGCAGGTATTTCCAATTTTGCATTTTACTGGTGTTAGGTCCATGAACACCAGAAAAGCAGTTACTAAAAATGAACAGATTAATAAAGTGTGAAATATTACTACAATAAGTTAGAAAAATAAGTTGTATAATCAGTGAAAAAAAGTCAAAGTATTAAACTAATGGTTCTAAATAGACACAGCTGTGATTCTTAAAATTCCTTGAATTTCACTTACTGGATATGTAAATATGTACATAATATTTAACTGCACACATAATAGAATATTTATGTATCTAATAAAACATTTTGACGTCAAGGGTCCTATTTTATTAAATATCAAAGACAATAACATAATCATAACAATTCTCAATTATTATAATACAGATATTTTCAACTAAGAAATATTATCAAAAAGATAAGCCATGTACTTTAAGTGTATCTGATGGCAAACTCTATGGTATTGAGTTTTCATAATAAAAGAATCTTTAATTTTAAGATAGAATTTCAATAGAAAATAAAAATGTCCTATGCGCCAAAGCAGTAAGACTGGCTTACTTAACAAAGTATCCCTGGCTCCTCTTTACACTTTTACCCCATTATTTACTTTTAATGGAATAAATATATTTCCCTCTATTTTTCTATCAATCTCTTCCCTCCATTACAATGCAGTTTTCAGTAGCTGAACACAATTTTTAAGGTCTTATATTCATAGCATCTCCAGTAAGACACCTAGAAAGTGACTCTCTTCCCACTATTAGCCATTCCATGAAAACTCCATTCGTTGATGAAATATTGCCTGGTAATAATGCATACAACAGATGTATTTATCCTTCCTAGTGCTTATTGCAATTTTCTGTGACCTGGATCATTCCCATCACAAGCGGAGTGATAATCCTAGCATCTACCCTGGCAACAGGCTGTGAGGCAACAGGAGGAAGGAAGCACCAGTTTAGATGCATCCACTTCCCTGCTGCTCTCATGTCTTCTTCTGCTAATAAAGCATGTGTCTGGAACCAACTCTTGTTGGCAAATTTCTCTTTTGCTATTCATTACCCTGTGGGATGTGCCTAAAATAATTACACCTAAATGGCCAATTTGACTTCAGAATTCCAGACTCATGTCAGTGGTTCTAATGGGTGACTACAACTTTTCCATAGGTCTTTGACCAAAGAACTCTTCCTTATATCAGGGAATGTCATCCTCTTACACAGCTTTGGATAGGCTACAGGACGGGGAGTGGAAAGAGAGGAAAAGACAGGGTATGACCTATCAAGTTAGATAAGTAAAATCAACTCTAGCAACAGTGGAATAAGCAGTCAATCACTCTTAGACATGACTTAGACACTTACCTCACTGCCTAGTGGGCATCTCCAACTCAATGATCTACAAACTCACCCCTGCTGGCAATGAGTCTACACAAGTCATCTTTCTCCTATAGTCCATACCTCGGTTAACAGTGCCACTGTCAGCTCAACCACTCAAGCAGGAAACCAGACATTTTCTCGGCATCCTTTTATTCCTTTAGGTAACAATCTTTAAATACCTTAAAATTTTTATTTTTCTTGCCATCCTCAATAATTCTCTCATTTTTTTCTCATTGAGAAGGGGGGTATACAACAGAAAATAATTTTCCTAAAATAAAAATTTGAATGAGCTTTAATTTCCTTGAATTAAAAGAATTCCTTTTAGATTTATTAAAAGCCAACATTGGGATTTTTTTTTTCCCTGTACCTGTGTCATGTGGGAGCTCCTGGGCTACAGCAGTGACCCTGAGCCAAAGCAATGACAACGACAGATTTGTAACCCACTAGGCCACTGGGGAATTACAAAAGCCAACACTAGGACTTTTAAAATAACTCTTTAAGCTGGACAGTATACTGTTAACATTTTTGAAAAATGTGTCACCAATTAATGATCATAAAAGTGGACCATCCAAGCAGTCTAGAATTGCCTGTGATCGTAAATTAACTCCCCAAAACATATATGTTGAAATTGCCTCTCACCATGTGGATCAGAGAAAGATCTCTTGTTTCAGGCAATAAGCAACTCTCTTTCTAAAAGAAGAGAAGGAGTGGGATTCGAATGGCTTCCAGCAATTAGTACTTTTACCCTTGGCTGATCTCCGCAGTTGGAGAAGGCATGCATTGTCTGAGAAAAAATTCACCTTGCTATGGACCTTGAACCATTCTGCAAACACACAGAAAAATAAATTAAGTTAATTCAAGTGCTGTTGCTGCTGCTAACACTGTCCTTCACTGAGGAGGAAAAAAAAAAAATAAGAGGGTACAGGTAGTGGGGAGGACGACAGAGAAAGAAATTTGGACATGGCATAAAAATCTCCATCTTGCCTAGTGCTTGCTCGAGTATAAATTTCTGAAAAGGAGAATCATAATCAAACACAAACCATCTATTCTGTTGCATAAAAATTAGCAACTGTGGTTCCAGCATGAGGCTCTATCCAGATACAATGCTTTTCTCTTTTTTATTGTTTCCATTTTCTATTTCATAACATATAAAAACCCCTGTCCAAAGAGCCTGATGCTACACCCACAATCAGATTCAGCCTCCTCTGTATTTTTAATTAACTCAGGCCCAGCAGTCGTTTTTAACAGCTCACATTTTGTGTGAGTTACAGTATGCATACTGCTGAGACATAAATGCAAAGTAATCACACTAATAAGTAGATATAAACATTTACAACAATTGCAACAAGTCTCTGCAACAAATAAGGGGATATAAAGAAAAATAACCAGCAGCAGGCCAGGAAACAAGTCTTAATGCAAGGGCATGAGTACGAATGTCATTCAAAGCCCTGATCTTTTATTGCCTTTAGTCTTTCAATACCCTAAAGTCACTAATGAGCTTGTGCTTTCAAAGCCTAAAAATGAGAACCCTGATTAAGAAACGAAAACAAAAACCAAGACTTCAATTTCCATGTTTGTGCCAAAGACACCAGCAGAGAACTCAAGGCACTTGAACTCAAGGAAATGACTGCATCATTTCCACAACAAAAAGAAATTACAATGCCTTAGTCCAGAGTCAAACAGGGCAAGCCTTCAGCACCCTACCCACAAAGAACTAAGGTGGCCTAAAGTGGGAAGACGTTAGAGCAGAGAGAACGCCACAGGAACAAGATGAGGTTGGAAAAGCAGGCTATGGAAAGCTCAGTAGGTCAGGGTAAGGGGAACAGACGTTATTCTAAGTACAATTCTAACAACAAACCCTGATGGCCTCGCCAGTTTTTGACAGAAGGGAAGAGCAGAGTGTGCTTGCTAACATCACAAAAGGCAAAATGGTTAGTTCAAGTGTAAAAGGGGTAAGACAGAGGCATCTTAGGTAGAGAACCCAAGAAAAGCTTGAGGAATTACTGCTCAGATAGAATTTTGTCTAAGTTCATGATTTGCCAAAAGACAATGGAAACAGCAAATGTCTCTACTAAGCTGGTAGTGTGGTTTAATTCACTTCAATAGTGGTGAGAATCTGATAGCTCATTACTCAGATATCCCCAAGTACTGAGGGTTCTACCACCTCAGAAGAGGAGATATTTAGCGGGATGAGATTAAGCAAGCAGAACATATTTGTGATAACTTGGCATCTGGAAGTTTCCATCTGCCAGCCTTAGTACAGGGCAGGGGAATTATGTTTGCAGAGTGGCCAACAAGATCTTTTCTTTAGGGAGAGTCAGAAGAGTAGGGGGGTAGTCTAACCTAGGAATAACAATAGCCAGGGTTAACAACTCAACATGGTTCTTATTTATTCTTAATAGGGTCAGGCATTATGACCTCTAAGAATCTTGCAAGAGCCTCTCTGGTTAGGTAGAACACATTAACAGAATGGTTCCATACGAAGTTTAGCATTATTTTTCCTATTATAGTAAAAAAAAAAAAAAGTCATTGGAATTTTGGGAGGAATTGTGCTGAATCTTTAGGTCTCTTTGGGCAATATGTGCATTCTAATAACCTCGATTCTTCCAATCTATGATCACATAATATTTTTCAATTTATTTGTTTCCCCTTTAATTTATTTCATCAATGTTTTATAACTTTCAATTAATAGATCTTTCACTTGCTTGGTTAAATATTTTCTGAAGTTTTGTTTTTATTTTTATTTTTGATGTTAATGAAATGGGATTGTTTTCTTAATTTCTTTTTTGGATAGTTTATTATTCATGTATTGAAATGCAGGTGATTTTTCTATATTGATTTTCTATTACTGAACATTACTGAATTCATTCATTAGTTCTAACAGAATTTTGATGAAGTCTTTAGGGTTTCCTATACAAAAGATAATGTCATCTGCCAACAGAGATAGTTTTACATTTTTTCCCAAGTTGGATGTATGTTATTTATCTTGCCTAATTGCTATGACTAAGACTTCTAGTAACATGTTGAATAGAAGTGGTAATAATGGGCATCCATGTCTTTTTCCTGATCTTTTAATTTTTCACCACTGAGTATGATGTTATCGGTGGGTGTGTCATATATAGTTTTTATACATTTCTTCTATACCTGATTTGTTGAGAGTTTTTATCATGAAAAATGTAGAACTTTGTCAAATGCTTTTTTTAAATATATGTGAATGATCATATGATTTTTATCTTTCATTCTGTTAATGTGGTATATCACATTGATTGATTTGCAAATGTTGAATGCATGATATATGATCCTTTCAGTGTGATTTTGAATTTAGTTTTCTAGTATTTTGTTGAGGGCTTTTGCATCTATGTTTAGAAAAAAATAGATAAATTCCTAAAAAAGTACAACATATCAAAACAGAAACATCAAGTAACAGAGTCTCTGAAGAGAACCGTAACGAGCAGGAGACTGAATCAGTAACCAACAATCTCACAAAAAATAAAAGCCCCAGACCAGGTGGCTTCAAGGGTGGATTCTACAAAATATTTAAAGCAAATTAAAGGCAATCATTCTCAGAATTCTCCAAAAATTGAAGATGAAGAAACACTTCAAAAGTCATTTTATGAGGCGAACATTTCTTTGATACTAAAGCCAGACAAGGATATAAAAGAAAATAAATTATAGGCCAATATCCCTGATGATCATTAATTTCTTTATTCATCAAATGTTTATCAAGCCTCAAGGCTTGCTTATGCCTCTTTTAGTGCTTAAAACGTAATAGTAAATAAGACAGAACATTTGCTCCCTGTCCAGTGGAAGGGACAGAAACATATAGTGCAATAAAATCTTTCAAGTGATGGAGTGGGACAACAGCAGGGAGCCAAAGAAAAGGAAGTAAGTTCTGATGGTTCTGGAGAGGGTGGAGTGAGGATAAGTGTTCAGAAAGCCTTTGCAGAATCTTTCCCTTCTCTCTCTTTTTCCTTTTTTGTTACAATAACTAAAAATTCTGAGTTGGAAAGAATAATGACATTGTCTTAGGAAGTTATATAAATAGAAGACCAAGAAAAATGTGCAATTCTCCAGTCGGTCTTTCAGAGAATGGAATGTTACGGGGTGAAACTATGAGGGATGGCAGCTACTACCTCCTAAGCTGGGTCCTGAGCTTTCTGGAGCTTCTGGAAGAACTGGGCCTGAGAATGCTTCTCAGGATGAACAATAGAAAACCTACAGGGCTTTTAGGCACAAGTATCCTTGGCAAAAATTAATCCTTCGTTTCCTCCCCAGAAAGCCAGATATTGTGGGGGAAATGTCTCATTTTCCTGAAATTTCATCAAGGTTAAAAATAATGTTGAGTATATATACCACATATTCCTAATCCAATCATCTGTTGATGGAAATTTGGGTTGTTTCCATGTCCTGGCTATTGCATACATAATGGAATACTACTCAGCCATAAAAAAGAATGACATAATGCCATCTGCAGCAACATGGATGGAACTAGAGGCTCTCATACTGAGTGAAACAAGTCAGAAAGATAAAGACAAATACCATATGATATCACTTATAACTGGAATCTAATATCCAGCACAAATTAACATCTGCACAGAAAAGAAAATCGTGGACTTGGAAAATAGACTTGTGGCTGCCTGATGGGAGAGGGAGGGAGTGGGAGGGATCGGGAGCTTGGGCTTATCAGACACAACTTAGAATAGATTTACAAGGAGATCCTGCTAAGTAGCATTGAGAACTATGTCTAGATACTCATATTGCAACAGAACAAAGGGTGGGGGGGGAGTGTATACATGTAAGGATAACTTGATCCCTTTGCTGTACAGTGGTAAAAAAAATAAATTAAAAAATAAATAAATAATGTTGAGGAGTTCCCATTGTGGAAAAGTAGAAATGAATCCAACTAATATCCATGAGGATACAGGTTCAATCCCTGGCCTCACTCAGTGGGCTGGGGATCTGGTGTTGCCATGAGCTGTGGTGTAGTTCGCAGACACAGCTCAGATCTGGCATTGCTGTGGCTGTGGTGTAGGCCAGCAGCGGTACCTCAGATTGGACCCCTAGCCTGGGAACTTCTATATGCTCAGGTGTGGCCCTAAAAAGCAAATAATAATAACAATGATAATAATAATAATAATGTTGAGATTTTATATCACTTTTTAAAAGAAAACAACTTTCAAAAAAGCTCTATATATTTATATCAATTGCAAGTTTATTTATACTTATTTGTAATTTCTCTCATTTTTTTTTTCTTTTTGGCTCACAAATCTACTTGTTATACCCACATGATACAGTTTTTATTCCACTGTCACCAAATTGTGACTAAAGACCCAAAGTTGAATACTATAGGTGCAATAATACACAATATTCTAAAGACAATCCAGACACATCCTTAAGAAATTTCCTAAAAGAAGATGAAACTAGCCCATTATCCCATCTTCCCTCCAGGCCCACCCTGTTTAAGCAGAACACTGTAGAAACAGAATGCTAGGAATGTAAAATGGAATATCTGGAGCAGCGAGCCAGTGGTCTAATTTTTTTTCCTCTCCTCTCTCCACAAGGAATGAGAAAAGTTTGCTCCCTCCGACCCAAAGCCAATGGATGACTCACAGAAATTGGCTGAGGTTACAAGACCAACATTCTATCTCTGCTTATGCAGTAAGTTTCCTCTGCGACCATGAACCAAAGGTAAAGGAACTGGGGAAGTAGCAGGAGAAGAGGCAAAACAGTGAGGAGCTGCCACCATTTCCATTACACGGTGTGGGAAGGACTTTGTTTTTCTGAAGATCACGTTTACCATGGAAGGTAGCCAGCAGTGGGCTGCCTTGCAAGTATTTCAACTTAGAAGATACCCAAAGAGCAAGGTGATCCGAGCAACCAGAGGCTCTGAGCTGTACTATGGAATGGAAAGGAGGCCATGCTGGAATCTTCTCCTCTAACAGGAAATTGAAACAGGGATGACCTCACCGGGTGCTGTGAAGGGTACATACAACTCATGAGAAAACAGTGACTGGAAGATACCTCCCCATCCTCTCAGCCCACGCGCATTCCATGATCCAACTCTGGTGGCACTAGGAGAGAAAGAGAGAGGGGTACAGCTGGGAGGACGAAGGAAGGTCATGCTCACTTCTCACCCCTGTTTCCACAAACACCCCTGCCTGGCTAGGTCTGGAAAAGGTGGGATATGCAGAAGAAACAAAACTAAAGTTTTGCACTGGTGCTGGATATGTATGTATGTATGTATGTATGTATTTAATATGTGAAAGGACAAGAAAAATACAGATCTGAAAAATTGTTAAGAGACACAGAGGGGCCATGTTTGAAGGTGGTGAATGATGAAAGAACCAAAAATAAACGTTCCCCCCAAAGTCCAAACTGTTTGATAACTGGGGTTTACCAGCAAGTAGACTTTAGTATTTAGAGAACAGCTTTCACAAGTGATATCTGCCTAGAAATTATGTTTGAGACTTGGTTTTATCCTTTTCAAATGAGTAGAGAAAAACACATATTCAACTCTCTCAAAGTCCCTAAAACCCAAACACAATTCTGGCTCCTGAGAAACAGGATAGAGGAAGAAAGGCTGTTATACAGAGAATGAGAAATGCTAGGTGCAAGTGCTCATCTTCCATAAATTACTCTGTCAATTGAAAATATTCATATATGTGCATATACCTGCTACTTATTCTAGAAATAACATAGTATAGTCTCCACAGTTTTATTTGGCTATTTAATTCTCATACAGAAACAATATTTTTTCATCAAAATATTAGGAAAAAATAATTTGCCTTAGTAAAGGAGAATGCAAACATAGTAACTCTAATTTGGAAAGATACCAAAACTATATTTATTGGCTAATCAAATATATTGTAAGACCGGAAAGACATGGCAATATTTAAAATCTAGCTGATTACCCTCTGGAGGCAGATGACTAACAGCTTACCTCAGCAAAGCAAGAATTGCTACCAGAGAATTTTTTTTATAGAAATAGTTCTTATTTATTATCTAAGTAACAGCTGTATACCCCATAGGCAAGAAATAAAAGCTCTTAAAAGCATGATTTTTTAACAATCCAAACTTTATGTTATAGTAATGTGACATTAATTAAAGCGGTGGCTTGGAAATAAATTCAAGATGTCCACAGCATCATCCACTGTAAAGCAGACTGACCAAAACTGTGGACAGAGAGACAGTAGCATTTACTTTGGGATGTAATTTTTATTTGAATATGTGAGCCAGGGAAATTAAAAAAAAAAATGTTTCAGAAACTGCCTTAAGACTATGTATGTTCTTGTGTCTGAACCCTCCTTGCTCAACAACTTCCCGAAACTCACTCCATCCTAAGAACATGCTACTCTTTTCTGCTGACCTAAGGCAACAGCCTCAATGCAGCAGACTTTCCACGGGCTCTCTGGGGAAAAGGAGTTAAATGAACAACCCATCAATGAGCTCCTGTTTTGTCCAAATATAACTGTACAAACACAACTGGGCTAAGATTTTGTTCCAATGCTCTTTCTTTGAGTGTTAAAGGTAAGGAATCCAAAATAATAATAAAGAATGATTAAGAGAGAAAGGTCTTAGCTATCAATAAAGGGTGACATTCTGCAGAGGAAACATTTTTCATTTTGCCCTTGTAGAAGTCTATGTGATTATTTATGACTTAAGCCATTAAAGTGCTGAATGTAGGCTTAAGTTAGTATCGTTTAGATAATATAAACCCTTTCTCTGTATTCGTCTAGGAAGAAGGAAAAACAACCTTCTGTTAGATATACTGAATTGACTAAGATAACTGAAAAGAAATTAAAGAACATTAAAATGTATTTTAAAAATTCAAATATTCAGATCCAAAGGACTGAATCAGAGACGGCTGAAAGCATCAATGGATATGAATACACATTATCTTGAATTAACTTTTAGAAGCCATACACACTTGAAAAGGCACCCAAAGACTAAAGTAAGCACAAGGTATCTTGTCCCTTTTGTTTTAAGGATAGGTTCAATAAACCATAGAAACACTGACATCAATCTCAAGATAAAATTATGGGACTGGGTTGTGAGCAGAGGGCTTATATATATTTAGGGGGAAAAAGCTGGAAATCAAAGGAGTCTAACTAGGGTCAGTAAGAAAATTCAAATTAATATTAATTCCTTTTTTTTTTTTTTTTGTCTTTTCTAGGGCCACATTCATGGCACACGGAGGTTCCCAGGCTAGGGGTCTAATCAGAGCTATAGCCGCCGGCCTCTGCCACAGCCACAGCAATGCCAGATCTGAGCTGCATCTGTGACTTACACCACAGCTCATGGCAATGCCAGATCCTTAACCCACTGAGTGAGGCCTAGGATTGAACTCACAACCTCATGGTTCCTAGTCGGATTCGTTAGCCACTGAGCCACAACAGGAACTCCTTAATTCTTTTTGATGCTATTTCTCTACTAGAAGAGTAGAAAAATATCTCAGACACTCATGGCCCTGATTTCATTAAAATATTGAACAAAATTACATGATATCATAGAACATTATATAGAAAGTTACCAAAGAATGAAATTACAACCCAGAGCGCTACGCTGATTTATGCCACTGTGTTCTTTACTTTGATAATCTTGTTTCTTGATGACTTGAAAGAAGACATGACAGCCATGATTGTCCACTTTTAGAAGATAAAAATCTAGTTAGGTTTATTTCGTATGAGATACTTGAAGTTCTTTCACTTTCATACTTTGGGCTTTTGCACCAGCTGTTCCTTCTGTCGGTAATGACTTTCCCCTGTGCCCTCTGCGGTTTGTCCAATGGAAAACCCTTTACATTGCCATTAAACCTGTTTGACTTAACAATTATATCCTCTCGCATGCCTTCCCCAAGGAGCTGCTGAAATATGTTTCCCATTACATGAGTGACTGAACCAATCACACTGCATTATAAGCTAGCAGTTCGCTTGATGGTCAGCACCTAGACTGTGACTGTCTTGAGAGAAAGGATCTTTTTCTTTAAATTCATGTTGCTATCCTGAGTGTCTGAAACATACTAGATACTCAGGGTTTGATGACTAAAATTAACTTGCATGATTCTAAAAGTTCATCGAGACAGTGACAAACTCTTGTCAGAAATTGCAGAAGAAACTGCAGTTATTGATAGAAAGGAAAATTGGTAACATGAAGGGCATTTACTCGTTTACTGCTTCAGATTCCTAATAAAAGGACCCAGAGATTATTTTTAAAAATAAAATAAAGATGGGGGAAATCTGATCAATAATGTGAGGGTCCACCAATATGACAACAGTTTTTAGTACAAAATATAGATGGGATCATAGTGAAGAAGAGAATTGATGATTCCCAAATGCTCCTGGTGTTAAGAGCTCAGAATTGGCAGGAAGGAAGAAAACCCAAGCAGAAACCCAGTAACAACACTTAATCTTCAAGAGGAAATACTGAATTCATGGACAGTACGTGGCCACAGTGGAGCAGCCATTGAGACTCCTGTCTGCTGACTAGGAAATCACTGGCCCTGGGAGGCTGCACTTGGGCTGCAAGTCATCATCAGATGAGTGGAGCAGCAGCAGTATCAGGGAGGCTGATCTGAGTATAAGGCTGAGAGCCAAAAGAAAACACATCCTCTGGAAGCCAGGTCCCAACATAGAAGGTTCATTAATAAAGAAGAAACTGCTCTTTAAGAACATTCTCTTGTTAGCTATAGGGGAAAGTCCTTATAATAAAGTTATAGAACTTCCTATATTTTAGTTCCCTCTCAGTGTAGACCCTTAGGTTGTTAAATCGCTGGTCAAGTAAATGCAGTCCTCCAGTCAAAATCTCAAGACATGATAAATTATTTTAATGGCTCAATTTAGACAATGAGAATCCATTAAGCTGCTTACATGCAATTACTAGAGAGCCAGAGCCAGAGACAGGCAGACAGAGAGACAGAAAGGGACTTTTGCCAAAACAACACACTATCGAAAACAAAAGGCAAATCTGTAAATGTTTCAACTTTGTGATCATCATGAAAGTCAAAGAAAACAATGGATTTTGAAACTAGAGATGAAAAATTAAATGGTCGGAATTCCCATTGTGGCTCAGTGGTTAACGAATCTGGCTAACATCCATGAAGACGCAGATTCGATCTCTGGCCTCGCTCAGTGGGTTAAGGATCTGGCATTGCCAGGAGCTGTGATGTATGTTGCCGACATGGCTCGGATCCTGCATTGCTGTGGCTGTGGCACAGGCTGGCAGCTACAGCTCCAATTTGACCCCTAGCCTGGGAACCTCCATATGCCACAGATGTGGCCCTAAAAAGCAAAAAAAAAAGCAAAATTAAATGGTAAAGCAACAGGCTGACAAAAAGAAGAGATCACAACAAGGTAAGAGAAATTAAAGAAATCACAGAATTGAAATATGCATCAGGAACAATAAAGACTAAAACTGGCTCTACAGAAAATTTGAATTTATCATATGGGACAAAAGGGAGAAAATTTCCAATCAACCCCGAAAGGCTAGAAAATTGGTGTTCAATAGAAAGAAGATACCAGGAAAAATCTAGATAAAAAACAAAATAAACAATTAAATTAAAAAATAAATTTAGGCATTCTCGTCATGGCACAGCAGAAATGAATCTGACTAGGAACCATGAGGTTGTGGGTTCAATCCCTGGCCTCACTCAGTGGGTTAAGGATATGGCGTTGCCATGAGCTGTGGCGTAGGTTACATGGCTCAGATCCTGTGTGGCTGTTGCTATGGCTGTGGTGTAGGCTGGCAGCTACAGCTCCAACTGAACCCATAGCCTAGGAACCTCCATATGCCAGGGGTGCAGCCCAAAAAAGCGAGAAAAAAATTTTTTTAATTTATTATTAAATTAAAATTAAAAATGACTTTCCTGATCTATAGAAATGCCCAAATATGCATCTTTAAGGAGCTTACTAAAAAACAAACATGCACACACAAAAAAATGGAGAAAAAATATATATGGCTAAATGGTAATAGAATTTTCAAATTTCAGGGAAAAATAAAGACTTGCTAACAACCCCGACTGAAGTGGTTTGAGGGGAGACAGGAATCAAGGTGGCTTCAGAATTTTTCTACCAGATATTAAGTGCTAAAATAAAATAAAATGACATTTGTGGAGTTTTCAGAGAAAATAACTGTAACCTAAGATTTTGAGGTACAGCCATGTATAAATACAAAGGAAAGATTCTCTCAGCACTGAGCTCAGAATCTCAAACGTTAGATATTTTTTCTATAAATATTATTTGAAGGTTTATACCAGCCAACCAAGAGGTGAACCACAGGAAAATAAATAAAAACTGAAATGACTAACAAAATATATATATATACATGCCAGAAACAATGAGGAAGCACAAAATACTATAGACTTGAAGGAACTGAGAGACATACTTATTTCAAAACACCTACACCATCTAAATTAAAAAATAAAACATCAAATTGGGGAAAAAATGCATCTGGAATTTTGACAGAAAAAGAGCTATTATCCTTAGTATATAGAAACATAGCCAAATAATTAAGGAAAACACAACCACACCAATTAAACAAATTAGCAAATGACCCAAGTGGACCATTAAAAAGGAACAATTTCAAATGGCATGTAAGCTTATGAGAAAAGATTCATCCCAACCAGCAACTGAGTAAGACAATTTAAAACAATGTTGGGAGTTCCTGTTGTGGCTCAGCTGCTTAAGAACCTGATATAGTGTTCCTTGAGGATACAGGTTTGATCCCTGGCCTCACTCAGTGGGTTAAGGATCTGGCGTTGCTGTAAGCTGTGGCATAGGTTGCAAATGTGGCTTGGATGCGGCGTTGCCATGGCCATGGTTGTGGCTGGCAGCTGTAGCTCCAATTCAACCCTAACCTGATAACTTCCATACGCCACTGGTACAGCCAAAAAACAAAAAAAAATAATAAAATAAAAAATTTTAAAAAGAATAAAACAATGCTGGAAAATTATTTTTCATCTATCTGTTTAGAAATAACGAAAAAGCATGATACTTCCTCAAAATGGCCGGGAAGAGAAGACATGGATATTCCTGTATTCAACTGGTAGTATGAGTTGTTAGTCTTTCTGGAAAAATATTTGACAAGAATCAAAAGCCTAAAAGTGACTCACTCAGTGACTCAACAATTCCACAGTAAAATCACTAAACAAAATTAATACAAAAGCAGAATGTAAGACTGATATAGGAAAATCATCCACTTATTCACTGAATCGACATTTATTGATTAGCTATTGTGTGCCAGGTACTATTCTAAATGGGGACCTGTAGTAATGAATATGGCAGTTCTGATTCCTAATCTCATGGGTTTGCATTGTGACGAGGGAAAAGGGAAAAATAAACACATTGCTGAAACTTCTGAATGTATTACCTAAAAGGTATGTAGGAACAAAAACAGAAATTCATAGAATACTGATAACTTAGACATAATTTTAAAACTTTCTTTCTTTGACACATCTGTTGCTGTAGCATTTCTTAGAGACGTCCTGCAGTGGAAAATGGGAATTTTATAGTAAATACTCTTGGAAATTGCCAATTAATAAATTACCAGGCTCTGAAAAGTTCAGAAAGATATGTTTCATTTTCCTTAAACTTTCCAATGCTTGTATTTCTTTAAAAAAATGCAGCTCCATAATTTTTACCAGATCATACAAAAATGTATTTGAAATACTATCACAAAGAAGAGTATAAAGAAGCAAATATAAATCATCTAAAATCACACCATCCTGAGATAACCACCATAAACATTTTGCTATGACCTTGCTTCCTTTCATCTCCCCACGTCTACATAATTGCACCATCAAAATATGTATTTAGAGGTTGTTATATAGTACTATCCTTATTGTACATGCATGTTTTATTTTTCTTTTCTCTCACTTCTCCATCTTCCCTGAAATCAATATCAAAAATCTGATTGTTACTTTTTTCCATATTCATATTATCATGTACAATTGTGTGTGTGTGTGTGTGTGTGTTAAATGGGATGTTAAATTGGATTATTCCTATTCTCAGAGCGGGCTGAATCCCTACACAGAAGATGATGAGCGGTAAGTGCCAGAACATTCTAAACATTTTTTTTTTTTTTTTGTCTTTTGTCTTTTGTTGTTGTTGTTGCTATTTCTTGGGCCGCTCCTGCGGCATATGGAGGTTCCCAGGCTAGGGGTTGAATCAGAGCTGTAGCTGCCTGCCTAAGCCAGAGCCACAGCAACACGGGATCCGAGCCGCATCTGCAACCTACACCACAGCTCACGGCAACGCTGGATCGTTAACCCACTGAGCAAGGGCAGGGACCGAACCCGCAACCTCATGGTTCCTAGTCGGATTCGTTAACCACTGCGCCACGACGGGAACTCCCATTCTAAACATTTTTAAAGAGATATCCAGGATACTTTTTCACATGACCTATTAAGAGGGGAACTAAACTGGGCCTTGGAATCTTAGTAACCCCCCTCAACTCAAGCCTATATGTAAATATGTATATGAAGAGTGTTGGCCTGAGAATGAACCAGGATTTTCTCTTCTTCTTAGAGGAGGGGATGCTGTTTTCCCACTTACCAACCTGAGTGCGAGAGTGGGGAGTGAGGAGGGCAGCGATCAATCCTTGGGAAGATTAAAAGAGGCTTGCACAAGAAGATTCTGTCATATTATTTTCTGATTGGATCCTTTTTGGCCCAAGGAAACTCATCCACACAACCAACACTACATCTTCTTCTGTTACAAAAGAATTCTGAGAATATGATGAGTCCTACAAGAGTCTGGAGCAACACATCGTAAGAACAGAAGCTTCTAGAATCCCCCTGACCAAATAAAGAGAGAAGCTTGCAACTGGAGTAATTTCCATGAACACAGGGCAAAAGGGTCCATTTTCCTATAAGTCAAGTGATGCCATAAATGTAAATTGGCTAAAGCTGAAAGGATCCCCTTCAGAGTGCCTGGCAGAAGGAAAGGACTCAAAGTATAAATTCTTTGGAAAGTAATAGAAAATTATAAAAGGACAGACCAAAAGTGCATCACTCAAATTAGGAAAAGGTGGAATATAAAAGGCCATAGCACAAGGGTGCTTGGGATTGGGGGTGCCACTAAAGCATCTACAAGTGCATTCTCAAGAAGAGCTATCCATTGGACATTTGTCATAATGGACAGCACATAAGAGCCAAGAAAGAACTCCAAATCACATCAGCTTTTCATAGCTCCTCCTCTGACACTGGAAGAATCAGAAACAGCTACAAGGTGAGGAAGGCAGGCAAGAACAAGGCAGAAAAGTGAGGGAGAGATGATACAGCAATACAACTCACTTCCTCCCTTCTCATCTTCCTCACTAGTGCTCTGCACAAACAAGGATCCAGCATGAGTTAGAGGTGAGGGGTAAGATTTGAACTGGCTGAGAAATTGAAGTTTTGATATTAAGTTAGACTGGGGTTTTTTATTATCTTTAAAAAAAAAATGCCTGGAACTGCCAAGGGATCTGAGATCAAGATATAATCCAGGGACGAGGAATATCCAAGAAAATTCTGTTTGGTCATCAGTGGAGAAAAGTAAAAGTTATTTCCTTATCGCATTCCCTTGAGACTATCACATTTAATAAATAATATAAAGATATAGCTATAGATAGATATCAATATCTTGCATGAGGTTGAGCATATTTAATCGGTCATGTGAACTTGCCCTTCTAGGAAGTTCCTTGTACCTTGTATCACTACTAAATTTATAAAATGCAATCATATTTTATACATTTTGTGTATTTTTCATATATTTCTCCTGTTATTTAATAATACACTCTGGAAAGCCTCCCAAACTTAGGTGTAATTCATTCATAATGGTCATTTTGAGACTTTGGTGTTAATGTATCTCAGCTTTTTCATCATTCCTGTATTATACAGGTTTTCATTTCTTTTCAGTATTTATTGGCTAAAAAAAACCCCTGCATTAAGCACTCTTATTTTATACTAATTTCTATTTTAATGGAATGATTTTCCAGGTGTCTTCTTGCTAAACCTATGCATATTTATTCTAATATATTGCCAAAATGAATTCCACAAAGAATATAACAAAATTTACACCAGCAATATAGAAGAATGCCATGTTCTTGGAATCCCCACTTGCACCACATATTACCACCTTTTAATTTTTAACAACCTAATAGGTGAAAGAGATTTCTTATCATTATTTTAATTTGCATGTCCCTGACCACCAATGAGGTTGAGCATATTTAATCGGTCATGCAAACTTGCCCTTCTAGGAAGTTCCTTGTACCTAATACAATTTGCCTATGTTTCCACTCAGTTATTATTCTTTTTCATATCATTTTAAAAGACTTTTAGCAGAATATAGAATTTATTTCCCAAATACTATTTACACTTCAATCAAATCCTCACCATATGTTATTTTTTTCATTCTTTAAAAAAAAAACTTTAAAAAATATATTTTGGAATAATTTTAGATTTATAGAAAAGTTGCAAAGTACAGAGAGTTCCTGAATACCCCCTCACTAGTTTCAGTTTGCCCTGTTGTTAACATTTTCCATCACCATGGTATATTTGTCAAATCTAAGAAACCAATATCCGCAACATTACCAATAGCTAAATTTTAAACTTTATTCAAATTTCACCAGTTTCTCCATTAATGGTCTGTTTCTACTCCCAGATATAGTCCAGGATAACACGTTACATTTATTTGTTATCTCCTTAATATTCTCTGGTTGGTTTTGTGATCAGTTCTCAATCTTTTGTTTTTCATGACCTTGAGAGTTTTGAGCAGTATTGGTCAAATATTTTATAGCCTTCCTTCAATTTGTATCTGTCTAATGATTTCCTCATGATTAGACTGGGGTGATAGGTTTTTTGAGAAATAGTAACATAGAGGTGCTCTGCTTATCACATTATCAGGCTGTACCTGGTGCCAGGTGACATCACTGGTAATGTGGACTTCACCATTAGGGTACCACAGTCTTGGCCAGGTTTCTCCAGTGTAACATTATCACTTTTCCCTTTACATACTCTATTCTTTGGAAGTAAGTTTTTTTTTTTTTTTTTTTTGAAGCTTCCGGACTTAAGCTTGATTGCCAAGGAATTCATTTCAAAGAGCACCCACCAAGGTTATTGTGAATAAACACATCACCAGCCATACTAGATAAAGAGTCAGGCTAACCACCACCACTGAGGCTCCTTCGTTCAAGAGATCTTGACTGGTTTTGGTAATTAGCCATTTGGGCCATTATTGTTTTTTCCTTACCCACACTCTAAATTCTGGCTCTTATGTTTTAAATTTACCAGCAAAGAGTGATCCTGCAAAACTCTACGTCCTGACCCTCCACCGCAATAAGAGCTGAACCCCAGGCCCACACACTCTCTCTACCAGCAATCTTTCTGTGTGACCCCAGGGGTGCTGTACAGTTCCCCAGTTCTAGAAGTAATAAACCTATATTTTTTTCAAAGTTCCCTGACAGTGGTTGCTGAAGGTCATCTTGCAATTACAATGAGTACCACAAGGGCTGGTCCATCATGACACTGGCACAAAAAAAGAGACAATTTTCACTTAAATTTCTGGGTGTCCTATCTAGAACATTTCCTCATAGCTCACGGGATAAACCCAGACTCTTAAACCTGACCCAAGTCCACAGAAGATGTGACCCTTGCTATCTTCTTCAGCCTTGTTCAGACATGCCTATTCTAATCTTCCTTTCCCTCCGCCACCTCTGCTTTCATTGAATTAAATCCCCTTCTTTCTTCAGTTATGAACTTATATATCACTTTTTCACCAACATATCTCATGAGATCTCTAGTTAGGGTCTGGTGACACATCTCTGTGCTCCAAGGGTACACTGTCCTTCCCTGTTACAAACATTATTATGTGCTATAACCGTCTGCATCCCGCACTGAATTATATATGACAGTAGGGCTGTTTTAGTGTCTTTTCTCTTTCCTTTGTGTCTCCAGGACTCACATACTGCCTGATACATAATGGGTGCTCAATAAATACTTGATGATAAATAAATAAATGTTGTTTCTGAATGCCACAGTCTTGGCTGTAGTAGCCCTCAATAACTGTTACTGCTCTTAATTTTCATTCATTCATCCATGCAGGTGTTCCTTCATTCATTCAAACAACATTTATTACACATCTTCTTTGTGCCAGATACATGCCAGGGGCCACATGCTTAGGACACAAGACAGACATAACCTCTGCTCTTATGACTTTATAATAATACACCACAAGAAATCATAAAACTTTTTTAAAAGCTAAGACCATTCCAGAAAGTCACTTATGCATCCTGTGGTTGTCAACACTGACTGATCAGCCTCTTAGCTTCAGCAGAACATAAGCTCTACTTAACAGAAAATATAAATCAAGTCCTCTTATTCTAATTGATCAAATTCCCTTAGAAAGCACAAGTAAGTAGTTTAGAGGGGTTGGGAAGGTAGAGTAGGATTAGGGAATAGAAATATGAAAGGAAGGAGGGGAAATGGTTGAGAAGTGGAGATTTCCACAGTGTTTTGCAATGATATGCAAAAACCTAGACCAGCACATTTTATTTCAAATGCTAGGCTAGGAAACTCGGCAATAGAAATGGCAGTGGCATTTTAAAACCCTTTATTATAGATATTTATTTAGCTTAACTTGAGAGAATTCACAGATATAAATTTTAAAGGAGAGCTTTTGACCTTTTATATTAGGTTTAATTTATTTCTCTTTTAAATTGTTTGAGTATTTTCATTTGATTCTGTGTTGTCAGTTGAATTATTCTACTAAGTCAGAGGTAAAGCTTACAATTATGAAATCCAAGCATACTTGTGACTTATGACCCAACTGCCTCATATTACTGCTGAGTAGGTGAACCCCAGACCTCCTAAAATATTAATTGTGTAATTTCCGCTGAGGCCTTTGCTATTTTTCATAAATATGTTTCCCCCCAAAATGAAGTCACTATAATCATACTCTGTTCTGAATAGTTTTTATCTCATAAAGCTGAACGAAGTGTTTTTAATAAAGACACCCTTCCTTCCCAACGTTAAGACTGCTTGGATTGCTATGTGAATATAATTAGAGGGATTTAATCTAAGTTTAAATTCATTGTTTAGGTTTTTAATTCCTAGTCTATAAAATTATTCCAGGTTTTATGCTACATAAATAACCCGGCATGTCCTAGGTGCCCTGCTCAACTACAGAGCAAATATAGATGAATGAACTACCTGTATCCCAAACCCACTCAAACTACCCTGTGGAACACAAGTCTAAAGTTAGAGAAATAAGCTCCTGTTGTGGCACAGTGGAAACAAATCTGACTAGTATCCATGAGGGTGCAGGTTCAACCCCTGGGCTCACTCAGTAGGTTGGGGATCTGGCATTGCTGTGACTGTGGTGTAGGCCGGTAGCTATAGCTCCAAATCAACCCCTAGCCTAGGAACTTTCATACACCACAGGTGTGGCCCTAAGAAGCAAATAAATAAATATAAATAAAAATAAAGTTAGCAGAGAAAATAAATCTACTCTCTTTATTCCAAAGAGAATCTTTGAAAGATTTACAAGTTCCCATCTTTTATTGTGCTTCTAAAGGGTACAGAATAATTTAAAACTTGGACAACACACTCGGTAAGGAGAGAGAGTTGGATATTTCTTAGTAAAATGAGCCAATTCCTGAAGGTGAATAAGACTTCTGCAGTTAGTACGCTCATCTTATTTATAGTGCCCAAGTCATCCTTATGTTCTTGTCAACAAAGCTTTCAGAGCTATTACTCACTCCCTTGAAAAACATATGAATATACAAAACAAATATTCTGTCCTAAAGAATAAGTATAAAAATGAAAAGAAAGAGGGGCCACATTTATCTGTTTACTTGTAATAAATAATGCAAGCTTTCCAAATGGAAGTACTAAAATAATGAAACTAATTTTCCAAAATTATTCTAGTGTACTCAATTATGGATTTTAATCATTTTAGAGGAGAAACTCACAGTGTTAATGAAAGAGACAGTAGTAAAAATCATGATGGAGTTAGGTTTCATGTTTCTGCATTCTATAAGCTTTATTAGATGATGTAAATCAAATATTTGATGAATACTAAGAGCCTTTGGGGAGAGTAAAATGAATATTACCATCATGACTCTGAGAACTAGGCTGAAGTATAATCATAGTCAGTTAAGGTAAGTGGATTTCACTGCCAAAGGGAACATTGGTTGTTGAAAAAAGGGCTCTGGAGAAATGTTTGGTATCAATTATAAATAACAGTAAAATAAAAATTAAAGAATGCTGAATTTATGACATAAACTACAGGAAACCAAAAATAACAGGATAACGTTGCTCTTCAATCTTCAACTCATAATGGATAAAAAGGTTCAATAGAGTGTAAGAGATCATAATAGATCCCTTATCTTATTTTCTACCTTCTATTTGTTTCATGTGTCACTCAACTAGATCTTATACTCTTCCTTCTAGGAAATCTTAAAAAAGAAAGAGAAGGAAAGAAAAAAACAAAACAAAACAAATAAGGGAGTTCCCCTCGTGGCTGGGCAGTAACGAACCCAACTGGTATCCATGAGGATGTGGGCTTGATCCCTGGCCCTGTTCAGTGGGTTAAGAATCTGGTGTTGCCATGGGTTGTGGTGTAGGTCAAAGACACAGCTCAGATCTAGTGTTGCTGTGGCTGTGGCATAGGCCAGCATCTGCAGCTCCAATTCAACCCCTAGCCTGGGAAATTTCATAAGCTGCAGGTGCGGAAAGGAAGAAAGGAAGGAAGGAAGGAAAGAAGGAAGGAAGGAATTAAATCAATGTTTCTTGGGCCACTTAGGAGTGATAGTTAAAGAATCCTAGTAGCTACTTTCAAAGTAATGAATGAATTTCTAGTCTTAGGGCCCAGGATTTGTTCTTTAAATAATCTACCCAAGCGATTCTTCATTACATTAAGGTATAAGATACACTGAATTTGACTGCTGAGTCAAGGACACGCTGAATATGTGACTATTAGGATTCCTCTCTTTTCCTCCAGTATTATCATGACAACTTCTGTGAAGTGTATGAATTTATTTTACCTTTCTTAATGAGTATCAAATACTGAAATGCTTTGCTAATTTGAAGTTAAAAAAAATTTCTGGGAACTATTTTTGTGAAACAAAAAGCACAGAATATTAGAAGCATACAAGGGTAAGCATTTATTTAGCTAATTATCAATGATAAACAGTTAGCTCATGTGAGTCAATTGGGAGGAAGATAAACTAAGCTAGGCTTATCCAGGCAGCTATAAGCTACAAGTGGTTTATTCCATCTACTCCATGTCTCTTTCCCTCCTTGGATCAGAGGGATAGTTGGAGCATGCCATTGTCATGCAATAACACAGGTACAAGAAGACTAGCCCAACCACACAAGCACATGTCAATTCTCTGCTGGTGTCACATTCACTGATATCCAGTTGGCCAAAACAAGTCACACAGCCAAGCCCAAAGACAAATTGTGAGGAAGCATATTCCATTCACGACCAGGCTAAAGCTGGTTACATGGCCAATTCCAACATTAGGAGTATAGGAAAATATGTATAGTCCTTCCATGGGGGTGGCAGCAAGGAAATCATTGTTTAGTGAGCCTGAAAGTCATAATTTACCTTAACAAAATAGAGTATATCACTGCCAACTTAGTGCTAACTAGGTAGATGAGGAAGACCTGGGAAAGGGGTTAAATCCTACTTACTGTCACCTACCTAAAATGTCACTCTTAAGTTTATACCTCTGAGTAAAGTCTCTGTGACATCATTGGACTCCTGTAGTATACTCAAACATTCTAGAAAGGCAGCAATACATTCTGAACAAAGCAATACCTTTTTATATGTCTCTTCCAAATAAGAGAACATTTAGGGGACTGTCTCAGTAGCATATTCATAAGTTATACTGATCGGATATAAAGTAGCAGCCAAGAAAATAGAAAAGGAGAAAGTCAGTCAGAGATATGAGGAAAAAAAGAATCAAGAGTATGAGAGCATGACAACTGATCGGATAATGTGAAACAAGTGGAAGGAAACACAATGGATTTTAGGTTTCAGGGGATATTGAGATGGAAATTACCCACAATTCTGTATTGAAAGTGTTAGAAAAGAATTCAGCCAAGAACCCACACAATGACATTTGTGTGCATAAGAGAGAAAGAAAGACATGGACACATATAGATATGTGGAAGTCTTAGAGAAATGACAATGAAAGTTGAGAAAGGTGATGAGGTCACCTAAGGAAAGCTCTGAGAGAACATACAAAAAGCAATTAAAGAGACGCTCTTGGGTAATTGCTTCATTTAGGGAAGGACTAGGAAAGAACACAAAAAGAAAGAACACCTAAATTAAGCTTTCTTGTCCTGTACAAGTCAATCATATAATAAATACTCAAATAATAGATAACAGATCTCATAATTTGATCTAGAGAAGGAAAAGAGATAAAAGCAATACTAAATAAACTAATTTAACCAAAAAAACCTAATTAAACTTAGAAGTCTTTGCACAGCAAAGAAAACCATCAACAGAATGAAAAGAAAACCTACTGAATGGAAGAAAATATTTGCAAATACCCAACATATATAAACAGCTCATACAAGTCAACAACAACAACAACAAAATTAAAAGTGGGCCGTAAAACTGAATAGATATTTTTCCAAAGAGGAAATGAAGATGGCCAATAGACACATGGTTAAGATGTTCAACATCACTAATAATCTGGGAAATGTAAATCAAAATCACAATGAGATATCACCTCACACTTATCAGAATGTAGTCATTTAAACGGACACAAATAGGAAATGTTGGTGAGGATATGGAGAAAAGGAACCCCCCCCCCCCATGTTACTGATGGAAATGCAAATTAGTGCAGCTACTGTGGAAAACAGTATGGAAGTTTTTCAAAAAACTAAAAATAGAACTATCATGTGACCCTACAATTCCACTCCTCAGTCTATATCCAAAATAAACAAAAACACTAATTCAAGAAGATTCATCCACCCCAAGGTTCATAGTACATTATTTACAATTGCCAAGATATGTTTTAAACACACACAAAATGAAAATACTACTCAGCCATAAAAAATGAATGACATTTTGCCTTTTGGAACAACATAGATGGATAAGGGTATTATGCTAAGTGAAATAATCATATAAAGAAAGAAAAGTACTATATGATATCACATATATAGAATATAAGAAACAGTGAATACAAAAAAAAAAGATGCAGACTCACAGATACAGAGAACAAACCAGTGATTATCACTGGGGAGAGGGAAGGGCAGAAGGACAATTCATGGGAAGGGGATTAAGAGATACAAATTCCTATGTATAAAATAAGCTACAAGAATATACTGTACAACATAGGGGATACAGCCAATCATTTATAATAGCTATAAATGGAGCATAACCTTTAAAAAATGTGAATCACTATATTGTACACCTGTAACATATAATATTGAACAGTGACTATATTTCAATTAAAATAGGAAGGATATTGCAAAAAAATAAAATACTTAGGAATAAACTTAAACACAGAAGTGAAAGGCTTATACTCTGAAAACTATGACACTGATGAAGAAAAGTGAAGCTGATACAAATAAGTGGAAGGATATCTTGTGTTCATGGACTGGAAGAACTAATATGAATAAAATGGCCATACTACCCAAAGCAATGTACAGATTTAACACAATCCTTGTCAAAACACCCACGTTTTTCACTGAACTAGAAGAAATAATTCTAAAATTTGTATAGAACCAGAAGAGACTTGATTAGCCAAAGCAATCTTGAGAAAAAAGGAATAAAGCTGGAGTATCCCATTCTCCAACATGAGACTATCCTATAAATCTACAGTAATCAAAAAGGTATGGTATTGTCACAAAACAGACATATATATCAATGGAAAAGAATAGAAAGCCAAAAAATAAATGCTATGCTAATATAATCAATGAATCTACAACAAAGGAGGTGAGGATACACAATGGGGAAAAGAGTCTTTTCAATAAGTGGAGTTGAGAAAACTGGACAGCCACATGTAAAAGAATGAAAGTAGACTATTTTCTCACATCATATACAAAAATAAATTCAAATGGATTAAAGGCCTAAATATAAGACTGGAAATCATAAAATTTCTGAAACAAAATAGGCAGTGCATTCTTTAAATAAGCCCTAGCAATATTCTTTTGGATCTATCTCCTCAGGCAAGGGAAACAAAAGCAAAAATAAACAAATGAAACCCAGTTAAACTTAAGAGCTTTTTCATCAACAAAACTAAAAGACAACCTACTGAATGGGAAAAGATATTTGCATATGATATGTCTGATAAGGAATTAATGTCTAAAATGTATAAAGAGATGGTACAATTCAATATAAAAAAATCAAACAATTCAATTAAAAAATGAGCAGAGGACCTATTTGAATAGATACTTTCCCAAAGACAGACAGATGGCCAAAAGGCACATGAAAAGATGCTCAATATCACTATCACTAGGGAAATGTAAATAAAAATCACAATAAGATATCACCCCACAACTGCCAGTATGGCTATTGTCAAAAAGACCACATGATAAAATAACAAATGTTGGCAACAATATGGAGAAACGAGAACCATTTTACATTATTGGTGAGAATGTAAACTGATGTAGCCACTATAGGAAACAGAATGGAGGTTCCTCAAAAAAATTAAAAATAGAACTAGCATATGATCCGGCAATCCCACTCCATGGTATATCTGAAGAAAACAAACATTAATTCAAAAAGATATGTGCAAAAAAAAATGAAAAAGTATATATATGTATAATTGAGTCACTTTGTTGTAAGCAGAAATCAATACAACACTGTAAATCAACCATACTTCAATAAATTTTTTAAACAATTTTTAAAAACATGCATATGCCCCAATATTCACTATAGAATTATCATAATTGCCAAGATATGGGCACAACCTAAGTGTCCATCAACAGGTGAATGGATAAAGAAGATGAGTTATACACACGCACTCACGCGCGCACACACACGCACACACACAATGAAATATTACTCAGACACAAAAAAGAATAAAATTTTGCCATTTGCAACACATGGTTGGACCTGGAAGGATTATGCTTAGCAAAGTTAAGTCAGAAAAAGACAAATACTGTGTTTTTCACTTAAATGTGGCATCTAAAAAATAAAATGAACAAATTAATTAAAACAAAAACAGATTCATAAATACCCAGGACAAAGTAGTGGTTACTACTGGGGAGAAGGTTGGTGGGAGGGGTTATATAGAAGAAGGGGATTAAGAGGTACAAGCTACTGGGTATAAAATAAATAAAATATGAGATATACTGAACACCACAGGGAATATAAACAATCTTTTATGATAACTTTAAATGGCATATGATCTATAAAAATAATGAACCATCATAAAATATACATGAAATCAATATAACATTATAAATAAACTACACTTCAAGAAAACATATGTTTAAACAGAAAAAAACAAGTGATCGATAGATGTTGAATTGGCAACAGACTGAATCAAGCAGCCACTCCTAACAAAAACTTTATTATAATAGACACATGCATGAGTCAACACAACAGATTAAAAGACCTTTAATTAGGTCTAAGCATTTTGAAAATATACAGAAAAGTATTTTCATTCAGCAGTCAAAAGATAATTAACATAGTTTTTGTTTGTTTGTTTGCCTGTGGCATGAGGAAGTTCCAAGTCTAGGGACTGAATCAATGCCATGACATCAACCTGAGCCACTTTAGTGACAATGCCAGAGCCTTAAGCCACTGAGCTACCAGGGAACTCTGCTATTAACTTAGTAAATGTTGATACAAATGGATATCCATGTTAAAGAAAATTGGACCCCCTACTCACGTCTTATCCAGATATAAATTCCAGATTAAGATATATAAAATATAACAATTTAGAAAACAATTTTAGTCAATTCTGTGTAAAACTTAGAATTTGAAAAACCTTTTTTATTGAATTATAGTTGATGTGCAATATTATGTCTGCTCCAATTGTACAACAGTGATTCAAAATTTTATAGCTTATATGCCATTTAAAGTTATAAAATATTGGTTATATTGCCTGTGTTGTAAAATATACCCTTGTAGCTTTATTTAATTTATAAAAAACCTCTTAAATCAAGCAAGTAAAACCAATAGTGTAAAGGCATATATTGATAGAAATATAAATTTTTTAATATAAAAGATTACATAGTTTACAATTAAATGATTGCAAAATGATTGTAAAATAAATGACAAATGAAAGATGAATATATAGAATACAGTAAAAAGTACATTAAAACCAATAAAATAAAAATAAACAAAATGGGAAAAAATTTAAAATATGCAAATCAGAAGAGTGCACACATAATATGAAGAGACCCTAAATGTCACAGAAAGAGAAATGTAAATTAAGGTAAGTTTAAATCACTTCACACTCACCAAACTGGCAATTCAGTTAAAAAGGATACACTCAACTTTTGCTGGGAGAAATCTGAATTCTTAAAGCCTTTTTGGAAATCATCATGCAAAACTCAATCAAAATTTAAACAATGTATATCTTTTGATCCAAAAAACTCACTCTTGAAAGTCTATCCCCTAGAAATAAAAGCACCAACACAAAAAAAAAATGTTTGAACTGGTTGCAAACTATAAGCATGGTAAATTCTGACCAACAGGACAAGGACTAAATAAACTGGAGGGTATCCATATTGTGGAATATTATCAAGAGATTAAAAAAGTTATTAGACGGTTCTCATGATATATTGTTAAGTGAAAAAAGATTTACAGAAATGTATATCACTCTACTCTGTAAAAAAAAAAATAACAATAACCACAAGCATTTACTTTTATATACATATATAAGAAAAAGAGTATAGAATAAATTTTTAAAATTTTTACAATACTATATTATAAAATTGATATCACCAAAAAAGGGTTTTTTGCTGTGAAAAAATTCAAAGTTACACAATGTGAAAAAAGGTTTTCTCAAATGTTCTGCAGCCCACTTACATTACAGAAGTGAAAAATCTAATCTACATGAATTGAAAGCTAATTCTCTGCTGCGAATCATGAGAGATGAATCCCTGTTTAATTTATAAATAATTAGGTAATAGTGTAATGACAAAACACTCAAAATAGAACTTTAATAATTTGATGTTGTTATTGATATTGTTTTGAACATGTTTGTAAGCATGGGAACTTGAAAATTTCATGAAAAAAAAATAGTTTATGACTATTTTAAATAAACTGAATATGAAGGACACTAATATCTAGAACAATAAAATAGTCATCATGGCATACCTTTATTTTTGTTATTTCCTCTACATTTTGCTTATTGCTAAATGTTATATCCTATTTTAAGGAAATCATTTATTACAAACATTTACAAATAATTCTATTATTTGTATAACCTCTCATGAAAGTAATTACAGATATGTCAAGTTATAGGACACTCACAGAGCAGTATAGCAAGGGGAATTCTAGTGACATGACAAAGTACTTTGCTATCTGACTACTGGAATTATGATCTCAGCAAGAACTAAATTATAATGGTGGTACCAATCTGAGAAGGGCATCACCAGCTCAGCTTACTATAAACAGATCATGATGCTCACTCCCATCAAGTATGCAGCACTAAACTAAGCATGGCCACACCAACCAAAGCAGATTTAAGAGTTGAGTCCTTTCTCCAGAATAGGAAGAAAGGATATGAAGTAATTGACATTTATGAACCTATAGATGTGCAGCTTTATGTAAAACATGCACCCTCTGTTGTTATGGACTGAATATTTGTGTCTCCCACAGAAGTCATTATGTTGAAGTCTTCACTCCCCAATGTGTTAGGAGGCGGGGCTTTGGGGAGGTAATTTGGCTGAGATGATGTCATGAAGGTGGAGCTCCCAAGATGGAATTAGCACCCTTATGGAAGAGAAACTGGAGTTCCCATTATGGCTCAGCGGTTAACAAGCCTGACTAGTATCCATGAGGATGTGGGTTTGATCCCTGCCTCGCTCAGTGGGTTAAGGATCCTGCGTTGCCATGAGCTGTGGCGCAGATCGCAGCTACAGCTCAGATTTGACCCCTGGCCTGGGAACCTCCATATGTCACAGGTGTGGCTCTAAACAGACAAAAAATTTAAAAAAAAATTTAAAGAGAGAGAAACTGACATGAGAGCTTAGTCTCACACCAAGGGAAGATAAGGTGAGAAGGTGACCATCACTGAGAATCAAATCTACCTGCACTTTGATCTTTGAATTCCTGGCCTCTAGAACTGTGAGGAATAAATGTCTGTTGTTTAAAACACCCAGCATATGGGATTTTGTTATGGGAGCCCCAGCTGACAAAGATACTAGATTTATTCGTGAAATGAATCTGTATTTTAATTTCAATGATTTGTCTTCTGAAACTATCACAAATAATAATTTCTTGGAGGTAAGCTGACAGCTACCAGTTTTTAAAATTCATTATATGCAGCACAAACAGAACCAGTGCCCACAGAGGAGACTGCCTCCTAGTTACCATTCTGTCTTATTTTTATTTTAACAATAAGAATAATGCCCCTTTTTAATATTAAACATTTGTTCTGATGAAACAGTCCCTTTCTGCTGACTCATAACAAACACCGGCCTGGACTGTTATTAACTTTCCTATGAACATATTGTTTAGAGCAGGTGTCTGATTAACATATCTGGTCACTGAAGGCTCATCGCTGGCCACATAGGAGTGTAGCTTTGCCTGACAGCAGGGCCAGCTCCTTTATCACCTCGTGCTTTGGATCCTAATCATATTTAATCCTCTCCTAACTTTCCCTTTTATTGGGTGACTCATAGTTGGCTGGCTATGCAAGCATGTCCTAAGTTCACCAGATCAGTACAGAAAACTATCTGAATATGCCTGAATAGATATGGCCTCAAGATACATTATAGCTGTTTTTACTTTAAAAACCTTAAAAACACCATAAGAACTAAATAAACACAAGAGCAACAAAATGTCCATTTGGAGACTAGTAAACAAAGGTGGTGCCTGTATGACACCAGGGACCAGAACAGCCTTCATGGACAAAATGACACATTGATAACAGATCTACAAGAGCTGTCCCATGTGTAAAATCATATCTCCCAACAAACCAGACAGAATATTCATGAATAAGAAACTACAACCTGGGTATCACTGTAGGATCTCCACAGGCTTGCCTGAGAGAAGAGTCTGGGGGAGTCCTGAGAGGAGCAGACATTTTCTGAAGGGTAACTTTCCTTCTTGGCCCCAAGATAGGATACAGGGCAATGAAATCATCTACTTTTTGGGCATATGCTACCTTTTGCATATGTTCCAACTCCACTAATTTTAGAGGAAAGTAGAGAAGATTTTCTTTTCATGCCTCTCATCCTAGGGCTGGTGTATGTCCTTCTTTCTGCTTTGGCTGGTGACACCATTTCTCCCCTTTTCTGTGTATAAGGTTCTATCCTATGAACTGGATCATCAGAGTGAACAGGAAAGATAAGAACCCTGCCATAATGGGAATCGAAAGGCAATTGGAGGAGACAATAAACAAATGAACATGTGTGTAAGATGATATCAGATGGTAATGCATGGAATGAAGGAAAATAAATATTAAAGAGATGAAAGAGGATAGAGAGCAAGGGGAGGAGAGTGGGATGTTTCAGAGAGGCGATCCAGGAAAGGCCTTTCTGAGCAAATGATACTTGAGCAGACATGTGAGTCAAACTCTCCCAAAGTGATCCACGAGGAAAGAAACTTCTAAACAGATAAAATGGTAACTGCAAAGAATTTAGCGTATTCGAAAAAGTCAAAGTCAAGAGTTCCCACTGTGGTGCAGTGGATTGAGAATCCTGCTGCGGGTTGCTGTGGAGGCAAAGGTTCCCCCCACTCTCACCCCACCCTGTGCAGTGAGTTAAAGGACCAATGAAAGTCACAGCTGTGGCTCAGATTCAATCCCTGGCCCAAGAACTTCCATATGCTGTGAGTGTGGCTATTAAAAAAATACAAATAAGTCATCAGCCTGGATTGGAGGAGAGGGAGCAAGCAGGAGAGGGATAAGACCTGAGGTCAGAAAGGTTGAAATGTTTGAAAAGAACGCTCCAGAACAGATACATTTCTTGGAGTATGGAAAACTTTTACGTTTTGTTCTTAAGTATTTCAGACATGTAAAAAAGAAATAAAGGAAAAAGTGAGCGCCCTTTACCCAGCATCCAACTTCAGAAACATTACAAGAATTGAATCCTTTTCATAGTCCAACGGCAACAAAAGAAACTACTCAGAAATAAGTCTATTCAGCAAGATGAGTAAGTTCTAGAGACCCTCTATAGAATGTCATACCTGTGGTCAACAATACTGTATTCTCTACTTCGTTAGCAGGACAGAGCTCATGGGATGTGTTCCTCCCATAACAACATAAAATAAAAAGGGAAGTAACTCTAACAAAAATGTGTAAGATTTTTAGAGAGAAAAACTAAGAAAACCACAGAAAAACATAAAATATGTAAATATGTAATACAAAAATACATGATTTTAAAATTTAAAAATTATATCAAACATGAAGTCTTAAATACCCTATTGATAAGTAGAAAGATTTAATATCAAAAAGAAGTCAATTCTTTACAAATTATCTCAAGGTTGGAGTCTCCCATCATGTCTCAGTGGTTAACTGAGATTTCCGACTAGGAACCATGAGGTTGCGGGTTCAATCCCTGGCCTTGCTCAGTGGGTTAAGGATCCGGCATTGCCATGAGCTGTGGTGTAGGTCGCAGACTCGGCTCGGATCCCGCATTGCTGTGGTTCTGGCATAGGCTGGTGGCTATAGCTCCAATTAGACCCCTAGCCTGGGAACTTCCATATGCCGCAGGAGCGGCCCTAGAAAAGGCAAAAAGACAGGAAAAAAAATTGTCTCAAGGTTAACTGCATTTTTAGTGGAAGAAAAAAGATTCATTCTCATATTCATATAAAAGTGAAAAAATTCAAAAAGGTCCAAAGCAAGGGAAAAGAAAAGAAAAGTGATCGGCAGCACTTCCCTGCCAGGTACAGCTCATTATAAAGGTGTAGGGGTAGATGAAGAGATAAAAGGAATATAAATGATTATCCAGAAACAGACCCAGATTTAGATGGAAATTTGATATATGGCAGAAGCAGCATTATCATCCTCCTTATCTTTTCCTCTGTTTCCTTCACACGAGACCCATAACCTTAAATGGGGCTTAGATTTAGTTGTGCTGGAGAATTCTCTGTTTATGCAAAAATCTCATTATTTCACCAGGAGCTTCTGGAGAAGTTTCATCTGGGCTAAACTCAGCAGCATTTCTGACTGTTATTTTAAGATGGAGATTTTAGTTTCACACTTGGCTTTTTTATGCTAGATTCTTAGCCTCTCTTCTCTGTAACTGACTGGGGTTCCCTGACATGCCTAGACTCCTAATAAAGCTGTTTCTTCCTTGGTGGGGAAAAAAATAACAGGAAATAACCATTATTCTGAATGTGCTATTTTCCTTTACCATTCATGTCTTATGTTTTTACTGCATATATATGTACTCTTAAACAATACAAAATATCATGTTCAATACCTAAATTTTTATATAAATTATATGCCCCTTTGAAATTCCTAACTTAAAACAAATACATATATATCCATGTTGATACAGGCAGCATTAGCCCACTACCTGAGTGGTGTTTATTATACATTTCACTGATTCTTTCTACCAGCAATAGTCAGCAATACTTCATAATATGCAACATGTCTTAAAAAGAAAAAAAAAAAAAAAAGGAGTGCCCTGGTGACTTGGCAAGTTAAAGATCTGGCATTGTTACCGCTGTGGTTCCAGTTACTGCTATGGTGCAAGTTCAATCCCTGGTGTGGGAGCTTCCACATACTCTGCGTGTAGTCAAAAAAAAAAAAAAAAAGTATAGGACGTAAAGAAGTAGATACGGCAAACAGACTCAATACTTTGAGGAGTTGTTGGTAAGGGGCAGCCAATAAATGGAATGGTATTTGAAGAAGTGAAAAATAATAGATTACATGACATCTAGGGAGGGTAGATGGAACATTTGTCAGTATGTTTGTATGTTCTTGAGATACAGTCCTGGAGAGAAGAAATAAATGATAGAGGTGAGACAGGAAACAATCTGGAGTAAAGGAAGTAACGGCAGGAGTAAAATCCTTGAGTAAGCCAAAGGCAATGGGATACTGTGATCAAGATGGGATGATCAGGGAAAGTTCATCCATGGCAAGAAGAACAACAGCAGGCTCTAAGGATGAAGATGCTAGAAGGCTGAGAGGCTGAGAGGCAGGAAGATAAGACAGTCATTTGTAATTGTGTCTGCTCTGCCAATTTCATTAGAGCTAAGGTGGTCAACAGAAAGAAGGAAGGTGAGATGGTCAAAGTTGAGGAGGCCCAAGATCACATGGAATATTAATCGGGGAGAGGAGGAGAGTGAATTAACTTAAAAAGTGGAATAAAATTGCCTGGAGGTTCCGAGGGTCTACTTGACGTTTGTGGTCAGAAACTGAAAGTCAAATAAATCAGTGTAGTTATGTTGTTCTCTGGCTGTGCCATGTTAATCTGCTTGAGTCAGGTGGAAAGTTGGTTCTCTCAGATTCAGCCTCTTGGAAAGTAAATCTGAAGAGGGTAAAAAAGTTAAAAATGTACACAGGGGTACTAAGCTTAGTAAGGAGAAAGGTTAAAAAATCTCAGAGGTTGTGAATACTGTAAATATAGTAAAGTTTATAATGGACGAAATGTCCCCATAGGGTTGCGGATTTATTGAAGGTGGAGAAAAGCCAAAAAGATATGAGGAGGATTTTGGAAAGTAAGAGGCTGGAAAGAAAGATGAAAGATGTTACTGATAATGACAAAATTAGGTAAATAACCAAGGAAGTAATTAAGTAGCTATCAGAAAACAATCATGAGAAATGCAGACTCTAGAAAATGAGAGCTTGAGATGAACTGAAAGCTGTTATCTGAAAGCACGTTCAGAAGATTGAAAACACAAAACAACAGAAAGTAACCAAAATAAGTCCTCAAGGGACTCTAAATACTATGTCCTGCAAATATTATGTTAGGGAGTAGTTATCATCTGCAGACTAACCTTTAGAATATGGCTGTTGGTAATAGGCTTCTGTCTTTCACAGTAATCAAAACACCACAGAGAACATGGTACCAGGAATGTTTCAAACAATGACTAGTCCTAGGTAGCTCTCCACAAAAAATACAGCATGGAGTTAGCAAGAGGTATGCAGTCGTTATACTAGTAATTATCTTATCATTGGAAAGCAGTGCTACTCCTTATTCTGAACAATAGGCAGAATTTTTTTTCATGGGCAGATGTAGCAGATTAAGATTTACCTGCTAGAAATTAGATATGGGGCATTAACGCAATATGGGGTTTCTCATTCTGTTCCTGGCCACCACTGCCGGGGGGGGAGGTGCACCTGCAGGGCAATGCACAAAGGCTACCCTTTGGTAGAGTTCCAACACTCTCATGATGGTTCCATCCCTTCTCTCTGCAAAAAACTCCTTGGAATTCCAGCAAGTGAAAGTTATGTTACAGGGATTATCTTTTAATCCATTCAAGTTTATTTCTCACTTTAAAAGTCTGAGTACATTAACTTTCTTGGAATCAAAAGATTTGGAATTCACTTTACAACTTATTTGAATACATGAATATGTTATGAGACCTTGGCTAAGGGCCACTAGTTTAATATTTAATGTAAGTCTCAATGCTAGAAAATATGCACAATGAACTGCAGGTGTATACTCAATTTTGTGGCTTCTCTCATTGGTACTATGAATTAAATTCCACAATAAAAAACAAAGAAAGAGAAGGTTATCATATCTGCCTTTCTTACAGGCAGTTATTAGCATTGATAGAAGTTACTACAATATACACGCTTTACATATGTGCTTATATGTGTTCGTGTTTTTACCTCAAAGGATGATAAGTGCATACAGGGATGTATATGAAAATCAGGTCCTCTATACCAAAACCACTAAACAACATCAGCTAAAAGGATGTTTGGTCCCTTATCACACTGAAAAAATATATCTATATAAGCATTGGGAGATAAAGAATCATTGGCAGAAATACCTCTAAAGAATAGAAATCCAACATCTTTCTCGTAGGAACGTGAGATATTTACATTAAAATTCTTGAAAAACTGTGCTCTAAAAGAAGCTTATTCTATAAACATCTCTTTGCATATTTTTAAAGAACACATCTATACAAAAGCAGTACCATGCAGATTTCAATGAGCTAAGAGTCACAGAATTTTAAATTTTGGGAACAGAAATACCAAAATGAAACTCTCGTGGGCTTGTGACTGAAGAGGCAGACCTGAAGAAACCGATCCTTCGGCATTAACTTTTGGCTCCTATGCTGCCAAACTGACAACATCCTGAAAGAGGCTTGGTTTTACAAATCTGAATCACGAACTTTTATTTCAATACTACTTATAACTTAGATCAGCATGATGGACTTCACAGCATAGGAGTTATCATGGTGCCTTACTGATCAGAGCATAATTCCTTTTAAAAGCTTGATTCAGAAATGCTAGAAAATGTCCATTCCTAAAGGTGATTTAAGAAGTAAACTGAGGGAGTTCCCGTCGTGGCGCAGTGGTTAACGAATCCGACTAGGAACCATGAGGTTGCGGGTTCGGTCCCTGCCCTTGCTCAGTGGGTTAATGATCCGACATTGCCGTGAGCTGTGGTGTAGGTTGCAGATGCGGCTTGGATCCTGCGTTGCTGTGGCTCTGGTGTAGGCCAGTGGCGACAGCTCCGATTCGACCCCTAGCCTCGAATATACCTCCATATACCGCGGGAGCGGCCCTAGAAAAGGCAAAAAGAAAAAAAAAAAAAAAAAGAAGAAGAAGTAAAGTGAGGACTACAAAACTTATTTGACTGTAAAAGTCTAAGAACTATTTTATGTCTTTTGGAAGTTTTCACCTCACTGTGGGAATTAACAGGAGTCTGGATCAAGCGAAATGCCAGAAAAAAAAAAAAAATGAAGCTCTTTGATGCTATGTTTATGATGTTGGAATAATTGTACTGTATCATAAAATTTTGTACTTCATAAGAATTTCTGATGAAACATTTTATATTAATGTTATCAGAGACTTGCATAGCAAAGTTGTTCTCACCAGGGAATTTATATTCCTGACATTATAGTAATTCAATCATATAAAACAAAGACTTGTTAGTGGATCTCTGCATGTTAGGAGTACTGGGTGTGTAATCTTAATAAACAGTGATCTAACAAAAACCTAAAGCTGTGCTTTTTAACAGACTTATGAAAGTAATTATATCTTTATTGAAGTTACACCACTCTTAAACCCCTGCTGTTCCTGCTGTTCCTTAAAGATGGTTATTTTCTACTTAAAGAAAACAGACAAGGCTTTAGAAGAATGACTGGTGTTAAGTAATATTACACAATTTAATCAGGTTCTCTGTGCAGCTTATATAACAATGGTGCAAAAATTTCAACCCAAATAATAAAAGAGTAGAAGGTTAAAAAAAAAAAAAGACAGAATGGCTAATTAGAGAAATAGTTGGAATAACAATTCACATGTAGGCTACGCAAAAGGGAAAAGGAGAAGGTCTTCCAGAGGCAAGGATCATTCCTAGGGCATATCGTTAGCATAGGCTTTCACAGGCTTTGCACAGCCATGGCTAGAGCTAAGGAAGGCATTAACAGTGTTAAATAATGTAAGATGAGACAAAATGTCAAGAATCATCTTTAAAAAATGCTAGGGGAGAAAGGCAGGCAGAATTTTAGGAGCAGCTGTTTGGATTAGCTAGCTGAAGTAAGGTGATGATAGACAGATCTTTCAAAGTTGCTCTTTGCCCCTAGGGTTTGGTCTCTGGTTTATTCAGGGGCATTCAAGCTCTAGAGAAAAGTGTTTAAATAGCTCCTACTGTCACAAAACTCATTATAACCAAAAGCTAATTTGCATTGTACATCTGGAAATATCCATTTCCAATAGGCAGATGACAGGTGAATAAGGGACTCAAAACAAAAGGAATCTTACAGGGAAAAGCAACCACAGTCAACTAGAACTTGATAAATGATCTGGCATCTTTCAGTGAGTAACATCATGCCCCCTCCAGTAACCTACCCAGCAAACACATAGCTCCTCTATTTGGTGTTACCAGCAGCCGTGTAAACTCTAATTTGCTTTGTGTGCAACCCTTCATGAATTAAACCCCTGTCCTTTTTAAATTATTATTATCTAGTTAACTCATCCTACAATGATTGACTCAACTCTTAATAGGCTCTAAAAATTTCCCTGATTTCCAAACTTAAGATGAAATTAATATCTGTATCATATTCATACTTGATACATGTATGAATGCATAAGCACTTTTGGCACTGTATCTAGTTATATATGTGCATGTCCCTCCAGTTATGGGGACTCTGAGAGCTTTGAACCACATTACATTCACAGCACATATTAAGTGCTCAAATGATGTTAGTTGAATATATTTGTAACAACAATTGTGTCAAAAAAAGATTCTGGATTATTTCAACAAAGGAAGGATCCATATAATATGCTCTAATTCATTTCCTTTCCCTTTATAATTTATATCTGAAATTATCAACCAGAAAAGACAATATGGAGTTCCCACCATGGCACAGCAGAAACAAATTCGGCTAGGAATCATAAGGTTGCAGGTTCAATCCCTGGCCTCGCTCAGTGGGTGAAGGATGCAACATTACTGTGAGCTGTGGTGTAGGTTGCAGATGCAGCTCAGACCTGGTGTTGCTGTGGCTGTGGCATAGGCCAGTGGCTATGCCAATTAGATCCCTCGCCTGGGAACCTCCATATGCCACGGGTGTGGCACTAAAAAGACAAAGGAAAAAAAAGAAAAGAAAAGAGAATGTGCTTTTACCTTTTAGATGGCTGAAAGCATTAGATAATATGAACTAAAATACCAGAAAAAAGTGGCATCCTTCTACACAAGGGTTATAGACACCACTGACAAAAACTTTGCAATGCATAAAGTCTGTAGATTCATAGGATCTTAACAGTTAACCTGTCAGAGCAGATGGGACAAACATCAAACATTTCTCAAGTTACTCAGTGTTGGATAACACGAACACCTCAAATCCTGCTTTAAAAAACAAACAAACAAAAAAAAAAACTTCATGGTAGTACAATTCAGGGGACTCATTGGTGAGGTGGAAGTTATATTAGAAAGTATATTTTCATTGTTCAGTCATCTGCATAGGGGTCAGACTTCCCTAATATTGACGGCATGCCTAAACCATCTTTGTTGCTTCCTTTCTAATAATCTGATTTTGTGCTAAGAATTACACTCATTTACCTGCCTCCATATTTCTGAGCATTTTGTCATTCACCAAAGAGCAAATAAAAGATCTACAGTTCATAGGCTTTAGTGAACTAGATCATGACAAGGATCTGAAGACTGGATCAATATCGATATGCCTAAAATGGGAATTTTTTTCTCCACAAAACAGGTCATCAAAGGAAGCTAAATTGATTTGCAGAGGTGAGAAAAAATCAACACCAACTGGCATTGACAGTATACATAACACACTCTATAAGAAATAAATGGGAGGAAGTTGCAACTCTGCTGGCCTGAGTTTCAGTCTCAGTTGGGAGCAATCACAGACTCTGGAAATGTAAAGGTTACAGAAGGACTTGATAACCTCTACACACATCCCAAGCTAACTGGAAGACAATGATAATGAACAAGAAAAACCAAGAGTGCCAGTGGAAAGTAAAATATGAGGCAGACATGAAATTGAATATTCAATGTGCTCCCCAATCCACACACAGATGGTGGAAAACTTAAGGGTTCAAAGTGTTCGAATAAATACTCTGGCAAATCTTAGACTGACAATTAAGATATATAGATATGAACATGACCTTTATGAAAAGCCACTCTATAAAAATAATTAAAACAGTAACTAAGCAGAGAACAAATAGACAAACATGGAGGAGACAGATCTGATGCCACATATTAAGTTGAGGTGAGTTACTAAAGAAGTAAGTAAACTCTTGTAGGGGGAAAGGACAGAATCATAGTTGCAGTAACGTATTGTCTAAAATGTCCAATATTCAATAATTACAAACAAGATACATTCATATAAAGAGAAAAATGTGACCTATCCTCAGGAGGAAAAAAAAAAGGTCAATAAAAATTGACTTTGAGTGGACTCATGCTAGATTTAGCAGACAAAGACCTCAAAGATGCTATTATAAATATACTTAAATAATTTAAATGTATTATATTTAAATAACTAAAGGAAAATATAGGAATTACTCAAAAATAAGGATCGTCAAAAGAAAAAGAATCCATAAAAGTAACTAAATGGATTCCAGAGTTGAAAAATAAAACAGTGGAATAAAAAATTCACAAAACGGATTTGAGAATGTAGAAGTGACTAATAGTGACCTAGAAAGTATAGTAAAAACTATTATCCACTTCTAAGAACTGAATGAGCAAAGACTTTTTTAAGAAAAAAACACAGCCTAAGATACCTCTGCAACAACATTAAGTGTACTAATATAAATGTAATTGGGACCTAGAAGAAGAGGAAGGAGAGAGTTAACTCCCAAAGAAATTTTGCTGAAAATTGCCAAATTTGATGAAAAACATTAATTTACAAATCTAAAAGGTGCAATGAACCCCAAGTACAATAAAAAGTGATCCACACCTACATATATCACAGCTAAAAAAAAAAAAAAAAAGAGCTGAAAGACAAAGGCAAAGATTTAATCTTAAAAGCATAAAATGAAAAATACCTACTAACATATGTAGTAGAACAAAAATAAGACTTACAACTATTAGTAGTAGATAGTAACATATCTACTATCATATGTAGTAGAAGAAAAATAAGACTTTCAACTGATTTCCCATCAAAACCAATGGTGGTCAGGAGGCACTGAAAGAACATATTCAAAGTACTGAAAAATAAAATTGTCAACCAAGAATTCTATATCCAGCAAAACTACCCTTCAAAACAAAATGAAGGTGGTATAGACACCCTCAGATTTTAAAAGACTAAGGGAATGCACCATTAGAAGACTAAAAGGAAAAAACACCAGATGTTAATTCATATCTAAAGATGTAATGAAGAGCAAAGAAAGTGGTAACTGTGTTCATATATACAATATAAAAAACTGCATAAAATAATTTTCATATTTCTACTTTTAACACCTTAAAACACACAATCACTTAAGATCACAATTATAAAATTGCATCGCTAGATTTATAAAATGTATGTATGCAATACATATGACAACAGCACAGTGGAGGAGGGATGATGAACTATATTGATGTAAGGTTGCTATATTTACCTGGAAATATTTTAGTATTAATCTGAACAATAGTGTGGTAAGTTAGGAAGTAGATTTCAATTCCTAGAGTAACAACTAAGAAAGTAATTTTTACAATAGAGTTTAAAAATTGAGTGTAATTATAAGAGCACACTAAAATTACTTGCACAAAATGAAAAAGAAGGCAGCGAAGAAGAAACAGGAACAACAGAGACATGAGCCAAAGAGAAAACAAACAGCAAAATGACAGACATAAGTTCAACCACATAAGTCACTGCATCAAATGTGAATGGACTAAAACGCCAAATGACAGAGCTTGTCAAACTAATTTTAAAAAGCAAAGATAGAACTCTATGCTGTTTATCAGAGAAACACTTTATATTAAACTAGGCACATGGGTTAAAATAAAGTGGATTATAAACCTAAAAGAGCTAAATCATAAAACTTCTAAGAAAAAAAAAAGTGGAAGAAAATGTTTATCCTGTAAGATGTAAAAATTTCTTAACTGTGATACTAAAAGCCTACTCCAGAAAGGAAAAAGACTGGTGAGTTAAACTTAAGAAAAATTTAAAACTCTTGCAAGATATAACATTAAAAATGAAAAGATATGCCACAGACTGGGAGAAAATATTTGCAAACTATGTATCTAATAAAGAATTTGAATCAAAAGTATAGAATTAACTCCAATAATTCAATAATAAGAAAACAAAGATCTCAAGTAAAAGACTATACAAAAGTTTTTTGTTTTTTTTGTTTGTTTGTTTTTTGGTCTTTTTAGGACTGTACCCATAGCATATGGAGGTTCCCAGGCTAGGGGTCTAATGGGAGCAGTAGCTGCCAGCCAGAGCCACAGCCACAGCAACACTGGATCCAAGCTGTGTCTGAGACCTACACCACAGCTCACAGCAATGCTGCATCCTTAACCCACCAAGCAAGGCCAGGGATTGAACCGGCAATCTCATGGTTCCTAGTTGGGTTTGTTTCCACTGCACCACGATGGGAACACCTATACAAAAGTTTTGAATAGACATTTTTCTAAAGATAATATACTAATATCTAATAAACACAGGAAAAAATGTCCAACATTATTCGTTACGGGGGAGGTGCTTATTAAAACCACAAAGAGACAGTTATAGCAGCATTATTCATAACTGAAAGGTGGAAACAAGCCAAATATTCAAAAACTGATGAATAAACTAAACATACACCCATAATGGAATATTATTCAGCAGTAAGAAGGACAAACTACTGATATATACTGTCATTAATGAACCTCAAAAACACATGAAGAGAAAGAAGCCAGTTACAATATCCTCCATAATATAGCATTCTATTTACATGAAATTTCTAGAAATGGCAGCTCTATAGACATAAATAACAGATAGTGGTGGCCTGGAACTGACAGTAGGGACTGACTTAAAATGGGCACAAGAGAACTTTTCAGGTTATGGAAATTTTTTAAAACCTGTTGTTCTGATGGTTGCACAACAATATAAATTTACAAAAATTCACTTAACTGCACACTCACAATGAGTGACTTTTTTAATACGTATATGAGCTGTTAAAAAATGTCCATGGCAATCCACTTGGATTAACATGTGATTAATAAGTGATCCAATAAATCAAGTGTATACATCAGGTGTTGTAGACTCAGTTGTGCCCCCCCATTCATATGTTCAGATCTAAAACCCCAACGTATTATTATAAGTTATTTAAAATAATGCTTTTGCAACATGTTACCTCTGATGTTTCTGCATTCATTTCCATCAGACTTTCTTATGCCCTAGAATCCTCTACTAGCTACTATTTTTTAAAATCCTCTTTAATCCCTTTTCAGCATAACCAAAATCCTGTTATTAGAGTACTTGTCCCTATGAAAAAAAAAAAAATAGGGGAAAATAATTATACGTTTCCCACTTTATAGCATAAAGCCATATTTTGGGGGAAAAAAAAAAGGAGAATATCCAGTATTGTCTGCTTGTGGGAGACAGAGCTGTGCCCTGAGAAGCAGGTGGCCCAGGATATTGTTAGAGTTTGCCTCCAACTAGTTAGAGAGCCTGAAATATTTCACATCCTATCTGAGACCATAGTTTCTTCAGATGCATAGAATCTTTCAAGTTTTAAATTTTTGTCTGGAGCTCCACAGTGAACGTGGACTTAGCTTCATTGTTGAGTTTTCTGTTCATTTTGATTTCAGAAAATAAACTAAAATTTCTATTTACATATTGAGAAAACAGGAAAATCTTCAAAGTTCGAGCTTCTAAAAATTTGGCTCATATGAGAATAGATAATATGAAAAATAGCATTATTTTCCCTACTTTGTGACGTGCCTTTCTATTGTAATTACTTTTACTTGATGAGATTTAAATGAATATCAAATAAAGCTGCTCATTCTGCACATTCTTGAGCTTTTAAGATAAGCCTCAACATGCAATTCAAAGTTGCTTCACTCTTCCAAAGGAAGATTTTCAGACAAAAATCACAGCCTTGGTCATCTTTTTTTTTTTTTTTTTTTTTTTTTTTTTTTTTTTTTTTGGTTACCATAGTGATAAGAAGAAAAATGGGGGGAGGAGGGAGATAAAAATACCTAAACTCATACAGAAAGTTTTAAAAGTTTGACCTACTTGGTGTCTTACACCAAGAAGTTATTAATCAATCGGATTAAGTACATATATGTGTTAGGTGAAATATTCTACCAGGTGAAAAACTGTGTAGGTTGTACATCTTGAACTATTATCCACAATCAAAGAAGTCAGCATGAATGAAGATTACTGACAATCCAAAATGCATAAATCAGATTCTCTTAAAAATGGTATATACCAAAAGCAAGCAGAAAACATTAATTTAGCTGCATTTCCCATAATCGTCTCATTTTACCCATTATTTCACAATATCTCCATTTTAAATGAAAGCTTTTTATGAACCACTAGAATTTTTTAACTGGATGAAACAACATAATTGGACATATATTTTACGTTATGTTAGAGTGGCTTCTCTCTATAAAGGAAAGCTTCCCCACTTTAGGCATTATGATAAAAACAGTGTGTTTTTAAACTAGTTTTTCTTTTGAAAATTCTAGTTTTAATAAGAAATTTAATAGAGTGAATCATTTATGGAAAACCTACTACATTGCAAGGCATTATCTAGTCTGTGAAAGATCAATGAAAAGCAGTACTTGCTGTCAAGAATATTTTAATCATCTATCTAATTACGTTTGTGTAGCACTGAACTTTTAAAGTGTCTCCGCATAGTAAAATCGAAAGAGCATTGAACTCGACTTGAAGAGATCAGAGATAAAGTTCCAACTCTCCTAATGAGCTTAAAAATGTCTCTTTCTGAGTCTCAGTTCTCTCATCTGTAAAATGAACATAAATGAGCATATCATCTTCTCTAGCACACAGGTCATCATGATAATCAAAAGAGATGATATGGGTGGAAACCAATGGATAACATTCAATACAAAAATCTTTATAGAAATAAGTCAGTCTGTAATTAGAATTTTAATATTTTCAAAATAAAATTATGAAAATTAATTTTCCTATTACTTCAGTATACTTAAGAATTATTTAAGAATAATAATAGCAAATATTTATCCACTACTTATAATGGGAAACATGTTTTCTATGAATTATTGCATTTAAATCTCATAATAGCCCAATGACTTAGATAATATTATCCTCCATATAGAAAATAAGGCATAGCAGAGATAAATAATTTGTCCAAAGACATAGAACTAGTAAGTATTGCCAGGAATTAAATCCAGGCAAGCTAATTCTAGAGCCATGCTTTAAACCTCAGCTTTTTTGATATATTCCAAAATATTCTGTAAAGGAAAATATCACTATGAAGCAGTTAATTTGAACAAAAACCTGCATTTTAAATTACTAACACTAATCAGTATAAGTTTTGAAATCCCTGATTAATTCTGTTTTGCTGCATTCAATTTTTAAATTTTTATTATTATTTATTTATTATAAAGGAAAATGGAGAAAACTTAAATGTACAAGATAAATACTTTACACAACACTGTTATGATAGATCATTACTCAGTCAAAAATAATGTATAAGATATACATGGCTTGGAAATTAATGAGTATTATTAAGCAAAAAAAGTAACTTTTCAAACATGTAGAAAAACTCAATTTTCATAAAAATGTTATATGTACAGAAAAAAACTGGGAATGATAAACACAAATGTTAACAACTGCTATTTATTAGTAATTTTATGTATCTTACATCCCCAAATTTTCTATAATAAATATTCAAAGTTTTTGCCATCAGGACAAAGTTGCTTCAACAAACAACCTAGCCATGACCACTGAAGCACAAAGTGATCTGGATGCTTCTCTGGTCTGTGAACATGTATTTATGGAAAGTCTAGAAAAGTTTTCTAGGCACTAGGGATTCAGCAGCAGCAAAGCAAAGTCTGTATATAGGTAAAGAATTAAATATATTTACACTAAGAACAAACAAAGGAAGAGAACCTCAACCTATAATGAAGCTTCAGCCTTGTCACTCTGACATTAATCATATCTTCCTACTGACATGTGGGCCCTTTTCCCCTATTCAAAAAAGGGCCTCAAATGTTTTGTTCAATTTTTTTCTCAATTAAATTGTGGGTCATCCATCCTTTCGAAACATGGCAACAAAGCACAGCATTAATGTGGACACAAAAAAAATGCTGATTAAGAATCTTAAGGACTTAAGGGAATTCATTGAGATTTCCTACCCCTGATGACAGTTTCCACCCCTTACTAGTCTTTAGAGAAGGGAGAAGGGAAGAATGTTGCTTCATTTAACTTATTAAATATCCCCATACAATCAATATTATCTTTTCACTTATTTATTGTTCAGAAATGATTTTCTAACTGTGAAACTCTATTGTATTGAAATAATTTATAACGTTTAAACATTTAAACTTCACTATGTTCTTCAGCACCAAGCCCAGCTATTCAGGAGAAGTCATTTTAGTATTAGCAGTTAAAATACATTGTGGTTTAAAATATATCCAGACATAAGATATATAACATACATAACAAAAAATACATTTAAAAAGCTAAAATCGTCTCTTCTATCCCCCTAAAAATAACTTTACTGTATTAACTTCTTTTAACCTGTTCTTTAAATCTCAAAATATTTGTGGGAGTTGGTGAGCCTCACGTCCTATTGCTCCATCATCTTCTCTCCTTCTTTCATATATATGAAAACCACGTTTTAAAAATATGAAAAAGTATTTATAAGACCAGATACATAAAAGTAAGAGAAGGAAGGAAAGAACAAGGGAGGAAAGTGGGCAGGAAAAAAAGAAGGGAGAAGAAAGTGAAAGAAAAAAAGAAATGAGAAAACACTCACCTCTAAGGACCAGATCCCAAACTTCATCAATTTGCTGATGGGTTGGGAAATGACCACAGTCATTGAAGTATTTAAGGAGCTCACTTCTGTCTAATCCTTGCCAACCTTCTCTTTTGGCAAACATTGTTTCATAGACTACAAGGAAAAATATAACAGGAAATATTCTCTTTGTAAATAATGTATCAAATACATGCCCCATCTGAAAGTATCATTCAGATTGTTCACTCCAGTTTTAATTTGATGTTTAATGATAAGCCTCCCAGATGAGAGCCTCCTGCAGAAGCTTAGAGGAAGTGGGCCTGCTTCTCCCTCTGCCATTTCACAGGAGTGAAATTCCGACTTGCTTCCCCAAACAGAACACGGGCATCCTCTGGCCTGGTTTATCTGACACTGGTCCACAGACTCTCCATACATCGATGTTCAAACCAAAACATAAGACATAGCTTTGATGTCAGTGTCAGGGTTTCTGGGGCCTGCCTTCTGTTGGTCCATTTCAGCAGTCATTTTTTATTAGTTTTAATTAGTTTCCCTATTTTTTTCATCTATTTTTAATTCCTACCCACATTCTGATTACTTGACTTGCTGATTTCACTTTGGACTGCTTACTCTGCTTCTCATTTTGCCCTTATAATGTTTCTTTTTCATTCAATGACTTCATGCATTCCTAGTCTTCTTACATCTGATTCTGATTTCCTCTCCATCAAAGAATTTATGATAATTATAATTAAATAATAAAACTGTACAATTAAATAATATAGGTCTACAATTGCATTATTAATAACCATTTCTCTCCATGGTACAATGTAAAGTCTATAATGTCTTGTTTATCACATTACCTAGAATGGTGTAATGTCTTTATTGAAGAATCAATGAGATGTAACAAATTGTGAGGACATATTTATATAGTTACACTGTTTTTTTAAACTACTTATGCATTTTATATTTTACTTATTTTCAGAGGGTGTATTATTTTTGTTATTCTTACCAGTTAAGCTACTCTTCTTATTATGCTATATAAAATATTTAATGGTATATAAGACTTTCTTCTTTATAAATTTTAGTTGCATAATACACACAATTTTAATATAATGCTAATTTTTAAAGAAAAATTGAAATGTAATAGGTAATACTAAATAGTAAAGATGAAAGCCATACAAAATGGGATAAAATATAGAATAAATTTCCTATTTGTCTCAGCATATTTTCCATTCCACTTCTCCAAAGGGAGTCGCTTAATATGTTTCTTAAGATCCATGATATAATAATCTGTGTGAATGTAATTGTGTTTAAATATATGTATTTTATTTTGTAAAAAAAAAAAAATTTAAAGAACAAGCATTCTCCCTAAACCATGCAAACCAATCACTAGATATTATTGAACATGAAAAGAAAATTGTATACAGTGATGAATATATTTTCTTTGGAATTAGTTAACTAGCTAGTTACCTACAATTATAAAAGAGCTATGAAGATACAGCTGAAGGGTAAGATTTAAAATGTTCTTTAATTACTGCATGATAGATAGTCTCTTACCACTATGCATTCAGAATTGTCAATTCAAACTGTTTCCAATTTGAATTCTACCAAGTTTTCTTAATTAGTTTCTAACAAGATTTGCTTCATTAACAGAGTTTTTATTATTGTTGTAATTAAAAATAATTATGGAATATGTGCACACTCCTCAAATTAAAAAATAAATAAATAAAAATTTTTAAAAAATGACTTAGTGCATTCCTACTTGCTACTTAAAGGTCTTTTGTCACTCCTGGATCAAGGCTTCCCCAGAAAACCGTTCAGTTGGGTCATCCCTCAGCTATTTCCCATACTTGGCATTTGACAGGGATTATATAATGACCAAATGAATTAAGCGTAGTTCTCCATTTAATTTTTTTTTCAAAAAGGTAATACTGAGTCTCCATGCTGAAGTGTATGGATTAGCCCCATGAATCTGGTTGTTAATCAGCATTTACAAACTGTGCCTCTGAACAAGTTTAGCTCTGAAATATGGACTTCCAAAGACAAAGAGAACCAGAGTGGTTTCTAACAGAAGCTAACATATCATCCTGGCAATCAACCACATGGGTTTCATTTTCGATCCATTCATTCATTCACTCATTCAGTTGAGATGGACAGACCTAACACATCAACCAGTTCAAGAAGTATTTAGTGATTTCCTGAAGATGAGTAGCTATTCCAGACCCCGAAACGCAGCAGAAAATAAACATAAACTTCTATTTAGTATATCTACGACTTTTTCTCTCTATTCAAATAAGTAAGCTAGAGCGGTTGCTGTTGATGGCTCCATTCATGTTGCCTTACCTGTTACATTTCTGTGCTTGGTGACCTGACTTTCAATTGCCAGTATCTGCATTTCATTGCCTAAGGGCTCCCTCTGGCTGCAAGACTTCACTCAGCCCACCTGTGCAAGGAGCCAGCCAACGTTCCCATTGCAGCAACCTTTCATCTCTATCTGGGGGTGGGGGTTGGTGGATACAGACCTGGCACTTGAGGCAGGATGGCTACACTGTTCTCTAGAGGGATTAAGTGATGGTTGTCCACATGGTAATCTGCTCGATAATGTACTTTGTTCTTCCTTCCATCTCTTCCCTGTCATTTCTCCCTTCTGCTAACAGTATTTCCTGGGGTCAACTCCCAAGTAAGATAACTGAACTCAGTTCTCTAGTGGTGCAGTGGGTTAAGGATCTGGCATTGTTACTGCAGTGGCTTGGGCCACTGCTGTGGCACAGGTTCGATCCCTGAACTTCTACACGCCACAGCTTTGGACAAAAATAATTACCTAAAAAAGATAGTTCAACTCTCTCTCACTTTTTAAAGGATTTTTTTTTTTTTAAGTAAAAGGAGTTCCAGCAGCTCCCCCATGACAGAAGAGTTTTCTCTTTTTCTGCCTCTCTCACTTGTTTTCTCTTTCTCCCTTATTCTTCCTGCCTTTTCAACTCTCAAATACTTTTCTCCTTTCTGCTTTTTTCTCTGAAAAGCAGGCTGCTGGACTTGGTGAACTGATCTGAGTTCCATGACTCACATAAAATCTCTCCCTCTTTCCTTCTCTCTGATCACTTTCTTCCTCCTAACTCAAAGAATGCTGGTTATTGGCAAATATTTTTGGTACATAATTTTAGCATAATTAATAAACTAAATGAAAACGATCAACTTCAAAAAATATTTGTGAGACCTGATAAACCAGGCATTTGTTAATAGGGAGTGTGTATTAATGAACATAACAGACACAGTCCTTGTCTTCATGGAACTTACAGTCCACTGTAAAATAGACAGTTTATGATTAGCTAGAACTTCCAAAAAATGCAGCACTTTTACATTATAAGGCAATAATAAATTAAATGTGATTCTGATTAAATATGATTTACTTGCATCATTTTCTTATTTTTTTAAAAAAGTTATAAAAGCAATTTTAAGTTTAAAGTTGAGAAGGAGATAGGTACAGAAGTATCTCATACGACCTTTACTACCCCTCAAGCACAGCCTCCCCTCAATTATCAACATCACTCTCCAGAGTAGTGCATTTGTTACCAACGATAGACCTACACAGACACATCACAGTCACTAAAGGCAACAGTATACCCTATGATTCACTCTTGGTATTGTAGATTCTTTGGGTTTGGACAAATGTATAATAATATGTATCCATCACTGCAGTATTGTACAAAATAGTTTCACTGTCCTAAAACTCCTTGTGCCTGCCAATTCATCCTTCCCCCCATCCCATCCCACTCCTGGCAACCACTGATCTCTTTATTTTCTCCAGTTTCACTTTTTCCAGAATATCAGATAGTTGGAATCATATAGGATGCAGCCTTTTCAGATTGGCTTCTTTCACTTAATACTACACACTGATTTCTTCTGTTATTCTTATTATTTCTTTTCTGTTTATTTTGGATTTAATTTGCTCTTTTTCAAGGTTCTTAAAGTGCAGACTTAGGTTACTGATTTTAGATCTTTCTTCCATTCTAATATATGCATTTAATGATATAAATTTCCATTTAAGGGAGTTCCCATTGTGGCGTAGTGGTTAACGAATCCGACTAAGAACCATGAGGTTGAGGGTTTGATCCCTGGCCTTGCTCAGTGGGTTAAGGATCCGGCGTTGCCGTGAGCTGTGGTGTAGGTTGCAGATGCAGCTCAGATCCCACATTGCTGTGGCTCTGGTGTAGGCCTGTGACTACAGCCGGTAGCTACAGCTCCGATTCGACCCCTAGCCTGGGAACTTCCATATGCCATGGGAGCGGCCCAAGAAATGGAAAAAGACAAAAAAAAAAAAAATTCCATTTAAGCACAGCTTTGCATCCCACATATTTTTATATTTTCATTTTTATTTAGTGCAAAATAATTTTGATTTCTCTTTAGATTTCTTTTTTCCCCCATGTGTTATTTAGAAATCTGTAGTTTAATCTTCACTTTTTTGGGAATTTTTCAATTATCTTTCAGTTGCTGATTTCCTATTTAGTTTCACTGTGGTCTCAGAGGAGACATTGTATAGGTTCTATTATTTTAAATGTGTTAAGGTACATTTATGGCCCAGAATATGATTTATCTTGGTGAATGTTCCATGAGACCTTGAGAAAACTGTGTATTGTGATGTTGGATGAAGTAGTGTAGTTATGTCATTTACATCCAGTTGATGAATGGTATTGTTGAGGTCAACTATGTCTTTCCCAATCTGTTTTGCTTGATCTATTTTTTATAGTGGAGCACTGAAGTCTCCAACTGGGACAGTGGATTCATCTCTTTCTCCTTGTAGTTCTATCAGTTTTTGCTTTACATGCTATATTGTCAGGAACATACACAGTTAGAATTGCTAATGTCTTCTTAGACAATTGACTCCCTTTATCATTAAGCAATGCCTTTCTTCAACTTTGATTAGTTTCCATAATTTACAGTCTGCTCTTTCTGAAATTAATACAGCTACTCCTGCTTTTGATTAGTGTTTCTTCTCCATCCATTTACTTTAATCTATATATGTCTTTGTATTAAAAGTGAGTTTCCTGTTAGAGCATATAGTTGGGTTGTGTTTTGGTCTGCTTTGACAATATCTGTCTTTTAATTGGTGCATTCACATCATTTAACATTCAAAGTGATTACTGATAAAGCTGGATTTATATCTACTGTATCCAATAGGTTTTCCATTTGTTGCCCCTGTTCTTTGTTCTTGTGTCTTCTACTTTTGCCATGCCTTTTACACTTTTAATTAATTTTCTATGACTACACTTTCTCCCATTTCATAGCATATCTATTATACTTTTTTTAAACTTTTTTAATGGTTGCTCTAAAGTTCACAATATACATTTATAAGTAATCTAAATCCACTTTCAAATATCACTATCCTACTTCATGGGTAGTGCAAATATCTTGCAACAACAGAATAATCCTAATTCCTCCCTCCCATCCCTTGTATAATAGCTGTCATTCATATATATATATATATATATATATATATATATATATACACACACACACACATCTATAATTAGCATATATAACTATACCCAAGCTATATATTCTATTTTAATTGAGTATGTTGCTAATATTACTCTGAACAAACTTTTATGGTTGATCACTTAGAAATAAGAAAAGCAAATGTTTTACTTTGCTTTCTTATTTCTTCTTCAATGCTCTTCTTTACTTTTTGTAGTCTGAGTTTCTGGTCTATATTATTTGCCTTCTCTCTAAAAATCTTTTAAGTCTTTTTGCAAGACAGATCTACTGGCAACAAATTCCCTCAATTTCTGTTTGTCTGAGAAAGTCCTTAATTTTTTAAGGATGATTTTGCAAGGAACATAATTCGATGTTGGTGTTTTGTTTCACTCAACACTTTATTTCATGCCATTCTTCTTGGTTGCATGCTTTTGGATATATCATATGTAATTTTTTTTTCCCTCCAGAGTCAAAGTGCTTTGTCTGTCTAGCTTCTTTTAGAATTTTTTTATCTTTAATTTTCTGTAGATGGTTCTGCTTGGTGTTCTCTGGGATTCCTAGATTTACAGTTTGGTAACTGACATGAATTTGGGGGAAATTCTCCTCATTACTGTTATAAATATTTCTTATATTCCTTTCTCTCTTTTTTCTCCCTCTCGTATTCTCATACATTACTCCTTTTGTAGTTACCCCACAGTCCCTGGATATTTTGTTCTGTTTTTTATTTCAGTCTATGTTCTCTTTGCTTTTCAGTGTTCAAAGATTATATGGGTATAATTTCTAGCTCAGAGAACCTTTCCTCAGCCACTAATAAGCCCATCAAAGGCATTCTTCATTTCTGTTATAGGCTTTTTGTTGTTTTTGTTGCTGTTGTTGTTGTTAACATTTCTTTGGGGTTCTTTATTAGAATTTCCATCTTTTTGCCTACACTGCCCATCTGTTCTTGCATGCTGTATATTTTATCCATAATTCACATATTAATCATATTTGTTTTAAATCCCCAGCCTGAAAATTCCAACATTCCTTCCCTGCTGGTTCTGAAGTCTTTACAACTTGTGGGGGGATTTCTGAATTTTTGTAAACCTTGAAATTTTTTCTTGATAGCTAGACATGACATATTGGGTAAAAAGAATTGCTGTAAAAAATGTGGTGATAAGTTGTTAGGGGAGGAGAAGTGTTCCAATGTTTCTTTCGGTCTCATTCTTTTATTGAACCTGTCTCTGGACTATGATCTTCATGAGGGTTTCCCAATTTTTTTCTTCCCCTTCAGGTTGGACAGGATATTCACAGTGGACTGGGGTTGCGTATTTCCTATCCACGTGTTAGTTAGGCTCTGATAATAGCCAGCAGATTAGGCTATGGATAATTACTTTTCTCTGAAGGCAAGCCTTAAGAATGGAGTGCTCTGGCATATTTCAAAATCATTCATTTATTCATATTTATTATGGGAATCTGGTTGAGTTCCTGGAGATAAACATCACAGTATTGCAGAGGCCCCTCTATGACTGAATCCTCCTGGAATTTCTAACTCTCAGAGTTGTCCACACTGAGCCTTCAGTCATTCATTAGTTACAGTTCATTTTTCTTACCCCAGAACTGATTCCCACATCAGTTTCTGCTCATGAGTCTCTGCTCTGGTAAGCTGAGACTCCCTGAATTTGCATGTCTGTGTCTCCTATCTCAGAGGCAATAGTTTGCTATGTTCTTCCCTCTATTATAGATCTAAAAAAAGTTGTAGACTTTTTAGTCTGTTCAGCATATTTTATCTTCTTAGATGGAGGGAAGCTCCTTACACATGGAAACAGAAACAAGTACTCCTCATTTATTTATTATTTATTTATTTATTTATTTATTTATTTATTTATTTTTGTCTTTTTGCCATTTCCAGGGCCTCTCCCGCAGCTTATGGAGGTTCCCAGGCTAGAGGTCTAATCGGAGCTGTAGCTGCCAGCATATACCAAGGGCCACAGCAACACAGGATCCAAGCCATGTCTGCAACCTACACCACAATTCATGGCAACGCCAGATCCTTAACCCACTGAACAAGGCCAGGGATCGAACCTGCAACTTCACGGTTCCTAGTTGGATTCGTTAACCACTGAGCCATGATGGGAACTTTATTTTTTAACCAAAAAAATTGGATGTGATATTCATCCTAATCCTAAGCAATACTAAATTCATTAAAAATTCTCTATCAAATTAAGATAGAAATTGGGAAACTTGTTTTTGTTTTGTTTTTTCAGGGCCACACCTGCAGCACATGGAAGTTCCCAGGCTAGGCATTGAATCAGAGCTGCAGCTGCTGGCCTAGCCCACAGCCACAGCAACACAGGATATGAGCCACATCTGCAAACTATACTTCAGTTCACAGCAACACTAGATCCTTATCTGACAGATCGAGGCCAGGGATTGAAATGTATCCTCATGGGTAGCAGTTGGGTTTGTAACCTGCTGGATCACAATGGAAACTCCCAAGAAACTTGTTCTTTGTATAAAATTTGAACATTAAAGAGCATCATGTTAATGGATATCTTATTTAGTCTCCTCGATGTCCATTAATTGTTCTTCTGTTATCAAAATGTAGTTTTCCTTTTGGGAGAAACCCTTACCCACAATGAATACAGCTTCTATGCAACTATCAAGCAAATTTCTCTGCCCTCTCATGGCAAAGTGTTGGACACATAACTACTCAAGCTAATCCAATCAGGTGTTTTCTTCCTAGAATTTGAATTTAAAACTCAAGAACAAAGTCATAAAGTGCTAGCATCTTATCTATCCCTACTTTTGGTTCCCTAGCTCCCTAGAGCAACCCTGGTTCATGTCCTGTATGAAATTTGATTCTTTAGCTATCTTTCCTTTATCTTTCCTTTAAACTTCCTTTTTTGTTTTGGTTAGCAAGCATGAGCTTTCTGTTGTTTATAAACAAAAGACCATAATAAATTAATCCAATGTGTCACTTTAAAATGCAAATAGCTTAGAGCAATAAAAAAAATGTGGTCTACTTGTGTTGTCTATGGGTAATTATATATAAATTTTCTTTCTTTTGGCTGACCTCATGGCACGAGGAAGTTCCTGGGCCAGAGATCAAATCTGAGCTGCAGCTGTGACATGCATCTCAGCTGCCAGATCCCTGACCCACTGTGCCAAGCTTGGGATAGAACCGGCACTTTCACAGAAACAAACCGGATCATTAACCCACTGCACCAGAGCAGGAACTCCTATATGTAAATTTTCAATGGTTAAATTAATTGCAAATCTAAAATCAAATAAAAAACGACAGTATCACTTACATTTTTTTCTGTCCATCCATTCCTCTAGCTCTGCAAGGTTTATTATTTGCCTTGTCCTCCAAAGACCAAGTCGATATTTGATACGATAGATTAGTTTGCAATACTTGTTTATAACTGCTCTCAAATCTGGTCCATGACACAAGGCCTATGAAACAGCAATACAGACAAATGAATTCCTTATGTAATAATGCTATTTATATTTAATCTGATTTTACTCTATTCCTTTCATCTGTCTCACCCAGTTTCTCAGATTATGGATATATTTATTTAAGTTATAAACTAGGGTGGTTAAATACATGCATTATAGAGAAAGTCTCCCTAAAGTTTAGAGAGCTTCATTTTGACTTGCTTTGTCATCACATACTCATTCTTCTCATAAAACAGAGATCTCAGAGGTAGATATTTTCATAGCAGCTTCCTAAGTGTCCAGATTTCTATAATACATAGATCACTCAGCCAGAAAAAAAAATAAGATTTTTATTATGGCATTACTCTGTAATAGATGATTCTTGCCTAAGCTATCCATTCTAGGTATTAACATCCTGGTATTTTCTTTCTTTTGAAAATTGCATATTTATGTCTTTTACCTATTTTTTACTGCTTTTTTTTTCAGGTTTTACTTATTGATTTCTTTTAAAAATCTGAATATTAAAGAAATTAATCATTTTCAGCATATGTGCAAATGTTTATTAGTTTACCTTTTATCTCTGACTATATTTTTCTGTATATACATTTTCTACAGTCTACCACAACAGACTTTTAAAAATTAAAGTGTACAAATTCATGTATTTCAGGTGTTCTTTTTCTTTTCTAAGCAGCCATTTCCATTTTCTCTATCAATTTATTTTTACATTTTATAATTTCTAGCTCATGAATTTCTCAACTTATCTTTATTAATTCCTTTTTAAGATACATTTTTCCTCTTCTTGACTTCTTGAATTAAAGACTTAATTCATCTATTTTCATTATTTTTTTTTAGAAATTTCATTATTTTTTAAGGTCATGAAATTTCCTCTGAATCAGTTTTCCTTTGATGTACTTTGCATACCATTATACAAGTGAAAACACTGAAGCATATTAATCTTTAAATAACTTCCCAAGGTCCTATAGTTAGTAAGTTGCAGAATTGGTTCTGAAATCAAAACAGGGATACTCTAGAGCCCACACTTTTAATCATATACTATATTCCTCAGTATATTGTATACTTGTAAATTATACAACTTGGGTTCTTTACCACTGAGGCATGACAAGGAACTCCCACTACTTTCCTTTTCTCCCTTCTCATTCCATCTGAATTCCATCAGAATCAGGCAGATTCTGAGTGTTTGCTAATGTCTTTCAACACTGAGTAACACTTTCCAATGTGTATTTTTAATATGTCTTTTGTTCAATAGGCTCTTGTCATTTCGTTGTTGTTACTGTTTTGTTTTAAATAATGAATTGGTCACACTTTTGGAACATTCTTCATAATTCAGATCTTAGTAGGAAACAGAACTCACCTCCTACAATTTGAAATCGATTTCTGTGGTAGAGTAACTGTGGCAGCAATATCCATTTTTCAAGAAGCAGTACAGCATCTGCATCAGACTCTGTGCAGTATCTGGCTAGAGTTCTGGCTAGAGTCCTGAGAATTACCTATGGTAGCCTTTATCATTCCTTCAATGTTTCTGAGCTTAATTCTTCAGACTTCTGACCAATATTCTACTTAATATCAATCTGTCAGTAGATTTATTTTGCTTATAATTAAGAATCAAGTATTGTTTTAATTGTATTCTTAGAACATGAGCCAAAAGGTCCCTGCCTGGAGCACTGCTTAGTTGAATGATGACATTTGCTAAGCAGGCAGAGGGCAGTGGGCAGCCACCAAACCCAATTTGAGTGTTTTCCCTCCAAATTCAATAAAACCTTCTTGTGGACACAACCTGTCTTGTGAAGAAACCATTCTCATGGATACTAGTCAGGTTCATTTCTGCTGAGCCACAATGGGAACTTCCCTAAGAAATGGCTCTCAGATATGAGGCATTCAGAAGGATGCTTAGGAAGTTCTCATGTTTAAGAGGTTGGTTCAGTGAAAATGGCAATAGTCCTTCTGTGTGGTTCTTACTATAGCATGCCTCTCTGCTAGCTTTCTGTACAGAAACATGCCTCAGTTACAATGCTAGGTCATCTCAATATGTAAATCTTTCACCATATTTCTAAATGTTTCTCAAGATAGAATTAATCAGAAAAAATGTACAAATTGATATTTACAACAGCAATATTGCAACAAGAGAATGCAAATTACTGATTATAATTTTCCAATCCATGCTGACTTAAAGTGTAAATGTATCAGACTTGTCATACATTAGCATTTAAAACTTTTTCCAAATAAGAGTCTGCTTTATTATTTGATACATGGTCATATCTTTTAGGGTTTTTTTTTTTAAGTAGTGAATTGATTGCTTGTTTAGAGAATTCCACTACTATATGATACTTAGGAGGACTTAATTTATTTGATTGCTATAGAGAGTAGCTTCTTTTCATGTTTACTAGCCATTTATCTTTTTCCTACTGTGAAATACTAGTGAAATGTCTTCTACCTATTTTGCCTATGCCTTCAATCCTAGGGGCATTAGAAATCACTGACCTAACCCTCTTCATTACACGGTGTCTGAACTTCCTTGCCCTAGCGTATTCTGGTTTCTTCATACCTCTCTTGCTACTGCTTCATTGTTTGTAGAATCCTCATCTCTGCCTTTCCCCTTGAGCACCACTACTTCTCCCTCTTACCTTTACATGCCTCTCTCCTTGTTCTCTATACTCCTTCTGGACAATGGACAATGACAGCAATACCAGTGACTCCAGAGTGCATCACTAATAATGATTCTCAAATCTATGGATGAGGGCAGGGTACAGGAGGGCATCCTTGGTCAGGGAGCTGAATCAAAACGTGCAGAAAGGACCTCCAAAATTTTACATCCTCTCATCCCATCTTCCATCATGTCAAAAATAATTTATTCAAAAACATGTGTCAAGAGTGTTCTCACAATGAATTACATTCTAGTGGAAGGGACAATAGTCTAATAAACAATATGTATGTATTAGGTGGCAGTAAGTGATATGAAGAACAATAGTGTTTTAAATGGAGTAGTGAGTAAGCAGAGGAGGTGTTATTTTTGTAGGGTAGTATGGGTCATGGGTCAGGCTTTTTGATAATGTAACAATAAGCAGAGACATGAATAAATTAAGAGATTCATGCATTCACTGGGGAAAGCACGCTCTCAGAGATAAAGTGTGAATCACTGCCAAATTGACCTACTTTTATGGGTGGGAGGGTTTTATATTCTTCTTAAGATTTGTTGAGGTAGAAAGAGTTTAACAACTACTAGGAGTGGCTCAGGAGTAACAAACCTGACTAGAATCCATGAGGATGCAGGTTCGATCCCTGGCCTCGCTCAGTGGGTTAAGGATCTTGCATTGCCATGAGCTGTGATGTAGGTCACAGGTGCAGCTCAGATCTGGCATTGCTGTGACTTAGGTCAACAGCTGAAGCTCGGATTCAACCCCTAGCCTGGGAACTTCCATCTGCTGTGGGTGTAGCCCTAAAAAAAAAAAAAAAAAAAAAAAAAAAAAAAAGAGAGAGAGAGAAAATTTAAGAAATACTGATGACTCTCAAATGTATCCCTATGGCCCAAACTTCCTTGTAATCTTTAGACTCATATACCCATATGCTTCCCTGACATCTCAAGGATGTTTCTCTGGCACTTCAACCTAAGTACTGAAAAGTAGACTCTTTTTCCTTTCCTTTCCTCCCCTCCCCCCACCACTTCCTCTCAAGTTCCTCTTGAGTTCTATATTTCACAACCATCCACCAGGTTGTCCAATACAAAACCTGGGAACCATTCGAGACTCCTCCCACTCTCTTATCCATAAATTCCATTAAATGAAATGTCCTATCCACTGTCCACTTCTCTAACCCCTACCAAGCCACCACCATCATGTACTGGATTATTGAAAAAGCATATGAGTTGTTCTTTCTCTAATTTTGTCACCCTCTTTCCCCAATTCATTGTCCAGACTTTTCTAAAATAAAAACTCTATTCACATCACTGAACTGCTTTAAAGTCATCCACCCCATATACTAATTATAAACTCCTTAGTATGACCATAGCTTTTAAGAACATTGTTAACCAGCTTCCTCTTCCACAACTATCCTTCCAACCATCTCCCGGCCCCTAACATTCTATCTCACCTAAGGCCATTGATACCTTCTTTCCTGGTGCTATAACTCCCTCAGCCTCCAGGTCTGCAAGACACAACACAACTAGGTCTCAATCTGTTGGCACTACCCAACACCAGACACAGCCCTTTGGGTTGAATGGTCTAAGTTCTCTAATAATACCTAAGACTTCTCTTAGTTATCTCCATTTCTGTGTGGACTTTTTGCTCTATGCACCAAGAAAGAAGTGAGATGCAGTAACTAGCAACTATTATCAAACTTTTAAAAAAGTATTCTGGACTATATTAATATGTTGTAATACAGAACTATATTAATATAGTTCTGGGAGCTAACACATTTATGTCATAAACATGTTCTGTACAAGGTCACCAAGTTCATGGATCCATGAATAGGCTGCAGGACTTTCTTATTCCTTCTTTTTTGGAGATAATGGAGGTAAAGCCACGCTTTATCAAATTTTCAAGGGATAATGTAACCCCCAAAAGATTAAAGACCACTGACCTATGCATTGAAACCCAGATTTCCAGGATTTCTCCAATTTTATTTACTCAACAAATGTTTATTCAAAGAACACTTTTTTATTGCAACCACCATTCTACATTTTGGAATTTCAGTATTTTGGACAAATAGCAACTGAACATATAAACTTAAAACCAAAATTGAAAATTATAAATATTCAGAGAAAAAGATTGACATTAAGGAAAATCTTAGAGGCCTTACACTGAGAAAAATACTGTTTTTGTGTCTTTATGATTTTTTTCCTGGATCACATCAACTTATACCAAGACACATGCAAACAAACAGCACAGAAATTTTAAAAGGAAGAGATACTCTGAGTGGTTGAAATAAATAATGCTGATAGTTAAATGCAGCAATCTCTGTGGTGGCCTTATGACTGACATAATTCAATGCTGCTTCATTATTTCTAAATAACCCAAACTGGAGCATTTCACAGAAAATGGTGGAAAGTGTACAGTCTCTTGAGGTACCTTAGAATAACAATGTAGTAGACCCTGCCTACAGCCGCAAGCTCGAAGTGCCAAGCAAACAATATGACTATGGAAGTTTCCCGGTGGAGGGATTGCCATGGTGCTGACAATTACCAGTGATTTGCTGTGCAGCCTCTAGAGCAAAAATTCTAGCAAAGAATTCCCTCAATGGCAACCCTGCACACAGCCTCTGTCCTGGAAGTGGACTGTCTATGGGTTACAGGCCTGCCACACACCACAGTAGCACTTCGACAATAAGCAAAACACTAACCATATCAACAGAGCAGCCATCAACATACAAAGCAGCATGCCAATGGTGGAATAAAAAGGAAAATCCATGATCATAACACCTTTTATAACCAAATCAAAGTCAACAATCTATACTTGCTCAGACCCTTTTAAAAGTGCTTCCCCTTCTTTTCATCTCAACTCTACCTCCACATAGAAATTCAACATTTTCTCTCCTTTTCACTATCATCTTGGGCCCATTCTTTCTCTCTAACTTTTCTAGACCCATTTTGTCCCAGAGGTTATGCATGATGCTACAAGTCTCCGCAACATCAGCATATGCTACAGGTAAAATTATAATATCGATGTATTATATATACATCATGTGTATATGTTATATTTATTTATATGTTTTTACATTTTTATATATATATGTGAATCATTAGAGTGCCTTGATAAACTTCTACAACTCTATTTTGTTGAATGAATTCATTCATTCAAAAGACATTTGTCAAACAGCTACCATATGCCAAGCACTATTCTAGGCATTTGAACACAGTAGCAAGCAAGTCAGGAAACAACATAAAGATACACAAACAAGTCAATAAACAAGAAAAAGAAACAGATAATAAGTGGATATAATTAAAACATGAGAGACTGTATGTATCAAAACAGTATATATGTATATGGTGCTATAAATATAAAAATAGAGAATGTACTCAAAGACAGGTCATATAAATTGCAGTGCCCATGATAGACATGTAAACAAAAGGTCAAAATGTAGAGGACTGGGCAAAACAATGACCAAAGATGGAGCGATCAGTTCTGCTCGACAGACCAGAGAAGGTGTCTAGGCAGGTACACTTAAAGAAGATCTCAAAGAATGAATTGGAAAAAAAAAGAACAAAGTAATGCCATTTGCAGCAATATAGATGGAACTAGAGATGCTCATACTAAGTGAAGTAAGTCAGAAAGAGAAAGACAAATACCATATCACTTATACTTGGAATCTAATATATGGCACAAATGAACCTTTCCACAGAAAAGAAAATCATGGACTTGGAGAACAGACTTGTGGTTGCCAAGGGCGAGGGGGAGGGAGTGGGATGGACTGGGAACCCGGAATTAATAGATGCAAACTGTTGTATTTGGAATGGATGAGCAATGAGATCCTGCTATATAGCACTGGGAACTACATTTGGTCATTTATGATGGAGCATGATGGGGGATAATATGAGAAAAAGAATGTATATATAAATGTGTGACTAGGTCACTTTGCTGTACAGTAGAAAATTGACAGAACACTATAAACCAACTATAATGGAAAAAATAATCATTTTTAAAAAAGAATGAATCAAAGTTTTTGGAAAATTAAGAGAGGAAGAGTATTCTAGCCTGGGAGATAAGTGTAAAATGTAAGACAACAGGAAAGGATTAAAGGATTAGGGTTTTGCTAGAGCATATAGCATTAATGAGGAAGTATTATATGAGCGCATAGATTATTATTGAGGATGTATTATATTAGAGCATAGGGTATTAATGGGGCCATGGGTGCTATGTTAGAGAATTCATAGTTCATCTGATAAGCAATAGGGGGCCATCAAAAGACTATAAAAATGGAATAAGGTAATGAGAGTGGAATTTCCTCAACTGTACATGACAGATTAGATGGGGGTAGGCCTATAGGCAGGGAGATAAGTTAAGAGGCTACTGCAGTTCTCCATGTGAGGGTTGATGAATAGAAGCTCTAGCATAAGCCGAGAGAGGAAAAGCAACACAAGAGACATTAAGGAAGTGGTGACCAACTGAATACAGGGCTGAGAAAGTTGAAGGAGTCTGAGAAAACTCCAGGTGTATAGCTTGGGAAAGGGGTAGTAGAAAAGTTTACCAAAGTAGGCAGTACAGGAAAAGAAGAGCTTTGTGGAATAAGAAAATGAGTTCATTTAAGGCTCTGTGGAGTTTGATTTCACTATGGGCCTTTCAAATAGGCAATTAAATGCCTAAACCTAGACCTCTGGAGATAGGTCTCAGATACAGCTTTAGAAGAGATTAGGGAGCAGTCAGCATAAAGTAGTTTAAGTCAATGATATAATAGGTAGAATAAGTAGGCGCTTTGGGGTCAGACAGATATGGGCTTGAATTCCAGCTCTGTCACTTATCAGCAGGGGAACTCAGATCAAATGATTTAACTTCCCCAAGCATCAGTTTCTTCACCTATAAAATGAACACAGCAGCTACCTCACAGAATTACTGAAAGATTAACTATATAGGATGTTTACTTACTTCAGAGTTTTACATGCATAATCACATTTAATCATCAGAACTACAAATGTTGTTATGTATACATATTAATGCATGTATAAATATACACAGAGAGGCAAATGGACTGCCTTCTAACACTATCACTGTGTTCTCAGAGATTTGCACCTGGGTGCTCACAGCAAGGCCATCTGAGAGAGTTCCTGCCAGGAAACCCAGGAATTCAAGTAGGCATTCCTGATCTAGTCTTCTACTTCTAATTGGTTTTCCAAATTAATTTATTACTAGTACAACTTTAACCCCCAAGGTGAGAACATTTTTGGATTTTTTTGGATTCTCTCAAAGGTTTTCCAAAATCCATCCACTCAGATTCTTCTGCATTTGCTTGACCAAAATAGGTCCTTGTCATTTATTCTGAACATCAGGATTGCTGTTGATAAAAGTTGCTCAGGTGGCTGTGTGTATGCGTGTGTAGTTTCTTCTTACAATGAACATTTATGCTCTGTGAGAATACCCAAGAGGGTGGGAAGTGGAGGAAAGTTGTTTCAAAGGGAGAATAAGGTAGCATAGGAGAAACAAAATCAACACAAAGATAGGTGGTCCCAGCATTAGCACAAAAGTAGTCCCAGAACTGTTGGGTTAAGGGTAAGCCAGGTATTTGTTCACGGTCTCCAGCTTGACACAATCTGAAACTGTCACAAGAGTAGATTATCCATGACATTTTCTTAAACCAAAGAATGTAGACAGAAATTTATTTAGAAAAATCACAGACCAGGTGACTTTCAATATTCTGTGAAATTGAATCTAAATGTTCACTGATGGATGAGTGGATAAAGAAGATGTGGTATATATACACAATGAGATATTGCTCAGCCAAAAAAAAAAAAAAAAAAAAAAGAAACATTTCCATTTGGAGAGACCTAAAAGGTGTTATCCTAAGTGAGATAAATCACATAGAAAAAGACAAATACTGCATGATTTCACTTATATAAGAAATATAAAAAGCAAAACAAATGAACAAACATAACAAAACAGAAAGAGTCATAGATACAAACAGGTTTTTGCCAGAGGAAAGGGGGTTGGGAGGAGGAGAGAAACAGGTGACAGAGATTAAGAGGTATAAACTTCCAGGTGCAAAATATACCTCATGGGTATGAAATGTACAGTATAGGGAATATGCTCAATAACTACATAGTATCTTCGTATGATGACGAATGATAACTAGACTTGTTATGATCATTTTGAAATGTAGAGAAATATCAAATCCTTATGTTGTGTAACAGGAACTAACAGTGTTATTGGTCAACTACACTTAAAAAACAAACAAACTCAGAAAGAGATCAGATTTGTGATTATCAGAAGCAGGAGGTGAGGAAAGGTACAAACTTCCATTTACAAGATTAGTAAGTGCTAGGGATGTAATGTACAAAAGGATAAATATAATTACAACTGCTATGTTATATACAAAAGTTGTCAACAGTGTAAGTCCTAAGAGTTCTAATCACAAGGCAAGATTTTTTTTCCTGTTTCTTAATTTTGTATCTACATGAGATGATGAATGTTCACTAAATTCAGTGCAGTAATCATTTCATGAAATATGTATGTCAAATCATTATACTATACACTTTAAACTTGTACGGTGCTGTATGTAAATTATATCTCAGAAAAACTGAGAGAAAAAAAGAAGTTTTAAACACATTATATAATATTTAACATACGCTTTACCTTGATCATTATTCTTTGGAATCTTTTGCGTTCGAGCCACCCTCGGACATGCGCCTGCATGATGGTGACCATTCTAACTATGTTTTTGGTAATTGCGATTTTTTTTCTTCCCCGGAACACTTGAAAGATTTCTATGTGTGGTCCAATTCTTTTAACTTTATTGTCAAGTTTATCACTTTTACCTAGAATAGGTTTTAGGCTAAAAATAAAATAGAAAACTTTCTTGTTATACTCACCAAGAAAACTAAACACTTCTGAAAAGTCTTAAATTCATTTCATAATTAATATATTGAAATAGGAAATACATTATAATTAGCACATGAACTCATTATATATATACACATATATACACTATAAACACACATACATATGTGTGTATATACATACACTAAATACACACATACATATAATGTATATATAGACTATATACATACATATAATGTATGTATATACACAGACCATATGTATAGTGTATATACACATTACATATATATACAATGTATATACACAGACTATATAGACACATGTATAATGTGTATATATATATACACACACTATATATTCATACATATAATGTGTGTATATATATATGATCTGAACATGTCAATAGGGTTGTCCAAAGAAGGCAGAATATGCCAGAATCAACATAGTATGTATAAAATTAACCTTCTGAAGAAAGGAAATCCAAAAGAAAGTGAATCCATCAAAGCTTCTCCACAACTATTCAAAAGAGAGAGGTAATATCAAAGGAACAACACATTTTCATATGACAGGGCCCATCAGTCAAAATAACTTCCCTGTCCCAGATGCTATTTTAAAGACTGCTTCAAAATTATTTTGCACTGATACTTTGCTTACATCTTCTGAAAAGTAATTTTATTTTCCAAATGCTCTCAACTGAGAGTCAGGGTAGTGTATCAATAAGGCCTTGGACTGCAGGATCTGAGAGTGAGGGGTCATACTGAAAACCATGACAGGCCCTGCACTACCGCTGTAAGTGGCCCTTGAAGTGACGATAACTGTGTGTGAAAACTACAGACTTTCTACTAGGAACAGACTGGAACCTTGGTAATCTTGTGTTTGTTTTTTTCCTTGATATATCTGTTGTATTTTTTGTACAGTTGTTGGTTTTTTCCCAGTCTTCCCTAGTTCAAAGTATAGTTTTCTTGCAGTTTTTAGCATACAAACATCTTTTTTCTTATTTAAGAATTTTATTGGAGTAGAGTTGACTTATAGTTGTATGAGCAAAGTGAGTCACTAATACATATACATATGTCCATTCTCTTTTCCCATAGAGGTTATTACAAAACATTGAGTAGATCTCCTGGTTCTATACAGTAGGTCCTTGTTAGGTATCTATTTTCCATACTGTTTTTTGTTTCTGCATCTTTCACAGCTGAAGTTACAATGAGATGCCCAGGTCATTTCACATTCCAGAGCCAAGTCTTGCCTTAAAGTGCACTGTATGTAGACCTCTGAATCACAGACCCAACTTTCTCGATTTCTAAAGTAACTATTGCTGACTTTTCTTTCTGCAATTTCCCCCTGGGTCTGTTTTGATATTTTCATTATGCTGATTCTGTTTTTCTCATGGTCATTAGTTGTCTTCCCTTAGTGACTTAAACACTGGAAGTCTGACTTTTTGATTACTGGACACAGCCATCTAGTATCTGGGGGGCAGTAGATGATAGATAACATGAGATTTTTTTCATTTGTCTTTTCTGTTAGTTTGTCTTGAAGCTTGTGGGATCTTCTGATATGCTGTGTATTACATTCCATTTGAAGACCAGTATAGCTGAAATCATTAAGACATAATTTTGTACCCACAAGAATGGAGATCAGCTCCAGATCAAGAGCCTTTCAAAACAAGTATTCTTTGGAGATCCTTTGACTCCTGGACCTTTCTACTCCCAAGTAGTCACTACTGACCACTGAGATTTGCTCAGGCACAGAAAACTGTCTTCCAAACTGACTTCTGACCTACAGCTAAGGATAGAACCAAGGCTCTTATTTCTCCTTGGGTTTATGTGTGTCAATGAAAAATGCTCTTTCTGTTCCTTGCAAAAGGAAATTAGCCTTGTATGATGTTCCTGTTAACTGTAGTTCTTCTGTATTTTTGGGTTGGTTCGTTCTCTCATTCTCTCGAGAAAACTTCTGGAGATGAAAAAGTCAAAAATATATAGCATTTTGTGCTGTGGAGAAAAACTGAAATAGACAAAGCTACCAGAAAAGGAAAAGAAAATGAAGCCAAGTTTTCTTTTTGTTTGTTTAAATTAAGATTGATTTAGAAGAGCACAGAAAAGAAGGCGCTCTGCCTTCTCTGAGTATTTTTTTGCTGGGTTAATATAGTAATTTTTATGAACAGGTCTTCATGTATGAGATAAACTGGGAAGACAGAGGATATAGAAATGATTACTCTGGCTTATCCAGGGTTTCAAGACCTACTGTGAAGTCAAAAGAGTCTGAGTTTGTGACATTTTCTCCTTTCTCACAGAAGAAGTCAGAGAAGTCTTCTAGAAATACCTAAATGAGCCAAATTTATAGTTACAGTTCCATGTTCTAATAATAGGGTGTATATAAATCTTAAAGGCATACATGTGATTGACTGTAAGGTGATGTGTGATGTGTATTGCTGACGTACCAGCAGCAGTCACTGGAGTTCTACTGATCTCCTAAGTTACCTGAATGGTACAGAGTTCTTAATCAGGTACTACAGAGAGAGAGAGAATGTGTGAGCGAGGGGGTTGGGAGGAAGGAGAAGAATTAAAATTAGGCATTCTGCTTAAAATCTATAGTTGATTTGAGTGACTGGAACCACACCAATTAAAAGAATTATGGAGAAATGCAAACATGTTTACAATATGATGGATCTGTTTTGTCCATTTCTTATCAATTGAAAAAGAAAAGAATTTTATCTTAGGCCCTAGCCATATGGACTTTGATCAGTAGCACATCTCTAAACATTTGGAATGTCCAAAATAAAAGAAAGGGAAATGTGAAACTGAAGAATAATTTATAGAAGGCTTGATGGAAAGTGAATTGTGTTTATAAATAATGGGTTTGAAAAGAAGCTACGAAATATGCCAATTTTTGACAAAGTTAGGCTAGTTTTGATGAACTTAATCTTAAAATAGAGAAATGCTTATGAATCTTTGACTATAATCTGTTACATAGGCGGTATACGAAATAAGTAAAATTAGAATTTGATTTTCTTTATGTTATACTGAGAAACTGATTTTTGAGTACACGGTCTTCTCCTAATATGACAGAGAAAAAGTCATTCAGTGTCTTCATTATAGTTTTACTAGGAAACAAAAGTTCCTTATACCACTTTGCGATATTTCTTACAAAATCTGGCATTCTTAATATCTAATGTTACTTGTGGCTATAATCCTTTTTTTTTTTTTTTAAACTCTAAAGGTACCTATTACTTCTTCCTCTTCTGAAAATTCTTTCTGATTTAAATTCAAACCCCCAATTCAAAACAAACTGTTGTGATGTCTTTTTAACCTCTTTTGGGTGTTCCATATGGCTTACAAGACCATGCCAAAAGATTTTTTCCTCCCCTATATAAAAGGAGGGATGCTAGAAATGGGAAGGTATGTTTGGCATGGTTGTTACATATATGATCAAAGACGGTCCTTATAAATTGGTGCCTATGCTGTTAACTTCTTACACCCTGCTGGCTCCAAATTCAAAATTCTTAAACATCCAATTGTTTTAAATATGGCTTAAATGAGCACATTTTTTAGCCATTTAGAGCTTGCCTGCTTCGCATTTCCCATGAAACTATAACCAAAATCTACTAGCCGGAGGTAAGACAAACCTTGAGGCCATAAAGTACCCTCAGTCACTGCTGCCTGTTGGAGCTCTGACCCAGAGACTTCCGATCTTGCTGCTGAGTTATATCCCTTACACAAGAAGCCCCCTCTGTGACTTTCCCTCCCACAGGAGTTTCCTTACCACTTCCCCTTCCAATGGTGGCTCTATGTCACAGTCTCCAGAAGGTCCTCTGCTATGAGGGACTTGCCCTCTCACGGAAATCTGTCCATGTGATGCCCTGCCAGAGGCCAGCTCCGGCGGCCAGGGAGTGTACACTTTTCCCAAAGGAGAGGGACAAGCGTCGGCTTTTGCAATGGAGACAGCCTCTTTGTCCCTTCTTTCAGGGCGCTGGACAGCTCAAATTTTATTGGAATAAGTGGTTGATTATATAGACAGTTTCTAACTACAGATTACATCATAGTGTTAAAAGTACATTGGTTAACTTTTACATGGTACAGCAGCTATACATCATGTTCTAAGATCTTTGTTTTAACTAAATTTAGTGAGTACAATTTAAGGGCAATTAGGTACAATACATCATGTGGAAAGGAGGAGACTCAGTACAAATCATCCCATGGCCAGCAAGTCTCCACAAGTTGAAGAGGTCATGGACACAAGAATTGGGCATTCACAAATCTTGTTTTTAGACTGGTGCTTATCTTTAAAGCATTACAGCAGGGAGACAGTGTAAGAAAATATAAACCAACTTAACTAGCTAACACTTAAAAGCTTCTATAACTCATAGCTAGGTGTCTTTTGGTCAAGAATAATATATGTCTAACTTCTATGAACCTCATTAAAACCCTAACTCTAAAGTTTACTATATAACTAGTTAGTAGATAAACACTATGTTTTAATTAAGTTGGATTTAAATGGGGGAAAGTCCTTCAGGATGAAATTCTTATCATATTATTGTTGTAACTTTGTTAAATCACAAATCATCACAGGAAAATAAGAATGGAAAATAAGAATAATAAGCAAATAATCAGGAAAGACGGAGGAAAACTGAATAACAAATAAAACAACAGGAAAGACTAGGTCACCCGAGAAACAATCCATGTTCTCCAGCGCAAACATGGAAATTGTTTTCCCAGGAAAGCCCCAATTCTTCCCCATCAACATCAAAATGAGAGCTGTGTAACCTGAGGTCTGCCCTCGGCTTGTACCATACAGGCAGGCTTTCATCCTGACCAGAAGCCTACCTTCGGCTTGTACTGTTCAGGTGAACTTTTATCCTGACCAGAACCCCACCTTCAGCTTGTACCGTTCAGGTGAGCCCCCTTCCTTGGTTAGGAACCTGCCTTCAGGTTTTTCTGCCATCAGGCAAGCTCCTTTTTTTTTGAGTCCCTGCATCTTCTAGGCTCCCCGCAATGCCCAAATAAAGCCTGTTAAGTGCTGTTGCCACCTCATGGCCATGTTGTTTGATGATCCCCATGATCCCTGAACTCATTACAATGGTCCTTAGTTTTACTGAATTCAGCTTTACTATATCAAAAGCTGTCCTATTTATCAAAGTCCAAACTATGAAAAGAAATCAAAGAAAAGCTCTCCTTAAGTTAACATGTAACAACTAAAATATTATTAATATAAACGTAGTAGAAGCACACTGTGGTAAAATGATTGCATTGATGGCCGATTAATGCCTCCTTATATCTCTATCTTTGCGAGATGATTTTATAGCCCCACCCATCAAGAGGTGGAATCAAATTAGCCACCTATGAGTCTAGACTGGCCCTGTGAGCTGCTGCGGCCAAGAGAATCCAATGGAAGAGATGCTGTGCCAGTTCTCAGCACAGGCCCCAAGAGGCCTTACAGGGTTCCATTCTCTTGGAGATCAACATCTACATGAGAATAAGCCAGCAAGTCTCCAAAGGATGAGAGAACACAGAAAAGAGACAGGATATACCTACTTGAATGAGCCAGGGTAATATCAGCTGGCTTGCTACATGAGAAATCACAGTTTTTGTTTTCAACCACTAAATTTTGTGATGTTATTGTAGCAATGAATTACTGATACGCGCACTTCTAGTTTTACTCAAAGGCTAATACAGTAGCTGTCAAATTGATTTATTATTTATTTATTTATTTTTGCTTTTTTAGGGCCACACCTGCAGCATATGGAGATTCCCAGCTTAGGGGTCGAATCTAAGCTACAGCTGCCAACCTACACTACAGCCACAGTAACATGAGATCGGAGCTGCATCTGGGACCTATACCACAGCGCATGGCAATGCCAGATCCTTAACCCACTGAGCAAGGCCAGGGATCAAACCTACATTCTCATGGATCCTAGTGGGATTCATTAACTGCTGAGCTACGAAAGGAACTCCCAAACTGATTTTTTAAATGATTTTATTTCAGAGGTAAATTATCTGTCAAGTAATCACACTCATGTCAAATACTTCATGGGATAAATTTTTTAAAAACTTGAGGCTTTTTAAAAGTACTTCAATCCTTCTTTTTTCTTTCTTTTTTCTTTTTGTTCTTTTTAGGGTCACACTCACAGCATATGGAAGTTCCCAGGCTAGGGGACGAATCAGAGGTGCAATCGCCAGCCTACACCACAGCCACAGCAATACGAGATCTGAGCCACGTCTGCAACCTACACCACAGCTCATGGCAATGCCTGATCCTTAACCCACCGAGGGAGGCCTGGGGTGGAACTGACATCCTCGTGGATACTAATCGAGTTCTTAACCTGCTGAGTCACAGCAGGAACACCAATATGTTCTTATTTCAAGGTGATCAATGAACAAATCCTAGTGGAATGAGTAAGTATGACTTCAATAGAGGATTCTATTCACCTCCACTAAACATATATTATTCTATTCAGTTGTAACTTCAACAGGTGGCTTCTGCCTTTCTCTCCCCAAAGCCCTAATATAACTTATAGCTCATAAATTATGTCCTCTGAAAGAAACAGCAAAAGAATGATAAGCTTATGACGAATGGATTCTCTTAATTTATAGTGGAAGACATGAATGCAGGCTTATCAATTTAAGCTGATATCATAATCATGAATCTGCTGTGACTCTTTTCATCCAGAAATGGACAACCTCCTGTGGTAGGCTGCTTAATTCAAGATCAGCAAAGTAAGAATTGATTATCTAGGATGGAATAAATGGTTCAAATTATGGTTGATATTTATTTTTTAATAAAACATACTTAGTAAATTACCTTTCTTTGTCAGGATCTCTATTTAAATTTCAATTTATTTGGCTTCATTTTTACAAACTATAATGGAATATCCTTTAAACAGTATGTAAATAACTCCAACTAACCCCTCAAAACTTAAGAAAAAAATTCTAATGAAAAATTTAAATAAATCCTAAGTTAAAATTTTTTAGATGTAATTATGTAGAAATTAAAAACACATTAACTTATTTTATCTATAAAACAATGTAGCATAATAGTTTAAATATATACAAGATGCCATTACTGAGTTCCATTACATAACTATTTACCTACAAAGTTTCAGTGAGTCAACACTTTTTTCTACCATAATATAATTTAAAAATCTAGTTTGTATCAATTTTTACATATTAAAGATATCACATTTAAAGGCAAGTCAAAAAAAAAGAGAGAGAGAGAAAAGAAAAAAACAAAGGCAGGTCATTTAACTAGATATGGTGGCTCCTATTAAGACATGAAACATCACTTATTATGTGAATGTGATGGCCACTAAGTCCTACATAACTAGCCTGGTATCTCCTCTACTGGTTAAGGAATTTCTAGCAGACAAGAATGTCACTTCCTGACAAGAAAAGAATATTGGATAAATTGAGGATATGAAAGAAAGAGAATGAGCACACCATTATATGTAATAAAGTAAAACCTAGAAGAGGAAAACAGAATGATTCCTAAATCACAACCTTAAGAGAAGAACTGATAAGGGCAATAAAATTATCTTTGCCACATACAATCATTTTAAAAGAATTTGACACTAGGGGTTTTCTCCCTCTTCTAGACAGCAGTTACTGCTGCCTTAGGATCACATGAGTCTAGTTTTGTTAACCATGCAGTATAAACATCTTTTGTTTTAACCATCACCTCTTATTCCGCTTATGTTATTGAAACTGGCCCAATAAACAACCAAGTTAATGATACTGAACCAAAAGTTGCTGAACAAATTTGGTCAAAATCATGCTTTATGAGTGGGACTTGATCAAAAGGTAGGGCTGAGAAACCAAACTGGCAACTTGTCTTTCCTCCATTGTGAGATGACATATTTCACAAATGACATATTATGTACAATATCTCAGGGTCAGGGGAAGAAAGACATCTTCTGTTCTGTGATAAACATAAGCGATTCTTTCTAGCAAGCATTCATCTCCAACAGATTTAAAATCTTGAGAAAAGCACAATGTATAAGGAAATCCACCCTAGTTTCATTTTATGATGGAAGATTTTCAGAAACAAGTACCTAAGAAATGACATCTAATCAATAGATTATTATCTCATAAAAGTGATGTTTATGAAGACTAGGTAATAACTTGAGAAAATACTTATGATGTTAAAAAATTATACCAAAAGAATATTAAGTTACATGCATCATAAGATTGCAACATTTTTAATGACATATATAAATAAGGTCAGAAAGAAGCATGTCAGAATGTTATTAGTGACTACTAACTCAGTGGTTCTGAATCAAGGGTGGCATCAGAACCATCTGAGAAGTATTCTCAAGAAACTCTTGCTCAGGAACTACACTCATAGATTCTGACTCATTAATTTCTCCAACGAAACCCATGCAAATCCCTGAATAAATACCAAGTTGTAAATACACAATACTGGAGTTCCCATTGTGGCTCAGCAGTTAATGAATCCGACTAGGAACCATGAGGTTGCAGGTTCGATCCCTGGCCTTTCTCAGTGGGTTAAGCATCCAGCATTGCCATGAGCTGTGGTGTAGGTTGCAGACACGGCTCAGATACCACGTTGCTGTGGCTGTGGTGTAGGCTGACAGCTACAGCTCCAACTTGACCCCTAGCCTGGGAACCTCCATATGCCGCAGGAGCGGCCTAAGAAATGGCAAAAAGACAAAAAAAAAAGAAAGAAAGAAACAATACTAAATGTAAAGAAAAATGATTTGTTTTACATTTTCTTTATATTTGAAGTAGAACAATACGCATTGTATAATATAAAAGAAAATTATAACTAAATCCATTAATATCAGCAATAGTAGCAATCATTTTGGGGGGCAGCACACTGCACCCACAGCATATTAAAGTTCTCAAGCCAGGAATCGAATCTGAGCCACAGCTGCAACCTACACCACAGCCATGGCAATGCCAGATCCCTGACCCACTGGACTGGGTCGAGGATCAAACCCATGCCATCACAGGGACAACACCAGATCCTTAACCTATTGTGCCACAGAAGGAACTCCATTAGTAGCATCTTTTATTAAGCATTTACTCCCAATGTACTTTCTCCTTTAACCCTCAAAATAATTTTATTGGATAAATGTTTCTATTCTGATTTTATAAATTGATGCTGAGAGAAATGAGGTGACTCCCTAAGATCATGAAACTGTAATTAACACATATTTCAAAGCCCACCTTGTCTTATATATGATAAAACCAATAGGGGACAAACTTATGTCATACTTCAGTAAGGCTGGCATTGGCAGTCCCCAATTCTCGGTGGTTAGGATAATTTGGGTGACTGGCTTCAGGGTGTTTTATTCTTTTGTTTGTTTTGGAGGTACTAAAAGACAGTCATACCACATATTCTTACTCTATTACATAAATGGTTAACTTCATGCAGAGTATAAAAATCAGTAGTAAGTAGAGAAGATGGGGGAAATATATTGTGACTGTCACATATACAGAGGCTGAGTAACCTCGTCTGAATTAGAGAATCGGTAGGAACTATCCTTTGCTTACCTCTTTAAATGTAAATTTACCTTCCTTCATAATGTCAATACAGTTCTGATATGGAGAGAATGGGCATTTTTACAGCCATCAAAGAGCCTCTATAAAACTCTTAGACCAACAGGTACAAATTCCAGTTATAAAATACCTAAGTCCTGGAGATACAAGGTACATGATGGCAACTATAGTTAATACTACTATATTGTACACTTGAAACTTGCTAATAGAGGAGCTCTTAAAAGTACTCAGCACAAGAAAATTAAGTTTGTAACTCTGTGAAGTTATGGATGCTTACTAGACTTTCTGTGATCATTTTACAATATATACAAATACCAAACCATTACCCTGTACACCTGAAACGAATGTGATGTTACATGCCAATTATATCTCAATTTTGAAAACTCTTTTAGAAAGTCTTTATGGAGATAAAAATGTGAATCATTAGAGGATAGATACAAAACCAGTCTTCACCATAGAAGAGATGACCCTCTCTGGCCCCAAGGCACCTCTTACTAAAGTCCCTCTAAAAAGCTTGCAAGACTGGAGCCAAAGAGCTGAATCTGATTCTTTCAGTTGAGGTGTGACAAATCTATGATCAAGGTATCACATCAAAGGGTTTTCAGTGAGAGAAGAAATCATTAAGCAAGATTACATGTGAGAAAAGATACAATAAGTTAACCAGTAAGTTAATCATGTCTGAATATTAGACACTGAGCCTGGCAAACATTTGAACAGGGAATTTCCTTTCAGCTGCTAATGCTTATATGATAATATATATTAAACACTAAATCAGTTTTAGAGTTTGGTTCAGATATTGCTACTAATTAGTTTTGGCTGATATTGAAGTATTTTGTATGCTTCATTTATAAGAGCACTCTTCGCCCATCTGTTCACAGGTTGAAAGTGATTAAAGGATACTTATTTTGGCTGTTGTAAAAGCCAAATACTTTTTAAGCTGCAAATATGTGACAAAACCAGTTCAGGATGCCAAGTTCAGAAACACATTAAAAGAGATTTGTGATGCTCCCTCCCCCCAACTCCTCTTCAAACCTGCATTGTCAAAAAGTAAAATCACTGCTTCCCTGATTAGACTAGCACGCCTGCTTTGTCCAAATGCTTGGCAATGTAGTTATAATTTACACAATTTACTCTGATTTGGATCCTCTGCTACCAAGCTGTGTCGAGGGCTTTCGTTTCCTGTACGTGCAGCCTTGAAGGAGAAACATGTGATGCCCTCGTGCTTTGAATGCTGGATCTGAAAGCAACTTGGCTAACAAGGGAAACAGGTCTGTGGCCTTCTTTAACGCCCTATATGAGATCTGTTCAGTTTAAAAACAATGCATTAAATTCAGCATGGGTGATAGAGATTTTTTAAGAATAGGGATGTAATACATTTCCTTGAATATATATTGTCTCGATATTATTTGAACTCCACTGCCAAATCTTCCCAAGGGTTTTAGTACTTTATGCTAGCAAAATCTATTCATTTAAAAAAGTCAAAACAGGATTCCTGGAACTTTAAAATTGGTGCAATCCTCCTGAAGTAGAAGATAACATCACTTTAATTCAGGCAATTTTTTTAAATAGTTAAATATCTGAATGAGATGCTTTTTCTTCTGTGCTTTCCATGTTCCTTTTGTGTTCTGATCCTTCCTCACAATGCTAGCATATGCCCTGACCCAAAAAAAACAAGAGCCCTCCTATTTTTGGTGGCTCCCAGTTGCAAAGCAATTTCTTTAACTAGATCCTATGGCGGGGGGGAAGGCTGAAATTCTATTTAAAGCCCCTGAGGGTACTTGCTTTAAATAGTTTACTACCTGACTAGTACCCACCCAGAAATGCTGAAATAATATAATGGGCTGGGAGGATTTCTTCTCCCTGCCCACACACCTCATTTTCCGTGGAAGTCATTCTCCCAGCCCATCAAGGTCATTATCTCTGGAAAAATGGGTTTTGTTTTTGTTGCTGCTGCTTGGTTTCCATTTCTCCACAGCTCTTCCTCAAAACAAGATAGAGATTTTTAAATTCCAAATTCAGTTCAAAAAAATGCAATCTTTCTTTCCTGCACAGGTAAACGTTTCAGAGGAGTGCCATTTATTATGAATGAAACTGAAATTATCATGTCACATAATAGAAAAGCAAAAGCAGAAAGGAAATACTGGTTTTGTTCAAATGTAATTGATTCTGACTTTATGGTCAAGGTAATCATGATGCACAACCAGGGAATTATCTTTAATACAAACATTTAAAATGGCTTTTTCTTGTACCTACGTGTTTTTATCTGTGCACACTGAAAAAAATTACCCCTGAAGACGCCTGTAATGACTAGGGTGTTTCTGCCAAAGGTGTAATGGGAGCTGATCTCTCTTTGCACAGAGACCAGAGTTGTCAATTTTTCACAAGCTTATCTATGGAACAGGGAACATAATGAGTGGTCTACTCTGTCTCCCAAAATATGAATTTATTCCTCTTGGGGTAGCCCTTTGCTTTCAACTCAAACTTTAGTCAGTCATGGAAGAGAACTGGCTCTACCCACTGCCACCCATCTTTCATCTCTGCTCAAAAAGAGCAGACAATGAAGATCAGTGCCTGTCCACAGATTCCTTGTCCCTGGAATTAGGGTCTGATAACGAAATAAATCCCCACAAGAATGCAGGTGATTCCAAAAATAATTTCCGATGTTATGCACAATGTTTTATTCCCAGCCACAGAAGTGTTTTCCAGGAATTGGGGAAGCAAGCATGCACAGAGTGAGGATTGGAAACCAGGTCAAATTCCTTGAGAAAAGCCGGGAATGTGGGCAATCTTCAGAGAAACCCAGAGTAGGTGGGACTTTGCCTCCCCTGCTTCCCATGCTTCCGCCTCCCTACTCTCCCTCCCTGTGAGTTCCGCCATGAAAAAGCAATTGAAAAATCTGGTTTCCCCTGCTTGAGACGGTCATTCATCCTCATTTTACCTTGGTGGGCAGGATGACTGTGATTTAGAGATGAGAACCTAAGTCTGCTCCCTCCCATTACTTCAGCTTGCTGCTCTCAGACGTTTTCCTTCTGACTCCACAGCAACATGTTTGCTTCTTTACCTACCAGGGTATTGTTCGTGTCAATAAAACAAAATGACTTTTTTAAGAAGCAGACAGACAAATTATTCATTGACCAAGAAATGGAGGAGGAGGAGGTCCTGCTCTAAAAGTACCTCCTCCCTGAGTACAGGCAAGGGCAAGCTTTCCATAGGAAAGAGGGCTACAGGGACGGTGGGGGGTGGGGGTCCTGTCACTTAGATGCATGAACATGGGTGGTGACTTCCTGGACCAGACGTTGCTGCTTCTCTGCCCTTTTACAGTCCTCCAGGGTTTGGATCAGAAGCAGATGGAACCAACAGGGTGCCCTTGGGTGGGGATAGGAATTTCAGCGTTAATATGAGATGATAATGAATAGTAGAGAGATCTTTGTCCCAATTTTGAAGTTAAACCAGTTTATACCAGTTTCTTGTGGTTAAGCCCTATAGTTCTTGTCCTATTAGCACAGACAGACCATACTGTCAGCTTGGTTTTCTGCAAATTTGCCTGGAGGGAAGTTTTAATTAGAAATGAGGGGCGGGCTTCCATGCTTCTTTGCCTAAGGCAGGAGTACTTGTGTTTTATAGCAACAGTTTAGGGACCCACAGGTAGCTCCCCTAGGGGGACAGAATCATACTTACACAGGGCTTTCTCCCCTTGAATCAGACCTGCCCAATTCTTTTTCCATGTACATATTATGCATATGAGAGAGGAAGTAAACTCTTCCAATCAGGGCTCCTCCATAGGAGAAAGCAGAAGTTCCCAATTCAGCCTGAAGCCTAAGCCAATATGCTCTAATTCAGTTTTATCAGAAAGCCCAACAATGGGCTACTTTGTGTCCTCTTTGGCCCACCTACTGGTTCAGTAATTTTTTTCCCCATCCAATCAAGTAAGATTAGGAAACCAGAGGTGCTGACATGCTGAATGAAGGTGACTCAAGGATTCTGGACTCTGCTCAGAACCCTAGGCTGCTGGCTGTCTACTACCCCCTCCTGCCCCTGGCTTGGGGGTAAGCCCTCCTGAGAAGATCCCATGGATGAGAGGATACGTGTAAAAGAAAGACACTGACACTCCACAATTAACAACTAAGAGGAAGCTGCAAGAGACTAGCAGTTTCTTAAGATTCCGAGTCAAGTAGACATTCTGAGAGCCAAGGAAATAGCCATAAGCAGAGAAAGCTGCAAAGCAAAAGAAGGAGGACACACCAAGCAGTATAAAATTAGGAAAAAGAAATAGATAACTAAGGCAATTATTTGGCCTAGACCTAGCCATCTTATTTCTCTTCATACACCAATGAAAAACAATCCTGAGGAAGGCAGAACTAGAAGACTGAAGGTGCAGTTAAATAACCAACTTGACTTGGAGGTAAGTGTCTGTGTTTAGAAACGGCAGCATTTCCCAGGAAACACAGTTCCCTCATAGCAATTCTCCCATATTGTTCCCATCACAGGATTATGGCGCTGAAGTACCATTAAGGTGATTTACCACTGCTCTATTAACTAAATAACCCTAGGAGTCAAAAGTAAAGGGAAATACTGGACATGGTCAAATATATCCTCTAGCATGCTACTCAAAGTGTGGTCTGGGGACCAGCAGCATCAGCAACACTTGGAGTTTTTTGGAAGTGCAATATCTCAGGCTAAAACTGTTTCTACTTTGCTCAAGAGGAAAGATCACCAGACTTAAAAGGATAGAATGAGTATGGATGGGAGAGAACTGAAGCTCAAAACAAGGAAAGGAAAGATGTCATAAACAAAATTAAAGTTGCTCTTAGTTAAATTTTCGAGGTTAGACAAATCATTTGCCAGACTCATCTGCTGATCGGCTATCTTTGAGAAACTGAAGAATGAATGTCATGTAAGAATTCTGGAGAACAGCAAATGTCTGCATTTTCAAAAAAGGAAAGAATATAAAAATTGCCAAGTATGAGCCAGTAAACTTAATATCAGATTGTATCAGTTATCAATTGGATGGAAAATAAAGTAGTCATGGTGCCAAGAGCCAGAATGTGTACAAAAAGAATGTCCTGCCATCCTGAATTCATTATTTTAATTTTATTATTGTTTTCATTTTGTTTTCACTGGATTGCTATACTGGGGAATAATTAATGATGCTTCTGCATTTCAGGAGGGCAAATTTCAAGTTGCTCCTAAAAACTTTGGAAACAAGGTAGAAAAATATCGGCTGACTGGGCAGTCTTGGGTGATAGAGTGGATAGTATCAATACTTGTTGAGATACAGATTATGGGAGAGAAGACATAGGAAGGGAATACATAATTACTTCCATTTTGAGACATGGTTAAGGGATATTCTAGTGAAGATACCCAGGAAGCAGTAGAAACCCTGAGTAGAAGCTATAAATGCCTGGAAAGGGAAGAAATTCATTAGAAGGCAAAGAAAAGATCCAAAAATTTAAATCATGAATCGAACGAATATATATTCACGTATCTACTCATTCATTCATTCAGTCGTTTAGTGCGAGATGCTCTTCTAGCATTGAGGATACGCTGATAAATAAAACAGAAACTTCCCTGTCCTCATTAAGCTTATGTTCTAGTGGGAGAGAAAGATAGTAATCACAGTAAACAAGTTAATTATGTTAGAAGGCCATATGTACTATAATAAAAAATAAAGCAGAATAAGGCACTTGGGGAGTGCTAACAGGGGTGGAAATTGCAACTGTAAATAGTGTGTCATGGCAGGTGTGAGATTTTTGAAAAGGTAGCATGTGAGCTAATCATCTGAGGCAAACGTGATAAGGAGCTGAATCCAAAGTTGAAATGTGATAGCTTTCCTTGTAAAGCTCTGTAGTTGGTTAATATATATGCTTATGCAAATAATTCCTCTCAGACTCAAGAGGATGGGTAGGTATCTTTCCTCCACCACTGTAGTCATTTACCACGTAGCTCAATTCTCAGGGCCTGTCACCCCTCTACGCTGAAATCCCTGAGAGCAACTACTTCTCTCTGTGTGCTTGGCAATATCTAATAGGTGAAAAGGAAGAAAAAGGTGCAGAGAAAGAAAAGGGACAGAAAGAAAAGGGACAGAAAAGAATAGAAGGGGGACACATTGAAACATCTGAGAAAGTCTCAGGGTTTGCTTGTTTGGGCTCTTATTTATTTTCCAGAATTTAAATCAATGTGGGTACTGCCCTTAAGAAACTGACCCCGAAAGCTGACGTATGATGGGCTTCATGAATTGATTGAGAGTGTCTACAGTCTGGTGTCACTCTAGACTGTACTCACAAAATTACATCTGAAGTACTCTGTTCTTTCCTAAGCATCACACTTTAAAAGGGACACTTCTGAGGGTGGTGGCACCTGTTCCTTTCCTCTGTTTTCACCTCCTTTTCCTCTGTGGAATTACACTTCTTCTCCCCTTGGGTGATTACTCCATGATTTGTCTAGAGCTGATCATGTCATCCAAGCCGGAAGGTCAACCAGAATATACCTGTGGGATGTGTGTGTGTTCCTTTTGGTGAGAGCAGGAAGTAAGTCAATTATAAATAGCTGGAAGCCAGCCATTTTCTTTTCCACATGGAGAAAGTCTGTAGTAAGAGGTTTCAAGGCCAAGCAGGGGCAAGTAGAGACTGAAAATTAATGAAAGAAGAGCACATCCTGAAGACATTACTTGAGTCTGTTGAATTAGCAGAGCCTGAGAAGTTAGGTAGATAGAAAGAATAGATGCCTGTCATGCTCTATGTTCTTCAAACCTCCACTTACTATGAGCAGATTTAAACACCATTTTGCTTAATTTGAATGAGCATTTCAATAAAGATGTTGTAAACTAATAGACAGATACAGATATGTTGTAATCTATAAAGACATTGTAAACCACAACACATGCACACACACCTTTATAAAGAAAAAGAGGGGAGTTCCCGTCGTGGCCCGTCGTGGCGCAGTGGTTAATGAATCCGACTAGGAACCATGAGGTTGCGGGTTCGGTCCCTGCCCTTGCTCAGTGGGTTAACGATCCGGCGTTGCCGTGAGCTGTGGTGTAGGTCGCAGACGCGGCTCGGATCCCGCGTTGCTATGGCTCTGGCGTAGGCCGGTGGCTACAGCTCCGATTCGACCCCTAGCCTGGGAACCTCCATATGCCGCGGGAGCGGCCCAAGAAATAGCAACAACAACAACAACAAAAAAAAAAAAAAAAAAAAAAGAAAGAAAGAAAAAGAGGGAGAATCCATAATGAGAAAACTGGTAACTAGAGCAGCTTCTAGGAGACAGAATTGGGAGTTCTCTAATGGTGTAGTGGTTAAGGATCCAGTGTTGTTGTCACTGCAGTGGCTCAGGAACTTTCACATGCCGAGAGCGCAGCCAAAAAAAAAAAAAAGAGAGAGAGAGAGAGTCATCAAGATCAGTACCAATGGGTACAATCTCAAGGGGGATAGATGCTGAGTTACACAGAGAACTGTCAAAAAATCAGAGCACTCCTTAGAATGCAATGGGATTCCACGGGAACAGAGACATTACAAATCCCTGGAGTTGTCAAGCAGAGGCTGTGTAGACACCATGTTATGGAGAAGACACACCCTTTGGATAGAGGGTTTCAGCCAAAAATCTCTAAGGTTCCTTCAACTATGAGATCCTATAATTTCCCAAAGACAAAACATAAAAGAGGAAGTATCACTAGAGAAATGTTATCCAAATATTTGGATAGAAATTTATTTTCAAAAAATGCTTAGGCTGGGTACATAAAAAAAAAAAAAAACTGTTCACAGAAGATATCTACCCATAAACAAGATAATGCTACTTTAGTAGGTGAAAAATTTTACTAGACACAAAAGTTATCAAGTGGTAAATTGTAAATGAGAGACAAATTCAGTAATTTTAGAGACGTAAAGGAAACATTCAAGTATCCAGCTAAATATCCAGACTCTGAAAGGTGAGTTTTAAGCTTAGACATGCTAATAAATGTGTTTTATTCCATTATATCAAAAAATGAGAAAATTTAGCACTGATAGCTCAATTTTACCTCTCAGTAACATACTAGTGGGTCATATCCAGATAATACTACCCTTTTAGTTCTAGAATGCCACCAAACTACATACTAAAAAGGTGAAAGGCAGATGACCACTGTCTGAACCTCTGACAGCAACAAATTTCATATTATGAATCCACAATAGAATGTTTTCCCTCTGTGAATTAAAGGCCCATAAATTGTTAAACACTTGGAAATCAGTCAGTCATTTTTATTAAAAAAAAAAAAGTATGTACTTTAGAACTCCAACAAAAGGAAAATTTATCACAGGAATCTGCAAGGGATCAACAGCTTACTGCAGAAAGACATCTAAAGAGAATAGGGTTTTTATTCATGGAATGCAATAGGTTACCTGAGAGTAGGAGATACTATTTGCAGTGGAGTAAGAGGTGATAAAGAAATCCAAGTGGGCCTCAAGGAAGCTATATGAAGAAAATGTAACTAGGTCACCATGCTGTACAGTAGAAAAAAAAAATGTATTGGGGAAATAACTATTAAAAATAATAATAATTTAAAAAAGGAAAATCTTTCTCACAGAAAATAAAAGTATAATTTCATCACAGTAGTACAACAGATTGCAATCCTGGCTCACAATTTTCGCTTCAATATTGAGAATAAACTGTGCACAAACGCATTATTTCCCTTTAGTTACCAATATAAACTGCTTTTTGATATTTTTATATATAATGATACCACACAAAATAACAGAAAATGTATTCAGCATGAGGAATTTAATGAAGAGATTAAAAAGATGATGCTAGGAAAAGGCAAGATTCCACATCACTGTGAAATGTCATCTAATTTTTACCTTTAGCGGTGTAAAAAAAGACCATATATATGTACACACACTATAGTTCATGTATGTACTACTCTAAAAACTAAAAATTAAGAGTTGCATCTATTTAGCTTTAATTCTTTCTGATCCAGAAATCTTACCATTTCAAATTTTTTTTTTTTTTTTTTTTTTTTTTTTTTTTTTTGTCTTTTTGCTATTTCTTTGGGCCGCTTCCGCGGCATATGGAGGTTCCCAGGCTAGGGGTCCAATCGGAGCTGTAGCCACCGGCCTACGCCAGAGCCACAGCAACACAGGATCTGAGCCGCGTCTGCAACCTACACCACAGCTCACGGCAACGCCAGATCGTTAACCCACTGAGCAAGGGCAGGGACCGAACCCGCTACCTCATGGTTCCTAGTCGGATTCGTTAACCACTGTGCCACGACGGGAACTCCCCATTTCAAATTTTATCATTTAAATTGAAATATTTGAGGAAGTAGAAACTTTCATTCAGAAATAATTTTGTTTTATAATGTTCGACTATGAAAATTATATCATCTAAATGTTGCGTGCGAGTTTGTACGAAATGAATATTTATAGCAGAACTGAAAATCAAGACAAGACCATCTCTTTCATAAAAACACACATATATTTAAGAACCCTGAAATAAAATCAAGTAGCCACCTGCATGGAATCTGCAACCTGGTAAATTTATTCCAAATGTGCTGGATTTGAGCATTATAGTTCTTTATTTAGTAATGCTGCTAATGAAAAGTCTTATGTACATCTGTACACATCTGTACAGCAAATGGACCTAAGCATTATTACATCATTTTTTTTACTTCTAAATTTTGAGATCTTCGCAACTGAAAAAAATAGGAAGATAGAGCAAAGAAATAGAAATTTGAAAATATGCTCATGATCTCTGAAAATTAGGACAAAAATAATCCTAACTTTGCCTTATCTACCACTATTTATCTATATAAGGCAACAAGTTCCACTCCTTCCCGAGAATAAGAGTGGTTACTCAAATTGGCAGTAATTTCAAATCAAGTGCAGCAACAGCATTTTTAGTTTGCTTAACTTCCTATCCCGCCTTTTAACAGCCCAGTGACTGCCTCCTTTAAAAACACTGCTGAGCAGGTGCAAAAACCAGTTCTATTTGCCAACTGGAGAGGTTTCCTGAAAAGCTTATGGGTTTGCGTAAATGAATTCCACCATTTTTTTTTTTCTATAACTAAGAAGAGGAGGGGGAATCAAATTCTCTTATATTTACTGTAGTCTGGCAATGGTAATATATGTGTGACCTATTTTCACCCTTGAAATGCAGAAGTGCTTCAGAAAGTGGCCAGTATCTTATTGAAGCTGACTGATGACTGATGGAAGGTTATAATAGACTATGTCTCATGCAGACTCTGACACCTCTGGCTGAAAAAATATGGGAAACTTCTAATAAGAAAAATTCTTTAAGACAAGCTTTAAAGGGTACCAACATTTGGATTCTAAAATTTTATGGAATTTCTATGATACAAATGGTACAGGATTTCAAATGAAGATATTCTTAATATTGTTTCACTTAAGTATTTTCAATGAAATGTGTCTGTATGTGAAATACGCATAGTTTTATATTATTCACTACTGTGCTTTATTTTCAGATTGTTTCACCTTCTTCTATCTTTCTTTCTCTAGAATTCTATCTAGTAATCTATTTTAATTACCAGAACCACTCTTGGACTTGCTAATTCATTAGATTCAGTCTACTTCTCCTCAGTAACCATCAGAAAGGTTGTTAAAATTTAAGATATAAATGTCAATAAAAGCAGCAAACCACATAAGAATTGAGAGTTGGATTCTAGTAATATTTGTTTGTTTTTTACTTTTGTGACCTTGAAGAAGTCACTTAATCTTTTTACTCTTCGTTTTCTCAACTGGAAAGTAAAAAGAATTGAATCAAGGGATCACTAAACTTCCATTCAGCCGTCATCCTCTAAAATGTTTACGATATTCCTACAAAACTTTGCTACAGCTCTCTATGCCTACAACAGATGGTGGACTATACAGGAAAAGTGTTTAGTATTCAGAGTAAGTAGCTGGTGGGTTCCAGGAAAATAACTATAATAAACACTCACCCTTCAGACCATATAATTTTTTTTATCATTGAAAGGGCTGGATTAAATTTTTATTTTTTATATGAGAAATATTTTTATTTAAAAGTTCTTGTAAAACACCTAATATATAATTAAACTTATTGAATGACTAATAGTTAAACTTACTTAATTTTACTGTAGTACTTATTATGTGATCACTGAACTACCTTTTCAATTATCATTTCAGGAATATCCCAACTTTTGAAAGTACATCTTATATTTATATCTAAATTTCTGACTGGTCTAAGTTTTAATGTAGTAACACCTATGAGGGGGAAAAAAAAGCTTCCCAAACTAACCAGGTAAAGAATATTTAGAAGAAAAAGACTTACACAAAAAGTTAGCATGATCAAATAGTTTTAAAAATGTATGCATGACAGTATTTTTTTCATTAAAGCAAGTATTTTTTGTGGGAAGATTTTTGATGACAGATTCGATTTCTTTAATAGACATGGGTCATATAGATTTTCTATTTGTTTTGTGTCACTTTTAGTATGTTGTCTTTTTTCAAGAATTTGTCCATTTCATCTTAGTTGTTGAATGTGCTATACGTGAAGTTATTCATATATTCTCTTATTCTTTTGATGGCTATAGAATATATAGTGATTCCACTTCTTTAATTTTTAGTATTGGTAATTTGAGTTTCATCTATCCTTTTTCTTAGTTTTGTTAGGAGCTTACAAATTCTGTTAATCTTTTCAAAGAACCAACTTTCAGCTTTGTTAATGTGCTTTAGTTTCTGTCTTCTATTTCATTGCTTTCTGTTCTTATCTCTGTAATGAATGTTACATGTACACTTAAAAGAAATATAGATTCCACAGTTGTTGAATGTAGTCTTCTATAAATGTTAATTAGGTCAAATCGGTCTGTCAGGTTTGTTCAAATCTGCTACATTGTTATTTATTGTTTTTACTAATTTTCCTATCAGTTACTAAAAGAGACAGTCACTGTTAAAGAGTTGTCCATTTTATTCTTCAACTCTATCGATTTCTGTTTTATTTCTGTTAAACCTGTTATTATTAATGCATATACATTTAGGATACATACCTAATTCTGATTAATTCACTCTTTTATAAGTATGAAGTGTCCTCTTTATTTCTGGAAATAGCCCTCTACTTTGATGTTAATACAGCACTCTATCACTCATTAGCTAGTTTTTTTCCATTGTTCTTCCTAACTTTCTACTTCCAAATAATACCTATTTCTATTCATTGTTTTATAAACAGCATACATTTTGTTCTTGTTTTTTTATCCAGCCAGACAAGCTTTCTTTTAATTGTACATATATTTTGTACCTGTAATATAAACTTTGGTACAGTTGGGTTTAAAACTACTATTTTCCTATTTGTTTTTTATTTCTTCCATATGTTCCTCTTTTCCTATCTTCTTTTGGATAAACCAATGGATTTCTGATATTCCATTTTGGTTTCTGTAAGGTTTACCTTTTTCTATTACAGTTGCTCTGAGAAATATATAATTGCATTTGTAACATATCACAATCTACAAAGAATTAATATCACTACACATGAACCAAAAGAAATGTGCAAGAGTGTAAGTCCATTACTTTTGCTATTCCACTTCTTTAATTTCTGCATATACCTTGCTTATAAGTACCATAATAATGTTATGATTTTGCCTTAGATGTTCAATTTTAAAATAATTGGAAAAAATACTTTTTCATATATTTCCATCATATATTTTCTATTTTAAACATTTATTTCCTCATGTAGATTCAAATTTCCAACAGGTGTCATTTCTTTCATCATGAACAATATAGTGTCATTTCTTTAACTGAGCTGAAAATTTCTTTTTTCAACCTCAATATTGAGAGATAGTTTCACTAAATATGGAATTATCAGTTGATAATTTTTTTTTCATTTAGCACGTTAAATATTTAATTTCTTTGCCTTCTGGTCTGCCTCATTTCCAATGAGAAGACACTCATCGTTCTCAGAATTGTAACCCTCTGTACAATGTGCATTTTCCCCAATGGTTATTTTGAAGGTTTTTATTTGCCTCCACTTCTCAATTCTTTGACTATGATGTGCCTACATGTGATTCTTCTTCTATTTATCTTGGTTAGATGTGATGATCTTCTTGGATCTATAAAGATGTTTTCCATTAAATCTGGAAATTTCCAGCCATTATTTCTTCAACTACTTCTTCTGCTTTATTCTATTTCTCTTCTTCTTCTGAGACTCCAGTTCACATATGGTGGGCCACTTGACAGCAGTAAGCCAGTTTACAGGTCAATCAGATTTTGTTCATTTGTTTCCTCACTGTTTTCTTTTCTTCAGATTAGTCTCTAAAGAACTATAAGCTCACTAATACTCTGCAATATGTTGTTCAACCATCCAATGAAATTTTCATATCAGATATAGTATTTCTCGGTTCTGGAATTCTCATTTGATTATTTTCCTTATAGTTTCTACTGATGCAGTGTGATCCTCTGTTACTATTAACATTTTTTTCCCTGAAGCTCTTGAACAATTATATTAACTGCTTTAGAGCTCTTATCTGTTATTTCCAATTTTATGGATATCTTTTACTTTGATGTAACCCAGATTTTCCTGTTTCTTAACACGTCTAATATTTTATTTGCTGTGTACTAAAACCCTGTACATTGTAGTGACTTTGTATTACGTTACTGTCCTTGAGAGAATGCTGATTGTTTTTTGTTTTTTTTTTTTTAACTCTAGGTGGTACATAAGTTACCTGGTTTATCATCCTGAACTTGAGGAGGCTTAGTTTTATGCCTTTGTTGGGGGTCAATCTGTTTGTTTCATCCTTTGTGCTAAGGCAAACACCTTAGTCCTGGGACATAATTTCTACTCATTGTTGTCAGCCTTTGAAGACTACCATGGAATAACTGGGGTGTTCACTAAGTCCCTGCCATTTGGTAGGACTTTACCTCTAATTTTTGTCTATCTCTATGGTGAATAGCAACTGAATTCTCTGCCTAGGCTTTACATTCCATAAATGTAAGGAGTCTATCTTGTTCACACTGTCCTTAGCACCTAAAAGAGCAGGTGCTTAATGTTTGTTGTTAAATGAATAAACTAAAAAAGACTGAAACAAAATTTTCTCAACAGGACAAGATACAGATATGTTTTTCCTTTCCCTCTGGAAATTGTTTATTTATTCAACTATACTTTCTAAGTTTCTACTACATTCCAGGGATTGTGCCAATAAACAGAATTATTTACAGAATCAACAATCCTTGTTCTCACAGAACTTTAGAGAATTTTTAGTCAGGGGTCATTCTGGCACAATTTAGCTTACAGTATGTAGCAGTGATTCTGCAATTAAAGGGCCTAGTTTGAATCCAGCTCTACAGACAACTAGCTGAATCACCCTAAGTGAAATCTTCAAACTCAGTTTTCCCATCAGGAAAATGGTGATAATAAAAATACATCATTGCATTACTATGGGCGTTAAATGATCACAAATGAGTGCTGTTACTAAACTTATTATGAGACTAGTTCTCAGAAAATATCTAATTCTAAACTGGATATTTATTCAATGGATATTTAAATAATTGCATTGCATTACAGCCCAAATTCATCATACAGTTCAACTCGATTGCATTTCAACTTTACGGTCAGATGTATTTTGGAATTCAGATTGTATTTCAAAGTCTAGATAATTGATATAGCATGTATGCCATATATTACGTAACCTCGAGTAGAGTCTGCGGCAGTGTCCCATCATTAAATATATTAATGTTGATTAGCTAATATAATCAATGTTAATATGTATACAACATGAATATTCACATGACGTGGGGAAAATAAAGACTGTCAGTAGCTATAATCACTTGTTACTTCAGGTCTGGTTTTAACACTAAGAGTTTTGGCACCACCTTAGTGACATCAGCTTTCCGTTTCTGGAGCTTTCTGGATTTGGTCATTGTGAATGAGGGAGTATGGAGCTTGTATAATTACACCTCTTGAGTAACTGGGAGAAGGAATGAAGAAGGATGTCAGATAAGAGAAGGCAGACTGATAATATATTTACTAGGGGGTTAGATTTCCAAATGGATTGCTTCTGACAAACTTCAGTCTCCAGGGTTTATCTTTGGCTCTTCACATTTACATGCTTTGGCGTAAAGCTGTCCACTGAGTTGGTATGAAAATACTATCTGGTGAATTAATAAATGCATGTATTACCAGGGACTAAGAAAGCACAAGTTTGAAACCTGTCCTTTTTGGAAACTTCACTGTTAACTTTCCACAATTTCTTCTTTCTATCTCATTCTCCAATCTATCTCACGAGATCAGCAGTTGTTCATAAAAGTTTGTAAACAAACTGTTACATAAAGAAGCAAAAGAATCTTAAGAATCCCTCAGAGTGACTGAAAAGCATGCTGGACAGCAGTCAACTGTAGTACATAGTTTCTAATAAACAAAACTGCTAAAATATCATGCAGTACTGTTTACAGTTGCTCTTACTAGCTGCTGCAGAAACTTACAACCTGGCCTACTGAATAAGTTAATACACTCAAAAAAACAAGAATTTTTTCCTTTGCCTTAGTCGAATTAAATGGGAACTTGAAAAAGATATGTTGAAAAGTCTGAGCTTTTGGCAACCTACACTTCTTTAAACCAAATACTGAAGTCAGAATAAAACCAAAAGCAAGCACATTAATTTATACATTTCTGCTTTTATATCAAAGATATACCTGGGTTGTGGTTTTGATTCTGGCTTGACATACTGTGGCTCTTTTTTCGTAAAGGTTTTCTAGAATGAGAGAGAGAAGAGTTGACACAAGTGGTAAAACAACTTCATCCTCTGTAAAAGTTTAATCCCACTGATATTCCATTATATTGTCAAAAGAAGAAAACACTGATCCATTATAACAGGCATTATAAGCCTAAACACTGATAGAAATAAGTGTACTCAGAGGAGTACGATCATGGAACCCCCTCCAGCATCTTTGATTTCCTCCCCCACAAAGGAATTTAATTTTTTACCGATCATTTCCATGAACAAATATCCACATGGATCTCCTACAGATAAGAATTTATTTATTTGCTTATTTGTATTTTATTTATTTATTTGCTTATTTGTATTTGTCCTTTGTCTTCTAAAAAATATTTAACATAGATTTAAGGTAGCTTACAAAAAATACAGCACAGAAAAAAAGGGGAAAAAGAGAATATCAGGTCAACAGGAAATATGGATAGAAAGATGATGTCAAGTGTTTTCTGATGTTGCTTAATGTATTACACAGATTGGCTTTCAAATTCCTATCAAAGTGTTATGGACTACACAGCGTTCCCTGAAAATTCGTATACGGGAAAACCTATACGAAGCCCTAATCCCCAAACGTGACTATGTTTGGAAATAAGGCCTTTCAGGAAGTAATTAAGGGTAAATGAAATCAAAAGGGTGAGGCTCTAATCCAATAGGACTGCTGGCCTTAGAGGAAGAGGAAAAGATGCCAGGGGCACATGCACACACAGAAAAGGCCACAGGAGGACACAGCAGGAAGCAGCCATTTATAAGCAAAGGGCAGAAGTGTGGAAAAACCAACTCTGCCCCAGAACTGTGAGAAAATTATTTTCTACCATCCAGTCTACAGTATTTTATTATAGCAGCCTAGCAGACTGAAACACAAAGCAACAAAGAAATGGCCACTTTCAACAGCATCTCTTCAACAGTGACACTACAGTGTTTTATATGAATCTTTTTCTATAATCCTTGAATATCACTGAGCAGTAGAAAGAACAACTCAGGAAGATAATTCTAAGGAACCTCAGAATAACTGGGCCAGTGCCTTTCTGGTCATTTGGCATGATCCAAAAGTTAAAACTGGGAATTCCCATTGTGGCTCAGCAGAAACAAACCTGACTAGAATCCATGAGGATGCAGGTCCGATCCCTAGCCTCACTCAGTGAGTTAAGGATTCATATGCCTCACCTGTGGCCCTAAAAAAGAAAAAAAAATAAAACAAACAAACAAAACCCACAAAAGTTAAAACTGAGAGCTAAAGGCACTGCATTATCCACTTCATCATCAGCTATGCCAATTATTTTGCACAAAATAGCTTTTGAAAAAAAAAGTGATCTAGCTGAGAGGAATTTGAGGGAATAGTGATAATGAGGAAGAATTAATGGACAGGGATTGCTGGTGTCATCTTCTCCCTCAGTCGCCATAAGAAGTCAGTACCAGATAGCATCCTGGTTACTGATGTGCTCATGATGCCCCAAGCAAAATGCTGATTTTAGTTTTGCCTTTTAAGTTTCAAATATATAGTTAACCACTATTTGACTAGCAAAGCCCAAGAACTCTCTTCTACAAAATCTCAGACATACAAAGGATCACAGTAAAGATGCAACATGGAAAAAATCTGTTTTTATACTACAAATATACTCAGTTTTAAGTCACAGGATGATTGTTTTAAATATTTTAAACAAGTCAAAAAGCTCTTGCAAGTGAAGCTTCACCCTATTCTACAGTGCTCCCTCAGATGCGATCTGACTTGTATGTATATATTTGTATTTCATGCCACTCATTTCTTAAGATCAAAGATTACCTTTTCTTCTACAGTTATGTTAGAATGCAATAATAACTTTGAGAATGTTGCATCATCTCTCAACTCTTGGTTACTTTTGAATTCCTGGAATGTGTGTTCTTTCTCAAAACAAACAATCACCCTCAACAATAATACTGTAATTTTTAAAACTATGTGCAACATGCACATGATAATAAAACATGACACAGGACCTATATTCTAAACATTGCCCTCAAGGTGTTCCATGGCACATTTTGCATGGCTGCAAAACTACTGATGGCTACAAAAATTATTTTGAACCTACACATTCTATACTTTCGCACAAAACTCAGTCCTTGGCTTGGGAAACACTGTCCTTAAGTGAGACTACCAATTACACTTGCCAACTTATTTTTTTTTTAACAGCTTGCTTTTCAGGCAGACTAACTGAGATTGGCATGCTCTCCATGATGAAGGGTGTCAAATGTGAAGTCCACTAAGCAAAACTGTCTCAGTCAAATGTTCCTGAGGATTTTCCTTACTAAAATGTTCTCCCATTACCTCCATTGTGTCTTTTTCTTCCTACTTACCATAATTAGAAATGGGTTTTTTTGGTCACCTGTTGGCAAAGTCAATAACAGTTCTTTTTTAAAGGGGCCCTGGGTTTTCCTGAGGTGTTTTTTTTTTTTTTTTCCCTAAGAGTTAGTTTTCTTCATATGTATACAATAAAATCTCAAGTCCATTCTGCCTTGATATTCGAACTCCATTCTCTTTCAAAACTTTTCTTCCAGAGTGCCCATTGTGGCTCAGTGGAAACGAACCCGACCAGTGTCCATGAGGATGTGGGTTCAATCCCTGGACTCACTCAGTGGGTTAAGGATCCGATGTTGCCATGAGCTGTGGTGTTTATTACAGATGCAGCTCAGATCCTGTGTTGCTGTGGCGTAGGCTGGCAGCTGTAGTTTCAATTCAACGCCAAGACTGGGAACTTCCATTGGCCTTGGGTGCAGTTTTAAAAAAAAACAAACACATACACACACAAAAAAACCCAAACAAACAAAAAACAAAACCAAAAAAACCCTTTTCTTTCTTCCACAGCTGTCACCTGCTTCTTTAGACTTCTTCAAGCTCCAAGTCTCTTCAGGACAATGCATTAGAAGTGACACATTCTAAATACTTGACTGAAGATGTCACTTATGAAAAACTCAAGTCATTTTCAAAATGTTTTCACAACCTCTGTGGTCTTATTTCAAACCTCTTTTCAGAGTCCTTTCCCCCACAGTTTTTTCAAATCCCAAAATTTAACTGGTACCAAACTTAATTCTGATAATTTACATAATATTATTACACCTCAAGCTTCTTTTTAGAAGCAGTTGTCTAATCTGTCAATTACCCTCTTCCTCCCAAGTATCATCTGGAATTTTTCTTCATTTTGACAATGCTGCTAATTTCTCTCAGTCAAATGATTAACTTCTCGCATTGATTAACCACAGATGAAATACGGAAGAAAGCCCTTCATTTTGCGTCGTGATGCTAGACACATTTCTATAATGCTATTAGTGTGAAATTGTGCAACATGTTTGGGATAAAAAAGTAACCTCTTATTGGCATATTACTCCTCCAATACTTATGCTAAAATGTGGTTAAAGGGTATTTCTAAGTAGCAAGAAATTTTCAGGGTTTTAAACAGCTTTGTGACCCTACCATAAGCATATATAAACACCCCATTCAAGGTAAAATCAAAGGTTTGTTTAAAAATAGGTAGCGGTGAAGAGAAAAATTACTAAAAGCATATACATACAAAACTACAAATTACACATTAAAACATGTGAAATAAACTGAAAAGCTTTTTCTGCCAGGCTTGGATATTAACACTTGTATTTTCCTCAGCAAAAGTCAGCCATGTCACCAGCACATTCTGTGGAAGAACTAGAGAGTTGCACTCCTTATACTGCTATTGCTTCTTGTGGAAGAAATGTTTTATAAAGAAAAATGTCAGTAACTTGCATCCATACAGAACCAGAAGGCACCAACCACATTATTTGGGGATTTTTTCACAAGTGAATAGCTTTCCATTGTTGTATTGGAGGGCTTCTAAGAACACTCACAAACCACAGACCACAGACGGACACTCAGGAAGTTGTGAAAGGTCCAGGAAAACCACAGTTTCTCAAAATCTTCTCAGGGAGCCGCAGAAGGCTTCAATTTGAAGGCGTTCTCAAGAGGGGCACTTCTTTAACCTTTCTTAAGAGAAGTGCAGGGAATCCCACCGGTCATGATGATCACTCTGTAATGGCCATAGCCTCAAAAGGCCATTCAACCTGCAGATTATGAGAGACTGAAGCAAGGGACCCAACAAAACATGGGTCATCCATGTAGCAGTCACTAGACAAAGGTCTTTAATTTCCAAGGAAAATCAAAACTCTTTGATATGTAGGAATCTAAGGATAACACAGGAGGCGAGACAAAGACCGATGAGAAGGAAGAAGCTGGATAGAATTTACCTCCCAAGCTCAGTCCCTCTGAGGGTTGAAACATTATTTATAAAAGATCTAACAGGGTTATTTTCAGGAGCGTGTTCATAGCAACAAAGCATAGCATAATACCAATAAATTCTACAAAAAGATAAAAGATATTTAAATGCATGGTTGAGCTTAAGGGAAAGTGACAGCATTCCTTTCTAGCCAAAGCCAAGAAAGGCCCAATGTACCACTGTATGAGTTTTGAAGCCTGCCTTTGCCTGGAGAATTGCATGGAAATTCCTGGGAACCTAGAATCTGGGTTTTAACAATCTTTGTGCCCTGCAGGTGGGAGACAAACACTGGAACCCAGAGTATAAAGGAGTGTCAGCGTTGAGACCACTCCTCATAAAACCTGGCTACTGGAAGTGCAATATTCTTAGAGTGTAAACCAATATTTCTAAATTTCTTGGAGAGAGAAAGAAAGAAAGAGAGAAAGATACCATGAGACCATTTGTCTGTCATGGCCTTGGTTCTGGGTTGGGGTGGGGGGGGAGTCCCCTCCTAGAAAATTTTCACAATAAGAACTCATCCATGTGGATTTGGAACCTCACTTCACACTCCCTGCAGCACCCTAAACACACACCTCACATACAAAAGAAAGGCAAAAAATTTAGAATAAATTGGTCCTGGGTGGGTAGTGCTCTAAACAAGTACCTGGTAAAAGCAAATATCAATCATTCTCAGAAGAATGTAGCTTGAATTCAGATTTCAAGTAATTCTCATAATAAAATACCAAGAGAAAAGAGCTCACAATGAGAATATCATTAGCCTTAAGAAAATAAGCAATCGGTGTGTCAGAAGAAAACAAACTGCACATTCACAAACTCAAAGAAGTATAAAACAAAATAACTCTTATTTGTAAAGTTAAAAATAATAAAAATAGTGAAAGAACTAAAACTCTAGTAGTTGAGTCAATCTAAGGTTTCTGTATGATAAAAGGATAAAGACACTTTAAGAGTATATATTAAAATCCAGGTTAACCACTTATAAAAGGTAAAAGTAGGAACATAAAGACCAGTGGGTCCAAGGAAAACAATGGGCACAATGTCAAAGTAGTACTAGGAAAAGTGAGACAAGAGGAGAAAATACGTTCATCAATACCCAAAAGTCAAAGGAGTGAAAGAAAAAAAAAAATGGCAAGAACAAAGAGCACAAAATAGAAGGGGTATGAATGCATCTAAGTATATTTTTAAATTTTTTTATTAAGCTATAATTGATTGTGCCAATTTCTGCTGTACAGATTGTGACCCAGTCATACATATATGCATACACACATTCTTTTTCTCATACTATCTTCCATCATGGTCCATCCCAAGAGACTGGATATAGTTGCCTGTGCTGTATAGTAGGACCTCCTTGCTTATCCCTTCTAAGTGTAATGGTTTGCATCTGCTCACCCCAAACTTCTCGACCATCCCACTCCTCCCCCTCTCCCCCTGGGCAAACACAAGTCTGTTCTCTAGGCCCATGAGTCAGTTTCTGTTTTGCAGATAGGTTCATTTGTGTCATATTTTAGATTCCACATACAAGTGATATCATATGGTATTTGTCTTACTCTGACTTATTTCACTTAGTATGAGAATCTATAGTTGACCCATGTTCCTGCAAATGGCATTATTTCATTCTTTTTTAGGGCTGATTAGTAAGCCACATTATATATACTATAATACCACATCTTAATCCATACATCTGTCAATGGACATTTAGGTTGTTTTCATGTCTTGGCTATTGTAAATAGTGCTGCAATGAACAGAGGCATGCATGAATCTTTCTGCATTGTAGTTTTATCGGGATATATGCCCAGGAGTGGGATTGCTTGGTCATATGGTAGTCCTATATTTAGTTTTCTGAGGTTATACAAATGTACATTCCCACCAAGAGTGAAAGAGGGTTTCCTTTTTTTCCACATCCTCACCAGCATTTGTTATTTGTAGACTTGTTAATGATGGCCATTCTGACCAGTGTGAAGTTTAAAAACATAACTGTATGATGTTCACAAAGAACTAATGGCCTAGAAATACATGAAGGAAATTCTCAGCCTTATTTCTCATTAGGAAAATGCAAATTAAGATCACAACTATTTCATACCTTGCAAATGGGCAAGGGTTAAAATGTTGACATATTAAGTGCTGCCAATATATGAAGCAATGAGGACCATCATAAACTGCTCTGGGAGTGGAAAACCCTTCACTGAATTGCCTGCTAATGTGGAACATATTCCCAGTGGCCAGCACTGCCAGGCTACTCCAGGCTGTCTGTGGCTAGAGGCTATCAATTATTCAGGTAATTAATAATCACTGACTGAGTTCCTACTGCCCAGGCCCTGTCTACTTGCCTCCCGGGCTGAAGGGATCAATATTCTGACTCCTATATAACCCATTATCGATGCAACAGGATACAGATTTGTATTGATGCTGGGAATTCTTACTCTAGAGAAATTCTTGCACCTAACACTTATAAAATAAATGTAGCAGAATTGCTCATAATAAGAAATAAATTTTTAAAAAAGCCAAATATCTCTCAGCAATGGAAGGGATAATTAAATTGTAGTGTAATCATTCAATGAGATGTTGTACCATTAAAATAAATGAACTATGAGGGCACACATTGACATTTATCAAGACTGGAGCTCTGGCTGTGTTGCAATGGATCATCTGTGTCTCCAGAGTGCTGGGACACAGGTTCAATTCCCCAGCCAGGCAGAGTGGGTTAAGGATCTGGCAATGTCACAGCTGTACTCAGATATGATCCATGGCCCAGGAACTCCATATTTGAGTGGGGCAGCCAAAAAAGGAAAAAAAAAAAAATGCAGGTTGATGGATCTCAAAAATACATCATTGGGCAAAAAGAGAGAAGACATTATAATTCTATACACATAAATTTAAAAAACAAGTAAAAGTAAGCAAGAAAAATGCTAACTAGAGATGTGTGTAGATGTGCTAAAATTATGAAGAAAAGCAAGGGAACAATTGTCATAAAATTAAGGAGATTGGTTTCTTTAGGATATGAAGGGAAGGAAAAGACACAAAGAGTTCTGTTCCCTAAGTTTGGTATTCGTTTTAGTATTAGTCTTTGAGATAGAGATATAGAACTATAAATAAATGTGCATATGAATAATATGCTGTTTTCTATAATTGATACACAAAACAATAGAAGTTTTAAAATAATATGATAGCAAAATTCCTGGAGGTTAAGATGAGTGTCTGTCCCCAAATAAGAAACGAATGAAAGGCTCTTGGGAATCTATGAGTTTCCAAAGAGTAACAAAACTTCCCAGGGGGTTTCATGGCTCCAAATCTCTCCTGTGGTTCGGGTGTGTTCTTGGAAACTCAAGTTTCCAAGTTCAAGAATGCCAAGCAATGGAACAACTGCTGCCAGGAATAAATCGTTTTATTCTTAAGTTTTAAACTCTATGAATCTATAAATACGTATGACTGATTTTTTTATCAGCTAGAATTAAAAGGAGAAATTGAGAAAATAAGTTTCTGCTTAACAATCTAGGGAAATTTGAATAGGCTTGTGTGTTGATGCTTTAAATACAAGGCACTTATTTGATTTTGCAAATGTTTCCCCATTTGTATTTAACATACTTTCCCAGATAGTTAATTTATTACTAAACAGTTCAGTAATAAACAGGAAAGTGCTTTAAAATTTTGAATTCAATCCTTTTCATTTGTGTATTTATTTGGGACTTATTTGACTGTGAAACCATTGTAAATGGTGAGTTTGGTTATCATCATGACATTTGTATACTATGTGCTAGATCTGGAACTGCATCACAGAATTAAAAATTGTTGTAAGTAATAATTATAACCAAATATGTGTTTTAGGTACATTTTCTTCAACCTTCACCAAAACTGCAAAATAGATACTCTATAATCCCCACTTCTTTAGGAAGTTGAGAAATTTATCATCTTTATCTTGATTACATAACTGGAGACAGGGAGTCATATTCAATACACTACTCTATTCAAAAGGTAAAAATGGTGATACAGGCAAAAGACTTTTAATCTAAAAACAGTCAGAATACAGTGAATGACGACAGCATTAGAGTTTTCACTAGATTTTTGACTGGTTCACACTCAGCAATTCTGTTTTCCACTTTTAGTCATTTTAGAAAACATCCAATGATTTTGTAGAGTCAGTATAACTTAATCATAATGAGATTTAGAACTGCCAAAGCACATGCATCAGGGTCAAAGGCTGTCCCAGCCCCCTACCTACAACTTGACTATCTCCCCTTATTTGGAGGACTTTTATGGTGAATTACGTAAAACAATGCTTCTCAGGAGTTCCCTGCATGACTCACTGGTTAACCAACCCAACTAGGATTCATGAGGATGCAGGTTCGATCCCTGGCCCCGTTCAGGGGTTTAAGGATCTGGCACTGCCGTGAGCTGTGGCACAGGTTGCAGATGTGACTTGGATCCTGTGTTGCTGTGGCTGTGGTATAGGCCAGCAGCTGCAGCTCCAATTCAACCCCTAGTCTAGGAACTTCCATATGCTACAAGTGCAGCCCTTAAAAGCAAAAAATTAAAAAAAAAAAAAAAAAAAGGTTTCAGACTTCATATGTTTATCACTAAGATCTGATTCCTAGAGATTCAGGATATACTTGGATGATATATTAGCTAATTGAAACTATTCAGATTAATTTATTTGGGTGAAAGCTCTCTTATCACAATATCTGGCATATTTTCCCAGGCCAATTTTAACAGTGACTGTAGTTTTATTTCATTATTTGAGAATGTGCTCCTGATATCTTTGATTGATTATAATCTAACTCTTCAACTTTCAGAAGAAAATACATTCCTATCCCAGTGCTTGCCTCTAAATTCAGCACAGAATATCTTTATGGCAGGCATTTGCCAGGAAAAAAATTAACTTGTATAGACTGTCACTGGTTATCCAAAACTCACCTAAAAGGGAAAATATTATGGGCAATTATTTAAAACAGTGTTTCTCAAACTTTAATGTGCTTACAAATCACTACTATTCTTATTCAAACACAGATTCTGAATCATTAGATTTGGGGCAGGACCTAAGAGCCTATATTTGTAACAAGTTCCTGAAATAATAAAACTGCTGCTGAGCCATGGAGTGGGATGTGTCTAAAGGACAGTCCCCCTGCTCCACAAGACATCCTAAAATCTATCTGGTTTGAGCTAAACCTGCAAAGAATTATCTAGTTTTAGGTGGCCATTGGTTTTTTTTTTTTTTTATGTACTTCTATTTTTGAGGAAGACGCAGTGAAAATCCATAATTCCTATGTGACAAATGTCCTCCCTTGTCAAAGTAATTCTTATCTCCCTTCTTGCTGCTTACGCAGGTGCAAAGAGTGGCACACCTGTGAGAGTTCCCCACTCAGGCTTCCTGGCTCCATTTTAAATGAGGTTTCCTTTATTTATTTTCACAGTGGGGGGGAGTTCCCGTCATGGCTCAGTGATTAATGAATCTGACTAGGAACCATGAGGTTGCAGGTTGTATCCCTGGTGTTGCTCAGTGAGTTAAGGATCTGGCATTGCCATTAGCTGTGGTGTAGGTTGCAGATGTGGCTCGGATCCCGCGTTGCTGTGGCTCTGGCGTAGGCCAGTGGCCATGGCTCCGATTTGACCCCTAGCCTGGGAACTTCCATATGCCATAGGAGCAGCCCTACAAAAGGCAAAAAGAGAAAAAAAAAATATATATATATATATTTTTTTTCACAGTGTGTATGAATTTGCATGTGTGTATCTTGTGTGTCTGTCTGTCCTTATCTCCTTATCTTCCCCAACACCTTTACTTACCACGACCGCCACTACTATAACTACTGTTATTACTATTTACAGGTCTATGATACCTTATCTGTAACTCCGAACTTCCAAAATTTTCGTAACAGAAAATGGAGGCACATTTAACATACTTAACTTTTGGTGGCAAAACCTGACTGAAACCAATCAACAAAAAACCTATACACTTGCCTCTATCTCCCACTTAATGAAAATATTTTTATGCTTCACTGCAAAACATCACTGTGTTATAATTACAGGTTTGATTGCAGACTCACTTCTCTCCTTACCTTTGTTATGTTTGACATTTTCTGTTCCCCAAATACGTCTGGTCCCAAGAGCTTCCAATAAAGGATTATGAAGCTCCACAACTAAGGCAAGCGATGACTATCACCACTGCTGGTGCTTGTACTAAACAACTGTGCCTTTGAGGAGTTCTATAGTTGCTATTCCAATGCATTCTAACATCTCATTAGGCTAAAGGTGTATAACTGAAGAGAAAATGCTGTACTTAATCCATCTATTGTTTAAAGAATACACTTGACTTTTTAGATATTTTTTCCAGATCATTAAAAAAGTGCACATTACATGAAATCTCAGTCAATCTAACATTAATAGCCATAGCAATATCCAAAAGCTGTGGCCATAACCATGGATACCAGCATTTCCTACATCAACTGGCACTCCCTATGTCTACTATTGAAGTTTTCATTCATATTCAATATCCATGTCTGGTGCATTTTGTTTGATGAAAACAAGCTAATTAGTGCTGAACCTTTCCTAGTTCATAAATTTATTCCTAAGAACATTAAAAGGAAGTCAAGTGAGACATGTTCAGTAACAGATGTTTGCCTTTTTTGGCTGCCTTTTTACAGTTTGTACTCTTTCATGACTTTTTAAGAAATTTAGTTAATGTTCCCTTTCCTAGAGAACAAGCGTACCTAGCTCCCCAGGATGTGGGGGTGCGAGGGGAGGATTCCCCAGGGCAGGCGCAGTCTGTTCACCCCTTGAACCTACTATCTGCTCCAATGCTCTTTGCATCCAGCTTTTCATTCTTTCATCCAGGTTTTCATAACAGTCACATTCCAGCTTATCTCAGAAAGAACGTGAATGGTGACTGGAGATTATTATAAAGCTAGAACTATGGTGGGCGCTGTTCCTAAGACACGTGGGCCTAGTGCCCCTCAAATACCTTTCCCTTCATGAGGATGTCTTGGAATAAAGGGTCACCATGAGTGAGAGAATTTGATTGAATCTTCTGGCTTCTTACAGAACAGTAAGATTGCAAAGTCACTTCCAAAACTAAAACCCCAATGGTCTTTTATCATAAAAGAAATGAAAAGTGTAGATCAAGATTTTTCTCTATAAAATTAAATTAATCTGGAGTTCCCGTCATGGCGCAGTGGTTAACGAATCCGACTAGGAACCATGAGGTTGCGGGTTCGGTCCCTGCCCTTGCTCAGTGGGTTAACGATCCGGCGTTGCCCTGAGCTGTGGTGTAGGTTGCAGACGCGGCTCGGATCCCGCGCTGCTGTGGCTCTGGCGTAGGCCGGTGGCTACAGCTCCGATTCAACCCCTAGCCTGGGAACCTCCATATGCCGCGGGAGCGGCCAAGAAATAGCAACAACAACAAAAAGACAAAAAAAAAAAAAATTAAATTAATCCAAAAATACAAATTTTAAATTACCCTATTTATTTACCTAAACTTCCACATTGGAATATTATGTAGTCTGCGTGCCATTCTGATATGATTTAAATGGTGGTACCTTAGTAAACTAAGTAACATTACGATGGAAATCCTGCATTCTCCAAGACTGCCTTCTTTTAAAACTTTACTTTTTAAAACTTTATGAGAATACTTTTAAACTATTGACCAATTTATTGTGACTATACATCTTAATCTATTTATTGCTAAAGGAATTCTGCATGAAGTACCTCCTTTATTTTTCCCCAAAAAGTACTTTAATTAAAGCATTCATCTAGATGAAAAGATTTAATAAAATAAAGATGATTATTAAAATACATAGGCCCACATAAAATATATGATAGGAGTTTCCATCGTGGCGCATCAGAAACAAATCCAACTAGGAACCATGAGGTTGAGGGTTCAATCCCTGGCCTTGCTCAGTGGGTTAAGGATCTGGTGTTGCTGTGAGCTGTGGTGCAGGTTGCAGACGTGGCACTATTGTGGCTCTGGCGTAGGCTGGTGGCAGCAGCTCCAATTAGACCCCTAGCCTGGGAACCTCCATATGCCATGGGTGCAGCCCTCAAAAAAAAAAGACAAAAATAAAATAAAATAAAGTAAAATAAAATAAATGATATAAAAAATCAGATAAGACTGCAGCAAAGCAATATAACCATTGAAATGTGGAGTTTTAACTGCAACTATATACATTAAAATATTACTACATATATACATATAAATAAATATATACATTATTCTATTAAAATATCCAAATGTTTATATTTCATAGGAAAATAAACATGCGTGTCAAAATTAAAATGTAAAGGTTGAAGATAATGTAGAGCAATAAACCTCACTACTCTTGCTACAGGATCAAAAAATAAAATTATTAGATAAAAGTAAACTGCTAGAATGTTGTTCAAAATGTCAACAAAATCATAGTCACAAGGTTAACTCAAGGTTTAAATTAATCACAAGCCTACTTCAGGATTTTTAAAATGTATTTTCATTGGTACCCAGAATGATTTTTTAAACATTAGGAAACCATTTGAATAAATAAATTAAAGAGTCACAATGACTTGTGTTAATTTTTAGAAGTGTCATAAAATCAAATCAGATGGCACTTTTTATAAAATAGAGCCCACAGGAGGAGAAAATCATGGGTATGAAAAGCAGTATAATACCTCCTCAAATGTGTGGAGGAGGGAAGGAAAAGATCAGAGAGAAGACACTGTGACGGAGAAAAAATGAGCAAAGGTGTTTTATATGTTAAAAGTTAATTTACTATTTTTTATTATGTAATAAAATCTTTTGAACGAATGCCCACACTCTTCTGACAGTAAAATTTGGTAAAGGATCACAAAAAGATAACTAAACTTCCAAGTTAAAAAAATATCCCCCTAGATTCTTAGTTTTCTTGTACCAAAATGGCTTACGAAAATTTTCCAGAGAAAAGTGGTAAGAAAGGTCATTCAACCCTAGTCAACCCAGTCGACGGTCAAAATGTAGCTTATATGAAGAATGTTACATTTGTAATTTATTTTTTCATTTTTAAAAAATATGTTTCTACAAAACTCTTTTTTTTTGTCTTTGTTTTCTAGGGCCATACCTGTGGCATATGGAGATTCCCAGGTTAGGGGTCGAATCAGAGATACAGCAGCCGGCCTACACCACAGCCACAGCAACGCGGGATCTGAACTGTGTCTGTAAACTACACCACAGCTCATGGCAATGCTGGATCCTTCAGGCCAGGGACTGAACCCACATCCTCATGGATACTAGTTGGGTTCATTTTCACTAAGCCACAATGGGAATTCCACAAATGATTTTAGTATTGTTTATGAGGTGAATCTAAAAATACATTTAAAAATATGATCAGTGACCCTCAGTTTCTCCTCTCACACAGGACTTGTTCTCCTTAGGAGGAGGCAGGTCCAAATGCCCAGAGAACTCACGATGTGTTCTTTGAAACACAAAGTAATGTATAATGAAACTGGCTATTAAACTGAATTTTATTTGCTTATAATCCCTTACTTCTGGGTGTCAAAGTTGGGCCAATTCCTTTCATCTAAGATTAAGAAAATAAAGTGAGCAGGAGTTCCTGCCATGGCTTGGGGATTAAGGACCCAGTGTTGTCTCTGTGAGGACACAGGTTTGATCCCTTGCTTTGCTCTGTGGGTTAAGAATTTGGCATTGCCACAAGCTGTGGCATAGGTGGCAGATGTGGCTCAGATCCAGTGTTGCCAAGGCTGTGGTGTGTAGGCCCCAGCTGCAGCTCTAATTTGCCCCCTGACTCAGGGAACTTCCATATGCTGCAGGTGTAGTCATAAACAAACAAAAATAAGAAAGAAAAGAAGTAATCAGATGTCTTCCCACAGGCACTTCATGATGATGGGACCTTGCTTAAATCCTCAGTTTCCTTTCTTGCCACTTTCCCTCTTGAATGCTGCACCATTCGCCACATTGAACTTTCTTCACTTCCTGAAACGCACCTAGCTCTCCCATTCCAACAACCACAACTATTCTTTCCCCTCTGCTCCTCTATCCCTGAACCCTGTTCACCACCACGTGAGCACCCAGGCTTGGCATTCCCTTGTGTGTCATCTCATCTTCAACTTCTAGGGTGTCACCTAATGGCAGAATGCCTGTCAGGGAACCTCCTGACCCCAGAGGCACTGCAACCTCATAGTGAATTAGCCACTCACTGGTGCAAGTTTTGCCTTAGTAACAACTAATGAATAAAAGTTAATTCACCCTCTCCTGTGTTTCTAAATAGTAGATAGAAATTAACTTAATTTTTTACACAAATTCTGTCAATATTTGTTTTTATCTTAGCTTTTTAAAGAGCACTACTGATGGAGATATTAATTTTTGCATCTCAGAATTTTGATAAATATCGGAGTTGTTTTCCACACCTACAGTCCTTCAGGTTGTAGGTTTCAAGATTGCTTCATAAAGAAGAGTTATGAAATGAAATTGCAGCAACAAAGCTGGAGATGGTGGTATTTCTATATATTGCAATGTAATTCTAAGTTTTTATGTTACACAAAGGATCATATTCACAGGTGCTCACTTACTTTGGATAAATATTATCATTCAAGATAATTAAGACTATAAATAGCTCAGTAATTCCAAGATCACAAAAAGTAGCATTAGTAACTTTTTCTTCAGAATGCAGTTTCTTTAACTTCACATAAAGAAGTTTTAGGGGGCCATATACTGTTGCTCAAAATAACTAACTGGGAATTCAAATACAATTCTAATACTAAAAGTCTGCAGTTGCAGAAATGAAACATTAAAATTAAAGATATATAATATTACTGTATTATTATTTAATTAGAACTAAAAACATAAGGATACAGAAACTTAAAAAGAAAACAAAAATTTTAGGCTTAAAAAGAATAGTGTTCTTTCAGTTTTTTTTTGTTTTTGTTTTTTTTGTTTTTGTTTTTCCTTTTCTAGGGCCACTTCCCACAACATATGGAGATTCCCAGACTAGGGGTCTAATCAGAGCTGTAGCCGCCAGCCTACACCACAGCTCACAGCAATGCCGGCGGGATCCTTAACCCACTGAGCAAGGCCAGGGATCAAACCTGCAACCTCATGGTTTACTAGTTGGATTCGTTAACTACTGTGCCATGATGGGAACTCCCAGGAATAGTGTTCTTTTAGACTAAAGAAAACATATGCACAGTGACTTTCTTATTTCAGCCAATTAAAATTTTCCAAGAGTAGCTAAGCTTTGGAGGATGTTTTGAAAACTGAATGTGTTATATTTTCCTCTTCCACAAAATCAGGGTTTTCTGTGCCTTGTCTTCACTCCTTTTTTAACAATGCAAGGTTCTTTCCACATTCCCAATTTTCCTAGTAACTTCCTATCCTCTGGGACGGAACAAGCTCACCATCAAGATTCCTAGACATTTCACACACATTAGGATGGCTATCATCAAGAAAGCAGAAAAAAATCATAAGCGTTGGTGAAAATGTGGAGAAACTGGAACACTTGTGCACTGCTACTGGAAATGTAAAATGGTGCAGCCATTGTGCAAAATAAAATGGTGATGCCTCAAAATAGTAAACATAGGAATACAATATCATCCAGCAATTCTATTTTCAGGTATATACACAAAAAAAGTAAAAGAAGACTCAATAATGGTATACCCATGTTCACAATGGCATTATTTACAATATCCAAATGGTGGAAGCGATCCATGTGTCCACAAGCAGATGAATGGATAAGCAAAATATGGCATATGCATGCAAGAGAATATTACTCAGCCTTTAAAAAAAAAAAAAAGAAATTCTGACCCATGCTACAACATGGATGAACTTTGAAGGCTTTATATTAAGTAAGATAAGCCAGTCACAAAAGAGAAAGTAGAGTATTTGTTGCCGAGGGTGGTAGGAGGGAAAAACAGGGAATTAGAGTTTAATGGGCATAGAGTTTTAGTTCAGAAAAATGAACAAGTTGGATGGTGGTGATGGTTACATACCAATATGGGTGTACCTAATGCTACCAAACTGCACACTTAAAAATGTTAAAATGGTAAATTTTATGTTATGTATATTGTAACACAATAAAAAAATGGGAGAAAAGATTATTTAGGGAGTTCCCATCATGGCGCAGTGGTTAATGAATCTGACTAGGAACCGTGAGGTTGCGGGTTCGGTCCTTGGCCTTGCTCAGTGGGATAAGGATCCAGTGGTGAGCTGTGGTGTAGGTTGCAGACGCGGCTCGGATCCAGTGTTGCTGTGGCTGTGGTATAGGCCGGTGGCTACAGCTCCAATTAGACCCCTAGTCTGGGAACCTCCATATGCCGTGGGTGTGGCCCTAGAAAAGGCAAAAAGTCAAAAAAAAAAAAAAAAGAGATTATTTAGAACTTGGTATTTGATCTTAGGACTGTTATTATTTTAAAGGATAAACAAAAGGAGAAATCCCTACTTAAACAAACAAACAAAAAAAAGACTTTCAAGGGTGAAAAACCAGAGAGCTGCAAGAAAGAAATCTGAAGCTTTGAATCTTACCCCCTCTTATCTACCAACTACCCCCCAATACAAATGATTTGCAAGAATTAAAAGATAAAAGCCTCTAACTGGTTTGATGGCAAAGGCCTATTAATGCTCACCTAGTCTCCCCTCTTGTCCAACCCAAACTCTTTAGACAGGGACACAAATCCAAAACACCACCTATTATGTCAGTCATAGCCTTTCTTACTACTGATCCCCCAGTCAGCAAAGAATGTATACTCCCAGTCATGTCTATTCTTGGCCGATTTATTCCCCAAAAGAAAATGTTTAAAGGTACTTCTTCACACAGCTAGGGGCAATCTCTAAATTAATTATTAATACAAAACAAGGTAGAGTTGAATGGTTTAGAAACAGTTCATTTCAGGAAAAATAATATTCACCTTTCCTGGAAGATTTCTGTCCTACAAACAAGTTCTTCTGTAGGAGAAAAATGACCTGATAAACAGGTAGAAGGGAGAGACCCTGGCCGTGATGACTAAGCAAAGTCCAGCCAACTGCCCCTAGGCACTCCTCCCCCACCCATCTGCTTCTGTAAACTTGCTTCAGCATCTACTACCTTGCCTGACCTCACTCCGGTCCGGCAGCCAAGCATGGACCTGGAAGAGGTAGCCTATAAAAGCCCTGTGAAACCCATCTTCTGGGCCCAGACTCCAGAGAGCTATCTCCTCTGAGCCCGCCAGTGTAATAAACCTGAGTTCTCCAACTCTCCAAGTGCTGGCTTGATTTCTCGCCAGGTAAAAGAGCTGATGCACTGCAGCCACAGGGCTGTCGCTAGAGCGCTAGAGCTGATACACTGCGGCACAGGGCTGCTGGGCAGCAGCCGTAACACTTCTATATCATTTTTTATTAGATTCTACATATACATGAAATCATACGATATTTACCTTTTTCTGCCTGGCTTACTTCACTTAATATGATTGTCTGTAGGTCCATCTATGTTGCTACAAATGGCATTATTTCATTATTTTTTTATGGCTGAGTAAAAATTCCACTGTATATTATATACACCACATCTTCTTTATCCAATCATCCATCAATGGACACTTAGGTTGTTTCCACCTCTTGGCTATTGTGAATAGTTCTACCACGAACAGTGGGGTGCATGTATATTTCTGAGTTATGATTTTCTCCAGATAAATGCTCAGGAAGAGGATTGCTGGGTCACATGATAGTTCTATATTTAGTTTTGTAAGAAACCCCCATACTGTTTTCCATAGTGGTTGCACCAAGTTACATTCCCACCAACAGTGTAGGGGGGTTCCTTTTTCTCCATACCCTCTCCAGCATTTATTGTTTGTAAAGCTTTTGATGATAGCCATTCTGACTTGTGTGAGGTGATACCTCATTGCAGATTTGATTTGCATTTCTCTAATAGTTAGTGATGTTGAGTATCTTTTCATGTGCTTTTTGGCCATCTGTCTTCTTTGGAGAAAAATCTATTTAGATCTTCTGCCCATTTTTTTGATTGGGCTATTTGGGGATTTTTGATATAAAGTTGCAGGAGGTGTTTGTATATTTTGGAGATAAATCACATGTTGGTCACTTTGTAAAGATTTTCTCCCATTCTGTGTGTTGTCTTTACTTTTCTTTCTTTTTTTTTTTTTTGATTTCCTTTGATGTGCAAAAGATTTTAAGTTTAATTAGGTATCATTTGCCTTTTTTGTTTGTTTGTTTTTATTTTTATTACTCTAGGAGGTGGATCATAAAAGACATTTATGCCAAAGAGTGTTCTGTTTTCCTCCCAGAGTTTTATAGTGTCAGGGCTTATGTTTAGGTCTTTAATCCATTTTGAGTTTTTGTGTATAGTATTAGAGCATGTTCTAATTTAATCTTTTATACACAGCTGTCCAGTTTCCCAGTACCATTTTTGAAGATACTGTCTTTTCCATTGTATATTCTTGCCTTTGTTGTACATGCATATAACATTATGTATGTGTATGTTATATGTATATGTAATGTTACACAAAAATTAACTCAATAATTTGCCTCGAACATGGTAATTCAACTCCATACCCAGTTTTACAAATACTTACAATACAATAATCCTGAAATACTGATGATGATCTAGAGAAAGCAGGCCAACACGAGTCAGGAGCCAAATGGGAAAATCTTCTCAGCACAACTCCTCTCCAATCATAGAATGCACTCTCTGTTAGAAATATCAATGTAGTTTAAAAGAATATTTATCCAGGAAGAATACACACTGATCATGCTGCTTAGTGTTACCAAGCATAAAGTAAATCATCTTTACAGCCCCTCTATTGTGTATTAAAATCGTATCTAGCCATCTAATCATAGAAAGATGAAGAAGTGATAGCATTGCATGGAGAGAGGCTTCAATTAATGGGCTTCCTCATACAGTAAAGCTCTCAGGTTTTTATTGCATCAGAAAGCTAATAGATTCTTTCTTTTGGCTCTTCTCTTCAAGAATATTGACATCTTTTTTTTCTAAGGGAGGCTTAAAGCAAAATCTTATTTGTGAATAGCACTTAGAAAAACAAAAGAAAACCTTCTCTCCTTGTTATATAAGTAATTTAAAAGAAAATTCAGAATTATTATGAAGGCACAAGTTTTGATATTGGGAAGTAAATGAAATTACTGAAAGTATTTAGGGTGAATAGGTTGAAAGAGCAAAAGGTTAGCTAGCTTATATCCACATAATTTTCTGTCTCATGGTAGTTGTTATGCGGGACTTCTGCACAAATTTCTTTTTAATGAAAAGGAGGAGATTTAAGACTTATTTGTCCACTTATTTCTCAGAAGTACTAAACATTTCAAAAAGGAAAAAACTTCATTTAACCCTGCCATCCAAATGAATCAAACTATTTTTACATTTTCAATCTTATTTCTAATACTTACTCATAAATACATATTCTTTCCTAAAACTTTCAACTTAAGAGAATCCTCCATGGATCAGTTAATTTCATGTAAGTTTAAAGAAAACTCAGAAGTAATACAGTCTCTGATATCATTGCTTCAATTTATTTATAGGGTGATAAGTTAAGTGTCCTACATACAGGGAGGTAGAGTAGTAAAATAAAATAATAAAAATGTGATATTACCTCAGAGACATCCTAATTAATACACTTACACGCACACACACACTCACATTCACATATTCTACCCCATTTTAATTTTACATGTATTTCCTCCATTTCAGCCCAGGAGTCTCTGCCCAGCATCAAAAAGGAAAAAAAAAAAATCTCTAGAAGAGGCAATATAACAAATTACATATTTCAATTGTTATGCAATATGAATAAATGAATTTCTTTGGTGAACCAGAGATTGGCACTTGGCATCTGCCTCTACACGGATTGAATCACGAGCCCTTGCAGCTGCTGACCTTCAACACCCCCTGAAAGGAGTTCAAGGTGGAGAAAAGGAGTGAGGCACTCTGTGCTCTGGGAAACCTGGAAGAACAGATCTTCAGATAGACATTTTCAGGAGATTTTATGAGTCCAATTCCTGCATCTCCTTGTATCTAGAAAATCACTAAAATCCTTCATGGTGACCTCTGTGCCTCATGACTAGCAGTAACTGATAGGTTCCCAGGAGGATGGAAAGACCCTCACCAAATGTGGCTGTTCACACCTTGGAGACCTGCTGTGGACACCCTTTCCCAGAATCTGGATGCTCAAGTTGGGCCGCAAGAAACAATGGCCTGTGGGAAACAACTGCCTGCATAGACTAACCTCCTACAAGGATTCACTGCCCTCTGCCACGGGACTCGACCACCTACCCTCCCTTGACCTTCCCCTCCTTCTTCATCATTCCTGCCACAAGTTCCCGCCATGAACTCCAGCTGCAGATTCCTACCACAGAGCCTTTATGAGCCTAGCACCTCCTCACAGTCAGAGCTGGCACCATCTTGAACGCAGCCCGTGCCCTGCTGATGCCTTAATAAATCTCTTTTGCTTTACTAACTTGGCCTAGTGCATTCCTCCCTTGGCAAACCAAACAGTAACCTTCACAAGACTAGCAAAAACCTTCTGCAAAATGTGTGCTTGATCTCATGTACCTCCCCTTCACCAAAATCACATATACATTAACATCTTGTCCACCCTCCAACCACCACATCTATGGAGTGGCTTTTCAGAGCTATCTTAAATGCAGCCTCCCAGGGTATAGTCCTAAATTTGCCCCCAAATAAAACTCACAGCTCTCACACTTTTTTCAGTTGACATTTTAATGGCAGAAAATGCCACTAATAGGGAGATCACAGAGAATCTGAAAGTACTAGTATCTGAGACAAGGTTAGCAAAGGAAAGGCCAGGCACATCATACTTTATGTGGGCAATTTAATAAACCCGGGGTATGTAAAAGGACAGCATAAGAGTCATTAAAATGTGTAAGTACCCTTGTAGCTGATGAAGATTTTTTGACTAATCTGAAGCATTTGTCAATTCACTAGCACGTATCCCTGTCCCAGCCTCTTCCCTTAGTGAACTTCTACAGTAAGTGTTCCAACCATGTTAGATAAGGGAATGTCTCCTTTCAATCTCCTTTATGAATGTATAAACTCTTCCAGGGCAAGGACAACCCTTACCTGGAAGTGCTGTGTGATTCTGGTTCATTAGCAATGTGACTAAAGGAGTTATGTAAACACTGGTGAACCAGAATTAGTCTCACCATGAGGTTAAACCTCACAGGCCAGGGCGTTCCCGTCGTGGCTCAGTGGTTAGCAAATCCGACTAGGAACCATGAGGTTGCAGGTTAGATCCCTGGCTTTGCTCAGTGGGTTAAAGATCCGGCGTTGCCATGAGCTGTGGTGTAGGTCACAGACGCAGCTCAGATCCCGCGTTGCTGTGGCTCTGGCTTAGGCCAGTGGCTACAGCTCCGATTAAACCCCTAGCCTGGGAACCTCCCATATGCCACGGGAGCGGCCCAAGAAATGGCAAAAAGACAAAAAAAAAACAAAAAAAAAAACAAAAACAAAAACAAAAAACCCTCACAGGCCAAAGGGAATCTCCCTGATCCCTGAAAAGCGCAACCCCAAATGAAACTAAACACTATTTGGCTTTTTTTTTTTTTTTCCCCAAGAGATTCCAGAGCATTTCAAATATTTCAAATATTTTATCTTGTTTACTCACAAAACAGACTCATGAATCCAGACGGCCCATACATTATCTTCTCCAATATGTAGGGATAACACTAGAAAATATAGCTATAACTTTTCCACTTCAGGAAGCAGTAAAGCCTCCACTAAAATCCTCAAGGCAATCATTCACACACTGATCTATGCTAATGACTCCTTCTCAGAAGCCAGGCAGAGAAGGTGACATGCAACAAATTCCAATTTATTCCACAAAGTCAGTCGAAAGTTACAAGCTGATAGTTTATAGAAGACCAAAGTCATACATCAGCCTAAATCTTCACAAGCCCTTTATGGAGCCAACAAGCTTCACGCATACTGCCACACAGAATGCCTGAATTTCAGGGGGTGTGTGTGTGTGTGTGTGTGTACACACATATGTGTGTATGTGTGAGAGAGAGTAGGCTGGACACTGATAAGTGAAAAAAATAAGAAACCTTGTCAGTACTCCCAGTTTATCAGCCCGGCTAGACAGAATAAAATATTCTAAAATAAAACAAATCTGGGGAAAATGCAATAGCAAAATTTGGAAAGAAACCAAAATAGTCCCATCAGATTAATACGGAATTATTGGCTAAATAGCAGTTAACTTTGAACATAAAAAAAACTGTTAAATACCCACAGTGATGTCTTCCTGTCCTTGCATTCCTTCAATACTTAGACTCCTTGAAAACCTTCTGGTATACCTCTAGCTCATGTTATTCTGTTGTCTTCTTCACTGCTCCTCTCCCTATCTAGACTTGAAAGTCTTTCCCTTGCTTTGTTATCTCCATAATACTGAATATAGTGCTGGGTCCCAAGCACATACATTTAGGATATGCTCTTGGACTGACCTGGCCTTGAGTAAAAGACCCCTTAGCAAACTGTTAAGAGGGAAAGACCCCTATGCAATGCAACTGACATAAACATCTGAAAAAAAGGAAGAGTCTTAGAGTTCCCATCATGGTTCAGTGGTTAACGAATCCAACTAAGAACCGTGAGGTTGTGGGTCCGGTCGCTGGCCTTGCTCAGTGGGTTAAGGATCCGGCATTGCCGTGAGCTGTGGTGTAGGTCGCAGACGCAGCTCAGATCCTGCGTTGCTGTGGCTCTGGTGTAGGCTGGCGACTACAGCTCCAATTAGACCCCTAGCCTGGGAACCTCCATATGCCGCGGAAGCGGCCCAAGAAATGGCAAAAAGACAAAAAAAAAAAAAAAAAAAAAAAAAAAAAAAGAAGAGTCTCTAAAAAAGGGATTTTTTAAATTCTACTTTTTTTCTGGATCTAATATTTTTTACCAGGTCCTCTTCCCTCTCTTGATGTTCATCTTGATGTTTACAGTTCTTGGTAATAGTTTTTATACACCTATCAGTTGGGGGTAGCTTTTTATTTCACTTCCCATTTTCATTCAAATTTATGCAGTTAACAACGAACCAACACAGGTGAGAGATATTTATAAAATCTAATAAACATAATTATTTTAGAACCTTAAATTACTTAGATGACTCACAGAAAATAGATAAGATTGTATCCTGTGATATTGCCAAGAGAATGAGGAAAGAATGAAGTAAAAGAGGAAGAAAGAAAAATATTCAGCTAGTTAAGACATTCACCACTTTCCCATGACTCTGTAATACAGACAGCATTTCCTCCATACTACAAATCAATATATTTGTCCAAGCTGTTTGAAAATCAGCAAAAAAACCCTAAGACAATAGGTGTTCAAACTTTTCAAATACATTATTTCAGTCAACTAAGAAACCAAATGTTTGTAAGAAATAATCAAGCAGAGTTCCCATGGTGGCTCAGTGGAAATGAACCCAACTAGTACCCATGAAGACGCAGTTTCAATCCCTGGCCTTGCTAAGCGGGTTAAGGATCCAGTGTGGCCATGAGCTGTGGTGTAGATCGCAGATGAGACTCAGATCCCACGTTGCTGTGGTTATGGTGTAGGCCAGCATCTATAGCTCCAATTCGACCCCTAACCTGGGAACTTCCATATGCCACAGCTGTGGCCCTAAAAAGCAAAGAAAAGAAAAAAAGAAAGAAAGGAAGGGAGGGAGGGAAGGAAGGAAGGAAGGAAGGAAGGAAGGAAGGAAGGAAGGAAGGAAGGAAAGAAAGAAAGAAAGAAAGAAAGAAAGAAAGAAAGAAAGAAAGAAAGAAAGAAAGAAAGAAAGAAAGAAAGAAAAGAAAAGAAAAGAAAAGAAAAGAAGGAAAGAAAGATCTATGCCACTGCCTCCAGCAGGGCCAAAGAAGTCCAGATCCAAGTGCGATATGTCTTTATGAGGATGTGACAGAGCCCAAGACACTGCTGAGTTCAGTGGTCTTGTGTCCCTAGAGCCTCTTTTATGCCAAACTCATTCTGTTTCCCTTTTATCAATTCCCTGGTATCAATTAATTCTTTCAGTTAATTGCACATGCAGTTTTAATCTGTAGGTAATTATAATCAATTAATAGTGAGGAGACAGAATTAGCAGTTCTTAGTTTGATTATCTATATAATTAAAAGGGGTGGTAAACCAGAGTTGACAAATAGCATCTTAATCACTTGAATAATCAAACCCCAGAAGCTTGCTTGAGCAGCTGAATTCCATCTCTTGTATTAGTTCAAATTTTAGAATCAATGACTGAAATGTCCACTTAGATAAATTTATATTGTTAATATAGTCACAAAAGGAGTTTCTGCATGGCTCAGTGGATTAAGGATCTGGCGTTGTCATTGCTGTGGCTCTGGTTACAGCTGTGGCATGGGTTCGGTCCCTGGACCGGGAACTTCGGCATGCCTCAGGCACAGCCCAAAAATATGAATAAGATGTACTCCAAATTACTTAAACTATTTACCTTCTTCTGTTTATAATGAACTGATTCCAAAAGGATTCAATAAAAATAAGGATTCAACAAACTAACAAATGTATCTACTGAATAGCAGTTAATATTCATAGTTCCACTCATGTTATAAAACATTTAAAAAATAAACTACTTTTGTGATAGGTTCTGTTTAATTTTTTTTTTTTTTTTTTTTTTTTTGCTTTTTAGGGCTGCACCCTCAGCATGTGTAAGTTCCCAGGCTAGGGATCAAACTGGAGCTACAGCTGCTGGCCTACACCACAGCTCACAGCAACGCTGGATCTCCAACCCATTGAGTGAGGCCAGGGATCAAACTCGCAACCTCATGGACACCAGCTGGAGTTGTTTCTGCTGCGCCACAATGGGAAATCCCTAACAATTTTATTTAAGCGTGTGCTGAGGGATAGCAAATAAAATATAGCTTTGATTGATTGATTGTTCTTGGCCATCTAATGGAAATAGTTGTCTGAAAATACAGACCAAACCCTGAGAGTGGATAATCTTAAGGTGGGAACTTCATTATGATGAGGATATAATATTACAGAACAGTGGCATCAATGTTGCATAATATCTTTCTGAATTGCCAAGTATTTCAACAAGTTTGGCAGATACTTCTAAGCTCATAGTAAATAAAAAATGTTCAGAAAAAATTATGATTTCTGGTTCAATCTTACACAGCTTGTTACCTTCGGCTCTGAGGCAGCCCCATTTATAACCCCATTAAAATACTCTAATGATTTTTTTAAAAGGTGAAAATCTCAAAGTCACACACACAAAAAAAACTATGCTTAACCATTCACCCATTTATAGTCAGGAAAAATAATTTTCATTAATTAGAATGATGGAAGTGAATTGAGGAAAGCCATCAGTGATCTTTACATAATAATAAACTTCTCCTAGTCCATCTGAGAGCCATTAGAAAGGGGCTTAATGCCTCCTGAGAAAAAATAAAGATAACAGAACAAAACTCATTTCTCTAAAATGTGGGCACTGCTTTTGGAGAACCACTTCCCTCTCCATTTATCCTCATCTATCACAATCCACTCGGACACTAGGACGCTAAGAAAACAAACAGGCAGGGAGTGACCCTGATGGTAGGACCAGGATGTGATTCAGTCCTATTTTAAGGAGAAATGTCTGTGCAAGGGGCGGGACAAGCAGGTCTTGATAACAATGTAGAATGGGGACTGTAATAGCTAAAAATAACAAAGGTCCCAATCTGACAGCCAAACTTCCAGTTCCCAGGAATTAAGCAGAGAAGAGGGCACTGACACCTGCCCATCCATTATGGAATTAGAAAAAGTGGCCCCCACACCCAAGTGAACATGGAACAGAGTAGAGAAAAATGCACTGTGGGCTCTGTTTGTAATCACTGACATTGCATCGATCTATTTCTTCTTACACTGGGGGCCTACATCCATCAGAGTAATGCTAGTTAACATGCAGTGAGGACCTAGTTTGCTAAATACTTTACATTACTTGACCTACTCTTCAACATTATCCTATGAGGTGGGTGCTGAGTTTATCCCAGTCTAACAAAGAAGAAAACAAATTAAGTCACTTGCCCAAATTTAGACAATTGGCAAGTGGCTGGGTGAACCCAGGTCACTTTGAATTTGAAGCCCACATGACCGTGACACAAGTGAACAATGTGGTAGACTGAACAATGGCCCCCAGGACATTATGTCCTACGCCCTGGAACCTGTAAATATTAGCGCATATGACCAGAGGGACTCTGTGGGTATGATTAAACTAAGAATCCTGAGAGGGAAAGGGTATCTTGGATTATCCTGGTGGACCCTATACTCAACAGTCCTTCTAAGAAGGAAACCGAGGGGATGTGATTGGAAGAGGAGAACGATATGTGACAACAGAAGCAAGAGACTGGATGATTTGAGGAAGGAAGAGGTCCTAAGCCAAGAAATGCAAGCATCCTTCAGAATCTAGAAAAGACAAAAAGAAACAGATCCTTCCTTAGAGCCCTAAGGAGGAATCAGTTCTGTGGACATCTTAACTTGGTCCAGTGAAATTAATTTTGAATTTCTGGCCTCTAGAAATTAAAGAGAATACATCTATATTGGTTTAAGCTAGCAAGTTCTTGTAAATTGTTACATGAGCCATGAGAAACAAATGCAGTCTGCAATTCTGAAAATCCAGTAAAATATCCCACTAGACTCGGAAAAAAAAAAATTAGAAAATTGTTGGCATTCTCATTATAATATAACAAGCCAATTCTGCAGAATAGAGGCCAAAACATGAGGGTGCATGTATCTTTTTGAATTAGTGTTTTCATTTTCTTGGGTTATAACCAAGGAGTGGAATTGCTGGATCATATAGTAGTTTTACTATTAATTCTTTTTAGGAACTTCCATACAGTTTCCATGGTGGCCGCACCAAATTTATATTACAAGGATTCCCTCTTCTCAGCATCCTTACCAACACTGATATTTGTGGAGTTTTTGATGTTAGTCATTCTAACAAGTACGATGTGATATCTCATTGTGATTTTGATCTGCATGCCCCTGATGGTTAGTGATGTCGGGACTATCTTTTCATGGGCCTGTTAGCCATCTGTATATCTCCTGTGTAATAATGTTTATTCAGATCTTCTGCCCATTTTTAATCTGATTGTTTGACTTTTTGATATTGACTTATATGAGTTGTTCATATATTTTGAGCATTAACCCCTTATTAATCATATCATTTGCTAATATTTCTCCCATTTCAGTAGGTTGTTTTTTCCATTTATCCATGGGCCTTTGCTGTGCAAAAGGTTTTAAGTTTAATTAGGTCTCATTTGTTTATTTTGCTTTCGTATCCTTTGCCTTAGGAAACAGGTCCAAAAAAACATCACTAAGCTTTATATCAAAGAGTGGTTTTCCTACGTTTTCTTCTAGGAGTTTTATGATTTCTAGTCTTACATTTCAGTGTTTAATCCATTTGGATTTTATTTTTGTATGTCGTGTAAGAAAGTACATCTGAAGAAAATGAAAACACTAATTTGAAAAGATACATGCACCCCAATGTTCACAGCAGAATTATTTATAATAGCCAAAATATGACAGAAACCTAAATATCCATCAACATATGAATAGATAAAGAAGATATGGTATATATACACACAAACACACACACACACACACAATGGACTATTATTACTCAGCTTTATAAAAGAATAAAGTTCTACCATTGCAACAATGTGGATGGACCTAGAGGATATCATGATTAGTGAAATAAATCAGACAGACAAAGACTGTTACACTTAAATGTGGAATTTAAAAAAATAAAACAAATGAATGAATATAACAAAATAGAAACAGACTCAGAGATAGAGATGAAATTAGTGGTTACCAATGGGAGAGGGGAATGTGGAGGGGCAGGCTAGGAGAAGGGGAATAAGAAGCAGAAACTACTATATACAGAGAGAATAAATAGGCTACAAGGATATATTGTACAAGAATACAGTCAATACTTTACAAGAACTTTAAATGTAGTAAAATCTATAAAAATACTGAATCACTGGGAGTTCCTATTGTGGCACAGTGGGACCAACGGTGACAAGTATCCATGAGGATGCGGGTTCGATCCCTGGCTTCACTCAGTGGGTCAGGGATCTGGTGTTGCCGTGAGCTGTGGTGTACATCTCAGATGAGGCTCAGATCTAGCATTGCTGTGGCTGTGGTGTAGGCAGGCTGCTGTACCTCCGATTCAACCCCTTGCCTGAGAATCTCTGTATGCCATAGGTGCAGCCTTAAAAAGCAATAAATAAATAAATAAATAAATAAATACTGAATCACTGTGTTGTACCCCCAAAACTAATATAATAATAGAACTGTACTTCAATTATAAAAATGGAAGTCAAAAGTAACAAGGAAAAAATAAACTAAAACTTAAAAATAATATTTGTAAGGTAAATGAAAATGGAGTAAGTGTTTTTTAAAAAGGCCAGAGGTACGAGGAAATCAAAAATGTAATAACAGAGTTAAAATGTATTTCAGACTTAGTGGGAGTGTACAAGACAGTACAGCATATCAAATAACTGGATTTGGCAAGCACTCCGAAAATGCAGAAGAAAAGTAGCCAGCGATGAAAATTGACAGAGAATATTATAGATTAAAGAGGACAAAAAATAAATATCCATGAAAGGAATCATACACTTGATCAAAGATGAAAACAGAGCAATCAGAAGTGGGGGGAAAAAAAACACAATTGTATAATAACTTCCTTAGCTGAAAAAAAGACTTGCATCTTCTGAGTACTGGGACTTATTGTGTTTTAGGAAAAGTTAATTAAAAGGGATTTGTATGCAAGTATATTCTGCAAAATTAAAGGAACATAGAAAATTTTAACTTACAAGAAGAAAGAAAAATTCATGCATATTTTTAAAGAAAAAAATCTAAAGGGTGCAAAACTCAGGGTGTTTCCAAATTCCTTCTGTGAAACAGCAAAAGAACCCATAAAAAAGAGAGTATCACCAACACAGTTTCCAGGAGAAAGAAAAGTTGTGAAACAAAAATGTTATAACCAAACTGTTTGCAATGTATAAAGGCTAATGAAAAAAATCATTCTCAAGTATACCAATGCCCTAAACATATGCTCAGGAAAACATGCTTTTTTTTTTTTTTTTGCTTTTTAGGGCTGCACCTGCAGCATATGGAAGTTCCCAGGCTAGGGGTCAAATTGGAGCTGCAGCTGTCAGCCTACGCTGCAGCCACAGCAATGCAAGATCCGAGCTGCATCTTCAATCTATACCACAGCTCATGGCAACTCCGGATCCTTAACTCACTGAGTGAGGCCAGGGATCAAACCCACACCCTCATGGATTCTAGCAGGGTTCATTACCACTAAGCCATGACAGAAACTCCAGAAAATATACATTCTGGTTTAAATAAACACTTATCTGAAGACCAAGACATGAATCAAAATCAAGGATAAAAGAATTCAGAAATCATGGTGTGAGTACCAGCTGTTCTTCCCATAACCAGCGTGTTCAATTCTAATAGGATCACTTGTAGTTAATGGATGCAATACCTCTGATGTAAAGCTTGGTCTTGCCAGGCTTCACCTTATACTTCCTTTTCTGCTTACTCTACTTTCCCAGGAAGCAAATGGTTTGTTTCCTAGGGTATAATCTTGAACTCATTCACACAGTTCAAATGAAATGTTCTTTGAAATGGAATCTTGCTCTATAACCAATAACCAATGTTGTTCTGTCATGCACTTCCAATGGCTGAGCGTTTGCAACATGTACCCAGAGACTCAGTACACAAGACAAGAATAACAAAGAACAACATAAAGCTATTTTCAGTTTCACAGAACTAAGATAAAGACTTTTTCTCCTTTTCAAAGTTCAAACTGAATCACCTGAGTCACCGTATCACCTTATCACCCGTTATGAAGTTTCTCTTTATATCATAGGAACACCCTCTGATTGTTCTGATTGTGCTCTACTGTTTAACTAAGGGGGAAAAATATACTTGGAAAACAGACTGTAGGAAATACACCAGAATTTAACTGTGAGTATCTTTGGGTGGTGGAACACTTAAAGGACTGTCATTTGTGTGTGTTAGTGTTCTGTATTTTCCAAATTTTCTGCAATTTATTTCAACTAATGGCGATTTTAGAAGGAAAAAAAAAAAACACGGTCACAGAATTTTAGGTAAAAATAAGCAAAAATTATGTCAAAAGCTATGAACAAAAGCAAAGTCTAGAGAAAGTATCACAAACTACAGGGATGGGTTCACTGTTAGGGAGGCATTAGACTGAGACTAAATTTTCCTTTTTTTCTAACAAGGGCATTTTGTACTTGTAAAGGAGAAAATTTCTTTTAACAAGCACGCATACAAAAAAATAAATGCTTTCTTTAATATCACACACCCCACCCCCCCGTAACATATTTTGGGAGCAGGGTGGGACATAGGGGAACCATGACTTCTTTAGAGTCCAAACTCTTATTCCCTTCCCAGGAAGTAAGAGGGACTCTGCTGTGTCCTCATAGCTTTGGAAAACTTTGATCTCAGGCATAGAAACTAAGGACTCTTGATTAACTGATGCAGGCACTCAGGTACCAGGTCTGTCACATGTTTACTCCTGCAAAGCCAGGCCAGCCATCTGAAATTGCCTCTTTGGCAGCGCCCCTGTCACCTTTTCCAAGACGTACTCTGACAAATGCAGCTCATGCTGGCATCAGATTGCAAACACCAAGAGGGAAGGGACTGTGCTGCTGCATTCTTTCATCCTCCACACAACTGCAATGCCTGGTACAGGATAGGTGCTGTGAGTTTAAAATGAGTAACTGTCAAAATGAACGGGATGGTGTGTGTTTTACAGATGACAATGATGTCACAGGTTTCTAGGCCAAAAAAGACCAAGGGCCAGGAGAATAATGCATATTAGGTGATAACTTAATGACAGGGTTCTTAATGTCCCTTACCCCCCACAAATAGAGGCAATGATTAACTAGTCTTGTTCATCTCATATAACTCTATTTTTCTTTCTTTTTAGGGGCTTTCTTGCAGCATATGGAAGTTCCCGGGTGAGGGGTCAAATCAGAAGTGCAGCTGACAGCCTCCACCACAGCCAGAGAAATGCAGGATCCAAGCCGTGTCTGCGACCTACACCACATCTTGCGGCAACGCCAGAGATCAAATCTGCATCCTCATGGATACTAGTAAGGTCCTTAACCCTCTGAGCCACAATGTGAACTCCATATTTTTTAAAAATTCTTTCAGGTTTATTATATACTGCTGTTTGGACCATATGGATCTTATCTATTTGAGTCAATGTTTTGGTGCCCACACTCATATATGCTTGGTGAACATGAAAATCTGAAAAGACTTCTGGAAAAGTAATTTATGAGTAAGAGATGTCTTTTAAAGCTCATGTTTATGTTGTAATATCAACTTCTAATCTTTTTATAAGGAAATCTTGTTATAAGGAAATAATCTCTTTATAAGGAAATAATCTGAAAAATATTCCTTAACAAAGATGGTTATTATAGCATCATTTATAATAATGGTGCAGAGAAGAGTTAACATAGCAAACCTGACTGCTAGTCTTAGAAAATGATACTTGTAAGGCTGACCCTGACCTAACATCTAAGCACTTGGTGGGTAAACAGTTCCCTACTCTGGTGTAAAACTTGCCCCAGGAGATAAGGCCATGTCACTATGCCTCAACTATGCAAAGAGTATCATGTATGCAGAACACTTGCTTTCCTTCCGGAACTCTGGAATGTTGGCACATGCTAAGCAGAGGATGCATATATGACTATGCCCTAGTGAAAAACCTTGGGTGCTGAGGCTCTAATGAGTTTCCGTAATTATACACAACCCTTCACACTTATCTGGCTCATTGCTGGAGGAATTAATGGCATTCATGAGAGTCCATTAGAAGAGGACTCTAGCAAGCTTGCTGCTGGTCTCTTCTGGACTTTACCTTGTCTGCCTTTTCCCTTTGCTGATTTTTCTTTGCATCCTTTCACTTTAATAAGCCTTAGCTGTGGATATGATATATATGAGTCCCATAGTCCTCCAAGCAAATGACTGAACCTGGGTGTGGTCTTTGGGATCCCCAACATAACAATATATGGGAAATGACATAAGTGTCCAGTAATGGGAGATTGGTTAAGAAAATTATACTTTATACATACACTGGATTCTTTTTCAATAACAAAAAATTTGCCTAGTTTCTTACATTGTATGGAAAATTGAAGATATTATGTACCTTATGCATTAAACTATGAACAACAAAAATCCATAAACCTGACTCTGGGAGGATGCAGGTTCAATCCCTGACCTCACTCAGTGGGTTAAGGATCCGGTGTTGCCACAAGCTACGGCATAAGTCGCAGTTGTGGCTTGGATCCTGTGCTGCCATGGCTGTGGCACAGACCTCAGCTGCAGCTCTGATTTGATCCCTAGCCGGGGGACTTCCACATGCCATGGGTGTGGCTATATTTTATATACAAACACACACACACACACCAAACTGCTGAAAGTGCTAGCATCTGCTTTGATCAAATTTTTATCTATATTCTCTTTTCTTTTATTCTGAATAGACTGAATGTGGAGTTCATAAATTCTTGATAACTGATTCACATATAGCTACCTTTTGAGGAAAGCTATCCTAATTGTGTTGTCCTCATACAGGTTGCCACAGGATCTAACTCCTAATTTATTTGTAAAGCCCCAAGACTTGCTGCCTGAACTTTAAGGGGACTAGATTAGGACACAGTCCATGAGCCTGAGACAAACACACATAAGTTGGACGTGAGGCGGTCAGCACACTAAACACGTCTGCCTCAAACTCTGCCTGGTTTGGTCTATACACCACATGGAAATAATGTAGCACAATCAAGTCTTGTATTTTTAACAGTTTAAGTGCTAAGTGGATGAACAGAAGCAGGTTCAGGCTGATAGGTTAAGAAATTTCAGCAATGTAAAATCTGGAACCTAGAATAGCTGTGGGGTTGAGGGGATGACTTCCCACGATACCTTCATATATAAGCTCCATCACTAAAGGAAATACGCATGTGCCACTCTCCTTTAGTTACAAGGAACCTGACGTGACTTTGACTTTCCAGAAGTTGTATAATGAAAATATGGGTTTTTCTATAGTATGAAAGAATGACTAAGCTTTAGAAAACAAAAACTATCTACAAAATATTTTGTCACACATCTTCAGTGTTTTATTTATTCACAGGTTATGCATGAGCTAGAATTACTGTGTGAATTCTGGAATAAGCTGGCCTTTTGGAAAGTAAAAATAAGAATCTAATCCCCTAAGAAAGGCTTTTAATTTTTAGTTATTTCCATCTGTCTTTGAAGATTGGCTTGTCGGAAGACTGAAGTTCATTAATGCACCATTATCTTTACTAAAAGCTCATTAAAGCAATACATTCAACAGAAGAAAAAAGATTCTAGTGACAAAAACAAAAGGATAATCAAGGGACAGCATTTTTTTTATTACTCAAATGAATTTATGGACAGCATTTTAGCCCTGCTTATGTTTGTATGTTTCACTTTATCCTTTTCTTCTCTCTTAGGCATAGCTAGTAGCAAGCCAGCTTGTCACTTTACAAGGTATAGACGATATACGATTAGCGAAAGCTTAAAAATAAGTTTCAGGCAGAGTACTATAGAAAATTAAAGACTTGTATAAAAACAATGTTATCCACAAAGCCCAAGTCTGTAAAAGCTACAGCAAATATCATACAGAAACGTAATAAACAGAGTTAGTGAAATAAGCTAATGACAAGGACTTTCCATTGTTATGATCAACATCAACAAGTATTGGCTTTAAGGATTAGTCAGTTTCTACCTGTCCTGTTCAATCCTTTCAACCATCAGTAGACAGGAAGCAAAGACCAAACATAAATCAATTATTCTACTTGTTATAAGTTCTAAGCAGATGATGGAAATGTTGGATATTAATGTGTTAAACTTTATCTATGAAGCTGAGTAGCCATGTGGACCCTATTTCCTTTATTAATAATAAATGAAAATTGACTGTACTAATAAAATATTTCACAGATGCTCTGTCTTCTTACTCCTACACATCAAAAGATCAAATTCAACAAAATTTGGTTCTTTTGAGAAACATATTATGTATCATTTTAGCAGCAAATTTAAGAATAAATGAGGGATTATCTTAATTTCTTAGTGGTTTTACTGATGACTATACCCATAAATGAGTTTCTCCTCTAGTTAGAGTTTTCTACTTGCCTTGACCTAAAAGACTATTGAATTCCATCTTCACTCATTTGCCTATGCCACAGTATCCACCTGCGATAGTTAATTTTAATGTGTCAACTTGTCTAGGACACAGTGCCCAGGCATTTAGCCACACATATCTGTATATGGCTGTGGAAGTCATTTTAGGTTAGATGAACATTTAAATCTGCTTTGAGTAAATGTGGGTGGACTTCATCCAATTAGTTGAAGACCTTAAGAAAAAGATAAATCTCCCCCGAAGAAGAGAGAATTCTGTCAGCAGACCGTCTGCAAATTTGAGAGGCAATGTTAACTCTTCCCTGGATTTCTAACCTGCCAGCCCACACTGAGGATTGTGGACTTGTTAGCCTCTACGACTGCATAAGCTAACTGCTTAAAGTAAATCTCTCCATAGGGGAGGGGAGGAGTGGGAGAGAGATCTTTTATTTTTAAATATGACATATGGAGAAAGAAAAACAGAGAGCAATGTCTATCTTATCTATCCATCTACTCCTCTATCTATCCACCTATTCCTCTATTTCTCTATCTATTCCTCTATCTATCCATCTACCTATTCCTCTATCTAGATCTCTATGCAAATACACTGATCAACAGATATCCAAATCTGTATCTACATCCATATCTATATCCTATTGGTTCTATTTCTCTCAAGAACCCTGGTTACTACCCCTAATTAGTCTCCACCTTCCCAAAGCACACCCAACCCTCAAGGCCGAGCTCTAATTCCATCATCTTTTCCTCACAAAAGCATACTGGAATTCTAAAGAACGTAAGTAACTGTCATGATTCCAAAAATAATCCTGGATCCATTTGAATTATTTAAATGTTAAATCATTTTCAAACTTTTATCTTTCCAATACTAAGAAAAATATGCCTTGCAATCACCTCACTGATATCCTCCACCAATGTGAATGGTCTTGGAGGCTGAGAACCACTCATCTCTACCAGTGAGACAGGACACAACTTATTGCCTTGTATCGTGGGTTACTTCTTCTGTTTTAACTCAGCCACAAACTATAAACTCTTCATAAAACATGGATGATGATATTTTTGTATTCATTATACACGTTGCACAGCATTTTGCAAGATGAGTTTTTTTGAAAGTTTAAAAAGAACTTTAAGCAATTTCATTGCCTTCAAAATTCAAATGATATCTTTACCCCCATTATGGATACTTATACCAAATGTCTTTATTCTTGCAAAAGAAAGAAGCGAAAATAATATAATTCCATCTCTACTTGAGTGAATTTTTATCAAAATATGATGAAAACGTGGAATTTGAACAATTACTTGTTATTAATTGATATTAATAACATTAATTTTTAGATGAGATCATGATATTTAGATGTGCTCTAAAAAAAAAGATTCCTGAAGATCCTGTCATGGTTCAGTGGTTAACAAAACTGACTAGCATTCATGAGGACGCGGGTTCGATCGCTGGCCTTGTTCAGTGAGTTAGTGATCCAGCATTTCCATGAGCTATGGTATAGGTCGCAGATGCAGTTCGGATCCCACATTGCTGTGGCTGTGGTGTATGTAGGCTGGCAGCTGCAGCTCCGACTGGATCCCCAGCCTGGGAACCTCCATATGTTGTGGGTGCAGCCCTAAAAAAAAAAGGAAAGAAAAAAAAAAAAGATTCCTGGAGTTCCTGCTTTGGTTCAGCAGGTTAGGAACCCAACATACTGTCCTGTCCATGAGGATATGGGTTCGATCCCTGGCCTCACTCAGTGGGTTAAGGATTCAGCGTTGCTGCAGGCTGTGGCATAGGTCACAGATGCAACTTGGATATAGCATTGCTGCAGCTTTGGTGTAGGCTGGCTGCTGCAGCTCCAATTCAATCCCTAGCCCAGGAACTACTACCATATGCAGTAGGTGCAGCCATGAAAAGCAAAAAGATATATGAATTTTTAAAATAAAAAATGCTTACATTTTATAATAAAACAGAAAAAAAATGTTTATGCAAGGATATTAAAAAAATTTACTTCAAATAATTCAAGCTGAGAAGAGAACTGAGTGGGCGCATAGATGAAACGGAACTGGTCAGGAGTTCATAATTATTGAAGCCAGGTAATAGGTACATATGGGTTTATTATTCTGCCCTATTTTTGTATATATTTAGATTTTTTTCATAATAAAGTAGCTTTTTATCTGTTTATTCCCAAATATATAAACTTTTCCAATGCCCAAAAAAGTCTGAATTAAATAGCTAATCATCAGGAAAAACAGAGCAGACCAGAGAAAAATATGAATAAGAGTACTTTTCTATCTGGCAAGATCTCGTGTAGAACACGAGGGACAGAACTGAACTATAAGCTGTAAGGAAGCTCAGCTAAGCAAAATCCCCAAGTCCCCATATGGTGGTTTTGCTTAACATATTGTAAGATCCTAGATCAGCACCTTCCTCAAGTAGAGCAGAACATCAAAATATGCTCATTATCTATCTTCTCCACTAGAATATAAGCACTACAAGGTCAATAGCTTTTGTCATGTTCACCAGTGCCTCTCCATCAATAAGCAGAGCATGCAATGCATAGTGGGTGCTCAATAAATATTTGTCAATTATTCCTGGACATAAATATGCTCTCTCCTAATTACCACCATAACCCCATAAAGTATTAATTATAGATATTAAACTATTAGTATGAAATTTTTCATTTAAAAAATTCAAGTTTTAACCGCATATGCTTCTTTCCAAAAATTATTTCTCAGTAATTTACACCTATTTGGAATGCTAAAAATAACTTCTTGGGAGTTCCTGCAATGGCACAGTCAGTTAGGATTCCAAATGCAGAAGCTCAGGTCACTGTAGAGGTGTATATTCCATCCCCAGGCCGATTCAGTGAACTAAAGGACCTGGCATTGCTGCAGCTGTGGCCTAGGTTGCAGCTGCGGCATAGGCTACAACTGCAGTTCAGATTCCATCCCTGGCCCAGGAACTCCCGTATGCCGCAGATGAGGTCATGAAAAAGAAAAAAAAATAACTTCTACATACACCATCCCATTTTAGTCTTATATCCCAGTGAGAGAGATATAAAACAGGGATAACCTTTCCCAGTGAGAGAGATATAAAACAGGGATAACCTTTCCCATTTAAAAAAAAAAAAAATGAAGCTCCTAATACACTCCCCTGTTGAGATTCCAACCCTGATTTTTTATTCACAATCCTTCACTCTTTCCACTGGAGAACAATCTGAACATTCTTTGTAAACTAGGATCCATCATTTTTACACAACGTTATTGGTTCTAGTGGGAGATGAAACAGATCCTGAGAAGTTGAGCCCAGAGCCAAAGGATGAAAGAGAGAAAATCACACCCATTATGTGAGCTTTTAGGTGCAATATTAAGGAGTGTCACTTCAAAATCTTAAAAGATAGTAGAGATCACCTTTTACTTTAAATACAGAAATCCATAAAAATATCTTTCCCACTCCAACAATGACAAGGCAGATAGTTTATAAATAAAAGAATGCTTTTTTGAGCTGATCAGAGCTGAGGTCACAATGCTACCTGATAAACTGTAATACAAGGTTGCCTAGCTTCTCCAAGGAGAGAGAGAATATAACCCACCATGGGTAGATGATGAAGAGGCAACCAACATAGAAGAAGGCAGGAAAAAAAATAGCTGTAATTGTAATAAGTCTTTGGAGTCCAAATGTAGACTCACTTGATAGTGTACAATCCTCAGAGGCCCAGACACACAGGGTATCTGCATCCACTTCCCTATTCTTTTCCAGAGGCTTCCACTGAGTGCTAATGAGAAAGACTGGGGTATGGTAGGAGAGAGGAGAGAGACCACCTCTACAAGGAAGGCGTGACGGTCCAGCTTTGGTTTGAAGTGGAGTAGAAGAACCTAGAGAAGCCTGTCCAAATCAGACACTGCATGAGTACAAAGCCGTGGCAGGTGGCTGCTGGGGAGGGGCAGGAAACTCAACTCAGTTTACAAAACCATTGTAACCCTGATAGAACAGTCAGACAAGGGTACTACAAGAAAGGAAAAACAGCCCTATGTCCTTCATAAACACAGATGCAAAAATCTTTAACAAAGTATTAGCAAATCAAATCCACCAATATATGAAAAGCATATCATGATGAATTAGATGTTACCCAAGAAGATAAAGTTGGATTAACATGTGAAAATTAATAAGTGCAATTCACTACAGCAATACACTGAGAGAAAAATCAAATAATATTTAAGTACATGCATAAAAATTTTACAAAATTCAACAAATATTGATGAATAAAAAATTGTTCTATAGCAAACTAGCCAAAAGCAGGAAATTTCTGAATCATGACAGCAGGAACCTACAAAAAATTATAGCTAATGTCATACCTGGTGAGATATTGAATGCCTTCTGCCTAAGATTTGAAACAAAACAGGATATCTGTAAATAGCACCATGCTAGAATTCCTATGCAGTGCAAAAAAACAAGACCAAGAGATAAGAAAAGACATACACTTTAGAAAGTAAAAAGTAAAACTACCTTTATTCAGAATGGCATGACTGTGTATGTAAGTAAATTCTAATGAATCAGAAAGAAAGCCAGTAGGACCAGTAATGAATTTTTGTAAAATTTGCAAAGTACAAAGTCAATTAAAAATCAATTTATTCTACATATCACCATGAACAATTTGAAAAGGGAGTTAAAAGTCAGTATCATTTGCAAGAGCTTCAAAAATCAAAGCATTAAGGATAAATTTAAATAGCACATAAATATAAATATAAAATATATATTTTACAAAAATAAAATATTGCTGAGTGATTAAAGAAGACTTAAATAAATGAAGAGATACACTATGTTCACAGATTGAAGGCTTAATGTTAGGACTGTTGTTCTATATCCCTCAAGTTCACCATGAGAATAAATAATTCACAAAACGAATTAGAGCATTTCAAAATCTAAATAGCCAAGTAGTTTTCCTAGGACTAAGCTCTCATTTTTCTCACTGGCAAATGAAGTTAATTTTAAAATAATCTTCTAAATGTTGCACTGAGGTGTTTTTCAGTTGAGAAGAATCAAAATTCCTGTGTATATTTAAAATTTATTAGTAGAAGACTATTTTAACATTAGAACTTCAGCAATATTATTGATTCGAGTTATTAATACTTCATTCTAAAAATAGGAATCAAAGTTCAGTACTTCACAATTTACAGTTAACTTCTACATAAACAATCTCATCAAATTCTCATATCCATGAAAAATAGATAAGGAGGATTTCCCTCCATTGTAAATAAGACAACACTATGGCTTTTTCTTTTTTTACTCGTCTTCATTATCATGCTTGAAATTCCTGTTTGTTGGTGTAACATTTATCTCTTTGATTCCCTATACTCTAACCACACTTTCCAGCGCTATACACCTCTATTTAAAACTTTCTCCTTAGTTAAGGGAACTACAGCTAGTCACTTATGATAGAGCATGATGGAGGATACTCTGAGAAAAAGAATGTATATATGTATGTGTAACTGGGTCACCTTGCTGTACAGTAGAAAACTGACAGAACACTGTAAACCAACTATACTGGAAAAAGTAAAAATAGTTTTAAAAATTTTTTTAAATTAAAAAAAAAACTTTCTCCTTTGTTAAGATCCTTACTTTTCCTAAATAGAGCATCCTGTTTATTTAACTTTTTTTTTTTTTCATTTTGAGGTCAATATTGGGATACAAAAGCAATTTTAATGGAGCCAAGAAGATAGCAGAAGTTTTTTAACGACCAGACAACATGCTTGATGTTTCTTCAGAAAATATTTGTTCTCAATTTCATTGATGCTTAAAAACCTAATCCTCAAGTTCCCATCGTGGCTCAGTGGTTAACAAATCTGACTAGGAACCATGAGGTTGTGGGTTTGATCCCTGGCCTTGCTCAGTGGGTTAAGGCTCTGGCGTTGGCATGAACCGTGGTGTAGTTCACAGATGCGGCCGGGATCCCGTGTTGCTGTGGCTCTGGTGTAGGTCAGCAGCAACAGCTCCGATTAGACCCCTAGCCTGGGAACCTCCATATGCCATGGGAGCAGCCCTAGAAAAGGCAAAAAGACAAAACAAACAAACAAAAACCTAACGCCGACAAAATAAAATATAAAAAGAAAAAAATGATTATAACTAAAAATAATTTTAAACAATTGTAATTTTATTTAGGCATTTAACTTACTATTTCCCCTATATCAATTTATTGATTCTAGTAAAAATTATTTTTAAAAGACCGATGGTATTAGAACCACACACAAAATTCTATTTCTAATTATGTATCATTTCAGAAACACTAAAAATTGAAAAAATGTAAATACTATTTTAAAAATTCATGTTCTACAAATTAATTGTGGAAAAACACTTTCATTTATATGTAATTAGATCAAAATGATTAGGGAGCAATTAAGGTCATGAAACACAAATTCTTCCTAAAAGTCTGTTTTCCTCTTTTGCAAAGTGGTAAATAAATGGTATCCTTTTTCAAACACACTAAAAGGAAATGCATCAGTCATTTAAAGATTTCTCCAATATATTTCCAAATCAAATTTTGCCCCACAGAGGAATTTAAGCCAAAAGTTAGAAACTCAGAAAAAGAAAACTTTGTAATATTCAATTTTGCTTATTTCTCTGCTTTAGCCTTCTATTCCTTAAGTCAGAAAAGCTTGCAAAATATACTGTGACTTACATGTAATTTACTATGGTCATGAATTATTACACTTTTTAAAACTTATTCCAGAGAAACTACCTTAGGTATAAAAAAGAAGGGGGGATTGTAAATCTAGTTGGAAAAATACCTTTTTAAAAGGGCAGGTTAAAAGAATAAGTTCTTGCTTTTTGTACTCTAAAATTTAGTTCATAAGTCACTAGAAGTAAATGAACCAACATTAAGATTCTGGTTGTCTATGGACAAAGTCAAATTCGTAATGTGCATATTCAAGAACAAGTATTCCAAAACAGACAATGAAAGGGAGGAAAAAAACAAAACAAAACAAAACAAAAAAACCCACACTTTCAGAAAATGCTCTTGCAAAGATTTGGTTTATGGGACTTGATGGTACAAGTAATTACTGTGACATTTAATAAATGGCACTTTGAAGAACTGCTAAGCCCCAGTAAACCTTCAAGTCACATCACTTTGGCTTTTATTTGTTCTTAAGGAATAGAATTGTAGCGTATTTTTCCAGCATATTTTGCCAGCAGAGTTTCACTACCTCAAGTTTAAAAGATTCATATTCATGAAATGCTTGAAAGAAACATCCCTTACATACACTGTATTTCTCAGTGGACATAGTTTAGCACAAACTGATAAAAATGAAGGGTCATAAAATAGGAAATCCATTTTCATACCCATTGGTGTGTAATTGAATAGATTCTTTGAATACTTGCTATAAATTAGTTCCAACTTAAAAGCAATGAAATATTTTACCTTTTGTAAAGCAGTCAGGAATGACAAAAAGTATTCTTCCCCCACCCCTTAGCAAAGAAGGGATATTCTGTGATCTCAACAGTTATTGCCTTCATCTATCTGAACTATAAACCCATCTCGTGGACTGCACAAGAAAATTTGGAGCTCCTTCAAAGCTCAACCATCCAAATACAACAGAGATTCTCATTGGTTTAAAGTACATTTTGAACATGAGAATATTGTTCCAGGATATTAAATTTGAAGAATGACTGATTTCAGTTTCCCTGTGAGTTAGGACACCGTAATGAATAGTTCTCCTCAGACTTAGAATAGATTCAAAAGTACATTAAGGGACACAAACATGTCTTCTGGTCCATAAAATTTGTATCACCCCTTGCCATATGTATTAGAGAAAACATATCAAGCTTTTTCTTTAATTAGGAATAATAAATTTGGTGGTTACTTAGCAGAACTCATGCGTAGAGTACCTGCTCATTCAGGGGTATGTTCTAAGACATATATGTTCAATAAGAATCAATAGCCTGTAGAAGTCCCCTTGTGGTGCAGTGGATTAAGGACTCAGCATTGCCACTACAGCAGGTCACTGCTGTGGCAAAGATTCAATCCCTGGCCCAGGAACCTCTACATGCTGTGGGAGGGGGCAAAAAAAAAAAATAGTAAGAATAAGAATCAGTAGCCTATAGATCAGGGCCTATCTTTTTTTAACCACTTCTTGTTTGCTTTTCTTTTTTTGTGGCACATAGAAGTTTCCAGGCTAGAGGTTAAACTTGCAGGCATGGACTATACCACAGCCACAGCAATGCAGGAACCAAGCCATGTCTGCAACCTACACCACAGCTCAAGGCAATGCTGGATCCTTAACCCAATGAGCAAGTCCAGGGATTGAACCCACATCCTCATGGATACTAGTCAGGTTTGTAATCTGCTGAGCCACAACAGGAACTCTTTTTTTTTTTTTTCATTTTTTCAACCTTTTTTCAAATCACAAGTGTTACCTACCACAGCTATACTCTATCAGGCAAGCAGTACTTGCTAAGCATGGTTTTCATCAGGCCAAGCTAATTTTACATCTAACAGCTGAGCTCAATACATGGTTTTGTCATCTGAAACCTCAGCAGGCATTTATTTCATATTTACTAGGTACTGCTAAACAAAGATGCTTACCATGTGCCAGGCATGTGCTAAGTGTTGAAGATACAAGATAAACAAGACGGCCCCAGGCTTTGAGAAATACAGTCTACCAGGGAAAGGTAGACAAGTTACCGCCACTCTGTAGTGTTGAGTAGATTTATCTGCGGAGGCTCACTCAGAGACAAAGCAACTCTCTCATGGGACAGTTTAGCAAGTGATAGGGTACTCGAGGATGATGAGTGCATCTAGCATGGGGTACAAGAGTTCTTTCCCTTGGAGGAGTTAGGGCTCTGAGTCCCACATACCAGGACACTTAAATCTTCTTTGAAGATCTCTGAGACAGAAGTCCACAGCACTGCTTAGACAAAAGAGTGTGGGTAAAAGGACTCAGGCAAAATCCAGAAGTTGCCCATGAAGCCCAGAGAGGCTGGTCAGGCAGAACAAGCCTGGGGAGACAGAAGCCTCTCAAGAAACCTAACAAATAGTTTCACACTGTGGCCGTCTCCTAGTGCTGTAACTAGAAACTACAAATAATTCTCTCCAATGGGTTAGTCCTTCAACTCTTGCTATAAACTTCAGTTTAAAGATGGTCCTTACTGTTTCACTCCCTAGGATAGTTTTACATTAATTGATGAGATGTTTGGAACTTATTCTTTGTACCTAATGGCTTTGGCAGGTGTAAAGCAGTCTAGATGTACTGTGACCAACATGCCAATTTTCTCAAGACAGCCTCAATCTTAGCACTGAAAGTCTAAGGTCCTGGGAACCTCCTTAGTCCAGGGCAAACCAAGCCAGCCAGTCACTCTAAGATGTCCCACACCCAAGCCGACAGCAGAACAGGTGCTCAACTTTGCTTTTCCTGGAGAATGCTAACTTTTACCTCTTTTTTTTTTTTTTTTTTTTTTTTTTTTTGTCTTTTTGCTATTTCTTTGGGCCGCTCCCATGGCATATGGAGGTTCCCGGGCTAGGGGTCGAATCAGAGCTGTAGCCACCGGCCTATGCCAGAGACACAGCAACGCGGGATCCGAGCCGCGTCTGCAACCTACACCACAGCTCACGGCAACGCCGGATCCTTAACCCACTGAGCAAGGGCAGGGACCGGACCCGCAACCTCATGGTTCCTAGTCGGATTCGTTAACCACTGCGCCACGACGGGAACTCCAGAGAATGCTAACTTTTAAAAATCTACTGATGTAAAATGTAACATACATAGAGAAGAATATGTAAAATGTTACATGCAGTTTTTAACAGTGGACTACGTACTATCAGAAACAACATATCTGCCACCTCTTAAAAATGCTTGCTTCCCATAGTACTTTCCCTCTCCTAAGAGCTAACTACTTCCCTGAATTTTCTTATCACTAATTCTTTGTCTATTTTTAATAAGTTTACCAATAGTATTAAATTATAAAATATAGTTATACCTTTTTATCTGAACTTGATCTACCAAAATATTTCTGTGTTTTACTTTTAGAACCCAACAGTACGTTTATAAAATTCATCCATGGTGCTGCATGTAGATATAGGTTGTCCACTTTTTTGGATGCATTTACCACGATTTATTCATCACTGCGCAGTTGATGACATCTGAATTTTTTCCACTTTGAAGTTATTACACACAATGCTGCTATTCTTTGCATGTGCATCCTGATAGATGTGCCAGAGGTTCTCTGGTGTGAGTCTACAGATCAGCAGAATTCTCATCATCTGGGAGCTTGACAGAAATGCAGATAGATGCTCAGGTCCCAGTGTAGACCTACACTGGAATATTCAGAATATTTAGTTTACCAAGATTCATTTTCACATTAAAGTCTGTGTGAATACCTTGCAGTTCAGAGTAAGAAGCACTGGTCTAAGGTCTACAGGAGTGGACTCAACTGCAGTTAAGATTTATTTGACATCAGTAGGGTTGGAGCATCCCCACCCTTCCACATCCTCACCAACACTTTGTACTGTCAGTCTTTTAGATCTATAATTAACTGGTGGGTGTGGCCTGGAGTCTCCTAGATTTCCTTTGCATATACCTAGTAACTAATGAAGTTGCACACCTTTGTATAAGTTCATAAAGGGATCTAGATTTAAACCTCCAGTCTTTTGTCCAGTTTTCTGCCGGTTGTTTCTCCGCTCATTAGTTTGAAGAAATCTGGTCTATATACTAGGTTTTACAAAACTGTTGGTGATAATAAAATTATTCCTCACACCCTATGACTTGTCTTAATAGTCTTTTTTTTAGTTTTATTGAAGTATAATTAATTTACAAGGCTATGATAACTTCTGCTATACAACAAGGTGACCCAGTCACACATGTATACATATCCATTCTCTCTCAGATTCTTTTCCCACATAGATTATCTCAGAATACTGGGTAGAGTTCTCTGTGCTATACAACAGGTTCCCATTGGCCAACTGTTCCATATACCTTAGTGTGCAGATGCCAATCCAAAATCCCCAGTTCTAGATTTCACATGTAAATGATATCATATGTTTGTCTTTCACTGTCTAACTTCACCTAGTATGACAGTTTCTAGGTCCATCCATGTTGCTGCAAATGCCATTATTTCATTCTTTTTTATGGCTAAGTAATATTCCATTGCATATATGTACCACGTCTTTTCTCCAGGTCTTAGCTATTGTAAATACTGCTACAGTGAACATTGGGGTACATGTATTTTGTGAGTCATGGTTTTCTCTGGATAGATGCCCAGGAATGAGATTTCTGGATTTTATGGTAGTTCTACTTTTAGTTTTTTCAGGAACCTCAATTCTGTTTTCCATAGTGGTTGTACAATGTACATTCACACCAACAGTGTAGGAGGCTTCCCTTTTCTCCACACCCTCTTCAACATTTATTATTTGCAGACTTTTTGAGGATGGTGATTCTGGCTGGTGTGAGGTGGTACCTCACAGTAGTTTTCATTTGCATTTCTCTGATAATTAGTGATGTTGAGCATCTTTTCATGTGTTTTTTGGTCATCAGTATGTCTTCTTTGGAGAAATGTCTATTTAGATCTTCTGCCCATTTTTTTATTGGGTTTTTTGGGTTTATTTTCTTTGATATTGAGTTACAGTAGATGTTTGTATGTTTTGGAGATTAATCCCTTGTCAGTTGCTTCATTTACAAGTACTTTCTCCCATTCTGTGGGTTGTCTTTTTGTCTTATTTATGGTTTCCTTTGCTGTGCTAAAACTTTTAACTTTAATTAGGTCCCATTTATTTTTGCTTTTATTGTCATTACTCCAGGAGGTTGATCTGAGAAGATATTGCTGCAGTTTATGTGAGAGAGTATTTGGCCTATGTTTTCCTCTAAAAGTTTTATAGTATCTGACCTTACATTTAGGTCTTTAATCCATTTTGAGTTTATTTTTGTGTACGGTATTAGAGAATGTTCTAATTTCATTCTTTTGCATGTAGTTCTCCAGTTTTCCCAGCACACTTATTGAAGAGACTGTCTTTTCTCTGTTGTATATTCTTGACTCCTTTGTCATAGATTAATTGGCCATAGATGCTTGGGTTTATTTCTCAGCTTTCTATACTGTTCGACTGATTTACATTTTAGTTTTTGTGTCAGTACAACACTGTTTTGATGACTGTAGCTTTGTAGTATAGTCTGAGGTCAGGAAGTTTGATTCCTCCAACTTCCTTTTTCTTTCTCCAGATTGCTTTGCCTATCCAGGGTCTTGTGTGTTTCCAGACAAATTTTTAAATATTTTGTTCTAGTTCTGTGAAAAACGCCATTGGTAATTTGACAGGAATTGCACTGAATTTGTGGCTTGCTTTGAGTAGTATAGTCATTTTCACAATATTGATTCTTCCAGTCCAAGAGCATGGTATATCTTCCTATTTGTTCATGTCATCTTTGATTTCTTTCATAAGCATCTTATAGCTTTCAGAGTAGAGGTCTTTTGTCTCTTTAGATAGGTTTATTCCTAGGTATTTTATTCTTTTTTTATGCAATGGTAAATTGGATTGTTTCCTTAATTTCCCTTTCTGATCTTTCATTGTTAGCATACAGAAATGAAGTCAATTTCTGGGAAAGGAATCACTCAGTCAAATCCAAGAAGCACAGTGAATACAATATAACATAAACCCAAGAAGGAGCAGCCAGATAAACATATTAATCAAACTGACATATATTAAAGACTAAGAGAAAATACTGAAAGCAGCTAGGGGAAAGCAACAAATAACATACAAGGGAACCACAATAAGGTTGTCAGCTGATTTCTCAGCAGAAATCCCGCAGGAGGGAGTGACTGGTACAATCAAGTGATAAAAGGAAAAAAACTCCAACCAAGAATACTCTATCCAGCAAGGCTCTCATTCAGATTTGAAGGAGAAATCAAAAGCTTTACAGATAATCAAAATCTAAGAGAATTCACCACCACTAAACCCACTTTATAACAAATACTAAAGGACCTTCTCTAGATGGCAAAGAAAAGGCCACAACCAGAAGCTAGAAAATTCAGATGGAAAAGGTTCCTAGTAAAGGAAAACTTATAGTAAAGGTAGCAAATCCTCCACACACAAATATGCATGATATCAAAATCAGCAATTGTGAGAAGAGGTGGGTACAAATGCATGATGAAATTAAGATTAATTATGATGCAATTAAGATTAATTATAATGCAATTAAGAAAGGCAATATGCATTTGCCATTAAGAGACCAGCAACTTAAAACAATATTGTATATATACAGTCTCCCATATCAAAACCTCATGGTAACTGCAAACCAAAAACCTGCAACAGATACACACATGAAAAAGAAAAAGCAATCCATACACAACTCTAAAGATGGTCATCAAATCACAAATGAAGAAAACAAGAGAAGAAGGGTAGAAAAAAGACCAACAAAAATAAATCCAAAACAATTTACAAAATGGCAATAAAAACATACATACCAATAATAACCTTAAATGTAAATGGACTAAATGCTCAATCAAGAGACAAAGACTGGCTGAATGGATTCAAAAACAATACCCCTATGTATGCTGTCTACAAAAGACCCACTTCAACTCTAATGACACATACAAACAAAGTGAGAGGTGGAAGAAAATATTCCATGCAAATGGAAATCAAAAATCAGGTCAGCAGACAGAAAACCAAATCAAAAAACAGGAAAGCAATATAAGAGACCTATGGGATAATATAAAGCAGGCCAATCTATGCATAATAGGGATTCCAGAAGGAGTAGAAAAAGATAAGGGAATGGAAAATGTATTTGAAGAAATTATCGATGGAAACTTCCCAAATCTAAAGGATACTGGGTTCAAGATACAAGAAGCACAGAGGGTCCCACACAAATTGGACCCAAATAGACCCACACCAAGACACATCATAATAAAAATGGCAAAAGTTAGTGATAAAGAGAGGATCCTAGAGGCAGCAAGAGAAAAACGGAATGTTACCTACAAGGGAACCCCCATAAGAATATCAGCTGATTTCTCTACAGAAACACTTCAGGCCAGGAGGGAATGGCAAGAGATATTTAAAGTGCTAAAAGGAAAAAATATGCAACCTAGAAGACTCTATCCAGAAAGAATATCATTTAAAATAGAAAGATAAATAAAAAGTTTTTCCAACAAACAAAAACTTAAAGAATGTAGCAACACAAAACCCAGGCTAAAAGAAATACTGAAAGGGCTTCTCTAAACCAAAAAGAAAGGAAGGAAAGGGAAGAAAAAAAAAAAAAAAGAACTAGGACTGAGGAAACCACAATCAGAGAGCAGTCACTCAAATAAGCCAGCATACAGATTTAATCATAAACATGCTTCAAACAAAATAAAATTAAAAAGGAAAAAGAAAAGAGTCATCAAAATGATAAAATGTGGGCAAGGGATGTTAGGAAATAAATACACCCCTTTTGTTTGTTTGTTTGTTTCTATGATTCTCTTCTTAATTTTAATATAGTAATGAAGCATTTGAACCTACAGGACCATGAAGCTAAAACACACAATTATAGGAAGGGGTTAGCATACTCAAAAAACAGGGCAACCACAAGCCAAAACCAAATATTGCATTCGCAAAAAAATCAAGAAAAAAAAAAAAACACGCAAGCAGATAATAACAGGAGACCATCCAACCAAAAAAAAAAAAAAAAAAAAAAAAAAAAAGAAAGGAAGAATGGAGAACCATAGAATCAACTGGAACACGAGGTTCAAATGGCAATAAATAATCATCTATCAATTATCACCTTAAATGTCAATGGACTGAATGCTCCAATCAAAAGACACAGAGTGGCTGAGTGGATAAAAAGGCAAAAACCTTCAATAGGCTTCCTACAAGAAACTCACCTTAGGACAAAGGATACATATAGATTGAAAGTGAAAGGGTGGGGAAAAATAGTTCACGCCAATAAACATGACAGAAAAGCGGGAGTTGCAACATTCATATCAGACAAAATAGACTTTAAAACAAAAGACATAAAGAAAGACAAAGAAGGACACTACTTAATGATTAAGGGATCCATCCAAGGAGAGGATGTTACTATCGTCAACATATATGCCCCCAATACAGGAGCACCCAGATACATACAACAAATATTAACAGACATAAAGGGAGATATTGATGAGAATATAATCATAGTAGGAGACCTAAATACCCCCCTCACATCAATGGACAGATCCTCTAGACAGAAAACCAATAAAGCAACAGAGATCCTAAGGGAAACAATAGAAAGGTTAAACTTCATTGATATCTTCAGGACACTACATCCAAAAAAAGCAGAATACACATTCTTCTCAAATGCTCATGGAACATTCTCAAGAATCGTCCACATATTGGGACACAAAGCGAATCTCAATAAATTTAGGAGCATAGAAATTATCTCAAGTATCTTCTCTGACCACAATGCCATGAAATTAGAAATCAACCATGGGAAAAGCAAAGAGAAAAAACCTACTCCATGGAGACTCAACAACATGCTACTAAAAAACCAATGGGTCAATGAGGAAATCAAGAAGGAAATTAAAAGCTACCTTGAAACAAATGATAATGAAGACACAACCTCTCAAAATCTATGGGATGCTGCGAAAGCAGTGCTCAGAGGGAAATTTATAGCAATACAGGCCTTTCTCAAAAAAGAAGAAAGACCCCAAATTGACAACGTAACCCTCCACCTAAACGAATTAGAAAAAGAAGAACAAAAAAGTCCTAAAGTCAGCAGAAGGAAGGAAATTATAAAGATCAAAGAAGAAATCAATAAAATAGAGATTCATGGAGTTCCCGTCGTGGCGCAGTGGTTAACGAATCCGACTAGGAACCATGAGGTTGCGGTTTCGGTCCCTGCCCTTGCTCAGTGGGTTAACGATCCGGCGTTGCCGTGAGCTGTGGTGTAGGTTGCAGACGCGGCTCGGATCCTGCGTTGCTGTGGCTCTGGCGTAGGCCGGTGGCTACAGCTCCAATTTGACCCCTAGCCTGGGAACCTCCATATGCCGCGGGAGCGGCCCAAGAAATAGCAACAACAAGACAAAAAAAAAAATAAATAAATAAAATAGAGATTCAAAAAACAATAGAGAAAATTAATAAAACCAAGAGCTGGTTCTTTGAAAAGGTAAACAAAATTGACAAACCCCTGGCCAGACTCACTAAAAAGAGGAGAGAAAGAACCCAAATAACCAAAATTATAAGTGAAAAAAGAGAAATCACAATGGATACAGCAGAAATACAAAAAACCATAAGAGAATACTATGAACAACTGTATGGCAACAAGTTTGACAATCTGGAAGAAATGGACAGTTTTCTAGAATCTTACAGCCTGCCAAAACTGAATCAAGAAGAAACAGACCAACTGAACAGACCGATCACTAGAAATGAAATTGAAGATGTCATAAAATCACTCCCTACAAATAAAAGTCCAGGACCAGATGGCTTCACAGGCGAATTCTATCAAACATATAAAGAGGAACTGGTGCCCATCCTCCTTGAACTCTTTCAAAAGGTTGAAGAAGAAGGAATACTCCCAAAGACATTCTATGATGCCACCATCACCCTCATTCCAAAACCAGACAGAGATACCACCAAAAAAGAAAACTATCGGCCAATATCATTGATGAATATAGATGCAAAAATTCTCAACAAAATCCTAGCCAACCGAATCCAACAACATATCAAAAAAAGTATACACCATGACCACGTAGGGTTCATCCCAGGTTCACAAGGATGGTTCAACATACACAAATCAATCAACATCATACACCACACTAACAAAAGAAAAGTCAAAAACCATATGATCATCTCAATAGACGCAGAAAAAGTATTTGACAAAGTCCAACAACCATTCATGATCAAGACCCTCGCCAAAGTGGGTACAAGGGAACATTCCTGAATATAATCAAAGCCATTTATGATAAACCCACGGCAAATCTAATACTCAATGGGGAAAAACTGAAAGCTTTCTCACTCAAATCTGGAACAAGACAGGGATGCCCACTCTCACCACTGCTCTTCAACATAGTTTTGGAAGTCTTAGCCACAGCAATTAGACAAACAAAAGAAATAAAAGGCATCCACATAGGAAGAGAAGAGATAAAACTGTCACTGTATGCAGATGACATGATACTATACCTAGAAAACCCTAAGGACTCAACCCCAAAACTCCTTGAACTGATTAATAAATTCAGCAAAGTAGCAGGATATAAGATTAACATTCAGAAGTCAGTCGCATTTCTGTATACCAGCAATGAAACATTAGAAAAGGAATACAAAAATACGATACCTTTTAAAATTGCACCTCACAAAATCAAATACCTCGGAATACACCTGACCAAAGAGGTAAAGGACCTATATGCCGAGAACTATAAAACTTTAATCAAAGAAATCAAAGAAGATCTAAAGAAATGGAAATATATTCCATGTTCCTGGATTGGAAAAATCAATATTGTAAAAATGGCCATACGACCCAAAGCAATCTACAGATTCAATGCAATCCCTATCAAATTACCCATGACATTTTTCACACAACTAGAACAAACAATCCAAACATTTATATGGAACCACAAAAGACCCAGAATCGCCAAAGCAATCCTGAGAAACAAAAACCAAGCAGGAGGCATAACCCTCCCAGACTTCAAGAAATACTACAAAGCCACAGTCATCAAAATAGTGTGCTACTGGTATCAAAACAGACAGACAGACCAATGGAACAGAATAGAGAACCCAGAAATAAACCCTGACACCTATGGTCAATTAATCTTTGACAAGGGAGGCAAGAACATAAAATGGGGAAAAGAAAGTCTATTCAGCAAGCATTGCTGGGAAACCTGGACAGCTGCATGCAAAGCAGTGAAACTAGAACACACCCTCACACCATGCACAAAAATAAACTCCAAATGGCTGAAAGACTTCAATATACAACAGGACACCATCAAACTCCTAGAAGAGAACATAGGCAAAACACTCTCTGACATCAACATCATGAATATTTTCTCAGGTCAGTCTCCCAAAGCAATAGAAATTAGAGCAAAAATAAACCCATGGGACCTCATCAAACTGAAAAGCTTTTGCACAGCAAAGGAAACCCAAAAGAAAACAAAAAGATAACTTTCAGAATGGGAGAAAATAGTTTCAAATGATGCAACGGACAAGGGCTTAATCTCTAGAATATATAAACAACTTATACAACTCAACAGCAAAAAAGCCAATCAAGCAATGGAAAAATGGGCAAAAGACCTGAATAGACTGTTCTCCAAAGAAGATATACAGACGGCCAACAAACACATGAAAAAATGCTCAACATCGTTGATTATAAGAGAAATGCAAATCAAAACTACCATGAGATACCACCTCACACCAGTCAGAATGGCCATCATTAATAAATCCACAAATAACAAATGCTGGAGGGGGTGTGGAGAAAAGGGAACCCTCCTGAACTGTTGGTGGGAACATAAACTGGTACAGCCACTATGGAGAGCAGTTTGGAGATACCTTAGAAATCTATACATAGAACTTCCATAGGACCCCGCAATCCCACTCTTGGGCATCTATCCAGACAAAACTCTACTTAAAAGAGACACATGCACCCGCATGTTCATTGCAGCACTATTCACAATAGCCAGGACGTGGAAACTACCCAAACGTCCATCAACAGATGATTGGATTCGGAAGATGTAGTATATATACACAATGGAATACTACTCAGCCATAAAAAAGGATGACATAATGCCATTTGCAGCAACATGGATGGAACTAGAGAATCTCACACTGAGTGAAATGAGCCAGAAAGACAAAGACAAATACCATATGATATCACTTATAACTGGAATCTAATACCCAGCACAAATGAACATCTCCTCAGAAAAGAAAATCATGGACTTGGAGAAGAGACTTGTGGCTGCCTGATGGGAGGGGGAGGGAGTGGGAGGGATCGGGAGCTTGGGCTTATCAGACACAACTTAGAATAGATTTACAAGGAGATCCTGCTGAACAGCATTGAGAACTTTGTCTAGACACTCATGTTGCAACAGAACAAAGGGTGGGGAAAAAAATGTCATTGTAATGTATACATGTAAGGGTAACTTGATCCCCTTGCTGTACAGTGGGAAAATAAAAAAAATAAATTAATTAAAAAAAAATATGTTCCCCAGACCAATCACATAGGATACCCTGCTTCCAGTTGGTCTGCTTCCAGCTTCCCTGTTCCAACAGCCTTCCATCAAAGCACACCCCAAATCTTCCCCTTTTTTTCATGATAAAGCTTTCCCACTCCCCTACCTGCCCTTGAGTCTCTAAAAAAAAAAAAAGAAAGCTGGAGTAGCAATAATCATATTAGGCAAAATAGACTTAAAATAAAGAATGTTACAAGAGACCAAGAAGGTCATTACATAATGACAAAAGGATCAATCAAGAAGAAGCAGCAGCAATTGTAAATATATATGCACCCAACATAGGAACACCTCAATATTTAAGGGAACTGCGAACAGCCTTAAAAGGAGAAAGTTACAATACCACAATAATAGTGGAGGACTTTAACACCACACTTAAAGCAATGGACAGATCATCCAGACAAAAAATCAAAAAGGAAACACAGGCCCTCAATGAAGCATTTAGACCAGATGGACTTAACAGATATTTATAGGACATTCCATCCAAAAACACCAGAATACACATTCTTCTCAAGTGCCCACAGAACATTCTCTAGGATTGATCACATTTTGGGCCACAAATCAAGTCTCGGTAACTTTAAGAAAACTGAAATCACATCAAGCATCTTTTCTGACCACAGTGCTATAAGACTAGAAATCAACAACAAGAAAAAAACTGCGAAAAACATAAATATGCGGAGACTAAATAACATGCTACTAAACAATCAATGAATCACTGAAGAAATTAAAGAGGAAATTAAAAAATACCTAGATGCAAATGACAATAAACACTGCTGATACAGTTATTGTGCTTTTACTTTCTAGAAGTTCTTTTGTTTTTATTTCAAACTGTCACTTTTTTTATTTCCTATTCTCTACAGATATTTTCACCTCATTTCTTTAAACACAATAATTGTCTTAATATTTGAATTTGATCATTCCAATATGTGAATGTACTAAAATGTTATTTTTAACTTACATCTTATCAGTAGCTTTTGAAGAAGTTATAAGACTATTATTTAAGAAGAAAAGTACAGATAGGTAAAAATAAGCCTGGTGTGAAGTGTTAATGTATGAACATTCTTTCAGGGAAGCTTGCTTCTTGACATTTGCTTGAGTTACTCAAAATATTATCATGCCTTCTTATTTGCAAATCTTGTTGTAAAAATACAGATTTTACCCATCTCTTGGCAATAGTCCAAAATAATAATAAAAATGAAAAATCAGAAAAGCAAATTCCTTAAATGAGAAGAAACCCACAACTCGGAAGCACATGATATGAGAAAGAGCTTCCAAATATCAATGAATATTAGATGGGAGTGATAGAAGGGGAAGTTAAAGATGACCACAGTGCAGATGTCAGACAATGTCGAGAATAGCTCTCTAAATAAGTAGCCACAATCTGAGGAGCAAATCCCCTTGGAAATATGGAACTGAAGTGCTTAGTCTGACAGCAGAAGTGCTGTGGACCACATTTTCACAAGGTCTCAAGAAGTGGGGAAATGTGGCTAAAAGATAAATCACACAGATGAGGCATATTTGCAGGACTCAACCTTCTTGTTGTCAGGGGTAAGGAGAGAGAGAGTCAGCAGTGTCAGCTGTCATTCAGAGTGAAGATAAATGGCTCAGGGAAGTAAAGGCTAAAGGACCTCAGGTACAAACAGGGACCTGTGTTGTTAAAAGTGGTTCCCATTAACCTCAAACACTGTGCTGGCCCCTGCAACATACAAACCTTCAAATCTACAAATGGCTGGTCCAGGAAGAACTCACCACAACATTAATAATGGAAAAAAATAAAGGACTAGCATAAAAGGTATATAAAACATACTGTAGAAACAAATAAAATGGAAAAGGTACTAAAAAATATATATATGATGGATGAAAACCACAAGAAAAATGTTTCCAGGAAAGAAAGGATGAAAAATATTGCCATAAGAATGTTAACGCTTTGACCAAGCATATTGCCTAAGGGTTGTAGAGGAAAAAAAGGGTTACTTCCACCTCCCCCAAAAAGGAATATAAAAGCTGAAGAAAGATATGGTAAGACAATAGAAATAACCACCTGAGCTGATGGTGATGGGAAAAAGTGAAATCATTTGCAGAAATGAAGATATATGTCATCAAGGGCATTATGCTAGATGAAATAAGTCAGAGAAAAAAAATATAAGCTCTATATCTATTCATATACACACACACATAAGCTTACTGTACATAGATAGATAAATAGATAGATCTCACAGATACAGAGAACAGATTAGATTGGCAGTTGCCAGATGCAGGGGATGGAGAGTGGAAGAAATGGGTAAACTATTTCTGTTTTTTGTTTGTTTAAGTAAATTTAACTTTTTAAAAAAGAGAAACAAAAACTGACTATGGGACCTTGAAAACAGGAGTGATAAAAGTGAACAGCATGAAAAACAATAGAGAGTTTAAAAGGATTATGGGAAAATTATAGATATAAGAAACAAAAGGAGAAAAAAGAACAAAATAATAGAACAAAAATATGTTAAGGACACAGTTTCAGAAGCAATTACCAAAATAAAATAAAATTAGGATCTTCAAATTGAAGGATATATGTTATCAGGATAAAAACTGTCTCAGTTTGATGCTCATCAAAACACATCCCAGAAGCATTAGAATTCGGAAATAAAGAATCCTTTGAATAGCCAGTCAAAAAGAATAATATATGCCTATTGAAATAAAGCCCCAAGCTAGAAGGTGGTGGAGAAAAGTCTACAGAATACACAAGGAAAATGAGTGTGAAGTAAGATTTTCATCCTAACCTAGATGACACAACCAATAAGTAATAACTAACTGAAATTTTGAAAGGGAAAAAGAAGTTGGTAAAAGATATCAGGAGCTGATTTCAACATCATTTATAGTCAAGGGGGGGAAGTACCATTTGGAATTAGATAATCAAATCACACGATCAAAATAGGTATATTTAAAGTATAAGGTATACAGTAAGAGAAAAAAATATAACTAACAAAATTTGGTGATGGATGAAGGAGAGGAGAGAGAAGAAGAAATATATAAAATTCCACTACTGTTCACAGAAGGAAGCCACAGATATATGTAAAGAAAGAATGTCTTCTACTTACAAAATACTAACTGCTAAAGGAATTGGCCTCTGGTCACAACCAACCAGAAAACTAGACAAAAATTTATTATAAACATATACTAACTAGAAGCGTATAGTATTATTCCAAGGCCAAACAAACAGATCAATGACCCAGAAAAAGAGCATAGAACACCTATGCATAAGTGGATATTTAGTATATGACAGAGGTGGCCCTGAAGACCACTGGGTAGAGAGGAACTTTTCCCTAAATACTTCTAGGACAACTGAGTGTCTCTATGATGGGGGAGAGGGGGAAAACGGGGAGAGAATAAAACTGAACCCTTCCTTCATACTTTGCACAATCGATTCCAATATGCTTAAAAACCTAAACATACACATAGGAATAGAAATAATTTAGAAGGTAATGAACATTAACTCAATGACCTTTAGTTAGCAGAGAATTTCATGTTTTAAAGACAAGATATAAAAGCAGTTAAAGGAAACACCGATAAATTGGATTTCTATTTATCAAAAGATACCATAAATGAGACAAGCCAAAGAGCTGGAGGAGTATTTTTAACAGATGCAATTAGCAAAGATGCAGTTTATAAAATTTTATAAAGAATTTTTACAATAAGAAAAAAATAGACAACTCAAAAGAAACTTAGGGGGAAAAAGCAACTGAAACAAGACTTTTAGAAACAGGAAATCCAGTTGATGGGCCTTGGGGTCCTGCTGTGTAACACAGGGAACTATGTCGGTCGTTTGTGATGGAACATGATGGAGGATAGTGTGAGAAAGAGAATGTGTATATATATATATATATATGTGTGTGTGACTGGGTCACTTTGCTGTGCAGTAGATTGACAGAACACTGGAACCAACTACAATGGAAAAAATAAAAATTATTTTAAAAAATAGGAAATCCAAATGGCTGAGAATTACATGATATGAATGCTCAATCTCATAAAAACTAGAGAAATGCGAATTAAAAATAAACAATTTTGAAAACACTGAATCCCAACTGAATGGAACAAATCTGTGTGTTTTAAAAATTCCAAGAGCTGAAGAGATTGTAACAATAGGAACATTCATTCTCTGCAAGGGTAAGTGCAAATTAGTACCAATCTTGTAATACAGTTTGGCATTACTGAGAAGTCGAAAATAGACATAACCCATGAACCAAAAAAATTCTCTCCTTGGTATAAACCTTAGAGAAACACTTACGCATGTGCACCAGGAGATATATACAGTATGGTGCGTAACAGTCCTAAAGTGAAAACCACTCGCTGCCCATCAGGAACAGACTAAAAATGTCATGATTATTCCTAAAATAATATACTGTACAGCAGGAGAAATAACCAGCTACAGCAGTATGGAGCAGCATGGACAAATTTTACAAGAAATGTTAAGCAAAACAGGTAAGGCACAACAAATACATGCAGTACTATATAATATATATATAAAATTTTAAAATATGTACAAATAATTTACCATCACTCTGGATTGCAGAAATAGAAAAGCACAGATATTGTTAATACAAAACTAAAGCAAGTGGTTAACTGTGGCGGGTGAATAAGAGTGTTCTAAGTGGGAAGAGGAAAGGTGGGATGGATGACTACTGGGTACTGACAGTGTTCTATTTGATGAGCTATATAGGGCTCACACAGGGTTAACCTCATAATTCTTCATTACATCATACCAAATCTTTATTTACTCAGCGGTTTCTCACAGTCTGTCATGGTGTGTTTTATTTGCTATTTAATGCTGTGCTCCACTGAGCGTGATGACACTGGCTGGACAAGTGCAGGCTCACCTGGGACCTGCACCCCTGGGACCTTCCTTGCTCCTGCATCTAGATCCGAACCCTGGGCAAAGAGTGACTGCATTCTCTGGACTGGAACCTGGAACCATCCCAGGGCCAAGGACGGGGATAGGAGGTGGAAGCAACTGGGAACCAAGGCTCCAAGCTTCTAGTGCACGTTCCATTCTATCAGACTCACTTACAAGCTACATATTTAAAGGTACTGGCAACCACAGAGCATTAACCCCCAAGCACTGACCCCCTTCTGAGAGTGAAGTGCTATGTGACCAAAGCGTTGCACACCCACAATGCAAGCTCCACACCATATTTAGGTTTTCTGCATATTTCTGCATATATGCTATACAGTGTATACACATGTGTGAGTGTAGAAAAGAACTTTATTTCCTTCTGCAAGTCCCTGAGGCTGGGTCAGGCCTGAGATCTGAAGTGTTTATGCCATTAATGTTTTAAATTGGCTATCTGTGGAGTTCCTGTCGTGGCTCAGTGGTTAACGAATCCAACTAGGAGCCATGAGGTTGTGGGTTCGATCCCTGGCCTCGCTCAGTGGGTTAAGGATCCGGCGTTGCTGTGAGCTGTGGTGTATCACAGACACGGCTCGGATCTGGCATTGCTGTGGCTCTGGTGTAGGCAGTCAGCAACAGCTCCAATTAGACCCCTAGCCTGGGAACCTCCATATGCCATGGGTGCGGCCCTAAAAAGACTGAATGAATGAATGAATAAATAAATAAATAAATACATTGGCTATCCGTCTGAAAGTTACTTCCCAAAATTGTTCGTATAACTAAATGTAGACCTGAGTGTTTAAAGACTCTTTCAGAAATTAAGTATCTATAATTGAGATCAAGGCAATTAATTCCACAGTATGCTAAGTACTTTAATGTAATGGTCCTCGGCTACATTTTTGATGCCAAGAACCTCCTATTCTTGAATTCTAGTTCCTTCCTTTCCATTGTCATGTAACTTAAAAAAATGTACTCCGTTTGGTGGGGGTAATTTATAAGATCTAATGAAAGTAGATACAAATAGATTAAGTCATCTACTACATGGCTTAATTCAGCTTTCAGAAAGGAAATGGGATGGAAGGAAACCAAGCAGGTGCTCTATTTATGTTACTTTCAGTTCTTTCACATTAATTCTGAGAGGCAGATACAAATATCTCATGCCTATAAAAGAACATTGAGGTTAGGAAGAGTAAATACCCTAACCAAGGGCATCTGACCAGTAAGTGGGTGTGACACCTGGTTCTATCTGACTGCACACTTCTACTACCTTTCTTTGCTTCCATTTTTGTTCTTCTTTTCTTTTTAAACATTTACTGTCCATTTACTATGTGTCAAGTATTATCACAGAAATGAGTGACCGAAGTCTGATGCAGCCCCAAATCCAAGGCTGTGCTGTCAGTATGGTAACATGTGGCCATGAGCACTTGAAATGTGGCTAGTATGAAGTGAGATGTGCTGTGAGTTACATTATACATCATATTTCAAAGCCTTAGTAAGGGGAAAAAAAAAAGGATGTAAAATATGTTAATTTTTCATATGGATTACATATTAAAAGGATAAATTTTGTGCATATGTTTTAGGCTAAATAAGAAGTGCTTAATATTTATTTCATCCGTTTTCATATTTAAAGTGGCTACTAGAAAATTTTAAATTATAAGTATGTCTCAAATTTCATTTCTATTGTACGTCACTGGCCTAAAGATGTCCTCTCAATCTTACTTCAGGATATATAAATAAATTGCCAATCTGTTACAGGTTGTATCTCAAGACAATTTTGAATAAGAAATTTCATATTTGAATAAGCTATATTTCAAGATTAAGTCAGAATAAGAAATATCTGTAATTCACTATGGAATGCATCTTCTTCCCATCATCAACATTTATTGACAACATATCCAATCTCTCTTGAAATTTTAAAAATTGGCCTAAGCAAAATTAGCTAAAGCTTGCTCGTTTTTCTTTTCCTGACAGAGTGCACAGTAAACATATAAATACCCAGATTTAAGAAATGGATTGAAAATAGCTTTTTTTTTTTTTTTTTTTTTACATCCCACAAGTATCTCCTAGAGATTTGCTGAACACTTTTAATACCATAGCATGCATTTCTCTCAGCATGAAAATTTTTGATAGTTTAGAATCTGGTACATTAAAAATATTTTTCACATTTCCCTAAAGAAGATGAGGCAAGATGTGTTTTCTGACAATAAAACACTTGTGCTTCTATGAAATTTCTATTAACGTGAGCAGTGGGGAATCATACAAGAAAACTATTTTTCCTATTATGTTGTTACATACAGAAATAGCAATACAATTAATTTATAATTCAACATAAAGGCTAACACTCTAAAATTGTATCAGATGCAGTAACATCATTGATAAACTTATAAGATTGCCTGAAAATCTAATTTCACAAATATGTACAGTAGTAAGAAACACCAAATTTAGACTGTATGGAATCAGATGGAGCACAACTCTCAAAAACTATACAAATTTACCTGAACTTTTAGTTCATAATCATATGCAACAAAATACTCATTTCATAAGTCCATCCTCTATTGAATCACTCTGTTTTGCCTTGAAATATAGCCTGAAAGTATCTCAATTTCATAGTTAAGAAGCAAAATATCAGTTGATACCCCTAAGACAATATGAACATCTATAAAGCAAAACATTAAAATGGAAAATGGACCACAAATCAGAAGACAGATACTTGTAAGACTTGAGTAAGTTTCAAGCTTCTTAATATTTAATGTCATCATCTGAAAGATGGGATAAGTTAGACTGACCATGCCTAAAAATCTCATTAGAATCAGGAAGACAACTTATAAAAAGAAAAATATTACTAGCATATTATATTAAAAAGAAATTTATTACACTATTTATCATAAACATCTATCTTTAATTTAGAGTGGCCATTGTGGCAAAAAATAATGAAAATACTTTAAATATCTTAAATTCATATTTTCAAATCTTTTTTGTAATCACCTTGATATAAAATAATCACCTTGTAATTGATCTTAATATGAGTCTAATGATAAGGGTTTTGTTTATTTTAAGCTATCTTCACAGGGGAACAAAAACTATTTATAAAGCATTTTTTTTTGAGATTCCCATATGTCTACTACACTATTGGCTATGTTTAAAGGAGGACTAATTTCCTAAAATACTCATTCATTTTAGTGAGAGAAGACTGCATCCCACTAGTTAGATAATAATATCATACAATTTTGAAAATGTTCATTGTTATGAGCAAATGCTGAAGTAAAATCAAACAAATATTAGGGTCTCAAAGAAAGTGCTCTATCAGAGAGGATCAACATGAAGATCAGGAAAATATAGCAATTAACAGAAATTCATTGATTAGAAGGCAATGTCCTACAGAGAAAACTGGCACAAAGTTGGTTTAAAAAAATAAGTAAAACAATAAAGTTGACTGACCTTTAGCAAAACTAACCAAAGAGAAAGAAAGAGGGAGGGAAGGCAAGAGAGAACGAGAGAGAGCCTAAAGAATTAGTAATAAAAATTAAAAAGACGACAGCAGTACAAATGTCATTAAGGACAACTTTATGGTAATACTTTCAACAATTTAGACAGATCACTATAAACATAACTTATTAAAATCAAAAGAAGTTGAAAACAGTTTCATCGGTCCTAATTTTACTGAAGATATTTAATCTGTGAATTGAAAGTTCCATATAAAAGCAATGTCCAGGGCAGAGAGCTTCACTTAGGATTTTCCTCCAACATCTGAGAAAAACACAACACAAACTTATATGAACTCTTCCAAACAATGGGAAAAGGAGAAACGGTTTCTAACTCATTGTAAAATGGCATCACCCCAACACCAAATTCTGACAAGAACATTACAAAACAGGGAAAATTACAGGTCATTTTTCTCACCAATAACATGGAAAAACCCTCAACAGAATATGAGCAAATTGAATTCATATGAGCTTTATTCCAGGACTAAAGATTAGTTTAACATGTGAAAACCAATGAAATGATTACAATTCACTATATGAAAAGAATAAGAAATCAAGTAATCATCTTCAGAGATAAAAAGAAAATCATCTCATAAAATTCAATATAGATTCATGATAAAAGCTCTCAGCAACCTAGGAACTTTTTAGTAGAGTCTAAAACACTATACATTTTAATTCCTTCTGAGATAGGAAATGAGACAAGAAAGCTCCTCACCACGTCTTTTTTACAAAGTGCACAGGGTGTTAATATAATAAGGTAAGAAAAAAATCAATAAAAGCTCTAGAAAAGGAAGAAAAGGAAAAAAATCTGTCATGATTGATGGTTAAACTATGCAAATAGGAAGTCTAAAAGGATCAACAAATAAACCAGATAAACTACTAGAATTAGTAAGTTAACTTATAAAAGCCATGAGGTTATAAGGTCCAAGTAAAAAGATCAACTGTATGTCTATATTCCAGAAAAGGCACTGGGGTGAAATAACATTTTAAATACCATTTAAAGTAGCATCAAAACATCAAATGCATAGAAATAAATCTTAAAAGAATACACAGAAAACCATAAAATATTCTTGAAACAGTTCTAAAAAGGCCTAAGTAAAAGGAAGGCTACTTCATGTCCATCTATATTTCATCCTAAAATTCTCTAAGTTTTTCTCATTTCTTAATCTATCTAGAGGAAGATTAATCTAAACAAACATTGTATTTATAATATAATGGTAATTATGGCATGGCTTGTGAGAGTAAAGTTTAAAAAAAAGACAAAACTGAAATAATGGACAATAATGGTAAGAAATTCAAAAAGAGAGGAAGAGCAAACTTAAAAGTACTTCATAGTCCTTCTATAGGATAGCATTTTTGCTAAATTTTACTGTATTTAAAACAATATTATTTGTTTATCAAAGGCATCCTAAAGAAAGTGAAAAGACTAGCCACACTATCACTAACAAAGAATTAGTAGCAAGAATTTAATAGAATTCCTCCAAATCTGGGGTGGAAGCAAAGGCATACAGGATTTGTAACAGGTACACAAGAGAGTGATAGTTGTCAATATTATAGTCTCTTGGCTGTGGGATGATTTTGCTAGTTCATTATGATACTAAATAATACAAAAAGTAAATTAGGAGTTCCCGTCGTGGCTCAGCAGAAATGAATCTGACTAGCAAACATGAGGATGCAGGTTTGATCCCTGGCCTTGCTCAGTGGGTTAAGGATCCAGTGTTGCTGTGGCTGTGGTGTGGGCCAGTGACTACAGCTCTGATTGGACCCCTAGCCTGGGAACCTCCATATGTTGCAGTTGCAGCCCTAAAAAAACAAATTAATTAACTAATTAACTAAAGAGGGCAATCCATGGACCAGTGACAATAATGCATCATGGAACAAGGATTTCTATTAATCTAATTCTAGATACCTGACGCTGGGCAATAAATAAATGTAGATACAGTAAATGCTGACAGATGAGAGAAGAGAGAGAAAGAGATAGGAAGAGGAAGAAAAGTGATGCCAGCTGTGTGAGTTTAACTAGGAAAGTTACAGGCTGCCAGGAATAAGGAAAAAAAAGCATTAAACCCCTGTGGAATCAGGCTTCCTTATATTTTCTGGTTTTATTATTTTTGTAGCAGTTCAACCAGGTTTTAAGTTTTTTTTTAATATTTAACTGGCATTTTCAGGTGTTCTTTATCCAGAAGTCTTTCCTTACATGGTTTTTCATCATATTTTCAGAAACATACACATACAGAGCTGTATTTTTTTCCCAGCTGTAATTTCTCATTCAAAATAAAAACAGCATATTTGAACTCACTGGTGACAATATTTATCTGAATAAATTAGGTAACTTTCTTTATTGACTAGAAAAAATAAATACAAAAATTGGTACCACACTTTTAGAAAATAAAACAATATCTTAATTCTTTCTTCAAAAAAAAAAAAAAAAAAAAAAGCACTTCCTATGTTCCAGGAAAGATTCTGGGTCCAAGGGATTTAGTGATGAATGAATCAGTCAAAACTATCTTCATTCTTGGAGGTCACATTCCAGCAGGAGGAGTAGACAAAAGCTAGATAAGTAAAATAGGCAACATGTCCTGAAGCCTTAACTGTTAAGAGGTAAAAATAAAGCAGGATTGGTAAATGGGGCCAGGAGGAATAGTTGCTGTTATTAATAGGCTGGTTAGGGATGGCCTCACTGATAAGAAGGCATTCAGACAAAGCCCAGAATTGGTAAAGGAATGATGCTCAGATGTCTAAGGTAAAGAGCTTTCTAGGTAGAAACAAAATGTACAAAGTTTATGAGTTGTACATGTTATATTTGAAATGTCCATTAAAAACCCAGACAGAAATACTAATTAAACATCTGAATGTGAGCTGGAGTTGAGGAGAACAGCCAGGTTGGAGATATAAATTTGGAGTTAACTTCATATAAAGGATAGATAAAGCTACGGACTGGATAAAATCACAGTACAATCAAGAGAATGAGTACAACTAGAGAAAAAAATTCGAAAACTGATCACCATACTTTGGGGGTCCCCAGAGTAAAAATAAGAAATGTTAGAGTTTAGAAGGTAGTCTGCTTGACTGGCGGTGCTCTTCAATGTGAGATTTTGGAAATATTTCAAAGGTCTCTAGACCATAACTATCAGAGAATATACATTTAGTATGACAAACAGCAAAACCACTGGAGGAAAAGAATTTAAGGAACTGAGAAGCTAATGAGTTAGCAGGGTTATTTATTTGGATACCAAAATCACAGAGTTATTGTAAGATTAGTGCTAGAGAAAGTTACAAGGATCCAGGGGCTAAATTCTTAAAGATATGAGAGAATGGATAAAAATCAATCAATTATCGTAGGAAGGAGAGGTAATGAAGGGAATCATTTGACATTATACATTATTATACACAATATATAATATATATGTCAAATAGATAAAAATCATGACTTTGTCTTAATTCCTATGTTCTAATTCCCTTCCCTTTTTCTTTTTGTTCTTTTTTCTTTTTTTGTCTTTTTAGGGCTGAACCCACAGCACATGGAGGTTTCTGGGCTAGGGGTTGAATCGGAGCTGTAGCCACTGGCCTACACCACAACCACAGCAATGCCTGATCTGAGCCGCATCTGCAGCCTACACCACAGCTCATGGCAATGCCAGATCCTTAACCCAATGAGTGAGGCCAGGGATCAAACTGGTGTCCTCATGGATGCTAGTCAGGTTCATTAACCACTGAGCCACAATGGGAACTCTTTTTCTTTTAATAAGAATACTTTAGCTATCCTTAAAAAAAAAAAAAAAATGGGCAACTTCAATTGCAAAGTACACTATCACACACTCCAGAGAAAACCACAGATCTACATTCTCCCAAATGTAAGCAACATTCTGTTATTCAAGAGACTTTAGTGACTGTTTCAGACATTTGGTGAAGTTGTAACTTACTGAACTAAACAGTTACAATAATGTGTGGGAAAAAGGCTTGGTTGTGCAAATTTTCAGACTGCAGCCTTAAAATGAACCAAATAATTGATAAGCATAAAAAAATTCATTATTTTTCACCCAAAACACAAAGCAAGGACCACATCTAGGTCATTCAAAAAGAAAATCAACATCTTTTCACATTTTACTAATAGTTGACACAAAACAAGTCTCCAGCCACAGGCCTTCAGATATTTCTGTCCTTATTAAAATAAATGTTGCAATTATAAAAAAGTAGTTTAGCTTAAAACAAAAGCTTCACATACAACAAAGCAGTGATGAAATTCTCATTCACATTTGATTAAAAATACATTTCATTTTAAGAAAAAAACAATAGCTACCTGGTAGCATTTGGAAATAATGATTTTTATTGCAATTTTTTACACTTTCAGCATGTTCAGCCTTTAAACTGCCCATGATGTTTATGAGTACTGAGAGACATATCATAAAACTAATAATCTGCCCAACATTTTGGTTTTAAAGCATATAAATGGTATAATATTTTACTTATTTTTATGGTAACTGTGCAGCCTACAAGGCTATGATCGTTCTAAACAAGAATTGTACCGAGACACTGTCCAGTGCTATTCTTTTGCATGTTTATATTCATGGTTGTTATTAATGTATTTTACTTTCCAAAATTATTTTTCCTTTTAGCAGTTTTCAAGTGTCAGCCTGCTGTGCAGAAACAGACACCGAGATACATATAGGGGTATATTCCATTTGAGTAGCTTCTCCTTTTATCTTCACTCATTCATTCACTTAACAAATGTTTGTTAATGCCCAATATGTGCCAGTCTCTCTGATAAGTACAGGGATTCTTTAGCTTCCATGAAGTTATGGTTCCATTAGCAAATATTACAGATATTTTAGCAGAACATTTTTGCAAAGACAGAACCTTTAGCAAATCTCAAAACATATCATGTAGGTGACTGCTCATTCTCCAAGCCTTCCACTCACATTTTCACACTAGTCTGTAGCTAGTAACTGGGATTCTCTCAGCAAAAATTTGACAAGAAATTTTTCAATCTTTTTTTAGCACTAAACAAACAGTGGCCAAGACCTTGTATAGTATGTTCCATGTAGATAGAAAAAGGAGACTTCCATTTCTACTTTGAGACATATGCTGTGGGAACTGCCAAACCCTTCTATGGGCTGATACACTCCTCCATGAAGGGAAGACACATACGATTTATGTGAGGTGGATGGTATTTGAAAATGGAGGCTTTTATCAACTCCTGGGATGATCCTGAGTAAACTCTAAGTGTCACACAATTAGCAGAACTTTCACTAATGCAGCACTTTCATTGATGTCGCTTTAGTTTTAAGCTAAACCACCTTTTTTATAATGTAATAGTTAAGGGCTATAAACCTCAGCTTGCAGGGTTATCAGATTTCAAGACAGCTATCTATTAAAAATATTTCGCCCAGTGGATCCTACACCACATGAGGAATTTCTGACAGCACTTACCTCTCCTATACATATTTAATTCCAGACTCAATTGAGACCATATATTATTCTACTACCCTTGGGCCTCAAATTATCTGATCAAGCTTTAAAAGACTTTAAGCTATGGACCAACATAATAGCCAAAAAACTTGAGGCAGACCTGTTGTGTGTGTTCAAGATTGTGACATTATACTCACAATTATTAACAATTTAGGTGAATATTGGTTGGATTAATAAAAATGTGTCTGATGAGCCTCCAACTGATGCTTAAATTCCTTTGGTAATAATCCAAACAAATAAAAATTGTAGTTGGATAAAGGAAATTTTAAGCAAGAGTGCCTGGAGAACACAAGGAGGAGTTTATGCTGCAAATTTTCAAAAATGTATTCCAAACATCAATCAAAGTCCCACTCTACAAGAAGAGTTTTCCCTTAATGACAGCCTGAAGCTCAAGACCATGGGTAACAAGTTACAAAGGAGGAGAACTACAAAATAGTTTATTTGAATCAATAGCTCCCTAGGTCTTCACGTAGCTGACCAAGTCCCAGAAAGGTGCTCCATCACACTTAAGGGATTTTAGAGGGTCATCTACATCACCTTTCAAAGAATTACATGTTTTTTTAAAACAACTCCAGAGGAACTTTTAAAATTATAAGAATTTATCCTTGTAATTTCCTGAAACCTTCGCTATTTACCCACATTAAAAAAAAAAAAAAATCCAAACTCTCAAGTTCAAATAAAGGAACTGAAAATCAGTGATATGGCTGTTTCTGAAATCTCTATCTTGTGACGCGATATTTGAAATGACACTTAAAGGAAATGACTGTTCAATACTAGCTGTTTAACTTTGCATTTTTCATGAATTCAAGGTAGTGAAAATCACTGTGTTGCTACCACCCTTAAGCCGTGGGACTCACCATTTTCCTTCAGAAGCCCCATGGAAGAGGAGGTCATGGGTCGTAAGTGCAGGCCAAGGCTGATGATGGGAAAGCACATAGTGAGTCCAACATTCTGTTTCCAAAACATGAGTTAGAGTTTCCAGTGCTTTAACAGTCTCTATTTTGTAATCCAGACTTCCAAGTCCAATGTTACAGGATTAGATGCTAATCACTCAGAGAAGCCCACCTGCCTCTTATTGACAGAGACTACAACTACTGGATCCTCAGTGTTCTCACTGCAGAGTTAAGGAGCACATAGTAGGCCCTCTATAAATATTTATGAAGGCAAATTAATGCCAATTTCTTCTGGCTCTGAGCGTGGATAACATAGGAACATTTGCTTTCTGAAAGAAAAACTTCAACAAAAATCATAAAAATCAACACACAGCATACACCTATTTCTTCTGTTTTGCAAGGATCTGAAGTGAGACATTTTTCTATCATGACTTGGAAAGCTTCACCCAAGTCAGCTGAATCAGAAAACGGTACCATACAGAAACTTTAGAAGATGTAAATAAGCAAGACAATAAAAATCACCCCTACTTCACTACCCTAGTATTGGAGTAGTAACTGCAAAACCTTAAATACTTCCTATGAGCTCAGCACTATTATAAGCCCTGAGTGTGTGTTACTGCATTTAATCCTCACAACAAACCTCTGAGTATTTACTATTATTTTACCCATATTATAAATGAAGAAACTAAGAGATTTAGGGGTTAAGTAGTGTACAGAAGACTCCAGCTAGAAATGATTGGAGCCAGGATTTAAATCCAGGCAGTAGGAACTATGTAGCCTCCTTAATACTGCACTTTATACTGATACCATTTGCCATGATGAACGTGTAATATCCCCCACATCTTCTCTATGTTTAGGTGTATGTAAATGTACCTGAACTTTTTAGCTTATTTTTCGCACTTAATAATATATTGTTAATATATTACTTTGAAAGTGTACAAACATGCAAACTATTATTTTGGCCTAAAAATGGAATTGCTAGTCCAAATGTTATATAAATTTTTAGGATTTTAAAACATTCTGCCCATCAAAAATCTAGGTTCTATGAAGGAAGTCTGTGAATTCCTGTTTAGAGCTCAATTTTTGACATACCGTAGGTGCTTACTAAATAGTAAATAAACGAGTGACTTCTAGAGTTCATTAGTCTAGCTGTCACTCATGTGGTCATGCTTATGTAATTGCCAAAGAACTGAAGTATGCCTTTTATGACAAAATCATATCATCAAGGGAAAATATGAGAGAGGTTTGAATATGCAAGCAACTTTGCAAAACTCCATTTGGAATTCTGGAATTTTATTTATATGCCACCAAGAATGGGGCCAAGATACACAGTTGTAGTTTGCTTTGCTTCCTTGTAACTGGTTCCTGGTTAGTACCTAAATCTCCAGATTAGAACTATTAATTGCACTTTAGAGCAATTTCCTATTAATCAAAGATTCCAATAGAAGTATACTACAATTTGTCTGCTTATGCAAAACATCATACAAACATTAAGATAAAATGCCAGAGTTGTTTCAACACAAATGTGAAATGCCATGAGGGATTCTATCATTATTTTATAATATCCTCATTCTATTATTAAATTGATCAGAATAACCTGAATACAAATTGCCATGTAACACACAAGACACTCACTGATCACAGAATTAGAGGAGGAAAGCCAGGCTGACTTGTCTGAAATACAGAATGCATTCATAGCTTTGCAGTCAACATATCTCTAAATGTACCATACCCTATCAACTCAAAAACCAGCTGTAACAAGTAAGTGCATAGTAAATAAATTACCTTGATGTAAAATTAACATTTAGAATGCACTCACATTTATTATTATTGTCATCAAAAATAATATGTAAAGTATGATAATTAATCTTTGAAATCAGAATTCAAAGAATGAAGAACTTCACTTTCTCAAATTTCGGAATGCGGAAGTATTCTATTTTGTTTGCCTCTGTAAGTCAAACTAAAGAAATTTGGGAAAAGGAAGAAATCATACATTTCATATTTCTCCATGTATTTTCCGAGAAAATTTCTCTTGTTAGGCCAATATTTTTATGGTCCACCTAAAACTATTATGCTTCACCTTAAAAATTAGTGTTTTCCAGGGCCTCTTCAGGGGAATTGTAAATAGCTTTTATGTAACTCCTCTCACAGGGGTCTGTCTTGAATAGAAACCTTCCCAGAATCTCACAGAGTCGGGAAATTCATGCTCATTAGTCCCAGAGCCTTCCCTGCATTGTTAACAATCACCTTCCAGATTTCCTGACTGATTGTATTTTCCTTTCTGTTGCTTATGTTCCTTAGGTAGTGAACTAGACTTCAATAATGTCCAATGACATTTTATTTGCCTAGTTAAGCACAGGTTTTCTAAAACCCGAAGTTATCATGTCCAAAAACACATGTGTCTTTCCTTTTGCATTCCTATCACACTTCTAACATTTATGAAATGAAGCTAACTGCTTGAGGAGGAAACAAGTTACCACCATAAGCTAGCTAGCTATAAGTAAAGACAAGACAGCCTTGGTGACCAAGGCTCAGGCTTAATGTGCCCCAGGCTGTCACTGGAACAGTAAGTACGCAAGTTCTTAAGTTCAAAGGATGTTGATCTTCCTCATTAAGCAGGACAGGTTTTCATTAAAAATAGAATATTAGGGGGGAGTTCCTGTCGTGGCTCAGCAGAAACGAATCCGACTAGGAACCATGAGTTTGCAGGTTTGAGATCCCTGGCCTCACTCAATGGGTTAAGGATCTGGCATTGCCAGATGCAGCTTGGACATGGTATTGCTGTGGCTGTGGCGTAGGCAGGCAGCTATAGCTCCAATTAGACCCCTAGCGTGGGAACCTTCATATGCTGCGGGTACAGCCCTAAGAAGAGAAAAAGACACCCCCCCCAAAAAAAAAAGGAATATTAAGGTGTCAAGAGACCTTTATCTTTCACCAGTTGCAGAAGGGATGACTCTTTGGGAAATAAATCTCCTGCATACTCAATTTCTCTTGAGAAGGACACACTATTAAACCTGATCAGATTTATTACTAATGAGTACTCCAATTGTCCCTAAATAATTCTTCTTCTTCCTTGGATTACAAGCCCCATCTAAACATACTGAAAATGAGGGAGTTCCCATTGTGGCGCAGTGGAGACAAACCCAACTCAGAACCATGAGGTTGCAGGTTCGATCACTAGCCTCACTCAGTGGGTTAAAGATCCAGCACTTCTGTGAGCTGTAGTGTAGGTCGCAGATGCAACTCAGATCCTGCGTTGCTGAGGCTCTGGTGTAGGCCGACAGCTGAAGCTCCACTTAGGGCCCTAGCCTGAGAAACTCCATAAGCCACAGGTGCAGCCATTAAAAAAAAAAAAAAAAAGGAAAAAGGAAAAAGGAAAAAATGGTAGTTTTTCAAGTCCATTTAGTTCACTTTTCTAGTTTTAAAGTTTACCTAAAATTCTAAACTGGTTGGTTACATTGCTGTACTAACTACTCTTTTAACAGCTAACACTCTGCTAGACTAACCTGGGTCTTAGGTTAACTTTAGAGGCAGAAAGAATTTTTTTTTTTAACTGGTAAATTTCCAATCATTTCTTTTCTTTCATTATGAATATCTTCTCTTACCATGGTAAAACAGCAGTTAGACCATTCTTCCAAATTCCAGTGTCTTTACATTTAAGCCAATTACTTCAGAACATGAAACTTGTAGTGCTAAGCACAGTTTGCAGAATACGTGTTGGAAGATCCAGGACATTCTTTATAGCCATGGCAACATTTTTCTCAAATTTCTATTATTCATAACTGTGCCAATTACCCCAAATTTCTGACTGTTATATAGCAAATTAATGTAAAACAAGCCATTGAAAAGTACATTTTAACAGAGCAGTATTTATATCTACAAGTGTAAATGTTCCTACAAAATGCGCTGAAAGGTCTTACAGGTTCTATGTGTAGCTTTAGGACCAACAATTATGTACACAATACTTTTATGTTACCTTAAAGCTGATCCTGCTATTTAGTTTACAATTCCGTAAAGTAATGGACCCATCTCCAGACACCTTTGGAAAGCAGAAGCCATGCTCAAAATTCTTGCCTTCAAACTATACTCTGTAGGATCAGCCTCACCTTCTGTTAGTAAAAGCCTAACTTTAAATTATTACATTAAGAAAGAAAAAATTATAACTTAACTCTGCTCCATAATTGCTGCAGATGAGTTATTAAAATTCTAAGCTTATGTAATATTATCATAAAATATGGCATTTTTCTCAAGAAAGCCACAAATTGGATTTGAGCTTATGCACTGTAAAACCCAGATGGTTTGCTTAACTACTCAGACATCCTCCAGTTCAAAAGTTAATTGAACTGAAAACTAAAAATTTTGATAATTGATATGCTCTGAGGTACTCAAGCAGAAGGATAAATTTGCCTCATGCATGGGGTGTTAACAGACTGGAGAAACCATGACAATCGGTCAAGAAATACTGGCAAAGGAGAAGAAAAGTGTATGTTTTCTACAGGTTAGCCAATTACACATTACCTGGACTTTCCATGGTGCTGCTGCTTTTCTTTCTCCATTTTTTTACTTACTGATTCAATATCAGTCACTACTTTACCCAGTTTAACTTGCTCTGGAATCCGAAAGAAAAGAAAAGCTTCAATTGTTTACTATCAGTTTTCAAGTTCTAAGTGTATTTTTGAATTAAATTGCAAATCACAGATTTTTTAATAACAAGAGGTATAATACTTTTCAAAAAAATTACTAACGTGAAAATACTCTAAAAACACATTTGAGTGGCTTTTTTTCACCCCACGCTCCTCAGATGTTTTTCAATTACTAAAAATTAGGACTGAAAATATAGAGTAAATGAACTGCATATATCAGAAAGGAGATGTCTCCCAGAGAAATGTCTGCAAGAATACTGCACATACCAATGAATATAAACAGCTTTGTTTATACATATCAGCATTATTATCACCCTTATCTCCATAAGGCTTAGCTTTTCTAGGAGAACCAGCCATTTAAAAATAATTTAGCGATCATAAGTTAATGTAAATAGGATTACTGAGTGCTCCAGAAATCTCCTCCATTTGATAGAAAGACTAAAGTCCAGAAAAGACAGATTATGCTTTACAAAAAATCTAGTTCTTAGAGTCTAAAAAGAAACTTACGCAAATATTTTAAAATAACTATTACTTTCTATTTTGTACAGATACTGGGACTAACATAGTTTGAAACACTCTGACAAAATATTAAGTCATATATCTACAGCACAGGTATATTAAAAAGATATTAAAGATACAGGGAACACAGGGGGTTAAACCCGCTGTTTTAGAAAATATTTACAAACTAGTTGGTGTGTCCATGCTAACAAACAAAAGAGAACCGTCACAGCATTACAAACAGATTTAAAATGTATAACAGAGAATATAAAAAATACAGAGAAATGGAAAATAGAATGCTAATATTTATTGACTATTTTTATCAAGGGTGTTAGGTAGCATTTCCTGTGAATTAATCCATTTAAACCTCAAGACTGTTTTGGGGGGTTTTGGTGAAGTATCATGATTATTCCTTTTATACATCAGGAAAGCAGTTTACCCAAGGTCTTTTAAGTCAAAAGGTACAGAAGCAGAGCTCACACCCATATCCCTCTGACTGTAAAGTCATCCTTCTTCACGCGGCTTTACCATCCCGCGCAAGGCCCAGGGGGCCTCAGCCGCCTAATTATGCAAAGAGGATCATTTCTTCCAGGCTTACTTTGGAGGGCGACTATAGACCTCAAAAGACACATTTTATATAAAGATGTATGGTAAGTTGAGAAATATCATAGTAAGGCGAAGAAGAGAATTTATAAATTTGAGTCTTAAAAATAGAAACATTTTAAAATATTTGCCATATGCTAAGTGTGCTAATGGCTGTAAATGGATGATCATATTTCATGATACTAGAGGAACTAACCTTGCGCCACTGTAATAATTAATAATGCAAAAGATATGCCCATTTTGAAAAAAAATGTTAAACATGTTGGGTATAATCCATTTAATTGCTAAACTGAAAGCCTATGCACTACCATTTAAATAAATCATGTTAGTACTACATCCAAAATAGAAAATAACTGCAGTTATCTCCTATAAAAAAAAAAAAAGCAGTATGGAGTTAAAGATTTCTAGAAAGGCAATTAAAGCATATGAAAATCCCCTATTACTTCTGATTAGTTGAGATAAACCTTTAGATGGGGAACAAAATTTACTATATAACTTTGGGCAAATTATAACATCTCTGAGCTCATAATCGTTTCCTTATGTAAAATCTAGTTTCTAAATCAGTTATACCAAACTCTAGAATTTCACTTCTGGAACACAGATTATAAATCACTTCTAGTTAAAGCAATTAGAGGAGTTCCCACTGTAGCATAGAAGGTTAAGGATCTGGCGTTGTTTCTGTGGTGGCTCAGATTTAACCCCTAGCCTGCAGTGGGTTAAGGAAGCTGTGTTGCCACAGTGATGACATAGATCACAGCTGTGGCTTAGATTCAATCCTTGGCCCAGGAACTTCTAGATACTGTGGGAGCAGCCAAAAATAATAAAATAGAATAAAATAAAGCAAAATAAAATAAAATAAAAGACAGGGAGGCTGGGAGAAGAAAATGCAGGTAAAGTGATGAATATTTATGGGTCTTGTTATGAAATTTAAAAAATGGAACATAAGGCATTAGAACCTCCAACGAAGGATTTAAGTCTTTAACACTATCTACCATGCTTCCTTCAAAGTTCAGCTGAATCAATCACTCATTCACCTGGAATCTATCATCCACTCAACTTTCTTCACTTCTGACTATTCCATCTGTCTCCTTCATGAGCTCATTTTGCTTTAACCACCAACAGCTGTTGTTTATGCCCCACAGCTCTCTCCTTGGCTGCCTTCTCACCCTTTATTTGAATGATCTGGTCCATTCTCATGGCTGTAATTTATCATTTAAATGTGGATGCCTCACGAAATCTATATATCTTGCTCAGACCATTCTCAAGCGCCAAATCTGAATAACCAACTATCTCCATATGCATATCCCACAGACATCCCAATCCATACGTCTCTCTCACAATTAGTGATACTACCATCCATCCACAAGCCCAGAAGTCACTTCTGCTACTCACTCTTCCTCAGCCTCCTCGTACAATCAGTCATCAAATCTCATCCTTCCTTTCCCACTCATACTGCTTCACATAGATCTTTATTATCTCTCCTCTGAAACATGAACGGCTTCCTCACTTGGATTTCTGCCTCTAACCATGATACCCTCCAAGCCATCATCCATACTTTCCATAAAAAAATCCCTGATTTCCAAATAATGGGATTTTTAATTATTTTTATTACTTTAAAATTTAATTTTACAGTAATTGGAAAACATGATTTCTATCATTCCAAATTCTTTAAAATTTACTGACTCCTACTCTACAGACCAGCGTGTAGTCAATTTTCATAATGTTCCATACTTGTCCGAAAATGCATATCCTCTTGTTATTCTGTATTCATCTAATAAACTAAGCTTCTTAATTTAGTTGTTTGAATCAAATACTTTGTAGCCTAACTAATATATGGTATATGCATACACAAATATATAAATATATGTATATACATAAGTTGTTTGTTGCTGGACCGTTTGAAAGTAAGTTGCAATCAGTACATTTCACTCCTAAATACTTCATCACATAGCTCCTAAGAACAAGCACCTCCTATACATTCACGACATCCAACCAAGACATTAACATTCACACAATAAGACTATCTAATGTGTATCCGTACACAAATTCCCCTAATTGTACCCAAAACATCCTTTCTAGTGATTTTTTTTCAGTCGGGGTTCTAATCAAAGATTATATACATTTCTGAGATCTATTTTAACCTAGAAATGCCATGGCTGGAGTTCCCTTTGTAGCTCAGCAGTAACAAACCCGACTAGTACCCATGAAGAAGCAGGTTCCATCCACCTCTGGTCCCGTTAAGTGGGTTAAGGATCCAGCATTGTCATGAGGTGTGGCATAAGTCACAGAAGCGGCTTGGATCCTGCACTGCTGCGCCTGTGGCATCGGCTGGTAGCTACAGCTCCAATTTGATCCCTAGCCTGGGAACTTCCATATGCCACAACCGGGGCCCTGGAAAAAAAAAAAAAAAAAGAAATGCCATGACTAATTACAGTGACCACCAGTATACTTACTGAGTACTTAAAATATGACTACTCTAAATTAAGATGTGCTATAAGTTTAAAATGGATTCTGAATTTCCAGGGTTTATCTCCCAAAAATCCAAATAAATTTATATTAATTGTTTAAATAATAATATTTTCATATACTAAATTAAATAAGATATATCATTGAAGTTAATTTCATCTGTTTCTCTTTACCTTTTTTAATATGGCCACCAGGAAATTTTAAATTACATTTGTGGCTTGCATTGTCTTTCAACTGAACCACACTGAACTTCTACCCCTTTTCATCTTTTCAACATAGATATTCTTGAAGGCAGTCTGGACTCTTCTGATTGCTTCTATAATTGAAATTAAATATTTTTGACAGAAATAGTACATATATGATATGGTGTCCTTCCTATTACATCTCATCAAAAGGTGATGCTTTACTGTGATCATTTGATTAAGATTGTAACTGCCAAATATTTCCATTATAAAGGTACATTTCTCCCTCTATTGGTAATTTCTGGATGATACTTTGGCTGTTCCCCAACCACCTTTCATAAAAAAAGGTTTTAGCATCCAGTAATAACTTTTGCCTAAATCAGTCATTACACTGGTAATGGCAAAACAATGTTATTTGTAATTCTATAACTTGTAAATTAACATTAATCTGTAAAGGATTTTCCTCTCTTCTTCCTTCTTCCTCCTTTTTCAAACATATTCTTTTTCTAGGGCCACACTTGCGGCATATGGAAGTTCCCAGGCTAGGAGTCGAATTGGAAGTGCAGCTGCAGGCCTATGTCACAGCCACAGCAACACAGGATCCGAGCTGTGTCTGTAGACATAGACCACAGCTCATGGCAACGATAGATCCTTAACCCACTGGGAGAGGCCAGGGATCAAACCTGCATCCATCCTCATGGATACTAGTCAGGTTCATTACTGCTGAGCCACAATGGGAACTCCCTGAAACATACTCTCTTTTTTTTTTTAAAACTCACTGTTTTATAATCTATTTCCATCATGATTCTTTTTGATGTTCATAATGCCAAAATCAGCCAGTTTCTTTATCATTTTGACATATCTCTATTAGTCACTGACCATTCTTTCTTTTTTGTCCTGGTAAGAATTATAGATTCACTTTGCCCCTTCTCTGGCCCAGATCTGGAATAAGGTCTCCAAGAAGCAGTAGTCATTATACCTTCTAAAATTACTTTTCTCTCCATTCTCTAGTGTTTCCTAATTGGAAAATTCTGGTTATATTTATGTTAAAAGTTTCACTATACTCTCTAGGGCTCTTCACTTTGATATTTTCCCTCTCTTTGTGCTTTATTTTCTAAATTTCTCAAGATATCATTTCTACTTTATCTAGTCTATCTTCAGCTCTATTAAATCTGCATTTTAAAACTTACTATTTCTTATTTAAATTTTACATATTTATTTCTAGAAGTTACTTTAGTTCTTTATCAAATTTTCCTGAACATTTTTATAATCTCTAGATCATTCATACTTCCATACCTCTAATTTTTAAACATATTAAGCATTTATTTTCTATTCTGTATCAAACAGTTCTAATCTCTTTGGTCTTTATAAATCTAATTTCATTTTGGGAGAGCTAGAAGGCTAAGTTTCTCACTCATAGTGACTCATTTCTTTATGCATCTGGAGATATTTTTAAATTGTAAACTCATATTCCATAGGAATGTGAATTATTTACTGAGATTAAGATCTCTTCTTCAAGAAATAATTTGTTTTTCCTCCAGGCAATTGAAGGAACTTTCAACTCATACTACCATTAAACTAATTTCTCACTTATGAATTTTTGAGATACCAGTAATATGGATTCTGATTCAATACCACGTGATCTTGTTCGTGGTTATGAATTATAAGAGGAAACTTCTTTTTTTCTCTTCTCTCAGAGCAAGGCTGAGACAGTTAGGTTTTTCTACCACTGCCCTCTTACAAAAAGCAAGGCTTTTTTCATTTTTCTGGTTCAGTCTTTCACTGATGACCTCACCCTTTGGGGGGGGGCTCTTAGATTTGGGGGAGTCTCTGGCCTGACTCACCATCTGGCATGTACCATAGGCATTTCCTCCGAGGCTGGCTCATGCAAGGTCCGATGAAAATGAAGATGAAAGTTCAAGGTCACCAGAGATATACAGACACTGCAGGGATCTCCCCCAAATATCTCATTAGATTTGTTGTTTTGTTTTGTTTTCTCACTGTGGATTATTCTCAGGTGCGCTGTAAAAATGTGGTGAGTGAAGGAAAGCCCATTTTGCTACTGATTCACATTTCAAGACTCAACTCAGGGGACACTGTTTGGTTTACCTTAACACTGGAGCAATTTGTAACAACCATTGTGTACTTGGCCCTTATTGTCTGTAAACTCTGTGATGATGTCCCCAGGGATGTATTGCCCTTGAATCCTTAGCATCTCATTATAATATCTAACATGTTCATCAAACATTTTTTACATGAATCAATCAATAAAATATTTAACATCTCTTATTCAGTTACCTAGAATTTTTGAGATTACTACTTTGTTTGCTAGTGACATGGATTAATTTCTTTCAATTTTTTAAATATGATAGAATCTATATACATTCCATCTTTAACTGATTCCCACTTCTCCCCTGACATTTATAAAGTTCCTCCACCTTCCACAAAAAGAACAACAACAACAAAAAAAAAACAGGAACTCTAATCCAGGTGGCTAAAAGCAACCTATCCTAAACAGTTAGACTGGAATAATAAAAGTTACTAGGAACTAGCGTTCTAGAATTTAGTTTTAATTCAGAAATTCAATACCATAAAAGAAGTATGTTTCCCATCACAGGTGTCTCCTGGTAAAGATGGACAGGAACTTTCCAGGGAACATTATAGACGGGATGTCATACCATGAAAATAGTTGGGCTGGAAGAGTATTAAGGTCTCCTCTACAAAGAGACTTAATGATACTATGAACATGTATACTTAGGCTAAATCCAGACCCTTTTCATTCAAAAAATGAGAGTTTAGAGTTTTTTTATATTGAGCAATTATAAAATACTTTTTTTACCCTTCTTTTTAAAACCTACTATTTAAGTTCCTTTCAATTTCATGTGAAGTAATTATAATAAAATTTAAAACTTAACGTTTTAAATTTATACACAGATTCATTAGTCAAGAATGACAGATTGCAATTTACTGACATTTCACATTCCAGTGTGTGGGCTGGGTGGAGTCATATGATTTTTCTACTGTTGGAATTTCCAGCAACATGTGTGTTATACAGAATGCCAATTCCTCACTAAATTGTGAACTCTTTCATGGTCTCTTGAGGACAAGGACTGTATTATTACCCATCATCCACTTACTCAATCATTCATTCAATGGATATTTTCCAAATGCCTATAATGTGACAGGCATCAGGAATGAAAAAAAATAAATAACCTGGGGATTATGACGGCTATATTTTAGAAAATTAAATAATTACACACAAAAAAGAGTAATCCCAATTGTGGTGCTATGAAAGTTTTACTTCTATTATCTCATCAATTTAAGACAAGGAATAAAATGCATCCTTTAGTTTTGGAATTGAGAAGTTACTGGTGAACAATGCAATGGAAAGTTGGAAGCAGAAGCAAGATTCCACTGCTTTGAAGGAATAAAGTTACTAGAGATAATAAATGTAGACTCTCTTTTAAAGATATGTGGTTTGAAGAGAAAGAGATAGAAAATACTTAACTACCGGGACATAAGTTTGAGAAAGAATGTTTTGGTGCCATTTATTTTTAAGATGGTTGAGATTTTAGGATGCTTATATATAATGAAAAGGAGAAGGTGGAAACAGAGAATCAAGCAAAGAACATGTAAGAGATGAGGTAGGTTCCTGGAGGAGAAGAGAAGGGGTGGGATAGAATTTAGCCATGATCTGGAGAAAATAGGCATTTTCTTCTAAAAGAAGAAGGTAGATAAGGTTTTAAGTGGTTATTAATAAATTTTCAGCAAGTTCACCATCAAGACCTTTATTTTCTCCATAAACTAAGTGAGGTCATTTATTGAGAGGAGAGGACAGAAGTTTAATAAGGGTCTCCAGGAGAGTAGCAGAGATTTGAAATAAACAGTAAGTGGGATGGGTAAAAGAATGGACCAAGGTTAAATAAAAGGTTTTAACTTCGATTACCATTCACACCAACCACCATCACTGCTAACACTTTGAAACAAAACAAAGACTTCTCTTGTTCTACTGTTCAGTTTCTCTTTGCTTTGTACCAAAATGTTTAAACTGGTTGTCTACACATGCAGTGAGCACCTCCTCACCCCATTTACTCTTGAGCCCACTGGAAATCCAGCTTGCACAGTCACCACTTTTCTCAAGGATACAAGGACTTCCAAGATAGCACTGCCCTGAGACAGATCAGCAGTACACAGTGACCATGCTGTCTCTCTTGTGAAGGGAGTGTGTGACAACATGCTCTCCTTGTGTTTGGACTATGAACACGGGGCTGCACATTTTCAATCTCCTTTGCTGACTCTTCTTCTCGCAGACCTCTGAAACAAGGAGTGCCTTGGGCCTTTATCTTAAGCCCTTTTGTCTGTGTTAGCATCACTTGTTCCTTAGGAGATGACATCCAGTTCTTTGGGCAAATACATCCATACACCAGGGACTCTAAAACTTTATCCTCCAAGTCATTCCTGTCCTCAAAATTTCAGACTCATATATTACATCATCTTACATGTGAAGTCACGTGTTAATAAGTATTTCTTGATTTTCTCTTCCAAACACTTCTTTCTTATTTTTCTTGTATCAGTAAATGACATCACCAGAGCCACCCACTCAAACCAGAAACTCATTATCTCTATCACTAAAATACATCTCCAACTTGCCCATTTCCCTCTAATTTCACTAACACCACCACAACTGTCACAATAAAGGCTGCAAAAGAAGCAAAGCCAGAACTCAGTGGATTACAGGTTGAGATGTTTCTTGCTCACAGTCCTTTGGCTTGATCAGAGCGGCTCTGCTTCAGGCTGTGAGGCAGCTAGCTTAGATGGGCCAAGCTGGAGGGGTGCCGGCTACCTGATGCACAGTCTTTGCATGGCAGACCAAAGAGTATGAGACAAGAGGAGGAGGAAGATGGTGGATATGTGTTGAACAATAACTCATTCTAAGCCAACATTATCTTTCGCCTGGACTGAAAAATAGCTTTCTAATCAGTCTCCTGTTTTCCCTCTAGCCTCTATTTACACCAGACTATACAGACAGGTCAATATATCTTCTCTTTTCTTTTTTTTTTTTTTTAATTTTATTGCGCATGGTTGACTTACAATGTTGTATTAGTTTCAGATGTAAAGCAAAGTGTATTGTCATACATATGTGTGTGTATCCATTCTTTTCTTCTCATATAGGCTATTATGAACTATTAAGTGATTTCCCTGAGCTACACTGTAGGTTTTTGTTAATCATCTATCAACATCTCTTTTCCAAAATGGAAATCAGATCATAACATTCACTTTTAAAACCAATCAATGACTCCAGTTCCTTGCCATTACCTACAAGGTATCATCTGATTCTTACCCAGCTCTCTCACATAGTCTCACATCACTATCCTTATTCTATCTGTCTTTACACTACAGCCATGGTGGTTTCCTTTCAGAACCATAAGTCAATTCCTGCTCCTTCTCAGGGCCTTTCCACTACCTAAACTTCTTTTCATTCTGCTGCCAGTGGTGTGCTGCAGCTGACTTGTACCAGCTTTTAAGAGCCAATTGTTAAATGCTTTAAATTTTGCAATCCAGATGTTAAGCCTTTGGTAGGCTAAAATCACTCACAATGGAAATATTTATACCACGGAAGCCAGGACATGTTATAGCAAACTTTTTCCCCAAAGATCCAGTTTACCAGCTCACCACTGGTTTTCCTTTCCTTCAGATCTCAGATCAGATATAAGCTCCTGAGAGACACCTTCAAGACATCTGTGTCTAAAGTATGACAGTCTGTTACACCACTATTTTCTTCATTGTGATCTTCACATTTTGTCATTATCTTGTCTATTTGTTTGCTTTTTGCCTGTCTTCTCCCAGCAGAATATAAGTTCCATTTTCATATTATCAGTGTCAAGAAGAGTGATTGGCATATAGTAGATGCTTAATAAGTACTGAATTACTAAATGAATGAATGAATGAATGAATGAATGAATTTTCCCCTGGTATTTTATGAGCTATTTGAGAACTTTTATTTCCTTTCTACCTCACACATAGCATTATAAATCAGCAGCCCAATAAATATTGAGTAAATAAAATAGTGGGTTTTCTAGGTACAGATGTAATGAATTTCAGACTTCATGTCAGAAAAGAGAATAAAAATATGTATGCTAGACAGGTTGTCTGAATATTTCAGATTTCACTTATATTTTTCTATTCCATCCTCATGCAGTTATGATTGTCCAATGTAATACCCATTAACTAATAAGTTATTATTGACTACTTTGCTCAGCCATGTGTTCAGAGACCATGGTTATAGGTAATGCAGGAAACATCACCCCAACTTTCCAAAAGTTTGTATCCTATTAATTCCCCAGTAATGGTACTCATTCATTCACTGTTGAACAAATACTCAGTGCCTAGCCTAGTGTTTATCATGTGCTCAGTAAATTCTGAATGAACAAACAGAAGTCAGCTAGAAACCAAGAGCAGAGTTGAATTAAATGCAAGTGAATATGCGGTTCCCTTTAATGTCAGCAGAAGAGTATAAGAAATTAATCCATGTTTTGTCAGCAGAATTTAGCTGCATGATGAGATTCCAGTGTATAAAATAATAGCATGAAATATTTTTAAAAACAATAGATAACTATTTTCAGGAATATAAAAATATAATATAATAGTAACAAAAAGTAAGGCAAGAATTATACAACTCCAATAAGTTTTAAGTCACTTTACTCAAGCAAAATCAATTCAATATCTACTGGTACAAATTATCACATTTACTGAATTCAGGAATCAGAATCTTACCCTCCAGGTGGGTATATTGTATTATTTATGAGAGATAATATAGAGAAGTGGTTAAGAAAGCAAATAGACTTGAGAGGGTATAAATTTGAACTTTTTCACCAGTATGACCCTCAGCAAGTTACATTATGTCTCTAAGTTCAGCTTCTTCATTTGTAAAAATGTGTATGATGATAATAGTTTGCTATGAAGACTGGGTGAATGATACATGCAAAGTACTTAGCATAACATCTGCTACATTAGTAAGTGCTCAATAAAATTAGTGGTATAATGGTTATAATGAAGAGAATTACAATAACATGACATTGATTATAGACTATACAGGAAATGAAGCAGAAATAGAACATTTTACAAAGTGGAGTCTATGAGTGTCATGAGATAACTTGCTACCAAAATACGATATCAAGCTTGTAAACTTGTTGTAATAGCACAATATACTGAAAACAAAATACCAAGTCATATTATGCTAAATAAATATTCCTATGCCTAAAACTTCTCCATCAAGCATTCATTTCTCTCTTATATAGTCATAAAATACAACAGTGCTCATCAAGCCTTTGGCAAATGAGGTAGCATACACTATTCCCCCAAAAGAAAAATAATACCAGCTATCCCCTAGTGAAATAACTGAATCACTACCAAGTAAATATCATAACCAAAGGCTTAACAAAATTGCCCAGAAGAAATGTGTTTATATTAATCTTGGGCCACTCCCTTGAACGAAAAAAAAAAAAAAATCCAAAGATGTAGCTACAACTCCATGACTCTTACAAATCAACCTGATGGAAAAATACTGGTATATATCCCTAGCCAGAAGATCCCTTGACCTTTGCCTTACACAAAACTAAAACAGGTGTCAAGAAATAATCCTCCATGGATAGTTTCACCCTTCTGTACTGCCAGGACTTTCTGAGCAGCAAATTCTGGCAACCAGGTTAAAGGATGCTCGAACTGCCAACCAGCCATGGAAGTTCAAGACCCAGGAGAGAGTTAGGGGCCCTCTCTCTTTCTCTCTCTCTCTACAGGGGAGCAGGGGTAAATGTGCCAAATGCCCTACAGAAGCACTAAGATTCATAATTTCAGAGTTCCTCTTTGGTGGTACTCACTCCAGGGTACATGAGGCAGGAGGAAACTGAGGGAAGGAAGATGCTCTCTGAGTAATTAAAATGCTGTATCCAATCCAGAAACCTCCTGTTTTGTGCCAGCATAGACAGACATGGATGGATGAATATAGACAGATAGGCAGAAAGGCAGTTAAACTTAACACACAGAGGGCAGACACATTCCTAGAAACTTATCTTTCATTCCCATTATGTCTGATCTAGGAAATATAGGAGACTTGGTAATAACCCAAATCCCTTTGAATAGGCTTCCCCCAAAGTGAGATATACAAATACACAAATGAGTCTCAGAAGCAAGCAAAATATAAAAAACCCTAATGGAGGGCCTGAATCAGATTTTGGGAACTCAAAGAACTCATTCAACCCTAGATGGAATACTGCTAAAGAAACTTAGGAAAGGAGTTCCCGTCGTGGTGCAGGGGATAACGAATCCGACTAGGAACCATGAGGTTTCGGGTTCGATCCCTGCCCTTGCTCAGTGGGTTAAGGATCCGGCGTTGCCATGAGCTGTGGTGTAGGTCGCAGAAGAGGCTCGGATCCCGAGTTGCTGTGGCTCTGGCGTAGGCCGGTGGCTACAGCTCTGATTCGACCCCTAGCCTGGGAACCTTCATATGCTGCGGGAGTGGCCCAAGAAATGGCAAAAGGACAAAAAAAAAAAAAAAAAAAAAAGAACAGTCATGAAGGGAGTGACGGGTATATAGACAAACCAATATAAAACTAAGGATATTTGCATGTCAGGTGGGCAAAAAACAAACACTCATGGAGAAGCTTAAAATACCACAGCCCTTCATCATAACCATTTAGCAACCTTGACATAGCAAGGAGGATATTCATTTATAATTTTATTCCTCACAGCAGATATTCATGGGATGAGAAGGGTATAATTACCAGGGCAGGGTTGCTAAACATAGAAGGTGGTAACTTGAAGGCATTAGGGAGTGTTGGCAAATGGGGATTGTTTTTATTTATTAATTTTTGGTAGCATTAATCATGCTGCATCCTGCAGTGGTGTTGTCATTTCTCTTGCATGCACACACTGAATTACTGAGCAGCACTATGCAATGTGTCTCACACGCTCTGGCACTTCCATTTCATACTTCACAGTTTTAGTGTCACTTTGAGGTTTGAAATGTTTCACAGTTATTTGCTATATGTGGGTGCCAAAAAAAAAAAAAAAAAGTCAGCCTATATCACTGAAAAAGATACTGTAAGAATAGAAAATGTTTAGAGTCAGATGGGAATTTTTGTCCCATTAACATTCAGAACTTTATCAGGAATCAATTTACTTTTTATCAAAATCTAATTTACTTTTTACAGATGCATGAGTGCATACAATTATTTTGCTCACCACATACAGTTCTTATAAAGTTAAATATAAACTTTTATTGCTGTAGATAAGATTCTATAATTAGAAAGAAACTGAAAACACCATACATCTTTTCTAGCCTACAACTTACCCATATGCTCTAACATAACAAACCCAAAAGCCTCAATTCTGTCACCTGATCTAACCCACTATAAATATTGAGTGAATTTCTATGAATCTATCTTGATGCATGTTCAAATTTAATGTGTTAAAGTGAACCCATTTAAACAAAGATAGAATATCTTATATCTATCATAAATATAAATGCATTAAGACCTATCAGACACTGAATAATAGATTGACATCTACAAATAACGACAGACACTTACCATCAAATTTTGGAAATAATACACTTTTTGATCTATTTCTGTCTGTATATTCTTACCAGGCATGACTCCCCCACTTCACACACACACTCACAGCAGCTTGGCATTTGACTATCCAAATACTATCTGTATTTTTTATTAACATAATCTGTCCAGTAGTCAACAAAAAATTAAATGAATAAATAATGATAAAGATGCTAAGATGCCCAAAAAGGAGGCTTCCCACACAAGAGAAACATCTAGAGTAATATGTTGTCAAAAGTCAAGCACCAAGTCAAGGTTTATCCTCTTCCTCCCCTTGCCTTTCCAACTGCACAAGATACCTCAAGTTGAAATGTCTGGCTTGTTTCACTACAAACAGAAACTGAGAGCCATTGCTAGGCATGAAAAGAGAGCAAAAAAGAGAAATAAGCAAACACAGATGGAAAATCAAGTAGTGACCTGTTTAGGTATGTTCTGGGTAAGTTTTTAATATCTGAAATTATTTCCCCCTGACACTTTTTAAGACTTTTTCCCTTGTACAAAGAACTTTTTGTTCTTTTCAGGGCCCCAACTGCGACGCGTAGAAGTTCCCAAAAGTAGTCAAATCGGAGCTGCAGCTGCTGGCCTATGCCATGGCCACAGCAACGCCAGTTCCGAGCCACATCTCTGAGCCACAAGTTGAGGCGATGCTGAATCCTGAACCCACAATGCAAAGCCAGGGATCGAACCCATACCCTTAGGAACACTATGTTGGGTTCTTCACCCACTAAGCCACAACAGGAGCTCCAGGAAGAGGAAATTTATGCTTACAATGTGGCCATCTGAAAGATTGCAATTAATTGCTAGAAAATAAGAGAGTAACTTTTCCATCTAGTGCCTAGCAAAGAAACAAATGATGAGTAACAATCCTGCCAGAACCACTAAAAATTCAAAGGGGCTACTCTAGTTTTAAATAGTCCAACAAGAACCCAAAGTAACTCTGCAAGTGGGTGTATGGAAACAGGGCCAACCTCCACAGAATGGACAATGGGTACACAAAAAGTCAATCAAGGTAGGATGCTGGTATGGTCTGGATTGTGTTCCCAATGTAACCTCAACTCTAACTTGACAAGGCCACACTAAAAATGCAGTGGAAGTGTTCACTCACTCAGGGATCTAATGGGTGGGCCTTCTCTAGTTGCTGTCACTACTCCTCCCCACTGAACACACCAGCTATTACCTCCTGATCTTAGAAGGGCATTTAAGTTTACAGCCCATGATTTCAAGGAACTATAATTCTGTTGTCATTTCAATACCCAGATTAATTATGCTGTATATAGAAAACAGAAATACTAATTGTTACTAAGCAGAATTTTAGAACACATAAAGAGAAGGTACTCAGCTTCTACCAATATCCTTGAACTTGAATTCTTTTTCTTTCAGAATGCAGTGTAGCACAGAAATCAAACCACTGAATTTCATATACAAAAAAAAAAAAAAAAAAAAAAGGATTGGGTTTGGTCTTGTCTTTACCACTAATAAGACCTTTGACCTTGGGTGGCAATTCAGTGAGACTTTCCGGATCTCTGCCTTCTAAGTTGTAAAATGTACAGGGTTGGTTAGACTAAATTGCATCTGATGTACATTTTATTTCTACAACTCTGCAGTTCTATGACAACAGGCAATTTCATTGTTTTGATCCTATTTCCTAGAATTTTGAGAGAGCTATAGGCCTGCAGAAATAAACAGATTTATCTAAGCTAAAGAGAGGAAAAGATGTATGAACACACTGGAACAAGAGAATCAAAATGCAACAATAGATGAGCAGAAGGAGCACTCATTTCCTGAAATACACGTGGCAGTAAATAAATTAATGGAAAAGGCCTCGCTGCAACATGAGGCCAACATAGCCTGAAGATCCTCTAGCAGTAATGTAAAACAGGCTAACAGTGACAACATCAGACTATGAATTAAAAACACTGAGTGGCAATACCTAATGTGCCATTTATTTGTGATTTTTAGCTTCTTGCTCAAACACAATGAGCCTCAAATTTCTCATTCGCTAAAAAGTAGGAATAATCATGCTTTGAAACTACAAATATCTGTGCATAGAGTTTATGCATGTTACAACAGATACATATGGTTCAAAGGTAATTGTCTTGAGTTCCTTAGTGTTGGAAAAGGCAGCCCTGAGCACCACTGGCAATCATACTGGGTGCCAAGGCTGCCAGGTCTTGGCTGGCTCTCAGTGCTTTGTTTCTCAGGGTTGGGTCACAGCACACAGCCTTGGAAAGTGAGGGAACACCTCCTCTGGGGACAAAGGGCACGTTTACTCTGCAAGCCAGAGATTCCCCAAGCTCACATCTCATAGCCATAAAACAAACTCACAAGGTACATGACCACCTGGGCCCCTCCACGTGGCCCCAGGGGAATTGGGGGCAAGGGGAACTGACAGGGACATGAAGCTCAGCCTTGCAGGCTGCGTCATGAGTTATGAAGCCCTTGTTTCCGACAGGTCCTGATTCCATGTCTGCAGTCAGACTGTATCCATGACACTGGCAGGCTAAATTGTTAGCTTGTAAATCAGAGGAAACCCCAGACCCTTCACAGACCCTGTGAAGCCTCTCAGTAAATGCATGATTATTGGCTGATTGTAAAAGTAGGGTATCTCACAGATACTTCATTACCTTTTCTTAGTAAAGACTGAAGATAACTTCATCACCTATTCTTAGTAGAATAGAGTTCTGTATTTTAATCTAGAACCAGGAAGAGAATTTGTGCAGCATTTTTGATCTTCCCTCTTCCCAGTTCTCCCAAATTGTCATCTGCCAGTTAATTCACTACGCCGCCATCAATGTCCCATCATACCCATCCCTCAGCATTACTGAAGACAAACTTCAACACCTTATCCCCTTTCTTCTTTCCTTGCACAAAAAGTCAGGATTTTTCCCACACTCAAAGCAAAAGATCTTATAGCCTCACTCCTAAGATTCTGATCCTGAGCTAATTCTAGATCTGCCAAACTAATTATAAAGCAAGTAATTGTGATGTTATCTAGCACCAAAATCCATATTGTCTTTGTGGAAAATTTACAAATGATACTTCTGTGCCTTAATTGCACTTGAGATTGTTACAGAAAATAGGTAGAACTGAAAAGACCGTAAAATTGCTTAGGATTATAGACAGAAACTTGGAGATTTAAGTGCCGCCTCTACTATATTTTGTCAGAGTGTAAATATAATTGCAGGTGCTTAGAAAAAAAGAAAAAAGAAAGACAGGAATACCAATAAAAATCTTACATGCTGAACACCAGGAAAGCAATAACACTTCTATTATAAGCCATTTTATGTGATAATTGCCTTTTGAGAAATAAGAGTAGGGATATTATCACCAACAAAAAGGCTTTAAAGAAATGCAAATTCTGATTAGGATCGTTTTTCAAGTAAGGTAAACAGCTATTTGTAAATGATTATTTCTTTCTTTGTTTTCTCACCAGCTCTTAGCTTTCCACACATTTCATACCATTATTTGTTTTAGGTAAAATATCTCAAACACCTTGATAGACTTTTTCATTTTGCATGAGGAATCATATTTTCCCCATGCCTAAAACTAAGTCTACATAAAAGGACAAAGGATGCTCTCCAAACTCGTGATCTGTTGTTTGTCCTCAAATGGATTTATTTGGCACTCATTTGTTGTTTATCTACATAGACTTGCCAATGGTATCAGGTATTAACCACTGCATAGAACAGGAATCTGACTCATTTGTAGCCATTCACAAAGCTCTAGGGTGGAAAGCTGACCAGAAGCAGAAACCAAGGTGAAACAGAGGATGCAACCTGGCCTCATTCCTAATTAAGACACTTCTGCTGAAAACCCTATTTCCCAGTGTATTTGATGCCAACAACACTTGTCACAGTTGTTCCCTAGCAGTTTATTAAGTAGTTATGGTTTAATTAACTCTTTAAAATCACATAATACACAAAACTCTAAAACCAGATGATACACTTGGGCACCAATGTAGCTTGAACTCATTTACATAAAACTAGGACATTAGTTTTCAGACAACCACCAGGCAAACAGATCATCCCAGGCTTGAGAGTCCCTACCCAGGGCAATGTTTGAACACGATCTGTTGACTAAAAGGAAGCAAAGAATGGAAGGAGCACAGTCCACCCACTCGTATTTCCAAATAAATTTTCTTTTTGCAAAAGCACTCCATAACTGTTTCACACAGATGGACAACCACCATCTTTTCTATATATCAGCACACGTGTTCTCATGGGCCCTTTGAGTCATTAATAATGTGCCTGCTATTTTCTAGATTACATTACGATTTCACACAGAAATCTTATTTGGTCCTCACCGCAATATAGTCAGCAGTTATATTTATCATCCCCATGTGACAAAATAGGAGACTGCAGATCCGACATGTTAAGTAATTTGGCCAGGCTCATGAAGCAAGAGAACCAGATCTTGATCTTTGACTTTAGCTTCTATAGCTCAGATTCGCTCCCAAGCAGATGCAGGGAGTTTATTAAGTGTGACGTATTTATTAGCTTCCCATTATCCTCCATACAGACCATCATTCTGAACTATGTTCACAGTACAGACCCACACATTCCAGGTCTTCTTGTTACCCAGCCTCTCCAGCCACAGAAGCTGCTCCTTTCAGCAGTGCAAATATTTCCTCATAGATGGAATGTTTATATCAGGGCTGCAAACACAGGAACAAATCTAGGAAGATGTGAAATTCACTCTGGGTTCAAGAAAATAAAACTTGGAGGCCAACCACAAAAGGAATAAAACCTTTAGTTACAGTGAAAATCAACACTTGAAAAACATTCCTTTTTCAAGGGGAAGAGTGACCCAAATCTATGAAGTCTGGATGATTAAAATGCCTGTAGGAAATAAATTATAAGAAAAGTCACACGGTCTTTTGATTTTAATGCTGATTCCATAAAATTTTTCTAAGTGTAATATGCCTATAAGTAAATAAAATCAGCTGCAAAAGGCAAATTTGAGGAAATTGTAGCTCCAGCTATTGTGATTTCATTTCCTTTGAACAGGGAAAAAGCACTATGCACAACTTAAAATAAAGCTTCGTTTAAAAGCCAAGCAGAGAAATGGCTTGGGCGGCATAAACACAAGGCCTTGGTAATTCTAGCATTGGGTCCTGTGAAGCCACAGTGTCATTGCTAAATTCTAAGTACTCACATGACAATTTTATCTTAGAAACTGTCTAGAAACACCAAGAACATCTTTATGGCCATTCGGGGCAATTCATTATTGTTGGCCCAGCAAAGGATTCATGCCTTCCCCTCTCTTCCAGAAACAGTTCGTTCTTCCCCATTTCTTGCTGCTCCTCCCACTCAAGGAAACCATCGCTCTCCCACTAATGAATGTGGTATCACTAGAAAGGCTTTTCTGGGTGGATAGAGAAAAGTCACCATTCTCACAAAGAAAAGTGTAAAAATGCAACTGCCAAAGCTCACCCAAAAGCTATCATTCTAATCTTTAAAATATCTCGGTAACACTAGCTGTCCCTTCATTTTTACTAGCAAAAAACAAAAAACAAAAAACATATGTGCATTTCCTGGGAATTCTTGAGCTCTCTACTCCATAGCACAATAGGTCCCTCCAATGTTATTTCTGTTCTGGGGAAACTTCTACAATGCATCAGGTCTTTGTGGCTTTAGTCAGACAGGAACTCAAGAGTGGCAGCCAGTAGTGAAACACCTCCCTACCCATCCACACAAGCAATCAGGGCTGAATTAACTTGGCCTCCCCCCTCATCCCCCAGCCCCAGCAGTCTCCATCTTCATCCACAGGAGGCCTCTGGGAAGACAACTAGAAGCGACACTTGCGTGGGAGCATCGTTGGAAGAACCAGGGAAGCATCCGATGGCTGAAGGATGTCAATGACAGTGGTGTCATTTTCACTGTTATCTGATGAAGGAGGCTGGGCACTCTAAAGGTCACCTTTCTTCTGAAAGATAACATTCTTCATGAAAACAGAATCGTCTTCCAAAGCGCCAAGGATGAGATGAGTTTTACGAGGCAAACTGAGATACAGAGAAGACAAGTGACTTGCTCAAGGTAGACAAGAAGTAAGGAAAAGATTTAATACCATTTCCACACCACCCTTGGTCCTCCAAGCACCCCAGACCTCTCCTGATGCCACCGAGAAAGAGGCTGTAGCCCCGGTGCCTAAGTGGTAGGTGTTCAAGCCTTGGAGTCAGAAAAACCTCAAAACCTGGCTCTGCCGCTCACTGACCAAGCCAGAAGCCAGGACAGGTCTCCCTCTGATCCTGGGTTTTCTTATCTATAGGACACAACCGACCATCTGCCTAAGCTAGCAAGACTCTGGCTAATGCATGACGTAACACAGCGCCTAATAATTAGCAGACACTCAATAGGTGGTCTTTCTTAGCCCCTCTGTCCTATTCTCCACGAATTAGCTTCCAGCAGAACAACAGTGGAAGCATTTTCAGTTTAAAAGCAAAAATAAGCTTGTAGAGATTTCCAAATGTTCCCTTAGAAATAAAACAGCAAAGGTCATTTATTTACAGAACTACGACCACCTATCCCAGTCTATTTTTGAATGCTGCTTAAAGGTCACAGTTAGGATTTAGTGGAGCCAGAAACCCAAAACTTCAGTAGAAACTGCCATCCACTCAGTCACATTCAAAGTAGTTATAAGCACCTACTTAACATGTGATAACATGCTATGTACCTTCAAGAATGTCTCAACGGTGACTATGTGAAACACTTTTTTTTTTGTCTTTTTAGGGGCTCACCCGTGGCATACAGAGGTTCCCAGGCTAAGGGTCAAATCAGAGCCATAGCTGCAGGCCTACACCACAGCCACAGCAACATGGGATCCAAGCCAAGTCTGTGACCTACACCACAGCTCACCCCACAACACCAGATCCTTAACCCACTGAGCGAGGCCCCTAAGCTAGTCAGAGTACTCACTGGACTTCTGTAATAGTTTTAAAAAAAATACAGTGCCTCTAAAAAAATGTTTCGACTCATTAAGTGTGATGGGATCAGGACCAGAAGGATTTGGCAGTGGGCTTGTTCCCTTGGTTCTCAGGCTGTTTCAGAGCAGTGCCAGCTCAGGGAGGGGATGATCAATGTCACACATTCCGCACGTCAGGCACTAACAGAGCCTTGGCTCCAGGTTTCCCAGTGTTCACAGGAATGCCAGAACACACATGCTGTGACAGGACCATTCTGGAAGCATCCATGCAGGCCAGAGAAATGAATAACTACCCCGGGCGCTGAAGAGCTCAGGCAACAGCTGCTTCACACCGGACAGTGATTAGGATCGATCTCTTTATTCTGTCCAGTAACTATCACACTTCCCAAACACACACACACACACACACACACACACACACACACACAGAGTCTTCTTAAGCTGTAATGCAGGAATCGGCACCTTATAACAGAAGTATCCAGACAATAGTCATGGAATAGTTTGAAAAACCACCAGCCCTGCTTAAACCTGGTTAGTAATTGACATACACACATGTTATTTATAGAACATCTCTCAGGTACTAAATGAACCCATCATATGCCCTGGAGACAGATGCAAAGGAGACACAGAAGATCTCTGCCCCCTGAAGGCTTCCTTCCTAGCATGGAAGAGAGATCAGTACACAGGCAAATGATCTGGCAGATGTTCTCAGAACTACAAGCAAGAGGAGCACCCGACGCTCCTCTAAAATAGTAATAAGGACACTTCCTCATCCTGGAAGACTGCCGATGTCTCATGAAGCTGCTGCCCAAGCTATCCTTACAATCGATGCAGGCTTACTCAGTACCTCTGCAGCAGAGAGTTTTGAAGAAAGGTTTTTAATTTTACAAAATATTTGACCTGGAAAATAACTTATCTTGGTATGTTCTGGTATAAATCAACTGATTAGGTCAAGATACAAATAAATGGCCTCATCAGAGAAACTGGAAAGACATTTATTCAGACTTTGGCTGGCCAAGGTTTGCAAAGAATAATAATAGCTAGCAAAATAAGCAATATTAACAAGTGGATAAGAGGATTAGCTTCTAGTGAACTTCTACTAAAACAAAAGAAAATGATAGGACCTAAAACATATGTTCTTATAAACATAGAATATTTTTGTTCACTATAACAGGCTTCTGCTTTTTCCCACCTGATCACCACCTTCGCTAAGAGACGAGACAGCTTGTTTGGGGTTGCCTGTCCCCTGCAGGCCCCTTCCCACAAACAACTCTTGTTCATAGATTCTGCTGTGAGGTTGGGCCTAAATGGCTCTAATAGTGCCTTATCACCATCACTCCTGTCCTGACTGTGGCTTGGGGCTGGGGACTACGGAATCCAACCTAAGCCCATCACATCCCTTGCCCAGAAGTATGAGCACTAAGAAAGTCAGTTAGCTGTGTGGAGGGAAGTCATCGTGTCGACTTAGGACTGAGGTTCCCATGTTGATCTGGGTGTAAGATGAGGAGGAGGAGAGACCCAGGCAAGAGGAAAAGCAGAGGCGAGCTGGCCCACCAGGAGAAGCAGGATGGGGAACCTGGGTTCCTAGGGGATCTCAGTCCTTATAAGCCCTGTCCCTACCCCCGGCTATGGTGTATGTTTTCACTCTTTGCATTTAGCAAGGTCTGGAAGTTAAAATAAGCTCCCTTTACCTGCTCGGGTCTTTGTCCTATGCACCCCACAGACCTATGAGGACACATGCTGTTGCTGATTAAAAGTGACTCAGAATGACCTTCTTCAACTTCCCTCCATTCTGGTTGTCCTCTCTTTCTCTGAACTTATTCACAAACATTTACTGAATATCTGTCAGGCATAAGGATGGGTTATAAAAAGCTTACAGAAACTACTGTCTGTCTGCAAGGAGACTTTTGTGCTAATGTTCACACCTTCATCTTCTTCATGACCCGTCACTGCTCCTTGATGAGTCAGCTGGGAGCAGCCTACTCTCTAATCATCACCTTCTATTATTTATTCTCCATCAGCAACCATTGCTCATCCCTACCAGGACCTGTACATCATTGATACCACCCTCTCTTCACTCTCCCTCGTTGCCTTCATTTCTTAAGCCAGCTAAATTCCCAAGCCAGTCATTACCATCACTCTCTCTCATAGACCCCCCCAAGACTCCACTGCCCTTCCCTATTTTGGCATCTTCATTTGGAGAAAATACAAAACCCTAGCTGAATCTCAGACTACACCTATGCTGTGGTACTTGTATTCTGAATAACTGATGTGATGGGAGAAACAAAACCATAACTGGTCATATTTCACATCCATTAACCAAAATGGACCAGAACATTATCTAATAATCATGGTACAACCCCTTAATCCATTTACTCTCCCCTATTTCATATTTTCTACTCTCTTTTCAAACTTCCAACACTTCCTCCTGACCTTACTTTCAGCTGATATCCTTGCTTTCAAGTTCACTGGGAAAACAGTAATGAAAAGAGACTGCCAAAGGTACCCTCCTGACAGCACCTGTATGCATACACTCTGTGCACCCGCTCATTACTGCAGGTGAAAATCACCTACGTTCCAATCTAAGGCAACCCATCTGCTTCCACAACGGCTCTCACCCACTCTCACCTTCACAAGGACACTGTGATTTTTCCCCTCCCCTTTGACCGTTCTGATAAAAAAAAAAAAATGTCAAAACTTCTCCCATCTTAAACAAAAAACCTCCTCTTTCTTGATCTCACCTCCCCCAACAGGCACCCAATTTCTGTGTGCTCCTCTGTAACTCAATCAAATAGTTCTCATACTTGTTGTCTAGTTTTTCTCCACCTGTTCTCTCTGTAACTGACCTCTCTACTACAACAGCAGATGCTGAGGTCATCACTGACCTCCACACTGCTAAGTTCAATGTCAATTTCTAGCCCTCATCTTACTTGATCTATATGCATAATTCAACACAGGTGATCAATCACTCCTTCTCCTTGAAACACCCTTTTCACTCAGTTTCTAGCACATCTCAGTCTCCTATTTGGGTTGTGCTTTTTTTTTTCCTCCCTCACTTCAAGTTCCTTTCTTAGTCATCTTTGCTAGTTTCTCCTCATTTCCCTGCCTTCTCAATACTCCACAGCTTAGTCCGTGGGCTCCTCTAACTCAATCCTATGGTCATATCATAGAGCCTCCAGGCATCAAATACTATTTATAAGCTGAGTTATCACAAGGTGACACCTGAGCCTAGTCCTCTGCCATGAACTCCAAACCCAGAGACCAAGGTTTTATTCAATGTCTTCACCTAGCCATGTAACAGACATCTCAGACAGTATAGGACAGAACATCTCATAAGAATAAAATCTGTTCCTCCCACAGACCTCCCCGCCTTGGTAAGTAGCAATGCCATCCTCAGTAACTCAGGGCAAAAGCATTTAGGTTTGGGGTTTGTTTTGAAGGGAGAACCTTCAACTGGATTTGCCAATGAGTTGGTCATCACTGAATTCTCTTTCTCTCCAATAACATGCAATAACCAACTCATCAGCAAACCTGTGAAGGTTCTCCCTTCAAAACAAACCCCAAACCTAAACACTTGCCATTACCTTAATCCAAGTCACCATCTCACTATTTCTATTTTACAACAATGGCATCTAATTGTTCTGCTTCTAACTATGTCTCTCCATGAATACTGAAATCAGGTATTTTGGGGACTGAAATATCTAAATTTTTAGTCATTTCTAAAAAACCGACAAATAACCACAATACTACAAAATCCAGAAAAATAACACCGTCTTTGTTAATCAACTATCAAATACAAAGGATATTTTATAATCCTTAGATTATAAAAAGGATTGTAGAGGTGTATTTGATAGTTAATTAACTACCAAATACCAAACTACCAAAATACCAAAATTACCAAATATAGTTTTTTTGACTATATACTCTTTATATATCTCTTCATCCAACAAAATTTTCACATTTTGCATAAAAATAGAAAGATAATTCAGACTTTCTTCTATCATAGTTGATCAAATTTTTTTAAAGTATTCATTATTTGGATGTCTAAAACACATTACTTCACCCCTTTTACCCTATGAGCCCTGGGGAAACACTGAGGGATTTCAGGGGGAAAAGAGAATAGCATTTGCATTTTACAAAGATCACACTGGCATAACTTTGGGCAAAGACTAAGTCAGGTTTAGACCAGAAGCAGGGGGCCAGGTTAGGGGATCACATTACTAAGGCAGGCTCAAAATGACAAGACTTTTCTCACTGGAAATGGGGTTCCTGTCTCAACAACATCCTTAAGCTTATGTGGACACTAATGAAAAAAATCCATTTCAAAATTAATAAAAAAGAAATTAAGTTAGCCTCTGTTGATTTCGTTTATATAAATGTGTATCCATCTCCAAAAGATATTATTTTAGAAAGACAACCAAGATTTTAAGAAATTCAGCCTCAAATGTTTGAAGTGAACTTTATTTGATTTGCTAACTAGGATGTGATGAACAGATTTGTTCCTGAAAAATGTTAAAGTAATACAAATGTGAGGGGCTGTGTTTGACCAAGTTCTATATAGAAGGGAAGAAATAATTATGGGTCCCTTGGTTACAACGTAGAATACACTGAAATGAATGAAGTGTTTCTGCTTATACTTTTCTTAGTGTCCCAAAGTGCCTTGCACTACTTGGAGGAAATTACACGCCACTCAGTAAAAGACTGAATTACCTTAATATCCAGTTTATGGCTATTCCTTTTCCAAACCCTCCAAAAGGTATGCAAATCTCAGACTCTTGGCAAATCCCAAAAGTAATAATGGCATGGTGGCCTCTGACGATAGGAATTTACACCATTGGGGAGCATGTGTATATTTATTCTTTCTCTTAGTTCAGACATGAAGGTATGGCTTTGGTTCCTGAGAATAGAAGGGCTGACTCCTGCCATCCTCTTCCTCTCTCTGACCAGTATGGTCAGGCTAGACTTAGTCCCTTTGGATTTAAATCCACAAGCAAGTGCCCTCTCCCCTGCATACAAGGTTGAGTTAGGGGTACGTGCTGCTTTGTGCAGAGGGCAGGGGTGCAAGGACCGCTGCTGGCAATTTCTGCCTATGACAGGGAAGGCGAGTTTAATTCTAGGAGAAGATTAACAAGCTACAGGGCTACTTACCCAGAGCCAAATTCTCTTACGAGAGTCCTCTGTAACAAAATGAACATTTTAATCTCCATTTGCCCAATTCCTGTGTCTAATTTCTCAATTAAGTCAGCTCCAAACTCAAAAGGCAAAAGGTGGTGTCATTTATGATATATAAATATCAAGGGAAACCTCTATGATATCTCTATTTTTTAAAAAAGAGAAAAAGTAAGTCATTGCTGCTAAACTGAAAGTTCCATAAGAGCAGAGACAAGGTTTTACAAAATTTGGTTCAAATAGGGGTTTAATAAAGCTGCTGAATAAATTCATGAATGAAAAAATGAAAGCTGAAACATTTAGCCTATGGATCAAACTTCTGTACTCATTATAACAAGGGAAATATTTTTCAAGTGATATCTGGAATTGAAACCTAGTTTGGCAAAGTGTGTTGTATTAAGTTTTCTATGCCCATCATAACAAATTACTCAAAATTTGGTGGCTTGAAACAACAGAAATTAAGCCCAAAATCAAGGGGTCAGCAGGACTTTGCACCTTCAGAGGCTCTACAGGCAAGTCTATTCCATGCCTTTTCCAGCTTCGGGTGGCTGCCACAATCCTTGGCTTGTGGACATATGGCAATCATGACTCCACAGTGACGACACGTGTCCATCATCCCTCTGGCTTTCTCTTATAAAGACACTTGTGATACATTTAGAGCCCACTATAATAATCCAGGATAATCTCTTAGCTCAAAATCCTCAACCCAATCACATCTGCAAAGACCCTTTTTCCAAATAAGGTAACATTTACAAGATTTAGGAATTACGATCTGATGTCTCTGGGTGGCTACTATTCGGCCTATTGCACACATTTTAAGTGAAAATTTTCCCCACAATGACTAGATAAGGAAGGTGTTTCCATCAGGCCACCACTAAAAACAAACAGAAAAGCAAGTTAGCTGAAATAAATAGAAGAAAGGAATTACAAGAAAGCTGAGATTTGCATCTAGGGAGTTGAACGCCCATCTTCCAAGCCACTAAACCATACTGCTTTCACAAAAGGGAGAATTCACAAATTCATATAAAATGAAAAATCCAGTTTATATTTGTCTTCAGCAAAGCTTGGGTTAGAGGTTCAAACAATGTCACCACCTGATTTCTCTGCATCATTCAGCTCTCTCTTCCATGTCAACTTTATTCTAGAATTCCCTACTATGTTTTCTGGTAACTCCAAGCTCTTATCATTCTTGCTGGCTTAAGCCTGAACACACTTCCCATCAGTGTGGCCAGGAGAACAAACTCTTCTTGTTGGCTGTGCTAGAATCACATGCCCTCCCTGGAGCTAGGGGTGAGGTAACAGCCTTCCCCAAACTGCACGAACTCATAATGGGAAGAGTATTTCTCAAAAGTCAAATCTGAGTGCTGCTACCAGAGGTCAGCTTAAAGAATGCCGAGAGGCCAAAAAGAACAATGCCCACTGAAGGGTTTTCCCACAGATAGGAAACCATTTCTAGGAAGCAACTGGTTCTCACTTTACCTCTCAGAGAAGTTGGTATTATTTACTTGTACAGAAAACTTATGTATGATGACCTACAAAGGACCCCAGCCCATGGGGAAATATGTCACTAGCCTCTTAACTCTCCCCTGCCTGTGCTCCTTGCTAAATGCAATGTCCTTAATCAGAAAGCCTTGGCACATCAGTACTCTAGCCTAAGATTTCTGTCCTCTGTAAATTGTCCTCTTGGCCACTACAAATTAGTAGAAGGCCTAAAAGGTAAAAAGGTAAAAAGAAAGCCTTTCTATTGCCTCTAAATCCTTTATAATGTTTTAATAATTTTCATACTTAAGATAATATTAATTTATTAAAAGTTAGTAAACTTCCGTGGCTACTTCAGTGCAGTAAACCATGTCCCTAGAGAGGCAGTGAGTCTCCTGTCTTACTTTGAGTTTCCATCCTGCATCTTTCCATCTCAGAAGTTTACCATGGCATTAAAGCATAAAAGAGAAAAAGCATAAGGAAGAAAGGACTGACTTCAAGACCGTGGTCGCTCAATTATTTAATTCTATTCTTCTAACTTTAAGAATTCGATTTAGGTTCATTCTTTAAGAGCAACGACAAGCAAAAGAAAATTCCTGACAAGAAATGGGAAGAAACATAGATATCTCACTCAGGAAGAAACTAAAAGAAGCAAGGAAGCAGTTGTAAAATTGCGATGCTCTCTAAAGACATTATCCCGAATTTATTCCCTCATTTAGAAATTCCTCAATTAGAGCCTGTTTTTACACATGAAGGAAGATTAGTATGCTTCAAGTTTCAAAGCTTCAAAAATCAAATTATTTTGTAATACCAAATTCAATTTAATTTTCCACCTCATTAAAAAAATCTCTAGTTTCCACGTTTTCTTAGAAACTGTGACAGAACATGGTCTTAAGTTTCTCCAAATAATTTTGTGGGAATGAGTAAAAAACAGTATTAATATGTTTGTTAATATCCTATACATACGTAAAATCATTAAAGTATAAAATAAAAGACTTATAAATACTGTTGATCAGAAAACTGGTTGGTAAGTTGTCACCACTATGGGCAAAAAAATAAACATAACACTAAGTCATTTTTCCTGATAGTTTTCTCCAGTGCTTTCTAGCCACAGTGTTATTATAAAGCATTATTAAAATTCATTATGCTTTTATTTTATATTTCAAAGAATATATTTGTGATTTGGAGACCAAAGAATATATTTGTGATTTGGAGAATATATTTGTGATTTGCACACACACACACACACACACACACACACACACACGTCTATTTCTTTCCAAACTTGCTTAAGAATATTCCAGTATCGACCCTAAATATATTTTGCTTGACATGATATAATTAAATCTTATTAACCTTAATTAAAATCTGTTTTCAAGTTTAAATGACTCAAATTAGACCTAAGTATTTTTTTCCACAAGGGAATGCCTAAGTAGATGAGTACTGTATATATATATATATTATACAATAACTGTAAACTAATATTTAATACATATTATAAAAACTGATTTTTACATGTGACTTCTAATTATAAAGATACATAAATTCCTGGCAGCATAACAATAGAAACTAGTTAAGCAGTACTACAGAATATCTATATACTTATAAAGGAATCTTTTTTTTATTTTACTCTATTAAGAAAAATATGGGATGGATTTCCCATTGTGATTCAGCAGTAATGAACCTGACTAGTATCCACAAGGATGTGGGTTCAATCCCTGACCTCACTCAGTGGGTTAAGTATCCAGCACTGCCATCAGCTGTGGTATAGGTCACAGACAAGGCTCAGATCTGGCATTGCTGTGGCTGTGGTGGAGGTCAGCACCTATGGCTCCAATTCGACCCCTAGCCTGGGAACCTCCATATGCCACAGGTGAGGTTCATTTAAAACAAACAAACAAACAAAAAAGACAAATAAAAATATGAGCATGCATAATACGTAAGCACAAGGAATGTATTTACTAAAAATACTTGATATTATAACTGTACAGTATATTTTTAAAGTTAATATCCTTGGATTAAACTTAAGGACTGTTTGGCCTGTCCTCATGTAAGATGTTCAGCTTATAGACAATAATGCAACCAAATCTGTCAGTGCAGCATGAGCAAAAGGCACACATATACCACGTACATGTGAGACTGACTTTTCTTTCTAATCTCACGAACTTTAATCGAACTGTGGAATTAATGTAACTGATATCTTAGATCATGCTTCCATTCACACTAAAATGAATATTGGGAATATCTTTTAAAAACAGATCCAAGTTACAGACTTAATATACACTTTTGAGATAAGAACCCTGAGAAATGAATTGCAATTTTAATTCAAGTATAAACTCTAGAGCTAACTGATAAGACACGCACCAACATTCCTAGTAAAATATCTCTAACTTCAGAGTTCCCACTGTGTCACAACGGAAACAAATCCAACTAGGAACCATGAGATTGCAGGTTCAATCCCTAGCCTTGCTCAGTGGGAATCTGGCGTTGCCGTGAGCTGGGGTGTAGGTCGAAGATGCAGCTCCGATCTGGCGTTGCTGTGGCTCTGGTGTAGGCTGGCGACTACAGCTCCAATTAGACCCCTAGCCTGGGAACCTCCATGTGCCTCAAGTGCGGCCCTAAAAAGACAAAAGGCAAATATATATATACATAAAACTTCAACGGAACCTAGAATAGGATTTTCAGAGGACCAGCAGCGTCCTCCTTGTGCTCTCGATAAAATCTTCACTCCTTTCTCACACCCCACCCCCTAAACCTTGGCCTTGTGATGACAAACTTCGAAAGAGAACAATCCCCAAAAAGAGACAGGCTATCCGTCAGAATGGATTACTCCCCTTCTCTGAGAGACCCTGAGAACTAGTCTTCTTACTCTCCCTGCACTTTTCCTTAATCTCCACAGACTCCCCGTCTTTCCTCCTTTTAGATTCACCTCCCCAAGCCCTTCACTGTGCCCTAAGAAACGCCAGGTCTTTCATCAGCTAAGTTGATATTCTAGCTGTGTTCCTGACATGTTCCCTCGGTCTTCTGCTTCCACAACCCTGACTTTCCTAAGGGCATAGCTTCAGCTGCTCTCTCAAGAAGTTACAGTTCTTTTCTTACACCTGTTCCATACTCCAGGGCTAAAGTTAACTTCTTTCTTGATCTTTACTGACACTTGCCAACCATTTCTCTTTAAAAAGTGAGGGTGGAGGATTTTATTTTACACAGCAAACTATTCTTCACAGCCTTTCACTTTTTCCCAGATTTTGATTTTACTGCACCCTTCTCCTCACTCCTCAAAACTCCAATATTTCCCATCCCATCCTCAAGTGGAGACATCACTCCTAATGTCACTGAAAAAACAGAAGCAAGCCCATCACCTAAGCTCCCAATCAGCCATGTCTGTGCCCATGACCCTGCCTTCATCCGACAGTGGATGAGCTTTCTTTGCTCCTCCTGTCAAAGGCCTTCCTCCTCCTTGATTGAAAGTGCATAACATGTCTCACACTCTTCTGATTTCCCTCCCAGCTGTTCACTTGCCCTGCCTTTGCTGGGTACTCCTCCTCCTGTGCTCTCAATGCTGGAAACCTCCAGGTCTTAGTCCTTGGATTTTTCTCTCTACCTACATTTACTTCTTAGATGATCCTACTGAAGTCTCTAACTGTAAATAAAACCTATACCTCTACTCTCCAATATAGTAGCCACTCATCAACAGTAGCTATTGAGCATCTGAAATGTGGCTTGTCTGATTTCTACAATAGACACCGGATTTTGGAGACTTAGTTAGGATGAAAAAAAAATAAAATATCTCCTTAATAACTTTTATATTGACTATTAAAATGATAATGTTTTGGATATATTAGGTTAAATAAACCTATTACTAAAATTAATTTTACCTGCTTTTTTTACTTTTTAATGTGGCTACTAGGAAATTTTCAATTATAATTTTGTAGCTTTTATTATATTTCTATTGGACATTGATCTATATGTTAATGACTCCAACCTTTCCTATGTGCCCACAATTACCTAACAGACTCCATTAGGTATTTTCATTTATATATGTATGTAATAAGTACCTCACTATAACATGTCTAAATTTCAACTCTATTTCTCTATTCAAAACTGCATCTCTCTCTCCCCCATCTCAAAAAAAAAAAAAAAAAAAAAAAAAAAAAGGCAATTCTTATCTTCCAGTTCATCGGGCCCAGAGCTTAAGAATCACCCTTCCTTGGCTCTTCCTTTCCCTCACCCTCCACACACAGTCTTCCAGCAAGTACTAACAATGCATCACCAAAATATTTTTTTTAAGGAAGTGAACTTAGGGAAAAGGAATGAACAATGGGGGACAGGGATGGAAAAACAATGAAGATGGAAGATAAGGATCCTTTCTGAGTTGACCACCATTACAAGAAACTGGTTGCTTGAGTAGGACCTTCTGAGATGCTTTATAGAATGTAACCGAGACCCTTCTGTCCAGGGAAAGAAAGGAGCAAGCATTTATTCACCAGCCCCCATCCTCCTTTCCTGGCTATTCACGTGTTGGAGCTGAGCCCATTCCTGTGGGTACCCCAAGCCAGGAAGGAGTTGAGGAAGTCTGGAACAGGAACCCCACTACGGCAGGGGCTGGAATAGGAAGTAAGCCCAAGAGGATCTCAAGCTGTATGAACAGTGTTTGCCAAAATGCTCCAGGGAGCAGACTGTGTGTATCTCTTCCCAACTCCCCTGATCAGTGATGTCACATCGGTAGCTTGAAATTGGCCCAGTGAGAATATTTACACCTTGGCAATCGGCAAAAGCTACAAATCAGGCTTCCTCCCTCCTCCCACCACACCAGCTGTTGAACATTTCCTAGCATAGCACTGATGACAAGGTTCTGTTTTGCAGACCGCTTCAGCTTACCCCTCTTCAGCTCCTCCTCAGAACTGCAGCCACATTTGTTCTTTTTACATTTCTTTAAAAACACATCTGTGCTTCTCTCAACTGAAACACTGCAAATAGTTTTCCTACAGCCTAGAACTCTAAGCAGGAATTACTACTTGTCTGAGAAATTCTTTCTCATTTCTCACACCTTAGCTCATATGACATTTCTCTAGGGAGCCTCTGCTGACCCCTAGATCTGGTCCAATTCATGAGTTTTATAATCTCAATCTTTATACAAGTGATGATTGAATTAATATCTGTTTTTCCAGGTAGACTACAAGTTCCATAAGGGAGTCAATCATGACCATTTTTTCTCACTCATAGAGTTTTGTATATTTACTCAATGTCGGAACAAAATGCTTTCAATCAACAGATATTAAAAGCACTTTTACCACTCTCCCCATGAGTGAAGCTGCAATTGTTTTAGGAGTTTTGAAAGAGTCCTCATACTTGAAAATGTAAGGAGCCATGTGGAGAGCACAAGATGTTTTTATGGGTGTGCACATCTAGCTATAATCCATTGAGTGAAATCTTGGTCACCTAACTGCAAGGGACATGAGGAATGCACTTTAGCTAAGCACCCAGGAAGAGAAGGATAGAATAAATCTGATGAGCATCTAGCCACACTCTGCCACAGTCTGCTCTTTCATATATCAAATATCCACCCACTCTTATACTCTGACAGGAAACAAGGAGACAACCCATAGACCACAAAGCAACTGCATCAGTTCAGAATCTAGGATCTCTGGCTGTTTGTACTCTTCCCCATCAAGCCCAGATGTGGCTCCTTCTGGTCTAGTAAAAATGTGTACCAAATTTACAGACCATTTTCATCTTTTCCCCAAAGCACACAACATCCAGTAATGGAGTAGGTATAGGAGAACCTCAATTAAAACTCCACTAATGAAAGGGGAAATGAGAAGAGGCATAGCAATCACAAGGCTGAAGAAGTTACAGTATCCTGCTGCATCAGCACTGAGAAGTCCCCTGAGCTGGAGAAGTTCTCTGAGTAAACAAGAATTGTTCTGAGAGGCACTCGCTTGTCCATTTTTTCAGTGGCCTCTGGATCCACCCTGGGAAGTTTTTTCCTTGCTCCTTGGCCACATCTTACTATTATCCTCCATGGAGACTATCTAAGCCTTTGTGATCCACTTCCAGGTAAAGCCAAGTTATTTTACTTTTGAACATTTAGTTAAATCAAGGTTCGTGGTTTCTTTGGCAATGAAATTCACTAAAATATTTGCTAGATACTTCAATCTATTTTCTTCTAATTCTACATGCCAATGATCACATTCAGAGTTCTTTTTTATATATATACACAGTTTGAAGATCTCCTTCGTATCTTCTCTATCCCCTGCCTTAGTCTTGCAACTTAATAATAAGTGCTTTTAGGTTATCTGAAATAATGGGCTTAGTTGGGAAAAAACATATACCCTTAATCTGTTTACTTCTACAATGGTAAGTCTTAATAGATATTTGCTCAAAACCAAGGACCCCAAAACTTGGTATCTCTCTATGCTCTTTCGTTTTTGCTTGTTAACTGGCCAGTACTTTTCTTTGTTCATCTCTTTTTTATAATAACTTCTGAAAGACAGTCCAAATCACCAACATATTTTAATACTGCTATTTCCCAACCTCTTCACCTAGAGCTACAAAGTTCAGCAGATACATGGTAAATTGCTGGTGGCAGTTTACCGTTATGCAAGATGCCTTCCCAACCCCTTAATTAGCTAGGTCTGTTTCTATGCTGCACTTATTACCACTAAGCCAATGAATTCCATAACCCTTCTCTATGTCCTATGTTCCACCTTACTGTTGACCAAATTCAGATACTTCTGTGTTACAAGTACCTCTAAACTCCTCACTTCAACCCTCAGTGCCACTACCTTAATTCAAGCCATCCTTTCTTCTTTCTCATGTCAATTTCTGTCTCATTAGTCTCCGTGCCTCCAAAATTCATCACACCTCATCTTTGCTTCCAGTAAATGTTCTAAACTGCAAATGTGATCACTGCAACTTTAAAACATCTAGATCACTTTTAGGTTGAAATTCAATGTTCTTCCATTTTTAGTCTCAGCTCTAATTACTCCCTAATCCTCATGTTTCAGTTATGTAAAATCATTCTGTTCCCTCAAGTACATTATAATCACTTTCTCAGATAATCATTATCATGTAGATGCTAGACCCTGGGACGAGGATTTTTCTTTTTTCTTGAGTTAACATTTATTCATCCTTCAAAATCTATCAGACTTAAAATCTCCTGGGAATCCATCCCTATTCCTAAATCTGAATCAGGTGTCTCCCCAACTGATTTCGAAGCAGTTGGGCTTGTTTTCATTACAGTTGGTCACACTATACTGTAATCTCTACTTATCCTCCATCATCACACATGTTATATACACCAAGTGTGAGCTTCTTGAGGGCAATATTTTATCTGTGTCTCAAAGATAAATAAAATGTTGGTTGAACAGATGCATGAACCCCACAATTTCAGTATGGTAGTGACCCCCGCCTCAACAATAATCTTCAGTCTTCACCTCTCTTAAGTGTCAGATACCCATTTCCCACTTCTAAATGGTTATCTTCATATGCGTGTCTAGTTAACAGGTCTAAAACTGAATCTGATATCTTTCCCAGCCTTTTCTTCATTGCCCTAAATCTTGCTTCTCCCTCTGAATTCCTGAATTTCAATTTAATGATGCCTGTCTAGTTTTCTAGTCTAAAGACTTGATTAACTTTCTTTTAGGAATTCTTTGGTCAGATGAATTGGTGCTAACTAGGTTAAAAACAGATTTCTTTTCTGTGGTTATTTCTTAGAGCTTTCAATCTTTTAATGCTCAAAGGGAATCTCTAAGAAGTAAATGTATTTTTTTCCACACTTATCCAACTAACCTAAACACTTACCTTTCACAATTAAGTCTAGAGACTCCCTGTGGTTTTTTTTAATGTTAAAAATGTGTGGTTCCTTGAAAGAAGTTCGTTGTAGGGGCTCCTGAGAATGCCCACTTTTGGAATGGTCTCTAAGAAAACAAATCTTTTTGTGCGCTGCCTGAAGTTCTTGGACCACATCAAGTGTTTCTCTTTTTTTAATCTCCAAAGGTATGAACTTGCTAGATTTCGGCTTTTGATGTTTATTTCTAAAGACATTTATAGCAGTACCTTGAACTTTATTCTATGACCAAAATAAGAATAAAGGCAATAAAAATTAACTTTAGTATTAATTCTACAATAAAGTGATGTCATAAATTTTTCCTAGGAAATTAATAAAATTAATTCCACTAAATGTATTTTACAAAGTACCTTACTATATAAGACATTTACTTACTTAAAGGACATTACGGTAATCAGATAAAGTAGCTGTTATCCTTTATAGTTTTCCAAAAGCCCTCAACAAACATAAGGGTTCCATTTAACTTAAAAATACATAAATTTTAAAATAGTAATTTTTCCCTCAAATGTGATATTTTCAAATACAGCTTTAAAGTCTATTTTAAAATAGATGTTTTCAAACAGACATATAAGAATTTACTCAACCGCCTTTGGAGAATCTTCAAATGTAAAAAAAAAATGCTTAACACACCCAAAACTCTGATGAATTCCAGAAATAACTGCTCATAAACAGAGGTAGGGTCTCAAGAAAAGCATATTAGTAACTGGATATGTACTTCAGATTCTTTCAATCATGTAATTGCTTATTCATTTTTATTACTTTAAGCAATAGAAAAATAATATAGTCCCAGGTTTCTGAAAGGTAATTATCCAAACAATTAAAACTGTTCTGGTCTAGCAATTCTTTGACCCACAGACAGAGATACAGATCTTCTTCTCCAGGAAAAAAAATAAAAAATTAAAAAAGGTTTAGACAAATTCAAACTCAAGACGTCAATAAGGAGGTTTTAGTATGTTAGTACTACATTTTGCCAAGCAACCAGTGGTGGAGTATTATGCTGTTATTAGCAGATAAAATTCTAAAAATAGGTCAAGATTCTAAGGCACAGCTATTTAACTCTGAAAACTGTGACGTTTTCATTTCATGTGCCTACTAATGAACTCACTATAATTCAAAGGTTCTTTTAACTGACATAAATTAGTTAAGCAATGTTAACTATATTGATTTTAAGAGTAAAACCACCTATGGTCACTCTCAGCAGAGAGAACCATTCAAAAGAAACACGTAGAAATTATCATCTTCCTCCCCCTCACAGTAAGCATTGAAAAATATTTAAAATCTCTATTTAAAATACTGGGTTTTTTTTAAAAGGTGTTCAAAAGGGAACAGAATAGTGTGACAGAGAGTAAACCAACCTAAGACCCCCTTCTCTCACCTGTCTCTTCAAAGGCCCATTTGTCACAACAGGTGCTGGTCCCCAAGTTTCTCATCTCCTCTGTAGATGCTCTCCTCCAAAATTTCATCCTGTACCCACTCTCCTGCCTCCTTGGGACCCCTTTCCTTTTCATTCCTTCTCACTTGCCAAATCTATGCCATTCAGCAAATATTTATTGAACCAGGCACAAGGCTAGCCGCTGTGGCTGCAACACCCAAAAAAGACAGTCACTAGCCTCAAGGAGCTATCAGACAGTGAACAGTTCTAATACCAAGTGATGCGGAAGGAGACGGCAGTACGCACGCCATGCTGGGGACACAGGAGAGCTGCATCTCACAGCATATTTTCTAGTTTAGTTTTGTGTAACAGTGTTTAAAGAGGGATATTTATCTGAGATATTTAATCCAAATACTTTTGTTATAACGCATCCACAGAAAACATTAAAAATTTAACCAAATGTGCAAATTTGCCATAGAGGTAATTAAATAATCTGCAGAGCTGAAAAATCTTATTTCTAAAGGCAATCTGAAATCAGTTTTTATAACTAGTAAGGATTTCATTTTCTCTTCTCTTCTATTCAGCATCTATTAGGGTTCATGCAATCATTTGGAACAATCAGTGTAGTATACAAAAACTGTTATTAGTTTGCTGAAAAATACAATGGTAGATAAATGCAAAGCACTAACCTCATTTATCTTCTCATAATGTTGAGCAATGAGAGTTTTTGCCTCTTGAAAAAAATCTTGCTTGGGAATCTCTAATATAGGACCTAAAATAGAAATACAGAAACATTTTTTTAATGTAGTTAATATACTTTCTTAATCAAACACGGCAAAACTATGAAATTAAAATTTGGAGTTACAAATCTTGCAGGATGCTATAAAAAGTGAATTTTATAAGTGGATGCAAAAGAAGTTAATGTAATGTTCCTTCAATATAATCTTTTACTTAAAAAATTAGCTTATAATGGTCAGAGTATTAGGAAGATAATCCTAAAAGATTAAATGAAAGAAAACACACAAAATTGAAATCTCCTTCAGTTCTGAAACTTCTTTACATACAGAAGACACAACATGATTTGGACACAAAAGTTATTAGGAAGTCTATTTGTGTTTTCTACACCTGATGACCAATAAATATGGCTGTAAATTTAAGAATATTTACCTCATAACTTGCTGATAACATTATAACTGCAAAATAAAACTCAAAAGGTTAAGTAGGAATAGCACTGAAATAAAAAACACACACCTACAAATGTTACAAATATAATGATATCTCTTTCCTGACATATATTTTCCTAAGATTCTTATTCATTTTATGTATAGAATTCTATAGCCATGTATGTAGAATACATCATCTTCACATAGTTTTATCTAAAATTTCCTCCTTATATATTTCCTCTATCACTAGCTAATTTGGATGTTTATAAGTGTTTATTAGCTTCCTCGTCTTAGCCTGAACTTGGTAAAATTTAAATATATCATTTATTCAAACTAGCTTTTCCATCTGGCTAGTGTGCTTCCCATTTCTCTAACTGTACTTCCTCTAGTACCTTCAGTCAAGGAACAAGATTCTCTCTCTCTCCTTTTCACCCACTCAACTTTTTAAAATTATAGTTGATTTACAATGTTCTGTCAATTTCTGCTATAGAACACAGTGACTCAGTCATAACACATGTGTGTGTGTGTTTGTGTGTGTGTGTGTGTGTATTCTTTTGCTCATATCATCTTCCATTGTGTTCTATCCCAAGAGACTGGATATAGTTCCCTGTGCTGTACAGTAGGATCTCATTGCTCATCTACTCTAAATGCAATAATTTTAAGCCATTAAAAAATGTATCTTCATGCAAATTAAAACCACAGTAAGATGCTATCTTAGTCTGTCTGGGTTGGTATAACAAAATACCATAGACTGGGTGGCTTGAAAATAACAAAACATTATTTCTCTATGGTCTGGAGGGTGGAAGTCCAAGATCAGGTGCCAGCACAGTAGGGTTAGGACTCTCTTCCTGGTCGCAGATGTCTAGTTGTGTCCTCACGTGGTGGAAGGGAGCAAGAAAGTCTGCAGGTCCTCTTTTCTACAAGCACTAATCCCATTCATGACCTAATCACCTTCCGAAGGCCCCACCTCCTAATACTATTACCTTCGGGGGTGAGGATTTCGACATGTGAATTTTAGGAGGACACGGGCATTCAGACTATAAAAGATACCACGTTATAGCCACAAGAATGGATAAAATTAAAAAGACTGATAACAGCCAATGTTGGTGAGGCAGTGGAGTCACTGGAACCCAAATGTGTCATTGGTAGAAATGTAAATAGGATAATCAGTTTGAGAAAGATATGGCAATTTCCCATAAAACCTAATATACCCCTACCATGTGTCTAAGCAATCCCATTCCTAGGGACCTACCAAAGAGAATGAAACATATATTTACAAAATGTTTGTAAGATTTACAAGAATGCTCATAACAGCTTTATTCATAACAGCTCCAAAGCAGAAACATCAATGGGCACCAATAAGAGAACAGTAAACAAACTGTGGTATATGCATACAATGAAATACTACTCAGCAACAAAAAAGAATCAAATTACTGACATACACAATAACATGGATGAACCTCAAAAACACTGTGTCAAATAAGAATCCTTACCCAAAAAAGATGTATACTATATGGCTCCACTAATATGAAGTTCTAGTGTAAGCAAAGCAGGAAGGGGGGAAAAAAGCCAGAACAGTGATTCTTCATGACCTGACTGAGAAGAGTCGTGAAGGAAATTTCTAGGGTGATGACAATGTTGCATATCTTGATACACAGTAGACTACACAGGCTTATTATCAGAACTCAGTGAAGGTACACTTAAGCGTTCTGCATTCACTGTGGTACAATTCACATCAAAAGAAAAACTATTTTAAAAATTAGATTTCTGACTAATGATACATATGTTGATGGATGGGTGGATATGTGATAAATCAAATACACTAAAGAATTAATGGTGAGCACTGTGTGTGTGGGGGGGGGGGTGCCCATGGGTGTTGATTTAACATTCCTTCAAGCTTGCTATATGTTTAAAAGTTTCATAATGAAATATTGAGGCAAACTGTCCATTCTGTCACAAAACTCCCCCTTGTATCTCACCATGTAGATATGCATGGGTCACAGGCCACTGTTACGTTGGGGCCATAACATCCTAAGGACTGAATGAGGGGAGACCAGCCTGGACTGGACCGGACTGGACTGGGGGAGACCCTCACAGTGAAGGGGAGGAACAACTGGGCTCTAAACCACCTTGGGCTGCAGGGTTAGGAAAGGAAGCACCTACTAAGATATCCCATCACTTGGACGTGATTAGGCCATGACGGTGGAGCCCTCATGCCTGAGGTTCACACCCTTACAAAAGAGGCCCTAGATGGCTAGACACCCCTTTCTACCACGTGAGCCAATGGTAAGAAGGCAGGCCTCACCACACAACAAATCTGCTGATGCCATGACCTTGGGCTTTCCAGCCTCCAGAACTATGAGAAATAAATTTCCATCATTTATAAGCCACTCACATTATGATATTTTGTTAGACAATATTGAATGGACTAAGGCACTTTCATGTCCAACCAGCCATCCTTCATCCCTGTTGTAATTTAATGTGCAGATACAGGCATTCCAATTTTCCTCTTCATAACTAATTCCCAAGGCAGCATTTTCTTCCCAGGTGGGCCCTATGTTGACCAGTGTGTCTGATATTCGCCATCCTCAAGAACCACCTGTGGAGGTTCTATGAACTGCACAGGAGCTAGTGTACACTCTGACAACCCTAATGGCCTTCCTGGAGCCCACAAGTAGATTCTGACTCATGGAGGTACTGCCACTGTCAGCCCAGTCAGGCCAGGAGGCTCTCACACAGAACAAGGCCTGGGATTGTTCTTAAAGGGACAGAGAAAAGCAACCACCATGAGAGAGTGATTCACACAGATCCTGAAATGGCTCCACTGAAGACATGCACATGTTGACTCCAAGACAGCAATCCTGACCCCTGTCATTTAAAAAGGTGCTGAGGCAGCTGTTCTGATTTTTTCCTGCAACTAAAAATTCACCTTTGAACCAAAGAGTTAACTGGTTATGGCATCACAAGATAACTCACATCCTAAGGCCTTTAGAAAAGGCAAAGCTAGAGTGTATTCTTTATTTTTATAATATCCAAGGATACATATATATTCCACAACCCTAACCCTAACAAGCAATTAAACAACTTTGATAAGAAATCATCCAGTTAGTAATCTTTGAGGCTTCTGTTTCTTTGTTCACAACAGTTAGTATGCAAGCATGAGGCTTTTAAATATTCAAGTGCACATTATAACTTCAGTTATTAAGAGGAAGTTGTCAAGGTCTGCTCCATCCTGTTAAAAAATCTGTAATTAAGGCTTTGTTTATTTGCAAATACATAGCCATAGCATATAAAATGATTTTTAAGAGCTCTCATTCCTGAGTCAGACTGTTTTGCCCTGAATTCCAATTTGTTCATGGACCACATTTTATTGTCTTTAAGCCTTCGTTTTCTCATTTGTAAAATGAAGATAATAATAATAATATATCTCACATAGAATTGTTTTGAGGATTAAACTGGACTTGGATACAAATACTTAGCACAGCGCCTGGCACATAATTAGCTTTCAATAAATGTGAGCAATTATTAATACTACAGTTAAAGTTGTATTACTATCATTGGGCTAAACTCTTCCCCAACAGTGTTTATATAATTAATTTCATTAATCACTGCTCATTTCTTCAGCAGCACTAGGATAAATTTCAACCTTCTAAATTGGTTTGAAAGAATCTGGCCTTATTATATAGTTCTTTTTATCCAAAGCTAAGTAATTAATAGGTTTGCAAATAATAAAATCTCTTCATACTTTGGGTTCTTCAGGTTACTACATCCCCAAGATGTAATAAAAATCATTATAAGCTGTAACAAATATTTTATGATAAAGTTCATGAAGAGGTTGAAAGAGTCAGATTAAATTTATCCACAACATGAGTGCAAATATTACCATCCCCATGGCGAAAGAAAATGAATCTCTAATGCCAAGTGATTTCACGAGCCTAAGATATTTTCTTATATTTATTATATATTTTTAAACTCACTCTTCATATATCATCAGTTTAATGCTATTATGACTAATAGTTCATAAAACTTCAGATTTCTCTTAATGTTTTATAGATTCTGCATAATTGTGCTAGTAAATCTCTGAAGTGAAGACACCGGAAGACGATGTAATTACGGAAACTATGACAGCAAAGGAGCAACAAGCCATCTATTGATTGTAATCATTAAGTGAGTCTTTTCTGCGTCTAAAAAGACCTAGGGACTAACAAACTTGTGTTTTTTATAACCATAACAAAAATAACTGGCCTTAATCACAAGGTTTCCATTCTTCCTACAAACAGGCTGCATTCTTCAGAGACTTCACGAAAACTAAGAAGATATCCTGAACAAAGATGTATGGCCACACGGCTAAGGCCTCCCTCACTTACATAGAAGAAGTGCCTGTCTGCCAGTGTGTTTGATTTCACAAGTGTTAAAAATAAAGTAAATTAAAAGCACTACCTCCGAGTCAATGAGACTCAGTTCAGCATACATTAGTTAAACACCTAAGTCCTACATGCTGTTTTGGTGCTAAGTGTGCTGAAATAAATAAGGCTTACTTACTATCCCAGCCTTCCAGATGCTTAGAGCCTAATGCCAAAAAAAAAAAAAAAAAAAAAAAAAGCACAAAAACTGTAAATAAGTGCCATGACGTTCAGTAACATACTGTGACAGAGGCCAACATAAATCAGCACTACCCCCTACTACCAGCTAACTAATGTATGAATTCCCCTTTAAAGATAAAAGACTTTACATTGTATTATTAGAGATAAGATTTAAAACAGAAATATCCCAAGAGAAATAACACTGTGAATCAAATCCAAACTCAGACAGTGGTTTTAAAATTGTTTCTCGTGAGTTTCACTGCCTCGGGGGCTCTTCTTCAATCAGAGCAGCTTAGACATTATCTGTTGTACATATTTGAGCTCTTCCTAAATTTTGTGGGGTTTTTTTGTTTTGTTTTGTTTTTTCCCTTTTTTTTTTAGGGCTGCACCTGTGGCACATGGAAGTTCCCAGGCTAGGGGTCAAATTGGAGCTGTAACCGCTGGCCTATGCCATAGCCACAGCAGCACCAGATTGAAGCTGCATCTGCAGCCTACACCACAGCTCACGGAAACACAGGATCCTTAACCCACTGACCAAGGTCAGGGATCAAACCCACATCCTCATGGATACTAGTTGGATTTGTTTCTGCTATGCCACAACAGGAACTCCCTGAGGTTTTTTTTGTAAGGAAAAAAAAAAAAATCCCTTGGCTGAAAAGAATAAGCACACACTAAACAATTAAAAAACAAATGGTTAGGAGATGAGAGAAACAGGAGAAGCAGGAGAGCGAACTAGAACTAAGGTCTTTTAATTAGTTCTAGGGCAAAGAGTTGTTTGAAAGTGAATAGCCGCTCTTTGAGAGACATCTCAAAATTGTTTATATTTAACTCCAAGTGAAAAAAACCAATATTTATTTCTAATTTGTTTTTGGGAAGAATTTCAAAATCAAGGAAAACCCAAATTTAAAGTGATGCGTGGCTCTCATCTCCTAAAACCTACATTCAACAATTTTTCCCACAACACATACTGCATTAAGGCCCAACTCCAGTTCCAACCTAAAGGCATTCTATTGTCTCTTCTAGATACAAGTTTCCTCACTTCCCCACCTTTATTCCTTACTTAGCAAAGTGTCTTATCCTCTTTGCAACAACAAACAATTAATAGGTTTCCTACACACCTCAGGGAGATCTTACAATGCAACCCTCTGCCTGCCCGCCCCACACCCCCCAAAAAAATCTATGTTAATATTTCTCAGACTGGTGTGAGATGCTGAGGAGATTTAGGGGGATTCTAAGCTCCTAGGAACAAGACTTGAAATATAATTCAAGTAATTATGGGCATGAGCCAAAGGCAAAATGAAACTAAAGAACATTCCTCCTCCACTTCCTGGATCTTCCTCCCTTTCTGTCCTTTCCATCTTGAAAAATATGCTGTATTATCCAAATAGGAAGAGAGTTAAAATGATCCACACTGCACTCTATTTGTAGCCTGGAAAGAAGTCAGCTGGCCTGTATCATACACCGCCTCAGGTCACAAGAGCCAAGAGGAGGTAGCAGAACAGAAAATCTTAATAATCCTTGCTCAAAGCTTCTCAATCACGCTACCAAAGCCTAAATTTAAGATCACCTGAAATGTTGCCAAGTTTAGAGCAGCTCTGAAAGAAATATATTGTGAGCTGCGTGGGTAATTTAAAATTTTCAAGTAGTTACATTTTTAAAAGTGAAAAAGAGGTAAAATTAATTTTAATAATATAAAATAATTGTTATAGGATATTTTATTTAAACAAAAATATCTAAATATTATCATTTCTACATTAATTGATACTAGAAAGTAATGAGATATTTTGATTCCTTTTGTTCTAGTTTCAAAATCCTGTCCGTATTTTGTACTTACATACATCTCAACTCAGATGCTAAATTTTTACAGAAATACTTCATCTGTAGCTATAAATTGACCACTTGAAAAAGTAGATTCATATACCCAAGTTGCTTCAAACATGCTTTAGAATTTTCCAATAACTGAATTATCAGGTTTTATATTGAAATTAAAATGAATTAAAATTAAACACTCAGTCCTTTAGTTTCACTAGCCACATTTCGAGCCACTGAATATCCATATGTGGCTATTGGATACCATATCAGATAGCACATTAAGTTAAATTTTCTCTAGATCTAAGTTTGTTATATTTCAATAAAGGGAATGAGATGAATTCTTACAGAGTTGCCAATAATTTTAGCATCTTGGGGTTAGTAACTGCGAGGAGGGTTCTCTATTTGAGAGAGAACTCAATGACACCATTGGCGTGTCACGCATTGGTTAAGTCATGCACTGGGTGCTGAGTGGTTAGGTCAATGCTGATACTTACTTTCTCTGTTTTCAGACACAGCCTCTGCAGCCATGGTGGCCAGTCGGGGTGATCTTTTCATTTGAAGGCAGGCCTCCAAGTCCCTATACACAATTACATAAAGTAACTCAGTGATGATGAATCTTTATTTCTAGCTATTTCTTTCATTCATTCATGAAGAAATAGGATGAGGGATTAAATTTTTGAATACACCACTCCTTTGCGCTAAAACTGTCAATGCCTCCCAACAGACAATAGCCAGCAATGGATAGGGCTCTGGGAGTTTATCAATCAATTGCATATATGTCACCTTACCAGTTCCAAATGACCCAATAAGAACTCTTGTCCCATTTTCAGTAGATGTGGCAACTGCAGCTCAAAGAAGTGACATACTTTTGTCAGTGTAAGCTATAAGAGGTAGGTACAGAACTCAAATCCAGAACTCTGGGCCCAAGTGCATATACCAGCCCATTTGATTTCTCATTATTTTCCAACAAATATCCAGTTCATAATTGGCACATCCTTACATATTCTTGTCTTGTGCTTACAGACTTGAGTTTGGGTTTATGCAAATCTTCCACTCAGAATGTCCTGTTCTCACATCTATGTTTATTTAAATCCTACCCCATCCTTAAAGGATAGATTCAAATCCTACCTCATTCATGATCACCCCCAGCCTCCAACAAACTATTCCTCCCTTAACCTCAGTTGTTAAGTGGCCTGTGCCTCTCACTTGAAAGTTATTGTAGGGTTCTGTTTAAGGAGCTAAAAAGACAGTGTAATAGATGTAAACAGAAGCCTGGTATTTCCAATTAGACTTCTAGTGCCTTGAACCAAACTGTACTTTACATCACAGGTACTCAACCCTGGATGACTATTAGAATTGCCTGGAGGGGGAATGAGGGATGTTTAAAATGCATCAAAATCTAGAGCATCTATATTTCTTAACATTTCCCCACAGATTTAAATGTTCAGTTGGAAGAGTGAACCGCTGCCTTGTTCCTTGAATTTCATGGTTCCCAGCTCAGTGCATCACATTCTGGACACTCAATAAAGGGCTGATTCATAGGTTGACTGAGCTAAGCCCTTCCTCCTACCTTTCAAATTCTCACTTACTTCCAAAGGACTATCCAAGATGCACCAGATATTGCCCTGACAGCCAGAAAATAAGCTACATCAGTGCCTCTACTGTGCGCTCCCATGGCTTTATCACTAGAAACAGGAACAGTAAATGCTTTATGGAGCCCATGGAGCCTCTTGTTCTAAAACTCTAATTGTTTGGTTAGCTGACTAGACCATCAAACTGTGCTGACACCTTGGAGACCTGTTAAATAATTGGAGGATTATTTGAGTAAATCTATAAGCCAGCTCTGCCCCATGGAAGTCATGATTCTGTAGCCTTGTGCTCTTAGATAAAAGCCAACAACTCTTTTCCTCAGCTTCTACCCAGAGGGGGGGAAACTACTACAGTTACAAGTTTTAAAATAACAGATCTGGAACATCCAAAAATGATTAATTCTCAAATTGTCAGCTTTAAATCATGGGCAAGAGTAAAGAATAGGTACCTCATTTGCTTCGTTCTACAAATGACTGGGATAAATTCAAATATTGCACTCCCCTTGGCAATTAATAATCAGAACTCATCTTCTGGCCTGGCTTAATTACTGCCTTTTTTTCCCCCATTTCAAAATAAGAAGAAAATAAAGGTGTTTTGTGCTCTGTCATTTTCTTGTTTTAATCTCCATTGAAATGGACTCTTCTCCGAGGCGGTTGGCTCCTCCACCTTAATTCAGTGTGCCAGGAGTGTCAGCCTGCATTACACTGGTTGGCAAGCAAGATATCCCACTGTCTTTTTAATGCAGAAAACCAGCCAAGCATCCTAAGGTGCTAGCATGGTGATGATGCCCCCGCAAACCCGAGGTGATGGGGGATGACTCTGAGACAGGAGCTGGGGTGGAAAAAGGCCCCGGAGAATGGAACTGCTTAAAGATAAGCCCAGTGACACAGAATATCAGCAGATAGGGTCCCTCTCCCCTGTGAGTCCCCAGCAGACAGTTAATGTTATGGAGTACTAAATCCTTCCTGATGCATTGATCAATTACTAAATTTGCACCTAGTCTCTCAGTTGTGCAAGGAGCATGCCATCTATTTGGTGAGGCAGGAGGAGACAAAAGCTTAAGTCCAATTTTTAAACAAAATGCAAACAATGGTATATCAGTCATCACAAGAAAGTCTGTGAGCTTTGTGAAACAGGTGGTAGAAAACTGTGAGGGCCACAAACCCAAGTGAGGATGAGATGACTAAAGACTGAAGAAAGAACCCAAAAAAGGCTCAAGAGAGACTGGGCTACACAGGGAAGAGAGGGTGCAGAGCTAAGAGTGAAACTGTGAATAACTGGTTCAGCACAAGCATCCACCAGTTAGAAATGGATGCTGGCTGGCACACCCCGATGATACCAGTCCTAGATGATACTGCTTAAGAGGAATAAAGAAGCAGGCAGGTGAGAGAATTAACCAGAAAACCCACGGAAGTGAGAATGTAGTGGTTTAGGGGACAGCAAGCTGTGGGTCTGTTGGATTTAAGCTGAGGGCTAAATTTTATGCTGCTAAAATGGTCAATAAGGTTTTTGAACAGGGTACTGACATAATCACTGCTCAGGAATTTAACCTCCATAAAGGCAAGGACTTAGTTTTGTGGGTTTTTTCCCCCCTGCTACATTCCCAGTGACTTGAACAAGGCCTGGCATGTAGAAGGATTTCAAAAAATATTTGAAATTTCCCTTACTTACAGAATAAGAAAAAATATTTTCAAATTATATTATCTGATAAGAGGTTAATATCCAAAATATATAAAGAATTCATACAATTCAACAGCAAAAAAATTAATAATTATAATAATTCAATTGGAGTTCCCACTGTGGCGCAGTAGAAACAAACTCAACTAAAATCCATGAGAACGGGGGTTTGATCCCTGGCCTCGCTCAGTGGGTTAAGGATCAGGTATTGCCGTGAGCTGTGGTATAGGTCACAGACGTGGCTTGGATCTGGTGTCGCCATGGCTGTGGTTCAGGCCAGCAGCTGCAGCTCTGATTAGACCCCTAGCCTGGGAACTTCCATGTGCTGCGTGTGTGGCCCTACAAAGCAAAAAAATAAATAAATAAAATAAGGAAATAAAAAGAGGAGCTTCAATCTGTGTTTAAAGGAACCCTTTCTAAGAAGTTAACAAGGACAGCAGATGAAAGCCTGGCTGTTCTGACTGAGGAGGGTCTCCGAGACCCTCCCTGTAGCACCTCCTGGTCACTCCCACCCACCCCAGCCCCAACACTCCAGGATGGAAGAGCCTAGTCACACATTTCTCAGATGTATTCTGCATGTAATATGTCTTTATGTATCTGTTTCATAAAATAGATGTTATGTTCTATTTCCTTCTGGGCTTGTATGGACATGGACACTAATTAAGAGATCCCAGAAGTTCCTGGTGATTCAGCAGCTTAAAGATCCAGCATTGTCACTGCTGTGGCTCAGGTCCCTGCTGTGGAGAGGGTTCGATCCCTGGCCCAGAAATTTCCACATGCCATGCATGAGTGCATCCCCAAAAAAGAGAGAGAGGCAGACCCCAAGTATTCCTGGTTTTACACAAAATATCCAAATCTTTAAATCGTAAAAGAAAGTGATTAATTTCACTGCAATTCTTAAGTCATTAAAAAGGAGAAACTGAGAAGGCTCTCACATTATACTTTAAAATATTTTCACATACACTTTTTAGCTAAAATACACTAATTGTTTCACCTTGTGCCTCAAGGTGTAAAAAGAAAACTGGTCCTTCTGAGCCGTATTCAATTAGCTATGGAGTTTTTCTGTGATTGTATCTTAGGGTTTCAACCTAGATCTGTATAAAATAGGATTTGAGAATACATGAAGACATACATCTACAGCCAGTGAGCATCAAAGACCACCCACAGGAGATAACGGGCTGGAATGGCTGAGGTCAGACTGCCATTCCATGGAGGTGAGTGAAGTGACTTAGGGGGAGAGGGAACACAATCACGAGGAGCCACACCTCAGTAAGCAGATCAACCACCAGATGGAATTGAAATACTGACTTTTAGTCCCAGTATCTTCCAAAATTACAAGCACAACCAACACACAGACACTATAAGAATTTTTGCAAATCAAGGAAAAAGACAATATAAAAGTAAGCAAAGTACTGCAGTAGACTCTGAAAAGGCAATTTCCTAATAGGAAATCACCACGTGAAAAAAATGCTTAAAATTCATGGGTCCTTAAGGAAACACAAAGTAAAGCCACAACCACCACATATGAAACAAATGCAAACAAATGGCTTTAACAAAATACTAAGGGTTGACAAGAAGACAGATATACTAAAATATCCATAGAACTGCCTGTCAGAGTGTATACTGGCAATCTCTGGACAACTCTTCACAACCTAAATCTCCACCTAAGCATGACCGGGCCCTCCCACTCCCAACAGAAACACTTAACAATAAGCTCATTAACAATGATCAGAGCAGGAGTTCCCGTCGTGACGCAGTGGTTAACGAATCCGACTAGGAACCATGAGCTTGAGGGTTCAATCCCTGGCCTTGCTCAGTGGGTTAAGGATCTGGTGTTGCTGTGAGCTGTGGTGTAGATTGCAGACGCGGCTTGGATCCCGCGTTGCTGTGGCTCTGGTGTAGGCCAGCGGCTACAGCTCCGATTGGACCCCTAGCCTGGGAACGTCCATATGCCGTGGGAGCAGCCCAAGAAATGGCAAAAAGACCAAAAAAAAAAAAAAAAAAAAAAGATCAGAGCAGCACCATTTTTTAACAGCTAAAAACTGGAAGCAACCCAAGTGTCCACTGACAATAGAAGAGATAAATGTAGGAGTTCTCGTCATGGCGCAGCGGTAACAAACCCAACTAGTATCCATGAGGATGCAGGTTCAATCCCTGGCCTTGCTCAGTGAGTTAAGGATCTGGTGTTGCCATGAGCTGTGGTGTAGGCCAGGGGCTACAGCTCTGATTCAACTGCTAGCCTGGGAACTTCCATATGCCACAGGGGCAGCCCTAAAAAGAAAAAAAGGGAAAAAAAAATGATCAGAGCAGCACCATTTTGTAACAGCTAAAAACTGGAAGTAACCCAAGTGTCCACTGACAGTAGAAGAAATAAATACATTGCAGTTTATTCATACAATGGAATGTTTCATAGCAGCAAGAACAAATTGCCCTACAAGACATAACTGCTTCTCACACCCAGAATCTAGAGAGAAAGAAGTCAGCATAGAGAGGACATACTATATGTTTTCATTAATACAAAGTTCAAAACAGGCAAATTTACTAATGGTAACCAAACACAAAGTACTAGTGACCTTTGGAGAAAGACTGCGGTGTCTGCGGGTGGTACAAGGAAGCCTCTAGGGTACCAGTCATTTATCAGAGGATCATAGTTGTATCAGTGTGTCCACTTCCCAAATTTTCCTCGAGCTGTACACTTAGGAGTTGTGCCCTTTTCTGATTATGTGCTATATATCAATTTAGCTTTATTTAACAATAAATTTCAATTTCTAATTTTAATTTTTAATTATTAGTTTTTCAAAGTAATAAAAAAAAACTGAAAACACTACCTTCATCATTACAGGTGGTTTCATGTCTCCTCTTCTTCAAAAGAAAGACAAAGCAGAGAGCATTGCCAAAAGCCAACAATATCAACGCTAGATTGTAAGACCTACTAGAGGAGAAACTAGTTTTTTTTTTTAATTTCTTTTATGTCTTTCATAAGACTGAGCACACAGCTAAACAAGCAATAAGTAACCCATAAAAAGTGGCTGATTTGAATTCCTGCAGGGAAGTCCTGAATTATGACAATCTGCTTAGTTTTCACAGAGTTCCTAATATTTATTTAGAAATCTCACTTCTACTAAATTTTCCATGTAACTTACCATTATTTTTTTTCAGTGTAGCTAATGGACTTTGCTTGTTTAATTTTAGGTACCTAGTTATCTTGACAGGAAGACCATAATTATCCAGATGAGAAAATAAGATAATTACTTTGGCCCAAAATGACTGCTAATCACACACATACACACCAAGCTTCAGAAAGGTCCACACTATTTCACATTTTTTTTCACTTCGAATTCTCATTCCATCTTGAATTCAACCTTAAGAAGCTGACAGAAAGGGGCAGAGTAACAGAAAGAGTCAGGTGAGGCTTTTCTTGAATAAGATGCTAAATATACTTGAAGTTGTCTTAAAAATTTGGAGGGGTGGGGAATTCTGGTTAGAAACATATCAGATAGAACATATGTGTCCAGGAACAAAAACAATAAAAAAAGGTAATAGTGCCTTATTTCTTAAACACTCTATTATATCTCCAAAGCTTTAAAAATATGAAGATTTCCATGTCAATATATGCAAACTATGCCTTCAATGATTATTGTGGCATGTTGTGACTCTTTTTCTTGTGATTTTCACAGATTAAAACAGTACTGGTATAAAAGTACATTCTCTCAGCTATTAATCACACATGTCTTAAATAGAAGCCATTAACATTTTATAAATAACAATAAAGAGTGAAAACCTGATTTATAAAGCAATTCCTGCTGAGATGTTTGGGCCATTACATAAAACAGTTGAAGACAACAATGAAAACATCATAAAGTTAATTACTACAAATTAAATAAAATAAATTAAGGGCCAAAACTGTTAAAACTACTGCAATGGAATTTTGTTGTGCTCAGAAATACTAACTGATGATAAAGAGGCAGATTTAAAAATTAGGGCAAAATCATGAAATATAAACCCTGGCATATATTCCTGATTTCTTCTTTCTCAATGACCTGTAAAATCTAGCTAAAATTAATGCGCAATGAAATGATTTTGGAGAGCTTACAATTACGGGATAGTTTATTATAATTTTAAAACTGGAAAACAGTTTAAGAGGTTCTCATCTTGTTATCCCCTCAATTTAGAGGGAGGAAACAACAGCCTGGAGATCTAAGGGATTTGTTCAACTCAACACTGGGTTTGTGAATGAACTGGAACCAGAATTTAGGTCTCCTATCTCCTGAGAAAGCACAATTTCCCCTGATAAAGTCCCTTCCAGGAAACAGTATTCCCCCTCTCTGAATTTCTTCATGCCTTTATTTTCTACCTCCTCTCTGAAACAGTCCTTTTTTTTTTTTTTTTTTTTCTTTCTTTCTTTCTTTCTTTCTTTCTTTCTACTTTGTACCAATGGAGACAGTATAATTTCGTGGTGAAAAGCAAAGACGTTGGGCTCAAGTTGGCTTGGGTTTAAGTCCCAGCTTTACCACTTCCTAGTCACTGACTTTAGGCCTCACAGGACCAATTCATCCCAGTTTGCCTGGGACTTTCCAGGTTTTAAAACTGAAGGTCCTGAGTCCTGGCAGCCACCTCAGTGCCAGACAAAGTAGGACAGCTATTTACTTAACTCCATTCCCTCTGAGACAAGACTTCACCAGCCACCTACACAGAACTGTGATCTCACCTCCCACAACCATCCCTAGCTGCCTTCTTGGTTTGTTTTCCTCCTCAGCACTGATACACTATTTAGCATAGTGTGTATCTACTTGGTTGTCAGTGGTCTTCCCATGGCAGAGACTACTAACAGATCCCCAGATGTGTTTTCTCTTCCTCTTGGGCCCATTGCCAAATGACCTTTCCCAGGCACACGTGAAGTTAAATGGGAACACGTGACAGAGTTCTAACCATGAGAACGTGAGCCAGAGTAAAGAGTGCCACTTCCAAGCCTGGTCCTTAAAAACCACCCATGGAATCCTCAATGCTCTTCTTCTTCTCATGCTGCTGTAATGTTCAGACCCCAGCACAGCACTGGAAACAAATGATGACAGTGTCACAAGGATGAAGAAGCCTGTATCTCAAAGGCTATCTAACTAGGAACATCCATACAGGATATTTTGATTAAAAAAAAATGCAAGGCATTAAGTCAGTAATAACAGCGATTTAATTTATCATAGGATTTAACTTATCACAGTAGATAGCTTTATCCTAATATATTCACTTGCTAGACTACAAGGCATATAACTGCAGAGATTTTTGACTGCTTTATCCACTGATGAATCATCAGTGCCTAGAACACTAACTCTCAATCAGTAAATATTTGAAGAATAATGAATAAATGAATACAAAAACTTAAATTCCCACACGGAAAAAAGATAGGCCATCTAGAAACGGATGACGACTTTGACAAAACCTCTTATCAGCAGTGACAGTTGACAGAAGACAAATAGTATCTTAAAACATATGAAGGAAACTAATAAACATCAAATTCAAAATCAGTCTAAACCCTGATGCAAAAGTGAGAAAAAAACTAAAGACTTCTAGAAATAGTAACTCTAAGAAATTTCACACACACACACACACACACACACAGATCCTCCCCACAATAAGCTATTACAGGATACACTTCAATAAAAACTGAGCCTGAAAAGAATAAATGGGATGCCAAAAAATGGTAAGCGCAGAAATTTGTTAAAGTACATTTCTAAATTCAAATAACTATTATCTACAAAAACTCATGAGCAGTTATGATTTTTTTTCCTATTGAACCAAAATTTGAAATATCATAAACAGGAATGGGGGAAAGAAAGAAACAGAATAGTTTTCAGTGGACTAAGAGTCCAGTATCCAGGTCTTGCTTGGGGAAAAATAAATAAGTATATTGAGTAATTTTTTTAAATAGAGACATATTTCTACTAACATGCTAAGGCTAACTTTAATAAAATGGACATATAATACATAGCTTTCAAACTATCAGAGGAATCATATAGTAATTATTGAAAATGCAATCAAGACAGGGAGTTCAGACCACGGCACACTGAGTTAAGAATCAAACTGTAGTGGCACAGGTCACTGTGCAGGTGTGGGTTCATTCCCCAGCCTGGTGCAGTGCCATTAAAGGATTGGGCATTGACACAGCTGCAGCGTGGATTGCAGCTGCAGCTCAGATTCAATCCCTGGCCCTGAAACTTCCATATGACATGGGTGTGGCTATTAAAACAAACAAACAAACAAAAAAGACAAAGGCAAGAGATTAGAAAAGCAGAGAAAAAAATAAAATATAAACGGAACCCTAAAATAAGATGAAAAACAAATTATCAAGAAGTACAATAAATATAAAAAGATTACATCCCTCTATTAATACACAAAGATTATCAAATAAGACAATACAAATAAAATCCAACTAAAGCGTTGAGTATAAAAGACACTGAAAATCAAAGAACATAAGAAAAATTGAAAACTCATGAAAAAAATTTCAGTAAATAATAATTTTTTAAAAAAACTGTTGTAGTACTATCCAAAAGAGATATAAAGGAGTTCCCTTCATGGCAGTTAACGATCCCGACTAGGATCCATGAGGATGTCAGTTTGATCCTTGGCCTCGCTCAGTGGGTTAAGAATCCAGTGTTGCTGTGAGCTGTGGTGTAGGTGTAGCTCCGATTCGACCCCTAGCCTGGGAACTTCCATATGCCGCAGGTGCAGCCATAAAAAGAAAAAAAAAAAAAAAGAGAAAGAGATATCAGATCAAAAATTATTAATATGAATGAAGAGGTACACTATATCATGATTAAGGGAACAATGCTTCAGGAAAATAGAAAAATCATGAGTTTGTATATACCTAAAAAAAATAGCTCTAACTTTTAACAGAATTTCAAGGAAAAATTAGTAAAATGATAATAAGGAAGGGAGATTTTAACATATCATTATTAGAAACATAGATCAAATACACATGATATAGTAAGTATACATTACAGATTTAACATTAGTTTAATATACACTTGGAGAATTCTGCACAGAAAAAACACATTCTTTTCAAGCATACATAGGACATTAAAATTGGTTTCTGTCACATGAAATGTCTTGATAAATGTTAAATATCTGAATAATGCAGTTGTTGCAAATTAACAAAGATATATTTTTAAATGTACTCCTGAATAACCCACTGATTAAAGAGTAGGTCAAAATAGAAATCATGAAATATTTAGAACAGGAATAGAAGAAAACACAACAAATTAAACAAAGCTGTGGAATGCAGGCAAAGTAATAATTTTTATCACCTTAAATGTATTTATTAAACAAGATAAAAAGGATTTAAAACAGTTGAACAGTCGACTTTAACAGATATAGAGTAAAAACTTATTAATTCAAAAATGTAGGAAAAAAGAAACCAAGAGCAGTAAGAGCAAAAATGAATGGAATAGAAGAAAAAAGAAAACAACTGCAAAAAAAATGAAACAATAGAAACTGCCAACAAAATCAAAAGCAAGTCCTTTGTAAATATTGACAAAATATACAAGCTTCTAGGTACCACAAAGGTGGGGGAGGAGGGAGAGAGAGAGAGAGAGAGAGAAGGGACGGCAGGCAGGCAAATAAGAGCTATGAGGAAAGGCTGAAGAGGATGGGGAGAGACATCTAGATTTGTTAGGGTGTTGGATGGACCAAACAGGCCCAGGGAAGGCGGGACACTGAGGAAGGCTCAAACATCCAAGAGCAGCATGAAGGCACTGAGTCTCACACAGAGGAAGAAATCAGAGAGAATCAGGGAAAAAGAACACAAAGAGCCTGAAATGCATTAAAGAGAGAAGCAGGTGAAGAGCAGCATGAGGTAACCATATGCTAGCTCTTCAAATGGGTCCCTTTCTAAGGCAAAAGCCAGCATTACCTAAAATAAAATCAATTTAGAATAAAATGAGTATATTAAGAACTATTCATACAGAATTAAAATAATGCAGCACAAGGATGGGAGTGAACTTAATTGTTCTTTTATACATCTGAATGGCTCATTAACAGAAATCAAGGTATTCATTAAGAAAGCATAGATGATCTTCCTCCAGAGAAGAATCCCTAATCTAACTGCCCACCGATTGCATGTGCTCAGAAACACCTTTTAGGTATGAAACACTGATTATTTTGTTTCATTTGTATTCGATAAAAATCTTACTAAATAAAAATTATATGAACACTACCAATGAACTCTGTGTGTCATATTTACAGAGTTTATTTACATGGATGTTGTATGTATTTATATCTGACATATTTTGGAGATATGTCAAAACAGGGTTAGGTAAAACTGTGAAGTCAGGAGTTCCAGCTGGGGTGAGTCTCTGGGAGGAAGGTTCCACCCCTGGACCAGCACAGTGCATTAAGGATCCGGCACTGCTGCAGCTGCAATATAGGTTACAGCTGGCCTAGGGACTCCATGTGCCATTGGACAGCCAAACAAAAAAAAAACGGGATTGCCTAGATATTCTTTTAGAAATGTTCTTTTCTTACACAGGGCTCTTAGACTATGCCCAGAGGCTTTTTATATTTTAACAGGGGAAAACACATCAAAGGATTGATTTGATCACTTGCCATTAAGAAATAGGTATAGGAGTTCCCCTTGTGGCTCAGTGGAAATGAACCTGACTAGTATCCGTGAGGACACAGGTTCAATCCATGGCCTCACTCAGTGAGTTAAGGATCTGGTGTTGCTGTGAGTTGCGATGTAGGTCACAGACTCACCTTGGATCCTGTGTTGCTTTGGCTGTGGTGTAGACTGGTGGCTGTACCTCCAATTTGACCCTAGCCGGGAACTTCCACATGCCGCAGATACGACCCTAGAAAGAAAGGGGAAAAAAAAAGGTATCAATATCAAGCATTTTATTTTGTCTTCAGTGAGGTAGCACCACAAAGCTAACTGAAAAGGACACTCTTACCAAGCAGTCTGTTCATTACAGAGACGTGAGCATTGAAGGCAAAGGTTGCAGTATTTCTACATTACAAAGACCCCTTGATCTGTTAATCTGGCTCTGTTAATCTGGACCTCTCTAAAAGGCAATCAATGCCAGTAGGAGAATTATATTTAATTGCCTTGTTAGTTAATAAGTTTTAGGAACAGTTGCACTTGAGGGATTAGAGAAAATAACTTCTAGTTCAGATTAATTTTTAAAAAGACTATTCAGTTGTAATTCAGAGGAAGTTTCTCCACAGATCTCTACCAACCTCTAACAGACAAATTCCAAGATACTTTCTGATTTACATCACCATCCTAATCACTCCCAGTAGGGGTTCCCAGAGATCTTAATCCCTTTGCCATGTTGCAATTTCAGTAGCAGCTTTAGTAAAAATATTAAATTTCAATAAAATATATACACGGAGTGTACCCATGCATGTACACACACACACACACACACACACACACACACACACACACACACACACAGAGCCAGATCTGAGCTCTGATAGCACCATCTGAAGTTAAAGAACAAAACCTCTTGAGTACATTCAATGAGTTCGGCTTAAATATAATTAAATCTAACCTAATATATGGGCCTTTATTTTAACATGGATAATGGGTTCATCATTATCACCATCATCATCACAGAAAGCAATAACATGGACAATACATCACGCCACTGGTAAAGAATACAGCATGATTTATACGACAGCAGCAAGAACAAACAAAACTCATTTGCAATTGCTGCAGGATGTCATAGTTTTACAGGTAGAGTTTGGGTGTTCATGAACATACATGGAAGAGGTGAGATTTTAAGGACCTCCTGAAAGAGGAAAGGAGGTTGGAAAAGCATGAAAGTCGAGATAAGTTCCCTAAAATGGAACTTATGAATCTCACAATGATTTGTAAAAGATAAGTAATTGTTGTATGTATGCTCTTCATCAAGCTAAACACTTTAAAGCATGATTTTACTAAAGATCCACAAAATACTCTCTATTTCTAATACTAATAATCTCAGTTTCTTAGCTAAAGACATCAGGGCTTGGCTAAAGACATCAGTTTCTTAGCTAAAGACATCAGGGCTTAGCTAAAGACATCCAGAACTTGTTCAAGAACAAAGGTGGCAGGGCCAGGGTTCAAGCCAGGATCCCCTGACTCAAAAACTCAAGCTTTTTAACACTGGGCATGCTGCTTTTTATCATGAAAGGAATGAAGAGAAACTCCCACAGAAAGATGCAATGAATGAGATCCTGCTATACAGCACAGGGAACTATATCTAGTCATTTGTGATGGAACATGATGGAGGATAATGCGAGTTATATATATCCCTGGCCTCACTGGGTCACTCTGCTATAAAGCAGAAACTGACAGAACATTGTAAATCAACTATAATGAAAAGGAAATAATAAAATTTAAAAATAAGAATAAAAAAAGAAAGACGCAATGTCTGAAGAATCAGGAACTTTTTTTTTTTGGTCCTTTAGGGCCACACTCGCAGCATATGGAGGTTCCCAGGCTAGGGGTTGAAACAGAGCTTCAGTTGCCGGCCTACACCCACCACAGCCACAGCAACAAAGGATCCAAGCTTCTTATGAGACCTACACCACAGCTCACAACAACGCCGGATCTGAACCCACTGAGCGAGGCCAAAGATTGAATCCTCGTCCTCATGGATCCTAGTCCGGATACCACTGAGCCAGGATGGGAACTCCAGGAACTTTTTTTAACCTGGAAGAATCTTTGCAATGAGGAAAAGAAGTTGACAGCAGAATGTACTTGGTGGTATTGGTGGCAGATCTGAGGGAAACACCCTACTTGCTGGGGGAAAAAAAAACATATTTTCCTTTAAAAAAAAAAAAAAGGCAAAGTCACTGAGCACTATTAAACAAGGATGCTGCAATATGCATTGGTACAGAAACACACATCACAGACATCATAGCTGGATAAAGGCATCACATCCTACAAGTGGTTTCTTAACAAAAATAACAAGTCCAAACCAACATTGTTCTGGTCAGCTATGGTTTGGATTATTTACTTTAAATTTTACAATTAAGTTTTTATTACTGTAACCTTAGCTCAAACTCAATAGAGGCATTACTTTAACATTCATTTCAAACTGAATGTTATAGAAATGAGGAAATAATAAAGTTAGGGGGTCGTAGAGTGATATTTGGGTCTGCCATGAACCTAAAAAATGATGGGTTGGTAGATGCAAACTATTACATTTAGAATGGATAAGCAAAGAGGCCCTACCATATAGCACAGGCAACAGTGTCCAGTATCTCAAGACAGAACATGATAGAAGATAGCCTGAGAAAAAGAATGTATACATATGTATGACTGGGTCAATCTGCTGCAGGAAATTAGCATAACACTGTAAACAAACTATAATAAAAAATATTTAAGAAAAGAAGCAATAATGCTGCTAAATTTAGGGAAAAAATATTTGCTCTATCTAACCACTTCAAAGCCACTTTAGACATATGAAAAGTACCAAAAAATATGTTTTTCCATAAAATTTCCTTGTAAATTTTAGATTATAAATGAACAGTTATGCATCTCATGTGCTGGCAAATGCTGATAGCAAAAACCAAGAGCAGGTCAGAGTCTTTACAGAAAAGTCTTAGCCTAGAGGAAATGCTCTCAAGGAGACAAAGAGGGAGTTCCCATCATGGCTCAGCAGTAAGGAACCCGACTAGGATCCATGAGGACTCAGGTTTGACCCTTAGTGGGCCTCCCTTACTGGGTCAAGGATCCAGCATTGCCGAGAGGTGAGGTGTAGGTGGCAGACACCTCTCATATCCTGTGTTGCTGTGGCTGTGGCCAAGCAGCTACAGCTCTGATTCAACCTCTAGCCTGGGAACTTCCATATGCCTTGGGTGTGGCCCTAAAAAGCAGAAGGAAAAAAAAGTGGTGGAGTGAGAAGACAAAGAGTAAGAATGGCATTCACTGTTTTGAAGCAGGAGACAGCAAAACAGTCTCCTACTTCCAAGAAGGTATTATCAAGGTAACACAGTGTGGGAATTACAAGATAGAAATGAAGGATGAAGTCTTTTGAAAATGAGAAGGAAAAAGATGGAGATCTCTGTTAATCACTGTTTTCTGTATTTCTATGATTTGCTGAAAAGTCACAGAGCATTTACTATTTTGCAACAACTACCCATAACTGACAGAATTATTATGAATGAATCTTAGCTTAACAAAGATGTTTGATGAAAACAGCAAATTCAGTGGGTCTCCATAGGTACAGGATTTGGTTCCTAGGTTTGCAAGTCAAGAAACTCACTACACAGAACTTTCTGATATTTACACTTAGTATCACTACTGCCACTCATTCCATAGTAACAGAAAACTGCTGTAAAAGAAAGGGATTGATACTGACCCTAATAATAATAATATTTTTGTTACTTTACACAAGGCTAACTGAAATATTTTTACCTGATGATATTATTAACAAAAACAAATATCAGGTTGCAAAGTAACATGTAAGGAATGAACATGCTTTGAAAAAATACAGACAAATACAGATAAATTTGTGATGTGATTTCATGATTTTTGTTTTGTTTTCAAATTTTCCTAAAAACAATACACATTGCTCTTTTTTTTTTTTTTTGGTCCTTTGTCCTTTTACGACCCATGGCATTTGGAAGTTCCCCAGCCAGGGATTGAATTGGAGCTGTAGCCACTGGCTTACACCAGAGCCACAGCAATGCGGGATCTGAGCCACTTCTGTGACCTACACCACAGCTCACGGCAATGCTGGATCTTTAACCCAATGAGTGAGGCCAGGGATCCAACCCGCATCCTCATGCATGCTAGTTGGGTTCGTTAACCACTGCTTGCTCATATAATTTTTAAAGCTGGCATAGGAAGAAGTAAAGTCTAATGAAATGATTTATATTAACAAAAATCACCTATCACCAATGGTAATTCATCCACTTCTTATAGTAATGGTCTTCTTCTTCACAGGGACAGGCACTGCTCAGTTTAATACAACCGAATGCCACCTTGCCTTAAACACCTTGGCACACACAAATTTTTGTGGGTTTTGTTGAAATTCTTATTCTGTAACTTGGATTTTTCAAAGATCCATGCAATGTTGTTACCTTTATTCATTTCAAAATATCTCCACAATATACTTTTTCTTTCACTAACTTTAATTATATTTTAGTATGGTTTATGTCATATTAAGTTCCTGTCATTTCAAAATTTCACTAGATGAGTCATTTATAAAAGAGATGGCCGGAAAGAGCAAATTCCATCCATGCATTGGGCTAGCGTCAGTCTCAGAGGATAATAGTTCCTGAATTTGACCCTAGTTTCAAGAGTGCATCTTTATCCTGTTTTTTTTTTTTTTTGGAGGGGGGAGGTTGTTTTGTTTTTTCTTTTTAGGGCTGCATCCATGGCATATGGAGGTTCCCAGGCTAGGAGTCAAATTGAAGCTATAGCTGCCGGCCTACACCACAGCCACAGTAATACCAAATCCAAGCCACATCTGTAACCTATGCCACAGCTCAAGGCAACGTCAGATCCCTGACCCACTAAGTGAGGCCAGGGGTCGAACCTGCATCCTCATGGATGCTAGTCAGATTCATTTCCACTGAGCCATGATGGGAACTCATCTTTTTTGATAGCCTCCAGTCTCCTCTCCACTGATTACGTTGGTTAGAGTGAAAACTTCAGTATTTACACTTATGTTTTAGCTCAGAATATTAAATGGGTTGTAGAGCTGTCTTATCATTGCTAATCATTAGCCCTTGTCATTAAGATGACAGGTTAAACTGGTTTTTGAAGAACTATAATATTTATGCGTAAATATTCTTTTTGAAAAATAAGAATGAGGAGTTCCCGTCGTGGCGCAGTGGTTAACGAATCCGACTAGGAACCATGAGGTTGCGGGTTTGGTCCCTGCCCTTGCTCAGTGGGTTAATGATCCGGCGTTGCCGTGAGCTGTGGTATAGGTTGCAGACGCGGCTCGGATCCCGCATTGCTGTGGCTCTGGCATAGGCCGGTGGCTACAGCTCCGATTAGACCCCTAGTCTGGGAACTTCCATGTGCCGCAGGAAGCGGCCCAAGAAATAGCAAAAAGACAAAAAAAAAATTAAAAAAAAAAAAAAAAGAAAAATAAGAATGAGGGGGAGTGTAGGAGGGACCATAGATGCACTTCAAAAAAAAGAGAGAAAACATAAAATGGTCTTTTATAAGTGTACATTTACTAAGGAGATCTGTTACAGAGTTTAGGGTATTTACTATTCTTAACGTACATGTATGACCTAATTTTATTTACATGAGTCTAGAAAAATCTATATAAAATGAGTGCGACAACTAGTCTCATGTCTCAAAGAAAGCAACTCACAGCTCTGATGTAAATAGTTTTATCACCTCTCTGAGTTCCTAGAAGGATAACTTGACAGGAGATGATTTTTTTTTCACACATCTTGCAATTTGCTTCAAATTATACTTTTATTTCACACACACCAAAAAATGTGAAGGGGAGGGTAGATTAAACTATTAGTAATCATGCCTTCAGCAGAGACATCATTTCACAATTGCCGTGAGGCCTTCTGCAATTTGGAGACTGAATTAATTGCAACACCAGGAGGCAGAATGACCTTGGCCACTTCACAATCTCTGAGATAACAAAACCAGGATTAGAAACTGAAAAATGTACTCACTAGATAAATCACTTATAATGAATCAACTGATTTTCTAGCCTTTCTGGATTGTTACCGGCATAATAAATTAACACCAGTAATAAATAAGAGTCCACAAAAAAAAAAAATTTCTAAATTGGTATTATGTCAAACATTTTTATATCTCTTTAAACAATTCTGGAAAGCACATTTTAAAGTCATAATAAAATCCTATTTGGGATCAATTTTCTGAACAGCCCACATACCACTTGGGAACTTGAATACCTGCTGCCAAGAGTCCCCACTTGTAGAATCCAGGCTGTGACATTTCTGTCTGTAATGGGATTATCCCAATATTTTCCCCACCCCCTAGTCAGGGTAAGGTTACCCAACAACAGGAGCAATTAAACAGAGACCAAGAATCATTAAGGAAAACACTCAGGATATTTGGCAATTGAATCACATATTTCCTGAAGGCTTAAAATATGTGAATCCTCAGTGGTATTACTCGGTACTAAGAGTTAGGAACAGAACAGTCGACCAACTTAAGCCTTTAGGCACTGTATGTAACTTGTTGACCAAGACAATTGAATTCTTTGCAGCATCTGAGACTAAATTTTTTTAAAAATTATGAATAATTTAAAGCATTTAGGGTATTATATTCAGATCAAGCACTTTAGAAGGAATATTAAAATCTCCACAGATCAGAGAGTGAAATATCAAAACAATTTTCCATGATAAAGGACTCACTGCCACTTGCATTTAACAATTGATAGGTATAAGAAACTTTCATTACCACAAGCTTATCTCCTACATTAGAACTTACCCAAACCACAGATTGTTTCTCACTGAATATCCATCTTTGCCAGGTTTTCATTCTTGGTTCTTCTCTCCTAAACAGCTTTCTTGAGGGAATTCATTTAAACCCATAAATTCAAGTAGTTCCCCTAGGCTGATAACTCTGAGTTATAGATGCATATATTCCACAGCCTGCTGGACAAATCCTTCAAGGTGGTCCACTGGGAATCACAAACTCAACTTGACCACATAAAATCCATGATCTTTTTATATCCAAAGTGTGTCCCTTTCTCTATCTTTGCAAATAAAACTACCAATCATTCAGACCCAGCATTTTAATGGGGCCCACATGTGAGAAAGAAAATACAGTCCAGGTCCCTAAAAAGTACAAAGTGAGATCAGAGACCTACACCACATAAAACCTAGAGCACTAAAATGTGTGGTGCTCAACCACTAAAAAAAAAAGTGAAAAGTGAAAAGATAGAAAAGATAGACCATGCTATACAATTTTTTTTTCAAAAGCTGGAATAGCTCTACCAATATGAGAAAATTATATTTTAGGGCAAAGAATACTGCAAGGGATAGATAAGATGATTTCATAATGATTAAGGGGTCAATTTATTAAGAAGACATAACAATCCCAAGTTTATGCATCTAATGGAAGTACAAACTGTAAAAGCAAAAAAAAAACTGATATAATTGCAAATTATACTTGGATACTTCAACACACAGAAAATCAGTAAGGATATAGGCTTCTTTTTGAATAATACTATCAAGCAACTTGAACTAACTGACATTCATAGCATTTAAAAATAGCAATTTAAACCTAAAGGAAGCAAAATGAAAGAAATCATAAGAGCAGGACAGAAATCAACAAAGGAGAAAACAGAAAAAAAAATGTTAAAGCAATAAATTCAAAAGAAGATAAAAGTAAAAAACCTCTAGCCAAACTTATGAGGGAAAAAAATTGTGAAGACATAAATTACAAATATCAGTAATGGTGTCATCACTACATACTCTACAGGAAGTAAAATGATAAGTGTATAATTTCAACAATTTTTTGCCCATAAACTACACAACTTAGATAAAACAGTGACTACCAAAGGTCACTTAAGAATAAAAAAGTAGGAGTTCCCGTCGTGGCACAGTGGTTAATGAACCCGACTAGGAACCATGAGGTTGCCGGTTCGGTCCCTGCCCTTGCTCAGTGGGTTAAGGATCCGGCGTTGCCGTGAGCTGTGGTGTAGGTTGCAGATGGGGCTCGGATCCTCTGTTGCTATGGCTCTGGCGTAGGCCGGCGGCTACAGCTCTGATTTGACCCCTAGCCTTGGAACCTCCATATGCCACGGGAGCAGCCCAAGAAATGGCAAAAAGACAAAAAAAAAAAAAAAAAAAAGAATAAAAAAGTCATCATGGAGTTCCCGTCGTGGCTCAGTGGTTAATGAATCCGACTAGGAACCATGAGGTTCCATCCCTGGCCTTGCTCAGCGGGTTAAGGATCTGGAGTTGCCATGAACTGTGGTGTAGGTCACAGACGCAGCTTGGATCTGGCATTGCTGTGGCTCTGGCATAAGGCTGGTAGTTGTAGCTCCAATTAGACCCCTAGCCTGGGAACCTCCATATGCTGCAGGAGCGGCCCTGAAAGGAAAAAAAAAAAAAAAAAAAAAAAAGTAAGCTGCATAGCTCCATATTTATTTTAAAAATTGAATGTGTAGTTAAAACTTCTCCAAAAAGAAAACTCTGGACCCAGAAGGCTTCACTGATGAATTCTACCAACTACTTAAGGAAGACATATCAGTTTTACACAAGCTCTTCCAGAAAAATCAGATAGGCCATAAATACTCTGCACAGCTTTAAGGCAAGCATTAAGACAAAACCAAAAAGACACTGTACAAGAAAATAAATTAAAATCTATGACTAATAACCCTCATTAACATAGATACAAAAAGCCTCTATGAAATATTACTAAATTATATCCAATAATATATAAAAAGGATAATAATCATGGCAAAGTGAGGTTTGTCCCAGTAACACAAGACTAGCTGAACAATTATCAATACATATGATTCACCATATTCATAAAAAGAGAAAAAAGAAACACATGGTCTTTTCAGAGAAAAGTTCAGAAAAAATTTTAACAGAATCCAACATCTGTTCTTAATAATAATAATAATAATTCTCATCAGGCTATGAGTAGAAGGGAATTTCCTTGATGGGATAAAAAGCATCTATGAAAAACGTATAGCTATCATCATATGTAATAGCAGAAGACTGAACATGTTTCCCCGAATGAGGAACAAGGCAAGGAGGCTTGCTCTCACCCCCTGCTACAACCCTCTGCCAGTGCAATACGTATGACAAAGAGAATGAAATCCATGTCATACAGACTGGAAAAGAACAAAAACTGCCTTTACCTTCCAGTGCTCTTTTGACCACACCTCTAGTTTTATAATTTAAGATTTCTCTCTTTTTATATTTTATTTTTTTTATTTTTATTATTATTATTATTTTTTTTTTTTTTTGTCTTTTGTCTTTTTGTCTTTTGTTGTTGTTGTTGTTGCTATTTCCTCCCGCAGCATATGGAGGTTCCCAGGCTAGGGGTTGAATCGGAGCTGTAGCCACCGGCCTAAGCCAGAGCCACAGCAACGCGGGATCCGAGCCGCGTCTGCAACCTACACCACAGCTCACGGCAATGCCGGATCATCAACCCACCGAGCAAGGGCAGGGACCGAACCCGCAACCTCATGGTTCCTAGTCGGATTCGTTAACCACTGCGCCACGACGGGAACTCCCTCTTTATATATTTTAAATAGTAAAAGAATTCCACAATTAAAATTAGAACAAGAGCATTCATCAACAATTTTCTGTGTGCTATGAAGAAGAAATTTGTTGTCAGGGGACCCAAGGGAACTTTTGCTAAACACAGTGAATAGCACTGTGTGACAAGAACCCTTGTGGCAACCACTTTGAAATCTACAGTTTTTAAAAATGTCCTAAGAAATTACTCTCTCAGAATTATCATTCAAATATCTGTCCCTATCAAATACAATGCCTTACTTGCACAAGGCGCAAGTAAAAGGAAGGCGAAAGAATAAAGGCTAAAGACAAAGACTCCCTTAAAATAGTTGTGTCACACTTAAATGTCGTACTGTCTCTTAAAAGTTGCTCTTATTACAAGCTAATTCATTCGCTTGCATTGTGAAAGTCATCTCTTCAAGACAGTCCACTGAGGGGAGTCCTTCTGTGGTCTAGTGGTTAGGAGTTGGCACTTCTACCACTGTGGGCTGGGGTCAATCCCTGGTCTGGGAACTGAAATTCCTTAAGAAGCCACTGCACATCATGCCCCCGCTCAAAGAAATTAGTTCACTGTAGAGTGGAATTCCTTTCTCTTTGTATTTGTGAGACAAAACTTAGAGACTAATAAAGTTCTTTCATCCTTCTTCATTTACCTGGCTGCCTACTTAGTTTCAGCTCTATAGTAATATTTGAAATGTGTTATGCTCAGATCTATTTATAATTCATAACAGAGTTACACTGTTGGTCCTAAATTGCATGTGTGTGATTTCTAACACTCAATATAGCTTCACATACACTCAGGAGCAGAACACCAGTGAATAAAAAAAGCATAAGTTCTTGTGCTTGGCAATGAGTTGCTATAACAATAGATATACTTTTATTCCCTTTATTAAAAATCAGTCATGCTAAGGGATTTTTTTTTTTATCCTAATAGGGGTAGGATTGGAGGAATTTTAACTTAAAAGGGAAATTATTATATTTTCTTTTAGTGGGATGACTGACCTAAATCCTGTTTCAATGAGTTCAGTCTTTACTTGCAATTACTGTTCTAGTTCTGTCCAGCTCAGCATCTGCTCTGATGAAAGTATCCTGGTTTGGAGGATCAATGACATGTCACCCCATCTTTTAGAGAGATTCTTCTGAGACTTTAGAAATATTCATATCTTTTGATCTAATAATTCTTCAATAAATCTATTAAAATGAAATAATCACATATATACAGATATACATTTGTACATAAATATGTCCATTATGGGAATTTTCATAGTCATGAAAACGTAAACAACTTGAAGGTAAACAACAGAAGAATTTAAAATAAATAATGGTTCATAAACAAATGGATGTTATTCAGTGCTTAAATATTGTTTCCAAAAATAGTTACTGACTGAGAAAAGCTCAAAATATAATTTTGACAGGAAAAAAAAAGTACCAAATGTATTTATACTATAGGCCCCACTCTATTACGTATATTTCACATATAAACACACACATACCATTCGGAATAATAGAAAATTTAAAAATGATGAGTGACTATCACTGGATAATGATCAGGAATAATTTTTTCTTCAAATTCTGTTATATTTTCCAAGTTTTCATTAATAAGGTGTCACTTTTACAGCCAGCAAAAAAATAAACATTACTACGAAAGCATAAGAGAAAGAGAATCAGGGTGATGAAAAATACACACTTTAGAGTTTTGGCAGGGGAGAGACCAGTTTGAGAAGCAAATGAAACATAAAGCAAGAAGTATTTTCAAAAATAACATGACAGGTGTTCCCTGCTAGCTCAGGTTAAGGATCTGGTTAAGTTGTCACTGCTGTAGCACAGGTTTGATTCCTGGCCCAGGAAGTTCCCCTGCACTAAAATAATATAAATATTGACTCCTTCCCACCCCCACCCCTTAGCTCTTTGGAGCCAGTTTCCAGAGCTATCTGAGAAGCTGTCTCCCAGTACAATTCTCATTTTGCCCCAAATAAAACTTAACTAACAACTCTCACATTGTGCCCTTTTTTTTCTTCTTTCAGTCAATGGTAGTTTTATTTAAACTTAAAACAGTCCAACGTCGCTAGGAGTATTACACTGTGGGCACTTTAAAATAAACATTTTTTTAAGTGGAACTTATTTAGAAGTTCTCCTTGTGGCTCAGCAGGCTACAAACCCAACTAGTTATCAGACTAGTATCCATGAGGATGCAGGTTCAATCCCTGGCCTCGCTCAGTGGGTTAAGGATCTGGCATTGCCGTGATCTGTGGTGTAGGTCACAGATGAAGCCTGGATCCCACATTGCTGTGGCTCTACTGGTAGCTACAGCTCTGATTTGACCCCTAGCCTGGGAACTTCCATATGCCACAGTGCAGCCCTAAAAAGACAAAATACTACTACTACTACTACCACTACGACGACAACGACGACGACGACGACGACGACGACTACTACTACAAAAGTGGAACTCATTTAAACAGTAACAACTAACATTAAAAAAAAACCTGGCTGTTATATGAAGGAGACTTAAAGATATACTACTTATATGAAAGTGAAAATTTAAGCAGACACATGTTTCACATCATCTAGTGAAGAAGTAGCTAATGATCAAAGCTAACTTAAAGACCTCTCATTGGGCAGTGAGTTCCCTCTTCCTAACTACTTGAGAATTGTTCTTACTGTACAAAAGTCACGTGACTTAGGAATCTGTTGTTGTTTATAATTATATTCTTCTTAATCTGGTCTTAGAGAAGCTAGGCATCAGACGGGGATTTAGACTGTTTTTTAATGACCGCTCCAAATCTGGCACAACATAATGTTAATATTCCTAAGGTTCAATCCACATTGCTCACATTTAGTTTTACATCAGGCTGCAAGATAAAGTTGATGTTCCATCATTTAATGGTCAGTGAGTGACTATTCTCAGCCACTACACTGCTGACTAGCAATCCCACAAGAGGTAAAGGGGGCAGAGTGTTCGTTCATTCAAATGGGTTGACTCTTGTGCATGTTAAAAGTTAAAATGAGAGACTACAAGTAAGAGTTTAATACCACTGGCCAAAGAGGTAAGTTAGTATTCTGAGCGTGCTCCCTTAACCACTTTATCCCTATTATCTATTTCCCATGCATTAGGTGTTTTCTGCTTATTGACTAAACATACAATTAAGAATTTAGAAAATAATTGTCATCTCAGCTTCCCTGAAATGCCAAACCTGGATGACATGATAATGCTGAGCTCATCTAGCCTAACTCAGAGTTCTGATTTTATCCTAATTGAATATACATTTTAGAAATGACAGATCCTTTGATCCTTTGTCCTGCTCTACACCATGACTTCTAAGGTAAACACATTCACTCTAAAAGAATGCACCAAAAAGATCTCTAGGCTTCATTATTATAGGTTTCTTGATGATTTCCTCACCCAGAAAGTTTATTTACAGAAAATAGACTATATTGGCCAGCTAAGAATTTGCTTCTATAATTATTACTATTGTGGTTTTTTTTAAAAAAAGAAAAACATAACTTCAAATGTACCTACCATCTTAACTATTTTTAACTGTGCAGCTAGCAGTGTTAAGTATATTCACATCATTGCAAAACAGATCTCCAGAACATTTTCATTTTGCAGAATTGAAACTCTATACAATTAAATAACCACTCCTCCATTCCCCCTCCCCAGTCCCTGGTAACCACCATTCTACTTTCTGAGTTTTGCTTTTTTTTTTTTTTTTCCTCTTCTTTTGGCTGTGGCATGCAGAAGTTCCTGGGCCAGGGACTGAACCCATGCCACAGAAGTGACCCAAGCCACAGCCATATAACACCACCAGATTCTTAACCCACTGGGTCACCAGAAAACTCCTCTACATTTCATTTTTTAATAATTTGCTTTTTGTGTACATTTTGGCCAATTTTCTTGTATTTGTAACGTTTGTGAGTAAAAGGGAGAACACGTAGACTAATGTTTCAGCTCACATTTTTTTTAAATCAAACATTATTCAAATATATCAGGTTTTTCTGAATGCCACAGAATATATTGTTTTAATGTTACTGGAACTATAAAAGCAACTTGAAGAAAATGGGCGTTTTTTCTCATTATACCTCAAAAGTGATTGTTTAAAAGGTAAGAGGCATTTAAGCAGTTTTTCTCCTTTGTTTTGATCAAATACAGCAAGAGTAAATTAGCTGGACAATCTGAACTCTGTAACATATGTCAGCTCAACTTACAAACCTGAAGAAATGACAAGTTTTACAATAAAATAAAATCCCCTACTTCCTTAAAACAAATTACTTTCAGAATGATGAAATAAAACATCTCCAATTTTCTCTTTCCCAAGAGGAAAGTGTGTATGTGTGTGTGTGTGTGTGTGTACAAATATGACAAGTTAGAAAAAATTTTTCATTTTTTAAATTTAGCAAGCTAAGACACTGCAATCATGAAGAGACATTCATTTTTCTCACCACAAAGTAACCAATTCCACATTACTGGACAGCTTCATGGGTTTGACTGCTTCATTGCCACTTAATGATCCTAGAAATAAGCCAACATTTTTCTTGGGTTCCTTTTGCGTGTGCGCGCGTACACACACACACACACACACACACACACACACACACACACATCCAAGAAGTTACTTTGGCAATGCAGAAACTCAAGTATTTTGCTTTTGATTATTCTTCCTTCTTTCTGAGCATTTAATAAATACGTTATTTTCATTCATTCTATCCCTAAACACAGACTCTCTAAGATATAGATTTCTTGATTTTACCCATGTTCCTAAAATGAGTAAATGCAAAATCTTCTTTGAAATAAATATCTAGCTGAATGTTGCTTCTTCAAAACAAATGTCTCAACAAATGACCCAGAACACATATTACCAGATCAAGTAAAGAAGCAATGCCTAAAATTCTTTAAGCTCCACAAAGGAGAAGCTAATTGCCCTGCAAGTCATACATTGACAGCTTAGCAGAACCTTAAGACTGCTGATAGAGAACAAATAAAAATGGATCCCCCAAACTACTAAAATCTACTAACTAATCTGAGATAAAACTATAATATCTTCATTTCTGATCTTATAACATTCTTTTCAGGAGTTCTATTTGTCAGCACAGGTCAGAGACTCACTATGTGTTGTACAAGGCTTTTAACCAAATTCATGATTCTAAGTACATATTTCCTAATTCATTGCTGGTATTATCTCTTAAATTATACTTTGCACAAGTTGAAAAAAGTAGGATATTATATAGCTGAAAATTCCTCCCACTCAATCTATTTTAAGTTCTGATATCAGGAAAGATAACAATGTTCATTATGAAACACCATCTATCATGTTTAAATTTCTATTTTAAAAATACATATTAAGTTCCCATTATGGCTCAAGTGTAATGAAGCCAACTAGTATCCATGAGAACGCATGTTTGATTTCTGGCCTCGCTCAGTGGGTTAAGGATCTTTCATTGCCATGAGCTGTAGTGAAGGTCACAGACACTGCTCAGATCTCTCATTGCTGTTGCTGTGGCACAGGCTGGCAGCTACAGCTCCGATTTAATCCCTAGCCTGGGAATGTCCATATACCATGGGTGTGGCCCTAGAAAGCCAAAAAAATAAAAAAATAAAAATACACATTGACTCCAAGGCCCTAGAAAGCCAAAAAAATAAAAAAATAAAAATACACATTAACTCCCTAAGTGAAAGGCATTGGACTAGGTAGATGACATGAAGATGGGTAACTATCTCTGCCCTCAGGCAGGTTTCAATCCACCTGGGATGACCATTATAAAGAGAATAAAAACTGCATCTATTATTCAAACTAAGACACTTTTGAGAGTGAGAGAAGATCCCTTAAAATTAAGCCAGGATAACAGACATAAACGAGCCTGTCTCAGGAAAACCTGGATATACAGACATCTTAACTATGGTATACAATGTTTTGCAGTTTATGATGAGCTTTTCAAAATTCTTATTTTCTCTAGAAAACAAAACTATGAAATAAATAACACAACATTATCTCCACTTTTAAATGGGAAATCTAAGGCTCAGAGAAACTAAATGATTTATCTAAAGACAAATAGCTACCAAATAATGAGTTCAAGGTTTGAACAACCCCCTGTACCATCACATCAAAAATAATCAAATACACAGGAATAAACCTCCATAAAGAGACAAAACACCTGTACTCTTAAAACTATAAGATGCTGATGAAAGACATCAAGATGACATAAAGAGATAAAAAGATATACAATGCTATTGGGTTGAAATAGTTAATATTGTCAACATGTCTATACTACCCAAGGTAATCTACAAATTCAGTGCAATCCCTATCAAATTGCCAATGGTATTCTTCAAAGAACTAGAAGGAAATTTTTTTATTTTATATGGAATCACAAAAGACCCTGAAGAGCAAAAGCAATCTTGCAAAAGAAAAACAGAGCTAAAGGAATCAGACTCCCTGAGTTCAGATAATACTACAAAGGTACAGTCATCAAAAAGTTATGGTATTAGCACATGAAACAGAAAAACAGATCAATAAAACAAAGCCCAGAGATGAACCTACACAACTGTGGTCAACTAATTTATGATGAAATAGGTAGTTACACATATACACACATCCATTCTTTTTCAGATTCTTTTCCCATATATATTATCACAGAATATTGATTGGGTGGAGTTTCCTGTGCTGTACAGCAGGTCCCCATTAGCCAGTCATTCAATATACCACAGTGTGCATGTGCCAGTCTCAAATCCCCAGTTCACCTCTGCCCACCCCACCTGTCTCCTTTGGTAACCATAAGTTTCTTTACAAAGTCTGTGAGTCTGTGTCTATTCTGCAGTAAGTTCATTTGTATCTTTTTTTTAGATTCCACATATAAGTGATATCATCTGATGTCTATTTTTCACTAAGTTCACTTAGTATAATAATCTCTAGGTCACATCCATGTTGCTGCAAATGGCATTATTTTATTCCTTTTTAATGGAATATTACTCAGCCATAAAAAGGAATGGATATTTTAAATCCTGACCAAGAAGAATAATATAACAAAAAGAATAACAATGCATTGTGACACATATATTATATAAGTAAAACATATGTAAAATATAAGTAAAATGTAAAAACAAATTAAAAATATAGCACAAAGGCCATGAGAAGAGAAGTAGAAGAAAACTTTTAAGTTATCTGTATTATTCACGAAGTAGTATAGGGTCACTTAAAGGTAGAATGTGTTGAGTTAAAGGTGTATACTACAAATCTAAAGTAAATCGCTAGAATAATACAATAAAGAACTATTGTTGATATACCAATAAAGGAGGTAAAATGGGATAAAAAAACAGAATTAATGCAAAACACAGTAGAAATTAAGGAAAAAGAGAACAAAAATAGATAAAAAAAAAGAAAAATGGTGAATAGCTTTAAAACCAAACCTATCAATAATAATATTAATGTAAATGGAAAAAATATCCCCAATTTAACGTCAGAGATAGTCTTATTGAGTAAAAACCAAGATCAATTATATGCTGCATACACAAACACATTTAAAATATAAAGACAAAGAGATTAGAAGAAAAAGAAGGGAAAAGGTATGCTACACTAATACTTATGAAACTCATGCTGAAGTGTTATTTTAATATCAAAGTAGATGTTATAAGCAAAGAATATTACTAAAGATAAACAGTCATTTCATAGTGATAAAAAAGTAAATTGATCAAGAGGACATACAATCCTTCACACTCAGTTACCTAGAAACAGAGCTTCAAAATACATTAAGCAATACTTGATAGAACTAGAAAGAAAAATCAATAAAATTAAAACTATAGTCAGAAATTCAAGACATATCATAGTAATTAACAGCATAAGTTGGCAGAAAATCAGTAAGGATATAGAATACTTGAATAGGTACTATCAACCAACTTAACATAATTAATATTTATAGAATATTCTACCAAACAACAGCTAAATACACATTCTTAGTCAATTGTATTCAGAACAATTACTGAGGTATACCACTTTGGGGAGGGCAGATAAAACAAGTCTCAATATATCTGTATGAACATAAATCACATAAAGTATATTCCTGACAACAACAGTACTAAATTAGAAAGCAATAACAGAAATATAGCTGGTAAACCCCAAAATGTTTGAAAACTAAGAGACATTCTTCCAAACAACTCAAGGGGCAAAGAATAAAATCAAATGAGAAATTATGCAAAAGTTTAACCTGAATAAAAATGACAACAAAAGATGTTATAATTTGTGGATTTAGTTAAAGTTAACACCTATAGAGAAACATATGTCTATGATAGGTTTAAAAAAAGAGCTCAAAACAAAGACCTTAGTTTCCATCTAAAAAAAAAAATAGAAAAAGAAAAAGGAATTAAATCCATAGTAAGCAAGGTAAAGTAACAATAAAGATCTATAATATGAAAAAACAGGAAAATTAGGGAAAAAAATCAATGAAACCCAAAGCTGGTTCTCTAGAAGATCAATAAAACTGACAAACTTCTAGACAGAATGATTAGCAACAAAAGGAATAAGAGAGATGATTCATGATGGTAATATAGGAAAATCCTGAACTCGGCTCCTTCCACAAACACAACAAATCCACATATAGAATAACTTCCTCACAAAGGGACCTGAAAACTGGATGAACACAACCTCCACAACAGAGGATCAGAGGACAGAATCACGACACATGCAAGAGGCAAAGAGATAATCTCACCAAGGAAAACACCACACCCTAGTCACCACAATCCACAATCGGGATGAATCAGGGGTATCAATCTTTTCCCTGAACAGAAAGCTACTCAAGCTCCACAAGGAGCATCGCAACCCCTAGATGCTGCACAAGAGAGATGAGCTCCCAAAATATCTGGCTTTGAAAACCAATAGGGACTACATCCAACAAAATTAAAGAAGTGTGGCAAATAGAAAACCTGTTCTTAAATGGCCTGCAGACACACTCAACTCAGAACCGACATAAACTGCAGCAGTATCTTCTCAGATCGACCTCCTAGAATAATAAAAATAAATAAGTACATATATACACACACACACACAAATGGGACCTAATTAAACTTAAAAGTTTCTGCATAGCAAAGGAAACCATAAAGAAAACAAAAAGATAATCCACAGAATGGGAGAAAATATTTGCAAATGAAGTATTGACAAGGGATTAATCTTCAAAATATACAAATACCTCCTGCAACTCAACATCAAAAAAAAAAAAACCATCAAAAAATGGACAGAATGTCTAAACAGACATTTTCATCCAAAGAAGACAGATGGATGGCCAAAAAAAACATGAAAAGATGCTGAATATCACTAGTTATTTGAGAAATGCAAATTGAAACTACTAGGAGGTATCACCTTACACCATCCAGAATGGCAACCCTCAAAAAGTCTACATATAATAAATGCTAGAGCGGGTGCAGAGAAAAGCAAACCCTTTTACACTGCTGGTGGGAATATAAACTAGTACAACCGCTATGGAAAACAGTATGAAGGTTCCTCAAAAAACTAAAAATAGAACTACCATATGATCTAGCAATCCCACTCCTGGGCATATATCCAGAGAAAATAATAATTTGAAAAGACACACGCACGCCAATGTTCAGTGCAGCACTATTTACAATAGCCAAGACAAGGACGCAACCTAGATGTCCACCAACAGAGGAATGGATAAAGATGTGCTACGTATATACGATGGAATATTACTCAGCCATAAAAAAGAATGAAATAGTGTCATACAGCTACTTGTATGGACCTAGAAATTATCATACTAAGTGAAGTTAGACACTGAAAGACAAACATTATATGATATCACATATATGTGGAATCTTAAAAAAGGATACAAATGAACTTATCTGTATAAAAGAAACAAAGACTTTGAAAACAAACTTATGGTTACCAAAGGGGACAGGTGGGGGGGGTGGACTGGGGGTTTGGGACTGGCATATGCACACTGAGGTATATGGAAAGATTGGCCAATGGGTACCTGCTACATAGCATAGAGAACTCTACCCAGAATTCTGCAATGATCTATGTGGGAAAAAATTCTAAGAGAAAATGGATGTGTGTACATGTATAACTGAATCACTTTGCTGTACAGCAGAAATTATTACAATCTTGTAAATCAACTATCTATCAATAAAACTTTAAAAAAAGAAAAAAGAAAATCTGCTCTTAAACGGCCTGCATACAAACACGATCAACTTAAAACCCAGAGAATAAACACCAGATAGAAAAGCTCATGAGACAAGGGGGGCAGCCACCAGAAGTAAGAGAGGCTACAACTCTCTTACTTCTATTATCTGTGAAAAGGTCACCACACCAAAAACCTGTAAGAATGAAAAGACAAAGAACTATAACTCAGATAAGGCAGAAAGGAAAAACCCCAGAAAATCAGCTAAGTGATGAGGATATTCTTAGCCTCCAGGAAAAAGACTTTACACTGTTGATGCGGAAGATGATGCAAGACATTGGAAATAAACTGGAGGCAAAGATGGATAACTTACAGGAAGCACTGACCAAAGAGATACAAGATAGAAAACTTAAAAAAGAAGAGATGCAACATATGATAACTGAAATAAAAAATTCACTAGAGGCAGCTAACAGCAGAATACAGGAGGCAGAAGAATGAATAAGCAAGGTGGAGGACAGATTAGTGGAAATTACGAATGCGGAACAGAAGAGAAAAAAGACTGAAAACAAATGAAGAGTTCTCAGAGAACTCTGGGACAATGTCAAATGCATCCGTATTATAGGGGTGCCAGGAGGAGGAGAGAGAAAGAAGGGGACAGAAAAAATATTCCAAGAGATAATAGCCGAAAACTTCCCTATCAGGGGAAAGGAACCACTCACTCCAATCCAGGAAGCACAACAAGTACCATATAAAATAAACACCAAGATGCATATTAATCAAACTAACCAAAATTAAAGACAAAGAGAAAATCTTGAAAGCAGCTAGGGAAAAGAAACAAGTAACATACAAGGGGACCCCGATAAGGTTATCAGCAGATTTTTAAGCAGAAACTCTGCAGGCCAGAAGGGAGTGGCATGATATGCTTAATGTGATGAAAAGAAAAAACCTCCAACCAAGATTACTTTACCCAGTAAGGCTTTCATTCAGATCTGAAGGAGAAATAGAAACCTTCACAGATAAGCAAAAGCTGAGAGAATTCAGCAACACCAAACCAGCTTTACAACAAATACTAAAGGAACTTCTCTAGGCAGAAAAGACAGCAACAGGAAACAAAAATTCCACATATGACAAGGCTCACCAGTAAAGGTATATATAAAGATACAAAATCATCCATGCACAATTATACCACCAAAATCAGAAATCATGAGAAGAGGTGGGTACAAATGCAGGACACTGGAGATGAACTTGCAGTTAAGAGACCAACAACTTAAAACAATCTTATATACATATAGACTCTTATCCAAACTTCAGAATAACTGCAAATCAAAAATCTGCAATTTTTACACAAACAAGGAATCTCTGGAGAAGAAATATATCTCATAGTAAATAAGTGCATAATCCACCATGAAGGGATCATTTGACATCATTCTTGGAATGCTGAAGTCTTCTTACATCTGATTCTGATTTCCTCTCCATCAAAGAATTTATGATAATTATAATTAAATAATGCAACTGTAGAATTAAATAATACAGTTTTACAATTGTATTATTAATAACCATATCTCTCCATGGTACGATGCAAGGTCTATAATGTCTTGTTTATCACATCACCTAGAATGGTGTAATGCCTATATTGAATAGTCAATAAGATGTAACAAATTGTGAGGACATATTTACATAGTTACACTGTTTCTTTTTAACCAATTTATGCATTTTATATTTTGCTTATTTTCAGAGGGTGTATTATTTTTGTTATTCTTACCAGCTAAGTTATTCTTTTTATTATGCTATATAAAATATTTAATAGTATATAAGGCTTTCTTCTTTATAAATTTTAGTTGAATATATACAATTTTAATATAATGCTAATTTTTAAAGAAAAATTGAAATATAATAGATAATACTAAATAGTAAAGATGAAAGCCATACAAAATGGGATAAAGTATCAAATAAATTTCCTATTTGTCTCAGCATACTTTCCATTCCACTTCCCCAGAGGGAGTCACTTAATCTGTTTCTTAAGATCCATGATATAATAATCTGTATGAATGTAACTGTGTTTATATGTATTTTATTCTGTAAAAAAAACAGAAAAAGAAAAAAAAAAAGAAAAGCTCATGAACCACAGGTGAAGGAGACCCACTTAACTATCTTAAGAAATCTACCAGAGAAGCAGGAACCAATTGGGATGCTCCCTGTATCCCTGAGGCCCTGGGGGGACTCATTTTTGCAATCTCAGGCTACCTCGCTAATGCTAGTACTGTCAAGTGTCGTTTTGAAATTCTCCCTTTAACGTTAGTACCAATGGGCATGCTCTGCTAAGAGACCACTCACTCCTGTGCCTCAGCCACACCCCACTGCCAGATGACTGACAGCCCTGCCCATGAGCACCCCACAGCATCCACAGCCCCAGTAAAGGAGGGCTTTTTTTGTGGTTTTGAGTTAGTTTTCCCTAATAATTAATAATGTTGAACATCTTTTCACCTGCCTATTGGATATCTGTATGCTTTCTTTGGAAAAATGTCTACTCAGATCCTCTGCCTGTTGTAAATCTGGGTTGTTCTGATGTTGATGAGTTGTATGAATTCTTTATATATTTTGGGTATTAACCCCTTATCAGATATATAATATGCAAACACCTTCTCCCATTCAGTTGGTTGCTTTTTTATTTTGATGATGGTTTCCTTTGCTATGCTGAAGTGTTTTCATTTGCTGTAGTTCTATTTTTTTTTTTAATTTTTGCTTTTGTTTCCCTTGCATTTGGAGTCAGATCCACAAAAATATCACAAAGATCAATACCAATGAGGTTATCGCCTGCTTTATTCTAGAAGTTTTATGGTATTCGGTCTTATATTCAAGTCTGTTTGAGTTAATTTTGTGTTGTAAGACAATGGTTTGAATTTACTCTTTTGCATGTGGCTGTCCAATTTCCCCAACCCCATTTATTGAAAAGACTATCCTTTCCCCATCATATGTTCCTTGCTCCTTCATCATAAATTAACTGTCCGTGTATGTGTGGGTTTATTTCTTGGCTCTCAATTCTGTTTCACTGTCTGTTTCTTCTGCCAGTACCATAGTGTTTTGATTACTCTAGCTTTGTAGTATAGTTTAAAATGAGGGAGCATGTTTTTTCTCAAGCTTTGTTCTTTCTCAAGATTGTCTTGGCTGTTCAAGATATTTTGTGCTTCCATAGAAATTTTAAAATAATTTTGCTTTTAGTATTGAGCATAGTCAAATAAATGATAGCAGCCAAATAGAAACAACAAAGATTTGACATTTAATAATGCTTAAGTAGTAAAATTACTTGCAAGACTAAAAAAGAGAGAGAAGATACAACTGGTCAGTATCAGGATGAGAGAGGTGATATCAGGGAAGTTTCTACAGAAATTTTAAAAATAATAAGAATATCATTAACAATTTTGTCAACAAATTAAGCAATTTAGTTGAAATGGATAAATTCCTTGAAACACAATCTACCAAAACTCATTCAAAAAAAAAATGATAAATGAATGGCAGTCTATTAAATAAGTCATATTTGCAGTTAAAAATTTTCCCAAAAAGAAAACTCCTGGTCCAGATGGCTTCACTAGCGGGGTGTGTGACTACAGACGGCAGGGATAATTGGGGCCCATTCTAGTGTCTGTCATCAGATATGGTATTTAGTATTATCCCATTTTTAAAAAATTACTTTGTATCTGAGTTTCTACCACTCTCTTGATCTGGCTATCCATCCATCTGTAATGTAGAGACTGTTCATTTAATAACCGAGGCTACTGCTAAGTGGGAACTGGTGGCAATTTTCAGCTTTCTTCTGTGTAACTTTATGTAGAAGGGGCATGTATCATTTTTACAAAATATCCTGATAGAATAATAAAATCATTATTCTTTTAGAAAATAATAAAGACTGAAGGTGCAAGTTAGTGACATGTCATGAAGCCAGTGAACAAAAGTATTGCAAAAAAGAATATGGGATTAACTGTTGATAAATTCAGGCAAAAGTTCGATAAGCAAGACAGCTGAGAAAAGGCCATTTGATTTGGTAACTGGGACATCAGTACAGCTTCTGTGAAGTGGAGGTGGAGGTGCCAGATCACAGAGCGTTAAGCAGTGAGCAGTGAGGCAGTGGAGAAAGTGTTGGTTTAAACCTTTTTTTTTTTTTTTTTTTTTTTTTTTTGGAGAAATTGGGCTCTGAAAGGATGGTATCCATATACCCCAGTGTAGCTGTGGGAGGAACTTGGGAAACTGTTAACAACTTTACTCTTAAACAAAAATAACTGAAACACCTAAGGAAAGCCAACTATTCAATTCATGTAACTGATAGAAAATATCAATGGAGACAGCAATATACAACTCACCTCCACCAAAGGAGAGAATGAGTTTCTGTCCTTACCTAGGGAACTGGGGATAGTATGAGACAGAAGACAGTTCTAGCTTCAAGTGGGATTACTCCTGGCCTGAAAGTTACTAAAGCATTTTTTCCCCCACAAAATAAAATTGCTACAAAGGACAAGAAAAAAGACATCTTAAAAGCAGTCAATTAAATGCAGAGAATAATGTGATCAAATTAGCCTTACTATATCAAGATTGTATATTCTTTATAAAAGTGCTTTACATACATTACCCAAATAACTAAAATATGCCTTCTAAAACTCTATCATAGAAATTCAAACTGTTCTCTAAATATGGTACAGTAAATGCAATGCAAGCCACATCCCCCATCACATCCCTGATTATCCTCTGGCTTCACTTTTTAAACAAGGAAATCAGTAAGCCAATTTCAGTAAATGTAAAAAAAAAAAAATTCTCAGGTGTATCATATTAAAATTCATATCCTATAGACATTTTTAAGATGACTTTTAAATTGCCAAGCTATATTTAGGCTCCATTAAAAAAAAAAAAAGAAAAACTCCTGAATGACAGGTAAATTATATTATTTATCAATGAAAATACCCACTGTTATATTATCCTTTATCTCCCTGAATTAATCAGAATTTACCAATTGCATTTTCCCTGAGGAAACTTTCCAGTGTAACCATACATAGGAGCTGAAATGAAAAAGAGGCCAATGATTCCAATGGTTCCATATTTTTTGTCTACTTGGTTTTTTCTTCTGGAAACTGAATAAAAAGAACAAAATGAATTCTTTAAGTCTTCTTTTAGTCTACATCTTTTTCATTGGCAATCCCTCTATGCAATCCCTGGGCTCTGTGCTCTAACCTGGCATATGCCCTGAGCATATATAGCTGGGCTCAAGCCCTTGGTATATCTAGTATTAAAATACAAAGGTGACACAATGTATCAGTATCTGTATTTCTTTTTTAAATTTTTATTATAATTGATGTACAATGTTCTGTCAATTTCTTCTGTATAGCAAAGTGACCCAGTTACACATAAATACACATTCTTTTTCTCAGATTCATGTTCTATCACAAGTGATGGGATATAGTTCCCTGTGCTGTACAGCAGGACCTCATTGCTTATCCACCCCAAATGTAAGAGCTAGCTATTGTGATCAGCATTCTAATCAGTGGGTCATGATAGAAGGCTTTCTGGTCATTGATACTTCCCAGGCAAATATGTGCTCAAATTTATCAAGAGTGCTACAGAAGACGACAAGAATTCAGCCCCAAAGATAACATCTTAATTACATTTGAATGTTGGAAAGTCTTTTTTCACTAAAAAGCAAAATATGCTATTGGCAAAAAAAAAAAAAAAAAAAAAAAAAAACCGTAAATGAGTACCTCACCAAACCTTTGTATCAACCAACCCTAAATCACTATGTTACCTTGGATTAACCATACTTAAGAGTTTCATGTTAATCATTCAGAAAATATATAATTTGGTAGTTAATGAAGATTTTATTTTTATTTCACCCTCTATCATTGTTCAGTATTCACCATTTACTAACTTTGTATTGCCTGCCTTCTATTAAAAAAAGAAAACTGAATCTCTTTGTAGCAAGTTTCAGAGAGTCAAGCAAATTAAAACAGGAGCTCAATAAAAGAGGAATGCATAGCTTCACACAATTAAAAGGTCCAAAGTAACACTATCAGGCAAGACTGGACCTAGAGGCTTAACTTCTGTTTTTTCATCTCTCAGCTCTGATCTAGATGGGCTCTATCACCAGCAAGATCCCAATACACAATGAAAAGATGGCTCTCAACAATTCTAAGTTTACACTGTCAAAGCTCAGTAGAGTCCGATTGCTTTAATTTTAGCAAAGGTCCATGGATAGATTGTCATTAGCTCTGAAGGCCTTGGCTCAGGCCACATGTCCATTTGGGAACAAATCACAATATTCTCACTGGTCAGGAGTGGGTTATACCTTCCCTTGGAGATATTCCCAAACTACAGGGACTGAAAACAAATGACATGTGGCTCTCTAAGGAACATTAGAAAAATCTTGCTTAAAAAACTATTTAAAAGATATTTGGTACCAGAAACTTTGATTTTCACTATCCAAGGCGAATAGCCATTTCATATACAGATCAAAATACTACAAAAATACTGTGATTCAAATATCCTTTCACTTGGGGCTGTCTGGAATTCATGTGCTAAAATATCAAAGAATACTGTTCCTATCTGAAAAAGCCTGTCAGAAGAAACCAGGTTCCTTACCAAAACATTCTGTGTTAAACATTAATTAACCTGAAGAAGGTAAAAACACACCTATTCGCTGTACCAGTCCAATGAGTAGAACTTGGGGCAGATATGAAAGTATCTAAAACAAGCAAAAAGTAAACTAAAACAATGAGTAAGCAAAAACAAGTAATACACTTGCTGATTCAACCAGAGAACCTGTTTAGGAATGTCTACTACTGTGATGACTCACCCTCTCATTCCTGTAACTCCTAAATCTGAGGTCTCTCATCCACCCCCCACCCCAATCCCCAACTACAAACTCAGTCCAGCACCAAGACTTCTAATCCTGAAGAATTTAAGGACCCCATATCAGCCATTCCATCTTGAATCAGCCTTGCTATTGGCTCCTTATTGACTTTGTCCCCTGAACCTCATAACTGGATTCTTGCTGCCTTCTTCAACATAAAAACCCCACTTGTACCGTGATTCCAAGGCTTCCTTGTTTCTGAGTTTTTCTTTATGACTCCAACCCTGAATCACCTCCACTTCATTCACTCATTCTTTCCATAAAAGTCTAATGAACACCTGCTCCTTTCTACACACTGAGCTAGGTGACATGAATGCAGACAGTATCATTGCTGTCATGTTCAACTATTGCCTCTACCCAGACTCCCCAGATCCCACGCTTTCCCACCGACTCCCCACTCGGGTGAGAGAGGCTTACCACTATCCCTCCTAACTCCATTATCTCTAGAGTCAGAAAGACTTACAATTCTACCTCATTTCACAACCCTGCATAAATTTAGGCTGGTTACCTAATCTCTTAAATCTTAGTTTCTTCGTTTTTTTAATAGAAATAAAAATAACCTAAACTAACCATACCATAGATTAACTGTGGACATTAAAAAAAAATCACCCAGTAGACGAATATAAATGCACACACTTCCTTCTCATGGTCCACCACCACTGAAATATACAATTTCTATGTAGAAAGGTGAATAATGTTTAATTAAAGAGTTCCATCAATAAAATCACTTAGGTATAATCTCAAAAAAAAAAAAAAGGATAACCTCAAAAAAAAAAGTGTTCTCCGATGCAAGAAACCCTCAAGTATTGGCAGAATGAATAACTCACATGATGTAACTTATGGGGAGTAATTAGATAGTGATAATCTCATCCCTAAATTAAGGAATAAATTAAAGACTAAGTGGGAGGGTCCCTGCATAATTAAGGATGAAATGCTTCCTAGAACACAGGCTAAAATCGTGATATAATATCAAAAGTGACAATGAAACAGCATGACTCAGCAATTATAAATTCCACTCTGAGACAACACAGGGGTCAGGCCACATGCCAAGGGAAAACACACACTCAGGAACACCCACTTCCTTCTAAGCATCAATTAAATAGACACCAGACGTAGCTCTTACACATTTGTGCTAATAAAGTCTCATGACTTGAGGCAATAATCATCCAATTTTAATGGTCTTTATCTTTGAAATTTATCATTTCAATATTAACATGAAGACAAATCCTATGAATTTATACTCCTTAATACTCTCTTCTACATTAGATCATTGACTTCATTTTAGAAAGAGCAATGGGTATTTTAGATAATCAAACTTTCAGTAATTAAAAAGCAAAGCAATATATATACAGTGCAAATAATTTTATTCAGGCACCAAAAATTGCAATAAGAGGATTAAAAATAAGATGTATGCTTCCTATTTCATTACACTTAAATAGCTTTTGTAGTAACACTATTATCGACTACATGTTATTATTTCTTTTTTCTCTTTATTTCATTGACTATCCTCTTTTCCACCTAGAAAAAAATTTAATGGGCATTCTGCAGTCATGCTCTTGAATGTCTGAGAATTCTAACCAGTTCAGTGTACATCAGAAACATGACCATTCTTCATGTGATGCCCTTATTTTACGTCACAGGGAAGTTTAGATGAGGAGCCTGTAATAGAATAAGAAGCAAAACTCCAGAATTCCATTCCATTACTTGGAAAGTGTCATTACTGCAAACTGTATACATTTATACACTGGCATCCTAAATTTTAAAACTCAGCCCTGAGATGAAATATCAGTAGAAAAATAAATATGGCTTGACAACTAAGGCTGTTTTTCCTTCCATAACATGAAGAGAGTGTGTATACAACTGACATCAAGAACTGGATAACCAGAGACAAAACTGATGCAAACTGCATGCCAAGCAAAACTCAGCTTTCTGCCAAAGGTTTTCCCCAAGAGGTGAATAACATTTTCCGTAAGTCCGTGGAAACTGTAGAATTGGTTTGGTAATGAAATACGCTTAGCCACTTTTTTATGTATGATTTAACATTTCTGTCCTCTACTGAATAAGTTGCATAAATTACCTAGGCGGGAAGTCCATATTTATTATTCACTGAAAAGATTAGTAGTATTTTAATTCACTTGAGAAAATCTTATCACATGTAAAAATGCAAATATGCATTTTAAACTTACTTTTAATAATACAAAACTATTTTTACAATTACAGCCATGAGTTAAAACTAAATATAAAATTTTCAGACAGGAGCACTCTGCATTATGCGATGCTAATTGGAGTGTATTATAATTAAAAGAGCCACATTTCAGTTTTCATAGAACTACATGTTTCGGCCAATTCATCATTGGAGGGTTAGATAGCCTTGTGAAAGTAGATTTTAAAAACCATTTTTATGTCCACTGTTCCTAAAATACATCACAGGTGGTTTTCAAATAGAAAATTTAACATATCAGTAATCTCTACTTTTTTTTTTTGCTTTTTGCTTTTTAGGGCCGCACCCGCGGCATATGGAGGTTCCCAGGCTAGGGGTCAAATTGGAGCTGTAGCCACCGGCCTACACCACAGCCACAGCAACACTAGATCTGAGCCATGACTGCGACCTACACCGCAGCTCATGACAACACCGGATCCTTAACCCACCAAGCAAGGCCAGGGATTGAACCCGCAACTTCATGGTTCCTAATCGGATTCGTTTCCGCTGCACCACGATGGGAACTCTAGTAATCTCTACTTTTGACTTTGACCCACCATCAGTTACCTTCTTCTATTATTAGTGGTATTCAATGTGTTTACAAAGAGAAGCCTTAGTTGGCTGCTAGGCTGCTATGCTTACTGTTTTTATTTTACTAGATCATTTCCAGATATTAGAACAGCAAAAAAATCAAACAAAATCATGAAAAAATAGAAGTGATGCTTCAATATTATAGAGAGCCAGGTAGTAATGCACCTGAGTGTCCTCCAAAGTGTTCAGGGGAGCCAAGGCTTTCAGAGAGCTTCAACCACAGTATATATGCAGATTCTACACTGGGCCCCTGCATCTCAGAACAGGAGCCCCGTTCACATGCAGCTCGTTATCCTGAAAAGACTCAGAAATTGTCTGTGCCCTTGACTGGGCACATGTGACTTTGGAAAATTAAATTTCACATTCATTATTTATGAGGTCAGCTCAAATCCCTTGACGGAATTTCAGCCTAATTACAAAGTGCTAAGAGAGGTTTGCATTTCCTTACTAGTTCGCATCAACACCCCACTGGTATTAAAAAGTAGGTAGCTACTTTCTGACTCAGGAAAACTAATGAATCCACATTTATAACCACAATCATCCAGAGAAATTCAAATTTGTTTTTCTTTTGCAGGTTTTTTTAGGTGTTTTTTTTTTTTAATTGAAGTATAGTTGATCTGCAATATTATGTTAGTTGCAGGTGCACCACATAGTGATTCAGTATTTTTGCATATTATACTCCATTATGGGCTATTATATGATAATGGTTATAATTTCCTGTGCTATACAATATGTCTTTGTTGCTTATCTATTTTATACATAGAAGTTTGTATCTGTTAATCCCATACCCTTAATTGGCCCCTCCCCATCTCCTCTTCCCTTTGGTAACCACTAATTTGTTTTCTATGTCTGTGAGTCTATTTGTTTTGCATATATATTCTTTTCTTTTTAGAGTCCACATATAAAGTTATATACTATACTATTTGTCTTTCTCTGACTTGCTTCTCTAAGCAAAATATCCTCTAGGTCCATCCATGTTGCTGCCAATGGCAGAATTTCATTCTCTTTATGCCTGAGTAATAGTCATACACACACACACACACACACACACACACACACAAGATCACACATCTTCTCAAGCCAATCCTTTCTTAATGGACATCTCAAAGTTTCTTCCATACCAAACGAAGCAAGAGGCCAGAAACAAGATGTTTTCCTTTTTTATACTTTTTACTATCAGGCATCTCTTTCCCTGCCATCTGTCAGTTATTTTACTCCTAGTGTCCCTTTCCTTTAATTTCACCAGCTTCTAACTCACTGCTTCTACCATTTCCTACTTCATAACTATAAAAGTAGGCAAAACTAAAGACTATTTTAAGTAAAGTTTATTTAAAGCACATATTATTTTAAGCACGGATGTTACAAGTCATTTTTTAGTTTTTCAACATTTGCCAGAACACACATTTGCCAAAACAAAACTTTCACATGTTCTGTTATAATACTTTCAGTTACAGTTTCATGCTAGCGGGTGTTAAGAATTAGTCATTCGACAAATATTCACTGGGCCTGGGCAGTAGTCAGTTATTAACAGAATCTATAAAAATAAAGGGGAAAAGTACCTATAAGATACTTAAACCTGCTAAAATGCCTGTAAAATTTTTTTAAAAACCAAAAAATGGGGGGGGGGGCAAAAGCCCAAGTATTTAAATAACAAGTAACATTCAAAATGCTACTGAGTCAGGGGGGCAGCCGAAACACGCACATTTACCTTTCGCCCTCTCAAATCACACTGATCTAAAAATGTAGAAAAGGGAATATAATAACAGAAAGTGAATGTGAGAGGAAAGCTAGGCGACAGTGAACTACGACTGGTCTATAGCAGTTACTGGATTTAGAGGAAGCAGAAGACAGACAGGATTACTGTGGCGACTCTGTGTGAAAACAAAGCCTGGGACACACATGAGGGCTGCACAGAAGGCAGGTCTGCTTTAACCAAGAGAGAGCCCCAGAAAGGTTCTAACGACATTGGCTGAAGGCATGGAAGACACGAGAAGGTTGTACAGCTGTACGGAGGGCATCTGAATAAAGGACTGACCGGTGAACAGCTGGAGAAGTCTCTCCCACTTTCACTGTCAGATAACTGGCAGAAATGCCATAAGAAGCAGCCCATCTCAAAGGAATTTAAATGATTTTTCTTAGAAGGGCTACAGTCCAGAAGAAAGCACCAGACTGTCTATTATACAGCGCACATCTTAAATCCAAGCCTACCGACCAGTTAACATGCCTATCAAGTGCACACAGTTTATACTCAACTCCTTCCTTTGGGGGAAATAGAAAAGCAATGGCAAAGGGAAGAAATGCCTGCAAGTCACTGATAATCAAACTTCCCGATTAACAAATCAGAATGAACAACATGCATCACCAGGCAAAAGAGAAAACCTAAGAAATATTGTACACACCTAATAAAACAGGTGTCTGGGGTAGGAGAAATACATAGAGAACAAGATTTTAAGGGAAATTAAAAGTATAATTACTAAAATTAAAATTCAATGAAAGAGCAATAAGATAAAGAAATTGTGGAGTAAAAAGATAAGATAGATGTAGATATACAGATACAGATGTAAATATTTTAGCCTTTATTGTTCTTTAGTATACAATGTACAGGATATAATTTTTTAAAGTACACAATCTGCAAAGAGTCATTAAATTTATAGTCAGGAGAAAATATATTCAAGAGAAGCAAGACACAATGCCTGAAAAGATGAGAGTGTTCAAGAGATAAATGGAAACTCTAAAAACACAATTGAAGAGAAATTCTAAAACTGAAAAATACAATTACCTGAAATTCTAAAATTGTTGGATGGACTTCAGATTGTCCCCTGAAGAAAAAAAAGAGTACTGAAATTGAAGAGAGGTCACAATGATAAAGTTTAAACTAGGCATAAATAAAGGGCAGATGGATAATGTTTTAATTATTTTGCTCATCACCTTCCACTCTGAAAAATTATCATCTGGATTTGGACTCAGTGATAAATCATATGGTCACACTAGCTAGCAATTAGATATGAAGCTTTAACTTCTAACTTTCTAAATGTGGTTTTTCCAAAATGGTATGATGAGATCATTTATTTCCTCATAGGTAATGCATCTGCAATTAAGGTTAAAAACTCTAAAATGGCAGGTGGTTTCTGGACTCTAGTGTGGCTACGAGTGTTTCCCATGAGTGTGATTAACCAAAACGTTAGCTTTTTTCCTCACATATGCTGTTCTATAAGAAGAACAAGCCCAACAATCCCTAAAATAAACAGATTATATTTCAAAGGCTTTACAATTCAGAGCAAGCTTTAAAAAAAAAATAGAAACACCTGCTCAAGCTAAAATATTTGTTCAAGCCTAACGAGAATACAACTACATTGCCTTATCCCTGCCATGTAGCAAACATAAAAAAAATGCATATTGAAAGAAATATTTCATTCGATCAACAGAGTTGCAGACGTGCTTTACTGAGTAATTCTGAGGTCTCTTCCTTGATTTTGATAATAATTAGTCTCATAACCCTGATCATTTATTCCCTGAAGTCTACTTAAATCGCTTTCCTCTAATTAACAGAAGTTTAATGAATAATGTTTAATTGAATTAAACATTTGTTTAATTGTTTAAACATTAAGCAACTGTTTAATGAATAAAATATTTTTTAAAAAAAGCACTATATATGTTTTATGGTATTATTCTAAAACAGTTTGTCTGAGTTTTTTTGTTTGTTTTTGCTTTTTAGGGCTGCACCTGTGGCATATAGACATTCCCAGGCCAGGTGTCAAATTGGAGCTGCAGCTGCTAGCCTATGCCACAGCCACAGCAACATGGGATCTGAGCCACATCTGCAACCTACACCACTGCTCACAGCAACGCCGGATCCTTAACCCATTGAGCAAGGCGAGGGATCGAACCTACATCCTCATGGATACTAGTTGGGTTCATAACCTGCTGAGCCACAATGGGAACTCCCAGGCCCTGTCTATTTTTAAGACCTATATTTTCTGTCCCATAATATTAAAATACACATTATACAAAACACTGTATACACTTCAAGCAAAAATGCAAAACCCTAGGACCCAATACTATTAATACCTTAAAGGCCTTTATTACAGAAAAAGTGGCCCACAATATTTCAAAGATAGAATGTTTGTCTTTGCCATTTTCCCACTCTTCTTTTTTTCACTCATCTCCCAGCACCCACGTCTCACTTTCTGATCCCAAATATCCAGTGCCCTCTGGCTGCCTTTTGAATGTCAGAACTGAGCCCACTTTAGTGCCCTCCGCTCAGGCCTGCCTTACACTTAAGAACTCCAGGGACTAAATTACTTCCCTTTTCTCTCTTCCTGACCCCCATCAAAACGTCCATTAACTAGAGAAAAGCAATTTAATTAAACTAAGTCACATTAGATTGTGAATGATTGATTAAGAGACTACTTAGCCCTCCCTGGGCTATTTTTATTTTAAAAGAGGACACTGTAATCCAAGCAAATCTGTAATAGGAAGAATTTAACACAGTTCAAAAAAGTAGGGAGAAATATGTAGGCCTCTTTGAGGGAGATATGTTTTGATCGAAGGGCCTTGTGAGGGTCCCTGAATTATCCCAGTTGGTGGCCACCTACTCAGCCTCAGCTCCTGACTTGGAGAATAAAGCACTGACTAAAATGCCCTTTTCCAGTTTTACAAGTGAATAGCAAAGCACTCTCAAAGGAGAGCATTTGACTTTGAAACAGACTTCAGAAGTTGAAGTATGGTTTATTACTCCTCTGGGTGAACTGAGAAATACAAATGCTTCTTTTAACTTGGAGTCAGATTCCCAAGAGTCATCCTTCAACCTCAACGATCACTATGACAAAGGTCAGATCTTTTGTCACGTGGGAATGACCCTGCAGATACTCTTTTCAGACTAAGTACGTGTTTTTTAACATTTAACAGGAGGAGGGAAATGAGGCACCAGAAGTATATGATATAACCCCATATAGAAAAGATGCCAATAAGAATATAATGAAGAGGAGCCTCTAGAAATTTCAGAGTAAAACTCAGCCTCTCATCTCATCTACCTTACCTTCTAGATCTTCTACACCATACACACTAACACACACAGACATGCACTCACACAAACACACTCACACAAACACATACCTTAAGTGACAGTAAAAACACCTATTTTCCCAAATAGTATTTACAGCATATCCTCTTAAAATTTAGCCACATTTTGGAGTTCCCATCATGGTTCAGTGGTTAACAAATCCGACTAGGAACCATGAGGTTGCGGGTTTGATCCTTGGCCTTGCTCAGAGGATTAAGGATCTGGCATTGCCATGAGCTGTGGTGTAGGTCCCAGACGAGGCTTGGATCTGGCATGGCTTTGGCTGTGGTATAGCACAGCGGCTACAGCTCCAATTAGACCCCTAGCCTGGGAACCTCCATATGCCATGGGTGCGGCCCTAGAAAAGGCGGAAAAATAAATAAATAAAATAAAATTTAGCCACATTTCATCTAAGCATTTTGTAATAACACTGAAAATTAAAATGCTGACATATCTCTATTGTTGATAAATAGGTTAGAGGTAACTACAATTTCCTTTTAGCTTTGATTGATAGTTCATTTTTATCTGTCTTACCCCAGGTGTAAAAATGGAAAGAGTAGGAACTGTTTACACTTTGCTTCCAGTTTGAGTGATGTAAATTGAAGACTGTCCACTCTGACTAATTGTAAACATCACCTTCCCCTACAAAAAGGTGACAACACAGACCTCCCTGGTCATGATAAAAGCCTCCAGCATTTCACTTTATTGTAATAGTTACAAAACCCTCAACAACTTGATCCTGGTTACAGAGAACTGCATTAACATCTCAGAGTTCTGAGGATTTTTCTGCAGAAATGTCAGACCATAGTTAGTCCCTGACAAACTTTTTCACTGCATTAAAATATATACTTAGGCCTTGGTCAACTTTTTCATTGCATTAGACTTTTCTCAATTTTCAAAGTTGACATGGTTAGCTGGGTAGAAATATATCACACAAGAAAGACATAATTGCAGTACCTATACACCAAATACAAAATTTTAATTGTATTTTTTTCTTTTAGCTCAAAAAATAAATCCTTCTTCACAGCCAAGTAAACTTTCTATAGCAGACTCTGGTGCACTATGAGTTTAAGATCTGTATTCTGAAAGCTTCCCATTCAAAGATACATTTTGAATAGGGTGTCCAGGGCAAGACATTGTTTTAAACAAAAGCATCTGATTTGGCCTTTTTTAAAAAAGACATGAACCTACAAGAACAGAAGGGACAGGAGAGAAGAACCAATGGTAACCAAATTTTGGAAGATGGAAAGCAGGTACACAAGCAGTAATTGAATTACCAGACCCATGAAAGCTCAATCCTGAGCGATCAGTATGGATAGTCAAGAACTAACTAGTTACATAACAGATTTCCCCAGAATGCTCTGCAACTGGTAGCACCAGTTTCTCTAGAACTGGGAGAAACGTATTTCTTTCCCAGAATTTTTTACTGGTTGGTCCCTAATAATGTTCTTCCTTCCTTAGAAAAACTAAGAAACCAGCAGATGCCAAAATTATTATTCCAGAGTTTTTAGTACGGATTGCCTATTGGATTTTCTCACAACCTGACAAGTACAAAATCTGCTCTGACCTATGTAGAATCCCAAAGCTTCATTACCAACCTCCTAAGAACTGGAAGTCTGAGCTTCATTAGGAACATGCTGGGATCCAGGACTTCATGAAGGAGTTGCCTGAATGGCAGGAGGCAGCTAGAAAGAATCTTCTGAATTCCTTTACATTTCTAAAAATAAATAGAAGACTCTCTTGATGAGCTTAAGATACAGAAAATCAAACAGAGCCTAGGTCCTAGGTTCTTTAATACTTATGACAATAAAACATTTTACACACTATCCAAACGTCTCAAATACAGAAAACTTTATATACATCTATACAGATATATAGAGAGATATCAAATAGATATAAAACATTATATATACATATATATATATATATATATATAAATAAAATAGGCCATACCTGTGGCATATGAGTTCCCCAGACTAGCGGTTAAACCCACTGAGCAGGGCCAGGGATCAAACAAGCACCCTTGGATACTAGTTGGGTTTGTTTCTGCTGATTCCCAATAGGAACTCCCTGAAAATTGTTTAAAAATTGCAAGACATTCCAAGAGGAGATAGTGAAGTGCAAATTTCTATCAGATACTGAGCAAGTAATTTCACTCCAAAATGATAATTTACATTGATATTTCCATATTAGAAATCCAATCACAATGATTGGATTCGGAAGATGTGGTATATATACACAATGGAATACTACTCAGCCATAAAAAAGAATGACATAATGCCATTTGCAGCAACATGGATGGAACTAGAGAATCTCATACTGAGTGAAATGAGCCAGAAAGACAAAGACAAATACCATATGATATCACTTATAACTGGAATCTAATATCCAGCACAAATGAACATCTCCTCAGAAAAGAAAATCATAGACTTGGAGAAGAGACTTGTGGCTGCCGGATGGGAGGGGGAGGGAGTTGGAAGGATCAGGAGCTTGGGCTTATCAGATACAACTTAGAATAGATTTACAAGGCAATCCTGCTGAGTAGCATTGAGAACTATGTCTAGATATTAATGTTGCAACAGAACAAAGGGTGGGGGAAAAAAATGTAATTGTAATGTATACATGTAAGGATAACTTGATCCCCTTGCTATACAGTGGGAAAATAAAAAATAATAATAATAAATAAATAAATCACATCACAAGCCTGTAAACAAATAATTAGCTACACTACACAGAAACAACTCTAGAAAAGGATGATCTCTTATCACCAAAATTGTTAAGGATCCGGCATTGCCATGAGCTGTGGTGTAGGTCCCAGACACAGCTCAGATATGGCATTGCTGTGGCTGTGACGTAGGCCAGCAGCTGTAGCTCCCTGGCCTGGGAACTTTCAGATGCTGCAGATATGGCCTTAAAAGGCAAAAAGAAAAAAAAAGGACGAAGATGTTTTTACGCTTAATCACTCCAAAAAAGTAGATTAATAATAATACTTTTAGTGTATTTTTAGAATTCCATGACAACTTTTTTTCATAACGAATCACAAATATGAACCAGGTGTCCAGAACGACTATTCCAACAATCACTACCTCTGCTCCATCTCACTTAACAACAGTTAAGAATAATTTCTCTCAGTAATTACATTGATCTATCTCTTTGGTCTATCATTAGCATTTTATCCAAGGGACACAGACCATCAATAATTAAAAAAAAAAATGTTTAATGCTCACATAAATCATATATACTACCACTTTGGAATCTGAATCATATTACTATAGTTAAAATCTGGGATTTTTCTCATGCCTCATTCAATAAGCAATTAAAAAGTCTATGTCCAAGTACATTTTTTTTTAAATATTTTTGGTCTTTTTGCCATTTCTTGGGCCGCTCCTGCGGCATATGGAGGTTCCCAGACTAGGAGTCTAATCGGAGCTGTAGCCACTGGCCTACCCCAGAGCCACAGCAACATGGGATCCGAGCCACATCTGCGACCTACACCACAGCTCACGGCAATGCCAGATCCCCAACCCACTGAGCAAGGCCAGGGATCGAACCCGCAACCTCATGGTTCTTAGTCAGATTCATTAATCACTGAGCCACAATGGGAACTCCCCAATTACATTTTAAAAATCCATATTTGAACATGATTCAGAAAGAGCTGAATTTTTTTAAAAAAGCAACCAAAACAAGAGTGTCCTACTCTTTGAAGATGCTATGATTTTATCTTCTATTTGTAAGAAGCCTCTCAAAGAAGCATTGGTCTCTGTGGCAACAGTCCTAACAGCTCAGCATTAACACTAAATATATTTAATTTGGCAAAATATTTAGGCTTTTGATGGAAATTTTTAAGCAGCCCAAATAAGTAAATCATCTCACAAAGCTACGGGGGATGTAGTTTATAACTGAGCTTGCATGAGGATGTAATACCGCTAAAAATCAGAGAATAGCCAGGGTGCTTTCATTGTTTTTTATACACAATTAGTGTGGTATATTGGTAAACTTCCACTCTAAATTTTTTCTTTCTGAATCCATTCGCTTGCCTTCCTATGAGGCACAGAACTCAGGGCTAACTGACAACATTCTCCTGTCTTAAAAAACAGAAAACATTTTTCCTTTTTTTTTGTCTTGTCTTTTGTAGGGCCGCACCTGCAGCCTACAGAGGTTCCCATGCTAGGGGTCCAATGAGCTACAGCTGATGGCCTATGCCACAGCCACAGCAAGGCCAGACCTGAGCTGCATCTGTGACCTACAGCACAGCTCACGGCAACACCGGATCCTTAACCACAACCTCATGGTTCCTAGTTGGATTCATTTCCTCTGCGCCAAGACGGGAATTCCAGAAAACATTCTTGACCATACATTTCAACATCTCTAAGCAAAAAATTCTATAAATGTAATTTTGCCAAATCCTAAGAAAACTTCTTTGGACATATTCTATGAAAAAAGTGCCTTACAGAATAACTTAAAAAGATAATGATACTACTTAACTCAATTGATACTACTTAACTACTTACCTTTTTGCCTCAGCACCATCAAAACTTTCAGAAATGAATTCACTGCCCAAAAGTTATAATGATCTTGGCTGCCTGATAATATCTAACCTCTGTATGCTTCCTTTATTTCTTTTTTAATCTGTAATTATCCAAGTATACACTGTTTTAAATTTTTAATACCAATTCCAAATAAGTAAGGAATAAATGAGATAGTTTTCTAGATCCTGGCAGCCCTGGGATCATTTCTCACTTCTCACATGTGCCTGTCTTTGTTAGACACCAAAAGAATTCTAGAATCAGAATAGATTTCCTTGTGATGTACTGGGTGATCACTAGCTGTTACTATCACATTATTTATATCAAGGTGAGCTCTTCTACTCCAGACAAGAGTACAAGCTAATAAGCTCCTTTATGAAGAATGCCAAAACTCACCACAGAAAATATAAAATGCCTCATAGAGGAAGGTCTCTATTTTCAATATATAAGATTTTTAAAACATCAATAAAAGTTAAGTGAAGAATGAATATGCCTTTTATTTTTCATTTATTAGAAATTTAACAGTATTACAAAAGTATAAAATTATAGTTGTCCATGATGATTAAAACTTTAATATTTATAAATGCCAAGTATTAAATTATATCAAAAGACTTAATTATTCTCAATGTTGGATTCAAATGCAACATCAAATGCAAAACCATCAAATCAATTGGGCTTCGTAGCAAATGGACTAATGGACTAATTCCACATCTTATTTCAATACACACACTGTGGTGTTTTGACATTGGTCATTCTTCTCTCTCTCCCGCACCATCAGTGGCAAACAGTGGACCTCAATCAGGGTGATCTTCACCTCCCTGGGGACATTTGGCAATGTCTGAGACATTTTTAGTTGTCATAACTGAGGGTTGTGATTCTGGCATCCCACTACCTACAATGCACAGGATGCCCCCTTATGCACCACAACAAAGAACTGTCCATTCCCAAACAAGCATACTGTGCAGGCTGAGAAATGTTTACAAGGAGTACCACTCAGCAGCTCCTAGTAATGAGCTATGCCTCAGGTTGCAATAAGGAGCCTCGGGTGCTATGTCTCAGGCTGCCTCAGGTGACAACAATGATGGAGAAAGAACAGCTTCTATGGGCAATTTAACCCTGGAATTTATCCTACATTTCATATTCATTAGGATCTCATTCTAGTCACATCCTTTCATTCATTCAAAAATCTTCTTTATGCCATTCCAGGCCAATGCTGGAACATTCCTCCGTATAGTTAAAATTAAGTACAATTTTTAATAAAAGCCCTCAGGGCCAGGTCTATTTTGAACACAAGCTCAAAGAGAAGCTAAACAGAATACAATCACTAGTTCTTCAGTATCTTCCCTATAAACCATTTAACTTCTACTCCGCAAATGAAGCTGTTGTTCACCTGCAATTTTCGTGTTTTTATTATAGTTCTGACAGTTCTTTGAAATTTCAGCACTGGTCACAAAGAGAGATGCTCTAAAATGCAAATCAGATGTCCTCACTATATTAAAAACTGAATAGTGTCACACAGAAATAACTGAAGTTGAAGTTCTCTGATAGATGCTTTCTATGAAATATGAAATAGCTAGACAAACTTTAAGCTGTGCCTTAAATTTATATGCTTCCAAGCTATTCAAATATAAAACAAGCACTAACAAATGGGCAACCTTGTCGATTGCAAGGCTAATAAATCAAAATCACCAGGGTAAGTTAACTGCATTTCCAGTGGGTACAGATTTATCATCAGAGGTCTGATAATCAGGCAACCACTAGAAAAAGCAATGTTTTTTTCCATGACCTTGGTCATAATTCACCAACAACACTGACTTGTAACTTTTCGCTATTATGTCACCCTGGGCACACTCTAAAAAAGATTTCAGGATTTTTGGACTTATGAGTGAACATGCATATGTTCATTTGCTGATATCCTTTTTTTTTTTTTTTTGACATTAGAACCCAGTATAAAAACTATAAATCTTAACCCACTGAGCCACAAGAGAACTCCCTTTAAAGCTTTTAGTAAACTAAGGCTAAAAAGAATTTCAACATCATCAAAATATTTTTCAAATAAACACAAGCAAATATCCTAAATGACAAAACACTGGACTCATTCTCATAAGAGAGGGACGTCATCAAATCTTGCCTTAGTCTATTCTAAACATACACAATAACAGAGAGGAATAGAAAATTCAGATACCTCTACAGATAGTAGAGAACTAAGCAAAAGATAAAAGGATAATTTCAAATAAATGGGAAGGAATGAATTATAAAATCAATATAATTGGGGCCATTACCTTTTATGTAGGAAAAAAGAAATCCTACCTCACACCACAACACACACACACAAAATTCCAGAAGCAATAATGTTTTACATATAAAAATTCAATAACATTTCAAAAATGTGAATCTTTTTACCTTGAGACTGTTTTTTCTAAGCATGAACTAAAACTGGAAAATCATAAAGGAAAATATTTAAAGATTTTTACATGTAAAAATTGTAACTTCTGTTCACAAACAAAACTGAAAGACACAGAAATTATTGAAAAAAAATAGTTGTAATACACATGACAGAGAGTTACTACCCTTAATTAATAGGGTACTTTTAAAACAATTTAAAAAGATGAACATCATAGTTCAAAAAAAAAATCAAAAGACATAAAAAGACAATTCATAAAAGAAATGCAAATGGCCAAGAGCTGCAAGAAAAAGATGTTCAATCTCACTAATGACTAGAAGATAGCAATTATAACAAGAATCTAATAATCACCTATCTATTACAAAACAATGTGACTGTTAGTGCCCAGTGTTTGGGAGAAGGGAGGATCTAACTAAGGGACTCAATTCATTGCTGATGGAAGCATAAATTGGTACAGCGTTTCTGAAGAGGAATATAGCAATCTGTGTCAAATCTGAAATACGCCTGCTTTAAACATGGCAATTCTACCTCTAGGAATGTTTCTAAAGAACTAATCTAACAAGCATTAGATGAATTATATACAGAAATATTCCTGGAAAAATCACTTAAAACAATGACTTCTTGCATTTGTATTCTATTGCTTCCCAGCTTGGAGATATTATTGACATAAAACATATGTGCATATGTAGCCATACTGATATATACATACAATGTGATAATTAAATATATGTATATATTGCAAAGAGATTCCCACGTTAATATTAGTTAACATCTATCCCTTCACATAATTACAATGATTGTGTGTGTATGGTGATAATATTTAGATCTACTCTCTTAAAAATTTTTCAAATACAGTCTTGTTAAGTAATAGTCATCATGTGATACAAAAAAAATTGCATATTTAAAACAACACAGTTGTTCCTTAATTTACTGGGCCATATCATGGTGTTTCCATACTATGAAATGTTATTCATCTGTTTAGAAAAATTAAGTGAATTGATATTTAGAAAGTTCTTCATGACATACTACCACTTGATTAAAGTAAGCTAGTAATTATTAACCTAATGCAATTTATAGAACTAAATGCATATTTTTCAGTCTGGAAAGGTATAACCAAAAAAGAAGAAAATAACTTTGAAAACTATAAACCACTGTTTATATAAATGATTGCCTATGAAGAGTTGGATTATGAATATTTTTTCTTCCTTTTGTTTCTATAGTTCTTGATTTTTCTTTAATAAATGTGTTTTGCTCTTGTAATAATTATTTAAATTTCTCACAAAGAAACTAGATTAAAATACACATCTTTTTAATAGACTCATAAACATTAATTATATAGGCCCATAAACAGAAAACCAATCTGCTTTCATAGAACATTGGCTTTTGCTATTACGGCAAAATACAGCAACCTTCCTGGTATTATTTCTTTCATATTAAAAATAAGTTGCTTCCAAAAATCTAAACTCGAGGGACATAGCTAATACAAAATACTTGATCCAGCCCTTTTACTTTAGCCTTCCCAAAGTAAAATTATGTCTCTTCACAGGTCAATATGTTTTTAAAGGAACATGGGTGACTCAATGTTCATATCCAATACACACTGTTGGTTGTCTGGCTCATTTTCTACCAATCTAAAAAAAAATGTCATGATGTCTACCGACACACCATAATATCATGACAGAGTAACTACTTACTCGGTGAACTGCAATTCCAGGGGGAAAAAAAATGAAAGAAACAGGGAAAATAAAGGATCCTCAAGTTGATCACATCAAGAATTTTGTGTAAATGTGGAAGAAAACAGTCTCTTCTGTACATAAGCGATAGTTGAATTCTTCCGTATTTAATTTTTAGTCTCAAATCATGTTCCGGAAGCACTCTGTCGCAAAACACATTTGTTATTTTAGTCTCCACACTCATTGAGTCTTTCTCTAAAGAAGGTGCCAACCCTAGCACCAGATGGCCCCTTGGGAACAACTCTAAGCTAACAGCAGATACTTTTTTTTTCATTGTTAATAGAGATTAAAAGAATATAACTGAACTTATCTAAACCTGTTCAACTGGCATAAAGGGTTACAATCAAGTGAGTTTGAATTGTGCAGCAAAAATTCCAAACATTTCCATTTTCTTCCTTAAAATGCTTATCTCTTTTAAGTGTTCTGGTTTTTCTTAATCAATTGTAGATAAAGTCCCTAGCAGTTCTCCTGCCCCCTTCCACCCAACTCTTCCTTAGTGTTATCAGAGGAGTCCTCGGAGCCATAAGTGAAACCTAGATAAAAACAGGCACAGCAGGACAGCATGTTGTACCCAACCCTCCCTCCCTTCTTTCCTTCCTGGACACCAACCACTATACCAATAAAATTTACAGGGCTTCAGGTTAATAGGAAAAAGGCAAATGCATAGGATTGCTAGTTGCTAGCGAGAATATAAATTGGTCCATGGAGGGTAACAGATGACAATGCTCTTTAAAATCTTCATGCCCTTGGATCCAGTAATTCCCCAGAACAATTATATTCAATTAGGTTCAGCACAGCATTATCTGAATCACAACAGACTCATTCTTTTGCTGAATCTTTTATAACATTAATCAGGTGGTACTCACCCAGAAAGAACAGTGTTGGAGCCACAGACACTGTTCAGTGCTTTAGCCTAGTGGTCTCCAATGATTCTCAACCAGAGTCCCAAGAGTTCTTGAGAAATGTGGGAGTATTTGATGGTCCTTTGGCGGGGGGGGACAGGGCAGGGGGCAGGAATGCTACAGGCCTGTAATGCCTGGATTATACCCACGTAACAAAGAATGGCCATGCCCAAAACTACCAGTAATAGAAACCAGTGCTCTGCCCAGATCCCCTCTCTACAATGCACCCACCACCCACAAGTTGCAGGTAGTATCCTTTGCTTATATTTCAGAGCCACGTTCTTCATTGAATATTGACACTGCAGCAGGGAACTGCCTTACCCAAGGTTATTCTCCCTTCCAGAAGGAACCCATAGGTGATATCTGCCTAATAAAGGAACAAAGTCTGACTCTTTTACTTCAACTTGGAACAAATCCAGATGGCCTTCTTACCCTATAGCTCTTTTTAAGCTATCTGGAATCTAACATATGGCCCAAATAAACTCTTCCACAGAAAAGAAACTCATAGGAGTTCCCATAGTGGTGCAGTGGTTAACGAATCTGACTAGGAACCATGAGGTTGCGGGTTCCTTCCCTGGCCTTGCTCAGTGGGTTAAGGATCCAGCGTTGCCGTGAGCTGTGGTGTAGTTTGCAGACATGGCTTGGATCCCATGTTGCTGTGGCTCTGGTGTAGGCCGGCGGCTACAGCTCTGATTGGACCCCTAGCCTGGGAACCTCCATATGCCGCGAGAGCGGCCCAAGAAAAATGGCAAAAAAAAACAAAAAAAGAAAAGAAAAGAAACTCATGGACTTGGAACAGACTTGTGGTTGCAAAGGGGGAGGGGATGGAGTGGGGTGGAGGAATCTGGGGTTAATAGATGCAAACTATTGCCTTTGGAATGGAAAGGCAATGAGATCCTGCTGTCTAGCACTGGGTACTATATCTAGTAGCTTGTGATGGAGCATGATGGAGGATAATGGGAGAAAAAGAATGTATATGTATGTGTGACTGGGTCACTTTGCTGTACAGTAGAAAATTGACAGAACACTGTAAACCAACTATAATGGAAAAAATAAAAATCATTTAAAATTAAAAAAAAAAAAACTAAAAAAAGAAAAAGACTGGTTGAGAGGCTTCGGTTGCTATCTGAACTGCAGGTCAGCTTTTCCCTCTGCCTGATTTTGCCTTCCTAACTTCCTCACAGGAGAACACATACATACCAGTAAATCTTCTGCACTCAATTCTCCCTCAGAGAGTGTTTCCACAAAACCCAGTTTAAGATGTGCCTCCCTAGGCTACACGGCATTAGCCATCTCCTCATGTTCCAGATGAGTGAAGTAGGGTCTAGAGAAGCTAAAGTCATACTCAAGGTACAGGGGTGGCTAGTTCGGCACTTACTGCATATACCACACATTAAAAACAGTGGGAAGTTTGAGTAATCAGGAGAGAACTGAGAAAGAAAAAGTGTTAAAACATATATTGTGGGAAATAATAAGCACTGAAGGAGCACAAAGCAGAAGAAAAACAAAAAGGATTTGACTTTATGGAGTAATTTTAAATAATGATAGAGCCTGAAAATCAATATTACTAGTTCTTTGCAATCACAGAAATCTAAAGAAGACTGCCAAAAATATTTCAGTTTGAGGGAGACTATTTACTGGATTCCCTAATTACTACCAGTTTACCTAAACTATTTAATATTTAATCTTCATCAGCATGATGGCATCAAAAAACATAATAATTAGATATTTTCCTCTTAAAAGCAAACAGCTAGCAGCATATGGAGATTATTCATTTAAGTGAGAGTGAATAAACACAAACCAGCTAATCAAATCCCCTTCATTTACAACCTTTATTCCTCTTTCCTTAGAAAAGGTAGCTAGTGCTAGACACTCAGTCTGGCAAAGAAGTCCTTCTTAGCCCCAGTTTTCTCTTCCAAGCCATGTGTCAATCTTGGAAGACACATTTCCATCAGGGCCAATTCTTCCGCTCTTATTTTAACAGTTCTTAAGTGTGTATTATAATATTTTTACCCTGCAACTTTTATGCTTAGGATCTTTGTTCTGCTCCGAGTGCAGAAATTTCCACTATTATTTTCAAGAATCAAGTAGAAAGAATTAAACTGTTGATGAAAGTTCCAATAATGGCTTTAACAACCACCCCTTCGCTCACACAAAAGAAGAAAAACAAAATATATAGGTTTTGAACAATTTTTTTAATGTAATCTCACACCTGGCATGCAAAACTAAGTTGAAAATTACTAAGACTTTTATTTTTTTTTTTTTGCATAAAAGAAAAACTATCTCACTGAAATTCTTAATTGTCTCAGAATGAAAATTAGTTATTTTAAAAGGCAGGGACTGAGCATATTGAATGAATGGAATTATAACCAAAGACAATATGATCAAGCTAACCCTCCCCAAGAAAAGTAAATAAATTTTAAAATTAAAAAAATAAACTATACATAAACTACAAAGATAATCTTCCCAAAAGCCTCATTTGAAAAGAATTTGACATTTTAATGGGAAAATTCACAGAAGTCTTTGTGTTTAACAAAGTACCTCAAAATACTGTTCTAAATACTTAACATCGATCTTAAGTAGTACTTTTACCACACTACATGTGCAAAAACAATCCTGAAAAGAATATTTTTTTCTAACTTAGATTTAAAAACTTCCTGCTTTTCAAAGTCTGATAGGTTAAAACCATAAAATAAAAGGTCCCTGTTTATCAGCTCATGAGATGAGATGAAAAGAATTTTGTCCAATAGCTTCAGGGGACTAGAATTTACTATTAATAATTTCTTCATTGTCTTGGTCATTTAAGAGCAGGACAGGAGGGAGTCAAATGAAAGGACTTCCTCTTTCAAAAGCTTAACAATGACAAGAGTTACTGCCAGACCCCACTCTGGTATACAAACTCTGGTTTTACATCAAAAGATCACCATGGTTTTATTTTAGTCATCCTCTGATTTATTGGCAACACTCTCTTCATATTGCATAGAATAATCATGTTTAATTAAATCTGGAAGAAGTGATAAGCATTCCACAATTTGGGGGTAGCAATATGGGCCTCCTCCTGTGTTAAAGATGTCCCAGTTTAGAGCTAAGCTGACAATTCAAAGGCTAAACTAGAGAAGTCAGGACAGCTTGACTTTCTTGGTTTCCCAACTGTACAGCTTGTAATCTCTCTGTTTCAAGGTAGCGGGGTACCATAACAGGAACAGATTGTTCCATCAGCAGAACAAGAACTGAACCAGCAGCAGCTTTCTCCAAAACTATAACTGTTTTCCAAATGTGTATGCTCTAGTTAGGGTTCAGGTTATTTATTCGAATACAAATAGAAGCTATTGTGGCTACTGGCTAAGTTAAATTTAGAAGCTGTTCTTTTCTCTCCTGCCTAAAAGATCTGCTCATCTTCCTAGATCTGTTTTCTGGTTGTTAGGTTTCTGAACCAAATATCCTCTTGTATCTGTGTGAAACTGTGATTCAACATTGATCATCGTGTTTAGCTTGGCATCATTCCACAAACACCCATACATTTAGCGAATAACATTTCCTTAATATTATATTATGATTTACTTCTTCTCTACTCAGTCATTTTTAAGACCGGTTCTATGATCAAGGAAACCCTTGGATCATAGAAATAACTTTCTGGTATATATTCTCTGCTCAATCTCATTAAATCATCCTTGGCTTTCCAATGTCCTTGCAACAAAATCAAAACTACATAATTTGGCTTACAAGCCCTGTACTATCTTGCTTACTCTTCCAATGCTTCGCTCCCACCTTGAACTCTAGCCTCAGCTGCAGTAAACTTCTCCCCATTCTGAAGGTGAAGACACCATGATCCTCTTGCCTTGGAGTCTGCACACACCTCACTCTGCCTAAATACTCCTGCTAGAAGTACTCCTACCCCTTATGCCTGCATATCTCCTTCTCATCCTTTCTCTGTCTCTCTCTTTCATAAATATATATATGGAATTTGTCAATGTCAAATAGAATTAGTGTTGCCATCAAAAGATTTTTCTGTCTCAAAACATCTCCCACACTAGCACATTTCTGTGAAGACGTAAATATAAATTTTAAGAGAACTGACAGAATTATTTGCCTGTGATGAACTTAGTGATGTTAACACTATGGTTTGCTTTGTGATTATGCTAAACAGAGAACAGAGCCCTAAAGTGAGAAATGGAGGCCTGGAAGGGGAATTCCCTTAGGGGTCCTGCTCATCTATATTAGTGCTACCAAAAAGGGGACCGTAGGTTGGTACTTATTTGTGAACTCTGTTATAGGAGAATGAGAAGACAGGAACTAGTACTGGAGAGTAAATCAACACACTGCTTCCTTCATTGAGAAAGTCTTGCCACCCAAAGAAAAAAAAAGTTAGTTGAATTAAACACATAGTAACTTGCACAGCACTGAGTACAGCACAACCTGAAAGCCCTAGACAAAGAATTAAACATAATAAAAAGGATCATAAAAGCAAGAAGAACCTTACTAAATTTTGCATATTGTCAATTCTATTTAAGGTCAGGCCTTAAATTATCTCCATAATATTCCCTGTTTTCCCTTCCCTCTGGCATACTAGACCTAACTATGATGCTGACTAGGTAAAGGAGGAAACCTTTCAGAAAACATAGGTAAGATATTAACACTATTTTATAATGCAGGGGTCGCACTGGATCAGTGGTTCTCAACTGAAAGTGATTTTTAGCACTTGGCAATATAAAGACATTTTGATTGTCCCAGCTGGGACCTGGGCAGAGGGGGTGGGAGGTGGAGGTGGTAGGATTTTACTACTGACATTTAGGGGATGGAGATTAAGAACTCTGGTAAACATCCTACTATTCATAGGACTGCCAACCCCACTCCCACAAACAATTATCCAGTCCAAAATGCCAGTGGTCCTGAGGCTGAGAAACCTTGCATTAGATAATTTATAAAGTCCCCCCCCATCTCTAACATTCCCTGATTCTTTATTTTTATGTTCACAAGAATTGTATTCATTTTACTGACCTAAAATTTCAGTATAAAGTCAAAAACTGAAACGGTTACAATGGTCAACCAACGTCCATATGTTGATAATTTATCTAATTGAATTTTAAAAATTAACAGAAAGAAAAAAGCCAGCAACATCTTTCTCTATAAGCTGTTTAATTCAGTTGTATGAAAAGCCAAAAAACATTCCATAAAGCTAGGTTAAGTCAGACCTAATACAGAGCCTTAAGCAAGGTTCTATATCCTGGACTTTTGTTTTTGTTTCTTTTTACTGGGAAATAGAGATAGCACTTGGAGGCTACAACCAAGAATAGCACAAAAATAATATTTAGCATATTTTCTGAGGACTTTAACCTTCTCTGCAGTTAAAAAACAGACTACTACCATGAAATCAGTTTTACTCTAACATTCTATAGGAATACTCTGCAAATTCTTTAACTCTAAATTGAATGACTTCCTTTTACATACATTTTATACTGTACTGCAAAATTTTTATTGTTAAAACACTAATTCAGGAGTTCCTGTCGTGGCACAGTGGTTAATGAATCCAACTAGGAACCGTGAGGTTGCGGGTTCGGTCCCTGCCCTTGCTCAGTGGGTTGAGGATCCGGCGTTGCCGTGAGCTGTGGTGTAGGTTGCAGACGCGGTTCGGATCCCGCGTTGCTGTGGCTCTGGGGTAAGCCAGTGGCTACAGTTCCGATTCAACCCCTAGCCTGGGAACCTCCATATGCCGCGGGAGCAGCCCAAAGAAATAGCAAAAAGACAAAAAATAAAATAAAAATTAAAAAATAACACTAATTCAAGATAAAATATATGTTATTGCATATAAAAATTATTTCCTGATAATTTCTAATGCTTGTTGGCTTAATGGTATCATTGTGACTGTAAGATTCACCAGGGCCATTATGCTTTGGTGAAAGAAAAAGGCCAAAGAGTCTCACAAAGGATGCCAGTCATGCCCCTGGAATTAAACCCTTCTATCCAATCTGTTCCAACTTTCTCAGCTGGCACATGCACCCTTGAAAAGTAAAAAAAGAAAAGAAGACCTCAGGTTCCCAGGATGGTCTTTTGTCTTTGGTCCTTTTTGCAGAGAGAAATGATCTTGTCTCTGCATCTCCCATGATAGCTTTTTTTGAGTGGCTCCAAAACGCACTTATCCCCCAACACTTGGATATGGCTCTTGCGCCTTCTTTAACGTCATGAGATCTTCTATGTTTATAGCCATAGACAAATAGGGCTTTGTGAGCCTTACATAAATATTAATGACTACATGCTAAGCATCAGACGCAAAAGGAGAAATCAGGATTTTTTTATTTAAACTTAAAGATGTAGACTAGAAATATCAAGCCCATAGGCGGACTCGATTTCAAAAGGCAGTAAGGATAACTGGAAAGGTACCAGAGAAGTTTCCAAGTGTATCGGAATGAGTAATGAAACCAAAATAAAACAATACTTACTTACCTCCAGAACAAGTAACCTTGCTTTGTTCTTTTAGTCAAATGCAGTATTTAAGAGCAAAAGTCTCTGAAGTCCCAGCTCTGCCTATGAGATCCATGAGTAACTTCATCTCTGTACATTTTGATTTCCTCATTGATAAAACAGGATTTAAACACACTTTTACAGAGTTAGTGTATCAAATGAATCCGTGTGTTAATGTGTTCGCCCAGTGCCAGACACAGAGCATGCACTTATATACATTGACTATTATTCAGAAAAAATGATAAAGAAATTATTCAAAGATCTAGACCAAGGGTTGGCAAACTGCGGCCTGGCCCACAAGCAAATCCAACTAGCCACCTGTTTTTATAATTGGTTTTCTTTTTTTTTTTTTTTTTTCTGTCTTTTTAGGGCCACACCCATGGTGCAGCATATGGAGATTCCCAGGCTAGGGGTCTTATCGGAGCTACAGCTGCCGGCCTACACCACAGCCACAGCAACGCCAGATCTGAGCCAATTCTGCAATCTACACCACAGCTCACAGCAACGCCGGATCCTTAACCTGCTGAGCAAGGCCAGGGATCGAACCCACAACCTCACGGTTCCTAGTCGGATTCGTTTCTGCGGTGCTACAACGGGAATTCCTATAAATGGTTATCTTGCAACACAGCTATGTCCCATTCATATATGCATTGTCTAGGGCTCTTTTCGCCCTTCAACAGCAAAGTAGTCCTTGTCACAAAGACCATGTGGTCTGCAAAGCCTAAAATATTTATTATCTAGACCTTTACTGTTTCTAAGGCTCTCTTGCCCTGAAAAAAGACAATAAACATTCATCAAGAAGCAGAGCACACATTCCCTCTGTTTTCACATACTCCAAGATTTTTTGGAAGTTTTTTTTCTTCTAAAGGGGTTGATTTGAAAGGGGAAAAGGGGACAGGTGAAGGAGAGAATAAGCATATCCTGTGAGAAAGAAAAGAAAAAAGCTTTTCTTCTTCATATACTGGATCCTTGCAATTGAAAGCTACTGTCACAGTTGTTGCCTCTCTAAAGGGGTTAAAAATGAGACAGTTTTGAACACGTTAAGAACCTATGTAGTGTTGTTGTTAAGACCACAAACATGGGAGCTAGGTTTCTTGGATTCAAATCTTGACTCTGCCATTAACTAGTTGTGTGACCTTGGAGCATTAATTAATCTCTGTAGTTAAAGATTAAACAAAAGTAAAAGCACCTCCTTCTGAACATCAGTAATCCATTCCTAAAAACTGAATGTTACGTGCACTCACGCACACCAGACTGCACTATTTGTAAAAATGAAAATCCATAAGTGTGTGTGTCCCCCCTCACACACCCCACCAGCTACTTTACACATCTATACAATCACTATATTCAGACTCTACAATAACCCGTTACTTACACAGCTAACCTTTCCGATGTCTGAACCAGTTCTGGCAGAGGCTTTTAGCACAAGGCTATCCCCCACCCCACCGCCAAAAAAACCACTAAAGCAGTAGAACTGTGTCTATTTATAATTTATCTAAGTATCATTTTAGGATTTATATGTTTAAAACATCTTCTGAGCACTAAATATCACTTATATTTTTGTTAAAAAAAACAGTTGCTTTGAATAAAGTAACATCTTTTCCATTTAATTGCTTTTCTCGGTTGCTCTGCTATGTCACTGTTTTCTTCAACACTTTCTCATTGTACAGTTTTAGGCAAAACAAAGCCTCACTACAAAAGGCATTGTGGAAAACAGGTCCGGAACTAGTGTGCAATAACAGATAGGAGACTGCACTGAGCCCGGGGCCCTGGGGCCAGCCGGGAGCCCGAAGCATCCCAGGTGCCCAACATCTTGGCCTTTCAAGATGTCCACTTGCAATTCTTTCTATTATTTTGGAATAACTCCAGGTTTTTTCCACACATCCTCTTTTTAATTATAAATGTATGGAGTTGGGGGAATTTTAAGTATAATTTTTTCCCACATAAACACTACCTGAGAGGTAGGCATACTCTGCAAAGTGTAAATATTAGAAACCAGTATATAAGTTTCCACACCTCCCTCTAACCCTCCAACAAGCCCTCCCCACGCCCACCACTCACCAGACTTCCTGCCCTCTTGGTCTCCACACCAGCTCCAACTACTCAGCTTCCATAGCATAGCTTCCCCACCTCCCAGGCCCACCAGGCCCTGCACCTCCCTCCAGGTCCTCCCCCAGCCCACACCCCTCAGCCCTTCAGCCACAGGGCCACTTTCCAGAGACTGTAGACAACAGAGCAACACATGGTCAGAGCTTTCCAGGGCTTTACCCTCGACACAAGGCTGAGGCTTCTGGGGCTTGGCAAAGCCTGAGGACGTCTCCTCCTGCTTGCACGAGTTTTGTCAACCCCCGGAATGGTGTTTCTCAAAGGCAGAGAGGCCTTCCTCTGCTTTTGAAGAGGGAGCGGCTACAGTCAAAACAAGAGCCACCGGCAAACCCGGATGTTGCTGTAGTTCACCAAGATGATGGATAGAGATCTTTACAAACTTCAGATGTAACCTGGTTAGCTCAAAAGTCTTGGTAGGGCTGTGCTGTCTTAATCAGATGGCCCAGGACTTCTAGAAATTGGTTGGGAAGAATTTGGTAACTGCTGGCAATAGGAAGCACAGATCTATGTGTCACCTCAATGCCAGAGCTCTACCTCAGGTTCCCTCCTTTGGCTACACACTGGAGGGCAGCTTCCCCCATCCTGAACTCCCATGGGCATCTCTCGGGGTCATGCACAAAGAGATGACCCAAAAAACTGTTGCAGAACAGACTGGTGCTTTCTGTTCTGTGATGCTCTGTTCTCTGCCTCACTGACCAACTCTTCCTGTGACTCAGGAGTTGGGAGCCCAGGAGAAGTCAGACACTGTTTCTCACTGCTCTAGGTACCCCACATTCCAACTTCTTAGGGCATGTTCTCAATCCCACCTCACACACCCCATCTGCCATGTACGTACACCTACACAACCACTACACCCCGACTCCACAATAACCAGTTGCATATAATACTAACCCCTCCTCTGTAAATGTCAGCCTTAGCTGGGGTGGTCTGTCTCCTGAAGATGAGCTTTTAAAAGTTGGGAATACAGAATTAGATGTACATATTAAAAACATATGTATGTGTATATATACATATTTATTTGTGATAACAAAAATAAAACATATATATGTATATAAATATATATACATATTTACTTGCAAGACTTCAGGGAGACACCATGATATATGCCATCTGCTATTGGTTTAGGGTTAAAATAGAAGGGAGAAAAAAAAAAACTGTCAGAAAATAATGGAGTCAGACCAGCAGTGCTGGGGAGTTGGGCGCAGGGGGTGGCGGAGGAGAGTGACCCAGGAAGGAGGAGGCTGTCTAGGTTGGGTGGCAATCAAGACCTTTAGCAAAGGAAAACCCCACAGTCCAGGCAGTTGGGAAACTCTAGGCTTAGTTTAGGGACTCTCACTCTAGTCTTGCCTCTCTTGTGAGACCCTGGGCTTCATCTTCATGGGGAACAGACAGCACTTCCTCCCCCCTCCTGACCACTCCCCCAACCACTGCCATGGCCCTCCTATTCCCATGTCAATAAACTCAGTCCCAGAATGGGATTAAGCATCAGCCCTGCAGGGCTCAGGGCTGGAATGGGCAAAGTTTCCCTGAATGCCAGGTGCCCACCTGAAGAAGGAAGGAAATAGGAAAGGTTGAGAATTCACTTCTCATTCTCTCTGCTGTGATGGTTCCCTTTTGCCATGCTGAGAATATTCCCAAACAGGAAGTTAAAGGTAATAGGACACAAAAGGTCCTTTTCATTCACAGAAAGTATTTTTCAGGAAATATTTACAGTACTTAAAATTTCAATTTAGCACAGAATGAATTTTGCTCCTACTATGAAAACAAATGCATAATCCAAAATTTTTGTTCACAGCACCCTTACTATCCCAGTAATCTTTGTATAGCACCTACAGGCCAAAGGAAATACCTAACAGTTGTTTATTAAGCAGTTAGGTCTAATCAACTTGATAGGTATCTATATACTACGAAAATAGTATCCTTTGAAAAAATAAATAACACTAATAGAAAGAAAATATTTTTATTTTATTCTGAAATAGCAACACCTCATTATTGTGGGAGCTTTGGGGCACACAGGATTCTCCAAGCTTAGAATCAGACTACACACTAACACCCTCCTTTCCTGTTCCATACCGATTTTTACTTGCTACATTTTTTTCTCACAAGAACCGCCAAAAACACAGCTCTGCAAAGATACGGCGTCACCAAAAGGAATGTAGCACTATTTCATATTGAAATGGTAAGCTACCTCCAGCTAACAGTCTATGCAATTTCTGGTAAATGGTAAGTATCACTGCGTTTCCTTGAATATTGTAAATATCCTGCCATGATCTCGTTGTTTCATACCAGTGCTTGAGGGTGGCTCGGCACACAGTTTGAAAACCACAGGTTTAAATTCTATCTAATGAGGCATAGTGACTTGACACTGTAAAGGAATTTACCAAACAAGAGAGTGTGCGCATGCGTGTTTGCCATTACCATAACATTTAACATTTACGATGCTGGATTCCATGCTGATCACAGGAACGATGCTTACACCTCCACCCTGAAACAATGCTCTTAGAATAAAATGTCCATCACACCTTGTATGTCTAAGAGCCTTTGACTCCTCCAGGTAGGCACATTTTCTAGATAGCAGGTTTTATTTTCTAACTCTCTCAGTTTACTTAAGGAAAAGCCTATCAAGGAAAGACATTGTTAATTACCAAATGCAGGCTTACTCCTTGCATATAACTAGAGTGTGGAACTGTTTTGTCACTGGTGCCGATCAATCTCAATTATCAAATTAAAACAATGCTATGATATCAAAAGCTGATTTCAGAATTTCTAGATTCAGCTTATTTTGAAGAAAACCATGAAAGCAGAATCAATATACAAACATGTTTACAAATTCTGAATTATATACATCCCTGATTCATGTGCAATTATGTGAGTTTGAATGTCTTGTACATAAAAAAGGAATAATCGTATTAATTTTAAACTAAGACTCAGGATATCTTGCCATACATAGCTCTTGACACTGTGATCACACACATACTCAAAAAAAAAAAAAATTCCCCCTTTCTGGAGACACCAAGTATATTTACATTAAATATGTTTACATTATGGCTGGATCATCTGTAGCAAATACAAAGCTAAGTCATAAGTAATTTGAAAAGGGTCTACATTTCTTGACTTTGGGTTGATCCTATCAGAGGTGCATTTTGATGAATAGGACTGCAGGCAACTGTGCTAAAAGGCTTGTATTTTTTTTTTCTCATTCCCCTAGATGATCTTTTGAAGCATTTACTGGTTGATACTTCAAACAGATTTTATATTTATAATTTCACTTCAGGTTCGAACATGATCTTTCTGTTTATTCGCCAATATTACTCTAGCTCACTGGTACTAATTCTTTGAACAAATAAACAATCTAGTTATGTCATTTCCATTTTTCTACATGTAATGTGCTAAGATTTCATTTGTCCTCCTGTATGTAGTTATGAAATACAGATCAATAGGATCTATAGTTGTAAGCATTTTATAGAAGACAGGCCAAGGTATGTTTAGTAATAGGATCCTCCTCGCTGTAACCTCCTTTAAGCCCTTTGAGATTTTTGTTGTGGGTTATTATTTTGGCCTCCAGAGCTGCTGCATGTTCAGCCTGCCTGCCTCACACGTGTCAGGAACTGGAAGCTTCTCAAAGAGACTGTGCAGTGAAAGAATGGAAACAGGTATTCAGCTCAATACTTTGGTTTTTGTTTTTGTTTTTTATTTTTGCTTTTTAGGGCCACACCTATGGCATATGGAAGTTCCCAGGCTAGGGGTCGAATCAGAGCTATAGCCGCTAGCCTATGCCACAGCCACAGCAATGCGGGATCCCAGCCACTTCCGTGACCTACACCACAGCTCAAGGCAATGCCAGATCCTTAAACCACTGAGCGAAGCCAGGGATCGAACCCTCAATCTCAGAGTTCCAAGTCGGATTTGTTTCCACTGCACCACGATGGGAACTCCTCAGCTCAATACTATTTAATTTCTAACACTTCAAATCAGAAGTGCAAATTAAACTGAAAGATTCTACAAGAACATCACCTTTCTTATATGCAATGAAAAAAAAAGTACAACACAATCAAAACAACAAGAGATGCTCTGTATCAGGAGACTTTCTTTAAAGTTCTTATATCAGTGTCTAAGCAGCACTATGTGAGTGTGTGTTATTATCATTAACTTTTGTACTTATTGCTGGCAAACTTCTGCCTCCCTTCAACCCATGAAAGGCTGAGATGGCAAGAATTAAGAGGAATAGATAATGGGAATATTCAGCAGCTGAGCCTTTCTCTGTAGGTGGCCATTTTGGAAAAATCTGACCCCACCCATCAGTCAGTGCTGAGAAGCCCCAGGGCAAACAACAATCCAGGTGAGATCACAGCCCCGCCCCTCAGTAAAAGGCTACCTAAAGACCCCTCAGGCACACAGCTGCCTCTAATCCCATCCAGAGACTAAGCCCCACCCACCAGAGGGATTAGAATCCACCTACCAGTGGGCAGGCATCAGTCCCTCCCATTGGGAAGCCTACAGCAAGCCCCCATACCAACTTCAGCCACAAGGGGGGGCAGCCACCAGAAGTAAGAGAAGCTACAGCACTATTATCTATGAAAAGGTCACCACACCAAAAACCTATAAAAATGAAAAGACAGAGAACTATAACTCAGATCAGGGAGAAAGGAAAAACCCCAGAAAATCTGCTAAGTGATGAAGAGATTCTCAGCCTCCAGGCAAAAGACTTTAGACTATTGATGCTGAAAAATAATCCAAGACATTGGAAATAAACTGGAGGCAAAGATGGATAACTTACAGACCAAAGAGATACAAGATAGAAAACTTAAAAAAGAAGAGATGCAAAATACAATAACTGAAATAAAAAATTCACTAGAAGCAGCTAACATCAGAATACAGGAGGCACAAGAATGAATAAGCAAGGTGGAGGACAGATTAGTGGAAATTACGAATGCGGAACAGAAAAAAAAAGATTGAAAACATATGAAGAGAGTTCTCAGAGAACCCTGGGACAATGTTAAATGTACCCGTATTATAGGGGTGCCAGAAGGAGGAGAGAGAGAGAAGGGGACAGAAAAAATATTCCAAGAGATAATAGCCGAAAACTTCCCTATCAGGGAAAGGAACCACTCACTCCAATCCAGGAAGCACAACAAGTACGATATAAAATAAACCCAAGGAGGAACACCCCGAGACACATATTAATCGAACTGACCAAAATTAAAGACAAAGAGAAAATCTTGAAAGCAGCTAGGGAAAAGAAACAAGTAACATACCCCGAGAAGGTTATTGGCAGATTTTTCAACAGAAACTCTGCAGGCCAGAAGGGAGTGGCATGATATGCTTAACTTGATTAAAGGGAAAAAACCTCCAACCAAGATTACTTTACCCAGCAAGGCTTTCATTAAGATTTGAAGGAGAAATCAAAACCTTCACAGATAAGCAAAAGCTGAGAGAATTCAGCAATACCAAACCAGCTTTACAACAAATACTAAAGGAACTTCTCTAGGCAGAAAAGAAAAGGCCACAACAGGAAACAAAAATTCCACAAATGACAAGTCTCACCAGTAAAGGTATATATACAGTAAAGATACCAAATCATCCATGCACAAGTATACCACCAAAATCAGAAATCATCAGAAGAGGTGGGTACAGATGCAGGACATGGGAGATGAACTTGCAATCAAGAGAATAACTTAAAACAATCTCATATACATATAGACTTATATCAAAACTTCAGAATAACTGCAAACCAAAAATCTACAATTGATACAAGAACAAATAAGAAAAATCAACTCAAATACAACACTAAAGATAAGTCATCAAACCACGAGTGGAGAGAACAAGAGAAGAAGGGAAGAAAAAAGAGCAACAAAAACAAATCAAAAACAGTTAATAAAATAGCAATGAGAACATAAATATCAATAATTACCTTAAATGTTAATGGACTAGACGCTCCAACCAAAAGTCAAAGACTGGATGAATGGATACAAAAACAAGACCCATATATATGCTATCGTTAAGAGACCCACTTCACTTCTAGGGACACATACAAATTGAAAGTGAGAGGATGGAATAAAAGATTTCATGCAAACAGGGATCAAAAGAAAGCTGGAGGAGTTCCCGTCGTGGCGCAGTGGTTAACAAATCCGACTAGGAACCATGAGGTTGCAGGTTCGATCCCTGGCCTTGCTCAGTGGGTTAATGATCCAGCGTTGCAGTGAGCTGTGGTGTAGGTCACAGACGCAGCTCGGATCCCGCATTGCTGTGGCTCTGGCGTAGGCTGGCAGCTACAGCTCCAATTAGACCCCTAGACTGGGAACCTACATATGCCATGGGAGTGGCCAAAAAAATGGCAAAAAAAGACAAAAAAAAAAAAAGAAGAAGAAAGAAAGCTGAAGTAGCAATACTCATAACAGGCAAAATAGATTTAAAATAAAGAATATTTTAAGGGAAAAAGAAGATCATTACATAATGATCAAAGGATCAATCCAAGAAGAAGACATAACAATTTTAAATATCTATACACCCAACACAGGTTCGCCATAATATATAAGGCAACTGCTAACAAGCCTAAAAGGACAAATCGACAATAACACAATCACAGTCGGGGACTTTAACACCCCACTTGCAACAATGGACAGATCATCCAGGCAGAAAATCAATAAGGAAACACAAGCCCTGAATGAAGCATTACACCACATGGACTTACTAGATACTTATAGGACATTCCATCCAAAAGCAACAGAATACACATTCTTCTCAAGTGCACATGGAACATTCTCTAAGATTGATCACATCCTGGGCTACAAATCCAACCTCGGTAACTTCAATTTTCTTAAAATTGAAATTTTATCAAGCATCTTTTCTGACCACAACGCTATACGACTGAAAATCAACAACAAGAAAAAAATCTGCAAAAAACATGAACACGTGGAGACTAAACAACATGCTACTAAACAACCAATGGATCACTGAAGAAATCAAAGAGGAATTAAAAAATACCTAGAAACAAATGACAACGAAGATATGACACTCCAAAACTTCTGGGATGCAGCAAAAGCCATTCTAAGAGGAAAGTTTATAGCAATACAAGCCAACCTCAGGAAACAAGAAAAAGCTCAAATAAACAAGCTAACTTTACATCTAAAACAGCTCAAGAGAGAAGAACAGACAAGACCTAAAGTTAGTAGAAGGAAAGAAATCACAAAGATCAAAGCAGAAATCAATGAAATAGAAACAAAGAAAACCACAGAAAAGATCAATGAAATGAAAAGCTGGTTCTTTGAAAATAACAAAATTGATAAACCCTTAGCCAGACTTATCAAGAAAAAAAGAGAGAGGACTCAAATCAATAAAATTAGAAATGAAAAAAAAGTAACAACAGACATCACAGAAATACAAAAGACCATAAAAGACTACTATATGCAACTATACACCAATAAAATGGAAAACCTAGAAGAAATGGACAAATTTGTACAAAAGTACAATCTTCTAAGACTAAAATAAACCAAGATGAAATAGAAAAGATGAATGGACCAATCACAAGAACTGAAATTGAAACTGTGATTTAAAAACTTCCAACAAACAAAAGTCCAGAACCAGATGGCTTCATAGGCGAATTCTATCAAACATTTAGAGAAGAGCTAACACCTATCCTTCTGAAACTATTTCAAAAACGTGCAGAGGAAGGGATACTCCCAAACTCATTCTATGAGGCCATCACCCTGATACCAAAACCAGACAAAGATAACGCACAAAAAAAGAAAACTAGAGGCCAATTTCGCTGAACATAGATGCAAAAACCCTCAACAAAATACTAGCAAATCCCATCCAACAATACATTAAAAGGAGTGTACATCATGATCAAGTGGGATTTATCCCAGGGATGCAAGCGTTCTTCAATATCTACAAATCAATCAGTGTGATACACCACATTAACAAACTGAAGAATAAAAATCATATGATCCTCTCAATAGACGTGGAAAAAGCTTTTGACAAAATCCAACACCAATTTCTGATAAAAACCCTTCAGAAAGTGGGCATAAATGGAACCCACCTTAACCTAATCATGGCCATATATGACAAACCCACAGCTAATATCATTCTCAAGGGTGAAAAGTTCAAAGAATTCCCGCTGAGATCGGGAACAAGACAAAGATGTCTGCTCTCGCCACTACTCTTCAACATAGTTCTGGAAGTCCTAACCAAGGCAATCAGAGAAGTAAAAGAAATAAAAGGAATCCAAATTGGAAAGGAAGAAGTAAAACTATCCCTATTTGCAGATGACATAATACTATACCTAGAGCATCCTAAAGACTCTACCAGAAAACTGTTAGAGCTCATCCATGAATTTGGCAAAGTTGCAGGATACAAAATCAATACACAGAAATTGATGGCATTTCTATATAGTAACAATGAAAGAGCAGAAAGACAAATTAGAGAAGCAATCCCTTTTATCATCACATCCAAAGGAATAATACCTAGGAGTAAACCTACCTAAAGAGACAAAAGACCTGTACTCTGAAAACTATAAGACACTGATGAAAGAAATCAAAGATGACACAAATATATAGAAAGACATACCATGCTCTTGGACTGGAAGAGTTAATATTATCAAAATGACTATACTACCCAAGGCAATACACAGATTCAATGCAATCCCTATCAAAATACCAAGGACATTTTTCACAGAACTTGAACAAAATATTTTAAAGTTTTTTTGGAAGCACAAAAGACCAGAATAGCCAAAGACATCCTGAAAAAAGAAAAATGGAGCTGGAAGAATCAGGCTGCCGGACTTCAGACTACACTACAAAGCAACAATCATCAAAACTGGCGGTACTGGCATGAAGACAGAAATACAGATCAGTGGAACAGGATAGAAAGCCCAGAATTAAACCCACACACCTACAGCCAACTAATCTATGACAAAGGAGGCAAGAATATACAATGGAGGAAAGACAGCTTGTTCAATAAGTGGTGCTGGGAAAACTGGACAGCCACATGGAAAAGAATGAAATTAGAACATTCCCTAACACCATACACAAAAATAAACTCCAAATGGATTAAAGACCTAGATATAAGACCAAACACTATAAAACTCTTAGAGGAAAACATAGGCCAAACACTCTCTGACATAAACGACAGCAACATCTTCTCAGATCCACCTCTTAGAGTAATGGCAGTAAAAACAAAAATAAACAAATGGGACCTAATCAAACTTAAAAGTTTATGCACAGCAAGGGAAACCCTAAACAAAACAAAAAGACAACCCACAGGATGGGAGAAAATCTTTGCAAATGAATCGACTGACAAGGGATTCATCTCCAAAATTTATCAACATCTTCTGCAGCTCCATAACAAAAAGACAAATGACCCCATCAAAAAATGGGCAGAAGATCTAAACAGACAGTTCTCCAAGGAAGACATACAGATGGCCAAAGAACACATGAAAAGATGTTCAACATCACTCATTATTCAAGAAATGCAAATGAAAACCACCATGAGGTACCACCTTACACCAGCCAGAATGGCCAGCATCCAAAAGTCTACAAGCAAGAAGTGCTGGAGAGGGTGTGGAGAAAAAGGAATCCTACTACACTGTTGGTGGGATTGTAAATTGGTGCAACCACTGTAGAAAACAGTATGGAGATTCCTCAGAAAACTAAACATAGAACTACCATTTGATTCAGCAATCCTACTCCTGGGCATCTATCCAGAGAAAACCATGACTTGCAAAGAACATCTACTCTGATGTTCACTGCAGCACTATTTGCAATAGCCAAGACATGGAAACAACTAAATGTCCATTGACAGAAGAGTGGATCAAGAACATGTGGTACACATACACAATGGAATTTACTCAGCCATCAAAAGGAACAAAATACCAGCATTTTTAGCAACATGGATGGACCTAGAAATTATCATGCTAAGTGAAGTCAGCCATACAAGGAGACACCAACATCAAATGTTTTCACTGACATGTGGAATCTAAAAATGGACAGACTTAACTTCTTTGCAGAACAGATGCTGCTTCACAGACTTTGAAAAACTTATGGTCTCCAGAGGAGACAGTTTGGGGGGTGGGAGGATATGCTTAGGTTGTGGGATGGAAATCCTGTGAAAATGGATTGTGATGATCATTATACAACTACAGATGTGATAAATTCTTTGAGTAATAAAAAAGAAGATTCTTACTCTCAAGGATCTAATAAAAAAATAATTTACAATAAATAAATAAGTCCTTCATGTCTAATAATAAAACAAAATGTATATTCATGTGAATGAATGTAAATAGATATAAAATTCAAGAGATGAGATAGAAGACACTTCCCCTGTTACAAAGGTATTGTGAAATACACTTTGAGGCCTGGTTTTGAAACCAATATCATTTTTAATAACAACAAAGCAGGGAGTTTCCGTTGTGGCTCAGTGGTTAACAAATCCAACTAGGAACCATGAGGGTGGAGGTTCGATCCCTTGCCTTGCTCAGTCGGTTAAGGATCCGGTGTTGCCATGAGCTCTGGTGTAGGTCGCAGACACAGCTCGGATCCCTTGCTGCTGTGGCTGTGGTATAGGCCAGTGGCTACAGCTCTGATTCAGCCCCTAGCCTGGGAACCTCCATATGCCGCAGGTGTGGCCCTAGAAAAGGCAAAAAGACAAAAATAAATAAATAAATACCATCAAAACAAGAGTCATTGTGTTGAAGTGTTTTAGGCTTAAAGGAGTAAGAAGATGTCCAGATGTGAAGAGACAGCTGATCAAATAGCTCTAACAGCTTGGTATGTGAATTCTACCACTTCTATTTCTATTAGTGCTCTTGTCACCATAGATTCCAGGAATATAAATGCCCACTGCAAATGCTCTGGACCACATGTGGAAAAAACCTTCAGAGGCACATGCCAAGGCAAGACTGGATATGCAAGAGATTCACTGGGGGGAAACACTGGTGAGGAAAAAATGTAGGGAGACTTGAAGGAGGCTCGGAGGGCCTCAGATATGGATCTAGGTCTGACTGCTATGAAATCGAAGAATTATTCCACCTCAAGCCACTCCTCCTGACTCCCCCTCCCCACACATATAACCAGGAGAACCTGACCACTTTTTAATCTTGTCTCTGTAAATGGATTCTTTCATATCCATACCCTAACATTCATTTTCTCCTCTGGAGCCTTCACTCTTGGTCCCTCTCCTAATTCCTGGCTAGGATATGGAGAAACCCCACAGATCCTCCTCTGCAGCAGCTGGAGAACAAACAAGGGTATTTTCAATACAGTAAAAGAAAACGAGATAAATAAGTTTGCTTCCCACCACAAAATGATATACAACATACTAATGCCAACGGAAATCACCTTTACATGCACCTCTTAGACTATCCAAGACTCCAATCTCCTTCCCCTATTTCCAACAATAAAAACAGTTAATTAAAGAAAATATAATAAAGTGTCCTAAGTCTCCTTTACACTAGACTGAAGGATGATCAATGATGGTGAATATACTGGAATCAATATGGTAATTAAAACTTAGAGCCGTTTCATTTAATATGTGTCAGGGTTAGGACAATAATCAGCAATGAATCACCAGTTCTGAATCAGAGAAAACCAGATCATAACACTGCTTAATTTTGAGTGCTTTGACTAGGGCCAGAGTCATTTACAGTGAAATGACAAACAGGTTATAGCAGCTGGTCACCCTTTAACAGGGTGGCAGCTCTAGTTATTAGAAAAGTCAAGTCATCTTATAGAGTACAGTACATAAATCCCAGAAAAATCCTGGACATAAACATCTGAGATCTACTTCTTTTATATGAACTTGTAGAGCCTTTTAAAAGAAAATGGATTAAAATTATCACAAAGAAATGAAAAAATGGAAAATTTCTATTAAGCTGTACAACTTGGCTATTACTAAAATGAACATCAAAACAATTAATCTCTCAAGAATGACTATACAACAAAAACGAAAGAAGAATGAACAAAGCCACACATTTTTAAAAGCGAAAAACAAAAAACTTTTTAAACCTTATTTTGGGTATAATGAAGTCACTGTTTTATAAAACAGAACTCCAAAGTGAAAACTTTTGCTTCTGTAAAACAAGCTGTGTGGAAAACAGGTGCTTAACATACTTCATAGTAGAAAAAAAGATTCTTGTATTCATCATATATTGAGACACAAATGTTTTTTGGATATTGTCATTGTTGTTTTTGTACTACTTTTATTGACCTAAACATAATACCTACAAAATGCCTATCAACTATATTTTTTTCATTTTAAAAAATAATATGTGTTTTCATAAAAGGCAGATTTTCATGAATCAGTTTAAAATTCCTAAAACATAAGCTGTGAGTCTACTCAGATACTTATCATTTTTATCATTGCATGATACAACTAATCCCTCAGGGGAAAAAAAAAATTATTTTTGTTACCAAACGTGTGCCCAACACACAATGACGCCAAAGAGTACCAAAATGTCAGAATTTGGAACAAAGTTTTATCACAAGGCCATGCAAGGAGACAGACTCATGACTTCAAAAGCCCAAACTCCCTGAAGGCTTTCAGCAAAGCCTTTTTAAAGGCAAGGCAAAACAAGGCAAGGCAAGGCAAGGGGGAGTTCCATTCGTGGTGCAATGGTTAACGAATCCGACTAGGAACCATGAGGTTGCAGGTTCTATCCCTGGCCTTGCTCGGGGTTGAGTTGCCGTGAGCTGTGGTGTAGGTCATAGACACAGCTCAGAACCCATATTGCTGTGGCTGTGGCATAGGCCGGGGCTGGCGTCTACAGCTCCAATTAGACCCCTCAGTCTGGAAACCTCCATATGCCATGGGAGCGGCCCAAAAAAAGGCAAAAAGACCAAAAAAAAAAAAAAAAAAAAAAAAAAAAAAAAAAAAAAAAAAAAAAAAAAAAGTAAAGGCAAGAAGAGGGAGTGGGCATGTTTAGCTATTACAAACTTCTTGGTGCTGGACCCTTTGTTCTTGTAGCTGCCACATAGGTCAGGTCATGGTCAGGTCACAATGTTCCTATTATTCTCTGTTCAGGTCAGGTCATGGTCAGGTCACGATGTTCCTATTATTCTCTGTTCAGGTCAGGTCATGGTCAGGCTATCCTGTATATTTCAAGCTGCAGGTAACATGCTGTTAAAAGGTACAGAGCATGACTAATCCCAGACAACAAAGCACAAAGGTAAAAAGGAAAGTTAAAATAAAAGGAAAAAATCTAATTTGGAGTCAGATTTGTTCTTCCCTATTACATTTTCTGTCATTTTACAATTTTACTAAGATATATCTGCCCACTTACAAACTCTTGTATTATATTTTTCAGTAATGTACTAATAAGGATCTTTGCGTCTTTTTAGCCAAACATGTTAAACTACTTGAGTAGTCACTTTTACAAATAACAAATTTTTGATACATATATAAACAATTGTGGAATATAATAAGTTCTGAACCTATGGCCACCAGGTTCGAGTAGAACTACAATATTTTCTTAGCACTCCTTTATCAACCAGGAAGAAGGATTTCGTAAAAGAATTATATAACTAGGTAGTGATATTAATGAGTGACACCCCAAATGTGTGACCACATCTCTTAGTCACCTATGAAGCTCCTAATTTATTTTCTTCTTCCTGATAAGATTAAGAATCTCCATGACCAGTTTGTATGGATGGCAGATGAATACTGAAACTATGAGGCATAGGAAAGACACTTTGGGTAAGTCATTTTCAAAATAATTAAACCCAAAGAATTGCCGAATGATCTCTTACCCTTAATAAGTCTCTAAAAGTGTTACATTGAAAATAAGAGTAGAATAAAATGTTTTAGGCTATTTCCTTATCCTAGTCTTATATCCTTCCTACCTGGCAGATATCTCTAGATCCCAAATGCCTTTTAAAAAAGATTTTTTTAATATACTTTTACTGTGAAGTATAAAATATTTGGAAATGATTATAAATTTTTCAGTTACAGAGTAGAGTAAAATGCTCTAGGCTGTTTCCTTATTACAGTCTTATATTTTCCAAACCTGGAGTTATCCCTAAATCCTAAATGTCCCAGATTTTTCTTTACAAATTTGATTTTGAACTTTAAGCAACCCCTATAATGAAGGACTTGCCATAAACACATTTTATGATAATCTGTTTTTTAAGATATTTATTAGCATTCAATCCCAAAATATGTGAAACAGCAAACTCTTCCTCCAAAGTCATACAGCCACTTGCCTATATTGACAAGGCCATGTAGATTAGCCTAAGTTCCTGAAAAACCTTCCCATATAAGCCCTTAAACCTATGAGGCCCAGGGGGAACCAAAAGAAGCGTCAAAAGACAAAAGTCAGAGGACTCCTAGATTTAAGATGCAGAAAAAAGACATCAGTGTCTCTCTGTCCCTCTGAAACCACCTAAAAATAGCAAAGAATGAGAAGCAGAAATAGATTGGACAAAACACAGTACACTTGAAGAAGTGCTGCAGGGAAAATTGGACCAGAATACGAAAGAATGCTGAGAAGGGATACAGAAAATCTACGTGAAAATATTAAAGGAAAGAAATATGCATGATTCTTAGTAGACTAAGAATGCACATCAGAAAAAAATTTCCCATGGAACAGATGAATATCCTGGCAAACTATTCTTTAGCACATTCAAATATCAAAAATGGCATCCATGAAATAAGAAATCAAAGCATATAAAAGGACTCAAAGAAATAAGAAGACAAAATAATTTTTTTTCTTAATAAGCTGAAAAAACTCAGGAAAGAAATAGAAAAGAAAAAAAATCATCATGGAACTTAAAGCCACAAGTTATAAAACCATAAAGAAAATTAATTAAAATAGTTTGACAGTGGGAAAGTATGTATAGTCCAGAAACAGGGCTATATGCATTAGTTATTATTCAATAAAGCAACATTTAAAATTAATAGAAAAAGGGTTATTCAATAAATGATACTGGTAAAACTAGCTACCACCTGGGGAAAAAAAAAGTGTTGTATTCCCTACTTTAACACTCATGCTAAAATGTCATAATAAATCAACTGCTGAAACATAAAAGTAAAAACTATACGAAGGAAACTATATTTATAAAATTATTTCAGATGAAGGTAATATACAAAATCCATCAACATTACTTCATAAAATAAGCTTTAACTTTTCAACACATACACAAAAAATATTCCCCTCAAGCAAAAAGACACCAATTAGAAAAGAAGTTTGCAACTAATTATAACAGCAAGTAGAGAACATTTCTTTAATATGTAAACTCTTACTGATCATTAAGAAAAAATAGCAACAATCCAATAGTGGGCAAATAACAAAAGTCATGAATAAGTAATTCATTTAAAAATAAATACTGGAGTTCCCTGGTGCCCCAGGAGTTAAGGATCTGGCATTGTCACTGCTGTGGATTGGGTTTGAACCCTGGCCTGGAAACTTCTACATGCCACAGGCACGGCCAAAAAAATTCAAATATTATTTGCACACATTAAAAAATTTCTTAGCTCAATCAAAATTAAAGAAATAAATAAAGCACCTAAAGATTATTTCTTATTCTTTAGTTTGGTAGTATTTGACAGCACATTGTTTCAGCTAGTATGCAGAGAAAACAGATACTCTCATATTATTCTTAGGTGGATGTAACTGAAATAATTTCTCTAGAGGAAAAGCTGACATCTATAAAATTTTAAGTGAACATCCACAGACACCAATTTCACTTCTAGGAATCTATCTTACAATTGTGCACACTTAAGTATGGAAAAAATATGGACAAAGGTATTCACTGCAAAATTGTTTATAGTTTAAAAAAAAGATTTGAAAGCAATCTCAATGCCTACCCATCCAGACAAAAGAATATACAAATCCATATGTAATAATAATATCTATAATACTGTTTTTTATATCACTGTTTTTCATAAAAACGTATCTTAAAGATTGTTTCCTCCTAGGATGTATATATATGATTTATTCATTCTAACAACTACATAAACCATCCTTCATATTTCTAATACATTTCTCGCTGTCCGTATTTCATGAGCTATTCCACAGAGCTGTGTCCAAACTCTCAGGAAGGGAGGGAGGGGAAGAAAGTCTTCATTCACTCTTCATTCCTCTTCATCTGAAACCCTGTCTCTTTCTTCCTATAAATGGATAAACTCCTTAAGAGAGTTCACATATTTCTTCAACCACAACCCATTCTTCAAATGTCTGGTATGTCCCTGCTCCCATCCTTCCAACAAAAGAGCCCTAAATAAGATCATCAACATCATTCATGTCACCGGATAAGAATGACATTATTTTCTCCAAACAGTAGTCTTGTTTGTTTATCATGTTTACCACTCAATGGGCTCTCCTTGGCTTCTGTGATGACAAGTTCTCCTGTTTTACCTTCTACTTTAATGACCATTCATTTTCTGCCTTCTGTCTTGCCATTAAATCTCAATCTTAGGACATCTCCTCTCTTTACTCTCTTCAAAGGCAAAAATACACCAGGTGTCATTTTAGCAACCTCCTTGTATGCCTAACTCACACCTCTCCTCTAAATTCCAGACTTGCATATCCAACTACCTATCTGACCAGCATCTCTCCTTGACTGCTACCTTTTGGTAGTCTTAACAGCACCTCAAACTCAGTACATCCAAAACTAGCTCAAACCCCCAAAACCTAGGTTTAATTTCCAACATTCTCTATGTCACTGAATGCTACCTTAATTCATCTAGTGGTCAAGGCCAGGTACTTCAGAATCATCTTGAATATTTTCCTCTCTCCCTATATCCATCAGAAAATCATGCCTACTTAAACTCTTACTTAAAAGTCTTAGTTTTCAGTGCTCCATCCACTCTTACCACCCTCCCCAGTCTAGTCGCACAGCAGTCTGTTCAGTATGAACACCAAGCATGTCACATCCCTGCCTAGGAACAGTATTGGTGCTCTTGGAATAAAGGCCAAAAATACGGCCCACAAAGAGGTCACATGGAAGAGGAAATAATTTGGGGCTAGAAATTCATAAAGGTTTAAAAAACAAACTTGAGCTGGACCTTGTCAAGTAGGTAGGATCTAAGGTATAGAGACCAGACAAATAGAAGGGGGAAAAAATCATAGAGGAGAAAATGGACATATCAGGTGAGAAGATCAGCCAGGCTGGAACAGCAACACTAAACCAGTAGGTGGAAGAAAAGTGAGATTAGAAAGCCTGAAAAGCATTTGCAAAACACAGTGCAAGAGCAAGACATACTTATGTATTGTTCAGGCCAACCTCAGAACTATAGTTAACCCATAGGACTGATTATGGAGACAAGAGTCTCTGCTACTTACATGAAAGTGGGTGGGACTATGTGGAGTTCTGGGAGACCTGTCCATAAACAAGTGCTCCCAAGATACCACTAATCCCCTTGCGCCACAGTAGGAGCTCCAGGAAGAATTTTTAAAGCCTGTAACTAAGACTAAAGGAGGCTCAGTACAACTCCCCAAGGTAACAGGAGTGAAAAAAGATATGTGGTCTGGAGGTCAGAGCAGCACGTCCAATCCTCAAAGGAAAAGACATCACACCAAATAACTGGCTGGTGTATGGGTGTGGGGTTAAGGGAGAGGCCCAGTCCAAGAGCAGTGCTGGGACTCAAAAGTCATTAAGGAATTTTAGAGGGATTGTCTATGTGCTCCAGATCTTGGGGTCTAGTAGGCAGCAAGACTTAATTTCTCTTTTAAAAAGTTCAACTTTCTTAAGGTATAATTGATAAATAAAATTGCAAGACATTTAAAGTGTCCATCATGGTGATTTGATAAGACTCAATTCTAAACCCCATCTGATAGTGGTACTGGAGCTGATCAGACACCTACTGGCCAAATCAGGTCTGTACAGTACGCGGAACAGCCCTGGGTCCCACTGATGACTACATCCACGGGTTAGAGAACAGAGAGGCAGAAGAAACAACACACAGGCACTAAAGATACAAAGTGAGAAATATGATGAGAGGGGGCCAGATGCTGGAAGATTTTGAAAAGCAGGCAAAAAATAAATAAAAGCAGGCCAAGAAGTTGGGACTTGATTCAAGGTTATATATGAAATATTCTAAGAGCCCTGTGGTGCCATAATAAGATGATGGAAGCAGCATCCAAGAGATTAACATCAGAGTTTCATTCCACTGTTTCACATTTTAATAACTCACTCTTAAGTCCATGCCCACAGCTATAATGCCCATGCCTTTCCCCCCATCATATTCTTACTTGTTCTAAAGAAACACAGTGGCCTGCCTAATTTAGAGAAAAACCACCCTGCTCCCAAGCCCAAGAGGATATTTCTTAGAGTTATACCAAAATCATAATGATGTCAGGAGAAGTCATTTGACTTAAGGTCCCCAGAGCATCAATGAGCCAGCTGCTCTTTGCTGCAGCTGACTGCTGCTTTGTATGGGATGATAGCTTAGGGAGCTTGGAAAGCTCGATAATTATGTCCATCACCAGCTTCTCTCTAGATATCTGCCAGCGACCTGCTAAATAGTCTGTGAAAGCCCTTCTACCTCTGACATTAGCATGGTGACATCTCTGCCTAACTTAGAATTCTAGATTTTTTCCACCCAAGTCTGCTCCTCCCCCAGTCTTCACCATATCAATAAATGATACCTTATCAAGCAAGATATGGGGAATGTTTGTGGAAGTCATGTTTGACAATGCACTACCTCTGTCAGCTCACATTAAATCCATTATCAAGTTCTTGTTGGCTCTTTTTCATATCGTAAACCTGACCATTTTTTTACTACCACTCTATCACCCTAGTCAAAGATCCATCCATCAATTCTCCCAAAATAGCCTGCAAAGAAGACCCTTGTTTCAATCTTTCTCCTGTGACAGACACTGCTAGGTGTCTATGCAATATCCATTCAGCCCTTCCTTCTTACTAATGGGTCCCTGATTTTGTTCAGGGGTACAAAATAAACAGCTAAATCCACACCTCCTGAGCTCCTCTTGCAGCTAAAGATAGCGATTTGATCCAGTTCTAGCCAAAGAGAAATACTCAGAGCAATCTTGAGGAGAGCTTCCAAAAGAGCTTTTCAGAAAAAACAGACTAATAACCACAATTTGCTCCCCTTCTGCTTCCTTCCAGAAATGTGGTCATGACATCCAAAAGCGAAGCAGCTGTATCTCAAGCTAGAGATGAAAGCCACATGCTAAGGATGGTGCACAGGAAAGAGGAGGGAGCTGTGGATGCTTGATGATTCCACTGACCCCAACTAGGATGGACAGCCTACTCTAAGTGTTCTAATTGTGTGAGACAAATAAAACCCCAGTGTGTTTTAGGTGCTGTTGGTAGGGCTTTCTGCTCTTTTCAGCTGAAAGCAGTCTTAATAGATAAAACCCCCTCTTGTTCAACCCCGTTTTGTCAGGTAATAGCCAACATGAGCTTTGCAAAAACTGGTTTCCCATTAAACTCAAAAGAAAGGTGAAATTCTGTATGTGGCCTAAAAAGCTCTAAAAGGGCTGGACCCTTGCCTGTCTTTCTGAACCTTTCTCCTATCACTCTTCCCTTTGGTACACGAGCCTTTCTGCCACTAAAACTATGTTGTTTTGAAGTAAAGGAGAATAGTATAAGAACAGAATCTACTCTTTTTCCTTTAAGTATCTTCCATTCATCTCACAAAGGACCGACGTACTCCTAGCTCCCTTATTTATATTTCAACAGTCTTGGTAGCAATCTATGCACTTCTCAACCACGTTGGGTAAGGCGAGAAGTCAGAAAGAACCACCTAACCTTCTTTTCCCTGGCTCCCTCCACTTCTACAACCTTTTGCTCCCATCTTTACTACAAGTATCCATGGGCTGTATTATTGGGAAGACCCTCAAAAAGATATACATCTCCAATGCAAAATGCCTTTGTCTGATCCCTTAATCTCACTAATAGATAAATTGCTTGTTCACTGTCAGCTTCTAATCTTTGTACTGTCCAAAGGATGTCTAAAATGGCACACAACCCAGATGATACAGCTCCTAAATAGATGAAGAATTCTCCTCACCAGGCTGCAAAGGCTACTTGTGAAATTTACATCTCTTGAGTTGGACTAATCATGCTTCTAAGACTGTACCTTCAGTAAGCCTGTGAGTTTACTGAATATTGTAGGGTTCACTGAAATAAAGCTGAGGGCCTTTATTATGATATACAGTGAGTCTTACATGCATTAAGGAGCATAGACACAACTTTGATTAAGGATCTCACTTTTTTTTTTTTTTTTGCTTTAAATCAGAATTAAAGGCTATGAATCCTAAAAATTAGGTTATCTGAGATGAAATGCTTCAGTACTCTTCCCAAATAGTCATTCTGCATTCAGGGCTTCTCGAATGCAAGATGGATGGTCAATTCAATACTGTAATGGACTTACCATCGGGTGGCCATTTACTCCCTCCTTTTTGCACATCTTCTGGTCAACTGAACAGCACCCTCACTGTCCAAAGATACACTATAAGGAATGATAAATACGAAAGAAACAAGCAGGTTCTCAATATTCCTTTGTGGGGTAAAAAGTCATCTCGCTAACCTAACCATGAATTACTCAGCTACCATTACAAAACAAAGGTGAACAGGCACACAAGCAGAATATTAACCAGAAGCTGGATTCCACTGTACTCTAGGGTTTCTGCATACATTTAAATTCCTTTTCTTGGAGTTCCCGTTGTGGCTCAGCAGTTAACAAATCCGACTAGCATCCATGAGGACACAGGTTCAATCCCTAGCCTCGCTCAGTGGGTAAAGGATCCAGCACTGCCATGAGCTGTGGTGTAGGTGGCAGACGCAGCTCAGATCCTGCGTTGCTGTGGTTCTGGCGTAGGCTGATGGCTGCAGCTCCAATTGGACCCCTAGCCTGGGAACCTCCATATGCCATGAGTGCAGCCCTAAAAAGATAACAATAAAAAAAATTCCTTTTTCTCAAAATATACGTAACCATTTTTAAAATGACAATGTAAGCCACTTAGATACTTGAATGTAACAAATGGAAATTTTTAACTCATGGGAAGACCTCTGACTGATTAACTTCTGCCTGGTTCATTCATTTTATTTAAAACCTCAGCTTCACTGGGGTTTTATAATAATAAGACAGTTAAGATTTATCCTTAATTATTTCAAGTTTTTTATGATATTAGAAATGGTAGGTTTTCTCTTTTCAATTTCTAAATGTTCCTTGCCAGTATAGAGAAATACAACTTATTTTTGTTTATTGCTCTTAAACCCTGTATCTTTGCTAAACTGACTTTCCCGCCACTACCTGGAAAATGCATAATGAAAATATTGTCTATTTCTATAGCACTGGCTGGAAAGTATTGAAATATCAAAGAAATGATGAGATGGACATCCTTGCTTGGCTCGTGATTGAGGCATTCAGTTTTTATTAATAAGTAGATATTAGTTGTAGTTTTTCATAGATGATCTTTATTAGAGTGAGGCAGTCCCTTTATATTGCAAGTTTTCTGAGAGTTTTTATCAGGAACAAATGTTAGATTTTCTCAAATGTTTTCTCTGCATCTATTGAGGTGATCATTTTGTGGGGAAGGGGTTCTCTTAATACAATGGTTGATATTTTTTCTGAATGTTAAACCAACTGTACATTCCAGAGATAAACCCAATTGGTCATGAAGTATTATTCTTTGTATTGCCTTACCCTATTAGGTTGTTGGAGTCAATCTACCAAAAGTTTTTAAATTTTTGCATCTATGTTGATAATCTAATACTAGTGTGTATAATCTAGTTTATACTAGTGTAGAGTTTCCTTTGCTTAGAATGTCTTTTTTTTTTTTTTCTATTTGGCCTTTTTAGGGTCACACCCACAGCATATGGAAGTTCTCAGGTTAGGGGTCAAATTGGAGTTGCAGCTGCTGGGCTATACCACAGCCACAGTAACACAGGATCCAAGCCACATCTGTGACCTACACAACTCATGGCAATGCCAGATCCTTAACCCACTGAGAAAGAACAGGGATTGAACCCGTGTCTTCATGATACTAGTCAGGTTTGTTACCTCTGAAGCACAACAAGAGCTCCTTAGAATGTCTTTTTCTGATTTTAGTGTCAGTATAATGCTGGCCTAGAATTAGTTGGGAGGTTTTCCCTCTTTTTTTAATGATCTAGAAAAGTTTTATGTATGTATAAGTAGTACCATCTCTTCTTTAAAAGTCTGGTAGAGACTTCCCTTGTGGCTCACAACATAACTACACAATGTTGCTTCTATACTGGTTGTGGCTCGATCCTTGGCTCAGAAACTTCCATTTTCTCCTTATGATGAGTTGTGTTTTTCTTCCATATGCTGCAGAAGTAGCCATTGTTTTCGTTTTTTTTTTTTTAAAGTGCGGTCGAATTCATATGTAAAGCTATGAGGGTCTGGAATTTTCTTCGTGAGAAAGGTTTTTATCCACAAACTCTATTTATTTATTAAATATAGGGCTATTCCAAATATATAATTCTTCTTGAATACACTATGTAGTTTGCATGTTCAAAAAATTCCCCAATTTCTTCTAAATTATATTTATGCATATAGCTTTTCATAGTATTTTCTTAATATCATTTAAATACATGTAAGAATGGTAATGTTATCACAGCTCTCATTCCTGATATTTTCATCTCCTCTCTTCTATTCCAGATCAGCCTGGCTAGATGCTTACTGATTTTACCAATCTTCTCAAAGAGCCAATTTTAAGTTTCACTGATTTTCCTCTATTGTTTTTTGCTTTCTGTTTCACTGATTTCTAATCTAACTTTTACAATTTAATTCTAGGTTGAATTTTTTTTTCCTTTCAATGCTTTAAAGGTATTGCTCCCCTGCCTTCTGACTTGCAAAGTTATTCTTTTCTTTGTCCTTAGACTGCTTTTGAGATTTTCTCCTTATCACATGTTTTAAGCAATGTGATGATGTTATGCGCAGATATAAATTTCTTTGTCTTTCTTGATGTTGGGGGTCACTGAACTTAGTTCTATGGGTTTACAGTTTTTATCAAAATTGGGGAAATGTGGCCATTACTTCTTTAAACATTTTTGTGGCCCTTTGTTCAGATAGTCCAATTTCATTTACATATGGCTGCTTAAAGTTGTCTGCTGCTCAGTAATGTGGTTTTTGTCTTTCTTGCTGGTGAGTTTAGGGATAAGGTTTTAGAAAAAAAGGCAGTCTTTTTTCTCCCTGTACTTTATCTTGTATAGTTCCTATGTCTTCAAGCTCACTAACCCTTTCTTCTTTAGATTCTAATCTGCTTTATATTCCATGTAGTATATTTTTCAGACATTTTATATATCCCATGTGAAGATTCAATTTGAATGTTTTTTAATGTATTTCATATATCTACCTAACAAACTTAACCTTGATGTAGCTTCTCAAATATAAGCAATATGGTTATAATAACTACTTTAAATGTGTTGTATACTATATCATTTGTCCCATTTCTGATTCACTTTCCATTAATTGATTTTTCTCCTTATGATGAGTTGTGTTTTTCTTCTTCTTAGTATACCTAGAAATATTTGATTGGATAACAGACATTGTGAAATCTACCTTCTTGGATGCTATATATTTTTGTATTCTTTTAAATAAGCATGAGGTTTTTCTACAATGCAGTAAAATTGCTGGGAAACTGATCCTTCGAGCTTGCCTATAAGTTTTGTTAGGCAGGAACACAGTGGACATTACTCTAGGGTAAGAGTTGGCAGATTATGGCCAGTAGAACAAATCCAACTATTTTTGTATGGTCCAGGAAAGAACAGTTTTTAGTTTCTTAAAGGGTGGTAAAAGAAAGAAGAAAAAGATGGAGGAGGAAGAGAGGGAGGAGGTAAAGGAAAGAGAGGCAACAGAAGCCATATTCATACACAAAGTCTAAAATATTTACTATCTGGCCTTTTGTAGAAAAAGTCTGCCAATCTCTAGTCTAGGAATAATCTTGTCCCATTCTTGAGGAAAGATCAATGTGTTACAAGAACTACAAGGTCTTCTATGCTGGCTGATAAGAACATGAACTATTCCTGGCTGTAAATACATGCAGGTTGTTTTCTCTGCTCCTTTTGGCTCATTCTTTCCTTGGTCTTTCAGAGTTTTCTCACATTCATATTCTGATAGCACTCAGCTGAAGACTCAAGAGGGCCCGCTGCATAATTCTGGAGCTATTTCTCTGTGCAGTTCTCTGTATTCTGGAACTCTATTTTAAGATCTGTAGCCACTGGGGTTTCCTCTAACTCTCAGCTACTTCTCAACTCAAAGACTCTTGCACTCTTTATGGATTTCTCTTTCCCAGAACTACAGCTTGGAAATTCTCTCCAGATGGTAAACTGGATTAATTTAGTCTTATCATGGTGATTTCCTATCTCTCAGGGATCACTGTCCTCCACTGACTCATGCCCAATGCTTGAAAACCACTGTTTCATATAATTTATATTTTATCTAGTTTGTCCACCGGAGCTAAAAATGATAGTTTCCTGTTCTCTTTCAAATATCTGGTTCAACTAGTTGAAAGATTTCAGAGACTGCAAGACAAGTTCATAAAGAAAAATGAGTAGGTACCATTTCAGTCTTTGTAATTAACTGAACTGTGTGCTATGATTTTCTCGGTACTCACAGTCAATCAAAAAACAAATTAACTTTTCGCTGATAAACTGTAATATATCCATAACATCCAATATAAAATTTTGTGTTTGTTCTCATAGAAAAAGAGATTAGATTTATGATTATCAGAGATGGGATGTCACGGATGAAAGCAGTCAAAATGTACTTTCAGTTATAAGATGAATTAAGCACTAGGTATACAATGTACATCATGATAAATATAATTAGCACTGCTCTATGTTATATGTGAAAGTTGTTAAGAGAGTAAATTCTAAGAGTTCTCATCACAAAAATTTATATTTCTTTAATTTTGTATCTATATGAGACGATGGATGTTCACTAAACTTATTATGATAATTACTTCATGATGTAAGTCAAATCATCATGTGGTATAACTTAATCTTACACAATTCTGTAGGTCAATTATAATTCAATAAAACTGGAAAAATAAATTTTTTCAATGTAGCCTCATTATTCTCATTGAATTCTTTTATAAGTAAACATCATAAAATTTGAACTCTTAAATGTATTCTAATAAAATAATTTTTATATTTTGATGTTCTTTGAATTTTTTTTTTTTTGTCTTTTTAGGGCTGCACCTGCAGCATATGGAGGTTCCCAGGCTAGGAATCAAATTGGAGCTACAGCTGCTGGCCTACACCACAGCCACAGCAATGTGGGATCCGAGCCACGTCTTCAACCTACACCACAGCTCACAGCAATGCCGGATCCTTAACCCACTGAGCAGAGCCAGGGATCAAACCCATGTCCTTATAGATACTAGTTGGGTTTGTTAACTGATGAGCCACAATGGGAACTTTTAAAATTTTTTAAGTGAAAAGAAGTTTCTAGTCTTAAAAAAGTTTGAAAGCACTGAAAAGGCAGAAATACCCTTAGGTTTGTGGTGTCAATACCTAAAAATATGTTCAAAGGTACCAAGGAACAAAGCCCAGATTAGAGTCCAAGTGTCACCATATGGTTCAGAAACATTAAATTCCAACACCAAAAGGGAAAATTACTGTAGCTCAGTATCTTTCAGGTACAAATATTCTTATCTCTAGAACTGCAGTTTGGATTGAGAAAGTTCTGGTTCCCAACTAAGTTAACATATTTAATTATATGAAAAGGATGCCAGTGTTTAGCAAATGTCTCAATATTCTTGATCCTTAGCAGGACACCATGCATTTGGCTCCAGTCCCAACCTTTCCACCATTTTTTTTTTCAAGATAGACTTAAGCAGACCACTATGGACTTACTATTTGGCAAATTAACATTTGTTCAATACTCTTCAGGGCCTCTCTGTCCACCAAAAATGAAACTACATCCAGAGACTGATTTAAGTGTCAATAAATTTGCTATCTCCAAGGAACTCCTGACTACAAAATCATTATCTAATTAAATTAAAGAGTGAAAGCTCAAAAGCCTTCCTCATGGAGGCCACAATCAACCCAGAGATGAATATTGATAACAATAGCAGTCCATTAACTATGCCACCAGAAAAAAAAAAATTCTAAGGTCCTTGGTTGCTCAGATTAAACAGCCCTAAGGCTATTGTATGTATTGTTGTGGGCTTATAATTTGTAATTTTTTCCTGAGAAAAATATTTTACTTCCAAAATACCCATTAAAATGTGAATAATTAAATTTCCATATGAAAAATTCATTAGAAAATAGTTTTGCTGCCTAGGACAATAGAATGGGCACTTCCTCAGATATGGAAATTCTAAAAACTGCATTCAGAAATGTTAATTTAAAATTTTAAATATAAATCTCTAACTATGTACACGTACATCAATTTATATGCATGGTAGTCTCTAAGCATGAAGTCTATTCACAAAGAAGCTCTGTTTATGACTTATTTTACATCATAAAATCTTACAAAGACATGATGTACTGTTCTAACAAAAATTATAAACACAATTTTCATGAGGAAATCAATAAAAGTCTAAGTATCCACAAAGGAGAGACAAAATATAAAGCAAATTAATGCATTAAAGAGAGGATTTAAAATTATAATTTATTTAAAACTTTCCTATCTGCCTCCTTAGCACAGTAGGCAGCACGTCAGTCTCATAAAACTTTCCACATGAAGTGAGTCTAATTCTTTGATTTTACATTTTCAGACTTTGCCACTACATTCCTTTTTTTAATTACTCAATGAATTTATTACGTTTATAGTTGTACAATGATCATCACAATCCAATTTTATAGGATTTCCATCCCACAACCCCAGCACATCCCCCCACCTCCCAAACTGTCTCCTTTGGAAACCATAAGTTTTTCAAAGTCTGTGAGTCAGTATTTGTTCTCCAAAGAAGTTCGTTGTGTCCTTTTTTCAGATTCCACATATCAGTGAAAGCATTTGATGTTGGTGTCTCATTGTATGACTGACTTCACTTAGCATGATATTTTCTAGGTCCTACATTCTGATGAAGAAAAGCAATGCAAAGCCTAGGAAATTACAGTACCACTATAAACATAATACAGATTTTTTAATTAGTATACACTAAGAAAATTTTTTTAAATTTTAAAATATATATCAAAATGATAAAGAGCTTACTCAGTGAAAGTTGCCAAATAAATTTCTCTATGGTGTCTAGTTCCCCAAATTTTCTATCAACATCAAGCAAAAAAAAATGAAAATTAAGCAAAACAGATAGCTCAGAACCATTTATGACATGTCATTATGGGCCCTTAAAAATAAAAGACAGACTATAGAATGAATTTGCCAATTGTGCTAAAAGGATCTGGAAAATAATCCTTCATGGGGTTTTCGCCAGTAGTTACCTGCAACATCCATATTTTCAAGAGAAATTTTTTGAAACACATACATGAATATGCCACATATCTGCAGTCAAACGGTTTCTAGCAACCAATTTTGTATGAGAAGTTTCACATCTCTGTGATTTGAAAAGCATATATAGCCTAGTTCCAAGTGGAATGCAGGATTTTTAAACACTCTTGGAAGAATTTGTCTGGCAATAATTTTTAACATCTTGGAAAAGAGAAATTACTGATTCCAGCTATTTTCCCCAGTATCATAATAATCATAAACTACTCACAAGAAGTACCTAAATCAGCGCCTAGCACAAAGGAGATGCTCAATAAATATAATTCCCTTTCCCCGTTCCCCAATCCCTACACCTTCCTTACCACACACAGTGCAATATTTTGTTTGCCTACTGGCCAGTTATGAAGTGGGATGGGGGGAAGGTCAAGAAACTAATCTTCTGTGTGAGCAGTTCTATTTTTATCTGCCTCACACATGGGCATCCAGTTAAGAGTTCATTTGAATAAAGAGTTCTAATTGCACTACCAAGAGCAGAAGAAGATGACCATCTCTCCCTTGGAAGTGAAATTCTGTCCCAAGCCTTCTCTCTCCTTCTGGTCTCTTGTCCTCCTACAGCTTCAATTCCCCCTACACAAGGATGCCCACCTCTCCACCCCAGGTCCTTCATCTCCTTCATCTTCAGCGCCCGATCAGTCACTGTGAATCCCAAAAATAACTCTTCTCTACCATTCCACTCCACACCTACCACCAAGGCTTTAGTTCTGGTCCAGATTAATTTGTGTGTGGACCATCACAGTAGAATAGAATGGGATAGGACAGGACAGGACAGAACAGAACAGAATAGTTCATTCAGCAGTGATTATGTAGGATGCTTTGGGAGGAGTTCTGGGATGCAGCAGTCTAGACAAGAGGAGCTGAAGACATAGATTAAAGGCTGGTAACAAGAAGGAAAGGGTGAGTGTGAAAGACGCCACACAAGATGATTCAAAAGATTTGTTGACTAATCATGAAAGGAAGAGAGAGAGCAAGGAATCAAAGGGACTCTAAAATTTCCAGGTTAAGTAAATTGGAAAATATCTACTAAGAATAGATTGTAGGAGTTCCTGTCGTGGCGCAGTGGTTAACGAACCCGACTAGAAACCATGAGGTGGCGGGTTCGATCCCTGGCCTCGCTCAGTGGGTTAAGGATCCAGTGTTGCCGTGAGCGTATAGGTCGCAGACGCGACTCAGATCCCGCGTTGCTGTGGCTCTGGTGTAGGCTGGCAGCTACAGGAGGCTACAGCTTCGATTGGACCCCTGGCCTGGGAACCTCCATATGCTGCAGGAGCAGCTCTAGAAAAGGCAAAAAGACAAAAAAAGAAAAAATAATACATTGTAGAGAAAAAGTAGAGTCCTTTAAAAAGATGCAGGAAATTGCCTTGAAAGTAGGAAAACCAGAATGTGGCCACACTTCTTACTAGTAGCAGTAGATATCATAATAAGGTATGTGTTATACACTTTATATTTATTATCAGTAATTCCATTAATCATTTTAATGTTATTCTTCCTACAAATAAATTCAAAGGCTGTGGGCAAAGATCAATAATATGAAATGACGTGGACATGAAAATACAAGAATACAGAGAAATGTCCTCTGGATTTGCCAGTGAGGAGATCATCAGTGACCCAGAGAGGGGAGTGGAGATGGAAGTCAGTCTACAAAAACGTGACATGAGGGGTGATGGAAACTGTAGGGTATAGTAGATTTTAAGAAGTATAGCAGAGAAAGGAAGATTGGGAAAGGAAGATATTAGGATGACATGGCTGCCTAAAGGGATTATGAGCCATGGAAAGTTTGCCAGATTTCAGAAAAGAGCTAATGGAAAAGAACCATCCATTTTATAAAGCAGGAAAATTTGCCTCCAGTGTTTCCTTCATATGTAAGTCACAATAGGAGAGAGCAGGCTCCCATATCCAAGATATGGACAGAAATCTGTGCTGATGTGACAGATTTATTCCAGTTACCTGCTGCTTTTGGATATCTGATCTGAATCTTCCACTGGCCAAAAGGACAAGGGCAGAGATGTTGCAAAGATATCTATCACCTGACTAAACAATGCAAATGAATAAAATAAATAAGTTACCATTCAAGGTAATTTTTCCTTCATTTAACATTAATATTTTAACTTCTTTTTCAAAAAAAAAATGCTGTTTTTTGGCCACACCCATGGCATGCAGACGTCCTGGGGCTGGAGATCAAACCCTGGCCACAGCAGCTACCCAAGCCACAGCAGAGACAACGCCAGATCCATAACCCCTGAGCCACCAGGGAACTCCCTACATGAAGTTATTTGATGACACAAAATATTTAGATATAGCAGCCACCAAATAATCTGCATTAAGTCAAATGTTGGCACGAATTTTAATCACTAACACAGCCACATGACTGAGAGCATGTCTGATATTCAGTATTTATGAATCTATTTCCTAAAAGAATTCACACCCTCAAATTCAGCAGAACTGAAAATGAAATTAGAATAAAGGGTAATAATCCCCAAAGCAGGCAGTTTACCAACTGGCCCCCACCATTTCATAAGTAGAAGGTGCTTGAAACCTGCCCTTCAGTTCATAATAATAGCCTGCCAAGAGCTTCTAAAGCATGAAGAAAAGAATGGGGGAGTGAATTCATGATTGAAGGAGGAGATACTGTATATGCGGAAAATTCCATTTAAACAACCCAGTTGTAACAAATCCCCTTCCCAGATCCCTGTTCTAGGAGACTGAAAAGCAGTAATTAGAATGGGTGGGCTGAGAAAGCCTACTAAAGGCAGATTGACAGATAGGCCCACCAGAAAAGGCAACCCATGAACTTCATTATTCCAACAATAATGTCTTTATTTACATACTCAAGTGGGTATATTGCGTTCAGCAAAGCTTTTCCATAAGCAAAAACATGCTGTTAAAAGAATAGCCCACCACCACAAAGAACTGCTAATTTAAAGACACAAAAACTAGTGTTACAATTATTTCTGTAATCCCCACAGAAAACAGTGAAAAAGCTTTTTCATGAGCCTGGCAAATCATAACCATAGCATCTTGTGCAGGCCTCTAGCAGTCAACTGCTTCTCAGAATGAGGCCAGGAACTTTGGAATTCCAGCTCTTCCATCAGAACTAGCGAAAAAAAGTCGACATGGAGTAGATTTATATCAAAGTGAGATTTCAGAACTTCTAAGAGCAAATTTCAAGCAATAATCATACAGATCCTGCATCTTGTTATACTGTTCATATGGGTGGTGTTAGAATTGTCTGGCCTGTTCTATCCCCACAATGATCAAAAGGACTCACTGATTAAGAATGGTCACTGCAAGAACGTGTGTGTGTGCGTGCGTGTGTGGGTGTGTATGTGTGTGTATGTATTATTTGGAATTATTTTGTTGCTATAAACAGCCACTGTAAGAGGCTAACACAGGTTATGAAAAAAAACACCATTTCCAAGTGGTCTGCTACCAATTTGTAATGCATACCCCGAATAAATGAAAAAGCACTGATGAACAACCAGAAGCCAAAAATGAAGGAATGGGTCCCTTGTAATTAAGCATGTGCCCTTGATGGGTCTTAGTTTTTTCATGTGTCCAATCAACATATTGAACTAGACAGGTTCAAATCCTAGCTCTACCACTTAATTTCTAGAATCTTGAACAAATTGCTTAACTTCTCTATACCTCAGTTTCCACACCTGTAAAATGAGGGATGGTTAACAGTACACACCTCAAGAAATGAATCAATGCATGAAGCTGAAACAGTACTGGTCTACTAGCAACTGCTGAATAAACATTGTCTATGAACATCAAAAGAAGACTCTAAAGTCCCTGTGGTCATATGAAAACTGTGCACTTGCACTACGTTGGCTTACCATAAGAATTAAATATTAGAGTCAAGAAGGAAATAATTCTGATGAAATATTACTTTCAAAATATTTGGTACTATGTTTTTGGAAAGGTCAAATAAATTAGAATGTTCATGAGGTATTTTTCAATCAGTACCATCCTATCACAGTTACAGCCTTAAAAAGAAAAGTAAAATACAACTTTTTATTAAGTATAGTTGATTTTAGATGCACAGCAAAGTCATTCAGTTATGTACTTATATATCTATTCTTTAGATTATTTTCCCTTATAAATTTTTTACAAAATATTAAGTATAGTTGCCTGTGCTATACAGTAGGTCCTTGTTGGTTATTTATTTTCTATATAGTAGATGATATATGTTAATTTTCATTAGAAAGAAATAGTCAGAGCCATTTGGTGTTTTCTTTTCTTCCTTACCACTCTATTCCTTGTGGTTTCTCTCTCTTTTCTGAGTGTTCACAACTGTGACACTAATAGAGTGATTTTTAAGAGTATAAAATGGGTAGATCCTGCAAATGACTATTAAAGAAGAGGTCTCTGTCAGCAATGTTTATAGGGGAATTAGGGTTTCAAATTAGGTCCCTTTTGAAGGAGCCCAACACTTTTAGGAAAAAAAAAACACATTTATTATACATTTCAAATGCATAACTCACACATTCATTCGTTGAATAAATATCTAATGAAAATATTAGGCACTGCTGTAGAAACCACAGATATATAAGTAAATATATACTCAGTTCCCTCAAGGAACTTACAATTTCATAAGAAGACAATCATTCCCATAATTACAATTGTAAACCAACAATTACAATTCAGTGAGACAAGAGAAACATTAGAGGTATAACGGATCCAATGAGAGTGTCAAAGAAAGAGGATCAGTGTCTGTCTAAAAAGAAGTGATGGGCACGAATGAGTTTGCCCTGCTAGCGTGGAGTGATGAAGGGGGAAGGGACCAAGAGGACACGGCAGAAGTCCCAGGGAGAGGCTCAAAGTCAGGCAGGAGAAGCAAATGGTCACCACTACCAAATGCCGCTGCCAGGGTGGGAAAAAGCACAGGGGGGGAATCGGGTTTTGCAGGTTGAGGATTAATTAGGAACTAAAGCAAGTGAGAGTCAGCAGATCCTATTCTCTCCAGACTAAAACACACGCACCTTATCTTCTCTTATACGTGGTGCAAACACAGCCACGCTTTCAGCCCATTTGTTAAATCCATGCTGGTCCTAAGTAGCCATTTATGGTGAGCTGCTATCTACGTGGTGTGATATGAAAGATCCAGAAAGATCCCTCTTCCTGGAAAGACCTTTTCACCAATGGACTAATGCCTGAAAATCTGACAGAAGGCAAGGCCACTCTTGGAGTTCCCACCGTGGCTCAGTGGTTAACGAATTCGACTAGGAACCATGAGGTTGTGGGTTCAATCCCTGGCCTTGCTCAGTGGGTTAACGATTCGGTGTTGCCGTGAGCTGTGGTGTATGTTGCAGACATGGCTCGGATCCCACGTTGCTGTGGCTCTGGCTAGGCCAGCGGCTACAGCTCCGATTTGACCCCTATCCTGGGAACCTCCATATGCCGCAGGAGCGGCCCAAGAAATGGCAAAAAAAATAAAGAAGAAGAAGGCAAGGCCACTCTTTCCTACAATAATGAAAAGTAACATTTTAAATGTAAATTTCCTCTAGAAGAGGTAAAATACTGGCAATTTCAATTTACGTTAGAAACTACCCTTACCAGACCCTCTTCTGAGAAGAGGTTTAAGCAGACCAAGCTACCAGAAAGAGTCTGAGAGAGCCCTGAAAAAGGGCAAAAAAAGGGGTCTGAAAGTACTGAAAATAAAATTTTACCAGGTCCAAAATTGTATTGAGTGTTACCCCCATCTCCCATGGTTTTATAGGTCACATTATCATAAACACAAGGAAGCAGATTCCTAACCTTTGGGAGAAGAATTATTTCTTTTGGTTGCAGGAGGAGAGAATTATCCTGATTAATAGTCTCACATTGTCTAAATTCTAGATAGCTTTAAATAAAAAGTCGGCCCTTATTCTCCAACCCACATATTCATTTTCAGCTTCTAACTAAAAATCTTGACACATTTCATCTGGTTTTACAGGGTTTAAAAAAAAAAAACTATCTTTTCAGCAGTAGCTAATTTTTTAATTGCCAAGAAAGGTTTTTTAAAATCTATTATGGGTATTATGATATGGAACTATTAAGTTTGAACATATAGACTGACTTTCAGATATTTCTGAAGCCTGTCATAAAGCCTTAACTTTTAAAAAACTGCTCTAATCCTTTCATGAGCCTTCAAAAAAAAAAAAAAACCCACTCATCAGAGCCATTTAGAAAGAAATATGACATTAAAAGGAGGTCAATTTTCCATGTGTTATACTGTGATTTAGTTGCGCTCTCCCATTAAGTCTAAATCTGTCCTCCAACCAGTGTGAAGTAGTCATGATTTATTTGAGCCTGATGCTAAAGGTCCATTAAAACAATAACTTGAACACAGTCTTCATAACTAACATGTCACTCATTGGAGAGATCAGGGCAGGGATCCCACAGAAGGCTGTGTGTCTATCCATGTCAGGGAAATGAGTACAAGAAGGGACTAAAGATGTCAAGCCCTCATGTATAGAGAACCCCACTGTCAGAGGATCCCATGGATCCAGAGAGGACATGGAAACAGCCTTTTGAAAGTAGGGAATTTCTGGGGTTAACAGGTGCAAACTATTGCCTTTGGAATGGGTAAGCAATGAAATCCTGCTTTATAGCACTGGGAACTGTATCTAGTCACTTATGATGGATCATATATACATATGATATACATATAGATATATATAAACTGGGTCACATTGCTTCACTATATAAATTGACAGGACACTGTAAACCAATGATAATGGAAAAAAATAAAAATTAAAAAAAAAGAAAAGAAAAGAAAGTAGGAGATCTCATCACCTGTGCCTGATGCAGCCATGAGGCATCACCACAGACCAGCTCTGCAGTTACCAAAGGATATGTTTGTGGTTAGACAAGGGAAACCAAAAAAACAGCGTTTAATTCTTTAAAATAATACACAACAGCATTGCCTTATGGCACACACTGCTGATAAATGGATTTAGACGTTCTGAGGATCAAATTCACATTCCCCGACAGGTTTTCACTATGACTACATCTCCCAAACTCTCTCAAAGCCTTTGAAATGGGTTAAGGCTTTTGAGGGACTTGAGTCAGTCTTTGACTTTCACCAGTCATTCCATTTTTCTGTTGCTGTCTACATATTTCATCACCAAACTTCTCAAAGGCAAGTTCTATCCTCACATTTCTTCTTGTTCTGTTTTCACCTCTTCTCAGTACAAGGACATTTCTCAAATCACTGCCTCAACATTTCTTTAAAACTCCTCTGGTTAAAATAATCAGTCACACACACCAAAAAACCAATAGCCTTAATACCTGAATTTGTCACTCCTATTCCCTAAGGGTAAATCACCTTTATCAGTTCTACTCTCAGAAATTCGTCCATTAAATTTTATGAAAATAGCTTATCATAGCAATAGATGTCATTCTGCTCCATGAGAAATTAATGAAATGGCTGATACTCAGAGTATTCTCGATGCTGCCATAAGAATTAGAGCTTTCAGTGGGAAACTTTGCACAGATGATTTCTTTGTCCAGGAAAAGCTTTGTCTTGGTCAATTAAAAGTTTGAGCCCCAGAATCAAGATGGCAGGGGGGCGGGGGGGCAGGCAGGATCTTACAGCTCTTTCCAGCCAGCCTACGTAAAAGTCTCATCAAGTTAAATCCAATTTACCTGCCTTTTTGGATGAGTTCCTAATTGATTTAAACTGAGAGAAATTTAAAAAAACAGCAGAAAGTTACATTTGTTGTAACCTCCTGGCATGAACCTGAAAGCATTTTTCTTTGAATAAAAGAGCAAATTAATATATAAAGACATAGGACTGGCTTACTTTCTCTCATGCGTAGTGCCATATTGCTTTTGTTGAGTGGTCCATGACGAACTTCACCCAACACATAGTAGGCCAAGCTGTGTTCCAGGTGGGTATTCCAAACACTGTTATTGGGCAAGTCTTGGAGCAAAAGGCAGAGCAGAGCCCTTCCCATCTGGAAAGGGGAACCACATCAGAGCCTTCCTCAGGGTGAGCCAAAAGTCAAAGAGAGTTAGTATATTTGTGCTTCTGCTCTGATGAGAACAGAATAAGCCAAAGAATGATAAAGAGATACAGCACCTACAACAGAATACTTCAGGAACAAAACATGGGAAGCTTAAGATCAGAGCCAGAAGCAAATGTGCCGGAATCCATGGAAACCCAACGTCAGGAGGGAAATTGGGGAATTCCAGCCCCAGTTTCAATAGCTGGGATTCAAGAGTCAGAATCAGGCAGGGAGAAGATCCCATCCTTTTTCTAGGTAGGCTGCCTGGAAGAATCAAGTATGGCCTCAGACACTTCATAAAGAGCTTTCCTCATACGCATTGTACTAGGCAATCTCTGAGGACCTCCGCTTGGCAACTACCTCCACATGGAGGCTTAGCAGTTCCCAGCCATCTATATTTGTGCAGATTACCATAAGGGCCCATTTCCTTCCTCCTCAGGGAATGTCAAGGGTATTTTTTTCCCCAGCAAATAGTACCATGAATCCTGAATCACCATCACCAAAGGAATCTTAGTTTCTTTCCTCCTGCCAACATCTGTGGTAGACGATTGACCAAGAGACCAACACAAAAAATAGTAGCCTTGTTTTCACACTTGATCATTTAGTACCATTTTGAAGGGCCCAGTAGCAGTCTCCTTTGGAGGGGTTTCTGGAGACAGAATAAAAAGTAAAGAAGAGTAATAGGGGGCCACCAGAGGGAGAGAAAAGAAGGAAGTCATTTATTCGACTCATTTTCCTAGCAGGATTAATTTATGATTCTTGGAAACTTTTGGCAGGAAAGTGGGAGGAAAGATTTCAAGAATTCATAGAATCATTAAAAAAAAAAAAATCAGCAGCAAGGGAGGGGAAGGCACAGTGCCTCCAGTCCAGTTCTATCATGTCACAGATTTGGAAAGTAAAAAAAAAAAAAATACGATACAAATTACTGCCATCTCACTATTTACTATCTACTTTATATTTGTCATTTCACTTACATGTTACAAAGACGAAAACTAAGGATCAGCAAGGGTAACTGTATTTTCTAAGAGCACACAGCCAGGAAATGAAAGAACCAAGATTTAATTCAGATTTTTTTGGATCCACGGCTTCTTTCCTAAGGAGGTATTGGAAGGTTAAAAGATTGTTCCAGGCAGTGGAACCAGTTAAGAGAGGGCAGCTACGTCTCCTGACTCCCAGCCTTGCAGTCTCTATAGCAGTGCAAATTCAGTTCTGTTAACAGAAGACAGACAACACTGTGAATTAAATTATCCCATTCATTCGGAGAGGTAACCAGCTGTTGTGTTTGCCTACCCAACACTACCCTTCACCTTCCCTCCAGCCCCTGCTTCACATCTGTCTAAAATCCACCATTTTCCTGGACTGGGCACTCTCCCTTAGCTCACAATTTCCTGTCTCACTCCCTCCCCTCAAAATATATCTTTTTTCTTATTCCCTGAGGGCTCCGTTGTCTTCTAAGGAGCTGATACACTTGTGTAAAGAATAAGTTAACTGATAATGGCTTAATGCTGTAGTGTATTATAACTGCCCAGACATTATTTACATGCTAATATCCAGTTACAAAGTACACAATGGATTCCAGTGAAGAGAATTTCAAGGAAGGAAAACTTAGAGGCTTGGAAGCTTTTCTTCAACAATTTTAGAGATAGGCCAGTATCATCATCTCCTAAATCTGGCTCTAAAAGTAAAATATATCATCAATTAATATGTATTTACTGAGCAGCTACTATATGCTCAGTACTGTGCTAAGGCTTGGGAGATGAAAGGTGAAAATGAAAGACTTCAGACTCTGTTCTTCACATGCAGCTACATAATAACGTTCATGAGATCAGACAAACAGGCTACAGTAACCTACTAGATGTTCACTCCTTGATGACTTCCAGAAAGCACATCAGACTCAACATGCCGCCCTTTCTCCAGTAAAACCTATCTCTCCTTTAGCATACACGAAAACCTGCGTACTCATTTTGGTTAATGAACATCATCTTCCCTACAACCTAGACACAACATCTCTATCCTTTACCTAACCAATCAGTTGCAGGGTCCTGTCATTTCCAGCTCAGCCCTGTCAAGTGACCATCACACCACCACACCCCATCCTTCTCTTCCTACTGCTGGGATTACTCTAGTCATCTCTTCACTTGACTGTTGCAATGACCTCTTCATCCACAGCCTTTCCCCCTCTAAGCCATGCTATGTACACACTGGTTTAGTTTAATCTTTCCTAAGTCTATCTTTGTCCATGTCACTCCTCTGCTGAAAACATTAATGGTTCTCCATTTCCAGCAGAAGTCTAAATTCCTTGGCCTGGCACTCAAAGCCCTTCAGAATTTTTCCCAGTCCTACACCTTTCATTAAACATCCCTTGATAAACTTTGTTGGACTGTATGCATTAAGTCAATTACTATTTCTTAGAAGACTCCAGCTCCCATGCCTCTGCCCATCCCTTACCCTGGCAAGTCTTTCATTTCTCCTCCTCTCTGCCTCCCAAAGTCTATCCATTTCTCAAGGGCTTGCTACCTCCTTGGCCATGAAGCAATTGGAAGCCACTCTAAATGCTCATAGGACTTTATCTGATTATCTGAAAAGATACTGATCAGCCTCTACCTTGTGTCAGAGTTATTAGCATATACCTCTCCCTCTCCTGCTGGCCTTTAAACTCCTTGAAATGTAAGATTAACATTTAATGCAGCTCTAGTCAAAGTGCTTTGTCTTGGAAAGAAGTTAGATTATCACTTTCCATCTGACAGTCAGAGACAAAAAATAAGGAAGGGGTAACCTTAGAATTGAGCCTTAAAGAATGAGAAAAAATTTGAATGTATGAAGACAGAAAAGTTCTGTTCATGAGAAGGGGAGGGGTCTTGGAATAAGGTGTAAATATTATTCATATCTATATCTAGATAGATAGATAGATAGATAGATAGATAGATATGAAGAAAAAGAGCTTTCCAGTCTGGTTAGGGCTTGGTGTGTCTGATAAAGTACCATCAGAATACCTTTTCCTTAAGAACAAATTTTTCACTTGCATAACTCTTATCTTAAGCACAAAACCTTGGCAAGCACCTCAGAGGAAGCATTTTGACTATGATCTGTAGACTATATTATGCTTCTTGTGCTTTTCAAGGTTGGCCAAGGGAAGGATTGAAGGGAGTAAAAATGGCCAGCACCTTCTGGCAATGTTGCCTAGTGGCCTGGCAGCCAAAGAATTACTGCAGCCTCCTCTATAGAGGGAACACTGAGTGAAGAAGAATAAACTCATCAATGAGAAGATGCCAAAAGATTTAAGAGGGCTTTAACTATGCCAAAATGATTCTATTATTAAGCTTATGCAACAGGACATGAATTTAACTTTTACATTGCTACACATTGTTCTGTAAATTGTCTTTGGTTACATTATGAAAAGGTTTTCATAAACATTTTTAAACATTTACCATGCTCTAAGATCATGTATGCTGCCTCACTGCATTTATGTTCCTTCTATTATTGCAAAGAAAAATTTTTTTTAAAAATTTCTAATCACTTAGAAAATTCCATTGAGGGAATTTTACCACATCTTCCTTCAACAAATACTTATTGCATGCTTCCTTTACACCATGTACTTATTCTAGCCACTGGAAATGCAGCAATGAACAAAACAGAAATTCCTGCTCTTCTGGGGTTTACATTCAAGTGTAGGCAGACAAGCAGTAAACAAAATTAATAAGTAAGGTATGTAGTTATTAGAAGGTGGTGAATGCTATGGTGAAAAGTAAAATAGGAAGTGGGGAGCAGATGCTGGGGATAGACAGGGTGGAAATGGAAAGAACAGCAATTCCAAACAGGATGATTAGGGAAGTCCATAGAGAGAAAGCGGCATTACAGGAAAAAAGATCTGAGAGCACTAAGCAAACTAGGTGATTATCACAGGGAAGAACATTCTGGACAGAGGGAACAGCAACTCTAAAAATCCTGAGATGGTAGAAAGTCAAATAGCATATGATATCACTTACCTGTGGAATTTTTTAAAAATGATACAAGTAAACTTATTTACAAAACAGAAACAGACAAATTTACAGTTACAAAAGGGGAAAATGGGGGAGGAATAAATTAGGAGTTTAGGATTAACAGATATATGCTACTATATATATAAAATAGGTAAATAGCAAGGACCTATAGCACAGGGAACTATATTTAATATCTTGTAATAACCTATAATGGAAAAGAATCTGGAAAAGTATAACTGAATCACTTTGCTATACACCTTAAACACTGTAAATCAACTATACTTCAATTTAAAAAGAGGGGAAGAAAATCCTGCAGTGGGAACAGGTAATTGAGGACGGGTGTGGCAGTCACTGTGACTGCTGCTGCCAGGGCGGATTTGAGGCAGTGGGAGGGACCCTCCTGGGACAGTGCAGGGAGTTACCATAGATAGGAGCCTACAGAGTTTAGACCAACGGGACTGAGGATGGAGGAACCACGGTATGATGATATGGAGTGACTCTCTCTATAAAATAAAAACCAAAGAGAAGAGCTGGCCTCACGAAGGAAGAAAGAGGGAATTCATAAAATGAAAGTCTGGCCTTCCTTCCAGGAGAGCCACAGCAATTGGGCAGCAAGTCAGCAACCATGGAAAGGGGTAGTAGCCCAGCGCTTCGAAGGCTGGAGACTTTGACTTCCACCATCCCACACTGGTTTCTCCCTACTACTGGTGGGCTCCGTGAAAATGACAAAAACCCAAACAAAACAGGGTTTTCTAAGAGTGCTATAGCTTTAATATGTAATCTGCATGCTTCATGTTTGGCATAGCAGGTTCTTTTTCCTCAGATAGCTTAATATTTCCCCAAAATTTTGCCGAGGGACAGAATGACAATTTGGGTTGGAAGTTTGTCGTTGCATATAGCAGATATTCCCAGAAATGCTGAGGGGAGAGGAATATTCCAATAAAAAGTGGTATACCTAATCTAGGAATCTAAGGGGCCCTGCAGGAGAGCTGTACCTGACCCAAGAAAAATATATTACACCATTTTAAACAGAACCTCAATTTAACAAATGCCTTTACGAGCAGTCGCTTTATTGAACAGTATTCTTCTAGTATGTTCTGATAAACAATAGATCACAAATTTAAACTTCATGTTTTAATCCCACTAGAAGCATTTAACTCTCATTAAATATTTTAAGATGAGAACAAAGACCAAATTATTAAATTCCATTAACAAGTGTTAAAGATAAGCTGCTAAAGCCCATTAAAATATATATGCTTGAATGCCCCTTCATTTCAAAAAGTTGGAAAACAAAAAATGAAAAACTTTGCCTCGCTAAAAATATCCATGAAAAATTGCAAATATGCATGGGGAACTTGTCACTTAATAATAGCCAGACAAAACCTTTCAAAATACCTGAAACCAATATAACAATAATTATTATTCACTTGAAAGTGCTAAGCTTAGCGTGACTTCTATATTTATGTGAGCTTTAGGTGATCACATTTGATTCTGTCTCATTTCACAGTAAAGCAATGTCATATATAATGATGTTATCAACCTCAGAAAAACATGTAACTGTTGTAACAGGATATCTTAATCCTACTAAATTAGTGGTTTGTCACTAATTTGCTACAGCACTAATTTTATCAAAGTACAAACACCGCGTATAGCAATCCACCTGCATTCACTGGGATTATATTCTAGGCCTTTTCTTCAACAACACTGCCACCTTCTGTTTAGTGTGGATTTACTTTTATTTCCTTGCCTTCAAGAGTTGGGAAATTTATTTTGGATTCATATATTCTTTTTCATTTCTTTGTTTTATTCTTTTTTTCTGAAGTATAGTTGATTAATAATATTATGTTAGTTTCAGGTACTCAACAAAGTGAGTCAGTGACTGGTTAGAATTCTTTAGGTTCTCTTCCAAACTGAAGAATACATAAACATTCTACAGATGAGGAAACTAAGGCCCCAAAATATTAAGTCACTTGCTCAATGTCCTACAGCCATTTTGCCCACATTAGAACTCACAAGGTATTGACTCTCTCTGATTCTCTTGCCATCAACATGTCTAATAAATTGAACAGAGTGGGAGACGTTTTATCAGCAGCTTAACAACAGTTTTCCCCAAGCATGGAATTTGCTTATTTACGTTACACAAAACTTGTAAGAAGCATTTCCTTTCAATTTTAAAAGATCTTCATTTGTTCAGTGTGTGGCCTCAAATTAAATTATTTTAGGCCAGAAAAGTAGGTGATTAACTAAAATTTTTCTTGTCCTTGCTTCCATTTTCTTCTCCTCAGTTACAGAATTTTTTGTCAAATAGAGAGCGACACCAGTGCTAATAGGAAGGTTCTAAAAAAACACCAGAGGTGAGTCTGGACAAGATGGGGGAGTACGACTCGAGCTCACCTCCTCTCACAAAAACACCAAAATTATACCTAACTGCCAAACAACCATCAACAAAATACACTGGAAACTACCAATGAAGATACCCTACATCCAAAGAAAAAGAAGCCACAATGATACAGTAGGAGGGGTGCTTTCATGACATAAGCAATTCCACACCTGCTGGATGGGAGAACCACAGACTGGAAAATAACTATATTACAGAGGCTTTCCCACGGGAGTGAGAGTTCCAAACATCAAGTTCCACAGCTTGGGAGTCTGGCATTGGGAGGACATCTGAAGGCCAGGGGGGTTTGTGTACTGGGTCCCAAGGAAAATCAGGGATCCATACCTGTGGGTCTTGGAGGGTCTTCCGGGAAAGCAGAGGGCTGATGTGGCTTGTTATGGGGGCAGGACATTGGAGACAGAGGTCCCAGGGAATAATCATTGGCTTGGGCTCCTCAGGAGGCTGCAATTTTGGAAAAACCAGGCCTCACCCATCAGAGCTGAGAAGCCCCAGGCCAAACAACAAATAGGATGGGAATACAGCCCCATTCACCAGCAAACAGAATGCCTAAAGACCTCCCAGGCACACAGCTGCTTCTAATCATACTCAGATACCAAGCCCTACCCACGAGAGGGACAAGACTCAACTCCAGCCACCAGTGGGCAGACACCAGCCCCTCCCATCAGAAAGCCTGCCACAAGCCCCTGTGTCAAGTTCACCCACCAAGGGGCACACACCAGGTGCAAGAGAGGCTAAAACTCTGCAGCCTGCAGAAAGGAAACGACAAATGCAGACAGCAAGACAAAATGAAAAGGCAGAGAAACATGTTCCAGATAAAAGAGCAAGACAAAACCCCAGAAGAATAACTAAGAGAACTGGAGATAAGCAACCTATAACAAAAAAAGACTAGAGTAATGAGAGTTAAGGATGATTCAAGATTTGGGGAAAAAAAAAAACTGGAGGCAAAGATCATGAAATTACAATAAATGTTTGACAATGAAGTAGAAGATTTAAAGAACAAACAAGCAAAAAATGAACAAAACAAGCAAAATGAAAAATTCACTAGAAGGAATCAACAGCAGAACACAAGAGGCAGAAGAACAAATAAGTGAGATGGAAAAGACTGGTGGAAATTACTGATGCAGAACAGACTAAAGAAAAAAGAATGAAAAAAAAATGAGAACAGTCTAAGAAAACTCTGGGACAACATTAAACATACCAACATTCGCATTATAGGAGTGCCAGAAGGAGAAGAGAGAGAAAGGGCCAGAGAAAATATTTGAAGAGATAATAGCCAAAAAAACAAGAAATATATCATATATACAAGTAATGAAACAAGAATTGCGTTGTTAAACTTTTTAAGTTTAGTAAGCCTGTAGATATGTTTCAGAGTAGGCCATTTTAAGCTTAACATGAACTTTTTAAGGTCATTTAAACTTTAAAATGACCTTTAAACTTTAAACTTAAAATTTAGCTCATTTTAAACTCTCATTTAAACTCTCAGTAATTTTTTAAGTTTTGTGCCACCTTAAATGTCTCATTTAGCTAAATATGATTAGCATATCTAGTGTAAAACCCACTTAGTCATTCTAACATATTATATAGGTACTGATATTTTAAGGATGTTTGTGTCTATGTTCATGAAGAATATTAATCAGTAGTCTCTTTTTCTTGTAATATATTCCAGTAACGTTGGCCTCATAAAATGAGTTTAGCCTCCTCTCCTATTTTCTCGGTGAGTTTTCATAAGGTTAAAAATATCTCCTTCTGGTATGTTTCATAAAATTCAGTAAAACTATCTGGACCTAAGCTTTCCTTTGATGCAAGGTCTCTATGAATTCAAGTTAATAGATATAGGTATAGGTCTATTCTGATTTTCTATTTATTTTTAGTTCATTTTGGTAATTGGTGTCTTTCAAGGATTTGTCCATTTAATCACAAGAACTGGCATAAAGTTGTTCATAAATATTTTCTATTATCATCTAAAAATCAATCAGATCTTTAGTTATATCCCCACTTCCAATCTTAACATCAGTGATTTATTTCACTTTTTCATGATTAGTCTGGTCAGAGGTTTACCAATTATATCAGGCTTTTCAAAAAACCAGCCTTTGATGTTTATTGATTTTAATCTAATGTTTGTCTTATTTTATGTCACTGATTTCTTCTCTTTATTATCTTCTTCCTTCTACTTACTTTGGGTTATTCTTTTCCTAGCTTCTAATGGTAGCAGCATAGATCACTGAATTTAAACCACTCATTTTCTATAACATAAGCATTTAGAAATAGAAATGGGAGTTCCCATAGTGGCTCAGTGGTTAACAAACCCAACTAGCATGCATGAGGACTCAGGTTAGATCCCTGACCTCGTTTAGTGGGCTGAGGATCCTGCATTCCCTTGAGCCGTGGTATTGGTCACAGACGAGGCTTGGACCCTGTGTTGCTGTGGCTGAGGCACAGGCCAGTGGCCACAGCTCTGATTGGACCCATAGCCTGAGAACCTTCACACGCCTCAGGTGCAGCCCTAAAAAAAAAAAAAAAAAAAAAAAAAAAATAGAAATGTATCTCCAAACCCCTGTTTTAGCTGAATTTCACAATTTTTGATAATACTGTATGTTCTTTAACATGCAGTTCTACTTTCTGATTTCCTTTGTTCTTTCTTCTTGGACCTAGGTGTTTTTTAGAGTATACTATCTCCTTTAAAAGTAGTTCAGAATGATTTTATAGTCAAATGATCTGTCTTAGAGAATGCCTTGTGTGCATTTGCAAAGAATATATGTATTCTGCTATTGTTTAGATGTGTGTTCTGTTAATGACATTTAGCTTACCAACCCAATATCCAAAGAATACATTTACTTTTTAAATCTGCTTCAGTAATTTTTAGAGCATTGGACTCACCCTGGAAGGTTACCATATCAGAGCTGAATACCACTGCCGAAGGCAATACATCAGTTTGAAAGCTAGAGAGCACATGACTTCCTATGGTCCCTTATTGTTCTGAAACTTAACAATTAAGCATAACACTAGAAAATGTAGAACCCTTTATTGAATGGTCATTGGAACTTTGTTCTAAAATAAAAGGTTAGGAAAAAGTAAATGGGAAAACTAATCATTATTCATACTTTTTACACAGTAGAATAAAACTGAACTGTACAAAGGTCAATGCATTTAGCCTTATGGGTTTAATTCTAATTAACCTAAGCTATGAAAAAAAAATTTAAGAGCCTTTGCTCCAAGACCAGTGGATTATGATGATACTTTGCTTCATTTTCCTAAATCCAATTGATCTTTAACTTCTTTATTTAGGCTACGATTTCTTACATAGTACACTCCATAAAATCTAGACTCTAAATAAAGATTTGAAATTGCTGAGCTGCTCTGAGATAGTACAGAAACTGAGCTAAGTACATCACTAGAAAAACACCTTCATTTCTTGAGCACAGCTTTACTCACTACCCTCCCCATTCTACTAACCAGCAATCATGGCAGGAGGGCCTAGAAACATTTGCAAATAATCAGACTCCTCTCCTTGTATTCAAAGTCAAGACTTTCCAGCATTCTTTAACAGTCCAGACGTCTAAAGCTGGTTACTTTTCCATCTCATCCTTTCTCACCAGTCCACACTAACTGTACCTGCTAGAATACTAAAATTATCACTACATATCTGAAGAAAAGACGGTCTCTTTGATAAGTGGTGCTAGGAAAACTGGACAGCTACATCCAAAAGGATGAAATTAGAACACTCCCTAACACCATACACAAAAATAAACTCAAAATAAACTCAAAAAAAATGTAAGACCAGATACTATAAAACTCTTAGAGGAAAACATAAGCTGAACACTCTCCCACATAAACCTCAGCAGTATCTTCTCAGATCCATCTCCTAGAGTAATGACAATAAAAACAAAAATAAACAAATGGGACCTAATTAAACTTAAAAGTTTTAGCATAGCAAAGGAAACCATAAGCCAAACAAAAAGAAAACCCACAGACTGGGAGAAAATATTTGCAAACAAAGCAACTGACAAGGGATTAATCTCCAAAATATACAAACACTTCCTGCAGCTCAATAACAAAACAAAACAAAAAAAACCAACCCCATCAAAAAATGGGCAGAAGATCTAAATAGACATTTCTCCAAAGGAGACATATAGATGGCCAAAAATTACATGAAAAGATGCTCAACATCACTAATTATCAGAGAAATGCAAATCAAAACTACTAAGGGGTACCTAACTTACACCAGCCAGAATGGCCATTATCAAAAAGTCTACAAATAATAAATACTGAAGAGGGTGTGGAGAAAAGGGAACCCTCCTACACTGTTGGTGGGAATGTACATTGGTGCAACAACAATGGAAAACAGTATGGATTGAGGTCCCTCAAAAAACTAAAAATAGAACTACTATATGATCCAGCAGTCCCATTCCTGGGCATCTATCCAGAGAAAACCATGATTCGAAAATATACATGCAACCATAACATTCACTGCAGCACTATTTATAATACCCAAGACATGGAAGCAACCTAAATGTCCATCAACAGAGGAATGGATAAAGAAGATGTGATACATATACAATGGAATACTACTCATCCAAAAAAAAGAATGAAATAATGCCATCTGCAGCAACAGGATGGACCCAGCAATTATCATACTAAGTGAAGTTAGTGAAAAATGAACATCATATGATGTCATTTGTATATTGAATCTAAAAGAGGATACAAATGAACTTATTTGTAGAACAGACACAGACTCATAGACTTTGAAAAATAGGGACAGGTGGTAGGGGTGGGAGAGATGAATTGGGGGTTTGAGATTGGTATATGCAAACTGAGGTACAGGAACAGCTGACCAATGGAGACCTGCTGTATAGCACAGAGAACTCTACCCAGTATTCTGTGATAATCTATGTGGAAAAGTCATCTGAGAGAGAATGGATATGTGTATACGTATGACTAGATCGCTTTGTTGTATAGCAGAAATTATTACAACCTGGTAAATTAATTATACTTCAATAAAACTTAAAAAAAATAAAATAAAATAAAAGGCTTCCTGTAATGGACTATAGGCCCGAAGAATAAATTAGGCAAACTTACAAAAAAAAAGGAAATAGTGAGGAGGAGAAGGCTATCAGAGAGGAGTCAGAGTAAAGCAGCAGCATGTCATCAAAAGATTATGAACTTTGAACATAAACAAAAGAATCATGCCTGGTTTGGAATTTGAGGTCTTTCACTTAGGAATTTTATGACATTGGACAGCATTTAAAACAATGTTCTTGTTGTAAAATGAGCATTATCAATGTTTCACAGATGCATAATGCATTCTGCATGGTACAAAGTATGTGACTAACAGCAATTGCCTTCTAATCACCCTCTAGCCCACCAGCCTGGTCCCCCAACTGGATATAATTTGTTGGTATTTAAGGACATCTCCATCCTCTAGTTGTCTTCCAGATTATGAAAGTAAATATCAGATACATCAGCTTTATTTCCCAAACAGACTTAGGCAATGTATTGTGACCTAAGTCTAAAGGCACTCAGTTTTCTTTTGCAGAATTACAATGAACCCCCGAAACCCTATAGTCTCCATTGCTTCCTCAACAGCCAATCAGATTGCTCACTGTGCATTTTAGACTTACTGTGGTATCATAGGTGACAGGAGTCAGTAAAAATTTAGGCAAGTGTACTTCATAATAGTAAGAATCGGAAAAGTTATTTACTCCTAAAACTTTAATCACATTATAATCAAATTATCTGCACACTAATGAGTCATTACTGAACTGAAATGTAAAAATATTCCAGATATTTGTCCTATGCAATCACCCCTACTTTCATTCCTTAGTACATAAAACATCTTTCTGGGAAGCTTTTACTGTCTAATAAATGAGGAAGACATTTTGACAATTAACTGCACATCAACAGGAATTGTGATTGGCTCTTACCAGAAACTTAAAGGGAAAAAAAAATACACAATAAATTTCCATAAGGTAATATGCAACAGCTTCTGGCCATCCATTATTTCACAGCTAGAAAAGAGAAACTTGCCTCTAAAATTCCAAGATTTCTCAGTATAGACATAATTGCTTTTTCTTAGGAATTTGTGTGTCCTAATTAAAAGAAGTAGTTTGAGGTAATTAAGAATTACTGTATCATGCCACAGAAAAATTCATCAACTTTCAAACTTAGAATACAATAAAATACACTCAATACCAAAATTCTGCTGAACATAATTAATTGTTTTCTGGATGTTTAAAAGCTTCAGAATCTCATGTTTCTAGGTCTTTTATACAAGCAGTGATCATTAGATCCTACATTAAGAAAGAATCAGAGCTTAGGGTTAACGGATGCAAACTATTGCTTTTGGAATGGACTAACAATGAAATCCTGCTGTGTAGCACTGAAAACTATGTCTAGATACTTACAACGGAGCACAACAATGGCAGAAAAAATTTGTGTATAGATGTATGTGTAACTGAGTTCCCATGCTGTATAGTGGGGGGGAAAAGCGTGTTGGGGGAAATAACAAAAAAAAAAAAAATTAAAAAAAAAAAAACAAAGAATCAGAAATTCTATAGCAATTCAACATCTGTATCATGGTGTCTGCCAGGTGAGCAGACCCTTCAATTGGAAACTTTGTTTTGGGGGTGTTTGTTTGTTTTTTACCTTTTTAGGGCCGCACCTGTGGCATATGGAGGTTCCCAGGCTAGGGGTCAAATTGGAGCCATAGCTCCCAGCCTACACCACAGCTACAGCAATACTAGATCCAAGTCACATCTGTGACCTACCCCTCAGCTCATGGCAATGCCGGATCCTTAACCCACTGAGCAGGGCCAGTGATTGAACCCACATCCTCAGGGATACTAGTCAGATTCATTTCCACTGAGCCACGATGGCAACTTCCTCTTAATTGTCTTGAAAAAACCTCTGCTGGAAATTTGTCATTGGTTTCTCCCTCATAAAAGATTAGTTCAGTGATAGTAATAAATTCTATTTTAATTACTAGTTTTCGGATTTCATTTTAAGAAGCATGTGCACTCTTCATATTCACTCTCAGGGGAAGAGTAAGTTAAATCCAGATATACAGAGTTTAGATTGAGAATCAAGCCTAAATTCTCCATGTAGGCCAAAGCCGGCTCCACAAAGAGAGGAATCCCAGGTACTACTGTTATAACCATTTTGAAAAATTCAGGTACTATAGGTCTTAGACTGCCAAGAAAAAAAATTAATTAAATTTGCATCAAGTTTTACACATAGTTGTATGCTGAGTTCACAAATCCCTAACTCCAGTATACAAAATAAAATTGGATAAATCTAATGAAATTCTATACAAGCACAATATCTAGATTACCAAATTTGAGAAATAAATAAACTAAATAGAGCAGAAATGCCAAGAGAGAAGAGGGAAGGAGGAGAAAGAATGAGCAGTGGAGAGAAGAAATTTTAGGGGTTAAAATTATGAATCACACAGTGAACGTGTAGTCCAACGTTGCAATAGATTCAGCTACGAAGAGAAACTAAAGTGGCATTTATGGTCATAGTACATCTAAGAACCTCTGACCCACAGTATGCTCTCCTCTAATTTTCATTGCAACTGGAGGTTTATGTTTTTGTTTTTGTTTCCAGAAGATTATCCTACTTCTCCAAGACAAGTGGTATTTTGTACTTAATCACCTCAAAGTTACACGTGGTTAGTTGTGAATAACTCAGATTCCGGCTCTGGCATGTCTTCGCTGATTCCTTCACACTGGCGTCCAAGGAGATGTCACTTACAGGCTTTGCCCAGCCCACCTCCATAACCATCATCACTACCCGATCTCAGAATGTAGTGCTCATAGCACTACTACACGACTGATAATGAAGAAACATTGGGATGTTGGACACCATGATAGAGTATTCACATTAGGGCTGAATAAGCTTTAACAGAACATAACCGCCACCCACTTTATGGTTATTATGAGGAAACACATCCTATGTCTTAGTTAAGAAGCTAACATTTCAACTTTTGGAAGGTACAAGTTGGGAACTGCACACACACATGTGCATTTCTGTGTAACACATAAGAAAGACATCAAGATTTTACCTGAGAACATAGTTGGCAGAGCTTTTAAAAAATTTAAGAGGGACAAAGTTAATGTTTTTAGTGTCTCTTCACTCAGGAATATTGCATTAACACCTCTGTTTTGAGAAGTCAAAGATTTTACTGAGGCTTGAGAAATGCTGTTTTTATACATTGCCTAAAGGTGAGTCCAAAAAGAAAAGTGCCGAGTGTTCATGTCATTTTAAGTGTTTAAAGTTTTTGGAATCTATTATAAAGTTTAAATGACAGGGTAAATAAATTTTTTAATGGTAAGAGAGAGGAAAACTGAATTCACATTTGGGGAGTCTATTAAATTAAAGTGACTTTTAGCACACTCTGCATTCTCCTTGCTTGAAAGAGAAATAATAATTCAAAGACCAGCCTTTTTTTATTCCTCTAAGAGGCATAAAGAACAATGATTGAAATGACTTTGAGAAAAGAAAAAGAACTGACAGCCAGCAGGGAAAATGGATACTGCTGTGAAGAAAGGACTTAGGAGGGAAAAAATATATCATGGGTAAAGGATGTAAAAGCATGGTGGAAAATGGAGAAACAAGCACAGAAGAAAGGGTGGGTTGGGGGAATCAGAAAAACTACAAAAGTTTCACATTCAAAATATAAAATATAATGGGTACACAGTGTTGGCCAGAAATAAACTCTCAAAAGGGGGGAGCATTTCCAGTGCCCATAAAATATGTTCATATTATAAAATTTTATTTTAGTAGTCTACTCATTACTTCCAAATCTAGTATCATAATTAAATAGTTAAATGTGCAATATTTATCACTTAATATTAATAGCTCCAAGTTCCATTTCATTAAGGAAAAATAATTAAATTGGTAAAAAGTCTGGACTTCAAGAAAACACATTTGTCTCCTTTTTCCATGGCATTGCAAGAATTCTTCGGTGAGCAAATCAAGCCTTGAAAGTTTCTTTCCAAACTTCTTTACTGAACATTACAGTCAGTTCCCAACTAAAAATTTGGAGGTTAATTAGCTGCCCTCAGGGAATACACACCTCTCCTGTTTTCATGAAGTAACAAGCTGAGAACATAAATATCAGGCACAAGTTTTGTAAAATATAATCTTCACTAATCCCGTTTTCTGTACTAAAAAGAATCTCAAAATTCAGCCCAACAATTAATCTTGTAGTAATTGTAAAAAACGTGTATTTCCACTAAAATGGTCTCTTTTTTTCCATCAAAACCTTGCAGTGCAGGTACCTATTTGCAGCATTAAACATCATCAGACTGCATAAATCTCAAGAAGCATCACTGACTTTGGGACCCATAAGAACAGTGTCCCCTGGAGTTGTGCAGTGTATAGGCTTTGAGACAGTACATGAGAACCTTAACAGTATTTATATTTTACATAGTCAATTTTTCTAGAGGCTTATATCATGAACTGCAGTTTCCAAAGGGGACAGCAATAAAATGTATCACTTATTTCTCAGTCTTTGTCATCCTTTCTTTCCCAGTAAGAGCTTTGAAAAGGACACCACCTTTCCTCCAGACATATTTAGTGTATCTTTTTTTTTTTTTTTAGGGCCACGCCTGCAGCATATGGAGGTTCCCAGGCTAGGCGTTGAATCAGAGCTGCAGCTGCCAGCCTACACCACAGCCACAGTGACACAGGATCCAAACCACTTCTGCGACCTACACCACAACTCACAGCAACACCACATCCTTAACGCATACCCTCTGAGGGTAGCCACAGAGACGTGTATCCAATGTTCTTTATATTATTTATAAGAGCAAAATATTGAAAATAACCCATATGCCTACTAACAGAAGACTAGATTTTAAAATGCTATGTGGTTAAAGTGGAGTAATATTTTTGTCACATTAGCTTTTATGTTTTTCTGTACATGTGCAGTATTTTCATTTTTTATAACCAGCAGAGGGGGTAACTAGAGGAGTTATATTTGAAAAAGCAAGTACTTCTGGACATTTCAAATCTATGAGCTAGGCTAGAAAACTGCTAGAAGAAATCATTACACAATAAATTCACAAATACCTAGAAGGCATCAAGATGCATGATCTGTAAGGAACAGTTCTCATCTGACTCACCTAATTTTGTAACATGAAAGAATAAGAGATCTGGTGGATCCAAAGGAAGAGATAAATGCAGTGTCCAAACTTTAGCAAGAATTCTTATCCTATACCATATGGTATTCCCATTTATTAAAAAAAAAATTCTGGGCTGGAGGAGAAAATTTGAAACAAAAGTGGGGATAGCATATTTTAGAACTAGACTTGAGCCAATAGGATAAAATTACACAGCACACAGGAAGATGGATAACCCTTCTTCCTCAAAGACCATGAACAACCTTTGAGAGCAAAATTAGGGGCAATCCTAGGTTCTCATGTCTAAAGACCATAAAGGGAGTTCCCTGGTGATCCAGTAGTTAGGACTCAGCACTTTCATACACTGCAGCCCGGGTTCACTCTCTGGGAACTATGAGCCCACATCGAGCCACCGCCCCACTCTCCCCAAAAAGCCTTCAATGTGCAGCTGACATCTATCTACCAGGGAGTGAGAACTACGTCATGTAGAGATATACTTATTAAATTTTTAAAGTCAAAACCATTCTAATATTTTGAGAAGATACCAAAAAAGGAGTAACATCTGAGGAAGAGAAACTGATATTCTATACATAAAAGATGAAAGATAACTGAAGCTCTAACAAGCCCCGCCCGGGGCCCTGAGCCGCCGGCTGGGGTGAAGGCCCTTGGCCCCGGGTCCCTCTCCGCCACCTCTGACTGCCTTTTCCACGCAGCTCGGCCGCTACTCCGCCCTGTTCCTCGGTGTGGCCTGTGGAGCCAAGCGCTACAATTACCTGAAACCCCGGGCAGAAGAGGAGAGGAGGATAGCAGCTGGGGAGAAAAAGAAGCAGGATGAGCTGAAACTCATTGAGCAAGGACTGGCATATTAAAGTGAGCCTCCCTTTCTCCAGAGCAGCGTGGACGTGGACAAATAAAGCTTTCTGTGCTATGTGAAAAAAAAAAAAAAAAAAAAAAAAAAAAAGCTCTAACTAGAAGCACAGTTCATAGTTCTTCACAAGAGAAACAACTTTGGCAAAGAAAGTGGTGATTTTTCCACCAAGCAGTTAATTTGATGAGAAACACAGGATGACGATGGCAGCCGTGTCTCCACAGCTGCATCACCCTGCGGTCGGATGAGGCAGCTCCACCCTCAGGGACCAACTGTGTGGGCGAATGGCAGGAGGGTCTCATGGGTGGGGATGGGTCAAATCAATAGAGAGATCGGCCTGGACAGCAAATGACTTTTAAATATCATGTCATTGTGATCAAAAAATCAATTGCCATAATGGGATTCAGAAATAGGGACCCTGCCCTGAGGGTGAGCCCCATTGTTCTCCATCTAGGCTCGCTTAAAAGAAATGTGGGGACAGGGAGACAGGCGAGGAGATTCTTCACAATCAGCAAGCTGTTATTAAAGCATGTCTATGAGAAAAGAAATGCTGCGATTCACATTAAGAGAGAATTTTTAGCTGGTCATTTCGCATCCATGAAAGGCCTTACTCAGAATGTGGTTCCTGGCTGTTCTTCATTTTAGGGAAAAAAATAATGAGGGTTTAAGACATGCAACATGAAATAGATCAAAAATTAAAAATAACTCTGGGAGTCCCCACTGTGGCTCAACGGGTTAAGAACCTGACATAGTGTCCATGAGGATGCAGGTTCAATCCCTGGCCTCACGCAGTAGGTTAAGGATCTGGTGGTGCCACAAGCTGCAGCGCAGGTCACAGACGCAGCTTGGATCCTATGTTGCTGTGGCTGTGGCGCAGGCTGGCAGCTGTAGCTCCGATTCAACCCTGGAATCTTCCATGTGCCATGGGTGCAGCCCTAAAATTAAAAATAAAAATAAAAAATTAACTTTCTGACAGAGCAGCTGAAAAACTTGAGAAAGGATCTGTATGAGAAGTTGAAAAAGTTCCTTATAAGGAGGAATTCTTTCATAAAATGTATTCTATTCTGCTCTGGATAATCCCCTCAAGATTTCTCTCAGTCCTGAAATAAGAATATTTCTAGAACAACATTCCCCCCCATGAAAAATTATGAAAAATTCTTTGAGGAAATATTTTAAGAGAAAAAAGTCATTATAAATTAAGTACTTGGCAAGGTAAACTTTGACTTGTGCAATGAAAGTGTTTTACCTTAAATTATACACCCACATCTTAAAAGATCAGCATTAATGCTTTTATAACAGCTAATGCTTCACAGAAAAACATATAATTTCAGAAACCATCTGCCCACGGGTCTTATTTTCTTTGTTACTTCCTTCTGTTTTCTTAACCACGTTGTTAATATTTGCATAACAGCAGGACCTTACTTTCATGAAAGCACAGATATTCAAGCAATGTTTATGATATTACACAATTGTTGAAATTACAATGAACAAAAACCACCCGTGTCTCGGAGGAGTTTGCATGCTGAAAGGTTGAGCATTCTCAGAATAAGCCATCTGTGTGTATTTGACCTTCTCTATTCTCTAACATCTTCCCTTTATCTGATGAATGGGCTCAACTTGTCCCCTTTCAGGGTGCAGAGGCAAACAGGACAGATAGGGGAGAGGGGTGTGTGTGCAGAGGCTGTGATAGTGCCTCTCTGCGTGACTCCCACCTCCTCTCTTCAAGGAATCAGGGCAGGTCACTGCAGCACACATACACTCCAACTGCAGTGAGGGGGTTCTCCCAGCTGGGACTGGGGCAGAGCATAGCACCTCCTGATGTCATAGATCAAGAATAGGAGTTCCCACTGTGGCTCAGCAGAAATGAATCTGACTAGCATCCATGAGGACGCAGGTTTGATCCCTGGCCTCGCTCAGTGGGTTAAGGATCTGGCATTGCCGTGAGCTGTGGTGTAGGTGGCAGATGTGACTCGAATCTGGCGTGGCTGTGGCGTAGGCCGGCAGCTACAGCTGCAATTCGACCCCTAGCCTGGGAACTTCCATATGACTCAGGTATGGCCCTAAAAAGACAATCAATTAATCATTCAATCAATAAATGCAAGTGGGAAAAGCGCTTCAAGAACAGGACTTCATGTATCTTTTCTAACCTGAAGAGTCAAAAAAAACAAGACACAATTTCATCTTTCAGTGAAACAGAAAACACTGACAACACCTAGGAAGGGAGCCCTGACCAGCTTCTCTCCATTTCCTCCTGCCAAGGCTGAGCCGGGCTGAAGAACTGCTGTGTGGGACAGTGGGACTGAGGGAGAAAAGCCTGTATCACTTAGATTTCCTCAGCTGTCAGCGACAGAAGCCAATGCTAGCTAGCCTTGGGGGGGGGGGGGGACTGAATGTTTTATCATAGCATGAAGTTACTCCTAGAATTAAAGAAAAAGCAGGGGGAAAGAAAGATATTTTGAGAAAATGCTAGAATCCGGGCAGCTCTAAGAATTTAGGAACAAAGAGACAATTCCCTCATGGCCACCAGGACCACCACTGCTCTACCATGAGGAAGGTGTTTCAGTCCCACTCAGCTGTCCTGGGTCACTCAGGACAAAATTCACATCAAGAAGGAAGAGCTCTGACTTGAATTCAGGCTCATCGCTCCCTTGGAGAGCAGCTGAGTGGGGCAGGTCCCATGACACTGAGTTACCCTATGATAAGTTCAGCCCCGCTAGCCTGGGAACCTCCATATGCCGCAGGTGTGGTCCTAAAAAAAAGAAAAAAAAAAAAAAACTGTGTTACTGGGTCATTGTTTATATGTAACTGCAGATGTCAGCACTACACTCATTCATGGTGCCTTGGTTTCAAGTGGCTCCTACCACAAACAGACCACCCCACGTTTATTTTTTCTGGCTCCTGTTTCTTCATAGGAAGTGAGTAGAGATGGCTGTCTACACACAGATACACAGGTATTTACACATTCACCTACCTGACACCCGGCATGTTTCTACACCTGAGATGGAAACTCTATCCATGCAGCATATTTATAAATGATTCACTGAGTAATTTACATCTCCTTTCCCCTTTTTGAGCATAAAGAGCATGAAGCAAAGGGGGAGGAGGAAGAAAAGCACCCCAGGATTGGCAAAAAGCTAAAAATAGCAAGGGCTAAAAATAACAAGGAAAAATTGGAAGAGAAAAATAATTTAAAGCGTGGTTCAAAGAGAACACAATTTTTCAACACCAGAGGAAAGACACATTTCTTCCTTAGGTTTCCAAATCTGCAGTAAGCAGCCAAGCAAATGTGAAGACCTGGACCTCAGCTTATAGGAGCTGCGACTGCAGGGAAACCTGGGCAGACGACCACCTAGGGAGTCTACTCTGAAACAGGAAAAGAGGTATTTTTCACAAAACTTTCATACCTTCCAATAGCTATAACCACCCAAGAAGGCCAACAAATGGTTAATATGGAGAACCTGGATCTAAATGAAAAAATTAGAATTTCTTGTCTAGCCTTCAGATATTCTCACTGCCTATTAATGTATATCAAATTCTAGTGCAATTTTTTAAGAATAACCTGCCTCACTCTTCTCTAAGCCTAATCACAGAAAATCCATAACATACATGCTTTACATCCCACATTCTAACACAGCCAGGCACTTCAAGTCAGAAATGTCTCAAAATTGTGCCCCAAAGATACCAGCTATTTTTGGTTTGGAAGAAGCTATGAAACACTCTATTTCCCCACCACCAGCCCCTCAACTGTCATGGATTAAAAACAGCCCCCAAGCATGAGAGCTGCTGTGGGAGGGATGACAGGCGTTACCCCTCCCTTTCTAGATGATGCTATTGATTAGCTATAGGAAGAACAGGAGGTGCAGGGGTTGCTTGAGCTAGGGTGTAACTTATCCCTAATTGAGGAGACAAGCTTTGTGAAACCAAAATGGGCAATGTGTGTTCTTTAATTCACAGTAAGTATTTGCCTAGACAATGTTCTATTTCTCTAGAACCTCCTTTACTCCTGAAAAATTTTTTCTGGAGGTTGGTCTTCTGCTTCCTAATGCTGGGTTGAGTTAGACAAATCTAATGAAGAATATAGCTTCCAAATGCAGGACTTGGCTTTAACTGAATTAATAGGCAGAAATAATATATTGCACAGAAATCTATTGCTTTCCAGTTTTTTTTTTTGCTTTTATAATTTTGTGTTTTCTTTTTATTGTAATAAAATATGTGTGAGATTTGTCATTTTAATCATTTTAAAGTGTATAACTCAATGGCACTAATTGTAATACACAATGTACAATCGTCACATCTACTTTCAAAAATTTTTTCATCATCTGAAACAGAAACTCTGTACATATTAAACTATAACTCCCCATTTCCCCTTCCCCTCAGCCCTTGCTGTCTAATCTACTTTCCATGAATTTTCATACTCTAAGTATGTCATATAAGTGTATCACGTAATATCTGCCCTTTTGTGTGTGGCTTAATTCATTTTGGATGTTTTCAAGGTTCATTCAGTTGCAGCATTTATCATTTATCCATTCCTTGTTACAGCTACATAATATTCTATTTTATAAATACATCACATTTTGTTTAACCTTTCATCTGGTGATGAACATCTGTCTTGGTTTCCACCTTTTTGGCTATTATAAATAATGCTTCAAAAAAAATTGGCATTCAACTACCTGTTTGAGTCCCTATTTTCAGTTTTTCTGGGATCATACCTAGTAGTAGAAAGGCTGACTTATGGTAATTCTGTTTAACTTTTCAAGGGACCACCAAACTGTTTCCCACAGTGACTGCACCATTTTACACCCTACCATCATTTTTTTCCTTCTCTACGCAACTTTTCCTTAAGCCTCCAAATAGACAAAAAAGAAGGGAGGAATAACAGAGTGGCCTGTATCACAAGGAGCCAGCTTCTGTCATCTTTCATCTTGCCAAGCTATCCTGCTGACTTTTATAAATGGATTGTGAAGTGGTTCTCATTTTAACACTTGGTTTTATTTTTTTTTCCTATTACACAGAGTCGTGTAATTAAGTACATATTTCTCCTTCTGGTTCACTAGCCCATATTATTTCCATTTCCCATGACAGGGCTGTGGGAAACCATTACTTTGGTTGGATGAAAGGCAACATGCCCAAGACCTATTATTAGCTACCCTACATGTAGGCTGGAAGTTGTTCTCTGTTCCCCTAAATACCCAGATCCTTCCACCTCACCAGGCTGTGGTTACACTTTCCAGTTTTTTTCCTCCTTTAACAAGTTTTCCCATGTCATTTCCCAGAGCAATTGCAGGCAGCTCTTCCTGATCCTGGCAGATTGATTGTCTCATTTAGTGGTGTGGTTTTGCTTTGCCTATAAAAAGAATTTCTTCTGCATTAATCTTTCGTGGAAAAGTTTCAGGAAGAACTCCACTAAGTATACAATTTAATGGCTTCTAGGCACGTGAACTGCACAGGATTGCAACCCAAAGGACCACTGGTGGCTTTTTTGAAAACCGCACTCTCTTCATCTTTTGGGCCCAAGCAGGGGGGTTTCAACTGGTTGATGCATTAGGGCACATCAATCAAGGGCACATTCTCAATGTGCGATCAAAAGAAGACTGTCTTCTCACACTGCCAACCTAGTTAGGGGGCAGAGAGGAAGTGCAAACAAAGGGTTATTACTGAGTAACTAGCAGGGCCAGGACTAGGATGGGATGAGTAATACACTCTCCGTTGGTGGAAAATGGAATGGGTTGCAAAAGTCTCAGTAATCAAGAGCAATACATTTTGATGCAACTTTTTTAAAAATAGAAATTAATGCAAAATATACATGATAAATGATATATATTAAAACTTTTTTGCATTTTGATGATTCTTTTTTAATGATTTTTATTTTCCCATTATAGCTGGTTTATAGTGTTCTGTCAATTTTCTACTTACAGCAAAATGACCCAGTCACACATACATACATACATTCTTTCTTTCACATTATCCTCCATCATGCTCCATCATAAGTGACTAGATATAGTTAAATAAAGATATCACTGATTTTTCCTTTTTCCCTGGTTCTAACATGGTTCAGCACAGTACCAGTGGCTAGAAAGGCTTTTATTATGACACAAAAAAAGTAGAATCATTGTAACATTTTTATGGTTCTGTTATTCTACATCCTCATCTCTCTCCCATGGAATCACTCACACAAAGCCCTGGGCAAAACCGTGGACCAAGTAAAGCTTATCCTCAGTGACTTCCATTTTCTTTTCTTTCCCTACCCCCACATCAGAAACCTAGCAATCTCATGCCGTTCCCTGACTTTTGAGGCCCTTCACTTGAGCACCTTAGCTAGACCTACTGCCCCTCAAACAGGTCACACTCTGCATTTCTCCTAGCGTTGGTATAGCTACACAAAACAAAGAGAGTCTTCCCCAAAGGGGGGGGGGGGAACAGTCTGGCATCAAAAAGACTTAAGGAGTTCCCATGGTAGCTCAGCAGGTTGAGGACCCAAATTTGTCTGAGGATTCAGGTTTGATTCCAGGCATCACTCAAGGGGTTATGGATCCAGTGTTGCCATGGCTGTGGTGTAGGCCTGCAGCTGCAATCAATCCCTGTCCAAGGAACTTCCATATGCCACAGGTGCAGCCATAAAAAAAAGAAAAAAAGAAAACCAAAACCAGACATAACAAAAACAAACAACAACAACAAAAAAAAAACCCATTCAATGCAGTATCATCACAAGATCATGATTTAGAGGTTACAGGCTCAACCATTTAGGTTATACCTTCAAGAAATATTCCTAGCTATGATGTTAAAAAAAAAAAAAAGGCTACGATTACTGAGATATAAATTAGTCTTATTTAAAGGCATATAATTTCAGAATGAGACTATAGAGATCCACCAAACCAATTCCATTCATTTTACTAAAAAAGTGATAGGCCCAAAAGGTTAAAAATGGTTTGTGCAACAAATTATACTAGAGACATAGAAGCCAGATCTACTTGCTTACAAAATTGACAAGAGCTTAATCTCTACTCCATGGCTTTGACATTTGTAGAAGAACATTTTTAAAATTTCCAAAATCCTTAAGACATGAAGCTACTCAATTTCCTTCTTAGAGTATATTGCACAATCACCATCATTAATGACTTCAGACATTTATCCAGGGATGGTTTTGTGCCTGGGGGACTGTGTTAAAAACTTTAAGTCTTGGTGTAGTAGGTAAAATTTCAAATAATCTTTTAATAACTAAAAGCAGAGTACTTATGGAGGAAAAAAAAAATGGGCCAATGCAGATGGGGAGATTGAGCAAAATAAGCAGTCTGTAAGTTTGTTACCACAAAAAAAAAAAAAAAAAAATTTAAAGACCCAGCATTTAAGTGGATCACAAAATTTGTCAGAAAACTTTTTCAAATATCTTAGTGTTCAGGGAATCTTCAAAGTTTGGCCCAGGAAAGCAAATGGATTTTCTAACAAATACATCCCTTGTACCAAAAGATGTCACAGCATTAGACACCTCTTCCTTCTAAGCAGTTTCTCATCATTCTCTAAAGTGAGATATAAAGTTCACTCTAAAGTGAGATATAAAATATATTTACATATTTTACACATATCAAAGTCAAATATAAAACAAACACCAACCATTAGCTGGAAAAAGTATGTCACTGCACTTCAGTATTATAAACAATTGGGGGGGGGTAGTTGGGAGAGTCTGAGCAGACTCAATCCCCTATGGCAAAAAAAATGTATTTATGGATTAGGAGATGGGGAGTAGGCATGATTCTTATTTTCCTGAGATTCTTTTTTTGAAAATGAGTACTTGAAACCAATACATTTTGAGTTTTCTTTCTTACTATAATACTGATGATTTTTTTTCTCCATTCGAGTGGTTGCCTGTTTTCTGTAAACTGTCACAAGCTTAAAGACTACACTTTTCTTTGACCGTCAGAAGTTTCTACCACCTTTAAAAAGTCTTTAAAATAGGAGTTACCATTGTGGCTCAGCAGAAATGAACCTGACTAGTATCCTAAGGATGCGGGTTTGGCCTCACTCAGTGGGTTAAGGATCTGATGTTGCAGTGAGCTGTGATGTAGGTTGCAGACAAGGCTCATATCCTGCATTGCTGCAGCTGTGGCTATAGCTGTAGCCAGCAGCTGCAGCTCCAATTCAACCTCTAGCCTGGGAATTTCCCTATGTCACCGGTACAGCCCTAAAAAAAAGTTTTTAAAATATTTAATTCCTGGCCCAGGAATTTCCGTATGTCATGGGCACGGCCAAAACAAAACAAAAATACACAATTAGAAATACACACTTTTTATATCACTGCCCCAAATTATATTTCTAAATTTAACATAATGATCATAATAATTGTTGTTGTCTCAAGTGGTGTATAATAAACTAACACAATGACAAGATCTGTGGATAAATCTAAAACAAGTGACGCATACATTGAACCTCACCCCCCCAACTCCCGCCCCTACACCCACACCTTCACACCCCCACCCCAAATTTACAAGACATCATTTTTCCACCATGTTGTTCCACTGTATTTTCAAAATCCAAGCAAGTTCTACACTTTTTATATAGAATTCAGCCAATGAATTACAAAGTAATTATCGTCATCAGACACTTTATTTTACAACTTCATGAAGCACATTTTTCCTAAATGTTGTTCTGGCTTCAACCTAGTAGTTTCCTGGGTAGTAATTTTGTCTCTGTTTCCTCAAGTGCAATCAAACATTATTACTGCTTCTCCACGTCCAGTTTCCACATTCTTACTAGAAAGATGACAATGCCACATAAATGCCACATAACGGGACCATCCATCACTAAATTAGTGTTTGAAGGAATAAATAGAGAATATGACATACCGGCTTCAAAATGTCACATTACGCTTGAAAATACAGTTTATCATTCCACTTGGCTTTCAAATATTTGATTTTTACTTGGCGGGCAGGTATTTCTAATCAATTTTATTGATAAACACTAGGCAGGTGGTGAGGTGGAACTAAATGTAATATAGCTACATGCAAAATGGTGCTTCAAAGACGAAGTACCTGAGATGTTAACGCAAAATTGCTTCACATTTCATTGCTCATTTAAAGCAAAAATGTTCAAAGACGGCTCAATGATTTCCTTCACGATCAGCATTCTATAAATTATACTCCAATAAACAGAAATTTTGAGCTCACTTGGCAAGTATGCTTTAACTGAACGAAAAGCACTGTATAAACCTACAAAGAAAATCAGTTTTTAATAACATGGCTGTCATGCTGATTCTTATTCAGACAAAATGTTCCTGAAAGTTTCTTTCCATATACTTAGTTCAGAAATTAAATACTGGAGGGAGTTCCCATTGTGGCTCAGTGGACTAAGACTCTGACTAGTATCCATGAGGACGTAGGTTCGATCCCTGGCCTTGCTCAGTGGGTTAAGGATCCAGGTTAACCAGCCATGAGCTGTGGTGTAGGTCACAGATGTGGCCTGGATCCCGCATTGCTGTGGATGCGGTATAGGCTGGCAGCTGCAATGCTGATTCAACCCCTAGCCTAGGAACTTCCATATGCTGCAGATATGGCCCTAAAAAGACCAAAAAAAAAAAGAATAAATAAATAATGGACCACTTTTGTGGTCTCTTCTGATGATATTTTGGCATGCTTATATATAAAATTAAATATTTCAAATAAAAACATGTAAACGCTTGGACATAAGGGATTTTAGTTTTTCAGTCTTTGAATAAAGTATATTGTGAATATACTGGTCTCCATTTTGACCAAGATGAAGAAATACTGTGTGAGTTGGAATTACTAACAATCTTGGAATGATAATGAAAGCCAAGAAGAGACATCAGGATATTTATCCTAGACTTTTTAAAATGTATTAATTGTACTCTCCTATTTCCTTCAGAAAATAATTCATGGTGAGTTAGATAAGACCTTACCTAACAAATGTCCCAAAACTAAGTAAAATGACAGGATGATGACATTACGGCCTATTTAAAGTTTTACTCCACTCTCCGGAAACTTGTCCATGAGAACCCACCCCCTTGGTTACATCTGACCCAACAGCCACCACCTGCAGACTTGCGTGCGACTTATACGAAGATTTGAATTAAGACCTCCGGCCACTGGAGATGGTTTGTCCAAGAAAGACACTGATTCACCCAATCAGATCTTTCTCAGGAATCTCAATGTGGGACATAAACAAAGTGTAGATAACTGACCGTGAGGGCAAAACCCAAGAGACGATATTAAGCTAAACTACAGAGCAGTGAAAGTTACATGTTAGCAATTCAAATAATTGCATTTAATGCCAAAAATGATTCTATTTACTCACATCAGCCCCCACAAGAGACAATTTTGCCATCTTTTTCTAGCGTATTTTGGAAAATCAAGTTTTTCTCATGCCTGTGTCTTACTCCTCACTGTCTCCGGCTTCTCGGCATTTTTCTCAGTTCACTAAGGATTTCCGCTTATTTTCTACCACCCCAGACCAGAAGCCCCTTCGCCTTCATTCCACCAAACACCCTTAACCAAAGATCATTGTGTATAGCATGTATTTACTGAAAACTGAGAAAAACAGATGGTAGTTAACATTGTAAACAAGTTCAATCTGAATGTTAAGTACCAGATTCTCTAGTAATTCATTGGCTGTTTCCCACCACAGGTAATTTTATTGGCCGCTTCCCTACCTAAGCCCTGTCTTTCCTCCACTCCACAGAGAGGCCTTTCTCTTCAGGGTCATGTGCAGAAGGATGCAAGGCAGGTGAAGTGAGGGAAGGAAAGCTAGTCTAGGAAAAGCTTTCACTTTCACAAAAACATTTCCCTCTAAACGGTTGGCTTTGTCAGTCTTTCACTTCCCCCATTTTTTTCTCATTCTTAAAGCTACTGTTAAAAACCATTTATATGTGCATATGTGAGTGATATGAATGGTAACCTCATTCTCCAGTAAGTATGGGATGGTGACCACCAAACAACCAGAGAGTGTCTTTTCCTTCACAATGAGATAGCTGGTCTGCAGTTCCAGCTTCTGGTGGCAAGCAAGATGCCAGCCCAGTGCTGCTACAGCTTCTGACTTTTCAAGAGAAGCCAGAAATCCAGTGTGTAAAAAATGTTTGTAATTTTAAAAAGTCTGGTTACTACTTTGATTTTTTAAATGTACTATGTAAGCCAAATAAAACTCAAAGGCAGTACCAAATCCAGCCACAAGAAGACGCTGTATTTCACCTCATATTCCAAGGGTCCTTTCAACCATCTGAGTTGCCAAGGGATAAGTCTAAAATCCCTATTTTAAATATTAACATAACACAGTTTGAAGTAGCTTAAGAAAGGAGTACTTACTAAATGGGTCTTTTGTGTCCCAAGCAAATGTGGCTGGTCTTGTAAAATTGGGCCCAGGGACACAAATACCATTAGAACTTTCTGAATGTAGGGGCTACTTTTCTCTGTGCAGCTAATCTCTCTGTCTCCCTCTCTCTCTTCCACTCTTGGTTGCTTGTACTCATGACTTCTGCCTACGTGGCTGCAGCCATGAACAACTCCCAACTTTTTAATTTTACAAAATTAAACTCCTAAACTCCCTCTTTCTCAGTTTCCAAGTTCCCAGGGAAGGATCCTGACTGTTTCAGCATGTGTCGAGTGACCAGCCCTGAACCAATCAAATGGATCAAAGTGAGGTCTCATTCAAGTGACATGTAATGAGAGGAAGCAGAAATGGTAGAGAACATTGCACAGGGGATAAAAAAAAAAAAGAAGTAGAAAAATAGGTGTCACTGCAAAAACCTACACCCATTAACCTTTAGATAATAGCACAATGAAGCCCATAATTAAGTGCTCAGATGTGTGACACAAACAAGTTAAACTAGAGGACTTAGAAAAGATTAAATGTAGCCTGAAGTTAGTAGAGGAAAGCTTTCTTAAGGAGTGATACGAGTTGCAATCAAAAAGGAGGTATCAGGGTTCCTGCTGTGGCTCAGCAAAAATGAATCTGACTAGCATTCATGAGGACTCAGGTTCAATTCCTGGCCCTGCTCAATGGGCTAAGGATCCAGTGTTGCTGTGAGCTGTGGTGTAGGTAGAAGATGCGGCTCAGATCTGGCGTTGCTGTGTCTGTGGCGTAGGCCAGTGGCTACAGCTCCGATTTGACCCCTACCCTGGGAACCGCCATATGCCTCAGGTGGAGGCCCTAAAAAGACCCCCCCCCCAAAAAAAAGGAGATATCAAATTATCCAACAAAACTTTGTCAGGGATCTGTGCTGTGTGAGGGGCTATACAAGAAACCAAGGACCAAAGACGACCATGATGTGTCAGGGAATACTATGATCACTCTGACTGAACTGTACTAGGCTGAACAATTGCTCCAAGAATATTAACAGACTTCTGTCAACACCGAGGGCCATTTCCGGTTGCATTTTATAGAATGTTATACACAACTCTGACTCAAACATTTTATCAACTTGAATGAAAGCATTTAAAGTATGCTTACAAAATCTGCTGAGAATACAAATTTGAGAAAGTTGAATAAATCAAAAATCCTTCAAAATATTAAATACAGATCAAAACTAGGACAATAAAATGTAATAGGAACCATGAAGTACAGCACTAAAGAGAAAAGTAAAAACTGGTTTATGGTTCAGAATGTGGCAGATCTGGCAGTCTTGCTAAAAAGCAACCTTCTAATAAGGCAGTAACATATCAGATGCAATTTTTAGCAGAATGCATAGGATTATTGTGTCTAGAACCTGAGTGTTATTAGTGTTGCTACTGGATCTGATTACATCTAGATGATTCAATTCAGCTGTGGATTCTACATTTGAGAAAAGCATTGACAAATTTCTAAGGAAGAGGGTTAGAAAGTGGAAAGGTCTGGAAAACATGTTAAAGAATAACTTAAGGAGTCTAGAGGGGAAAAAGAGGGGAACCAAGCAGGAAACGTTTCATGAGAACCAGAACTGAGACCAGCTCCAAGGTCTCTAGCAGGTAGAATAAGTACCAATGCAAGTAAGTTGCCATGAAGCAGTTGGGTTCACTTTAAAAAAGCATCCATCATAATTACTGCCATCCTACAAAAGATGGATTGCCTTTTAAAACAGTGAATTAGACAAAGATTCTTGCAGTGGGGAGGCAGTTGGGCTCAATGACTTACTAATCTTCCAACACTCAATATTTCATTCACTTATTTTTCTCTACATCTTTACCTATAAAGGGGGATGGGAGAAGCTGAATAAAGGAGCCAGCCCATGTCCTTCATCTTCAACACCTTAAGAATTTCAAAGCTAACATCAGCTTGGATAAGATGCTTGCCAAATTCATTTTATTCTAAAAAAAAAAAAAAAAAAACCTCAAATTTATCCAGAAATAGGTGTAATAATATGAATTCATGGACTACTTACATAGGTAGGCATAAACCTGGGGGCAAAAAAAAAAAAACTTCCAGGGTCTACAGCTCATTTCAGGACACAGTGAGCACTCCCCATGCTCTTCTCTGGAGCACCTCTGTGCTGATGGGGATGATAGAGGCTCTTTCTACAGAGACAGGATTTGAGTACCAGCTACAGCGCAGGCACTCCCTGGTTTCATTAACTCAGGCAAGTCATTAGCCTGCCTGAAGCCCTATTTTTCATCTTGCTATTAGGGCAATAATACCTCTCAAATGCCTTCTGAGAAGTGCATAGAGATCAAACTAGATAATACATTGTGAAAATGTTTATAAACTGTAACTATTAGCTATTCTGAACATAGAAAAACAGCATATTTCGATTACAAATTTCTGTAGCTGGGACTGCTTTCATTGAAACATTCTTAACATTTCATAAAATCCATGCTTCCATCTGCAAGGCTACCTGGTTTTACTGCACCTAGTTACATTTTAAGGATATAACTAGTCCCTAATTACAGTTGTTTTCCTATATTACATAAGATAATTGTTCTGCGTTAGCGCTGAGTTTAGCATCTGGCCCAACTTTCTATGCTTTTTTTCTCAGACCACACACTGTGGCATAATAAGCTTTCATTTGATTCCAGTGTTTCACATTAATTTTATACTTCTTAACTGTCCTTTACAGTAGTTCTGTCTTTAAAGAAAAAAAATGTGGAGTCAAATGAAACAGACACAGGAACCAGGGACCACCACACAATCAGAACGTCAACATTTCCTAATGATTCATTCAACAAAAGATAAAATTTTGCAGAAGATAAGAAAATTGTTCAACACCAAAGCTGAAATTTTTAACCTAAATCATTTACAAAGCAGAAGGGAAGGATGAGACATTGCTGAGACAGAAGGGGGTTTGCACTTGCAGTATTTTAAGTGATTGCACATGCACAGGATGTTTTTAAAAGTGTACTGATCCCACATTAGTAGTAAACTCCATGGGACGTCTGGCAGAAATGCTCTGCCACAACAATGCACATCGACCATCTGTGTCTGCGAGAAGCTTCCAGATATTCCGCCACCTGATTCCCTGTCTCAACTCTTCTCACTTCTATTCATGCGGCTCTTTTCATTTTCATCGCATACTGTATCTGCCCTGAGAGGAAGAAAATATTACCACAACAATACAGTGTTACATGTTTTGGAAACTAAGACTGAAGAACTTTTAAGAATCAATTTAAGCTGAAAGCGGTCGACCAAAGTCCCTTTATCCCTCTTCAGAATGAGGCTGTCAGCACCAGAGACATTTACAAAAGGAGGCTGTTTACCCCACCGCGCTCCTTTGACAGATAAGGAAACTGAGGCCCAGAAAGTGGGAGGCTGGCTGGAAGCCCCACTGACAGAGGCAAACATGGCCCTCCCTTCTCAACACGCCAAACTCAGCCGTCCTGCATGACCTCTGTTCCAGGTCCAAACAGCAGCCTCAAAGCCACTGTGGGCTTTGAACAGGAGACGCACCAAATAGGAAGGAGAAATCTTTCAGATACATGAAGACTGGCTGCCCTCAAAGGTCTCATCTCACTGACCTCCACCCCTACCCCACGGCTTTACCTCCCTCACCCAGTGTCCTCAAATCTTTTCTTTTTTTAATTGAGATACAACTGACATATCACATTATTTTTTAATGATTTTTATTTTTTCCATTATAGTTGGTTTACACTGTTCTATCAATTTTATACTGTACAGCAAAGTGACCCAGTCACACATACATGTATACATTCATCTTTTTCCCATCATCCTCCATCATGCTCCATCACAAGTGACTGGATATAGTTCCCTGCACTCTCCAGTAGGACCTCACTGCTTATCCACTCCAAATGCATCGTTTACCTATCTCATTATTAGTTTCAGGTGCACCCCATCATGAGTGGACATGTGTATAGATTGTGAAGTATCACGGTAAGTCTAGTTAATATCCATCGCCACACACAATCACAAATCGTTTTTCCTGTGATGAGAACATTGAAGATCTACTCTCTTAACAACTCTCTAACATTTGATACAACATTAACTTTAGTCACCATGCTTATATTACACCCCCGGAACTTATTTAATTAATTTTAACAAGACATGCTTTAGTCCTTTCACTCACAGTGTCTTTACCGGAACCACAGGATTGAAATGGACATTAAGGAAATATCTGATTTCAGCTCTTCAAAGAGAGTTCTAAAAGCCTGCTACTGTGTCTCAGTCCCCACACACAGAAACAATTTTTCAACTTCACATCATTTCCACACTACTTACTACTCTCTACTCCATCATTCATTTACCTAAAAAAATTGAGTCTATGATGTGCCAACATCATTCTAAAAAGATAATAACCCATTGCAAGACTGCCTTTGTAGAGAGCTAGCTCCATGTGGGAAGAACAGACTAAGTCAAGATGCCTAATAATATTGCCTCTGTTCACTACCTAGGTATTTGCCAGGCTACTCAATTATCTTGGGCTCTTGGGGATCCACAAGTATTTGCAGACTGTTCAAGTCTGTCTTAGGACCACACATATGAGAAGGTAAACATCTATAGAGGTGAGTCTCTATATTCTCTGTGTAATTCTGACCTAAGTCTATAAATTCTTCAGTAGAAATCTCTCAGTAGACATTGGGGGGGGGGAAATAGTAATTGCTAAGGAAAAGTAACTTTCACCTCAATCTGGCTATACTCATAAATAAATCGCATTCTCAGCACCACCCCGTTTAAGATTCTAACATTCCACCTGAAGATAGGTGGGTACTTACAGGTTTAAGAGAAGCTGAGTGAAAAGTGAAAGCTGGGTTTGGAAATACAGGAGGTGTAGTAAACACAGTTTAATACACTTATGATAGTGTGCTGTCTTGAAACTTACAGGCCCTGGATTTACAATTAAGATTTAGTCACACCCACAAATGAACCTATTCATAGAACACAACAGACTCAGGGTCATAGAGAACAAATTTGTGGTTGACAAGGGGGAGAGTGGAGGGAGTGGGACAGACTAGGAGTCTGGGGTTAGTAAATGCAAACTATTACATTTAGAATGCATGGACAACGGGGTCCTGCTATACAGCACAGGGAGTTATATCCAGTCTCTTGGGATAGACCATGATGGGGAATGATATGAGAAAAAGAATGTATGTATATGCAAGACTGGGTCACTTTGCTATACAGCAGAAATTGGCACAACACTGTAAATCAAGCATAATTTTTTAAAAATTAAAAAAAAAAAACATTTAGCCTACACCAAGAAATGTGGCAATGGTTGTAACAATTCCAAATTAAATTAATGCAAACACAGGACAAAGAAGTGGGGTGAGGGGAAAATGCTAACTAGCTAATGAATAATTTTATAAAGTGCCAAAAGCAGCTGACAAGAAAACAGTAATATTAATTAATACCAACTGGCTCCCCAAAGAATATCTAGCAGCCCTTCTCAAGAAATGTGATGACTGGGTCACAGTCCACAGATTCGGTGGCATTTGGAGTAAGTCCTGCATCTCTCAACATTCTGGACTGTGAAGAGACCTCAGATGGAAGAACGATTTCACCCAGCATAAGTCATGCCAGGCCTTGAGTAACCCCCCCATCTTGTACTCCCTGGGAAGATATCACCTCCCCCAAAACCGTGGGGTGTAACACATTCATGTCTCCGGAGGCAGGGGCGGAGGCATTTGTGGGTTTTCTGTGTTCAACTGTTAACATGAGTATATGAGTTCAAATGTTTAAAGGAAGACAATCAGGACTTTTCAGGGCAAGCTGATTATCTTAATTTTAAGAAAAAGTAACTAATTGCAAAAGCAATGCTCATTCAGTACTTGGAACTTGAACAGGATGGAAAAGCACCAAAAAGAAAGTTAAGTCACCCATAATTGTCCGGAATGACCGCTGGAACAAGTGATCATGAATTCTGCAATATGGTATTTCACCAGGACTGTTGGAAAAAGGGGAAACTCTGGCTGAGCCAGGTACATAATGATGCTCAGGGCAAGAGGAAAAGGGGTAAAAAAATATTTAAGCAAATATTTAAGGGTTATTTTGATTTAAAAAAAAAAAACTAAATAGAACATTGTAGGAGATTTTCACATCTTGACTGTCACACTGAACCAGCTCCCAGGGGCAGAGACTGAGATGCTCACCTTTGTGTCGAGGGCACACTGGAAGGAAGGAAGAAGGGAAACCCTTGCTGTTTCTGACCCTGGAGGACTTGCCCATGTGAGAAATAGCTTGATTGTGCATCGGTGAAGCAGAAGGCCGCTCCCTGGGATTTTTCCATATAAGATTCATGTTCTACACCATTTTTGCTTTGTCAGGTCAGAGCACCAAAACAGCATATCCGTCCTTAAAGCAGCCCAATTGCTCTCCTGCCCTCAGTTTCAGAAGACATCTCTCTCTCTCTGAAGTATTCTCCAGAGTCCTCCCTGACACCGAATGTTGTGTACATCACACACTCCCTATTTTAAGTCAGAAAATCACAAACATACTCCAAAGCTGGAATATATTTTGTAGCCATTTTTTTCACAGTAGAGCAGCACACCGAGAGAAAGAGTATGGTGGTCAAGCTTAGTTCAGTGCAACAAATACTGACTGTGTGTGATGAGCTGGCAACTGTCCTAGGTGCAGCTACAAAAAATAAAGACATTCTCTCTGCTCTAGAAAATCTCATGGTCTGAAGAGGGGAGATAGAAATTATTTCTGTACACTGTGTGAAGTCCAAGTGTCTCTGTACATGAAGATAAAAGAAGGGTCCTGTATTAAATTATTTCAATTAACTTTCTCCTGTTTGTAAAACTTAATCCTCAGCTTCTTCAGTTTGGGGTTTTTTGGTTTGGAATTTTTAATCCACATAACACTTCTTATACAGAGCAGGTATTTCATTAAGTGCTTTATAGATATTGCCTCAACTTTCAACAGCCCTGTGAGGTGAACATTACTTCCATGTTTTAAAAATGAAGAAACTGAAACAGAGATTTAAGTAACTTGCCCCAAATAATAAAATTAGGAAAACGACAAAGTTAATATTCAAAGAGTAATCTGTCTCCAAAATTTATTCTTTCTCCAGAAACCTCATACTTGCAGATAAATGCAATGGATGGATCATGATTAGAACGGCAATTACCACTGTTTGAAAGATCACATTCCTCAAACAGTTACTACTTTCTTCAGGATTACATTGATTTGGGCCCAGTAAAGTGCTCTCTCGTTCCTTCCATTTCTGAATATGTAGCCATGTTTCAAAGGTAGTTCACTTCTGGGATGTCAAAATCAAATAATTACAGAAGAAAAGTATGCTTAGTTTGCTCAGATTATATAATCTCCCTTAATAATTTCCAACATTTTACCACTGCCTTTAAGAAAGATCTCCATTGCTCCCTGCAGCACTGTTTACAATAGCCAAGACATGGAAGCTACATAAGTGTCCATCAGCAGAGGAATGGATAAAGAAATGTGATACATATACACAATGGAATATTACTCAGCCATAAAGAAGAGTGAAAAAAGAGTAAAATAATGTCATTTACAGCAACACAGATGAACCTAGAAACTAGATACTAAGTGAAGTCAGACAGTGAAAGACAAACATCCTATGATATCACCTATATGTGGAATCTAAAATATATATATATATAAATGAAGTTTTTTGCGAAATAGAAACAGACTCACAGACTTTGAAAATCTTACGGTTACCAAAGGGGACAGGTGAGGGGGTGGGAGGGATGGACTGGGGGTTTGAGACTGGCATCTGCACACTGAAATGTATGTATAACTGGGTCACTTCAGTGCACAGCAGAAATTATCACAACCATGTAAATTAATTTTACTTTAATAAAACTTAAAAAATAAAAAAATTAAAATAAAGCAAGATTTCCATTCAAAACATAAATCCTGGTATTCAAGATCCTATCATAGACTCTCCTACCTCCACTGTGGAGTCTATCTTTACAAAGCCCATTTTGAGCCTTCTTACTCCTTCAATAAAATTATCAGAGGACTTGCCATTGTGGTTCATGGGTTAAGATCCTGAAACAGAGTCCCTGAGGATGTGGGTTCAATCCCTGGCCTTGCTCAGTTGGTTAAAGATCTGGAATAGCAGCAAGCTGCAGTGTAGATTGCAGATGCGGCTCCAATCCATGTAGGCTGGCAACTGCAACTCCGATTCAAACCCTAGCCTGGGAACTTCCATACGTCACATGTATAGCCATTAAAAGAAAAAAAATTTCAGGAATTTCTCATTTATCATACACTGCCCAATAAATACAAAGGTCTAATATATAATAATTTGAATTACTGATGTCAACATTAGGGATAATGTTTTGGTAATGCTACAAAATGACAAAAATTGTTATCATTTTCACTCCAACCATCTACATTTAATTAATTTAAGAGGGGAAAATGAGAATCTATTAAAATTCAATTTTGTTGTAGTCTGTCTCCAGACTGAAGGATTTTTAAGTTTTCCTCTCTTAGGATCAAATTCAAATGATATAATTATATTTTTTTGGGTCTTTTTTTGCCTTTTCTAGGGCCGTTCCCATAGCATATGGAGGTTCCCAGGCTAGGGGTCTAATCGGAGCTGTAGCCACCAGCCTACGTCAGAGCCACAGCAATGCCAGATCCGAGCCACATCTGCGACCTACACCACAGCTCACGGCAACGCCAGATCCTTAACCCACTGAGCAAGGCCAGGGAACACGCAACCTCATCATTCCTAGTCGGACTCGTTAACCACTGCGCCACGACGGGAATTCCTGAAATAATTATTTTTATTTGAAAAAAACAACCATGTAACAGCCACATTACAACTACCATGATTTTGGAGTGATCTACAGTTTTCCTTTACTGCAAATTTTCAAAAGCCATGTATATTTGTTATAGAACATTAGAAATTAGAAACAAGCAAAATTAAAATTAAAACCTTATATTCCTACCACCAAAAGATGATTACCCTTAAACTTTTAGTGTATAACCACATCTTGTATGAGAATTATTTTTCTCAAAACTTACTTTTTGGGAGTTCCCATTGCGGCTCAGCAGAAACGAGTCCGACTAGTTACCATGAAGTTGCAGATTTGATTCCTGGCCTCGCTCAGTGGGTTAAGGATCTGGCGTTGCCGTGAGCTATGGTGTAGGTTGCAGATGAGACTTGGATCCTGAGTTGCTGTAGCTGTGGTGTAGGCCGGCAGCTGTAGCTCCAATTTGACCCCTAGCCTGGGAACTTCCACAGGCCGTGGGTATGGCCCTAAAAAGCAAAAAAATTAAAATAAATATTTTTTGCTCACATGAGAAAAAAAATTTACAATTAAATGAAATCTGTTAACCAAATTTTATGTCTCTGTTAATGAGAAAGTACACTCTACCGTAAAGAGAATGCCCAAGAGAGGGAGCAGATGAGCAAAAGAGAGACTTGAACTTTTAAGAAGGTCCAGAATCCTTTGAGAGTGAATTGCTCTCTTTATAGATAACTTCACGGCCATTCAGTCAGCTGCTTAGCAACACAGCTGGAGGTTGTCAGTCCAGACAGGTGAGAGAAAAATGTCCAAACTGCTCCTCAGATAAAATGGAAATGATTTCCAAATGCTGCAGAACAGGAAGAATGGAAATTGAATGGAACTGTAACCGAGCAAGACCCTGGGAGACCTTTCCACAGTGAACCCCCCCTCATGTCCACCACCTGCCTTTTTATCTGTAGAAAAACTTTAGTCAAAGAATCAACTTAATCAGAGAAGTGAAAAAATACACAGAAAAAGGAAAACAGGAAAGACAGAGTAATCATAGTTTAGCCATTCAACAAAGTCAAGGACCCTTAGTTAGTTCTTTTTCAATGACTATACATAATATTCTGAGCCATGTCCTTGGAGGTGTTTTGCAGGTGCTGAAGCCTCTACCAGGTGGAAGAAGTCAACCGCATGGTGCCCACAAGCTCGTAGACCCCAGACGGTTGGTAACAGAAGGTTGATGAGGCTGACTCCCAATGACCTCACCACCCACCATTCGGGAAAATGTCCCCAAGCTGATCACACCCTGTTCCTTGAACACTGTAAGACTCCTCACTACCCTCCCAAGGTGGGGCACAGTCCTTGAAGCACTAGCCTGCTAAGTTCCCCTTTGCCTGGTAATTAAAGCTACTTTTTCTGTTTCCTTCAACTCTGTCTCCACATTGCTATTTGGCATTGGTGTACACAGGCAGCCAATATTTCAGCAACAAGCGTAGCAAGTCTAAAGTATAAAAGGAAACCATTTTTTGGATAGTTCCAGTTAATAAATAACAATAGAGTTGACATTTCTATTTTTGCCTGGCCTTCTACTAAGCATCTTACAAGTATTCATGCATTTTATACGCACTTAAACCTTATGAGATCAGTACTATAATGCCTTCATTCACAGATGAGAAAAAGGAGGCACAGATAAGCTAAATTACTTTCCCAAGTTAATACAGCTTAGTTAATAAAGGAGTCAGGAATAAAATCCTGGCAACCTGGCTCCAGCCCTGGGAGGGGGGGTGAATACGTACTTCAAGGGAATAGAGGCAGCTTGAACTCAACTCTCAGGGCTTCTGCTCTAGCAACTTGGGACCCACACCATCCCCAATAGGCTAGTGTTGGCTGCTAAGCAGAAGAGAAGCTCCAGCTCACAACTAGTTCTGGTTCTAGCCCCTCCATCTCCAGCCCCACCTCCTACCAAGGTAAGAGCTTCCAGCATATCCTGGGAGAAGGTGAGACTTGTGCTCATGCTAAATTCAGGTCTCCTACCAAAGCCACTGGGCACATATGGACTGTACAGAGAAGCTCCAACACAAGGATACCCCTTCAAGATTAAAATAGGTTACTGTTTCACCTACTTACGTAAAGACAGAGAAAGTTAAACCAAATGAGAAAATAGAGGAATCTTTGTCAAATAGAAGAACAAGAGAAAAACCCTGAAAAAACAACTAATGAAAAAGAAATAAATTACCAGATAAAGAGTTCAAAGCATTTATAATAGTAATGTTAACTGAATTAGGGAAAAGATTAGAACACAGTGAAAATTTCAATAAGGAACTAGAAAATATAAAAAAGAACCAGTGAAAACTGGAGAATACAATAACTGAAATGAAAAACACACTAGAAAGAATTAACAGGAGACTAAATGGTAAAGAGAAATGCATAAGTGATCTAGAAGACAGAATAACAGAAATCACCCAATCAGAGCAGAGGAAAAAAAAATGAGAATAGTTTAAGATCTCTGCAACACAACACAAAGTGTACCAACATTTGCATTATAGGGGTCCCAGAAGAAGAAGAGAGAAGAAGGTGGTCAAAAACATATTATATAAAATTACTGCTGAAAACTTTCCAACATGAATAAGGTAGTAAATACAGGCACAGGAAGTACAGAGAGTTCCAAATAAGATGAATCCAAACAGACCCACACCACCACATATCAGAATTAAAATGGCAAAAAGTAAATATAAAGAGAGAATTATAATGGCAGCAAGAGAAAAAGAGAGCTGCATACCAGGGAATGCCCACAGGGATTTCAACTCACTTTCTACAGAAACATTTCAGGCCAGATGGGAGTGGCTGGATATATTTATAGTGCTGAGATGATTTTTCCTAGGATACTCTGCCCAGCAAGATTATTGTTATTTCTCCTCTTTCATTTATTATTCTGTTTATCTGGGTCCTTTCTCTTTTTTTCTTGATGACCTTGGCTTATCAATTCTTTATCTTTTCAAAAAAAAAAAGCAGAAATATACAGGAAAGATAGTCTCTTCAGTAAGCAGTGCTGGATAAACTGGACAGCTTTATCTAAAAAAATAAAATTAGAAAATTCTCTAATACCATACACAAAAATAAACTCAAAATGGATCAAGAACCCAAACATAAGGCAAGATATTATAAAACTCCTAGTGGAAAACATAGGGCAGAATGCTCTCTGACATAAATCACAGCAGCAACTTATCTGATCCACCTCATAGAATAATGACAATAAAGACAAAAATAAACCAATGGGACCTACTTAAACTTAAAAGCTTTTGCACAGCAAAGGAAACCATTTTAAAAAATGAAAAAAGACAACACACAAAATAGGAGAAAAGCTTTGCAAATGATGCAACTTACAAAAGCTTAATCTCCAGAATATACAAACAAGTCATACAATCCAACAACAACAATAACAACAACAAAACAACCCAATCAAAAAATGGGCAGATGACCTAAATAGACATTTCTCCAAAGAAGACATACAGATGGCCAGCAAGGAACATGAGAAAATGCTTGACATCACTAATTATTAGAGAAATGCAAATCAAAACTACAATGAGGTACCACTTCACCCCAGTTAGAATGGCCATCATTAACAAGTCAACAGACAACAAATGCTGGAGAGGGTGTGGAAAAAAGGGAAACCTCTTTCACCATTGGTGGGAATGTAAACTGGTACAACCACTGTGGAAAACAGTATGGAGGTTCCTGAGAAAACTAAATATGGAATTATCATATGATCCAGCAATTCGACTCCTGGGCATATATGCAGACAAAACATTCCTGCAAAAAGACACATGCACTCTTATGTTCATTACAGCGCTATTCACAATAGCCAAGACATGGAAACAACTCAAACGTCCATCAACAGATTAATGGACTAAGAAGTTGTGGCACACATATACAATGGAATACTATTCAGAGATAAAAAAGGACAAACTATGCCATTTTCAGCAACATGGATAGAACTACAGATTCTCATACTAAATAAAGTCAGAAAGAGAAAGACAAACACTATGTGATATTACTTATATGTAGAGTCTAAAATATGGCACAGATGATCTATCTACAAAACAGCATCAGATTACAGACATGGAGATCAGACTTGTTTTTGCAAGAGGGGAGGTGGAAAGTAGGGGACAGGCAGGAATTTTAGGGTTGGTAGATGAAAACTATTACATTTAGAACAGATAAGTTATGGGATCCTACTGTATAACATAGGGAATTGTGCCTGGAATCTTGGGTTAGAACATGATGGGAAAAAAAAGGAATGAATGTGTATGTGTGGCAGGGTCATTTTGTTGTACAGCAGAAACTGAAGGAACATTATAAATCAGTTACATTTTAATTTAAAAAACACAGTCTATAACAAAAAACAAAGGACATTAGATAATGACAAAAAGATCAATACAAGGATAGAATAAAATATACACTTTTTAACATATATACATATATAACTTGTTAACATATATACACCTAACATAGTAGCACCTAAATATATAAAGCAAATATTAACAAAAAGGGATAAGATGACAATAATATAATAGTAATAGGGGATTTAGGACTCCACTTACATCAATAGACAAATCATTCAGAGAGAAAAATCAGTAAGAAGACAGTATCCTTAAATGACACATTAAGCCAGTGAAAATTAGATACCTAAAATAACTTCCATCCAAATATAAGAGAATACACATTCTTTTCAAATGTACAAAGAACATTCACCAGGATAGAACACATGATAGGTGACAAAACAAGTCTCAACCTATTTAAAAGAACAGAAAATATATCAAGCATTTTTTCAGATTACAATGATATGAAACTAAAATTCAATTACAGGAATAACAACGTGAAAAACAAACACGTGGAGACTAAAAAAGCATACTCCTAAAAATCAATGAGTCAACGAAGAAATCTAAGAGGAAACCAGATAATACCTCGAGATAAATGAAAATAAAAATACAACTGTCCAAAATCTATGGGACAGAATGGAGTGTGTGTATACGTATAACTGAATCACTTTGTTGTGTAGCAGAAATTATCACATTGTAAATCAACTACAGCTCAATAAAACTTTTTTAAAAAAATAAATTTAAAAATAAAAATCCCAAAATGAAAAAAAATTTTACAGGATGCATCAAAAGCATCCCATAAAGAGGCAAGTTTATAGTGATACCTCAGGAAACAAGAAAAACTTCAAATAAATAACCTGATCTATCACCTAAAGTAATTAGAAAAATAAAAACAAACCAAGCCCAGAGTCAGCAGAAGGGAGGGGGGAAAAAAATCAGAAATAAATAAAGGAGACCAAAAAAAAAAAAATGAAACCAAGAGCTTTTTTTTTTTGAAAAGATAAAAAATTGATAAGCCAAGGTCATCAAGAAAAAGAGAAAGGACACAGATAAAAAGAATAATAAATGAAAGAGGAGAAATAACAACTGATTCCATAGAAATACAAAAAATAATAAGAGATACTATAAACATGCATATGCCAACAAATTGGACAACTTAGAAGAAATGAATAAATTTCTAGAAACACACAAATTTCCAAAACTGAATCAGGAAGAAAGAGATAATCTGAACAGACTGATCACTAGTACTAAAATTTACTTAGTAATCAAAAGCTCCAAAAAACAAAAACCAATACATAAGGCTACTTGATACCAAGAGCAGACAAAGACACTACAGCAAAAGAAAGTAACAGGCCAATGAATATAGATGCAGAAATCTTCAAGAAAAATATTGGCAAACTGAATTCCACAGTATATAAAAAGTATCACGCAACATGATCAAGTGGGACTTACTCCAAGGACACAAGATGGTTTGACATCCACAAATCAATCAACGCAATACACCACATTAACAAAAGGAAGGTAAAAATCACATGGTCACATCAATAGACACAGAAAAAAAACTCTGAAAAAATTCAACATTCATTTATGATAAAAGTTCTCATCAAAGGTGGTATGGAGGGAACATATCTCAACAAAATAAAGGCCATTTATGACACAAAACAGCTAACATGATACTCAATAGTAAAAAGCTTTTCCTCTAAAATCAGGAACAAGACAAGGATGCCTAATCTCACCACTTTTATTTACCATAATACTTGAAGTCCTAGCCACAACAATCAGACAAGAAAAAGGAATAAAAAACATCCAAATTGGAAGGGAAGAAGTAAAACTATTTGCTGATGACATACTATATGTATTTAAAAAAAAACTAAAATCTCCAAAGATTATTAGAACTAATAAATGAATTCATAAAAGTTGTATGATACAAGATTAACAAATGGAAATTCATGGCTTTTCTATATGTTAAGAATGAACCACCAGGGAATTCAAGAAAATAATTCCATTTACAATTGCATTGAAAAGGATAAAATACATAGGAATAAATTTAATCAAGATTTATACTATGACAACTATAAAACACTGATGAAGGAAAATAAGAATGATACTGATAAATGGGAAGATATACCATGTTCATGGATTTGAAGAATATGAGATATCTATATTACCAAAACAATATGCAGATTTAATTGATTTCCTATCAAAATATCTATCATATTTTTCACAGAACTAGAACAAATAATCCTAAAATGTATATGGAACCACAAAAGACCCTTAATAGTGAAAGCAATCTTGAGGGAAAAAAGCAAAGCTGCAGCTATCCTGCTCCGTGACTTCAGACTACACCAGAAAACTACAATAATCAACACAGTATAGTATTGACACACACAAAAGAAAGAGAATAGAGGGCCCATGAACAAACGCACACATTTACAGTCATTAATTTACAACAAAGGAGGCAATAATATGCAACAGACAAAAGACAGTCTCTTCAATAAGTAGTACTGGGAAAACTGGACAGCTATATGTAAAAGAATGAAATTAGAACATTTTCTTACACCATACACAAAAATAAACTCAAAATGGATTAAAAACCTGAATTAAAGGCCAAAAACCATAAAGCTCCTAGACGAAAACATAGGCAGAACACTCTGAACATAAATTATAGCAATACTTTTTGAATTTGTCTCCTAAAACAAAAATAAACAAATGGGATCTTAAAAGCTTTGAGCAGCAAAGTAAATCAACAACAACAAAAAAAAGACCACCTAAAGAATGGGAAAAAATACTGGTAAATGATATGATCAACTAAGAGTTAATATCCACAATACATAAACACCTCATAAAATTCAATATCAAAAAAATACAATTAAAAACTGGGCAGAAGACCCAAATAGACATTGTTTCAAAGAAGATATACAGATGGCTAACATGAAAAATGAAAGATGGGGGGCTCGACAAGATGGCGGAAGAGTAGGGGGACACGCTTGCCCTCTCCCACAAACACAACAAAGAAAAAACACATCTACAGGATAAATGACTCACACAGAACAGCAACCAATCACTGGCAGAAGAACCTAAACTCCAATAATGGCAAGAATTTCATGACATTACTAGGTAAAACAAGAGAAAAGAGGAGAGTGAGAGAAGGTGAATCCGAGCTGGACGGGCACTCCTGAAAGGGAACTTCAGAGGAGAAAGGGATCCTGCACCCTGGAAAGTCACCTACTTGAGGGAAAGATCAAACTAACCGGAGGAATCTCCAGATGCAGAGAAGAGTGTAGCAGTAAGTTGGAGTTCTGAAAAGCAGATCGAGAACCGAACAGATCATCTGAACTACGGGCACAGTCACCAAAAATTGAGACACCTGGGTGGGGGCTGGGCAGCGAGACCTCGGCTCCAGAGGTTAGTCCCGGGGAAAGGGCTGGAGGGGGCAGGGTGGAGTGGAGACTGCTTGGGAGGTCTAGAAACCGGTCTGTCAAGTTTGACGGGGCAGAGACTGCCTGGGAGACTAGAAAGCAAAGCTGTCGCAGGGGAAGGGACCAATACTCTAGGGGTGGGGAAGAGGAAAGCCACATCAGAGGGAAACTGGGAGAAGGGCCTGGTCTGCGCCTGTGTTGGGGAGGGAAGAGAAGAAGGGGTGGGTCCCCAGAGAATACTCCCCACGCCACAGCAAGCTTACCGGCCGGCTAGCTATCAGAAAGCTGTGCTTCCCAGTGCATCCCCTCCCCCCACCCCTTCCACCCCCTATGCACTGGCCGGGCCTGGGGCTGCCTGCCATCTGGGAGGGCTGGCCTCAACAACTGACTGAAGCCTACCACCGCAGGGGCTGTCCCTGCACTGGCCTGCTTGCCCTTTGGAGGGGCTACACCCCTGCGGAGCAGCACCAAACACCACCAGCCCTCGAGAAAAGGCCTTCAGCCCAGAAAAGCTAGAACAAGTCTGGCCAGGCCGTGAAAAGATCTGCCTAATTCTTGGACAGTCCTTCCAAGTCGGGCTGCCCTGGGGAAGAGCCTCTTGGGTTCGCAGCAGCCAAGCTAGCCTCCCCAGCCCTCAAGGGGAGCCGAACTCTCATGGAACAGCTGCATAGGACTGCCAGCTCCAGGCAGGACCCCCTGCAGCCCAGAGAAACTACAAGTTTGGCCGGGCTGTGAAAAGATCCGCCTACATTCTCAGACAGTCCTTCTGAGTCGGACTGCCCTAGAGAAGAGCCTCCTGGGTTCTCAGCTGCTCCAGCCCTCGGGGGGTGCTGCACTCCTGAGGAACAGCTGCTCAACACTGCCAACCCCCTGCAAGAACCCCACAGCCTAAAAAACACCAGAGCAAGCTCTTCCTGACCGAGTGAAATCTGCTACCATCGTGGTGTGGACCTCCCAGTACTGTCTGCCCTCAGGAAGTCCTCCTTTGCTTCAAAGAGACCCTGTTAGCCCAATCAACACTCCAGAAAAGCCACACTGCCTCAAAAAAGACTGACCAACAACGCCAGCCCTCAGGAAACATTCCACGGCAGTAACAAGGCAAACACTGCCTGGTCACGGAGAGTACAACTCCCCCAGGAAAAAGAAAACAACAAGCAAGATGAAGAAGCTGAGAAACCACCCCCAGTCAAAACAACAGGAGAACTCACCTAAAACAGTCAACAATGAAACAGATCTCTGCAGTCTGACAGACCTGGAGTTCAAAAGAGAAATAAATTTTTTTAAAAAAAAGAGATAGAAATAGTGAAAATACTGAAGGAATTAAGAGAAGATATGAACAGTAATGCAGATGCCCTCAGAAAGGAACTAGAAAATATAAGGAGGAGCCAAGAAAAACAAGAAAATTCATTTGCAGAGACACAAACAGAACTACAGGCAGTAAAAACCAGAATGAATAACGCAGAAGAATGAATCAGTGATATGGAAGATAGAATAATGGAAATCACCCAATCAGGACAGCAGACAGAAAACCAAATCAAAAAACAGGAAAGCAGTATAAGAGACCTATGGGATAATATAAAGCAGGCCAATCTACGCATAATAGGATTCCAGAAGGAGCAGAAAAAGATAAGGGAATGGAAAATATATTTGAAGAAATCGCTGGAAACATCCCAAATCTAAAGGATACTGAGTTCAAGATACAGGAAGCACAGAGGGTCCCAAACAAATTGAAACCAAATAGACCCACACCAAGACACATCATAATAAAAATGGCCAAAGTTAGTGATAAAGAGAGGATCCTAAAGGCAGCAAGAGAAAAGCAGAATGTTACCTACAAGGGAACCCCCATAAGAATATCAGCTGATTTCTCTACAGAAACACTACAGGCCAGGAAGGAACGGCAAGATTATTTAAAGTGCTAAAAGGAAAAAATATGCAACCTAGAAGACTCTATCCAGCAATAATATCATTTAAAATAGAAGGAGAAATAAAAAGTTTTTCCAACAAACAAAAACTAAAAGAATACAGCAACACAAAACCCAAGCTAAAAGAACTACTGAAAGGGCTTCTCTAAACCAAAAAGAAAGGAAGGAAAGAAAGGGAAGAAAAAAGAAAAAAAAAGAAGAGGAAGAACTAGGACTGAGGAAACCACAATCAGAGAGCAGTCACTCAAATAAGCCAGCATATAGATTTATTTAATCATGAACATGCTTCAAACAAAATAAAATTAAAAAGAAAAAAAGAGTCATCAAAAATCATAAAATGTGGGCAAGGGATGTTAGGAAATAAATAACCCTTTTTGTTTGTTTGTATGATTCTCTTCTTAATTTTAATATACTAATGAACTGTTTGAACCTACAGGACTATCAGGCTAAAACACACAATTATAGGAAGGGATTAGCATACTTAAAAATCAGGGCAACCACAAGCCAAAACCAAATACTGCATTTGCAAAAAATGAAAAAAAAAAAATACACTCAAGCAGATAATAACAGGAGACCATCCAAGCAAAAAAAAAAAAAAAAAGAAAGAAAGAAAAAAAAAGAAAGGAAGAATGGAGAACCATAGAATCAACTGGAACACGAGGTTCAAATAGCAATAAATAATCATCTATCAATTATCACCTTAAATGTCAATGGACTGAATTCCCCAATCAAAAGACACAGAGTGGCTGAGTGGATAAAAAGGCAAAAACCTTCAATATGCTGCCTACAAGAAACTCACCTTAGGACAAAGGATACATATAGATTGAAAGTGAAAGGGTGGGGAAAAATATTTCACGCCAATAGACATGACAGAAAAGCGGGAGTTGCAACACTCATATCAGACAAAATAGACTTTAAAACAAAAGACATAAAGAAAGACAAAGAAGGACACTACTTAATGATTAAGGGATCCATCCAAGGAGAGGATGTTACTATCATCAACATATATGCGCCAAATATAGGAGCACCCAGATACATACATCAAATATTAACAGACATAAAGGGAGATATTGATGAGAATACAATCATAGTAGGAGACCTTAATACTCCCCTCACATCAATGGACAAATCCTCTAGACAGAAAACCAATAAAGCACAGAGATCCTAAGGGAAACAATAGAAAGATTAAACTTCATTGATATCTTCAGGACACTACATCCAAAAAAAGCAGAATACACATTCTTCTCAAATGCTCATGGAACATTCTCAAGAATCGACCACATATTGGGACACAAAGCTAACCTCAATAAATTTAGGAGCACAGAAATTATCTCAAGTATCTTCTCTGACCACAATGCCATGAAATTAGAAATCAACCATGGGAAAAGGAAAGAGAAAAAACCTACTACATGGAGACTAAACAACATGCTACTAAAAAACCAGTGGGTCAATGAGGAAATCAAGAAGAAAACTAAAAACTACCTTGAAACAAATGATAATGAAGACACAACCTCTCAAAATCTATGGGATGCTGAGAAAGCAGTGCTCAGAGGGAAATTTATAGCAATACAGGCCTTTCTCAAAAAAGAAGAAACATCCCAAGTTGACAACTTAACCCTCCACCTAAATGAATTAGAAAAAGAAGAACAAAAAAGTCCTAAAGTCAGCAGAAGGAAGGAAATTATAAAGATCAAAGAAGAAATCAATAAAATAGAGATTCAAAAAACAATAGAGAAAATTAATGAAACCAAGAGCTGGTTCTTTGAAAAGGTGAACAAAATTGACAAACCCCTGGCCAGACTCACTAAAAAGAGGAGAGAAAGAACCCAAATAACCAAAATTATAAATGAAAAAGGAGAAATCACAACAGATACAGCAGAAATACAAAAAACCATAAGAGAATACTATGAACAACTATACGGCAACAAGTTTGACAATGGACAGTTTTCTAGAATCTTACAGCCTGCCAAAACTGAATCAAGTAGAAACAGACCAACTGAACAGACCAATCACTAGAAATGAAATTGAAGAGGTCATAAAAACACTCCCTACAAATAAAAGTCCAGGACCAGATGGCTTCACAGGTGAATTCTATCAAACATGTAAAGAGGAATTGGTGCCCATCCTCCTTAAACTCTTTCAAAAGGTTGAAGAAGAAGGAATACTCCCAAAGACATTCTATGAGGCCACCATCACCCTCATTCCAAAACCAGACAGAGATACCACCAAAAAAGAAAACTATCGGCCAATATCATTGATGAATATAGATGCAAAAATTCTCAACAAAAGCTTAGCCAACCGAATCCAACAACATACCAAAAAAATTATACACCATGACCAGGTAGGGTTCATCCCAGGTTCACAAGGATGGTTCAACATACGCAAATCAATCAACATCATACACCACATTAACAAAAAAAAAAGTCAAAAACCATATGATCATCTCAATAGATGCAGAAAAAGCATTTGACAAAGTCCAACGTCCATTCATGAACAAGACCCTCGCCAAAGTGGGTATAGAGGGAACATTCCTGAATATAATCAAAGCCATTTATGATAAACCCACAGCAAATATAATACTCAATGGGGAAAAACTGAAAGCTTTCTCACTCAAATCTGCAACAAGACAGGGATGCCCACTCTCACCACTGCTCTTCAACATAGTTTTGGAAGTCCTAGCCACAGCAATTAGACAAACAAAAGAAATAAAAGGCATCCATATAGGAAGAGAAGAGATCAAACTGTCACTGTATGCAGATGACATGATACTATACATAGAAAACCCTAAGGACTCAATCCCAAAACTACTTGAACTGATTAATAAATTCAGCAAAGTAGCAGGATATAAGATTAACATTCAGAAGTCAGTCGCATTTCTGAAATGAAATGAAATATTAGAAATGGAAATGAAATATTAGAAAGGGAATACAAAAATATGATAACTTTTAATGAAATATTAGAAAATGAAATATTAGAAAAGGAATACAAAATGAAATATTAGAAAAGGAATACAAAAATACAATACCTTTTAAAATTGCACCTCACAAAATCAAACACCTCGGAATACACCTGACCAAGGAGGTAAAGGACCTATATGCCGAGAACTATAAAACCTTAATCAAAGAAATCAAAGAAGATGTAAAGAAATGGAAAGATATTCCATGCTCCTGGATTGGGAAAATCAATATTGTAAAAATGGCCATACTACCCAAAGCAATCTACAGATTCAATGCAATCCCTGTCAAATTACCCAGGACATTTTTCACAGAACTAGAACAAACAATCCAAACATTTATATGGAACAACAGAAGACCCAGAATCGCCAAAGCAATCTTGAGAAACAAAAACCAAGCAGGAGGCATAACTCTCCCAGACTTCAAGAAATACTACAAAGCCACAGTCATCAAAACAGTGTGGTACTGGTATCAGAACAGACAGACAGACCAATGGAATAGAATAGAGAACCCAGAAATAAACCCTGACACCTATGGTCAATTAATCTTTGACAAGGGAGGCAAGAACATAAAATGGGAAAAAGAAAGTCTATTCAGCAAGCATTGCTGGGAAACCTGGCAGCTGCATGCAAAGCAATGAAACGAGAACACACCCTCACACCATGCACAAAAATAAACTCCAAATGGCTGAAAGACTTAAATATACGACAGGACACCATCAAACTCCTAGAAGAAAACATAGGCAAAACACTCTCTGACATCAACATCATGAATATTTTCTCAGGTCAGTCTCCCAAAGCAATAGAAATAAGAGCTAAAATGAACCCATGGGACCTCATCAAACTGAAAAGCTTTTGCACAGCAAAGGAAACCAAAAAGAAAACAAAAAGACAACTTACAGAATGGGAGAAAATAGTTTCAAATGATGCAACCAACAAGGGCTTAATCTCTAAAATATACAAGCAAGTTATACAACCCAACAGCAAAAAAGCCAATCAATCAATGGAAAAATGGGCAAAAGACCAGAACAGACATTTCTCCAAGGAAGATATACAGATGGCCAACAAACACATGAAAAAATGCTCAACATCGCTGATTATAAGAGAAATGCAAATCAAAACTACCATGAGATACCACCTCACACCAGTCAGAATGGCCATCATTAATAAATCCACAAATAACAAATGCTAGAGGGGCTGTGGAGAAAAGGGAACCCTCCTGCACTGCTGGTGGGAATGTAAACTGGTACAGCCACTATGGAGACAGTTTGGAGATACCTTAGAAATCTATACATAGAACTTCCACATGACCCCGCAATCCCACTCTTGGGCATCTATCCAGACAAAACTCTACTTAAAAGAGACAGGTGCACCCACATGTTCATTGCAGCACTATTCACAATAGCCAGGACAGGAGTTCCCGTCGTGACACAGTGGTTAATGAATCCGACTAGGAACCATGAGGTTGCGGGTTCTGTCCCTGTCCTTGCTCAGTGGGTTAACGATCCAGCGTTGCCGTGAGATGTGGTGTAGGTTGCAGAAGTGGCTCGGATCCCACGTTGCTGTGGCTCTGGTGTAGGCCAGTGGCTGCGGCTCCGATTTGACCCCTAGCCTGGGAACCTCCGTATGCCACGGGAGCGGCCCAAAGAAATAGCAAAAAGACAAAAAAGAAAAAAAAAAAAAAAACAATAGCCAGGACATGGAAACAACCCAAATGTCCATCAACAGATGATTGGATTCCGAAGATATGGTATATTTACACAATGGAATTCTACTCATCCATAAAAAAGTATGACATAATGCCATTTGCAGCAACATGGATGGAACTAGAGAGTCTCATACTGAGTGAAATGAGCCAGAAAGACAAAGACAAATACCATATGATATCACTTATAACTGGAATCTAATATCCAGCACAAATGAACATCTCCTCAGAAAAGAAAATCATGGACTTGGAGAAAAGACTTGTGGCTGCCTGATGGGAGGGGGAGGGAGTGGGAGGGATCGGGAGCTTGGGCTTATCAGACACAACTTAGAATAGACTTACAAGGAGATCCTGCTGAGTAGCATTGAGAACTTTGTCTAGATACTCATGTTGCAACAGAACAAAGGGTGGGGAAAAAAATGTAAATGTAATGCATACATGTAAGGATAACTTGATCCCCTTGCTGTACAGTGGGAAAATGAAATAATTTAAAAAAAAAGAGAAAAATGAAAGATGTTCAACACCACTAATTACCAGAGAAAAGCAAATTAAGACAAGTTATGACCCCACACTGGTCTTAATGGCTATCATCATAATGTCTACAAGTTACAAATACTGGGGCAGGTATGGAGAAAAGGGAACACTTGTATGCCATTAGTGGGAAGGTAAACTGATGTAGCCACTAGGGAAAATAGTGTGGATCTTCCTCAAAAAACTAAAACTACCACATGATCCAGCAATTCCACTCCTGGATATATATCTAGAAATAAATGAAAACACTAATTTGAAAAGATACATGTACCCACAGCAGCACTGTTTACAGTAACCAAGATATGAAAGCAAGTGCTCATCAACCAGTGAATTAATAAATATGTATATATACTCATTTTTCAAATATCCAAGGTAAATAAAAAACAGAAATCATATTCTGATCATATTCTCTAAAAATGGAATATTACTCAGCCATAAAAAGAAGAAAATTCTGTCATTTGCAGCAATGCGGCAATGTGGATGGACCTAAAGGCTATTATGTTTAGTGAAACAAGTCAGAGAAAGATAAATACAGTATGTTATCATTTATATGCAGAATTTAAAAAAATAAAACAAATGAATGAATATAAGAAAACAAACTCACAGAAATAGATAACTAATGGTTACCTGTGGAAAGAGGGAAGAGTGCATGGAGGGGTAAGATGGGGAGGGGGATTTTGCAATACAAACTACTATGAACAAAGTAGGTAAGCTACGAATACATATTGTCCAGCACAGGGAATATAGGCAATGTTTCATAATAACTAAAATGGAATATAATCCATAAAAATATTGAATCACTATGTTGTACACTTAAAACTAATATAGTATCATAAACCAGCTATCCTTCAATTTAAAGAAAATATAATTAAGATATTCAGTTACACAGTTACAATTTTCTTATTACTGAGGTATTACTGACACATTATATTAGTTTCAGGTATATAACAAAATGTTCAAAATTTTTATATATTCCAAAATGATAACCTCAATAAATGTAGTTAACTTCCATAGTTAACCAATTATTAGCTTTTATTAAGCAAAAACACAAGGTACTACAAGAAGAAATATATTGATGGCAGTAGTTTTCAATTAATCTCTTCCAGAAAACTAAGCAAACAAAAATAATGAAGAGTTTAGAAATATCTGTTAACCATTTTTTTAAACTTTTTATACCCTATAAAAAGATAATAAACTTACTTTTCAAATATCCAAGGTAAATAAAAAATAGAAACTGTATTCTCCAATCATATTCTCTAAAGCCAAAAATAAAACACAATGGTGCAGTCCCTTCATAAGAAGAGAAAAAACAGAAAATGAAATAAAATACAATGTCCAAAAATAAACTTTATACAAAAATAAAGCAACATTTCAGAAGTGTGGATAAAAATGAATTACTTATAAATACTATTGAAATAACTGGACAGCTCTCTATAAAATAGGATCCTGTGGCAGAGACCACCAGTTCTCCCCCAAATCCATTATCCCCTTCTTCCTCTGTCACAGAATTCCTGATTCTTAGTTGGGTAAATGGTGTCATTTCCCTGACTCCCTCATAGTTCATTGAGGTCATACAACTTAAGTGTTAGCCAACACTATGGGTATAGAAGTGGTATAGGCAGCTTCCAGGAAATGTCCTCAAAGGAAAAGGATAAGCCTTTCTTTGCTTTTCTTGTTCCCTGCTGACTGGAACCCAGATGTTTCTGGCTGGGGCTCCAAAAGCCATCTTGGACTACAAAGCAACCTTGGAAATGGAAGTTCTTCTTAGTGAAGCAATGAGATGGAAAAAGCATGAATCCCTCATATTAGGAAATAGGATGCAAGCTCTGGATCAACACTACTTCCATGACAGCTAGAAATAAACTTCCATTTTGTTCAATACTTCATTACTGTATTTACTAGTCTCAACTGAACTTAGTCAACACTTTCCTTTGTCCTCTTATCACATCTTACACCAAAATAAATTCCAGAATTCTTAAATATTTAAATGCTAAAAAAAAGCCATGGAAGCATGAAAAGAAAACATAATTATTGTTATAATTTTGCAGTAAAAAAAAAAGGGCTTTCTAAATATAACACAAAAACTAGAGAACTTATGTTAAATAAAAAGTTAAGTTCCACTACATAAAAACTCTATGCAGCTAAAACAAAACAAAATACCAAAACAAGGTTAAAGGACAAACATAAAACTAGGTAAAATATTTGCAATATATTTTGCATTAGACTAGGGCTTAATTCCACTGTATATATTGGTCAATAACACCAAACAGAAAAGCTGGCAATGACTATGAACAGATGGTTTATACAAAAGGAAATGTGAGTAGCTCTAAATACACGAAAATAATGAGATGCCTCATAATAAGAGAAATACATTAAAGCTACTGAGAGGTGGCATTTTCTACCTATCAGATTGACAAAAATAAAAAATTTTGGTAATACGTGCCTTGGTCAAGGTTTTGAGGAAACAGGTTGTTACATATCACTAAGTGTAAATCAGTACAACTTAAACAGAGAGCAATTTGTTAATATATATCAAAAAGTGCCAGTGCACCTAACTTTGACCCAGAAATCCAGCTTCCAGAAATGTATCCTATAACACACATGAACATTTTCCAAATGATGCATGCCCAAGAATACTCATCTTTGCCTTACTTGGGAAGATTGGAAAGGACCTACATGTCCATCAATAGTAACTGGTTAAATAGAATACAGTACATCTGGAATCCTATGCATTTATTTACTTTTTTTTTTTTTTTTAAGGGCCATACCTGCATTATATCGAAGTTCCCAAGCTAGGGATTGAATCAGACCTGCAGCTGCTGGCCTACACCACAGCCACAGCAACACAGGATCTGAGCCTTGATTGCAACACAACTCACAGCAACACCAGATCCTTAACCCACTGCAAGAGGTCAGGGATCGAACCCGCATCTTCATGGATACTAGTCAGGTTCGTTACTGCTAAGCCATGATGGGAACTCCCCTATGCATCTAATAAAAGGAGCTCTCTATGTATTGATATGGAATGAAAAGATACATTGTTTAGTGGGGGGAAATGCATTTACTATAATTTCTTTTGGTATTTGAAAAAACAAAGAATATCTATAATTATATATTATATATGTAATTAAGAATTTATAAAATTATATAATTAAGAACATGTATATAATTTAAATTAGCGCTATAAATACATTATTGTGACAGACCAAATGTTAAAATAATTGGTTAATAATTGAAACTTGAAATAAAGGGATGATGTTTATTTCAATGAATGAAAGCAATAGTTAACAGCAATTCCAAAACAGTCTCAGTGTCTTTCCATTTAAAGAAAATCAGTAAAGTCCATGACAGCAGATCCTCTGCCTTGTTCCTGACCATTCGCAGAGCCCATGACAGGATCTGACACAGAGTAGTGGTAAAATAAATACTCACAGAAGAAATTAAAGATTTAAATGGGGAGTTCCCATTGTGGTTCAGCAGTAATGAACTCGACTAGTAGCCATGAGGATGTGGGTTCGATCCCTGGCCTCACTCAGTGTGCTGAGGATCCGGCCTTGCTGTGGGCTATGATGTAGGTCACAGATGAGGCTGGGATCCTGTGTTGCTGTGGTTGTGGTGTAGGCTGGCAGCTACAGCTCCAATTTGACCCCTAGCCTGGGAACCTCCATATGCCACGGGTATGACCCTAAAAAGACCAAAAAAAAAAATTAAATTGAAATGGAATTATAACTGAAAGACACAACCAAAAATGTAATGTTACCATGTACAGTGAAATTCACTGTAAAGCGCTTTGCCTTGTTGGTATTAATCTTGGTTTCTGCTGTGCTGATTTTCATCATGCCTAGGGTCCCACTGACTTTTCACCCGGCATTGTTAGCTCTGGAGAACAGACTGCAAGGTTTACAATTTCTTGGGCAATTTTCATATTGTGGTACTTGCTCTCTTTTCACACATACACACTCACACTCTTCTCCATTTTACTGTTGTCAGGCTGCTCACTTCTTCTCACACCAGCTGCTCCTCCCACCTGCTCCCCCAAGACATAATGTAAACCTTCCATCTGATGCACAGAAGGGACACTAACGAAGATAAGGGTAAATTTCTGAGGATGGTTCTCTTCTCAGTTGAGGCACAGGGTGCTGAAAGAGCTCATAAGCTGGGTAGCGGGAAGATAATACAATTTCAATTCAGATAGAAAAATAGGAACACTCTGGCATAAATCAGAAAGTAGAAGAAGTTGTGGTCTTTGGGGAGGATTTTTCCTTTTGGCTGAAGTTCAAAATCCCAAATCCTTCTCTAGAATGAAGGCATTTATTAAAGACTTTAGCCTCTTCTGAAAAAAAAAGCAGTGAGATTCCTAAGAATTCTTCTCTTAATTTCAGTGTCATGGTTTCCAACTAGTGTTGAGGTTTAATAAGGACATCTTAGCCGTATTTCTCATCGCACAAAGTGACTCAACGAATATGGGCACTCTGGCGCCCTTGGAGAATATGATGGGAATGTAGATATTTTTCCTAGAAAAACCTTCAAAGGTTGCTCATAGAAAAATAAGGTTTTTTTGAACCTCAAACTGAAGTATGAAATTGAAAAACACCAATTTGTGTATTTTTAAAAATTGGTTTTTTTCTTAAATGATTTTTATTTTTCCATTATAGTTGGTTTACAGTGTTGTCAATTTTCTACTGTACAGCAAAGTGACCCAGTCACACATACATATATACATTCTTTTTCTGAAATCACTTAATATCTGGAATCTAACATACAGCGCAAACAGACCTTTCCACAAAAAAAGAAACTCATGGACTTGGAGAACAGACTGTGGTTGCCACAGGAGAGGAGAGAGTGGGGTGGACTGGGAATCTGGGGTTTATAGATGGAAACTATTGCTTTTGGAAATGGATAAGCAATGAGATCCTGCTGTATAGCACTGGGAACTATACCCGGTCACTTACAATGGAGCATGATGGAGAACAATGAGAGAAAAACCAGTTTAATTGAGTTTCTGATAGAAAGTTATGCTGGGATCTGTTTCTTGTTTTTATTTTGTAGGAGTATAGCTTACTTTGGTTCGATTATATTATTTTTACTTTCACTCTAAGTCATCTGCTCTGGGAACTGAAAGCTGAAAAGAGTGAGACTCAGCCACCTCAGTGACTATGGCAGAGGCCACTACTAAGAATGAACGTAGCAGAAGTTGGGAGAAATCGGGTTAATTATGGAGAACCAGGCAAAAGCAGTGGTGGAACATAAGGTTGACACAGGAAAAATAGAGTGATCATCTACAGAGTAAAGCCCAGGGCTCAGACAAATCAAGGTTAACAATTTAAAAGGCATTCTATCATGAATGGATGTTGGATTTTGTCAAATGCTTTTTCTTCATCTATTGAAATGATCATGTGGTTTTTGACTTTTCTTTTGTTAATGTGGAGTATGACGCTGATTGTTCAGCAAGCATTGCTGGGAAACCTGGACAGCTGCATGAAAAATCAATGAAACTAGAACACACCCTCACACCATGCACAAAAATAAACTCCAAATGGCTGAAAGACTTAAAATGTAAGACACCATCAAACTCCTGGAAGAGAACATAGGCAAAACATTCTCTGACATCAACATCATGAATATTTTCTCAGGTCAGTCTCCCAAAGCAACAGAAATAAGAGCAAAAATAAACCCATGGGACCTAATCTAACTGACAAACTTTTGCACAGCAAAGGAAACCAAAAAGAAAACAAAAAGACAACTTACAGAATGGGAGAAGATAGTTTCAAATGATGCAACTAACAAGGGCTTAATCTCTAGAATATACAAGCAAGTTATACAACTCAACAGTAAAAAAGCCAACAACCCAATGGAAAAATAGGCAAAAGACCTGTATAGACAGTTTTCCAAGGAAGATGTACAGATAGCCAACAAGCACATGAAAAAATGCTCAACATCACTGATTATTAAAGAAATGCAAATCAAAACTACCACAAGATACCACCTCACACCAGTCAGAATGGCCACCATTGGTAAGTCCACAAATTAAAAATGCTGGAGGGGGTGTGGAGAAAAGGGAACACTTCTGCACTGTTGGTGGGAATGTAAGCTGGTACAAACACTGTGGAGATCAGTATGGAGATACTTTAGAAATCTATACATAGAACTACCATATGACCCCGCAATCCCACTCTTGGGCATATATCCAGATAAAACTCTACTTAAGAAAAACACACGCACCCGCATGTTCATTGCAGCTCTATTCACAATAGCCAAGACATGAAAACGACCCAAATGTCCATCAACAGACAATTGGATTAGGAAGATGTGGTATATATACACAATGGAATACTACTCAGCCATAAAAAAGAATGACACAATGCCATTTACAGCAACATGGATGGAACTAGAGATTCTCAAACTAAGTGAAGTAAGTCAGAAAGAGAAAGACAAATACCATATGATATCACTTATATCTGGAATCTAATATATGGCACAAATGAACCTTTCCACAGAAAAGAAAATCATAGACTTGCAAAATAGACTTGTGGTTGCCAAGGGGGAGGGGAGGGAGTGGGGTGGTTGGGAGTTTGGGGTTAACAGATACAAACTACTGCCTTTGGAATGGATTAGCAATGAGATCCTACTATGCAGCACTGGGAACTATGACTAGTCACTTATAATGGAGCATGATAATGTGCGAAAATAGAATGTGTACATGTATGTGTAACTGGGTCACCATGCTGTACAGTGGAAAAAAACCTGTATTGGGGAAATAACTATTAAAAAAATAATAATAATAAACAAAAATAAATAAATAAAGGCATTCCATAAAGACACAAAGTGAATAGAAGCAAGAGTATTTATTCCAAGGCAGCACTGCCAAATGGAGGAAGAAGGAACTGCCACTGTACTTCCTGTCTTCTTTCAGACATGATCCAACAAATATTAAGCAGTGACAGTCTCTGTGCAAAACACTAAGCTGAGTACTGGAGTGAACAAAACAAATATGTCTCTAACCTCATGAAGCTTACTTTATGGGGAGGACAGATCAAAAAATCTAGCAACCAGATTAAAAGGTAAGCAAATGAAATATTTAAGATGATATTAGCACCATGGAGGAAACAAACAGGATGCTGAGAGTCAGAACAGGGAGAGGGGACCAATCTTAGAAAAAGCAGCCAGGAAAGGCTGTCTAAGGTGACACTGAGCTGAGGTATGAAGGATGAGAAGGATACGGCCATGAGAAAAACGGAGGAAGAGGTAACCAGATAAACAGCCCAGCCAGTGCAAAGGTGAAAAAAAACTCAACCTGTTCAAAGAACTGCAAGAAAATCCATGTGGTGGTTTGTGTAGTGGTGGTTGTGTAGCTACCCCTCCCATAATTATCCATTCCACAGCTCACAAGCATCTTGAAATCATAGCTTCCTGGGGTAGCTAAATTATTTCTCCTCTTTCATTTCTCTTTGAGAAATACTGTCTAAATCATGACCGCAAGCTGGTGATACAAAGGATGGAAATTTTCTTCCAAGGTTGTTTTTTTGTTTGTTTTGTTTTGTTTTAATATAATGATAAACTTCAAATACTAAAAAGAACCACTGGGAAGCTGACTAATCAATGCATATATATTTGCAAGTGTTGCCACAGAGACCCACCCACCTAGTTCAGCATCATTGGCCAGTTCCTCAGGTTACCATGGCACCACCTTCCCAGAACAAGGAGCTCACTCACCCTCTTGTTGGGTTTTCCACATTGGTCTCAGTGGGGAGAGGTCTCTTTAAGGAACTCCACAACAGGCACACTAAACCTGATGAGGGGGGAAAAAAGTACACAACATTAAATTAACCATAGCATCTGAAGTCTGCTCCTCCCTTGTATTTGCTGGTGGTAATGCTCATATTTAGAAAATAAATTCTGTCATCCTGAATCTCCATCCACAAACCAGGAATACAAAAAAAGTCACATTTCTTTCTTTCCTTCCTATGAGCCTAAATAAAACTCAATTTCTGTCCCACCAGGTGGTGGGAAATTCAATGTTAGTCATTATGGGGTTTCTTTTCCTCCTACCCATGGCCACCTCCACCTCAAAGTCATACAAAGGTCTCCCGGTCTCATTTAGAGAGGTCAGAAATGACATTCTTTGATGGCTCTGGAACCACACCTCCTAGATTTGTGTCTTGGTTCTGCCACTGACTAGGATGTGACATTGAATAACTCAACCTCTCTGGCCATTAATGGAGATGATGATAGTAACTACTTCATAGGGTTATCGGAGAGTTAGATGTGTTAACACATGCGAGGTTCGGCTCTGCTTGTGTCCCCATCCCTCACCTCACTTGGCTCCCTGGTGGTGGCAGAAAGCAGCTCGGGTCCTCACAGGCCCATAGCAGTGGCTGCAGCGCTCCCAGGCACGGGCGGCAGGTCCCAGCCTAGGGGCTGGGCGGTGGCACGCCCCTAGGGTCACGAATTCAAGTACCTGACGAAGCACTCGGTGACCATTGGGCGCAACTCGTCTCGGGGCTCAGTGGACTTGGGCCCCTCGAGCCTCATCTTGTGGCGCCACCTCAAGATCTTCCCCACCTCAGGACGGGCGGGCATAGCGGGGCGGCCACGGAGCTTGTCTGCACAGCCCAGCACAGCTTAGGTGGCGACCTCTACCTGCACTGGCTCTGCGGGTTCCTAGCAGGCGTGTTCGGGATGCGCCGCTGCAGCTACCGCGCATGTGCACGCTCAGGTTCCGGAGCGTAAGCGCCAAAATGACGTTCACCGCCCCGTGCCCAGAGAGGAGGGAGAAGCAGGTGGAGCCAAAGTTACCAATGAAGCCCCTGCAAGCTCACCTCTCACCGCTGACCGTCGACATTCCTGACACCTGGCCCACATCATCGGCCCCCATGTACCCCCACGGGAACCGTCAGTGCTGTGAACTCCTGCCCACGAGGGAGCAGGACCTCCGGGGTACCAAATGGGCCATGTGATACCTTCTAGCCTCAGTTTAATGGCCAACGACTCACAGCTGGGAAGTGAAAAGGAAGCTTCAAGGGGACACAGCCTAATGGATGATTTAAAACCGCCTTACTCCCAAGAACAATTAATCACCCAAGCAATTAGGATAGCTCCTGATCAACCAACCAACCCAAGTGGAATTTATACCACACCACTAAAAACTATCCCTCTTGCAGGAAGTGACCAGGGCAGCAGAATTCGAATTGCTACAGTCTCTTTCTGAATCCTTACTGCATCAAAGTACCACATTCCCAGGAAGAACGAGGCAAAGTCTCATTCTGAAGGGTAGAGCCTTCCTCTGAAAGCAAATTAATTGAGCTGGCTTTTAGGAAAAGACACCCTAAGAGCTTGCCTTGCTTTAAAACCCCTCTGGGGCCCTCTGGTCTAGAAATGCCCAGTCTCTCCCAATCATGTTGGCGTGCTGTCTGCCTCGAGAGCTTGTCCAGGGAAGGCTCACCGGCCTCTCTGGAGCCTGATTTTTATACCTCAGAGCCCACATTCACTGTCCGTTTGCCCAGAATGCACCAGGCTCACCTCTGTCTAGTCAGCCTGTCCTAATCACTGTGCAGCAACCACTGCCCAGAAAGTCAAGCCCATCACCTGCACTGTCACCTCCCCTGGGACCACCTCGACCTCCCAGCAGGCCATCTTGCAGATGACTCACCTTGTCCACCAGATCCCAACGGTGTCCATCACTACAGGGCTGTACTAGCCCCAGGAGTCTGTGGTCACTAAGGCTGGCTTCCACATCCCCTCCCCAAGGCTGAGCCACCAGAGAATGGAGACCCCAGAGAAGTAAAGGTGAAAGTAGGGCCTATTCCTGCGGTCAGCAAGAGCACACCAGCGTTAATGCAAGTTTGTGTGCCCCACGGCACAGTGAGGCAAAAAAAACCCCGAAAGTTCAGAGTTTGGAGCAGAGAAAGGTTTAGGCCATGCAAGGAGACTGCCAGCCTGTGCCAAAAAGCCTGAACTCCCCAGACCCAAACTTGTAAAGCACTTTAAAAGCCTGGTAAGGGAGGGGGTGTTGCAGGTCAAGTGATCAGCTTGTTCACAGCTCTCTGGTTGGCTGATGGTGAGGGAACAGGGTGGTGTCACAGGGGTTAATATGATCAAGCCTAGGCGCCAGGAATTCTGGGAGCTATTGGGCTCACCATCATCAAGCAGTTAACTTCTTCCATTTGGTGATGGTTTTAGCATCCTAAAACAACACAGGAAATTTACATCAGATACTGTTAACTAGGTACTTGAGAGAGGAGTAAACAGGATATGGGGGAAGGGCTGCCCCAGGAAGGCCCCATAGGGTCCTGCTCCATTATACTAGGCGTTGTCACTAGGTCGTCCCATACCACCCTGTGCAGGTGGTCACCACTGCAGCAGACACCTCCAAACCATGGCCAGCTTCTAGTTAACAAGTGTAACTCACAATGAGACTCACATGGTGCATCCCTCCCCACCATCCACAGCCAGGTGAACAATGCAGCAATGTGTCTTCTGCACCTGCTGGTGACACAGGCCTTGGCCTCGGCCACCCTGCCCACCCAGCGCCAGACCTGCAACCTGGCAAGGCAGCCAGAGCTGAGGTAAGTCATGAAGGAAGATGGTATCGGCACCTTCGTCGCCCTGAGCGCAGACACGCCACAGGTAGCCGTGCAGGAGCAGGGCCTTCAAAACTAGCAGCCTGGAGAGCAGTTCTCACTTTAATGTCAACTCCGTGGTGCCAGAAGGAGATGACCTCAGAGAGACAGCAGTGAGTGATAGCTTGAAGCAAGATCTTAATTCTCTGCTTGGAAATTGAACCTGGGCAGACTGGTTGAATACCAGGAATCCTAGTCACTAAACTAGCTAGACTCTAAAAGCCGAATTGCCCTGATTCTTGCCCCTTGTTGAAACAAGAATGTTTCAAGGAGGCAAAGACTGTAAAAGCAGGTACAAAGTTTCTTATTAAAAACACAGTAGGGCATGTGCGAAAGCACATAGAGAAATAGTCTATTTATCTAAGGCAGGTATCCTCCTGGATGAGGAGAATGCCAGAGAGGTGATTTGAACCATTTACATAGGACAGTTCTTCCGGAATTTGTTTTCCTTTGGCCAATTACCTTGTTTTATTTCTCACACCTGACCAGACCCAGGGCCCTCCCCCAATATGTGACCAAGATGGATTACAGAGCAAAGAGTGATGGGAGGATATCAGTACTTTATGACCTGGCACCCCCTCCTTTTCTGTTCCAGAGGGGTCTTTCTTCAAATGTGTAGTTGGGGGTCTCCTGATCCAGGAGATAGGAAGTATGTGACCTCTTGATGTTTTGCCCAAGCAGGGCTCAGCCCCTCTCTGCCCCTGCCATTATCATCATTTAACATGTTCAGTTATATAATGGACATGATAAATCCCAGTTATTTGCCTGCTGCCTGTTATTATTTCTACAGGTGGCTGGTTGTAAATGTCTATCCTGCGATTTCCCATCATAGCGCAGTGGTTAACGAATCCGACTAGGAACCATGAGGTTGCAGGTCCAATCCCTGGCCTTACTCAGTGGGTTAAGGATCTGGCGTGACGTGAGCTGTGGTGTAGGCTGCAGACATGGCTCAGATCCCGTGCTGCTGTGGCTCTGGCGTAGGCCTGGTGGCTACGGCTCCGATTAGACCCCTAGCCTGGGAACCGCCATATGCCGTGGGAGTGGCCCAAGAAATGGCAAGGAGACAAAAAAAAAAAAGGTCTCCTGGAGCCCAGCTATCCTCTGCCTCAGTGATTCTTCCTCTCAGTGACTCTGGGAGCGTGGCCCCTCAGTGAGTAGAAGGCCAGACAGTGGGGCTTCACGTCAGCACTGGACACACAAACCCAGGTGGGCTTACAACTCCTTAAGTTAAAGACATAAGTCACCCAGAACAAAACCACATGCACCAAAGCCAGGCTCCAGCTGTCTCCCTGCCCAGCGCTCAGCTCCAAGTGGAGACTCAGGGTTGTTCACAGAGGGAGGACAGGCCAGTGTGAGCACAAGTACTGGGCGGAGCCGCCCATCGCCCACCTCAGACGTATTTTGTTGTTCACAAGTGCAATTAGAATATGTTGAGGTGTCCTTTTAGAGCCGCACCTGTAGCATATGGAGGTTCCCACTTTCTTTACAAAATAATGGGAGTCTTTGACATTTCCAATCACTCCATTTCTACTGTGGAAATTTTAGAATCACAGAGGATGGTGTGTGGGGATTTCATTTGGGGAGAAGAAACAATTAGCTTTGTTTGCTTTTATAATGGGGGTGGGGTGGGCACGTAGCCCTTGGCGGGAGTTAACACGAGATTAGCCCGCAACCCTTAGTCCTGGACCATTAGCACAGGTTAGAGGTCCCACTCCACCAAGAGGGCAGTGAGGACCACATTGTGGCCTTCTCCCACCAGGTGGGTGAGCTAGTGGGGGTCCAGGGCTGTGTCTGAAGCTCCAGAGCCCTGGCCGCAGCCCTCTGGTAGGCCCCGTCCCACCTCCACAATCTAATGGCAGCAGCAGTCTCTCTGGGTAGCAGTCCTTGGGACTGGCTGCCGTTTGCCTAAGGAGCCTGAGGGCTGGCTGGGTCCTGGGCACCTTGCTCCCTCTGTGACAGCGGGTCAGGGGCTAGGGACCTGGTCTGGGGACCTGGCCTTGAGGGCATCACTGCCTGAGATCTGCCTTTTTAGTGGGCCTGGGCACTGGCAGAAGGACCCAAACTGGCTGCTGGATGAATGCTCCCAGGCAGGGTGACCAACCTGTGTCCTAACCCCGTCCCCTTAGCCAGGGCCTAGACCTCAGAGGGTGAAAGTCAATGCCTGGGACCAAACTTGAACAAGTAAGATGAGGGGTAATGATATTGCTTTGCTTAAGGGATTTGTTAAGTGTTAAAAGCCACAAGGAGGCATGGAGACAGAATTTAATGCCTCCTCTTCCCTTTCTTGTATATTACACCTTTCCATTTAAAAGTTGTAGAACGGAGAGTAACATTTGTTTTGATGGAGACTTATAGAAACATTGTGACCTGATCTGTATGGACAGCTGGAAGAACAAAGAATAACACCTTTGCAACAACTAATCAAGCCCCTCCCTCACCTTCCCTATAAAAGGGCTTTCCCGTAAGCCTTCCCAGGGGTTTGGGGTTTTTAAGGCATGAGGCACCAGTCTCTGTACATGACCCTACAATAAGCCTTTCCCGGCTCCAGCTCCAAACTGATATGTTGGTGTAGTTTGGCCTCACTGTGCATCAGGGATGTGGACTTGCATTCAGTAACCTTTTCAGCCCATGTTTTGATTTACTTTTGTCTGTCCTTTTAAAGTCCTCAGATGAAGCTATTTGATGACATCTGCAATTTTTCCATGTTAGAGCAGTTGCCTGAGATTCGAATCTAATCCATTTCCATTTCTGTGTGTAGGACGGACAGACACAGACAGATACCCATGGGCCACATGTAACCCTGAGAGAAAGAACTGCTGACCAGCTGGCCATACGATGACATGATTTGCCCCACTGGTGGCAGAAGCTGTAGCTGGGGTGGAGCAGAATCTGCCCATTGATAACAATGGCCTTGGCAGCAAGCAACCCTCTAGGTAAGCACTGGAAATGCCTCAGTTGTTCCCTGATTTGTGATGGGACATTCCCCTCAACCTTTCAGACCTGCATCTAGTGCTAAGGCTGACTTCTCTCCTTGAAAAAAATAAAAGTGAGAGGAAAGGAAACAAAGGTGAGAGAATGAGAAATAGGAGGCCCTGCATAGCCTCAGCCCATGCTCCTCCAGAAGAAAGCCATGCATCTTTAGGGAGTGTTCCAGGGGCATAGCTGAACAGCCACACCAACAGAAAGGTGCTATGTGACACTGAAGTGGTTTAACTAAACAAACAACACTGCCCCCCACCCCGCCACCGCCCAACCCCGCTGCTGAGGAGGTAGCTACATGAATGACAGCAGCTTTGCTGGCCCCATTCCACCCTTCTTGTAATCTTGTAGCAACTATGTGCCTTATGTCCTTGCTAGCAGCTCTGCTAGCAGTGCTCCAAGCATTGCTAATTGTTTTTGTAATCTTGTTTACTCAGCTTCTTTGGCAGGAACACTGTCTTTCTGGGAAGGGGGAGATCCAGGCTGCTTGTGGGGGGAAAAATGAGACCTGGAAGTCTGTATTGCATAAAAGCTACCCAGAACAAAGACCTGGTGCTCAGACTTTGGAGGTGACTCCTGTGAGCCCACACTGGTGCTGAAAAAATGCTGAATAAACCTTGCTATTCTGCATCTCTGAGTGCCATATGTCTCTTTCTGCTGCCATGGTTTCTGCAACAACACAAGAAGACAAGCCACATCTTCAAGTCCTAACTTACACTGTTCTAGAAAGCATAATGGTGATTTGTGTGCAAAGATTTTAAATTTTAAAAGTACCAATTCCTGAAATTCAATAAAATATTTTTATTAATTTAAATATGTGTGTGTGTGTGTGTGTGTGTGCCAAGTTCTTAGAATAATGTGTGGCACTTAATAGCAGTAAATATTTATCATCAACATCATTATCATTTTTGGAGTTCCCATCGTGGCTCAGTGGTTAACCAAACCAACTAGGAACCATGAGGTTGCGGGTTCGATCCCTGGCTTCACTCAGTGGGTTGAGGATCCGGCATTGCCATGAGCTGTGGTGTAGGTTGCAGATGCGGCTCGGATCCTGTGTTGCTGTGGCTCTGGTGTAGGCCGGTGTAAACAGCTCCAATTCAACCCCTAGCCTGGGAACCTCCATATGCCGTGGGAGTGGCCCAAAAAAATGGTAAAAAAAAAAAAATCTTTATCATTTTTACATGATGTGAAAGTATCTGGGACTCACCTCCAGCAACTGATCCACTCTGGTTATTAGAGATGCCCAGTCTCTGAGCATTACCCTCATATTTCAAGGTCCTGCTACATTTGCCTGGAAGCATCTAAGCCTCTGAAATGTTGTCCAAACACAGGACACCTTGGAACAAGCCACAGTTGTCATGTATGTTCCAACTGTTCCCTAGGCATCTCTCTGCAAGCACCTCCCCATCTTCCCTCTTAAGACCCTTGAAAGCCTCTTCTGCTCTCAGAACACCCAGCAAAATGCCTTTGGTGAGTTTAGTCTTATCAACAATAGCAAAACTAAGCTTCATAGCCTTCAAGCAATTTTTGCTGCTTGTAAAAAGGCTGGCTACCTGATTGGGGAGAATTGAGATAAGCGGGACAATACAGAGAGTATAAACGCAAATCTTTATATTCCTGCCATGCTGACTGTGTCATGCTTGCTTAAATGACACACTCCAAAAGATGGCAAATATTATGTAATTGGTGGCAGTTTCATAACCAAAAGGCCTCTGCCCTCGGTAACAGCTAATTGGTCAGGCCTGATTCTCGCCTGATGGTGGTCATGAAGATAGGTCCCAGGAGTGCCCTAGGATAGAAGGACAAATGGACTGTGAAGAAAGAGCAAGTCCCTGAGCTTGGGGAGCCCCAAATGACTGGGCTATGTGTTTTGCAAACCTTCACTTGAATTTGGATGCCACCAAAGTTTGAAGATTCACTTACTGAGCACTGGGAAGAAAAGAAGAGGCACAAATGCAAAACAATGCCTAGAAACTAGATCAATCCACCTACACCCTTGACACCTTGATTCTGCTATTATATTCTTTCGTCGCTATTCAACTCCAGAAATAGTATCTCGTTCTTGTACGATTATCTCTGGCACTGTTTCTAATAGTGCTATCAGGGTTGCTTTCCAGGTCCATGCCTTCCTCACATGTTTGGGGAAAATGGGGAGGAGAACAGGGAGAAGAAAATGTAGTTATGAAGGTACAGGATCCCTGCCCGTTTCCATAGCTTCCAGGCACTAGGGTACCATTGTTCTCAGGATTTTCCTGAGCCTGGGAAGTGTTCCATGGCAGCTGGAGAGGGAGATGGGGTTGAAGGGGGGGCATCTCTTCTCTCTCTCTTCTTGTCTCCTCCATGATTCTTGCCTCCAGTGCCTCTACTACTGATGACCCAGTGAAGGCATTAGGGGTTGGTGGTGGAGGAACAGAAATCCATTCTTCGAGTGTGTATGCATTAGTTGGGACAGAAAGGACCGTTTTTTTTGTTTGTTTGTTTTAAATGGAGTATATAGAATGTGCCTTTCTACCTCTGGTGTGCTTGGCTCAAGAGTTCATGAATCCTATTATACATGCCTACCATGCATTACCTCCTTCTGGATGGAGAATAACCTCTAGATGAACTAATGAGACTTCCTAGTAAAGCAAGCCCATGTCTTTTTTATAACTGACTTTCAAAATTTCTAAAATAAAGATTACAGGAATCTTTCTTGTCCTACCCAGACCCACACAGCTGCCAGATGCAGAATGCTCAGTGGGATCTACCTACTATACCCTGGCCATATGCAGACACAATGCACCACAGCACATAGCTATCTGTATAGTGAAGGAGATTAGCTTTGTGCACCATCCTGCATAAAGGCAAAGACTCACAGATATGAACCCCACATGTACCAAGAAATATTAATTATTGGAAAATAAGGTACTAAGGCTTGCCTCTATTTCTTATAGCAACAGTGGGCCTTATTGAAACCTGGAAAATATTTCAGCTTTAGGATGCACTAAGGTGTAGTGAAGACAAGGTAGGTCCAGCTTCACTATTTGCTCTTTAACCTTAGGGAGGTTGCTTATATGAGTTTGCTCATATACAGTTCAAGATAATAACAGAATGATCTCACAAGGATGGTGTTTGGATTTAATGAAATCATGTGTAAAGCTTGCAGCCAAATGCTTAGCGCAGAGTAAGCTCTCAAAAAATACCAGTTTCCTCTTTTAATTTTTCCTTTTCTATAAAGAGACCACAGCCTTTCTTTCTTTCTGACTTAGTCTCATAAAAATCACTCCTTAGAGTTTCGGCAGAGGTGTGGTCTCAAGAAGACAATAATTAGATGATACTGAGTTAGGAAGGAAAGTGGGTTGGGGTTTAATCTTTTCCAAAGAACACATTATCCTGGATTTGGTTTTATGAAACAAATGATTTGTCTACTATTGATATTCTTAGTGAATTTTGAGGAAGTAGCAAGAATTGCCTAGGGACAGTGGGGCTTCAGACCTGAACATGTATATACTTAGAAGTCAGGAAAGTGGAATGGTCCAATTGCCTCTAACCAAGAAATAAGTATCAAGCCCACAAAGCAGAGGATGAAGACACAGTTTTCTGAATTCAGAATTGTGCCTAGAATCAGCCCTGGTAACCTGCATGGGAAAATGAAATAATACGGATCATTAATTATATCACAGCAAGTAGGTATCTGAATCCACTCTGCTCAAATATGTCAATACGAACTTGCAGGCAATACTTCTTGTGTTATGAGAATTAACTATATTCTCTTTCAATGACAGGATTTCTCTAAGACTAGAGAATTCAATTCAATTCAACCAGCATCTATCCTGCCCCTATTATCTGCCCTCACACTACAAGTCCTTGCAGTGACAGAGAGTCGATCTTATCTCCATTAAAGGCAACTCTGAAAGGCCCACTCTGAAAGACCAAACAAGTGTTCAGGAGTGAGGCTCTGTTACATGACTTTAGTGATATTTACACAGAATTCATTGGCTTGGTTCCACTTACAGTTGGCTTGAGACTGTCATATTTTTGAGGGAAAAATAAGCTGTAGTGATTAACACAGTGAGGGTTTTTATATATTCTCTTTTTGGAGGTTTAATTGGTATATATCAACATATTTCAGTATTCGTATATACTACAAAGAGGGTGCCATACTAAGTCTAGTTACTATCCATCATCATTTCCCTCCTTCCACTGCAGTTAACCCCATTGACTCATTTCACCCAACCCCCTTCCCCTCAGACAACCACCAATCTGTTCTCTGTATCTATATGTTTTGTTTTGTCTGTTCATTTGTTTTGTTTTCATATTTACACATAAGTGAAATCATGTGATATTTGTCTTTGTCTGACTTATTTCACTTAGCATAATACCCTCAGGAGCCTCAAGTTATGGAAATGGCAAGATCTTTCTTTTTCACAGTGGCATAATATTAAATATTTATCTAGTTGTTTCCCTATCTTTGCTGTTGTAAATAACATTGCAATTAATACCAGAATGCACATATATTTTTTCAATTAGTATTTTCATTTTCCTCAGGTAAATACCCAGAAGTGGGATACATGGATCCTATGGTGGTTCTATCTATAATTTTTTTTGAGGAACCTCTATACTGTTTTCCATGGTTGCTGCACCAATTAGCATTCTCACCAACAGTGTACAAGGGTTCGCTTTTCTCCACATCTTCTCCAACACTTGTTATTTCTTGTCTTTTTAATAAAAGCCATTCTAACAGGTGTAAGTCATTATCTTATTGTGGTTTTGATTTGCATTTCTCTGATGTTTATTAATGTGCCTGTTTGCCATCCGAATGTCTTCTTTGGAAAAATGTTCAGATCCTCTGCCCATCTTTAAATAGGACTGTTTGCTCTTTATTAGTGCTGAATTGTTCGAATTCTTCATCTATTTTGGATATTAGCCCTAATTAGATATATGATTTACAAACATTTTCTCCCATTCAGTGTGTTGCCTTTTCATTTTGTTGATATTTTCTTTTGCTGTACAGAATCCCTTTAGTTTTGTGTAGTTCCACTTGTTTATTTTTGCTCTTGTTGCCTTTGCTTTTGAAGTCAGGTTCAAAACTTCAGTGCCAAGACTGAGGGCAAGAAGTTCATTGCCTATCATTGTCTTTCTTCTAGAGGCTTTATGGTTTCAAGTCTTACATTCATGTCTTTAATTCATTTTTAGTTAATTTTTATGACTACTATAAGATAGTGGTCCAATTTCATTCTTTTGCATGTGGCTGTCCAGTTTTCCCAATACCACTTATTGTAGAGACTGTCCTTTCTCTACACATTCTTTAGTCTCTAACAGTGCCCAAGGTCAAGAACATTTTCCAGGTAACTGATCTCTCTAAACGGAAGAAAGATGATAAGATTGAGATGCTCCAAAGCTTATAACGCTCTTCAAAATAAAAGTCAACACTGTGATAACCTGAGCCCAGCAGACTGAAGGGCTATGGAAGGTTTGGAAGCTTAAAGTGCATAGAGAACCAGAGAGAGGCATGAACTGCATGAAAGTCTTCAAGAACACATTACTGGTGACCTGTGTGATAACAAATGCCAATTGAAAGACAGGGTCTTGTTGCCCATGAGAGCCTTGGTAGCAGAGCAGAGGAGTGGAGAGGGAACTAAATGCTCCTAGCTTCTGGGGACACCATCCAAGAAAAAAGTTCCTAGAAACTAATTCACTCCACTAAGGCACCTCAAAATCTTCACATTTTGATGTCTTATACTTCATTGTCATTTTACTAAAGTACATACTGTTTGTTTCTTTTTTTTATATGGTAGAGTCTAGTCTATGTTAATTTAATGGTGTGTGTGTATGTGTCATAATTTCTGTGTATACTTCTTCCAGGAGAGTAGCTTGCAGATGATAAGCACTCAACAAATACATACGGATTAATGATTAATTGAGGCCCAGTCATTGCGAGCTCAACTACTTACCCTCACCCTTTGCTAGTTTCACCCCATATATTTTACGTTCATACCTTACTGTTTTTTCGAAAGCCATACTACCAAATTCGAATCACTGGTTTACACCTGAGATTCCTAGAGCCTGGTTCCCACCCTCAGAAACTCTGATAATCAATCAGGGCATGACCTGGACATCAGGATTTCTGAAAGCTCCCACAGTGATTCAGAGATTCCTACCTATACCGGAGGTTGAAAATCACTACTTTACAAGCAGTTATGGGACAATGAAGACCAGAAAGCTAATGGGGAAGAGAGAGTCTGGAAAGTTGTCTTACATATTTAGAAGTCATTTATCACAATGTCATTAGTTATATTAACCTGGCAAAATTTAGTAGGCAAACATATAATAGAAATGTCTTTGGAGAAATAGAAAGTATTATATAAGTTTAGGTTATTATTATTATTATTTGGTAATACAAAAAGTTTTAACTTTCAGATTAAATGAAACACGTATTTTCCATAGTTATAATGAAGATATTTGAATATGCAGTATGTTGTGTGAGCAGTTGGGCCAGCTTAATAACATATATATGGAAATTTCAAAGCATGAACTCTGTATGTCTCAGATGTTTCAAGAAATACGTATATTATCATACCACTTAAGGCAAAATATCTCTATACTATGCTTCAAACTGAAAGACAGTGCTAGGTCCTTGATAATAATAGCAATAATAATAATCATAACTATCATTTATGGAGGTATAGTAATAAGCTTTCTACAACCATTATCTTCTGTATGTGTAAAAATAACACCATTCTCCATCTCTATAATGATGTAATTTCACAAATGTTATTCAGATAGAATCATGCAGTATGGTATTCTTTGGGGATTGGCTTTTTTTTCACTCAGCATAATTTCCTTGATGTTCATCCAGGCTGTTATATATATCAGTAATGCATTCTTTTCTATTGCTTAGTAATACTCCATGATATGGATATACTACAGGTTGTTTGTTCACCTATTGAAGGATAAATTATGTAGTTTCCAATTTGGGGCTATGACAAATCTGTGTACAAATTTCTTCAGGCAAAGAAGTTTTCATTTCTCTACAGTATATGCCTAAGAGTACAATCGCTGGAGTGAACATGTACAGCAGTCGGTGAACTACTTCCCAGAATGGATGAACCACTTTACATTCCCGTCAGTGATTGATCTACTTTCTTCATGTCCTCACCAGAATTTGTTGCCTTTGCTTTTTCTTTCAGCTTTTAGTTGTTCTGATAAATCTGTCGTGATATCTCATCATGGCTTAATTTGCGTTCCTCTATGGCTAATGATTTTGAGAATATTTTCATGCACTTATTTTCCATCTGTGGATCCTCTTCAGTGAAATGTTTGTGCATGCCATTTGCTGTGTTAAAACAGAGCAAAAGCTTTAATTTTGATGGAGGTTCGATTTATCTATTTTTCTTTTTATGGGCCATGCTTTTGGTGTCAAATATTAGAATTCTTTGTCTAATGGTAGGTTCCAAAGGCTTTTTCCTGTTTTATTCTAGAAGTTTTACAGTTTTTTTGTTTTACATTTAAGTTCATAATGGGTTTTGAATTCGTTTTTGTATAAAGTGTGAGTTTTAGATTGACTTTCAGGATTTTTTTTTTTTTTTTTTTTTTTTTTGCCTATGGATTTTCAGTTGCTCCAGCACCACTTATTTTAAAAATCTCGGAGTTCCCCTCGTGGCACAGTGGTTAACAAATCTGACTGGGAACCATGAGGTTGCAGGTTTGATCCCTGGCCTTGCTCAGTGGGTTAAGGATCTGGCGTTGCTGTGAGCTGTGGTGTAGGTTGCAGACACTGCTCAGATCCCACGTTGTTGTGGCTCTGGTGTAGGCCAGTGGCTACAGCTCTAATTAGACCCCTAGCCTGGGAACCTCCACATGCCATGGGAGTGGCCCTAGAAAAGACAAAAATAAATAAATAAATAAATAAAATAAAAAATAAAAAATCGGTCACTCTTCCATTGGATTGCTTTTGCTCCTTTGTCAAAAATTAACTGGTCATCTTTGTACGGATCTTCTATTTCTGGGTTCTCTATTCTATTTTATTGACTTATAGGCATCTAGCCACACTGTCTTAATTACTGTAGTTACATTGTAAGCCTGAGCATTAAGAAGAATGTTTCTTTCTATTTTGTTCTTCTTTTTCAAAATTATTTTGGCCAGTCTAAAGCTTTTATCTTTCCATTTGAATTCTGGAATAAGCTTGTTTATATATACCAAAAAGCCTTTCTGGAATTGATAAGAACTGGGTTAAATCTAATAATCGATTTAGGTAGCATTGACATTTTTACTGTGTTGCATCTTCCAGTTCATCAGTACAGTACATCTTTCCAACTTTTATTAGGTCTTTGATTTCTTTCATCAGCATTTGATCACAGTCATCACACCAATCCTGTACATGTTGTGTTAGATTACTACCTAAATATTTTATTTTCTTTGGAGCAACTATAGATGGTACTATTTGTTGTTGTTGTTGTTGTTGTTGTTTAGGGCCTTTTTAGAGCCCTATGGAGGTTCCCAGGCTACAGGTTGAATCAGAGCTGTAGCTGCCAGCCTACACCACAGTCACAGCAACATGGGGTCTGAGCCACATCTGTGACCTACACCACAGCTCACAGCAACGCCAGATCCTTAACTCCTGAGTGAGGCCAGGGATCTAACCCACATCCTCATGGATACTAGTCAGGTTCATTACCACTGAGCCACGGCAGGAACTCTGTATTTTTTAATTTTGATTTCCACATGTTTGTTGTCAACATACAGAAAAGCTATTGATTTTTGTGTGCTGGTGTTGTATTCTGTGACCTTACTGAACTAACTAACTTATTAGTACTAGGAGTTTGGGGTTGGCTTTTGTTTGTGTTAGAGTCCTTGGGATTTTCTACCTAGACAGTCAGCTCATCTGCAAATAAAGACAGTTTTATTTCTTCCTTTCCAACCTGTATGTATTTATTTTTCTTTCCTCAGTTCACTGAACTGACCAGGTCTTCAGGCACATTCTAATAATAATAGGAGTTGCTATGGCTGTGCTATAGGCTGGCAGCCGCAGCTCGAATTCGACCCCTAGCAAGGGACCTTCCATATGCCACAGGTGTGGCCCTAAAAAAACAAAACAAACAAACAAAAAGAATAGTGGAATAGTGAGAGCAGACATCACTAGCCTGTTCCTGATTGCAGAGGGAAAGCATTTAGTCTTTTGTCATTAAGATGTTAGCTCTAAGTTTTTTATTGATGCTTTCTATGAGTTGGAGGAAATTCTCCTGCATCCCTAGTGTACTAAGAGTTTAGGAATGAGAGTTGAATTTTGCGAAATGCTCTTTTCGTAAATTGGTATTGTCATGTGGTGTTTTTCCTTAGCCAGTGTTTACGGTGTGTTAGAGTGATTGAGGTTCAGATATTGAACCATCTTGTATACCTGGAATAAATCTCACTTGGAGGTAGTGTATTACTCCTTTTTTACTCTGTTGTATTTGACTTGCTAAAATTTTGTTGAGGGTATTTACACTAAGTTTATGAGCGTTATTGGTCTGTCATTTTCTTTGGGGACATTTGTCTAGTTTTTGATATTAGGTAATACTACCCTCATAAAATTAGCTGGGACTTGTTCCCTCCTCTTTTATTTTCTAGAAGAGATTGTATAAAATTTTTGTTAATTCTCTGAATGTTTGATAAAATTCTCCAATAAAGCCATCTGGGTCTATTTAATTTTTAAAGAGTTTTTAAATAACAAATTCATTTTCTTCATTATTATAAGTTTATCTGTTTCATCTCAGCTGTATTATAGCAGATCATGGTTTTTGAGGAATTGGTTCATTTCCTCTAAGTTGTCAAATTTGTGAGTACAAAGTCATTCATGGTTGTCCCTTATCATCCTTTAATGGCTAAAGGGCCAATAATTATATTCCTTGTCATTAAAGATATTGGTGCCTTCTTTCTTCTCTATTTTATCTTTGTCAGTCTTAATAAAGGTTTATCAATCTTATTTTTTTTCAAAGAATCAGATTTTCATATTTAATTTTCTCTGTTTTCCTGCTTTGAATTCCACTGATTTCTGCTACCTTGGTATCTGCTATCCCTTCCTCTGCTTGCTTTGGATTTATTTTTATTTTATTATTCTAATTTCTTGAGATAGGAGCTTGGATTATTGATTTGAGACCTTTCCTCCTCTCTAATTTAAGCATTGAGGCCTCTCAGCTCTGTTTTAGCTGCATCCCACAGAATCTGACATGGCATGTGTTCACTTTTATTTAGTTTTATGTATTTTTAAATTTCCTTTGTGATTTCCTCTTTGACCCATGGATTATTTAGAAGTGTGTTGTTTCATTTCTAAGTGCTTAGAGATTTTTCTGTTGTCTTTCTGTTAGTGATTTCTAACTATATTATTATAACAGAATATATTCTGTGTGATTTCTCTTTAAATTGTTTAATGTTTGTTTTATGACCCAGGATATGATATATCTCGGTGAATGTTCCATGGTGCTTGAAGAGAATGTATGTTGTTTTTGTTGGATGGAGTGTTCTATAAATGTCAATGAATTCCTATAGTTTGACAGTGTTGTTTAGGTCTTTATCCTTGATAATATCCTATCTGGTAATTTTATCAGTTGTTGAGAGTGTGATGTTGATGTCCCCAGTTATAATTCATCTTGGTTTTAACAAGCCCTCTAGGTGATGCAGATGTTGACTAAAGTTTGAGAACCACTGGTTTAGAGCAGAGTAACTCAATAAAGTTAGATGAGTTGCATATAACTTCACTATTTTACAAACTATAAATTAGAATTTCTTAATTAACTTGATATTGTTTTTAGTGAGTGCAAAAAAACTATTCCAACTGAGTAAGGGAGAAATATACGGGAAGCTCTCCCTGCAGTTGTTTTCCCACATATAATTAAAATAACCGATCAACTGTCCCACAATGGGGACAGGTTCACCACAAAAAAAGCTGCTCATGGGAGAGTACCCAGAAAACTTGGGAGTTTTAATTAAATCCAAGGTTTATTTTTAAAGCCAAATTTTAAATTTAAAGATCCATTTAATGCATTCATCCATTATTTCTGAGGTTGGTCAATTTATTTGCATATGCCTTCAATCATTGAGAATTTATTGATCTCCTCTTATGACCCAAGAACTGTACAAGGCACTAAAAGAGAACAAAACATAGAGTTTACTATATATGCAAATAATTACTTTAATTATCATTGTAATAAATACTAGCAAAAAGGTCAGATTACTAAGACAGCATGTAACCACAGGCTTAGTCGGGCCCAAGGGGAAGGGAAGATTTCTTGATTACTTGACAGGTAATCTAAGATTTAAAGGATGATTTAAATTTAGACTAATGAAGAAGAAGGAAAGGAGGTTAAAAATCAAGGAAACTTAAGAGTTCCCACCACAGCACAGTGGGTTAAGGATCCAGCATTACTGCAGCTATGGTGTACGTCACAGCTGCAGCTTGGATTCAGTCCCTGGCCTGGGAACTTCCATATGCCACAGGGTGGACATAAAAAAAGAAAATTAAAAATCAAGGAAACTATGTTTGCCAAAATCTTTTAAAAAGTCTTGGTCTTACACTGGGAGTGGGAGTAAAAATGTGCTAGCAAAAAAATTAAGGATGACAGTAGAAATTAAAAGAAACACCCATCAACCTGAAGTGGTCTATATGGAGGTGACAGCTTCCAGCCAACTTAAGTGCATCTCTCCAAGTCAGTGAGAATGAAGACCTGTGAAATCATGATAGGTTCCTTTGACCAAATCCTCCTGTGTTTTGGCACAGTACCAGGAACCTTATGAATGTTCACTCCTACAATTTCTTGGGTCTGAATCAACACAATTTGGTTTCTACTGGAATGAAGGCCATCATGGGGCCATATTGAAAAGGTGAATAGGGAAGCAATCGAACTGTGCATTCAGAGACCTTCCTTCATTAACCCTTGGGCACTGGAGGGCAGGGGGAGGATAAGAAAGTAACCCATAGATAGGAAAGAAAAATAGCATTTGTCAAGGGCTTATCATGTGCCAGCACTAGACTGAGAATTTTACATATGTGTTTATTTCTTCTAATTGTCACAATAACTCTAGGAAAGGAGCATCATTTTTCTCATTTTAAGGCATAGAAAGAAAGATTCAGAAGTGAAGTAACTTTCTCATGGTGAAAAGTACTAAATAGCTGACTCAAGAGCTGAATGTAGGGAATGATATAAACCTAGCAGATTTATACTTGGGGCAGCTTCTCAGGGAGTGATGCTCCATCCCAGGGACACTCATCTCATTTTTTCTTCTATTCTCATTGCTTCTTGTCTTTGTCCTCCTCAGTCAGCCCCTGGTTTCCCTCTAATCTCACTCCTCGACCCCCATACCTGCTTGTCTCTGACTCCCTCTTACATTCACCAAGACTCTTCTGAAATACTCAATAACCAAACAAGGAAGATTGCCCCACCCCCAACAAGGAAGATTGCCCCCACCCCCAACTCATAGGTTACTCTATGAGTGTAATGTTGAGAATTTATATTGTCAACCATCTCACTCTAAGTCCAAATCCATTATTTTGTCACAGTGATGTGGACAGAATCTCAGGATTCAAAATCTAAAGGAACTTTTTTTGGCTCTGCTACTGATATATTATGCTGTTTCAAGATCTTATTGCTATTGTATTGGTATGATTTTCTTTGGATTCTAATATGACTTTAGGGGAACGCGAAATCTGTAAAATATTTTTATGCAGCTGCAGTAAAAGTGAGATGGTTGTGAAGGGAATAAAAGAGAACAAAACACTGCAAGATGGTGGGACTCACTGTGGATAGCCTACTTCTGTTATTTGGTATGGAACCCATATAGCAACAATTCCTAATGCAGGCAGGGAGCAACCAAAAAACCAAAATATAATTTCATTCAGATTGTGTGTAGTGTGTTTTTCTGATTATAAACAAAAGAAAGATTATATAAGCTCCACAAAACTGTTTTCCAAGTTCTAGTGTCCATGCAAAGAGTGACTTTAGATTTTAATCAATTTTAAAACAAACAAAACAAAAAACCACAACCATAATGCATCAAAGTTGTAATGTATCTATCAAGTTACTAATAGTTACTAATGTAGCTATCAAGTAACATGAGTATGAAAAGATGTGAAAACTGTTTTTAAGATGAGTGGTTTAGTTTGGTAGAAATAAAAACTAAAAATCTGGGGAGGTCATGTATTTCTTTTTTGCATCTCCAAAACAAAGCACCAATAAGCACTAATTTAAAATGACCTGATTTTGAATATTGTTTCTAACAACATTTCTTTATTCTTTTTATTCTTCAGATAAACAAATATTATAGAAACATCTGCACTAGGTTGGCATCACTGCCCAGGCAAGCAGAGAGACTCAGAGAATCCAAGAAAAAGGAATAGAAAGTCAGTCCCACTTACCTACCCTAGTAGTTTCCTGCCAAAACCAGCAGAGCCTGATATTGTTGAGCAGTGGAGTGAAGTACTTGGTTTCCTATGGGGCACTTAGTTTTTAATCTCTACTTTATACTTAGAACATAGATTTTTATACTTAGAATATATATTTCCTTAGAGGAAAAAAAGCTGCCAACAGAAATACTAGCCTGACTCTTAGCAGCCTAAGTTCAAATGCTCATTCATTGCTAATGGTCAGACGAGGGAATAGTCTTAGTCTCTGGAATAAGAAAACCACTAGGGAAAGACTGCTGTTCATGGCTTTAAAAAAACAAAACAAAACTCTAGGATTTGAACTTTTTCTGGGATCACCAACTTCAGGCAGATATTCAAGTGAAGCTAAACTGACCAATTGACTCAGTTTCTACCCTAGCCTCTTGAAGTGTGCATGTTTGTATGTGTGTTTGTGCATGTGTGTCTGTGTTGATACTTAGGTAGGGGAAGGATCTTGACACACTTGATCAAATAGCAGATATACTTGAAGCCAAATCCTGATACCTGTACACCATGTCTGTACCCACCTCCCCCACTAACCCCTCTCAGATGTATCTAATCTCATAAGAAATCACCTTGATAAACACACACATATCCATTCGACAGAAGAGCAGATACATAAGCCATTTGCTATATTCAGCAATTATGCACTGATCCCATATATGTTTTGAGCCTACATGTTAGGGTATGTCTAGGGACATGAGCGCTTCAGATGTGAAGATGAATAGGACACAAGCCGTAACGTCACTCACAATGAATCTAGCTTAAAATCTTTCACCAGCCAAGGAGGAAGGAAGAAAATGACGACACTTTGGGTGGAATGGAAGTGGCAGATGAGGAGAGTCAAGGATACAGGGGTCAGGTTAATTTATCTAGGATGCAGTTAGGTGTCATTGCAAGGTTTTATCGCTTTCATTTAGACAGGAGAATGAGAGCACTAGACCCATGCTTTGGAGATGGAACTCGTGCAGGAGATTGGTGCCAGAGGTAAATGGAAAGCAGAGGGAGACATCAAAAGGGTATTTTCAGAGTGAAAACATAAGAGGGAAGGAGTGATGGAAATTAAGTTGATTTTAAGAAATATAATTTACAAAATTCACCCTAAAAGAGATAAGGAAAACTTAAAAATTAAGTTAGAATAAGTAGAAAATATTGTCAAACACCACCCCTTCATCACCACACACACACATACAGCCTATAAAAGTACCTTATTCATATTGTTTCCAGAGGAAACCAAATTTTTAAAGGCAAATAATTCCAGTGCTACCTAAACTACTGTATAGACAAAAGGCAATATAAATAAAACATGGCAGTAAAACCTAACCCTGATGGAGAAAGCACACAAAAAATTACAAAATGCAAATTGCCTAATTAAAATATCAGCAAAGGGTATCTCATTATATTAAATGAACAAGTGGGATTTATTCCAAGAGTAAAATACATATAATTACCCTTACATATTTAATTTTTATATACCCACACCTATATCTGTTATATATGTATATATATCCAGTATTAAGAAACTATCAAGGGAGTTCCCATCGTGGCGCAATGGTTAACGAATCCGACTAGGAACCATGAGGTTGCGGGTTCGGTCCCTGTCCTTGCTCAGTGGGTTAACGATCCGGCGTTGCCATGAGCTGTGGTGTAGTTTGCAGACGCGGCTCGGATCCCGTGTTGCTGTGGCTGTGGCATAGGCCGGTGGCTACAGCTCCCATTAGACCCCTAGCCTGGGAATCTCCATATGCCGTGGGAGCGGCCCAAGAAATAGCAAAAAAAGATAAAAAAAAGAAAAGAAACTATCAGGGAACATTTCCAATTACTCTGTAAAGGCATTTGATCATATTCATCATCCATCTGTTTATGTCATTTGCCTATTTTTCTATTGGCTTGTAAGAGTTTTAAAAGATTTCATACGGGAAAAAATTAATTTGTAGGAAGACTTTATATAGTCTACATATAATTCTTCTGTGGCAAAAGTTTTCTTTCAGTTTAATTCACCTTACCTTATAGTTTCTTTGGAAGAAAAGAGGTTATTTATTTATTTATTGTCTTTTTAGGGCCACACCCATGGCATATGGAGGTTCCCAGGCTGGGGGTCTAATGGGAGCTGTAGCCACTGGCCTACACCACAGCCACAGCAACTCGGGATTCAAGCCACGTCTGCAATCTACACCACACCTCACAGCAACGCCAGATCCTTAACCCACCAAGCAAGGCCAGGGATTGAACCTGCAATTTCATGGTTCCTAGTCGGGTTCGTTAACCACTGTGCCACAATGGGAACTCCAGCAAAGAGGTTTTTAATTTTACTCTAATCAATTCTATTAAAATTTCCCATTTCTTATTATTTAGTTAAGCATCATTCTCAAATTCTGACAGTTTTTATGCTTCAACATCTGCTCTTGGAGTTCCCATCGTGGCACTGTAGAAATGAATCCGACTAGGAACCATAAAGTTGTATGTTCGATCCCTGGCCTCGCTCAGTAGGTTAAGGATCTGGCATTGCCATGAGCTGTGTTGTAGGTCGCAGACAGGGCTCAGATCCTGTGTCGCTATGGCTGTGGCATAGGCCAGCAGCTGTGGCTCTGATTAGACCCCTAGCCTAGGAACCTCCATATGCTAGTGTCATGCTTAATGAGGTAACATAAGAAGTATCCCATTAAAAGCAAAAACAGGAGTTCCCGTTGTGGCTCAGCAGAAATGGGTCTGACTAGCATCCATGAGGACATAGGTCCTATCTCTGGCCTTGCTCAGAGGGCTAAGGATCCGTTGTTACTGTGGGCTGTGACGTATGTCACAGACATGGCCTGGATCTGGCATTGCTCTGACTGTGGCATAGGCCAGCAGCTACAGCTCCAATTCAACCCCTGGCCTGAGAGCCTCCATATGCTGCGGGTGTGGCCCTAAAAAGACAAAAAAAAATTAAAAATAAAAGCAAAAACAAAACAAAGATCTCCATCATCCCCACCACTATTCAACATTTTTTTGCACATACTAACCAAAGAAATTAAAGAGAAAGATACATAGAGTATATGAATTGGAAAGAAAGAGTTTAAATCATTTGTATATGGTAGGATCATATACCTGGAGAACCTAGGAGAATACATTAAAAAGTTATTTTGAAGAAGGAGTTCCCGTCGTGGAGCAGTGGTTAACAAATCCGACTAGGAACCATGAGGTTGCGGGTTCAATCCCTGGCCTTGCTCAGTGGGTTAAGGATCCGGCGTTGCCGTGAGCTGTGGTGTAGTTTGCAGAAGCGGCTCGGATCCCGCGTTGCTGTGGCTCTGGCATAGGCCGGTGGCTACAGCTTCGATTCAACCCCTAGCCTGGGAACCTCCATACACCACGGGAGCGGCCCAACAAATGGCAAGGAGACAAAAAAAAAAGTTATTTTGAAGAAGAAAATGCAGCAAAGTGACTAAATGAGAGATTAATATACATAAATTAGTAGCACATTTATAAAACCAGCAACCAAACAGAAGCCATTGTACAATGGAAATACTTTTTTTTTTCAATTTGCAAGATCTACAGGGTAAAATGTTTAAAATGCTATGAAGGCCTAAAAGAAGACTTGAATAGCTGGAAAGTTACCTCATACTCTTTGGCAGCAAGATTCATTATCATGAAAATGATATACCTGTGAATGTCACATAATCCTATTAGAAGTAGCAAAACAATTTCTTCTAGACAAGCTGATTCTAAAGTTCAGATGAGAAATATTAAACAGATACAATAATTCCGAAAAAAGGAGAAAAGGGGAAGACTATCCCTAAACATACTAAAATATAAAATATTATATAAAATACAATAATATAATAATTATTCTTAAAAGTGAGAAATTGAAACATAATCAAGCAGTCAGAGCAACTGAACAGAAAGGCCAGAAATATGTCCAAACACATGTAAGAATTTTTTATACAGTAAATGCATTATTTCAAATTGTCAGGGAAACAATAGCATTGAAAAAAACTGGAGAAAATAGTCAGCATGGGATGATGTCACCAAAATGGCAGCAAAGACACCCCAGCCTCCATTCCCCAACAAAGATCAACAGTTAGGCAGCTCTCTATGAATAAAAGCTTCTCTGGGAGAGCTCTGGAGTCCACTTAAGAGACTTCAACAATACAGGGGAACAAAAAACCAGAGAAGAACCTCACATAAAGGGAAAGGAGACAGCTTCCTTTTGTCTGCATTGTCCCATCACCCAAGCTGGCACTGCTCAGCACCAAGAGGGAATTACCCCACCAGAAAGCATTCTCCTCACTGGGAGAGCTGAACAGGATGAATGATGAGCTTCCCCTTTATTCCTCGTACTTCCTGAGGGTACTCCTTCAGTTTCACCCCACCCACACTAGCACAGCTAAGATGTATAGCGACAGTTAGGAACAAGGAAGAAAAGTAGGTTATACCAAAATCAGTCACTCAAAAGAGATGCTTGTATTTCCCCGTGATTTGTTTTGCAGAAAAACCCAGCCATTTTTGCCACTGAAGCTGCACACTTGCCTACAACCAGCCTGATACCTGTCACTGGCACCCACTGCTGTGCACATCCTGAGCATGCTGACATCCAGGGCCTCCACAGCTTCTTGTGGGCCTGGATTGGGCCATGTCTTCTGTCACTGGCCAGGACCACTATACTCACCTATAGCTCTTCCCTCAAACTGTGTACCTGCACACACCATTCTAACCCCTATCACCAACCTCCCCTGCCATGTGCTCATCATGTCACCAGTAGTCATGGCAGTGCATAGTGACAACCAGGGCCCCCACAGCTGCCAGTGAATCTGCAATTTTGCCTTGGCCCTTGCTGCCTGGCCTGGCCCCCACCATACAACATAGGCACCTGCAGCTGACCCTTGTGGCCAAGTGTGTGCACACCACTGATTCCAGCCACCACTGCTGCCTGGGCCTGGTGCTGGACCTGAGGGTGACACTCAGGACCTCAAAAGCCCTTGCAGACACTGAGGACTCCACAGTGTTCACCAAGGCCCACACAGTTGTTGGTGCTAGGGACTGCAGTGACCTAGTGCCATGACACATCCTTGCACTTGGTGCCATGCAAGTTTGTGAAGCTAAGAGGTCACCCCAAAACTTTAATCCAAGACAGTCTTCCCCAAGACACATTATAATAAAACTGTCTAAAAGCATAGACAAAGAGCAGAGGAAAAGACATTCCCATAAAGGGGATTTTTCAGCAGAAATCTTGCATGCCAAGAAAGAATGGGATGGTGTATTCATCATGCTGAAAGAAACAAACTGCAAACCAGGAATACTTTACCAAACAAAACTGTCCTTAAGAAATGAAGGCAAGATAAGAACTTTCTCTAACAAATTAAAAACAAGAGATTTCACTACTGTACCTACTTTACAAGAAATGCTTAAAGGAGTTCTTTGAACTGAAATTCCGGGGTACTAATAAGTATCATGAAAACAAGTGAAAATATAAAACATACTGGTAAAACTAATTATATATTCAAATTCTGAATAGCCTAATACTGTAACATGATGGTGTGTTAACTACTTAATTTTAATAAAGGTTAAAGGAAAAAGTATTTAAAATAGCTGTAACTACAATAATTTGTTAATGGATATACAATATAAAAAGTTGTAACTTGTAACATCAAAAACGTAAAAGGAAGGCATCAAGTGTAGTTTTTCTGTGTAATTGAAGTTAAACTGTTATCAACATAAAATAGATTATTATATATATAAAGTGTTTTATGTAAGCCTTATGGTAACCACAAAACAGAAATCTATAGTAGATTATAAAAGGTAAAGAAAAGAGAATCAAAGCATAACACTATGGAAAATTATTAACTCACAAAGGAAGACAACAAAAGAGGGACAAACTATAAAATCGCCAGAAACAAAAATACAGCATTTTTAACTTTAAATAATCGACAATTACTCTAAATGTAAAAGGATTTAATTCTTTAATCAAAAGATATAGGCTCACTGGAAGAATTAAAAAAAAAAAAGACACAACTATATGCTGCCTATAGGAAACTTTCTTTAGCTTTAAGGACACACATAGACTCAAAGTGCAGAAATGAAAAGATATTCCATGCAAGTGGAAACCAAAAGAAAGTGGAAGTAACTATACTTATATCAGACAAAATAGACTTCAAGCCAAAAATGGTAGCAAAAGACAAAGAAGGTCAATAAATAATGATAAAGGAATCAATTCATCAAAATATAAAACAATCATAAATATGTATACACTCAGCATTGAAGCACCTGAATATATTAAGCAAATACTAACAGATATGAAGGGATATAGACCAAAATGATAATAATAATAGTAGGGGACTGCAATACTCCCACCTTCAAAAATAGATAGATTTTCCAAATAGATTATAAAAAAGGAAATGTTGGACCTGAACCATACCATAGACCAAATCAGTCTAAAAGACTTAAACAGAACATTCTATCAAAGAGCAATAAAATACACATTCTTCTAAGTGCACACAGAACTTTCTTTAGATCATATGATAAGTCATAAAACAGATCTTAACAAATTTAAGAAGACTGAAATTATACTAAGTATCTTTTCTGATCACAACAGGATGATACTAGAAATCAGTAACAAGAGGAAAGATGGAAATTTTCAATATGTGGCAAATGCACTCCTGAAAAACCAACTGGCTGAAGAAGAAATCAAAATGGAAATTTTAAAAAATCTTGAAACAAACAAAAATGGAAATACAACATTAAAAAAAATCAATGGGATGCTGCAAGAGCAGTTCTAAGAGGGAATTTTGTAACAATAATGCCTACAATAGAAAAAAACTTTGATTTAAAATTCTAGCTTGAAACCTCAAGGAACAAGTTGATGAAGAAAAAGCTAAATCCAGAGTTGGCAGAAGGAAGGAAATAACAAAGATCAGAGCTGAGATAAAAGAAGTAGGGACCAGAAAAACAATAGAAAAGATCAATGAAACTGAGAGCTGTTTTTTTAAAAAAGATAAACTGAATTAATCTTAGCTAGACTAAGAAAAAAGTGATAAAACTCAAATACATAAAATCAGAAGTGAAAGAGGCGATATTTCAATGCATACCTCACAAACACAAAGATTATACATAGTAGCTATGAGATGACTATGAACAGTTGCACATCAACAAATTGAATAACCTAAAAGAAATGATAAATTACTGGAAACATACAACCTATGAACTAAACCATAGGGAAGAGAAAATCTGAAGACAGTAACAAGTAAGGTAATTTAATCAATAATCAAAAATCCCCCAGCAACAAAAAAAACCAAGGACCAAATGGTTTCACTGCTGAATTCTACCAAACATTTAAAGAATTAATGCCAGTCCTTCTTAAACTCTTACAAAAACTTATTTCACAAGGCCAGCATTACCCTAACACCAAAGCCAGATGAGAAAAGGAAAAGAAAACCAAGAAAAGAAAACTATGGATCAACATCCTTGATGAATATAGATGCAAAAAATTCTCAATAAAATAGTGGCCAACCATATTCAGCAGTACATTAAATGACCATGTGGGATTTATCCCTGGGATACAAGGATGTTTTGATATATACAAAAAATATGGTACACCCCATTAATATAATAAAAGATAACTATTATCTGATCATCTCAGTAGATGCATAAAAAACATTTGACAAAATACAACGTCTTTCATGATAAAAACCCTCAACAAATTGGGTGTAGAAGAAACATACCTCAACATTATAAAGGCCACATATGACAAAGCCCACAGCTAACTCAATGGTGAAAGATTGAAAGTTTTTCCTCCAAGTCAGGAACCTTAGAGGAAAGTTTTTCCTCTAAGGTGCCCACTTTCACCTCTCCTATTCAACATAGGACTGGAAATCCTAGCCAGAACAATCAGGCAAGAAAAAGACATATAATGCATCAGAATTGGAAAAGAAATGAAGGTCTCTTTATTTGCAGATGACAGAACTTTATATATAGAAAACTCTAGAGACGCTACCCAAAAACTGTTAGATTTAATCAATAGAATCATTAAAGTTGCAGGATACAAAATTAAAATACAAAAATCAGGATCATTCCTATATACAATGAACTATCTGAAAAGAAATAAAGAAAATGATCCCATTTGCAATAGCATCTAAATAATATTTAAGAATGAACTCAGCCAAGGAGGTGAAAATCTGTACACAAGAAAACTATAAGACTTTAATGAAAGAAACTGAAGAAAGACACAAACAAATGTAAAGATATCCCATGTTCATAGATTGGAAGAATTAATATTATTGAAATGTGTATGAAACCACAAAAGACCCTAAATAGCCAAAGCAATTCTGAGAAAGTAAACAAAGCTAAAGTCATCATACGTCCTGATTTCAAAATATACTAAAGAGCTATAGTACTCAAAACAGTATGGTACTGGCATTTTAAAAGACAAATACACTAACTAAAAAGAATAAAGAGCCTAAAAATAAAATGCACACTTAGAGCCAACTAATATTTGACAAGGGAGCCAATAATATTCAATAGGAAAAATATAGTCTCTTCAGTAAATGATGCTGGGAAAACTGGATAACCACTTGCAGAAGAATGAACTTGAACCTCTATCTTACACCCCTCACAAAAATTAACTTAAATGGATTAAAGACTTAACATAAGACTAAAACCAGTCAAATTATGTTTGACAAGGGAGCCAAAAATACTCAATAGGAGAAAAGAGTTCCTTCACACCACTCACAAAAATTAATTCTAAATGTAAAAGCTGAAACCACAAAACTCTTGGAAGAAAAGCTGGGTGAAAACTCTTTGGCAATGATTTATGTATAGTATATAGCAACTAAAGTACAAGGAACAAAAGCAAAAATGAACAAATGACTACATCAAATTAAAAAGTTTTTGCAGAAAAATAAATAAATAAATAAATAAATAAATAAAATAAAAAGCTTCTGCAGAGCAAAACAAACACAGAATGGAAGAAAACATTTGCAAACCACGTATCTGATAATACATTAATATTCAAATATATATAAGGAATTTATATAAATCAATGACAAAAAACAAATAACCCAACTTTAAAGTGGGCAAAGAATCATGAAGACTTTTTTTCCAAAGAAGACATACAGATGACTAACAGGAATGTGCAAAGATACTCAACATCATTAATCAACTGGCAAATGCAAATCAAAACCACAGTGAGATACCTCCTCACATCTGCTAGAATGACTTATCAAAAAAGACAAGTGATAACAACTGCTGGCAAGGTTGTGAAGAAAAGATACCCTTGTACACTGTTGGTGGAAATGTAAATTGGAATCATCATTATGGAAAACAATATGAAGCTTCTTTCTTTCTTTTTTTTTTTTTTTTTGTCTTTTTCCCTTTTCTAGGGCCACTCCCGCGGCATATGGAGGCTCCCAGGCTAGGGGTCTAATCAGAGCTGCAGCCACCGGCTTACGCCAGAGCCGCAGCAATGCAGGATCCAAGCCACGTCTTCGACCTACACCACAGGGAAGAAAAGCTGGGTGAAAACTCTTTGGCAATGATTTATGTATATAACAACTAAAGTACAACGCCAGATCCTTAACCCACTGAGCAAGGCCAGGGTCAAACCCGCAACCTCATGGCTCCTAGTCGGATTTGTTAACCACTGCGCCAAGACAGGAACTCCATGAAGGTTCTTTAAAAAACTAAAAATAGAACTACCACATGATCTAGCAATTCCACTTCTGGGTATTTATCCAAAAGAAATGAAAACACTAACTCAAAAATATAATCTGCACACACGTGTTCATTGCAGAATGATTTATAATAGCCAAGATATGAAAACAACCTAAGTGTCTACTGATGGATGAATGGATAAAGAAAATTTGATATGTATACATACACACACACAATGGAATATTATTATTATTCAGCCATAAAAAAAAGAAGAAAATCCTGCCTTTTGCAACAACATTGGATGGACCCGGAGGGCCTTAGGCTAAGTGAAATAAATCAGACAGAGAAAGACAAATATTGTGTGAGCTCACTTATATGTGGAATCTAAAGAAACACATACATAGAAACAGCAATCAGATTAGTAGTTACCAGAGATGGGCAGGGGTGCTCAGGAGCAGGTTGGGGGGTATCCACAGGGAGAATGAGTGAAGGTGTTCAAAATGTACAAACTTGCAGTTATAAGATAAATTAATTCTAAGGATCTCATGTTCAGCATGGTGATTATAATTAATAACACTGTATTATATTCTTTTTTACTGAAGTAGATTTACAACTTAGGCCAATAAATTCAAGAATTTAGATGGGATGGACAGATTCTTCGGACAGTACAAACTACCAGAACTCATTGGTGTATCAACACTTAGTGGCCTAGATTGCTTCACTGATTAATTGCATGAAAAAGTTAAGAAATAATACCAATCCCATACAAACTCTTCCAGAAACAGAGAAATGCAGAGTCACCCAGATATCACCAGATAGAAAGCTTGCCTCCAGCTTCCCAGTGTATCAGAAGTTGCTCTTTTATACTCATACCAAAGCACAGATCTGCTGAGAATGAGCAGAAAATGAAAAGAAAGAACATATTTGCAGATATTCTCTGAGCACTCTGCCTTATCCAGGTTGAAACCACCACTTCCAAACAACTTCCCCAGTGTATGTTTTGGTAAAACATACCAGGATGACCGGCCATTCCCATTTGCTCTTGACTTTCCCCATTAGGGCACTGAAAGTCCGGTGTCCTGGGAAATTCCTCGGTTCCAGGAAAGCAAAATGACGGCCACTCTCTGACTCTGAATTTTACTGCTGTGTAAACCCATACCTTACTCTAAATTCTCAAGGAAATTTCTTTTCTTCTGTTTACTCCCAAAAATTCCAATCAAAAGAGAATTTAACTATAAAGAAGAAAGCATCAGCAGGACAGTATTGCTCTTATCTTTTGTAAACTCCAGCCCCTCAAGTACTAAACATGAATTAATTTTTAAAAACCCAAATAAAAAAAAACCCATAAGGGCGATTCTTACATCTCAAAATTTAGAATTCAAGGAGTTGTTTTTCTGTGAACTTAAGAACTTCAACGAGAGGCATTGGGAAGACAGTGTAAGACAGCAAGGTAGTTAGAATAAAGATTTGGCTGTACTTACCTCTTCTTTCCACCAGATGGCAGACATGAGCGCCACTTTGCTTCTGCCTTACTAAGCTTCTGAATTCAGATTTCTCGCAGTTCAAAGTCATAAATCAGAAATGTCCTTAGAGTGACCTATGGATGTAAATTACCAGAATTTATCATCTGCTGTTACATATGTGGGATCTTTCCTGATGTCCTGCCTCAGAGAGTCATTTATTAAGTGTGTTCAAAAGGAACTTTTCCTTTGAGGCCCCACAATGTGATCACTGCAGTGGAAAGCCTGTTTCCCATGCTTAATGACATACCACTCTCTGGGCAAGGGACAAAGATGAAGAACACTTGGAGAGATATGAGATATGAGAAGGAAGGAGCTGGATAATACATTCCATGGCTCAGTATCTGTTACAATCTCTAAAATGAGTAAATTGAAAGGCACAAAAATACAGCATCTTAAGAAGTTCCAATCTTTCCTGACTTTCTAGGTCATCAACTTTGAGCAATACTGATCTTTAGTCATTCTTAAAACAAATTTATAAGGTCACTTCTTTGCATTTGACATATTATGGAGCTGTACATAGGGCACAATTTATTCATACTACACTGAAACATACAGAGAAAATACAGCTTCTTTTTCCATCATGTAGCTATCTAGCTTACCCACCCCTACCCACCTTATGGGCAAAGGAAAACTAAATTTGCTAAAACAAACAAACAAATAAACCAATCGCTTCTCATTAAGCAGCCTGCTTTCAGTTTGCAATAATTCCTTTCGGATAAACCTCAGTCTGTGCGAATTTTTTCCCTGCCACCCCTCCCTTGTCCTCCCCAATATGGCATCTTGGGATGGGTAAAGAAAGCTTCACCCTGGAGTTCCTGTCGTGGCTCAGTGGTTAACGAATCTGACTAGAAACCATGAGGTTGCCGGGTTCGATCCCTGGCCTTGCTCAGTGAGTTAAGGATCCAGCATTGCCATGAGCTGTGGTGTAGGTTGCAGATGCAGCTTGGACCCTGAGTTGCTGTGGTTCTGGTGTAGGCCTGGTGGCTACGGCTCCGACTAAACCCCCTAGCCTGGGAATCTCCATATGCCCAAAAAGACATCTCCATATGCCCAAAAGACAAAAAAGAAAAAAAGAAAGAAAGAAAGAAAGCTTCACCCTTTCTGGAAATACTGGGATGTCCCTGGGTCCTCACTGGCCTCAGAGGTGAGAACGTATTTTACGCACCTGGTCACCCTGCTGACTTCCACCTTCTCTCTGCTCCCAGCAGCCCTCCCTGCTGATTTAGCAACATCAGCCCCAGCCCTTTTCTCAGCTGAACATCCTTCCTGAGATGGGACTTTGATTCCCAGGCCAGAAGGTCCACTCTGTAGCTTTTAGTTTCAAGATCACTCCCTGCCCCAATTCAGCCACATTCCTCATAAGGGTACCAGCCTTTCTCACCCTCCACAGAACATCCCAACCATATAGATACCTCCCGCCCCATGTGGGAGGTAAGGGGTCTCTGAGGATCCAAAATCAGGCTTCTCCTCCACCTAGCCAAGCTACATCCTGACATCCTCTAGGTTGTAGCTGCTCTTGGGGTACCAAATGGGAAAGAAGCGAAGGACTCCTCTAAATTTGGCTGAAACCTTTGTAGCATTCACACACACACACACCCTTGGGGATTTTATGGGATGTTAGCAAGAAGCAGGAAGCCATGGCACATCCTGGGTGTCTGATCCCTCCCAGACTCCTCCCTCCTCACCTCTCGTCGTCGGCATTATCCGGCCACCACGTGTGAAGGGTCAGGCTCACGCTTCCTCTTCCTCCCTGCCTGGGACTCCCAGCATCATTTTCATTTCTGGGGGCCATTAGATCTCACTGCTCAGCCGCTAGGTCTAATTACGACTTGAGGACTGCATTCTCCTACTAGACCTGACTTCATGTGTCAAAGTTAGGTCATTGGAATGTAAAAATCTCATCTCTCTGTCCCCAAAACCTTACTTTCAAGACCTTTGCCTCCTGACCTAAAATAGCCAAAAAACACAGGGTTACATGTTTTTTTTTTTCCTCTCTGATATCACTTTTTCCTTCCCTGGGGAAATAGCATCATAGTTTGCCTGATCTCTGGGTTGAGGTTAGAGGGAATAAGATTTAAGGAATAAATGAATATAAATCATTTTCAAATGTTAAAATATCATTATGAAAGAGACTAAGAACTCCAGGTGTAAAGTGTTTGAAATAGGATTTGGCGCATAAGCACAGCTGTTATTTTCAACATTATTACTGGATACAAAGTAAAAGCAGACCTGCACACCAGAAAACAGTCAATTGTCCTGTTGGAACTAGTTATTATACATCCTTACTATAAAGATACAAAAAAGCTTTTGGATTTCCTTATTCAAAAATGTTTAAAAAAAATACAGGAAGTGGGAGAAAAAGTTAAGCATGAAATCAGAATATACTTTCCATTTGGGTTTGTGAACAGTTAGTTGACTGCCCGATACAACATCTGAAACACGTAACCTCCTATTTTCATATCTTGATTTTGATCAGATGGTTAAGGAATGTGTACTTAATGACAAACCAACACACGTCCTAGTTTTTCTCAAATCAGCATAAACAAAGTCAGAAAATAAGGAACAGCATGGGACATAAAGGATGTCAAAGCTGCTACGACTGGCAGCTGAAACAAATGGTTGTAAAAGAAAATTATCGACAGAAGACCATTGACTCCTCATGGTGGAGCCTATTTTGCTGGGAAAGACAGAGAAAAGCTTCGCTGTTAATGCCAGTTAATAGAAAGTTGCTTCAGCTGTAAGTTTTATGGTCAAAACATCCCCGTTGAAACGTACATGTTGTTTCTGTTTTCTCTCAATGTGACAGTTGCCAGCTCTGGTCCATTAAGCGGACAGGCTTGTGTGTGAATCTGCTTGTTGACGCAGAATTAACCTCTTTGACACTGGTTTTCACTAACCTAGTGGCTCTGGTTCCCTCCATTACTGTGGATCTGGGGTTAATAGTTCCAGCCTGCCCAAGGCCATGCTCATAGGTGCCACCTAACCTTTGAGAATCATTACATTTTTTGCTGCAGAGTACCTAGTATTTTAGAAATCAATAAGCTCTTCTGAATGTAGAAGATTAAAGCAAAAAGAAGTCAATAGGAAGGGGAAAAAAGTAGAGTCTCCAGCCATTTTGGTATTTCAAAGGTTCTATCATTTTAAAATGACATAGCCATTTAGGGACCTACTTCTCAAGGTCTGGATTTCATAAAAGCCCTTATGGCTTGGAGTTCCCATTGTGCAGTGGAAATGAATCCAACCAACATCCATGAGGATGCTGGTTGGATCCCTGGCCTCACTCAGTGGGTTAAGGATCTGGCATTGCTGTGAACTGTGGTGTAGGTCACAGACACGGATCAGATCCCTCGTTGTTGTGGCTGTGGTATAGGCCAGTGGCTACAGCTCTGATTTGATCCATAGCTTGAGAACCTCCATATGCATGGGCCTAAAAAGCCAAAAAGAAAAAGAAAAAAAAGAAAAAGGCCTCACGTTTAATTGTTATGACACTTTTGGTCATAACATCACCAACCTGAATGCCTCCCAGGGTTTCTCAGAACTGCAAAGTGGAAAACAGGACAGAGACTGCAGTGGTCAGTAAGCATCAGCACCGGGCTCTTCCTGCAATGTGGCCAGAGGCCCAGGGAATGCTCTTTCCTCTGGTCTGTGACTCTTCAAAGAAGAGCATGCTGCTCAGGGCTGAAAGCTTCTGGTGTCTGAATGTTCCTTCAAACAGGCTTTTCAAGGCCCCGTAGGGCTCAGAGGTTCTCCCGCAATGCCTCAGCAGCCACTGCAAGGACCCTGGCAGGCGAGGTTTATAGGCTGGGCTTCCAGTCATCCTGAGGAAAGGGCTTTTCTGTTCTAAAAACAGTTCTAAAGCCACACTCTGAAGCCTGCCAATACATGGAGGGAAAACATCACCATTTTATCCATCACCTGAGCTGGTGTGAACCAAGAGCATATGTTTCGAATCTTTCAAAGATAACTGAGGTATAAAAACAATTAAAACAGGGAATTCCCAGTGTGGTTCAGTAGAACTCAACTAGTGTTCCTGAGGATGTGGGTTTGATCCCTGGCCTCATTCAGTGGGTTAATGACCCAGCGTTGCCACAAGCTACAGCATAGGTTGCAGCTGCAGCTCGGATCTGGTGTTTCTGTGGCGGAGGTGTAGCTGCAGCTGCAGTTCCAATTCAACCCCTGCCTGGGGAACTTCCACAAGTCTCTGTGGGTTCTGCCTTTAAAACTTACAAAAAAGAAAAAAAAATGAACAAAGTGAATGTAAAATATCAAGTTTATTTCGAAAATAAAAACAATACCTAGAATACATAAGGTTTGTATAAGGCATTCAGTGCAATAATTCTCCATCCTGGGCACCTTTGAGCCAGGGCCCCAGCTGAAATTGGTCTGGAATGGAGTTCAGGAATTAGTGTGTTTTAAGCTTCCCAGGGGGTTCTAGGGCACAGCGGGGACTGAAACCACGGTACTACATATACGCAGACAAAGAGATGTTATCCACCCAGAGAACAGAAGAGCAAAAATGCCTCTTTCAAGGTCCTGCAGCTTTCAGGCCTCCAGAGGGGCCTCAAGCACCTGCTTTACCCAAGGCCTGTGAGGGAGGAACTGTTACTCCTAAAAGTTAATGGGAGCAATTGTCATCCCTGGCTTTCCATTTCTGTCTGGAAATATTGCCATTTGCTTTGCTATAGTATTTTCCAAAATGTTGCAGCCAGACTCACTGGAAAGACTTGTTAAAACAAAAGATTCCAGGCTCTTCTCTTACAGACTCCAATTCAGTAGGTCTATGCTGCAGCCTAGGAATCTGTTTGTTCAAAACACCCCAGGTGATGCTAAGGATTTAGCAGGCAGGGATGCTTGTTCTAGAGTCTAAACAGCTAACACAGCCTCTGAGTGCCAGTCTTCTGATTTCACCCAGTGCCAGTCCATCAGACACATCATTTCTAGAACAATCGTCCCATGTCTTACATTCCTGCTGCCATTCTATGTGGCATGTGCATATTCTACATATTCTATGCACGAGCATCCTAGCATTGCCTGACAACGTGTTCTTAAGGTGTTTAATTAATTAACCTGAAGACTAACCTAATTAATTCAAACACGAACACATTAACTACTTAATTAATCCCCGTCGTCCTCTCGGGGAGAACCAGAACTGGGACTGGGAATAAAGAGCCTCCATCTGGTCCTGAGATCTCAGAACACAGAGGTTAGGAAAATCCAAAAACAATGACAAAACAACGATGACAAAGGGATGGAGCCATATTTGGAAGTCAGGCCGACGGTGCAGCTGAAAAGCCCATCTGCAGCGAGCCGGCCCCAGGAGGACTGCTAGTAAACCTCCTAGGAAGAAGCCATGGCAACAGCCAAGAACAGGCACTGACACTTGCCACCAACTGCTTTATGTATATAGTCTTGGTTAATCCACATCGTGTACGAGGGGCACCGCTGTTGTCCAGGTGCAGAGGGGAAAACGGAATTTCCAAGACGCTTGCTCGAGACACACAAGTAACACAGCCTGAGGAAGCAGGCTGTGCACCCTGAGCTGTGCTGTCTCCCACTCACAGGGAACAGAGCCAGTCAGGGGGTTCAGGAAGGAGCCTCAATTCCCTCATCTCCTCCCTGTCTCCAGGGGAGGGGACAAGTGGCCTGCCCCAAACTCAGAAGCTCAGGCGAAGGGCTTGTGTTTCGGAGGTACCCGGATGAACTCCCATGTCCCTTTCGTGACCCTGCTTGCCGAGAATTTTTGTCTGATGTTGAACTTGTGTTTAAAAATGGGTGGATAGAATGCGTGTTAATTGAATGCAGTTTACTTAAAAGTGACTTTATTCCCAGGCATGAGATGTTTGTTAGGATCAGCGTCATTGCCTGACTCGTGCAAGACCAGCTTCTGTGTTCCGTTTCACATTAGGTTTTCATTGCCATTCTGAGAAATGGGGCCATCCCCTGGATGTGTTTCTTGTAATAAGAAGCTCAAGGAAAATGAAAAACAAAAACAAAAGATGGTGTTTCTACTTTTCTGAGGAATGTGAAAGAAATTTTTTGTTCAGAGCCGCCCTTGCAGAATATGGAAGTTCCCAGGCTATGGGGTCAGATCAGAGGTGCAGCTGGACGGCAGCCACAACCACAGCAACACAGGATCTGAGCCGCATCTGTGATGTATGCCACAGCTGACAGCAACACTGAATCCTTAACCCACTGAGTGAGGCCAGGGATTGAATCTGCATCCTCAAGGAGACTATGTGGGGTTCTTAACCCACTGAGCCACAATGGGAACTCCATTAAGAAATAGACTACACTATAAGATATGGTGGAAAACAAATAAACTGGGAGCTGAATACACCAAGACTTCCTGATTATGAGCTGTACGATCTGGATTAATTACTTCCTCTCTCTGAGCTATGATGCTTAATCTTAAAAGTAAGGATAGTGTTACCAAAAACAGAGGTCAACAAGCCATGACCATGGGCAAATCCAGCCCCCTTAGGCTATATTTTTAAGGACACCCTCCAGATAAAAATAATTTTTACATTATTTTGAGGTAAAAAAGAGAGAGGAAGAAGATTCAACTGTGAGTCTGTGTGGCCTGCAGAACCTAAAATATTTACTATCTGGCCCTCTATAGAAAAAAATTTGCTAATTCCTGACCTAAACCCAAGATGATCCCAAAGCCAAGATGAGCTCCAGATCTATATTTTAAAGCAGGCTCTCTCATTAGCTAATTGACTAACTCCCAAACAGCCCCTTGGCACCTGAAGTTCAAATGTGTGCTTCAGCAAAACTTCAAATGACCAGAGGGTCACTTACAAAGGAGACAAGGAGTACCCGTCGTGGCGCAGTGGTTAACGAATCCGACTAGGAACCATGAGGTTGCGGGTTCGGTCCCTGCCCTTGCTCAGTGGGTTAACGATCCGGCGTTGCCGTGAGCTGTGGTGTAGGTCGCAGATGCGGCTCGGATCCCGCGTTGCTGTGGCTCTGGTGTAGGCCAGTGGCTACAGCTCCAATTGGACCCCTAGCCTGGGAACCTCCATATGTCGCGGGAGCGGCCCAAAGAAATAGCAAAAAAAAAAAAAGACAAAAAAAAAAAAAAAAAAGCAAAGGAGACAAACATCGCAGATTCATTCTGTACAAAGATCTACTCCACGTTGAAATCAGCGCAGTATTGCGAAGCACGGTGTAGCAGAGGTCTTAGAAGAAGAGAGAGGACTTGGAATCCATGATCCTTCAGAATATCACACAGAAGCAGAAACAAAGAGGTAAGCCTTGCTGTTGTTCTAGAGGGGACAGGGTCAAGACAGGGTGAGCTGAACCCTCACTTGACCTCCCCCAGCAGGGCAGCTGTAAGAGCTCCTTGGAGGCCCGTTTAGAAACCACCAATGGAGAGAAAAGAAATGCACTTGCACCTCCAACCGGCTTCATAGAATCCCAGCTCCCCAGCACTTTAACAGACTTAATTGAGTCCTATTCCATCTTTTTCTTTTTCTTTTTGCTTTTTAGGGCCACACCCGTGGCACATGGAGGGTCCCAGGCTAGGGGGTCAAATCAGAGCTACAACTGCCAGCCTACTCCACAGCCACAGCAATGCCAGATCCAAGCAGCGTCTGTGACCCACACTACAGCTCACAGCAACGCCAGATCCTAAACCCACTGAGGGAGGCCAGGCATCAAAACTGCAACCCCCTGGTTCCTAGTCGGACTCGTTTCCGCTGCACCATGATGGGAACTTCTCCTATTCTGTCTTTAATCCAGGTTCCTCCATTAAGAAAAAAAAAAAAAAAAAAAAAAAGGTGATCTAAATATCCTCTAAAATTGTTTTTGACTAGTGCTAATGTATATAGAGTAACGAATATATAACCAAAAAGAATAGTCTTCATAGGAGTATCACATAATTATATATAGTGTCTCATTTTGTTCAAATTTTGAAATAAATGTCTTACCTAAGTTATAAACAGTATATATCCTAAGATTATACAATATTTTTATGTATTTTGAAATTTGAACAAACTAAATTAGCTTACAATAACATGGTAGAAAATATGATAGAGGAGTTTCTGTTGTGGCTTCAGTGGAAACAAACCTGACTAGTATCTAGGAGGACATGGGTTCAGTCCCTGGCCTCGATCGATCACTGGGTTAAGGATCAGGCGTTGCCATGAGCTGTGGTATAGGTCACAGACATGGCTTGGATCCCACGTTGCTGTGGCTGTGGTGTAGGCCAGCAGCTACAGCTCTGATTCAACCCCTAGCCTGAAAACATCCATATGTTGCAAGTGAGGCCCTAAAAAGACCAAAAAAAAAAAAAAAAAAGTGTGATAGAAATGCTGGTTAAGGAGCATAACTACATTTTGAAAATCTGAAATTCCCCTCATCACTGTGATTAAAGAAAATTAAGTGCCTCAGCCAGAACTTGGACAGCCTTGCTTCTCTACTGCTGCCCCCTCAATGGGGTTTCTGGTTAAGGGAATCACAGCAGCCATAGGGAAATTTGGCTTCCATCCAAGGGGAGGGGGATGAAAACAAAAACAACTCCACTGTCAAACAGAAAGGAAAGCGAGTCTGACAGATTTATTCCTTTCTGCATTTCCTGCAGCCCCTTCCCCAAGGCTGGCTTTCAAAAGCAAGAATTTGTCCCAGGAGAATAATCTCTACAGTGGGGCAGCCTTCTCCGAGAAAGAGCTGCCCCTCTCTTGTCATTTCTTGCATTTTTTTTTTAAATTCTGGAGCCAAAACAAGCCCCAGGTGTCCTTTGTGTCCAATACTAACATGTAATATTCTCTTTCATCTGTTTTCACAAGACTTTCAAAAGAAAGAGGGGAAAGTGGTCAGAGTCCCAAGGATGGGAAAAGGGAACTCGGAGGCAGTCCCCAGGGAAGAAGACAGCCACAGAGAACAAGCAGAAATAATGACAAACTAACACTTTTGAGAAACGAGAGCCATTCTCATTCATGTGTCTATTTAAAAATGGATGTTCTGTAAGTACATGTAAGTGACACCCCAAAGACAGATTTAGGGGGTTGGCGATAGGCATACACAGAAGTTCAGACTCAAGCAAAGAAGAAAATGATTCCGTGGGGGCGGGCTGGTGAACTAATGTGTATTGCATGTCAAAGCGTCTGCCAATTGGGTATGTTCTTATAAAGAATTAATGTTTCACTCACATTCAATACAGTTGACTTGCTCGGGCTGAAATGGACCTAGATAGCTATTCATTATGTGAATGGCTCTAACACACGATTCTCCACCCTGCAGCTGAAGTTATTGAGTCTAACATGTGGTATTCATTAGTTGAAATCCTGGTGTGTAATTGTCTAGATGTTGGACATAAAGCTTGGCCATAAAATTTTGCATTAAAAAACTAAAATTTATTTGAAGTCGCCCGGGTTCTGCCACCAACGGAGTGGAGACAACACCCATTTTCTTTTCCTTTGGCCTCCAATATACATTTCTTTGGCTTTTTGATAGGCAATTACCTTCAGAAAAGTTCAAATTCCTTTTGCAAACACATTTTAAATAGTATTTAATATCTTTTTTTCTGGAAAATCATTTAGGAAAAAGACCTCACTCCCCGTTAGGCGTATAGGGAATAGTGATTTCTATACCCAAAGCATCTAATTCCCTCCCACTTTCCTCCTCCTTCCCCTCTTTACCAATTCCTCCTTCCACCCTCTGATTTCAAAACCATAATTATTTAAGGAGGAAACAATGTTAATGGTCTGTAAAATAACTTGTTAAATTTTGTTAATTAGCAAAATAGTATTTGATCTCCTTTTCATATAAAGTGCATTTTACAGTCCATTTTTATGCATTTGTGATTCATTTTCAGTGACAAAATCATAATGTCAAGGGCCTAAGTGAAATCTAAAATATTTTTTGAGAATGAGGTATAGGGAATATGTTTTTTTTTTTTTTTCCCCTAAGTGCCTCAATTCTGCAACAGAAAAGTTTTGGATTATCAATTTTTAATGATAAATAAAATACTTAAGGTAGTCAATACTTGAATGCCATACTTAAAACTTTACTACTACCCATCCCACAATAATCTAAGGACTATGCAACAGGAAGATGTCACAGCAAATAACCTAGAGTTTCAGACCATGATATACTGACTAAAAAATGATACATTGCTCTTTTTCTTTTTTCTTTCTTCTTTTTTTTTTTTTTTTTGTCTTTTGTCTTTTTGTTGTTGTTGTTGCTATTTCTTGGGCCGCTCCTGCGGCATATGGAGGTTCCCAGGCTAGGGGTCCAATTGGAGCTGTAGCCACCGGCCTACGCCAGAGCCACAGCAACGCGGGATCCGAGCCGCGTCTGCAACCTACACCACAGCTCACGGCAACGCCGGATCCTTAACCCACTGAGCAAGGGCAGGGACCGAACCTGCAACCTCATGGTTCCTAGTCGGATTCGTTAACCACTGCGCCACGATGGGAACTCCTTTTTTTTTTTTTTCTTTTTCTTTTTAAAATTTATGACTTTTAAATTTTTCATTCATCGAATACATATACATACTTTAAAAAGTGAAATAACACATGCAACAGAATGAACGTGGCTTCTTACCTTGCACCACATACAAAAATTAACTCAAAATGCATTTTGGACCTGAAACAATAGAACTCTTAGAAGAAAACACAGGGGGAAATATGTTTCATTTTATGACATTGGATTTGGCAATGATTTTTTTTTGTATATGACACCAAAAGTAAAAAAATAGATAAAATGAACTACATGAAAATTAAAAGCTTCTGTGCATCAAAGAACACAATCAACAAAATTGGCAACCTATGGAAATGGGAGAAAATACTGGTAAATGATATATCTGACAAGGGGTTAATATCCAGAATATATGAAGAATTCCTACATCCCAACAGTTACAACAACAAAAATAACCTTATTAAAAGTGAGCGAAGGGCTTGACATTGCTCCAAAGAAGATATATAATTGCAAACAAGCATAAGAAAAGATATCGAATATCACCAAGTCATTTGGGAAACGCCAATTACGGAAATGCCAGTCAAAACCACAAGGTATCTCATACCCATCAGGATGACGGCTACTACAAAACAAACAAGCATTAAAAGGATGTGGAGCCACTGGATCTCTTGTGCACTATTGGTGGGAATATAAAATGGTACAGCCACCGAGGAAAATGGGGTGATTATTCACCCCCAAAAAATGAAAAATGGGATTACTATATGATCCAGCAATTCCACTTCTAGGTACAGCTCCAAAGGAATTGAAACTAGGGATTCCAAGAGATATTTGTATGTCTATATTCACAGTAGCATTATTCACAATAACCAAGAGACAGAAGAAACCCGAATGTTTCAAATGCCCAAATCATGGTGAATGGATGAACAAAATGTGGTATAGACATGTCGTTGAATATTATTCAACCTTAAAAAGGAAGGAAATTCTGGCACATGCTACAACGTGGGTAAAACTTGATGACATTATGCTAAGTGAAATAAACCAGACCCAAAAGGACAAATGTATGATTCCACTTGCATGAAGTATCTAGAGGAGTCAAATTCACAGAGGCAGAAGGCAGAATGGGGGCTGTCAGGGCAGGGGGTAGGGAAGAGTGGAGAGTTATTGGTTAATGTGTACAGAGTTTCAGTTTGAGAAGGTGATAAAATTCTGGAGATGGATATAGTGATGTTTCCACAACAGTGTGAATGTACTTAATACCACTGAATTGCACACTCAAAAATGGCTGAAATGGCAAATTTTATATTTACACACCTACACACACACATACACCCACAAAAACATACACATACATGTACACATACCTCCTTTCCCCCAGCCATCTTCCTAAAATAAATAGCATAATCTCCTACTAAATCAATTATTTTATCATGAGTATGTGAATGTTGTTCAGAAGTCTTATGGTATACAATGATTACACTCCCTTTTACATACAGCCTAACTCCTAGGGTTATCACCTCAGGGTATTGGTTGGGAGACTTTTGGAGGGAGGGGGTGCTTTCTTTTTCTCTATAATTCCTCTCTAAAAATTTCAAGCAGAGCTGTAAAATTCCCTTCAGTATAATAAAAAAAAAAATTAAGCAATCTGTCAGTTTCTTTTTTTCCTGGAGATACTTGTCCTAGAACCCACCATCCTCCCACTCCCATCTGGGTTTGTCATCTCAGCGGGCTGTGCAGCCGTCATGTTAGAACATCTCTTCACTATCACCCTAGGAATTCCTTTCACCTTCAGGATTCTTTGTTGTTGCTCCTTTTTTTCCAAATCACACATCTTTCTTTTTCTTGACTTATTTCCTTATTTTGGTGGGGCACCTTTCCAGAAGCTCCCTGAGAAAGATACATAGGAGATTAATTTGTTTAAAACTTGCTTGTTAAAAAAAAAAAAAAAGAGAGAGAGAGACAACTTTGTTGTAACCCTCCTTGAAAAAAAGTAAGTTGGCAACATTTGAATTCAATAAGAGAAATAATGTATATCCAGAATGTTGAAGCTACTTCTCATCATTCCCCAGATTTAGGGGGTTGCTGTTGGGAAATCCAGTGCCATTCTGAATCCTAATCCTTTATATATGACTTGATTTTTTTTTTTTTCCTTTCTAGACATTTCAAGGATCTTCTCTTCACCCAAATTTCTGTGCCTTAAGTCTCTCTCCCATTAATGCATCCAGGACTTAGTAGATACTTTTAATTTAGAATTTCATCCTTCTACTCTGGGAAATTTTCTTTTTTCTTAAAAATTTTTTTTCTCAGTTACAATTTTTCATTTCTCTTTTTTTGAGATTACTGTTAATCAGATATTAGACTACCAGATTCAATCCTTCTTATCTTGGTCTCTTTGCTCTGATTTGATGGTATAGACTCCTTTGATTAGGCTGTATTACATGGCAAAGTTGAGGGGATGTCACCCCCATAACTACATTATGTTATCTAAGACTGTCTTATATACCTGGAGCGAGAAGTTATCACGATGAAGTAAGCAGGCAAGTTGGAGAAGCCCACAGGGCAAGAAGAAGCAAGCAATCATTAAGGACTGAGATACAGCCTCCAGGACCTGAAGGCAGCTGAGAGCTGGGCGTGGGGGAGGAAGGTAAGGCTTAGCATCATGCAGAGGCAAAAAATGAATTTTGCCAATGACCTAACTGTGCTTGGACACGGACCTTTCTCCAGTTGAGTTTTCATGATACCACAGTCACATCTAAAACCTGTATTGCAGCCTCAGTGATCCTAAGGCAGAGAACATGACTAAACCTTAACTGCCAACACAGAGAAACTGTGCGATGAAAGTGTCTGTTGTTATAGGTCACTTGACTTGTGCTCCTCTATTAACGTGGCAACTGAAAACTATATGGGATGATTCCCTCAACTTTCTAACTTTTTCATTAAAAGGTTAAAATGCCTATCCTATATTTAATTTCCAAATAGTTATCTTTGTTCTTGGAATACTTTTTAAATGTCAGTAGTATCCAGTTCTGGTAATAATGGGAGGGTAGGAAAAAATATACTGAGAGGTTCTTAGAGTGGAGGATGGGGAATTAATGATGTCAGCCTTTCTCTCCCAAATTTTAGCCCCCAGCTACCCCTTACACATACCAAGTGAGGGGGCGGGGGCGGGGGTGGTGGTGGTGATGACACAACTCTACTAGGGCAGCAGGGTTTTAAACAGGGAAACTGCCCTAGGTTCTCCAGGTGGGCCCAATGTAATCACAAGGGTCATTATAAGAGAGAGGCATTAGCTTCAGAGAGAAAGATGCCGGCTTTTGAAGGAAGATGAAGAGGCCATCAGTGAAGGAATGCAGGCAGCCCCTAGAAACGGAAAAGACCAGGAAATGGACTTTCCCCTGGAACACCCAGAAGGAACAGAGCCCTGCTGATCCATTTTGAACTTCTGGTCTCCAGAACAGTAAGATAATACACTTGTGTTGCTTTAAGCCACTGAGATTGTGGTAAATTGTTACGGCAGCAGGAAACACATTATGTAAATTAGATAGGAAACCAATACCTAGGCCTAATTGGATAAGGTCAAAACACACACACAGGTTGTTGTTTGTTTTTTTTAATGAAAGGCTAAACTGGATTCCCCCCCCATAATTGCTGATCTGTTTTGGGGGAACCAAACAACAAAAAAAAGAGGCTAATAGGCTGGCCAAAACAGATTCATAGGAAAACAGCATTCTCTATCCAAAAGACAACCATTGACAACTATTCTTGGATTATCCTGTCTACAAGTTACTGACCCTCGTAACATACTCTGAGCTGCAGCTACAGTAACCTTTATGAAGGGGTTCGCTGAGACCTGAAAGTTATTTCAGGGTTCATTTGGGTAAAAAGATTGATCAGCGCAGTCTGCAGCTGCTGGCTCACGGTGAAAGCCCTTGACCCCTCCACTCTACAGCTGTGTGTCTCTTCCTGGAGCAGGTGCTCTGCTTCTCTTAGGAGAAAAGTTTCCCATTCTGAAGCTGCAGTCTCAATGCCCTTTCTAGGAGTTGACAAGTACAGCCCACAGGCCAAATCCAGACCACTGTTTTCTTTCGTTTTTGTCAATAAAGTTTTATTGGAATTCACCCATGCTCATTTGTTTATACATTGACCATGGCTGCTTTTAAGTTACAATTTCAGAGGTGAGAAGGAATGCTCGAGAGCTTATGGCTTGCAAAGTCTAAACTAACTGATACTAACTGATATTTGAAAGAAAAATATCAGCCTTTGCTCATGCTTCTATATGAAAGGAGGGTTTTGACCCTTCTTCCATTGGAACAGGTCCTTCCTGTTTGGATTTAAAATTGAAAATTGTTCCTCCATTTGTGCACTACAAAGATACCTGCTGTGTAACAGGGTCATATATGATTACCTAACTCCAATAGTGTCTTGGGATATTATCATTCACACAATGCAAAATAGCATAACAGATTACCAAAGAGGTGCCATACAAAGAAGATACTGTCCTACCAGAGAAAATGGACATTTCGAGTTGAATATGTACATATAAAGAAACATTGATTTTGTCTTTATGTAAAATCTTCACTGATTCGCAGGACTTCTGACCAAATATTTTCAGAGATACTCAAGTTCATGCTAGTCTCTCCATGCCATCTATTCTTGATAACATTAATGAGAATTTTGATCACAAAGTGGCTTCCTACAGCATGTACCTGTGTATTTTCTTTAATAATAATAGGGGCCCTTTTTGTAATAATTTTAAACCTATGTAAAATAACATTTAATGAGGAAGACAAAAAGTCCTCATTCTTCTTTCTTTTCTAAGAAAACTCCCTATATCAGCCACTGAATATGAGTTTCATTCACTCCAGACAGCATTATTTATAGACTGCCCCAAATTTGTGATTTCAAGTTGAATTTAAAGACCCTCATTATTTTAACATTTTAAAAATGTCTAATTGATTCTACAGCATGAAGAACTGTTTGAGCATCTAATCCAGATACTGAGAATGCAAATGACCTGAGCATATTTCTCTGCCTGGCAGAAGGTGGCACTAGAGTTATGCTTGTAAAACCACTGCTAAAAGCCTAACGTGTTTAATTAGTCAGCTTCCAAACAGCTTGCTAGAATGGGAACCATGATATATACAACTCAGTTTGTAGACTTTAAATATATTTACCAGAATCAAGGCTATATGGATCAAACTTCTCAGAATTCTCCCCCAAAACCTTCAAACAAGGATAGCAAAATATTAAACTTACAAATATTCATTAACTCCCTACTGTGCACAAGGCAACCTGTATGTATGCATGTGTGTGTATGTATGTGTGTATGTGTATATATAACATATACATGATACTCAGTAAACAATATAGTTACTAAAACTTAAGTTCCGATGGGAGAGACAGACATAAAATAAGCCATAGACAATTACCTACTTGGTAACAATTGTCATGAGTCTTATAAAGGAGACGCTATGCCAAGATACTAAAAGAGAACCTGGAGTTCCCTGGTGGCATAGCAGTTAAGGATCCAGTATTGTCACTGCTGTGGCTCAGGTCACTGCTATGGTGTAGGATCAGTCCCTGGAGGGGCTTCTGTATGCAGTGGGCATGGCCAAAAAATAAATAAATACAATAAAATAAAAGATAGCCTGACCCAGTTGTGTGGGCAGGATAAGAGGTCTTCCTTGAGACCGTCTTCCCAAAAGTACTTATTTTTTATTCCTAAAATGTCATTCTTTCTGGATTCTATTTTATCTGTACCCTTAAATATCACATAATAATTAATTATTCTATTAAAATTTCTGTCCCATTTTCCATTAGCTCATCTAGCACTAGGTAATTGCCCTTAGTTTTGCAATGCTAGTGTCTTTTTGGGCCTTCAATAGAGTTGCAGTTCCCACCCAGAGCAGGACCACCCTAGTGGGCAATTTAGAAACTTGTGGATGTGCTTTTGTGGACTTCATAATGATTTGGAGGGTGCTCTTGGTATCAATGAGTGAAGGCCAGGAATTCTAGGCATCCTGCCAGGTGTGGAACCATCCTGCACAAGGAAAACTTACTCCTCATCCTTCATGACTGCCCAATGTCCCAGTGGTCATTCAAGCACATCAACCACCTGCTTATAATTAGCTCATGTTTTACATGTAAACACAAGGTCTTCTGCATAGTTTTCATGTAAACTGAATTTTCCAGGGGTATACATAGAAGGACAACTGTATTTGTTTAGCTTGAAACTTGACCAAAAATTCCTAGCCATTCCTAACCTTTTATTAATGGCAGCACCATAGCGAATATTCGTGTTGCCAGTGCGACACACCAGAACCGTTTTGCTTCTATAGCTGACATGGTCATACAGATTTTACAGATGGGTGTAAGCATCTGGCCACTTTATGATGTCTTCTAGTATAATCGAGTCAAAGCAATTATGTATGGAAATCTGTATTATTTCATTGAAAGTGATTTTCCTGGAAAATATTTTTTATTATGTGTGTAGGGAGGTTATATTATCTGTAAATTTCCTTTCAGGCCAGTAAAGAAGACTTTACATGATATTTGTTTTCAAAAGAAGGTGTTGGTTCTGATGGGAGAAAATCCCTGCAGCAGGACCTAATCACTAGGAAGCTAAGAAATGGCCAGACCTCTCCCTACATACTGTCTGTGTGTCTTAGAGCAACTTCCCAAACACCTGTTATTTCAGTGTCTTCATCTGTTGTTACAGGACACCAAGAGAATCCACCTCACAGAAGTGCTGCTGTTTCTGTGAGGATTAACAGAGGTAACGTGCAAAAAATCTGCAGCTCATAATAATTCATTAAAATGTTATTTTACTATTTTAATAGTTGAAGTGGCAACTGCAAAGGCCTCAGAGATTATTTTCCTAGCCAGCAGAAGAAAGCATACCTAGGTATCTATCCTGTGAGTGTTAAACTCTGATATTATGATTTGAGTATGTTTGGTATGTACACTTTCAAAAGAAAGTGTTTAATTTTTGTTTTCGGCTTTAATCCTTCAGGATTAGAGTCATCTGGCTTCTACTTTCTGATCCAGCTACACCCTGCTCCATCATCTTAATTTACATTCCTGCTACATCATCCTATCATCAGGGAGAATCAGAAAATGGATTTGGCAACCAAAACTGATAAATTGGAAACAAGATCTTGTAGCTGATGAGGAAATGTCCTTGGCCCCATTGCCTCTACAAACCCAAGACCATATCTATGAGAACCAAGTAGGTCACTGTCCAAATGAAAATCGTCATCTCCAAAATCAGGTTGAGAAAAAGACTATTATCCATGAGTAAATGATTAGGCTTTTTATGACTCTGAATAGTTCCTTTATTCAACAAATACTTATTTGGCTCTTACTTTGAACAAGGAGATATGCTGGGAGATGGAGGTAATAATGAACTCTAGAATTATAAGTTAGTATTCACTGATTCATTCTTCCAACAAATAGGCTTTGGCATGATGAGCCCTGGGCCAGGTACTAGGGATAAAAAGATGAATAAGACAATGTGCTATGCTTCAAAATCTGAATCTACATGAAAGGAACCAGAAGAATTTGAACCTCATGTGGACAATCTTATTTTCTCTCGGAGAAAGTTTGTAAGATGGAAAGTAAACTTGTTACCAAGTAGCCACACCTGACCAAAGTACTCCACAGCCTTACACTGGCTCATAACCACTGATTTCCATTTAATCCTAATGCCCAACCTATTAGACAGGTATTGAATATTCATGAGGAAATCAACTTGAGTGAGAACATGTAACTTTTTTCCACATTAGTGACAGCAACGAGAGCTGGTTTTTACTGACACATTTAGTCTTAAATGCAGTTGGTCTTAAAATGATACAAATGAACCTATTACTAAACAGAAATAGACTCACAGACATAGAAAACAAACTTATGGTTACCCAAGGGGACAGAACCCAGTAAGGGGAAAGATAAATCAGTAGTTTTAGATGAACATACACACACTACTATATATAAAATAGGTAAAGAACAAGGACCTACTGTGTTGCACAGGGAACTATGCTCAATAATCTGTAATAACCTATAATGGAAAATAATCTGAAAAAGAAATATATATATATATGCATGTATAACTGAATCACTTTTCTGTACACTTAAAACTAACACAGCATTATAAATTAACCATACTTCAGAGTTCCCACTGTGGCTCACCAGTAAGGAACCCAACTAGTAACCGTGAGGATGAGGGTTCGATCCCTGGCCTCGCTCAGTGGGTTAAGGATGCCATGAGATGTGGTGTAGGTCGCAGACATGGCTTGGATCTTGTGTGGCTGTTGCTGTGGCTGTGGCTCTGGCTGTGGCTGTGGCCTAGGCTGGCAGCTGTTGCTCCGATTCAACCCCTAGCCTGGGAATTTCCATGTGCCACAGGTGCAGCCCTAAAAATAAAATAAAATAAAATAAAATAAAATAAAATAAAATAAAAATAAATTAACCATACTTCAATAAAAAAATATTTGCATTTATTCTTTAGAAAAATCAAAGGTAGTAGGTATCCTTACTGTTCATATTCTATAATGTAGAAACAGAGGGCGAGGGGAATTTAAGTAAGTGTTGCAGTTTCATATACCAAGCTATGGAACGAGTATATGGCCCTGGTCATCTGCCCCCCATGCTGGTGCCTAACAGTTACCTCCTTTCCTAGTAGATGAGGAGGAGAGCTTAAGGGAGGACTCCAGCCTGCCTGAATGCAGGATCCGTACTCTTTCTACCAGACTCACTTCCACTAGCTCTGGTCCATGTCTGGTGACCATGGAAGAGCTGCCATTTGAACACTTAATCAAATGAGATCCAAAAGGAACTGCCTGGATGAAACAGAATGGAACAGTTTAAGGCAGGTCAGTGCTCCTGCCAAGAACTACCAGAAAAGTCAGAGAAAATACACAACTCATCCCTTTTTAAAAGGATCCAAGAGCTTCAGAAGTAGGAAGACCTCAAAGACTAAAATTCTGGAGAAGAGGTGAGCTGAGGGTCTGAGCCTTTTCTTTTCCCCCACGACCTTCATTAATTTTGGATGGGCTAGAGACTGAGATTTGGGGTTGGGCTCATGTGGTGGTGGTACTGTGGGCAAAGAAAACGGCAAACTGTAGGCAGTTGTCTTAGGGTTGGAAGGACAAAAACTGGAGACCACAGGAGCCTCAAATACATAGAGTTTATCATCCAGGACTACCAATTCTGAAGTTGCATGAGGCAAGAACTTAAAAAAGTCTCTATCTAAAATTTCTTATAAGCGGGGCTGACTTTCCTATTTTCTCTCTTGGTGCTGAGGAAACAAAACCTTGTCCAGCTCTGAATGAAAGCCCCGGAGGGCCACTTCCTAGGTAAAGAGACAGTCAGGGAGACCAAACCTTACGGTCTTCATTGGTGAGGGCTGCCATAACAAAATACCATAGCCTTGGTGGGTTGAAAAACAGAAATTTCTCTCTCAGAGTTCAGGAGGCTGGGAGTCCAAGATCAAAGCTACCAGCTGAATCATTTTCAGGTGAGAGTGCTCCCTCCCTGGTTTACAGACAGCCACCTTCTAGCATGATCTCACCTGATGGATGGAGAGAAAGAAATAGCTCTCTTTCTCTGCTTATAAGGTCACAGGCCTATGGATTAGGGCCCACCGCTAAGACCTCATTTAAACTTAATTACCTCTTGAAGGCCCTCTCTCCAAATACAGTCACATTGGGGGTTAAGCCTTCAGTGTATGAATTTTGGGGTGACAATTCAGCCCATAGCACTTATTAAAATTCAACCTGGCCTCAAAATACCTAAATATGGTAAAGTAGAAGAAACAGGATTTTCTAACAAGGTAAAGCTAAAGGTTATAGCCTAGAGTTGTATAAATGTAGATGCTAATTGTGAGGTAACTTACAAAAATATTGTTGAATGCATTTTTTCTCTTTGCCGAACCTACTACCTCGAGCTATAGATATCTGAAAATAAAACATAAGCAATGAGAAATGAGTGATAAACTTTCATAACAACTGACTCTATTTTATCACATTCTTTTCAATGCCGACACATTATGTCGGGTGGTTAGTTTTTCTTGCAGAACTAGGTGTTTGCTCAAGTTGAGATTTCTGGGATTATCGTGTGTGACGTCATCCAAGGCTTTACTGAGAACACTGTGAATGAGTCCCTTTCATCAGACAATTCTTGGGGGTCTTATTTCCTCATTTGTTCTTGGAAAATGTGTCAATGCCTTAACACTGCAAGAGAAAACATAAATGTTATACCTATCGGCCTCTTAGCTGATTGTCAGGTTGTGTTGGAGTCAAGGGGGTTTCTTCCTAATTTGGAGCCAGCCCAGTTCAGACTCCAGACGCAGGGAAAATGCCGAACAGGACTATCAGTCTTCTTTGTTCAAAACAGATGACTCTGTAAGTATTTGCCTAGTTAAAAATAACAGCATTCTTTCCCCAAGTCATCAGCTGGACAGTCTAGCCTGCTCATATTTTTTTAACCCAGTCAGGGGAATTAAGGTCAAAAGGCTATGTACTCAGAATTAAATTTTTTTCACTATAGATTATGCTAAAAAATTTGTCTAACTTTGATATTTTTCTTTAATGATTTTCCTACTCCTCACTGTGAAAAATGTGGTGAATTTACCTTAAACTGCCATGGAACTGCTTCTCTTTCACCAATTTTTCATGTCGTTAGCAGAAAAGCTAATTTTTATTTTTAGCAAACTGTTATTTGCTTTTCTTAATGAAAGTCTCTAGTAATTCTAATAACAACAATCTTACTTGAAGAATTCCATCTCTTGATGGCTATATGCAATGCAGCATGTCAATTAAACAGTGTAGGTAGTCTCATTCTGTTGTTTCATTTGTATAATTTCCATCCCCAAATGGATACATCCTTTTATTTGAAGCAGATAGGCACATCACACTCTGACTTTTCTTATACCTACTCTTTGTTCCATCTCAAGAATTTTATGCAAGAGTAAATGAATATATTTGGTATTTTAGGATATCATTTCAGTAGAATGTCCCAGACTTTTGTCTCCTCCCCAGTAATCGACACTCTGCCCAACCCCCAGCACCAAGAAAAGAAAGAAACCATCCGGAGCCAAATAAAGGTATATGAACTTGTAAAATAAATGTCAAAGCTCTCTCTTTTAAAATGCAAGTACAATTTATTGCTATTATAAAAGAGTTATAGTGAAAGAGAAATTGATAGCATGATTTGGGCTATTAAAGCATTGTTAAGTATTGAGGAGATATTTATATTCCAGCTGAGAAGATTCCAGAGCCTTCAAGAAGCCCGCATGTGGTGTTTTTTATTCTAATAATTCATTAGCTATTCTGGGTTAATCAAATGTTGAGCTATCCAACGCTGTTTTTCAGATCTCCTGGAAGGAAAATACTGTGTCGCTGTACCATCCACTCCTGCTATGGGGTTCCTATCGCTTCCCATCTTAATGCCCAGGAGATGTGGTACAAAAAGCAGTGCCGGATGATATATGTCAATGTGGTTCCTGATCCCCCAGATAAAGATCGCACAGTTGGTACTGCATATAAATAACCGGCACTGTTGATTGTGATCTCAACAATTTTGCACAGTTTGGGTCCTGGCTACCTGAGATCGTCTTTCTCCCCTGGGGGCTTCACAGTAACCGCAAAAGGCAGTGGAAGGCTGTAAACTTGGTCAAAGACACATGGAGCCATAGGGGGCTTTGAGGGTCACTGAAGGGCAAGTATGCTTTGTGCTCCATTTGCACCCCCTCCCCTGTGATCACTGGTGGTGAACTGGGGCATACTTCCTCTAATGATTCCCCAAAGGAGGGTTTTTTTTTCATCAAGTTCATGCCCTTGACCCTCAGATCAGGCAATGAAATTAGAATGTTCAAGAGCAGCATGGCTAGGAAAGTTCATGCTTCTCTAAATAGCCACAACGTAGCATGCATTGTATGATTTCTAAGCTAATCTTGCTAACATAGAATTTTTAAATTAACTTATTCACTCCGTGAATTTTTAATTAGGACATAGAGGTGAGATGACCCGCCTTCCAGGCAGGAACACAGTCAGCCTTTTCAACTTTCGGTAGAGCGTTAAGCTTGCCTTATGCATTCTGCTTTCCAAATCATGTGCATCTTCCTCCAAACAATAATGCCTGATATGTGCACTCTGGGATTTTTGCCAGAATTTAACTTGAACAGGCTGCTCCACAGCTTCTGTCAAAAGGCGACAGAGAGAAGCAGTATTTGAGCAAGATAGTTTATCCAGCCATCTCCTTAGGACTTCTAAACTGTCTTCTTTATCAAAATAAATCTCCAGAAATCTGGTTACCTGGATCGCATAGACCTAGACCTTTGAAGAACTAGCTTCACTGAGTTTCAATTTCTTGTTCTGTGCTTGGCAATTATTAAAATTTGGCTTAAGAACTACCAACCTGAAAAACATTTTAAGCAACCTGATGTGAAGAAAAGAAGAATGAGAAGGTATTAGACGTTAGGAGTGAAGGGACCTTGATCTGAGGCTTAACGATGCCCCCAGACTAGCTGGGTGATATCGCAAAAGCTTGGTTTTCTCATATTAATAGGGAACAAAATACTTATATTAAGTACTGATTAAAGTAAGTGAGGTAATGTAGAGGTCTGACACAAGAGTAGATGCTTAATTAGGAACTGAATCTATATCTTGTATGAAATGTGTTGTTACCATATTGTTCCTGGTCCTTCGAATAAGAAAAAGCTACGAAGAAAATATTCATTCTTTGGGGGAATCATTATCCTTCACTTTAAAAGATACAGCAAAGTATCCAATCTGGGTTGTTTTTGATTTGGCTAACAGGAAGGGTACAGCTAAGTTTAATGCTTAAAAATGACATTTACCTAAGTGCCTTTCACTGTTCCATGTGGCCTTTTTTATTTTCGATTTCTTAATCACCCTATCATGACTTTGAAGGCTCAGGAAAAATTCTGCTGGCTTTTTGCTGGATTTTATCAGCTCCCTTTGCCTTTCCTCACAGGGACTGTTGCATTCCTGCATCATTATCCTGAAGCCAACACTAATCTGCCATGCTCAAGAAATGATCATAAGTCTCTACTGGATTCCTAGGGCCAGAACACGGTACCATAAAAGGTACCTGGGTGGTACCAGGTGGCCGAAAGGTACCAGGTGGCTGAAAGCAATAGAAATGTATTTTTTTTCACAGTTCTGGAAGCCCGACAACCAAGCTCAGGGAGCCAGCAGGGCTGTGCTTCTTTTCCTGGGACTCGAGGTAGAGTCCTTCCTGCCTTCTCTCAGTTGTGGCATGGCTGGTAGTCATTGGTGTCCCAGGGCTTGTAGCTGCATCCATCCATCCTCTGCCATAAGGCATTTTCACTCTTCTCAGAAGGCCACTAGTCTTACGGCTCAGGGCCCAGCTTAATGACCTCACCTTAACCTGATTACATCCTCAGAGGCCCCATTTCCAAATTAGGTGACATTACTAGGTATCAAGGGTTTGGATTTCAACAAATCTTTTGGTGGAGACCCAAATCAACCCAGAGCAACTTCCTACTTCTCAGAGAACCTGGGGATGCTGCTTCTCCTAGGTCCACAGTCACTTACTGTGACTCCATTGTGACTTCTAGTCCTCGCCACAGTCTCAGACGTCCCTTTCTCCTTCCTGCAGCTTGAACTTTCACCTCATCTCTGGGTCCCCTCTCCTTCCCTGCTTCACCAGTGATCCCCTCTCTCAACTTCTAGCTCAGAAATTTACTTCCTCTCCTTGGCTTGATTCTGCAAATAAAGTCGAGCCTTTTCCCCATTAGAAAAAAAAGCAAACCTTTATTTTGAATCAATTTCCTATCTTGAATCTGCTTTTGCCATGACTAAGTTATTCTCTTTCCCACTGGGATCCAATCTGATGGAAAACTTAACAAACCTAAAACTTAGGAAAACCATCTCTACATTCCTACCACACGTGTTCACTGCACAAGGAATCATTGAGCAGCGAAAAGCCACTGTCCCTGGCCCTGGGGTCATAGCAGGGAGCCAGACAGACACCAAAGATGACCTACTTTTCTTCACAGAGGGATGCAGAGTTATGAGAGCAGGGTTAAGGAGACCAGACTAGACTGGGAAGTGGGGTTTTCCCTGAAGAAGTAGCATAGCCTCATAAAGAAAGAATTCAGAGGGGAGGGGGGGAGGGACAGGCTGATGGGGGGAGGGGAAGTGGGTCAGAGAGGGGGAAGCAGATTCCAGCCTAAGGGATTTGGGTGTGAAGGTCATAAGGTAGGAAGAAATGTAATGTTTTCAAGAAACTAGAAGAGCTGGTTTGCCTTTGTTGTAGACTCGGGGTGGGGGGGGGGAAGGTATAAAATTATGTTGATGGTTTATGACACAGTGGACAAACGATGAGGGTCTTTGGCCACGTAGAGGATTTGAGCTTTACTTTCAGGGAAACAGAGGGAAAAATAGCTTTACATAGAGAAATGCTATTACCAAAGATTATAATAGCATTTAATAATAAATAATTAGGCCAGACTGGCAATTATTTATAAACCATATGAGTATGACATATTTTTCTGTGCTGGATACAAAAGATAATTCTATGAGTTTTTGTTCTTGAGCTGCTTCTCAGAGATTCTTTATTTCCTATTTGCAATAAAATGTGTCATTTCATTGTTAAAGATGTTGACAGTCTCAAAAAAATACTAACCTACCAGTGGTTAAAAAAAAAATCTGGGGTAAAGAATAAGGACACGTCCTGCCTGACCCCCAAGTTTCTGACTAGATAGCTGGAGAGAGTGGTGTCAGAGCTGAAAGAGGAAACACTGATTTCATCGGGAAAATGATGAGTTCCAATTAGAATACGTTGCCTTTGAGGGAGTTACCCATGAGACTTCCAAGTGGAAATAATAAGAAGGCAATCCTCAACTTTATTCAAACTGCCAGTGACAAGCCAATTGCTGAGTGTTGCAAGTCCATTTCAGGACTCAGCTCATTGGAATGCTCGGAAGCACTGGAACCTTCAGGTCATTCCTTCCTCTAAGCAAAAGATGTTCATCTTTGATTTCTACTTAGAACACTGTCTTCCTCTGATTCTCTTACTTCTCTAGCTTGTCTCCTTCTGTCTAATCCTAAAACACTTGAGATCTTCAGAATGATTGCCTCAGCCCTTATCACTTCTTTGGTTTTGTGTGTTTGTTTTTGGCCATGCCTGTAGCATACACAAGTTCCCTGGCCAGGGACTGCATTCATGCCATAGCGGTGACAACAACGGATTCTTAACCCAGCGCCATCAGGGAACTCCTTATCTCTTCTGATTTACATTCTTTCTATACCAACTCACTCTCAGTTCTGCTCTTGCAAGAGTTCCAAAGAAGATCTTAAAACAAATTCCAAATCTGTATCTCCAGCCCCAACTTCCCGCAAGACACATGTCTGAGATTCCTCTACCTATATTTTCCACATGTAGCTCAGATTCAATAAGCCGAATCCAAATTACTGTCTACCCGTCTATCTCACCAAATCATTTCTCCTCCCAAATACTCTTCTTCATTTAATAGCATCACAAAATGACAAGAAGGATGAGGCATCATCAACAAAATTCAATTCATCTCTAAGGCTTTATAATTCCCAGGGAGCACCTCTCCAACTACTACCCCGCCTCCACCACTGACACAGACCTGTTATCTCTCACATGGACTATGGCAACCATAGTCTAATTTGAGGGCCAGCAAACATTTCCTTTTCCTTTTTCTTTTGTTTTTAATTGGAGTATAGTTGATTTACAATGTTTCAGGTATACAGCAAAGTTATTTAGTTTTATATATACATATATATATTCAAGTTTCTTTTCCATTATAAATTATTATGAGGTGGTAGCTACAGCTCCTGTGCTACACAATAAGTCCTTGTTGTTTATCCATTTCATATATAGTAATCCATAGTTAATCCAAAATTCCTAATTTAATCCCTCTCTCCCCTTCCCCTTTGGTAACCATTAGTTTGTTTTCCATGTCTGTAAGTCTACTTCTGTTTTGTAAGTAAGTTCATTTGTATCTTTTTTTAAATTTCACATATAAGTGATATCATATGGTATCTGTCTTTGTGTGACTAACTTCACTTAGTATGATAATCTCTAGTTGCATTCATGTTGCTATAAATGACATTATTTCATCCTTTTTTATGGCCGAGTAGTATTCCATTGTATATATGTACCACATCTTCTTTATCCTTTCCTCTGTTGATGGACATTTAGGTTATTTCCATGTCTTGCCTACGTGAGTAGTGCTGCTATGAACAATGGGCTACATGTATCTTTTCGAATTAGAGTTTTCATTTTTTCAGAATATATGCTCAGGAGTGGGAATGCGAACTATTTTTGTTTTTTTTAAGGAACCCACCAGACATTTTCTGTAAAGGGACATAGAGCAAATATTTCAGACTATGTGAGCTATGCAGTTCCTGAGACTATCATTCAGCCCCATTGTTACAGTGCAGAAGCAGGAGTGGACAATATGTAAATGAATGGAAGTGGCTGTGATCCACTAAGACTTTATTTACAGATATGAGGGTTTGAATTTCCTTTTTTTGGCCAGAGAAAAAGGAGTCTTTAGAATCATATGGACTGATAATAATATCACAAATGGCCCTGTCACTGTCCTTAAATTATTTAAAAAATAGAATGGATATTACTAATCATCAAGGAAATGCAAATCAAAATCACAATGAGGTATCACCTCATTCCTATCAGAGTGGCCATCACCAAAAACATAAAAACTAACAAGTATAAGAGAGGACTTGGAGAAAAAGGAACCTCATGCACTATTGGTAAAAGAATGTAAATTGGTACAGCCACTGTGGAAAACAGTATGGAGATTCCTCAAAAATTAAAAACAGAACCATCACATAATCCAGCAGCTCTATTCCTAGGTATTTGTCCAAAGAAAATGCAAACACTAATTAGAAAAAATATGTTCATCCTTGTGTTCTTTGCTGAGTTATTTACAATAGCCAAGATATGGAAGCAACTTAAGTGTCCATCAACAGATGAATGGACAAAGAAGATGTGGTGTGTGTGTGTGTGTGTGTGTGTGTGTGTGTGTGTGTTATTGAATATTACTCAGCCATAAAAAAGAATGAAACCTTGCCTTGTAACAGTATGGATGGACTCTAGACAGTATTATTAATGCTAAATCAGACAGAGAAAGGCAGTGTATGATTTCATTTATATGTGGAATTTAAAAAACAAAACAAATGAATAAACGTAACAAAACAGGAGTACAGTCAGAGAGCAAACAACCAACAGCTGCCAGAGGGGATAGGGCTGGGAGGGAGGAGAGAAACAGGTGAGAGACATTAAAAGGTACAAACTTTCAGGTGCAAAATAAATGTCACAGGAATGAAATGCGCAACATGGGGAATTTAGTAAGTATGTAATATCTTTGTATGGTGAGAGATGGTAACGACTTATCATGATGACCATTTTGAAATGTATAGAAATATTAGATCACTATGCTGTGTACAGGAACTAGCGTAGTGTTGATGATCAATTATACTTCAAAAACCAACAGACAGACTCATAGAAAGAGTCTAGATTTGTGGCTGCCAGAGGTAGGCGGTAGGAGCGCTGGGTACATGCAGCCAATAGGTACAAACTTCCAGTTATAAGGTAAATAAGTACTAGGTATGTAATGTATAACATGAGAAATATAATTAACCCTGCTGTACGCTATATATATGTGTGTGTGTACATATATATATACATATATATGTGACTTTAAATGAGTAAATCCTGAGTTCTCATCACAAAGAAAAAGTTTATTTCTTTAACTCTATCAATATGAAATGAGGATGTTCACTAAACTTCTTATAATAATCATTAAATGGTGTAGGTTGTCAAATCATTACGCTGTGCATTCAACCTTACACAGTGCTGTATGTTAATTATGTCTCAATGAAACTGGAAGAAAAAATAGAATGTAAAGAAAAGGAAAAGGACAGGGCTCTCATGTTCAATTTTCTATTATTTGTAGCAAAAAGTTTACTTTTTTCAATGAGAAGAGCCTTCCCTTGATGTGCATATGCAGTCCCTATTGGCCTTTTATAGGAGACGTGGACCTGCCCAGAAGGTGATTCTTTTCCATATAATTTTATGTATCATGAAGTGTTCTTCTTCCCCTACGAACCAAAGTAAAAGCCAGTCTTAGCTTTCACGCTACACCAAAACAGGTGGCAGGCATGATTTGGCCCGTGGGTCTTGCTTTGCAAATCCCTCGTTTTAAAGGGTCTCTGCCTTTACATGGCAGCTAGAAATGACTCTAAGCACAGGTCTGAAGATATGTAAGTCCCCTTCTTCAAAACCTCTGATGTCACCTTTGTGACCACACTTACTAGACTGAAATACAAGGCTCTTCCACCAGGTGGCCCCAAATTTATTTTCTAAACTCATTTCTTACTACCATTCTCCCCTCACAGAATGTTCCCAAGCTCCAAACGGACTAAACCTCTGGCTGTTCCCAAGCTTCTGGTTCTCTCTTTCAAGCCTCTACCCCCTGACACCAGCTCCAGGTGGACCTAAGCCAATTTGGTCATGTACAGATTTTGGGTGCTTTTTTCCTGGGACACAATGGCCCAGGAAACACTTGAGGTAGGTGCTCTTCTCCCCTACAACCACTACTTAGTTACAGGGAAAGCAAGTTTCAGATCAAATTCTTCCACAATAGGCATTTATTAGTAAACAGGCATAAAACCATGAAATCATGTGTATAATGTGAACTCCAGTGAAGTTTGAGATCTTGGTCCACATTATCTCACCTGGAAGTTAACCTGAAGCAAACGCAATAACCCTGGTAGCAGGATTCTGCTAACACCCACTCAGATCCACTCTGCAAATCAAGAATCAGGGCATAAGCTATTAGACCCAGGACTGACTAGGGGTCAGTTCTGGGCTGCAATGCTTAAAAGTAAAAAAGTTCCTGCAAATTTTTTTCTTTTTCTTTTTAGGGCTGCATCTATGGCATATGGAGGTCCCCAGCCTAGGGGTTGAAACAAAGCTGCAGCTGCTGGCCCACACCACAGCCACAGCAACACCAGATCCCTCACGGAGCTGCATCTATGACCTACACTGGAACTCACAGCAATGCCAGATCCTTAACCCACTGAGCAAGGCCAGGGATCAAACCTGTATCTTCATGGATATTAGTAGGGTTCTTTATCACTGAGACACAATGGGAACTCCTAGATCTTGCTAAATTTCTATATCCCATTCATGCAAGGTAGGACTATCTCCAAAATATATTTATCAATCCACATGTATTGAATACCACTAATTTGACCACTGAAGACCCATTATTAATATATTTTATGCTAAATTAGCCACTAATTTCACCAATGAAAGCCACATTACTAACATTTTATATATATATATATAAAACATTATATATACATTATATATTCCTGCAGTGATGTGATGAGCAGGGATTAAAAAAATATATATCTGGGAGTTCCTGTTGTGACTCAGCAAGTCAAGAACACGACATAGTGTCTGTGAGGATGTGGGTTTGATCCCTGGCCTTAATGGATCTGGCGCTGCCACAAGCCGCAGTGTAGGTTACAGATGCTGTTCTGATTTGACCCCTGGCCTGGAAACTTCCACTTCCATATGCCACAGGTGTGGCCATAAAAAGGAGGAAAAAAAGGCAAAAAATATCTGAAGCCCTTGCAGTTGCCATCTCTAGAGTAGAGCCTCATGATTAAACGGCAGCATACAAACCCCTGGTGTGCACATAGTCCAGACTAGATAAACTAAAAATGTAGGGTTTTTTTGCCCTTTTTAGTTTGTTGGGGGCGGGGGTTGGCCACACCTGTGGCAAATGGAAGTTCCTGGGCCAGGGATCAAATCCAAGCCACAGTTGCCAGCCTATGCCACAGCCACAGCAATGCCATATCCTTAACCCACTGTGCTGGCTGGGGCTGGAACCTGTGCCACTTCAGGCACGATGCCGGACCCTTAACCGACTGTGCTACAGCGGGAACTCCAAAGTGTAGTTTTAACTAATAAATATTACTCTGGGCTCATAACAAGTGACATTTCCTCTAACTGAAACATTCTTTTTTCTTTGCCTAGGGAAAGTCTACTCATCCGTTACAGCTCAGTTAAAAGATTGCCTAGTACTGTAAAGAATTCCTGCCAAGGTATGAGCATTCCCTGTGGTGGTATTAGTTTAACCGTTTGGTAGATGAGGAAACGGAGGCTTAGGAAGCTAAGTGATCAGCCCAGGTTCGGAGGGAGAAGTAGAATTCAAGCCCTGGGATAATCATGCTGAATCCTGTGAGGGAACCTGTGGGGACATGCTGAACGAGAAAGACCTCGTCAGTTCAATTCAAGTCTTCATTAAGAATCTGTGCTCCGGAGTTCCCGTTGTGGCGCAGTGGTTAACGAATCCGACTAGGAACCATGAGGTTGCGGGTTCGGTCCCTGCCCTTGCTCAGTGGGTTAACGATCCGGCGTTGCCGTGAGCTGTGGTGTAGGTTGCAGACGCGGCTCGGATCCCGCGTTGCTGTGGCTCTGGCGTAGGCTGGTGGCTACAGCTCCGATTCAACCCCTAGCCTGGGAACCTCCATATGCCGCGGGAGTGGCCCAAGAAATAGCAACAACAACGACAAAACACACACACACACACACACACACACACACACACACACACACAAAAAAAAAAAAAAAAGAATCTGTGCTCTCTTGTATGTGAACATGTGCTTGAAGATGACTGAACAGGGATAAAATACAGAGAATTATGAGAAACAAAAGTATCTGACATAACTGGCTCAGAGATAAGATTTTATTGCACAGGTCTGAGATGAAGGAGCAGTGTTTTACATCTTTATTTTTTTTAATCAGGTGTGTACCAAAGCCCAATAAAGTCCTTTCCTGCAATAATCAAGATGCCTAAGTCTGTTATAACCTAAAATAAATGCATTGATGATGTATATCAAATAGCCTGCCACATAATGGGTGCCTAGTAAATATGGAATAAATAATCTACATGGGTTACCATTTATTTCATGGTCAGACTCAATTTCAGGCTACAGACTCTACCTAACACTCTCATGGAAACAATTTCTTTGATATCCATAATGTCAGATAGTTAAGGTAGTGTGAAGGCCCCCTTTTAGAAATCACCTAGTCAATTACTATTGAACCCTCAAAGGCACAGAGAAACAATGCAATTTTCCCACACAAGGCATGTTTCAGAGCAGATAACTCATGCACAGTGTTATTTAAATTCCTTAGGCACGCCCAGTGTAAGCAGAGACTGTGTGAAAAACTCAGTTATCTATTTAGTCATCTGGGAAAGATGAGTCAGGGCAGTTATAAAATGTCAGACATTCCAGCCAGTATAGTAAAGCACAATCTAACTTCCCCTACAGTGGAAAAAAAAAAAAAAAAAATCAGGGCATTGGTATGTAAAGTACATCTCCCAACTCACAGACACGTCTGAGGACATACAAACTCAACAGAAGACTGCAGAGCTCTTTACACAGTGGACCAATTAAGGGCGTGGGATTATCCTTACAAAAGGATAATGGTGACCACAGAGGCACTGGATCAATGCAGCATAAAAGGCAAGACTGTAGAGGTGGTCGTAGAACTTCTTGACCCAGCTGAAAATGGCAGTGATTTCTTTATTGGCCTTCTGGTCTACAGATGACACAGATTCTAAGCAGTAAGCAATGGAGAAGTGAATGCCCTCTCACATTTGGTGTCTTAGCACTGCTGTAACCCATCAGGAGGACAGCGCTAATAAGAAACAGGCTTAGCTCATCATAACGTAGCATCTTTGACTCCGAAACCAATAATATCTGGCGATGAGGAAGGATGCCCTTCTCTCAGAAGTTCAATCCCATAGAGGTTCTTTGAAGAGTAAGTGACAAAATGGCAGCCTTTGAAGGGAAGGAAAAAATTTTACAAACCAAGCAAATATTTGAAAGCTTTTCTTTTTTGAGAAAGTGTCATGGGTTGTACATGTTCTTTCTTGAGTAGGGTGAAGTCATTTCTACAGTTGCCCGAGAAGCACATTTCCTTTCATCACTTTACTGAAATGAGAACGTTCTGTGAGTTCATCTGCTGCTGATACCCATTCATGTTTATATCACAAACAAAATTAGAAATAATTCTTAGGGGAGTTCCCATCATGGCTCAACGGTAACAAAACCGACTGGGATCCATGGGGATATGAGTTTGATCCCTGGCCTCACTCAGTGGGTTAAGGATCCAGCATTGCTGTGAGCTGTGGTGTAGGTCATAGACATGGCTTGGATCCCACATTGCTGTGGCTGTGGTTTAGGCTGGCAACCATAGCTCCAATTTGACCCCTAGCCTGGGAACTTCCATATGTTGCAGGTGCTGCCCTAAAAAGACCAAAAAAAAAAAAAAAAAAAAAAAAAGAAAGAAAAAGAAAAAAAATAATTCTTAGAATTCTAGAATCTACAATCTGATTTTAATACACACACATACACACACACACAGAGACTATCCCAGGTATAACATAAATCTCTGGTGTTTGATTCCAAAAGCCCCCTGTTGAACAATTTCTTTAGGTTAGGTTGCCTTGTTGATAAGCCATAAAGTTAGGTTTTACAAAGGCCTCCACCTCACAGGGTGAAAATGTCAAAATTTATTGACAGCAGCCTTAAGTAGGGGTGCTTTTTAAGTGCGGTATTCAAGCCCAGTCTTAGCTTATGTGACTTTGGTATCAGCATAATTGATACAGCTCCCCAGGCTTGTGAAATGGGATGGGAAACATATGCCCATAGGTTGAGGATCTTATCTTGACATGATACTGAACTTTACTGTACTTCAGTTTCTTCATTTATAAAAATGTAGGTAATAAAAGCACTACCATCCCTGAAAAATGCTTAGAACAATTGCTGGTATATTGTAAATGTTCAATAAATGGTGACCGTTATATTTTTTCTTTCTTTCTTTTTTTTTTTTTTTTTGGTTTTTTGTTTTGTCTTTTTTTTAGGGCTACACCCGAAGCATATGGAAGTTCCCAGCCTAGGGGTTGAATTGGAGCTGCAGTCACCACCCTATACCACAGTCGTAACAACACAGGATCTGAGCTTCATCTGGGACCTACACCACAGCTCATGGCAACATTGGACCCTTAATCCACTAAGCAAGACCAGTGATCAAACCCGTGTCCTCTTGGATACTAGACAGGTTCATTACCACTAAGCCACAATGGGAACTCCCCATTTTTTCTGATTTTCAAGTGAAGTGAGGGAATAGTTTACTAAAAGCAATATTATTGAGTCCCTCTAGTTCTTATTTAATCTTCTCATTCTGTGAAGTCTGCTGACAGCTCCATGTCATTTAAGAAATTCTCAAAAAGAGGATGTACTAAAAGCTAATAGTTTTATAAAATAAAACAGTGATACTGTGACCAGTTTGATGATTTCATTTGTGAAATTTAGATCTTTTAAGAATGACCAATAGTGTTGAAAGAGCTATGCCTCCATGTTAAAAAAACAATAAAAAAGAACTTATTTACAAAACAGAAAATGACTCATAGACATTAAAAAAAAAACAAAACACCTTATGGTTATCAAAAGAGAAAGGAGAGGCAGGGATAAATTAGGGATTGGGGATTAACATAAACACTACTATACATAAAATAAATAAACAACAAGGACCTAATGTATAGCACAGGAAATTACTCGATATTTTATAATAACCTGTAAATATATATATATATATATTCACACACACACATAAAACTGAATTACTTTGCTGTACACTTGAAACTAACACAATACTGTAAATCAACTGCAAATCGACTACATGTCTATTGGAAAAAAAAGGCTCAAAACATATGGTGTTTTGTACCTGGTGATGTACCCAGTATATATGTATTATTTGCTCACTTCAAATAGCCCAGGGTTGAAGCAGGACAGCACCTAGAGATTAGGCAAATCTGGCATTTCACTTTTTCATAAAGTGATACATATATAACCAGGTCACTTTGCTGTACAGCAGAAATTGACACAACATTGTAAATCAACTATACTTCAATTAAAAAATTAAAAAAAAAAATCAGCCTGTGGGAGTTCCCATTGTGACTTTGCAGTAACAAACCCAACTAGAATCCATGAGGATGCAGGTTCAATCCCTGGCCTTGCTCAGTGGGTTAAGGATCTGGCATTGCTGTGAGTTGTGGTGTAGGTCGTAGACATGGCTCAGATCCCACCTTGCTGTGGCTGTGGTGTAGGCTGGCAGCTGCAGCTCTGATTAGACCCCTAGCCTGGGAATCTCCATATGTTGGGGGTGCGGTCTTTAAAAAAAAAAAAAAAAATCCTGAATGACCAAAACAGTATAAGATAAAACCATATCCTCAAGTTTCATGGGTAGTGATTAAACTGAAAGGGAAAAGAAGGAAGGCCCAACTCACTGTTTTAAGGGAAATAGGCATTTATTAAATGCTTGTTGAATTGTAGGAATTTGATCATATTTCTATCTCTGCCTGCCCCAAATTACTTCCAGCCCCACTGATTACCAGTTTTATTATCTTTTGGCACTACTTTCTTAACACCTTTAAGTCTTAAATCCACATCCATAGGATCTTGTCATGAAGAGTAGCTGAAATAACGCATATGAAGCTCCTAGCACAGTGCTTAACATACGTTAAGTGTTTATGAAGTATTTTTTGACCACACCCATGGCAGGCGGAAGTTCCCAGGCCAGGGATTGGACCCATGCCACAGCAGCGACAACACCACTAGGCCACCAGAGAGCTCCATCCTTCAGTATTACTATTGGTAAGAATAGCCCATTCCTGAACGTTCTTGCTGGTGAGATACCATCGATTTCGTGAGGTAATACCACATTGTCAAAATATCTATCTATCTATCTACCTATCTATCTATCTATCTATCTATCTATCTATCTATCTATCTATCTATCTAGTGTCAAAATATCTATCTATATATAGGTATATACATATATATACCACATTGTCAAAATATCTATCTGTCTATATATAGTGGGGGAGGGGGAAACAGCCTACATCTTAAAAGTATTTTTTAATGTTGGTTTTGTCATTTCTTTTACTTAAACCCAGTGTTCAGGAGGACCTAATTTTAGAAGCAAGTGAACTTCACTTTTCTTCTCATCACAATTAGAACGATTTGTTCTGCCCTTTCTGTAGGCAGAAACTTAAATCCAAATGAGATTCTGAAGTGGAAAATAACACTCACAAGTAAGTCTTGTCAAGGCTTGTGCCAGATGCTACTCTGTTAGTTTTCAGTGCATTGATTTCAGCATGGTTGTATCCTAGTATTAGCTGACATCACAAAGAGCCAAGCATATCAAGACTCTTGTTTCTTTTCACTCTTGGTCCCTTTCCCACTGTTTGTTCAGGTCCAGGACCCCCTCCCCGTTACAACTGGATTTATGAACTTATCTTGCCTGCCTGTCTGCATCCAAGACTTATTCTCTTCTTACAGAAAGTAGTTAACTAGCCTTCTATTCAGTATTAGACCTCAATTTCCTCACCAGAAAAGTGGACATACTCACTTAAGTGCCTTCTTAGCACAGAACCAAGCATGTAAGAACAAGCTTTACAGTAATTATTAATAGCTAGCTATCATGACTTTTGTTATTATTATCTTTAATAACCTCTATCTTGATATTTATGCTTTATCTAAAAGACCATTACTAGATTCTGGCTTCTTATTTCCCCTCCTGGGGTTTCCAAAATCACCCAACCAGGCAGCTGTCCGCTAAGCCTATGCCTACAGCTTGGCTCAAATTAGTTCTTAAAGGACTGGGACAAATTCTTTTTGTTTTTTTTTAATCCACTGCAGAAGCTAGCACAAATGTTAACACAGCTTTTAAAATAATTTCCTTTTATTTAAATTCATCCCAAGGCACAGAAAATTTTTTCAGAAGTTGCTTTTTCCTTTTTTATGCATATTTCTTAAAATCATAATAGAATAATGTAGATTCTCCATTGGGGGAGAAAAAGAGAGCACAGGAAAATCAAAGCCAGCTAAAGAAGAAATATAAGCATTCTTGGCCCTAGATTAAGGACATATGTAAGGAGAAAAACACTTAAATCAGTGGTGTTCCCCAGGTAATAATTTCCTTTGTGCTCAGTGATTCTGAAACCACTGTAATTGTTATTTGGAAGTGATTCAAGGCTTTAAAGTGTATAACAAACAGAAATCAACAATTGACATTTCCATGTTCAAATGAATCCATAACAATATTTACTCAAAATCAATGATAGAGAAATATTTGCCTCATTAATATAGCTGTCCATTTATAGTATGTAAAGAGGCCAAAATATTTTTAAGATAAGGGGGTCCTTCTGTCAAAACTACTCAGAATCACAAACTTGGACTAATAGGTTTTGAGGCCAGATCTTACTATTAAATGGCCACAAACCCTTGGAACCCATGCCACCACAAGGGAAAAACAGTAAACTCACCACAGTAAAGTTCAACTCTTCATATTTCCTACCAGAGCTTTCTGCTGGCAGCCCTTGTGTTATTCTGTCTCTACAGGGAACTCCAGCAGGCTGCAAAGTCAAACAAATGAATCATTTCCTTGCCAAGAGTGGTGGTTAAGACATCAGGGCCTCAGTGTATATCCTGGCTCAGTTATTTACTAGACCTATGGCCTGAGGTAAGTTACTTCTCAGCACATTTCACATATTCACATTCATTCATTCAGTAATCGTTTCTGAGCAGCTACTATGTGCCAGGCACAGTGGGGGTCATGAAGGATGTCATCAATGGTGTTTTCAGAGTCTCAGAGGTAGACCCCATAGTGGGCTCACCACCACCCATTGTCACCCCTCTTCACTGCTGCTGTTCCACAGTGAGCATGGCCTGATTTAACTTCTTGAGTCATTTCTCTCATCTGTGACATGGCTGGGTTGGTTTCCATTTCCTCTATGATCTGATCCAGCTCCATGATTATATCTGCCTGAATTCTAGGCATTGTTAGTCAAGTTTCTGCCTTGTGCAAGCATTAAATAAAGCTGGCCTACAGAGGACAGACAGCTAGGACCATCCAAAGCTGTGGGAGGATGGAGTTCTTGTTGTGGCTCAGCAGGTCAGGAACTGCTCTGAGGATGCAGGTTCATAAGGACGCAGGCTCGATCCCTGGCCTCGCTCAGTGGGTGAAGGATCTGGTGTTAGTGCAAGGGTCTCATCAGAGCTGCAGCTGCGGTGTAGGTCACAGACATGGCTTGGATCTGATGTTGCTGTGGTGTTGCCGCAGCTGCAGCTCCGATGAGACCCCTAGCCTGGGAACTTCCATATGCTGTGAGTGCGGACTCTAAAAAGAAAAAGTTTAAAAAAAGTTGTGGGAGGAGCAAGCCATTGTCTTCATAGCATGTCTGGCAGAACCTCAAGTTGTCTCAGCCACAAATATCCCCCCTCCTGGAGCATCCATCAGTGGAGGAGCAAAGAACCTGGGAAATCACAGCACGGTCTTTCCAACATCCAACAATCATATGCCAGTAAAAAGCAGGTTGAAACAAATATCAAGGGCAGAAAGAGACCACAAGAGAGTGAGGATGTCATCTGTTTTGAGGAAGGAAGAAGGGCAGATTCATATAATTTGCTTGGTAATGAACCACACATAGAACTTACAGCATGTTTGTAGTAAAGAAAATTTGCTGCTAAAGGAGTAGATTTTGCTCTTTGCCTGTGGTTGTTTTGCATAGCTTTGGTTATCCTCTTGTATTCTCGAAGCCTAAGTCACGCCTGGGTGGTAGACCAGTTCCTGCTTGAAGGTGCATCTCCCAATGTCATGCAGGATAGAAGGCAGGCCCTGAAGAGGTCTTAGGGACAGGGAAGCAGGTCTTCAGAGGCAGGAAGGAAAATTCAGGCTTGCTTTCTTGTCTTCCTTTTCTTGACCTATACTTTGATGAATAAACATAGCTAGGAACAGTCTCCCCACTAGAAGGGAATAAAGAAAGCCTTTGCAATGGGATTTAGGAAGGTGATTGTGCAGGGAGAATTGGAGCCAGGGGAAAAAAAAGATTAATAATGGGCTCATGTTATCCAGGTTCATATTGCTCTGATTTTAGTTTTCTTTTATTATTCTCCAGCTTTGGCGTAAAATTTTGTTTAAGTGTTTCACTTCTTCTCAACTACAGGTCATGAGGAGAAGACTATAGCGTGTCCAGATAAGACTCATTTGTCAGTGATGGTTTGATCAGAAGAACAAAGCCACTAGCACTTATATAATCATAAGGGATTTGTTATAGGGATTCGACCATAGGTAATTATAGGATCTGATTAAATAGTCTATGTGAAGCTGTTGGCTTTGCATCTGGTGCTGGAATTTTTTTTTTTTTTTGTCTGTCTTTTTAAGGCTGCACCCATGCCATATGGAGGTTCCCAGGCTAGGTGGTCTAATCGGAGCTGTAGTTGCCAGTCTACACCACAGCCACAGCAATGCAGGATCTGAGCTGTGTCTGTGACCTACTCCACTCTCACAGCAATGCCAGGTCCTTAACCCACTGACTGAGGCAGGGATCGAACCTGCATCCTCACGGATGCCAGTTGGGTTCGTTAACTGCTGAGCCACGACAGGAACTCCTGGTGCTGGATTCTAATGTAAGCAGGGCAGGAAGTTAGATGGGGAAGATGGATGTGAAATCAGAGAGCACAAAGACACACCTGGAATCCACAGAGACTAACCAGACCCCGTACTTCTCTCCCTGTCTCCACACTTGCTATTTTGATGATGCACTGGCCTGCGGGAGAAGCTGGTACCCTTCATCACAGAGCTTAATATGCACATGGTACAGGAGTCAAAAGAAATGAAGTAGGATCCAGAGGCAACTGAAAGGGCTTTAGGCCAGGCTGCACATCCAGCCAATAGAATGAGCCAGGAGTAAGTGATCACATGCACGAGTGGCCAACAGCACCTGGTGCCTCTAGACTGACCTTCCAGACATAAAAAGAATATGGCTGCTTCTTCCCCTTCCAAATCTCATGCAAATTGTCTTTTTATAGCCTCTTAACTCAAAAATATGCAAGGAAGGGATTTCTGGGAAATGTAATTCCAGTTTAGCTAGCCTGACAAAATGCAAATCTACTACAATTCATTTTTCACACTTATACCAAATTTATAAGTGAGGAGCAGTACTCTAAGGCCCTCAGGGTGGAAAAATTAATTAGCTAGTGATTCAAAGAGGACAGTCTAAGAGCTAGGACACCATGACCTAGCTGTCCCACCTGTTCTAGAAATTCCACTTATAGTGCCAACTCATTTACTTCTAATGTAGAAAGCAGTCTTTCCTTATACAAGTGCATGAACCATGGGTATTCATCAGAATGATCTAGTAGAACCATCTCCTTAACTTTTCTTCTTCTCCTTCTCCCACATCCCTGCTTCCTTGCCCACATGCCTGTGAACTCCTGGGGTTGGGACTTTCTTCCCAATTCACTACACCTGAAGGATGGCTCTTATTTCACCAAACAATGTATACATTTAACATTCCTACTAATTGATTTAAACCTGCTTTGAAAAGATGTCCAGTGCTTTATGATAAAAGATATTTCTTGAATATGCAAAATTGCTAAAATTAAGAATTAAGGGACTTTTGCTTCTAGTAGAATGTAGAAAGTCTCAAATGACTATCCAGTGCCAACAATAAGAACAAGCTAAAAAAATGAAAGTAAACTATAGTTAAAAACTCTCGAAGCATAATATGACTTGATACTATATCAAAAAAATCAAATCCAGTTGAAACCATCAGAGAGCAGAGGACTGAACCTAATGGAGCTAAAAGAAACTTAAATGAATTAAATTCCCAAAAGGAACAACGTTTTCTTTTCTTTTTTTTTAATTTTGTCTTTTTTTGCCTTTTCTAGGGCTGCTCCCAAGGCATATGGAGGTTCCCAGGCTGGGGGTCTAATCAGAGCTGTAGCTGCCGGCCTACACCACAGCCACAGCAATGCAGGATCCGAGCTGCATCTGCAGCCTACACCACAGCTCATGGCAACACCAGATCCTTAACCCACTGAGCGAGGCCAGGAAGGCCAGGGATCGAATCTGCAACCTCATGGTTCCTAGTCAGATTCATTAACCACTGCGCTATGACGGGAACTCCAGGAACAACTCTTTTTAAAAGAAGAAAGACACATGCCTGCTTTTATCTCTGATGGCAGAAGGAGTAAACCTTCCATGATAAGCATTTGGAAAAACCAGCCTGACTTTGAACAAATGTGGAATTATTGTGTGTGGCTGGGCCATACAGCAGAGAAAGATCACCAGGATTCTTACCAATTTACATATTCCAAGACATACCAACCAGAAAATACTGATTCTTGCTCCAAGTGTTTGAAACCAAAAATAAATCAAGTCTAATGAAAGCTCCTACAAGTCCAGAAATGTATCAACTACAGATTAGACTGACTTTCTATTTCTACATCCTATTTCCCAACCTAGCAGCTCAACATAGGAAAGAACGCACCCTTTGCTAGAGATAAAATATTACTTACTTCCACCTCTACTATTTTTTACATGTGTTGGTCATGAGTTAAAAAAAAATTACAGGCTATGTGAAGGAGCAAAGTGTGACCTAAATTCACGATAAAAAACAAACACTAGAAGCTTACCTAGAGATGACATGATTTTGGAATTAATACAAAACACTTTAAAATAAAAGTGATAAATATGTTAAGGAATATGCAGAAAAGGTTAAAATATGATAAATGTGTGGAATTTCAGTAAAGAAATGAAAACTAGAAAAGAGAACAAAATGATAAGCCTAGAAATGAAAGCTGCAGTATCAGAAATGGAAGAAATCATTCCATAGGGTTAATAGACAATGCATAAGAAAGAAAGACTGAAGAAAAATCAATAGAAAGTATTCAAACTAGTAAACCAGCTATAATGGAAAAAATAAAAATCATTTAAAATAAAAAAGTATCCAAACTAAAGCAAAAAGAGGAAAAAATGAGCAAAAAAAGAACAGAGCATTTGAAACCTTCAGGACAACATTAGATAGTCTAATATATATGAAGTTCCAGTTTCAAAAGGAGAGGAGATGAGAAAATGGGGTAAAAGAAATACTTGAAGAGAAAATATTTGATAAATTTCCAAGATTTATGAGAAACAATAAACCATAGAGCCAAGAAATTCAGCAAACTACAAAGAAAAAAGTCTAGACACATAGTCAAAATGCTGAACACTGAAGAATCATACAAGCAAACAAATTAAAGATATAATAAATTCAAGGGAATAATATTAAAAAGGAATCTGACATCTCATTAGAAACAGTAAAGGCTAGAAGACAATAAAATGTCAACATAGAATTCTAATACCCAGTAAAAATATCCTTCATATCAAAGATTAAGATTTTTTTGGACAGACAAGGCTGAGATAATTCTCCTGTAGGCCTATGCTATAAAAAATGCTAAAAGAAGTTCTTTAAGTTGAAGAGAAATGATGCCAGATGAAAGCCCATAGCTACAGAAAGGAAAGAAGAGCACTAGAAAAATGGTATATTTGTGGGAGAATATAAACAAATATCTATAAAGATCTTCTTTTGTGATTTAAAAATTTTTGAAAAGATGATAATTGTTTAAAGCAAAATACTAACACTGAAAGTTCCCTTGTGGGTCAGCATGTTGTTAAGAACCTGATGTAGTCTCTGTGAGGATGTGAGTTTGATCCCTGGCCTAGCTCAGTGGGTTAAGGATCTGGCATTTTTGCAAGTTGTGGTGTAAGTTGCAGATGCACTTGAACTCAGTGTTGCTGTGGCTGTGACATAGGCTTCAGCTGCAGCTCCAATTGGACCCCTGGCCTGGAAACTTCCATATGCTACAGGTAAGGCCATAAAAAGAAAAAAAAAAAAAAAGCAATAGATTAAGTGTGTTTGAAGAACAAAATATGGCAACAAGAGCTTAAGTGTGGGAAAGGAGTAAGTAGAATTGTACTAAGTTACCTTGATTTTTATGAAATAATGTGTTATTATTTGCATGTACATTGTGATTACATATGGACGCCTATTGTAATCTCTGTAAAGCCACAGTTACTAAAATAATGTGATATTGTCATAGAACAGACAAATGGCTTAGTGGAATAGAATAGCTGAGCGTCCAAAAATGAGCCACATATAAATGGTCAATTAACTTTCAATGAAGGTATCAGTGCAACTCAGTGGGAAAGGAATATCTCCAAAACAAACTGGAACAGTCAAATATACATATGAGAAAAGAGTGAACCTAGACCCTACTTCATTATATAAAATAAAATCTATGGTAGACTAGAGATCTAAATATAAAACTTAGAACCATAATGTTTCTAGAGAAAATATAGAAGAATAATGTCATTCTTAAGATTTCTTAGGAAACCAAGGGCACTAACCATAAAGTTAAAAAAAAAAAATGACAAGTGGGACTTCATCAAAATTAAAAGTTACTGCTTATCAGAAGACACTATTAAGTAAATGAATACACCAGATGCAGTCATATTCACAATACACATATGTGACAAAGGACTTATATGCCAAATTTTAACGAACTCCTACAAATCAATAAGAACATACCACCAGCATAAAAACAGCAAAGTAGGAGTTCCCATTGTGGCTCAGTGGTTAATGAATCCAACTAGGAACCATGAGGTTGTGGGTTTGATCCCTGCTCTTGCTCAGTGGGTTAAGGATCCAGCATTGCCGTGAGCTGTGGTGTAGGTTACAGATGCGGCTTGGATCCCACATTGCTGTGGCTCTGGTGTAGGCCAGTGGCTACAGCTCCACTTAGATCCCTAGCCTGGGAACCTCCATATGCCGCAGGAGCGGCCCAAGAAAAGGCAAAAAGACAAAAACAAACAAACAAAAACAAATAAAAATAGCAAAGTATTTAAATAGACACTTCAAAAGATAGACCCATGGTAAACAAGCATAAGCAAAGTTATTCAATATCCTTAGTCACCATGGAAATGCAAGCTAAAACCACAATTTCATACCCACTAAATGGCTGATATCAGAAAGATCGGCAATGAATTACTATGAACAAGGATGGAGAGCAACCATTTTGGAAAACTGACAATTTGCTATATGAATACATAAGCCTACCCTATAACCAAGTAATTCCACTCTTAGATATTTTCCCAAGGGAATTTATTACTATGTTCACAAAAAAAAAAAATTCACTATGAGTTCAGAAAAGCCTTATTCTTAGTAGTCAAAAACTTGAAGTAATTTAAATGTCCATTAATAGGGAATGGAATACAATTCAGCAATAAAAAGGAACAAACTACTGATAAATCAACAATATGGATGCATCTCGCAAGCATAATATTGAGTGAATGAAACCAGACACAAAAGAATATATATTCTATGACTAGTTATAAGAAGTCCAAGACCCACAGAAGGTACCATACCTATGATAATAGAAATCAAAACACGGTTGTTTGAAGCAGAAAGGACTGACTTGTAAGAACAAGAGATAATATTCTGGAATGATAGAAATACATTCTAGATCTCAATTTAGGTAGTGTTACATGGGTGTATACAATTTTTAAAACTCATCAACTACATACACAATTAATATCTGTGCATTTTGGAGTTCCCGTCGTGGCTCAGTAGTTAACGAATCCGACTAGGAACCATGAGCTTGAGGGTTCAATCCCTGCCCTTGCTCAGTGGGTTGGGGATCCGGCATTGCCGTGAGCTGTGGTGTAGGTTGCAGATGCGGCTCGGATCCCGCGTTGCTGTGGCTCTGGCATAGGCTGGTGGCTACAGTTCCAATTGGACCCCTAGCCTGGAAACCTCCATATGCCGCAGAAGCGGCCCAAGAAATGGCAAGGAGTCAAAAAAAAAAAAAAAATCTGTGCATTTTATTGTATGTAAGTTGTCTCAACAAAAAAGTGTAAAGTTAAAATACATACACTGAAACTATATAAGGTAGCTGCAATGATGGTTTTACCGCTTACCATCTAACCCACCTGTACAATAGTAAGCAAGCACTGATTCTGAGCTTCCTGGAAACTAAGGTCAAGAGAAGGTCCATATTTTACCTGAGAGAAAAGGCCTTTGGCACATAAAGGATTGTTAACACGTGAATGAGCCTAAACACATGACATTTGCTAGCAGTCACCTTGAAGCTAGCTCAGGGCCATCATCTTACCACCAAACTTTAGCTTCATTGATGGCAGCAGCCTTCTCAATGTGCATTCTGCTTCCATTCCTTTCTCCCTCCAATCTATTCCTCAACTTAGTATCAGAGATATTTAAAAACAAACAAATATGGCAGTGACTCCCCATTGACTACAAATAAAATGCAAACTTGGCTGTAGTGTGAAATATAAGATATTATATGACCTCACTCCTATGGTCCTCTCTAGCCTCATCTGCTAACCACCCCTTGCTTCGTACCTAAAGTCTTGGAAAACCCAGTTGTTAAAGTGTCCTTGCACACACTGTGTTGTTTAAAATCCTCTCCTCTTGTGCATGCCCTTCCCTGGGCCCAGAGTGCCTTTGCAGCCTGCCTTATCCTCTGTGACTTAGTCATCCTTTTCAGACTTAGCCCAAGTGTCGTCTTTTTAGGCTATGTTCCTTGAACCTTCATGTTCTCACAATACCAGGTATAGTCCTCTAGCTTAGAACTTAGGATATATTAAGCTCATCAATGAATAATGTCTGGAGCATCTACTGTGCCCCAAGCACTGTTTCAACCCTTAGATTACATCAGTTAACTAAATACACCACATTTATGTCAGGTAATTAAATTTTTTTTGGCTGAGCCCGTGGGCATGTGGAAATTCCTGGACCAGGGAACCAGAGCCTCAGCAGTGACAATGCCAGATCCTTAACCTGCTGAGCCACCAGAGAACTCCCAAATTTGTTAATTTCCCTTGTGCAGCTAAACCACAAATTCCGTGATGCTAAGCCATAGTTTGTAGCTGCAGCACCAAGCACTGTGTCTGGCACATAATAGCTGCTCCTTATGTTGATGGGATAGGGCATGACATCTCCATGTGGATTAGGAGGAATGAGAAGGAGGGATTTGGAGCCTGAGAAGCACAAGCCATAGGGGAGGACTCTTCAGCTGTGGGAACAGCAGCGCAGCTCTGAAAACCACGGGGGGTTGAAGTGCAGAAACCAGACTTCACTGACTCCATGACTTTGCCCAGATCTGCCCCTACATGAAGCAGCCAGAAATAATTTCAAGACCACATAGGGCTGAGTTTTGAGTGGTGGCAGATCCCCGCTGACATCCCAAAGAGGAGTTTGCCCCCCTCCATCCCAAACCAGATGTCTTTGGATGGCAGTCTGCTTTCTCTCACCCTGGGGTGGCCAGACGGGAAGTTGGATTAGAGGTAGGTGGGCAGCCGGGTGAGGGTTTTAAAAATTATATTCCACGACTGATTGCCAAAGATTATGTATGAGGTGTGATTATGAAGTAATGAGAGCCATTTTCATGTGTGACTTGTCTTATGTTTTAATCACACCTCATATATGGAATGCGTGTCATTTTATACAATGTCGGAAAATAACCACAACCTAGGGTATTTGGCAGGAAATGTTAAATTGTGACTGAGTGCTCTTTTGCAAGGTAACTGTACCCTGGTTTCACTTCAGAGCATGTATGTAATTAAGACTATGAAGAGTCTTTTCTTTGGAGAATATGTAATTCCAGGCATGTTACCTATGAAATGAAGAAAGAAACATTATATTTATAAAGTTGTGATCATCTAAATACTTCATGGTCTTTTGACAATTCTTATAAATTATTTGGCAATAATGATAAAAAATAAACGTATTATAAATATATATATTATATACACTTGGAATTAAAAAGTTAAAATTATGGAAGTGAGAATATTAAAGGATTTTCATACTAAATAATTACCATAATTTTTGCAAGCATTTACCATTATTACCCAAAGATCTTCTAGTGGAATTAGGGATTTGACAGACATGAAAACACTAACATTAAAACATATGGAGTTCTTTTTTTCGGCCACGCCTGCGGCATGCAGAAGTTCCCAGGCTAGGGATCAAACCCATGCCACAGCAGTGACAACACTGGATTCTTAAACTGCTGAGCTACTAGGGAACTGCAAGGCATATGGGCTTTAAAAATTTTTATTTAAGTGAGGTATAGTTGATTTATAATGTTGTGTTAGTTTCACACAAACTAACACTAAGGTGTGTAGCAAAGTGATTCAGTCATATGTATATATATTCTTTTTCTGATTCTTTTCCATTATAGGTTATTATAAGATACTGAATATGAACTTTTTTTAACAGTTCTTTTTTTTTTTTTTCTTTTTACAGCCATACCTGTGGCATATGGAAGTTCCCAGGCTAGGGGTCAAATCAGAGCTGTAGCTGCTAGCCTGTGCCACAGCCACCATGACACCAGATCCGAGCCACATCTGCAACCTATGTCACAGGTTTTGGTAACACTGGATCCTTAACTGACTGAACTAGGCCAAGGATCGAACCTTCATCCTCACAGATGTTATGCTGAGTTCTTAACCTGCTGAGCCATAATGGGAACTCCTAATAGGTCTTACTGTAGCTAAAAGAACTGACTAAGCAAGAGAATAACCATATTTTAAGAACCTAAGATATGAAGTTAAAAATGTCAAAAGCAAAAAAAAAAAGAAAGAAAAGAACAGAACAAAGGGTGGGGAAAAAAATGTATACATGTAAGTGTAACTTGGTCCCCATGCTGTACAGTGGAAAAATAAATTAATTAATTAAAAAAAAAAGAAATACAAAAAGAAAATTAGCCAACTATGAGGTTGATAATAATTGGATTCTCTCCTCCACCACAGGGAACTAAATATTGACTAACTGTCAATATTAGATCATGAGGGACAAACAGGGCCAACCCAGCATGAGAAGTAGAAATGTCAGCAGAAGCCAGAGTTGTACCCAGCAGACTATGAAAGGGAAATTTAAAGAGCCATTTAATCTGGAGTGTGTAATTTTCAAAATGACTTAGAGCAGTAGTTCTCAAACTTTATGACTCACAGAAATCATTGGGAGTGCAAATTCCTCAGTAAGGGTAGAACAAAGATCTGCATTTTATTCTGACATAGGGGTCTTCAGATCATGTTTTTAAAGTAGCATGCAAAAAGCAGAAATTATTTTATAATTAAGATTTTTTCACTATGACTTTGCTACATAAATAAATAGTGAAAAGATTGAGATTTTTAAAATTCAGCAATACTTTTACTCGGGAAGTAAATTAATTTAATATTTCCCTAGGAGTTCATACTGTGGCTTAGTGGTAATGAACCCAACTAGTATCCATGAGGATGGGGGTTCTATCCCTGGTCTCGCTCAGGGGGTTAAGGATCCAGTGTTGTCATGAGCTGTGGTGTAGGTCACAAACCAGCTCAGATCTGGCATTGCTGTGGCTGTGGTGTAGGCTGGCAGCTGTAGCTCCGATTCAACCCCATAGCCTGGGAACTTCCACGTGGCACAGGTGCGGCCCTAAAAAGAAAAAGAAAAAAAAAAAAAGCAGCAGCAGCAAAATAAATAAATAAAGTGTAGAAATAAAAATGTTTCCCCTATGTTTAATTATGTGAGGGGTCTGTATCCTTTAGGGTATATAAGAGAATGCAGTGAGAACTTGATTATTCTCAGGATTATGATTAATGACTTGAAAGTCATGAAGGGATAGGAGAAATAATATAAATTTTAAGGTTCACTTTTCAAAGTTAGCGTTTACAGTGTTGCCAGAGGGTGATGATTTGACTTTGAAACCTGGCTGGAGGCATTCATATGTGTATGGGTCTAATTTGAGTATGCAAATGCAGACTTCTGTTTGAGAAGCCCTTTTGCAAATTTTGCCCAGAATTGCAAATGCAAGCTCAGAATGTGCTACTCCCACAGCCTCCGAAGGGTCCAAAGTTGAGCTGGTCCCAGCTGCCAGGGGATTCTACCATTTGTGAAAGCAGCAGCTGCCACTTCTCTGGTCCATGTTGATGTGAAACCCCCAAGCAAAATAAAAGATTGGCATCTGGGCTTAATTTTACTTTGATAGAAACTTTATCATGCTATGTTTGTAATGATTCCAAGGGGATTTTTAAAAATAATTAATGAGAAGGATACATTTCTCAAAATTCCCAACTGAGTTCTCATGCATGTTTTGTTACAAATACATCTGTCATGGAAAACAGGATCTTATTACTTGTACTAATATAAAAGGGGATTGATATATAAGGTATTATATGAGAAAATATAGGAAAAAAACCCAAATTTTAATCCAGTTTAATTGTGACATTTCCAGATACTTTAATTTTTAATTAAAAAAAAAATTGGTGGTACCTGTGGCATGCAGAAGTTCCCAGGCCAAGGATTAAACATGCACCACAGCAGTAACCAGAGCCACAGTGGTGACAATGCTGAATCCTTAACCCACTGAGCCACCAGGGAACTCCCCACATAGGCTGTAAAATCACTGGAAATACATTTATGAAAATGGCAGGAGGGAGACAGCTTCCATTCCAATACCATTAGTAGTGAGGGGAAGAGAGGAACACATGTAAAATACGAATTATTGCTATTATACAAGGATGTACAAATCAGAAAAGGGGCAAAAAGTAGAGAGTGGACCACTTTATCTGGAGAAAACGAAAAATTCTCCCTAGAAAAAAAGTGAGCTGAGACTTTTGAAATACGACTAGACTGGAAGGAAAAGTGCATCGCAGGCAGGACATTATGGGAATATCACGGGAATTTGAGGAACACCAGCAGTTTGACAAGGTACAGGGTGGAGCAGATACATGTCAACAATGGAGACATAGACAGAAACATGGAGGCCAGTTGATGAGCTCTGGCTGGACATTCAGCAGAACTGTGGGGGTAAGGCTCTTGCATCAGGACCTTTTAACAGCCCCGCAGGTGATTACTGTGTGTGTTGCTAAGATTGATAACTACTGCCCCAAAGAATCCTCTTCAATTTTAACATACGTGCTGTAGGAGTTCCCATGGCGGTGCAGTGGAAACGAATCTGACTAGGAACCATGAGGTTTTCCGGTTTGATCCCTGGCCTTGCTCAGTGGGTTAATGATATGGCGTGGCTCTGGCATAGACCGGCGGCTACAGCTTCGATTAGACCCCTAGCCTGGGAACCTCCATATGCCACAGGTACGGCCCTAAAAAGACAAAAAAAAAAAAACCCAAAAAACAACAACAAAAAAAGTGCTGTATGTGAACATTCCGCATTTCAATGTGAAGTGTATGTCATACATGTAACACTAAAACGCAAACATTTCTTTACATGACTGCTGCACACAAAAAGTCTATTACTGTCATTGTTGTTAGGATAACCTGTGTGCAAGGGATTTGAGAAAGGAGATGGAGATCCAGATAGGAGGCCTGGAAAGTAAGTCTGGTAATTAGCCTGAAGCCAGGCAACATCGCAGGGGATAAATAAGAGTGGACCTAAAGGAGTTCCCGTCGTGGCGCAGTGGTTAATGAATCCGACTAGGAACCATGAGGTTGGGGGTTCGGTCCCTGCCCTTGCTCAGTGGGTTAAGGATCTGGCGTTGCCGTGAGCTGCGGTGTAGGTTGCAGACACGGCTCAGATCCCGCATTGCTGTGGCTCTGGCATAGGCTGGTGGCTACAGCTCCGATTCGACCCCTAGCCTGGGAGCCTCCATATGCTACGGGAGCAGCCCTAGAAATGGCAAAAAAAAAAAAAAAGAGAGGACCTAAAAAATAGGAAGGAGACCTAAGTGACAAGACGTGGTCACAGATGCAGGGATAAGGACAAGAAGTAATCAAGGGTGGCTCTGAGGGCTCTGGTCTGGATGGCCTATGCTTGGCATGAATCTCCTCCACTGAAAATGTTCAGGTCTTACCCCTCCCATCCAAAGCAGCAGGAATAGCACTCCTTCCATGCCTTCTCTGCTGTTCCTGATAGTCATCTCTCTTTCTTCTGACCATCCTTAGAACCTTACCTGTATTTCACTGTGCTACTCATCATTCCTAGCCACTAGCTGAAATCATGCACACATGAGTCTGTATAGAAAGTGTTCTGTTCAAAGTCTCAGCCCTCCACATCCCAAACCTTACACAACATTGTGTGCATAAACGGAATCATGCCTGTTATACCTCCTGGAAGTCTCTACTTTGAGCTGACGCTTCAAAGCCACTGTTGTGTTTTGTTTGCCTGCCACACGCGGAAGTTCCCAGGCCAGGGATTGAACCCACACCACAGAAGCCACTGAGCCACTGCAGTGACAATTAGGATCCCTAACCTGCTGCGCCACAAGAGAACTCCAGAAGCCAGTGTTCTAAATCTTCTGTGTATCATGGACCCTGCTGGCGACTGACAGGCAATCTGCTCAAACTAGGGGCTCCTTTCAGAATAACATTTTTGAAACAATAAAACAAATTTACAAGAGAAACATGGTTGTCAAAATAGTTTCGAAAAACAAATGTGTACTATACTACTATGTGTTTTTAATGAATGCACTAACATAGCAAATACTAAAAAAAATAAAATATAAACAAATTAAAAATAAATTTATCTTTAAAGACTTATCAGTGGGAGGTCTATTGTTGCTAGACGGAATAAGAACATTAAGCTCTGGAGAGATCTTTGAAAAAGCTATAAGCATGTCATGTTGGATAAATAACTGATGTCAATTTTTTGTTATTATTTGTTACACATGTTAAAAATGCTGATGTGTAAATGCAAATTTCTTGCAAGTGAATTAAAGCTTGTATAGCTTCTTTACAAGACAAGAATAGCTTTGTCAAAGAACACCTGAATTCTCCAAGGGTTTTTAATTAAACTCCAACTGGAGATTATTCTCTTTAACCTAAGACTAACGAATTCCCCTTTGGCTAGTTCATCATCTTAATACAATTTATATCAAAAAGAAAGGAGTTCCCATCATGGCACAGCAGAAGCAAATCTGACTCGTGTCCATGAGGTTGTGGGTTCAATACAGGGCCTTGCTCAGTGGGTTAAGGATCTGGCGTTGCCGTGAACTGTGGTGTAGGTCGCAGGCATGGCTCAGATCCCAAGTTGCTGTGGCTGCGGTATAGGCTGGCAGCCACAACTCCTATTCGTCCCCTAGCCTGGGAATCCCCATATGCCACAGGTGTGGCTCTAAAAAGACAAAAGACAAAAAAAAAAAAAAGAAAAAGAAAAATAGAGGGGTTCCTATGTAGCTCAGGGGCTTATGAATCCAGCCATTGTCATTGCTGTGGCTTGGGTCACTTCTGTGGCGCAGGTTCGACCCATGGCCCAGGAACTTCTACATACTGGGGGTTTGGCCAAAAAAAAGAAAATAGTAATGGTCCCTGGTTCAACTTTGATGCTATCAAGATAAAACAATAACTAGTAAGGCTTTCTTAAACATTTCCAGATGTTTTCAAATTTCTCTTTTCAAAGAAATTGACAGAGAATTTTGTATGTCATCTTCATAAAGCATCTGCTAACCCTCAACGCCAGCATTGAGGGTTAGCAGAAATATTTCACAATAGCTGCATAGGCAAGAATGTTTGTAGATTTCCAAGAATATCCATTAAGGTGACATTAGAACTTATGCACTCTGTTCAAAAGGCCTTGCTGCCTTACAGAGAGTTAAGAATTCTTATTAAAACTGCCTAGTTCTGCAAAAATTTAAGAACTAATTCCTCATATCGATCAACAAACAATCAGATGGGTCATCCTGTAAATCAGCATAAATGTCTGGTACATCTCTGTAGGACTACGTGACTTCATGTGTGGTGAAGGTAGAGAGTTGACCAATATCTGGCCAGCAACACTGTACAGTATCTGTAGACAAAAAGATTATGATCTAGTGTGATCTTTTCTTTTCTTTTTTTTCTTTTTAGGACCACGCCCTTGGCATATGGAAATTCCCAAGCTAGAGGTCAAATCAGAGCTACAGCTGCCAGCCTACGCCACAGCCACAGCAATGCAGGATTCAAGCCACGTCTGTGACCTACACCATGGCTCACGGCAATGCCGGATTCTTAACCCACTGAGCAAGCCCAGGGATTGAACCCATATTCTCATGGATACTAGTTGGGTTCATTGCTGCTGTGCCACAATGGGAACTTCCTGATTTTTCTAACATTTATTTATTATTAAAGTATAGTTGATTTACAATGTTGTGCAATAGAACAACTCCTATTCTAAAGGGAAAACTGAGATTTCAAATTTACTTCTGAAATTCCAAAGGAAAAATATCCTATGTAATTCTCCAAGGTTAGTGTACTCATAAAACCTCATGGTCCAAACCACCTTTGGTGGGGGAGGTGTTATATTAATAATATCACTAGAACATATAATTGTCCCTAAACAAGATCATCCTGGGCAAACCGAGATATTTAGCCCTGCTAACCAAGGTAGAGAGAAGGTTAAAATGGAATAAAAATATACTGCAGAAGTCAAAGGTAGCTTTAACAGAGATTCAGTTCTCCCCTTTTACAAAGAATCATGGAATCTAAGAGAATTAGTGACTCCAAATTAACAGGTTAAATTTTCGCATACATCTTAGCAGACATCCTATGCCATATCTTGCATAGACACCATATGCAATAATGTAATTGTCTTGTGTGTGAAAATGATTTAAATGAAGTTTTTTGGCACAATGCAAAATTTGCATTGGTCTAATACCCACTTTCTATTAAAAACGTATCCTAGTTTGGGAAAGTTATCTTAACGTGCAAGCCTAAATTACGAAAGCATTTAAAAGATGAATTTTTGCTCAATGACTGTATCATCACCTATTGTAATCTGGGATTTTACAGTAATTTATGAGCTACTTATACAAGAAAAGTAGACTAGGCATCAATGTGGTTGACCATTTGCCTATATCTTGGTGTTTAAAGGCTTGAGTGAGCAAGGTCATTGGAGCTTGCTGAACTTGAGGCTTCCTTTGCAAGCTCACTAGGGTGTAGAGTCCCAGTGCCCCAGAGACACAGATGCCAGGAAGAGGTAGGCCTTTGCAGTCTCTGAAGTTCTCCTCAAGAGCCAAGGAAAGATATCTTTCTAAAGAAAACCTCAGAAGGCTGAGTGAGAATCACAGGCTATTCTTCATGGAGGCACAAAACTGAGCAGAGGAGAGAGAACTGGGAGGAAGAGGAGAAAACACCCCAAGGTCCTCCATGTGCCAGGTATTCAATGTATTCCTTCATTTAATAATAAACATACACAGGTGTCATTATTCCTGTCTTTCTGTTGAGGGAATTTATTATTAAAAGAAGTAAAGCAGTTGCTGGTGGTCACAAAGCTGGGAAGTGCCAGAGTTAAGTTTTGAACCTGACCCCTCAGTCCAGAGCATTTTCTGCTCCACACTGACACCACACCCCAGTTAGAGATACCAAGAAGGACATCGTGATTCCTGGGACCCCTTCTGGCCCCTGGAATATCATGTCTACCTCCTTCTGAATCCAGGACTTAAGAATGGCAGGCAGACAGGCAGGAAGGCCTGAGTCCCTAAGAGAAGTCTAGATCCTTTGGGGGCCAGGAAAGTGTTTCTTAGAAGAATAAAGTAGTTTTTTGTTGTTGTTGTTTTTTGTTTTTTCTTTTTAGGGCTGCACCCACAGCACATGGAAGTTCCCAGGCTAGGGGTTGAATCAGAGCTACAGCTGCTGGCCTACACCACAGCAACACAGGAAACAAGCCACGTCTGCAACCTATACCACAGCTCACAGCAACTCCAGATCCTCTACCCACTGAGCGAGTCCAGGGATCGAACCCACATCCTCATGGACCCTAGTCAGGATCATTAACCACTGAGCCATGAAGGGAACTCCCTAAAGTAGATATTAAGGTTAAGTCACTACTGCTACAAATGTTGTTGCGCTAGAAAGAACAGGAAGTCACTTTTTTTTTTTTTTTTTTTTTTTTTTCAAATCTCAAGATTTTTCACAGCACGATGCAATTGTTACCATGACACAACACACTCACTGGGCTGTCAACCAAGTCATATATGATTTATATTCACCATAATGCCAATATAAATTCGTCGCAACATGTGTAGAAAACATGGCTTGAAATATTGTTTCATCAATCTTTTTTCCCTGTCCATAGTCTATCCCATAACTTTAGGCCTGAGCTGTGTAATGGAGCTGTTTCTGATTAACAAAATTAGTTTCCACTCCCCTTTGTGTTAACATGTAACACAAAAAGTCTTAACTTGAAGATAAGACTGATTGCCCTCTTTGAGAAAGGAGCTTTCAACAGAAATCACGGTTCACTGGAAAACTTTCCCTTGAGATATAAACCACAGGGAAAAAATAAAACAGAAACAATAATGAAAAATTATCAGAAACTTAAGTTTTTATCCTAAAAGGCAGTTTCAATTGAATAAGCAAGTTGCATTTGTGCGGTTTGTATTTATCTATCATATTTTTCTCTCAAGATACTCAAATGTAAATTTCATTCTGCCATTCATTCAATAATTTTTTAGCACCAACAATTTTTCACACATCAACTATGGGCTAGGTAAGCATTGCAAATACGGGAGTAAACAGGACAGATGCAATACCTGCCCTCATGGAGTTCACAGACTAAGCAGAAATAAAAAACTGTTTTAAAATACTCAGTCTTTAAACCTCAATTCTCTGGCTCTAGATGTCTCTGCAGACAGAGTCAGAGTGTGCAAAAAGAACAAGAGATTTTAAATCAAAAGACCCAAGTTCTCACTTCAGTTCTGCCATTATTTCCATGAACATATTACTTAGAACTCTTTGTTAGAAATAATAGAAACCAGCTTACATCAGTTTAGGCACAAACCAAGTTTATTATAAACATATGTAGCAGGATAGATATTCTTAAACATGTAAATATTACCATTTTCTCTCTGAACTTCGATTTCCTCTCTACCCAGTTTCCAGGGGTTTGTGATGAGTAATAAAGATAAGGAGAGGAAAGAACAAGAGGAAGAGACATGGGGGGTGGGTGGGGAGGGAAGTGAGAACAGGGACACATAAATCCACATATGCTGAAGTGGAAACAGGAGTTATTTGTCATATGAATAGTTTCAAAATAGGCCTGAGGACTAGGAATTAGATGAAAGTGGCCTTTTTAAAAGAATATGGGTTGTGAACTGTCTTCAAGAGACTCGAGATAATATTGGAATTCTTGGGGTTTCTTGGTGGCTCAGTGAGTCAACGATCCAGTGTTGTCACTGTAGGGGCTCAGGTCACTGCTGCGGTGAGGGTTCGATCCCTGGTCCTGGAACTTCCAAGGGTGCAGCCAAAAAAAAAAAAAAAAGATTGGAATTCTAAATTATTTTTTGCATGATATTTCATGATTCTTGCAAACTCTGGATCACGCAAAAGTCCTACTTCCCTTAGAGTTATGTGCAATGAGTTCTTTATTTCATTTTAAAGCACTGTTTTCCAATAAAAATGACATGTCTTCTCTAGTCTATCCAACTACTTGTTCCAAGCTGTAACATAGATGCAAGCCTGCACCTAAAACCATTCTCCACCCCCATGCCCATCCCCCTATCCCATCCCCCACCCTGTCTCTTCTCCAGTTTAGCTATTTATGACAGGCAGATGACCAACACTCCAGAGCCCTGCTGGGCAAACCATTTGACTTTTGGTCACGTTTCCAAAGTCTCTTGGAAGGACCTCTGACTGACCCAGTTTGAGTTAGATATCTGCTCCTGATCCAAACACTGTGGGAAAGGCACTCACATCTGTGTCTTCAGTCTCTAGAACAAGTTGTGGTTTTGTTCCCTCTATGCTTTTATGTGCTTGCCTATAAAATGAAGATAATTTTAATTATCCAGTCTTAGCACAGGATTACCGTGATTTTTTTTCTTCTTTTTCAGCCACACTCATGACACATGGAAGTTCCCAGGCCAGGGATCAAATCCGAGGCACAGCTGTGACCTGTGCCACAGCCGGGGCAATGCTGGATCCTTTGCGCACTGCACCAGGCAGGGATAGAATCCATACCTGTGCAGCAACCTGCTCAGCGAGATCCTTAACCCACTGTGCTACAGTGGGAACTCAATTTTTTTTCCTGCAGGATTACTGTGTTTTTAATTGAGTAAATATAGATAAAAGTGACATAGTAACTGTAAAGTTCTCTTTAAATGATTTATATCAAAATACATGAAAGCAATGTGTTTGTTTTTTATAATCACAATAACATAATGACGCCAGTTCTGCACCTACTCCCAAACAACCCTTTTAACTTAGAGCCAGTGCGTCTGCTTTACTATTCAAACAACAGCAGCACCATTCCACAGCAGTGTTGGTTACCTTTTGGGAGCCACAGCTCCCAACTAGGGAGCCTGTTTCCACAAAAACACTCCTACATTCCTAAATGTAACATTCTATATATGATTTCAGGGGCTCCATAAACCCGCTAACCTACCATTTCTAGCTCAAGATGCAGACAGCACCCTCAGAAACTTAGTAACCTCTTTTCTCCATTGACAAAAAAAAAGGGGACAATCACCTTCAATAGATTTCACTGTCACAATTGAATAAGAGCAGAAAATCAGAGGCAGAAAGAAAAAAAAAAAATCCTCTTAAAAGGTTACAAATTTCATTTTTATCACTCCAAAGACCATTTCCTTTTCCATTTATCAAACAGTAAGCATTCTCCCTTGTGTCATGGGAATGGGAATTAATGAATTTCTGTCTTATTTCCTTCGGATAGAAAAAAAATTTTTTTTTTTTTTTGCTTTTTTTAGGGCCGCACCTGGGGCACATGGACGTTCTCAAGCTAGGGGTTGAATTGGAGTGGCAGCTGCCAGCCTACACCACAGCCACAGCAATGCAGGATCCGAGACACGCCTGCAACCTACACCACAGCTCTCAGCAATGCCAGATCCTTAACCAAATGAGTGAGGCCAAGGATCGATCCCGCTTCCTCACGGATACTAGTCAGATTCGTTTCTGCTGTGCCACAACGGGAACTCCTTGAAAGAAATTTTTTTTAATTCATGAGGGTAATGTTACCCAATATGAACACTCATATTATCAGGTTCTACTATAAGACAATAAAATTCTGAAAATAAATCTTATAGATTATTCATAATCAGAGATACATATTCAAAATGAGATGTCAACATGTCCACTCAATTTGCATTTAAATATAGCTAATTTCTAGTTAGTTTTGGTTTCCGTATGTTTAGACGGTATTCTAATTAAACCAGAAAGGTGATTATTTATTCTATTAATTGTCTGACTCCCTAATAAGGTAAGTGGGTAAACCCCATGAGCATAAACAGGCCATCTAGATAATTTGGGCCAAATCCACGTCTTATAAGTAGATCTTCTGCTTGAAGTATGTGGAAATTGTCCCATCTACCCACACAGAGCTGAAGCTATTTCAACAGATAAGGACAAAGTGTCAAGTCATATTTGCTGTTGGTCATCACATGCCATCTAACATAGTAAGTCACATGGACATTTACCTGAATCATGCAGAACGCTAGCATCTAGAGTCTCCCAGGTAATGTATACATTAGGAAGATTCTTGAAGTGAATTAACCTAGATAAGGCTTTGCAGCACCTTGAATGCCCGCTTACATTCATCTGCTAAATGGCACCCAAGTCTGCCTACATTAAACCTGAATGAAAATCCTGGTTATGGCATTCACAAGCCGCGTGACCTTGAGCCAGTGACTTGGCTTCTCTGCCTTTAAATTTTCTTAGCCATAGAAAGGGGATGCCTTGAAGGGTTGTTATGAGGATGAGGTAAGAAAATGGGTGGGCTCTACACAGGGCCCAACACAGCGTAAGTACTAAATAAATGGGAAATTGTTAATGCTAGAAGGCTTACAGAAGTAATGGACGAATTTGCCAATTATTTTTCCCTGCTGTGGACATTACCCTGAATTCAAAAGACATGCACGAGTAGACTCGAGGCTCATAACACTGACGCATTAATATTCAGATAAAAAGCAGGTCTTAATGTTTTCCTCGCTTATCTTAGTAATAGGTCTTAGGATCTAGAAGCTTCTCTTACCATTCAAACATATCTTTTATTTTTTCTATGTTTTAGTAATTTATTAGTTGTGGGTTTTTTTTGGCCACATGTGTGGCATGTAGAAGTTCCTGGGCAGGACTCAAACCAGAGCCATAGCAGCTACCAGGGCCACAGCCGTGACCCCAGATCCTTAACCTGCTGAGCCACCAGGGAACTCCAGATTATTACAGTTTTAAATATTTATTTTTCTATACATAATCCAAATAGACTTAAAAATCCATATTGAAATTACTGTGGTGTGAGTTACTTACCTGTCAACTTTTTAAATGAATACTATTATTTATTATACTTTTGAGAAACTAAACATTGTGGATTCTTGCTGGTATTTTAAATTATTACTGATGTCTGTCTCCATATGATTTTAGGGGGAGGGCACCGCACTGCAGAAATCTAAAAATGCCAAATTGTTTCTTTCCCAGCCTCCCTTGCAGCTAGGGGATGAGCACATAAAGTAGGTCAATCAGTTACCCCTTCAAAGATTCTAACTAAGGCACTTAGGATACAAGGAAGGATGGAAAGTGGTGGAGAATCTATTTGACAACAGCTTGGGGCCTCCAGGAGCAGCGTGGGCAGAAGGGGTTTCTGGGCTCATCAGCAATGGCAGTGGTGTTCCTGACAGACTGATTATGTGCAATGAGTGTGTCTGTGGTCCTGTGCACTGCCTCCACCATTCTGTCTTTCATCCAGGCCTGACTTCCCAGCCATGCACAGCTCAGAAGTCAGTTCCTCTTCTGCTTAAACCAGCCAGAGTCAGTTTCTATTGCTTGGACACAGAATCCTGCCAGATACATGAAATCTAAATCCAGAAATGAAAACTTTTTTTTTTTTTCAGGCTCGCACCCACGGCATATGGAGGTTCCCAGGCTAGGGGTCAAATCAGAGTGGTAGCTGGTGGCCTACACCATAGCCACAGCAACACAGGATCCAAGCTGCATCTGTGACCTACACTACAGCTCACAGCAATGCTGGATCCTTAACCCACTGAGCGAGGCCAGGGATCGAACCTGCATCCTCATGGATGCTCATCAGGCTCACAACCACTGAGCCATGATGGGAGCTCCCAGAAATGAAAATCTGAATGGCATTCATAACAGGGATCTTGAATAGAAAAGAGATAAGAACATCTAATTCCTACTCAATAAATCACTCAACTTATAAACAAACAAACAAGGAGTTCCTATTATGGCTCAGTAGTAACAAACCTTACTAGTATCCATGAGGTTGTGGGTTCATCCCTGGCCCTGCCCAGTGGGTTAAGGATCCAGCAATGCTTTGAGCTGTGGTATAGGTCATAGACATGGCTCCGATCCCGAGTTGCTGTGGCTGTGGTGTAGGCCGGCAGCTATAGCTCTGATTTGACCCCTTGCCTGGGAACCTATATATGCCTGTGAGTATAGCCCTAAAAAAGAAAAAGAAAAAAAAAAAAAAAGCAAGGAAACAAAACATCTGTTGACCTCATGCCCATCTCCAACCCACCACCCACTTCTCTACTCCGCTTCCGTATTAATTAGGAATAGATTTGGTTGACACAAGAGGAAAGATAATTATTTAGACATAAAGTATCTCTTCTCTCACATTAGACAATCCATTGAGTCGTCAGAGACCAGACTCCTTCTGACTTTTTCCACTGCATTGGATTTGGATGTCATGCTCGAAATGCTCAGGATGGCAGCTCTTGAGGTACAGGTCATCACACTCCGTATTCCCAGCAGCAGAAAAAAGACAAAAGTGGTGCTCCTTCCAGCTGAATTGCTTCCTGTTAAGAAGCCTGCCCAGAAATACCAGGTCAAAAACCTAGTCATAAGAAAGGGAATATATGTGTGTGTGTGTGTGTGTGTGTGTGTGTGTGTGTATGTCTGGGTCACTTTGCTGTATAGCAGAAATTGGCACAATATTGTAAATAAACTGTACTTTAATTAAAAAAATTAAATACACACACACACAAAATTAAATACATACATACATGAATACATACATACATATAAGAACCTAGTCATAGGGCCACACTTCTGTCTGCAGCTACAAGGGAGACTGGAAAAGGAAGGCTTTGTTCCAGGCAGCAAAGATGAGGTACAATGTGGGGCTCTGCTTCCAAATAAAAGGAGAAGATGGGTGAGAAGAAGGCAAATAGTGTCTCCACCACACCCTCACAGAGAAAAGCTCGTCCCCAAAATAAAAGTAGTTTCTATTCGTGCTCCTCACACCGCCCTCCCCTCCGTATTCTCCCGCCTCCACCGCCACCCCCAAAACTGTTCTTGTCAAAGTCACCAACTTCCAAATTGCCTCAGCCCATGCAGTGTTCCCATCTTTGTATTTTTTTCACTTCTGTGTCACCAATGACCTCTCCCTCCCGGTGTTCCTGCTCCCTCCGTGGCTAGTTTGCGGTCTCTGCAGGTTTCTTCTCCTCCGCCCTCTTCTCGGACAACACACTCCCTCCAAGAGAATGAATGCATACAACCCCCGCTTTAAAATCATCTCGATTCTGATGACTCCTAAAATTATGTCCCCAGCCGTGACCTCTGCGCTGAGTCTGTAATTTTGTGGATCAGTGACTACACCACATCGACACTTTCTATCTCATGGTCAGCATGAGACACTCCTGATTTCTAAATCAAAAACAGTAACCTACTGCCACCCGAGTCAGATTTCCCTGACTCTGTAAATGAATCTACACAGACGTTGCTCAGATCCAAAAACTACTACCCCCTGATTCTGGTCCTTCTCTTACATCCACACGCTCAGTTCCTAAATAGAGGATTGTCAGCTCCACGTCTAACACATCTTCCAAACCTGTCTCCTTCTCCCCTGTTCCCCTGCTGCCCGCACAGTCCCAAGTTCCAAACCAACCTCATTTCTCACCTGGACTGCAGAACTAACCACCTCACTGACTTACCTGATTCTACACTCTCCATCCCACTTTTTAAAAATATAAGCCAACCAAATTGTACAATACATCTTTATAGCTTTTTTCCCTTTTTTGGCCACACCCATGACATATGGAAGTTCCTGGGCCAGGGAGCAAATCTGATCTGCAACTGTGACCTACACCACAGCTGTAGCAATGCCAGATCCTTAACCCACTTTGCCACAGCAGGAACTCCCCGTGTAGCTTATTTTATACCAAGTAGTTCATGCCTCTCACTCCGCTACCCCATCTTGTACTTCCCCTCTCCCCACTGGTGACCACTAGCCTGTTCTCTATACCTGTGAGTCTGCTTTCTTTTGCTGTTTTTGCTAATTTATGTTTTAGATTCCATATATAAATGATATCATACAGTATTTGTCTTTCTCTGTCTGACTTATTTCACTTAATATAATGTCCTCCAAATCCACCTATGTTGCTGCAAATAGCAAAATTGATTTTTTATAAATCCAAGTAATTCCATCACACACACACACACATATATATGTTTTCCACATTTTATCTACTCATCTGTTGATAATTACTTAGGTTGCTTCCATATCTTGGCAACTATAAATAATTAGCTGATATTTTATAACTATAAATGGAGTATAACTTTAAAAATTGTGAATCACTATATGGTACACATATAAGTTACATAATACTGTACAGCAACTGTACTTTAATTCTGAAAAAAATTAAAAAAATAAAGAACTTGGACAGTGCCTAAATATAACTGATATGCAATAAACCCTGGTTGAACTTAAAATATATATATCCCAACTGAAAAGCCCTCAATATCTTCCCCCTTTACTAAGAATCAGATTGAATGGTTCGTAAGGCTTTTGGTGATGTGGACCTTCCTGCCTTGGTGTTCCCAGCTCACATGCTCCCTGCCCTCTCTGGCTATGCTTTAGCCACACAGGGCTTCTTTCTCTTCCTTCAACACATCAGGCTCATTTCTGTTTCAGATCTCTTGCACTTGCTGTTCCCTCTCTCTATATTACCTCCTCCAGCATCACTGGGTTGGCCCTGGCAGCCATTCAGGTATTCAAATGCCACCACCTCAGAGAACTTCCCTTACCACCTCACCAAGTCTGAGGTTTTCATGCACTTGCTTGTTAGAAGGTCCACTACAGTATCAAGCTTGTCTACTTTTCACTGTTTCTCAGCTGTGTCTAGGAAAAATATGTTATCTGAAGCCATGCCTGTCTGCCTGAAGAACTGGGCAGCAGCATTGTCAGAAAGAGCAGCAGGAGGAAAAGCGTGTCTGTGACAGAGCATCCTAACAGTCACATCAGAGTTGGCTCTTAGGCAAGCCCCTCCCAGGTGGCATAAGGAAAGGAGAAACCAAATTGGGACAAGTCCACGCTGTCGTCGGAACCAGTAGGACAGTTCTAGAAATCAGGACAGGCTGAAAATGGGGAAAAGAGCAGTTTGGTCAGAAGGCAAGCAGGAGGATCATGATAGAGTGTATTCTGAGCGGAGGATTTGTGGCAAGTGGTCCAAAGCCAAGTCAAGAAGAGCCTGAGAATATTGAAGTTCCCCTATTATGTGAAGTCTGAGGTGGGGAACAGGATCGGGGTTAGTTTCTTACAGGAACTAGAGAGGAGTCAGAGCCCAGGAGAAACAATCCCAGGGATGGGCAACATTTATACACTGGACAGATGGTGCCATTTGGCCAATATAGATCATGTGACACCAGCTGCAGTCAAACTGGTAAGTTTCATTGCTCTAAGTGTGTAAAAAGCTTTCTCCACACCCCCAAAAAGATTTTTTTTCTTTTTATGGTTGCACCTATGGCATATGGAAGATGCAGGTCCAGGGATCAAATAGGAGCTGCAGCTTACCGATACCACAGCTGTGGCAATACTAGGTCCTTAACCCACTAAGCCACAATGGGAACTCCCACATCCCCGAAAATACAAACACACTATCTCTTTCCCCAGAACAAATAAAAATGCATTAGCACTTGTTCACCAGTATAACAGTTATGACTTTGGGCAAGTTTGATGTCCATGAAAAATGTGGTTGTACAATGCTGCTAGATTATAAAATTTCCCTCTAAATGTTGGGACACTGGGACATTTCTATCTGTGAAAATACAAACTAAATAAAATGTGGATCTTTCTACGTCATTAAAAGAGTGAAAGTCATCAAAATATTTTTATCTGTACTCCCTTCCTAAAAGTATTTTCAGGTAAATAGTTCTACAGAAGAAAAATAAAAATGTAGGAATACATTTAATAAAGTTTATAATGTAAAACCACAAGTCAACTAAATTTCTAACGAAAGAGATATGTTTGAATATATTTCTGGTACATCGATGAGTGAGCTATTAAATTTAATAAAAGAAAAATGACATAAAACAATGGAAACATTGTGTCTACACTAAATGATATATACACACTGTGTATGTACACATGTGGCTGAATATACAGTGATGTGTTGTAGCTGACCTGTATCGAAGGCTTGCAAGAGCCCTTTGCTACATTTTCAGGGATTTTGCAAGCCAATTGTCAAACACAGTTGTTATAAACAATTCAGTTAATAGATATCTGTATAGTGGACATACTATGTGCTGGCCACTACTGCTCTTGTCTTATCTGGTGCCTCGTGGACAGTTTGAAATTGGTCATGGTGGGAACATTTACACCAAGGAAACTGGCATATGTTAAAAATCAGGGTTGATTACTTTTGCTCTATTTATTGCCTAGACTTAAGAAAGTGGTAAGAAATATGTTAATAATGCAATTAAACAATAATGTCCTATCTGTTGTTCTCACAGTGTGAGTGGCATTAAAAATTGAGGCACTATTTTTTAAGTATTTGAAAACTTAGCAGAAAAACATGCTCCTCTCACTGACAAATGAATGAAGATCTTAAAACACATTTTCATTTTTCCTCTGTCTTAAGCATTAATACAAATGAAAATATTAACCAATGTTCATGTTAGACCCACACTTAAACTGCCAGTTGCTAAATGTTTTATGGCACAATACTTTGTGTATTTGTAAAACTATAGTTCATGATTGTAAGGAAGGCAACTCATAAACTAAAATTATGGATAAAATATTAATTTTAAATATTTCTATTTACAATGACAACTATAAAATAGTAACTTAGAAAGTGAAATAATGTAATAAATCTTTTTAGGAAATTTAATATTTTTCAGAAGAAGTAACATCACAGCCCAAACACAATGAACTATTTGTCTCTTGACTGTCTTCCCTCCTACAAATATTGAGCACATACTATGAGCAAGGCACTGTATTATCCCTGATCTTACGATGCTACTACAGTCTTGAGTAGATTCAGAAATAAATAATTATGCAAACAAATATTTAAATGTAAATTTTGCTAAAAAAAAAAAAAAGAAGAAGAAGAAGACTAGGAAACCTAGATTAGGAGGATAGGGAGGGTGACCGTTAAACTGATATTAGAAAAAAGAAAGAGTAGGAGTTAGTTCAAGAAAGAACCCAGAGAAGAACATTTCAAACAGAAGGACCAGCATGAGCCAAGGCCCTGATGGAGGACGAAGCTTAACCTAAGGCCAGGTCAGTGGAGTGTGGAAGGGCCAAAGCAGATAGGGCTACATCTGAGTGCCAAGGCTGGAGCCCCATCACGTAGGGCTTTCCAGACTATGATTAGGGCTCTGATTATTCCTCTAAGAGTGATGGGAAGCCATCACTGAATCGTAAAATTGTCCAGTGAGTAGATGCAATGACAATGAAGAATGGGTAGCTCCACTGGGTTCCAAGTTAGCATTATCTGCAATAAAGAAAGTGATACAATCACACCCACCTTTTGGTTTTTTTTTTGCTTTAAAAATATATTTCATGATAATAAGTATAGAGGAAGGTCAAAAGGACTTGGTCCCATCAAAGCTGCAATCTAAGGGAAATAATGTCACCAGAATGCTTTAATTTGGCCTTCCTATCTTCATATCAGATTGGAACGTGTTCCTTTGAAGTTCAGATATAATTTTTTCTTTTTTTGCTTTTTTTGGTTCTGCACTCATGGCACATGGAGGTTCCCAGGCTAGAGGGAGAATTGGAGCTGTAGCAGCTGGCCTATGCCACAGCCACGTCACATTTGAGCCGTGTCTGTGACCCACACCACAGCTCAAGGCAACACCGGATGCTTAACCCACTGAGTGAGGCCAGGGGTCAAACCTGGGTACTCATGGATGCTAGTCAGTTTCTGCTGAGCCATGACGAGAACGCCCAGATATAATTATTTCAAGCCACCCAACCCACATATTCCAATCCCCTTTCAAGATTTCTGCAGATTCTCAGAGACATCAGTTTGCCTGGTTACTGTGGTATATGAACTTATTCCAGACACATCTTGCACTTTTCCTCCTCAGTCCTAGAATCAGCATTACCTTGCCTCTGTCTTTCCTCCCTTCCTCCCTCGTCCTCTCCTCCTCTGCCTCCTTCCCCGTCCTCATCTTCTTGTTTCGCTTATTCCCCCCACCCTTTGGTCTCTCACTCTTGCTCTCTTGAAAACCCTGAGTTCATTCTGATCCCTCCAATTCCAATCCAATATTGCGGGGTTACTTTTTGTTTCTCCCTTTCCCCACTTCTAACTTCCTTTTTCTCAAAATGAAAAACTTGACTCCCATTATCCTCTATACACTGACTTGCAGATGTAAGAATACACCAGCGATGGTTTCAGAATTGTTAACCTATTCCACTGAGAAAACATATCACCTGTATTTTATTAAATAAAGACACTGCAGTTCACTGCAGGGTGCTTCAATGATTTGCTTGGAAGACTAAGAAATAGTAGAGCCAAGATAATCCTTCCATTCTTCTGACTCCTTCTTCCATATCCTTCCCACTATTTCTGTTTTTTCAAGACATGAAACAAAATAATGACCCAAAATATTTTTATCTCTACTTTGAATTCATCAGCCCTACACTTTCCAACAGTACTCAAGGTGTCAGAAACATTCGGGAGTGTGGGTGTTTCACTAGTTTTTTGAGTAAGTTCTATACTTTTCATGAGTATAGAACTTCCTAAAATATAAAAGCAATTTGGAATATAGAAGCAATTAAAAGACAGAAGCATTTTTTTTTCTTTTTACATCTGCACCTGTGGCATATGGAAGTTCCTGGGCCAGGGACTGAACTGGAGCTGCAGTTGTGGCCTGCACCACAGCTATAGCAACACTGCATCCAAGCTGCATCTGCAGCCTATGCTGTGGCTTGCAGCAGCTCTGGATCCTTAACTCACTGAGCAAGTCTAGGGATCCAACATACATCCCCACAGAGACACTGGGTCCTTAACCCACTGAGTCACAATGGGAACTCCTAGAAGCAATTTCTAAAATAACATTACTTTTATTGCACATTTTTTGAAAAATTAGCCAATGAGATGAGTCAATTCTAATTAGATGAAAACAGATTATTGTAAGTTTTATTGACTCCTGTGAGTTTTTTCTCTACCCTCTACCACTCACACCCTAGAGAAGTAAGCTAACAAAAAATTAGCCCACTTTCTTAGATGGGTGAGACATTTCGTTGCTAGAGAATCACAGGGTTAAGATTCTAACATTTAATGAAATAATGTCACTTGCAGCAATGTAGATGAACCTAGTTATCATACTAATAAAAAGACAAATATCATATGATACCACTTATAAGTAGAATCTAAAATATGTTACAAATGGATTTATTTACAAAACAGAAACAGACTCACAGATAGAAAACAAACTCATGGTTACCAAAGGGGAAAGGTGTGGGAGGGATAAATTAGAAGGTTGGGATTAGCAGATACACACTACTATAAATAAAATAGATAAACAAGGTCCTCCTGTATAGGAACCACATTCAATATTTTACAGTAACCTATAATGAAAGAGAATATTAAAAAGAATATACAGGAGTTCCCACTGTGGCTCAGTGGGTTAAGGACCCAGTGTTGTCTCTGTGAGGATGCAAGTTTGATCCCTGGCCTTGCTCAGTGGGTTGAGGATCCGGCATTTCCATAAGCTACAGAGTAGGTCACAGACACAGCTTGGATTCCACCCCTGGACCTGGGAACTTCCATATGTTGCAGGTGTGGCCATTAAAAAAATAATATATATATATGTTATATATATAACACACACACATATATATATACATAACTGAGTCGCTTTGCTGTTCAGCAGAATCAAACTCAACATTACAAATCAACTATACTTTAAATTTAAAACAAGGTTTTTAACACTGGATTTGTGCATGAAAACTTTTATATAAGTTAAGGCTGCAATCACATTGTGTGACAATTTGCACACTCAAGTCACCTCTGCAGAGCTGCTAGAAAGGACATCGATGGCAGAGTCCACATATCACTAGGCAGGTTTAGGCCTCAGAGTATAAATAGACTGACTGAAAATAGAAGCACTTTTTTTTTCCCCCTGGAGCAATAATACTTAGGTAAAAAGCATTGTAATTAGGATGTATACAGTAATTACAGATGTACCAAAAGAGCCTGGGAGTTATACTCCTCAATATCTATTATTTCATGGTCTTTGAAGCAACCATTATTACACCATGATGGTAAAGCTGTAATTAGAAGATAAATCGTACCATCACATTTTTGCAAAACAAAGTGAAAAGGCTTCCTTTTCTTCTCTGGGGGATGGATGAGAAGATTTTACCCATGGTGTTAAAAATCACAAAGTGCTAGGAAAAAATAGGAAAAGCAACTCTCCATCTCACTCAGCGGGCCCCTGGAGTGAGATTCTGCTGACTCTTCCTTGCTGGGACAGCCTGAAGCCACCAAGAAAGAGATGCAACAGAGTATGAGATGCAAAAGAGAATGAGTTAATGAGCTGCCACCAATTACTACTTTGAAAGAAAACCTCTATCCTTGAGGCCTTATTTGTAAAAAGGATTTTTAAGTGGACTCAAGGAATACAGCTTTTGCCTCCCCCCAAAAGAAAAACCTGTAGAAAAAACCAGAATACCATGGTCTGCTGTGGGTGGTGATGATGTTTATGGACCATTATCTCCAAGGTCAGTCTCCCTGCCCCCTCCTAGGACATTGGGACATGGATGGAGGCCCAGGGTATCAGCCCCTTAGCGGCTCCATCTCATCTTTGATCCCACACAGTCTCTGCTGCAATATTCTGCAATATTAGGTGCCCACTGAATAATGTGTAAATATCTTACATGAACAACGCACAGCACAGAGCCATGAGATGAGGTTCAAGGGAGTGATTCAAGGGTCTGGGTATCAGGGATGGCACACATCACTGGGTTCATTTTTAAGCTGGAGAAGTCAGGAGAATACCCATGCTTTTTGCATAACTAAATCTGATCTTCACCATGACCTGGTAACTTTGGTTCACCGTGGATTCCCCTGGTTCTAAAAGTGCCTGGCACACAACAGACCGTTATAATAAATTTCCTTTGAAAGGATTTGTTTGACTCCTCCTCTAACACGTATTGGCTGGATTACATGGCCCACTGGGAAGGCAGATCGCTCTGCCCCTTCACTTTGCTCCTTCAGCATGTAGGGAACTAAAACTCAGAGAAGTCTGATACTTGTCCAAGCTCTGAGGCTAGGAAGGGATCCAGTTACGTGTTATACTCCTAATCCTTGCTCTACATCATGCTGAGAAGCTATTTCCATTGAGGAAACAAAATTTTGTCTCTTCGGCATAACATTTGCGTCTGGCCAATGGCAATCAGGTGATCAGCAGCAGATCCAGAAACTCTCCTCTCACCAAAGAATGAAAATGTTGCATTTTTCCTGGGTTAGGCTGGCAGAAGAACTGTATATCTGATGACTCATGCCCCACATAGAAATGTAAATGGGTAGGTTAGGCCCAGGATACGCACACCCCCAGGTTTGCTTGGCTCCGTTTGCCTGCTCCATGAAGAGTCCCCAGCCACTGCCACACATTTCCAAACTCCTAGAGCTTTTCCAGAATCCTCCTGAGGGAGGACCAGGCTTAGCCACAATCTCCATTACACCCATAATGGCAGGGTCTACAGCAGCGCTGGCACCCAGGCCTAACCTGCCTGGATCCACAGATGTTCTGCTCTTGGGAAAGTACAGTACCTGCACTGGCGCAATCTGCCTTCCCAGGGGGCCATGCAATTCAGCCAATACGTGTTAGAGGAGGAGTCAAAAGAATCTGTTCAAAGGAAATTTATTATAAGGGTCTGTTGTGTGCCAGGCACTTTTAGAACCAGGGGAATCCACTGCAAACCAAAATTTCAGCTTTTAAGAAGCTCATCTTTTCTTGAGGAACCTCAGATTGTCTGACTTGGAGCCTGTGCTTCTACAATACATTGTCAATTCCAATGAACCCCCTAATGCATGCATGTTCTAACTGTCATTGCTATATTTGATAAGAAAAAAGAAACTAAATACATAGGGATCCATTATAACAAAAATATCCCCAAATGCCGAATCTCTAAGAGTTCTACTACTACTACTATATCCCTAAATAACATTGGAAGGTGTGTTGGGTGTGATTCAATCAGGAAACAGAAAGTGCTCTTCATGTTTCAAACTGAAAAGTACATGGGATTAGGTGCTAATAAAATGCCTGGCAGAGCTTGGTCTCTAGAAATGAATCGTAAAACCATTCCTTAGAAATGACTCACTGGGAAGCTGCTCCTCTGAGGCTACTGTCTGAACAACTGAGCTCAAGAACATATGGTCATAACAGTAGTGGAGAAGTTAGGAAGTGGGAATGGAGAATCTCATTCAGCTTCCTCTCCAGAGCTAATTCCTCTCAAGACATAGAAAGCTGGATGATGCACATGGTAGCATCACTAGGAGAAAACTCCACATTTCATGACCTTGTTTGCCAGCAGAATAAGGCAAACATCAAGAAAAACACCTCACTTTACTTCTACCTCCCAAATCTCATGCAAGTGTACGCAATTGGAGGAACCTAGCATGGGGAATGAAATTTTCAACATTCTGAGCTCTGCAGTAGAGGAATACACACTAGAAGAATGATTAAATAAAAACGAATTAGCCAGCCCACAACAGCCACGACACAGAAGGAAGACTGAGTTTATCACATTGAATGATCACTGTGGAATTACTAGTCAAGTCACATTTTCAACTTAGCACCTAGTATAACATCTGACACATAGTAGATGCTCAACAAAATTTAGTAAATAAAAGAATGAATCAATGAATAAACACATTGGGGATGTCACACACAAAAAAGAACTGTAATGGCTTTTTTCTTTTATTCTTCCTCTTTTTTTTTTTTTTTTTTTTTTTGTCTTTTTGTCTTTTTAGGACCACACCCTCAGCATATGGAGGTTTCCAGGCTAGGGTTCTCATTGGAGCTATAGCTGCTGGCCTACACCACAGCCACAGCAATGCCAGATCTGAGCTCTATCTGCGACCTACACCATAGCTCATGGCACAGTCGGAGCCTTAACCCACTGAGTGAGGCCATGGATGGAACCAGCAACCTCATGGTTCCTAGGCAGATTTGTTTCCGCTGTGCCACGATGGGAACTCCCTATTCTTCTTTTTTTTTTTTTTTTAATTAAGCCTAAAGGATGTTTGTGAACATCCTTGTGACGATTGTTTGTTCACTTATTTCAAATACAAACTGAAACATTCTTGATTGTCTCATTTCCCTTTTCTGTTTATCTAAGGAACTTTTAGAAAGCTCAGGAAGTCAAATAAAATTTAAAAGCTAGGAATCTAGATGTGTCTCCTTTCTTTTGCTGGACAATGAGTTTCCCTTTCAGACTTTCGTGGCTGCTATTGCTAAACGTTTCCTCCAAGGAGAAGTCTTCCTATTTTATTTTAGAAACTGAAGGCTGCAAACAGAGAAGGCTTTTGAAAATTGGAATCTCAAAAGGGAACTTCTGGGCAATGGCTCTTTATTTAGAACAGGATAGCAGCAATATTGAGAAGATCATAAGAACACAGCCTTGTGGTCAGTCAACCTCTATCTTCTTTGTTCTGACCAATACCACACCTGAACAGCATTTGTCAAGATTACTTTTCACTCTCTTCCCCTATGGTGGATAGACAACCAAATCCACTTACCTGTAACAAAAATACATCCAGGCATTTCCTTGCTTAAATTGTAACTAGTTAGGATTGGCACTAAGTTGTACAGACTTTTATCACAGAATATTAGAACCAAAACAAATTTTAAGAGTCATATTGTACTACCCTCTTGTTTGCAGGTGAGCAAATGGACATACATTGAGGTCAAATGTTATTCTGTATATTCAGCCTCTACTCCTTACTTTGGTAACATTCTCTCACATACATTTGTTCCTCCAGTAAATATTTAACGTATATGGCACACAAAGCTTGGTGATAGGACTTATGTATGGACATGTTGGGATATTTTCAGCCACATGTGCCAAGACTACATCCAATAAGCCATACACACATCCAGCCACCTAGGACTGTAATACATTTTGCAAAATGACACATATCTTCATGATCGCACATCCCTCACCTGGGACTTCCCTCCCTCTCTTCATGTCAAAATCCTAGGTATTCTTCAAATCCCAGTTCAATTGTTAGTGACTGCTATGGTCTGAAAGTTTGTGTCCCCTAAAAATCCAAACATTGAAATCCTAGTGCCCACTATAAGAGTATTAGATGGTGGGGCCTTTGGAACGTGCTTAGGTCATGGGGTGGAGTTGTCATGAATAGGATTAATGCCCTAAAAGACAGAGACCCTACAGAGCTCTCTGACCCCTCTGATGTGTGAGGAAAAGTGAGAAGTCTGCAATTTGGAAGAGAGGCCTCACCAGACCATGCTGGCACCTTGATCTCTGCTTCCAACCTCCAGAACTTTAAGGAATAAATTTCTGTTGTTTATAAGCTACCTAGTCTGTGGTATTTTGTTATAGCAGCCTGAACAGACTAAGACAGGTAACTGAACAAACTAAAACAGGTAACTGATTTAAGACTTTCTCAAACCCTGCAATTGCTACCTTTTATGCATTTCCAAAAGATCTCCTTTGCTTTTCTCTTATGGCATGTATCACGTATCTGATGGGGTAGCTATTACGTAGATGGACGCAAATTTACTTTTGTTGTGGCTCCAGCACTATGGCGGACTAAGATAATATGGAAGCTCTCTTGCTATAAGCCTTTAGGAACACTGGATAAAAAATAACAACAATAAGAAGTTTTTAAAGTTAATATTTTTTTGGCCTTGCCCACAGTATGTAATAGTTCCTGGGTCAGGAATTGAACCCAAGCCACAGTGGTGACAACACCAGATCCTTAACCCACTGCACCACAAGGGAACTCCCAATTAAAGTTAATTTTTAACCGAGAGAAAGGGAGCCCTCAAGTGCCAGAAACATAGAGGGAATTGAAAGCCAGAGTGAAAAATATGAGCACTGAGGCTGCAATGATTTTGGGAAGCTGGTAGAAATAGCAGTACTGATTTGGTAAGGCAAGAGTTTTAATGTCCATCAGGAACAAAAGCCCTCCTGGGCACACCTGAGAGGGAGCAAGAAGAGAGATGCCTATATAAGGTCAGGCATATAAGGCCAGGACCCTCCAAAGCTAAAGTTCCAGCCAAAGAGGATCAAAAATCTCAGCCAACAAGACCCAGAAATGAAAATTAACCCCTTGTGGGACAAAACAAGTTTCCTATGAAAAAAAAAAATCCCAAGCCTATTGCTTTTATTGGCGTGTAATCTGAATTTACCTGATCCTACAGGAAACCTCAAGCCTAGAAATTATCATGGTCCTGGGCCAGTGTTGCCTCTGGGGCACTAGGAGGATATTAATAGTAAACTCTGCTACCCATGTAGCATGGGATGAGCATGGACAAAAATGAGCCTCACTGCCAGGGAGCTCATAATAAACATTCTCACAGAATGCATAAGAAAGAAAGATCAGGATATGAAAAATAGGAGTTGCTTTAATCTCAAAATTTGGTATATAGAAAAACTATCTAAAAGAGATTGTAATCTAAGTGTATGTTTTAAATTTTGAAACTCTAAAGGCCATTGAAAAAACAAACAAATGGTGGAGTTCCTGTTGTGGCTCAGTGGTTAGTGAATCCGACTAGGAACAATGAGGTTGAGGGTTTGATCCCTGGCCTCGCTCAGTGGGTTAAGGATCCGGCATTGCTGTGAGCTATGGTGTAGGTCGCAGACGTGGCTCGGACCCCATGTTGCTGTGGCTCTGGCGTAGGCCAGTGGCTGCAGCTCCGATTAGACCCCTAGCCTGAGAACATCCATGTGCCATGGGTGTGGCCCTAAAAAGACAAAACAAACAAACAAACAAAAACAAATGGAAATTCACTATAAAAAAGGCAAAAATTTAAAAGAACAAATTAGACATCTGAAACCAAGTCCCCTTAAAACTAAGTCCCCTGTATAATCTGTAGGAGTTTATGATGAATTTTTGTATCCATGACTTTATTCCCTTTCTTGTCCCCTCTGACCTCAATCCTGTGCTAACTGAACACTAATCTACCAGAATCTGCTGACTGAGATTGCTCTTGTTGATAACACTGTAAATGTTCTAAAATTGCTGGATATCACCATTAATCATACAAGCCAAGATTATTTCTCCAGAGCAAGATAAGCTAACAGACCTCCAAGTGAGGGGTAGGTCACCTGGCTGAAAAACAGTAAAGCAGAGACACCCTGACTTCCTAAACTCTGATTAGAATATGTCACAAGAAGATGGTTAACCTAGCTTCTTTGGTCTTCCCCTTTAAAAATACCCCTAACTTCAAGGTCAGGTTGGAGTGGTTCTGAGGCTTGTCTCCATTCCCTTGCTGGGCACCCTGCAATAAACCCTTCGCTGCAAACTCCCTGTCAGTTTGGCTTTCTGAGCCACAGGCACATGAGCCCTTAAGGGATGAATAACACATCTGGAAACAAATGGTCATTTAAATTCACCCCTAGACAAATGAGTTAAGCAGAAGATTAGAGCCAGCTGAAGAAGAAATTAGTAAACTTGAAGATAGATTTGAACAAATTTTCCTTACGATAGGACAGAAATAAAGAAATAGAAAATATGAAAAGGCATGGAGAAAAAAATGTTAAGGTCCAACTTATATCTAATAGGAATTCCAGAAGGAGGAATAGGCAGGATAGGGGAGATAAAGTATTTGGAGGGATAATGGCTGGTTGATAAAATCGATTGATAAAGGCTATATTTTCCTCTTTTACTGGATAACTGACCCTTCTAGGGCACAAACTAATTATTCATATTTATATTCTTAGAGCATTGCAATAACTCAATAAATATAGATTTCATAAGTACAATGGAAGTGTAAAAATATCAACCAAGAACAAATATTAAAAATAAATAAGATGTGGAGTTCCCATTGCAGCTTGGTGAGAACCCAACATGGTGTATGGGAGGATGCGGGTTGGATCCCTGGCCTCGCTCAGTGGGTTAAGGACAAGATGTTGCCACAAGCTGCAGCATAGGTCACAGATGCAGCTCAGATACGATGTTGTTGTGGCTGTGGCATAGGCTGGCAGCTGCAGCTCCAATTCAACCCCTAGCCTGGGAACTTCTATATGCCATAGGTGCGGCCATTAAAAAAATAGAAAAGAAAGGAAGGAAGGAAGGAAGAAAGAAAGAATGAAAGAAAGGGAGAGACAGGTATAACTAGAGAAAAACCAGAAAGTTCTAGTGATTAATTTATGGCAAGAAGTTCCTAACAGCTGGGATTATTAGACAAGAATTCATAGAGGAGAGAAACAAGTACAATTTGACAAGTAAGAAGGAGGGAAGGGTTAGACATTCCAAACAAATAAAATGATCTAACAAAAACACCGAGGGGGAAAAGGCAAAAAATATTCAAGAATAGCCAAGTAGTCCATTTGGATTAAAGTGCATATCTAAGACTTAGTGGTGGGAGATCAGGAAAATAGAGCCTTGAATGTCAGGCTAAATATTTTGGACTAGTCGGTAAAGGCAAAGCACTTCCAGTAACCCATTGCTGGAGGTGTTTCAACAACGGAGTGACAAGATCAGAACTGTTGTTTAGAAAGATTGATCCAGCCAACAATTACACACAATATGAACTAGAAGGAAGACATGGGAGTCAGGAAAACCAATTGATTTGTATGTCACAAAGGACTCTTGAAAGTGACAGAAAATGCAACTCAACCTGGCTTGAGCAAATAGGAGTTTTATTAGATCATGTAACTGAAATGTCCAGGAGAGATCTGGTCAGGTATATCTTTACCTGTATTCTGCAGTGAATAATTTGGCCTTTTTTCTTCACTCCTAAAAAGTCATCTCTAAATCCTTGGAAATTCCTAAGTAATAGTTGTATTTTTGTCATTCCTGGATCCTGATAGTTTATGCTAATGAGGTGACACATGTTGGGACCCTAGTTTATGCTAAGGAGATGACTCATGAGGGAGCTGGCCACGCCAAGAAGACCAACCATGCGAATAAAGAGTTGGGGAATTGAGCCATGTGATACCAGCCTGATTTCCACAGAGGACAGGGGGCCTGGAGATGAGTTTAATCATATGGCTAATGATTCGATAGAGCACACCTTCATAGTGAGATCCCAGTAGGAACTCAAGGCAGTGAAGCTCAAGGAAGCATCCCTGGTTAACAATATTCTGTGCACATGGTTACACATTCATGCATCCTCTAACTCCATGGGGAAAAGCTTTGCTTTGGAATCTCTCCCAGACCTCACCCTCTCTTCTTTTGACTGAACCCAATTTGTATCCTTTTTGCCATGATAAAACTGCAACCGTAAGTACAGTGCTTTCCTGAGTTGTATGACTCATTCTAGTGAATTATCAAACCTCTTGCAGCAATATGGATGGACCTAGAGACTCTCATACTAAGTGAATTCGTCAGAAGGAGAAAAACAAATACCATATGATACCACCTATATGTGGAATCTAAAATATGACACAAATGAACTTATATATCTACAAAACAGAAGCCGAGTCACAGACGTAGGGAGCAGACTTATGGTTGCCAAGGGGGAGGGATGGACTGGGAGTATGGGGTTAGCAGATGCAAACTATTACCTATAGAATGGGTAAACAACAAGGTCATACTGTATAGCACAGGGAAATATATTCAAGATCCTGTGATAAACTATAATGGAAAGGAATACAAAAGAAAATGTATCACTTTGCTGTACAACAGAAATTAACACAACATTGCTAATCAGCTATACTTCAGTTTAAAAAAAAACCTGAAAAGGCAATGCGACACCTGTAGTCAGGTAATCAGAAGCGTGGGCAGCCTGGGAACCCCTGAGCTTGCTGCTACTGGTGGAAGTAACAGTAGCCTTTTGGAGGACTATGCTCTTAACCTGTGAAGGCTGACTTAATTCCAGGCAGTTAGTGTCAGAAGTCAGTGCATCTCGCAATGCAAAGACCCTGAGGTGGGACTGTGCTTGGGAAGCTCAAGGGACAGCAGGGGGACCTGGGTGGCTAAGGTGAGTGGTGGCTAAGATGAGTGGTGGTTACAGTGATACTATGCGTCTGCCTGGTAGCAAGGGCCAGAGGGTTCTCAGCTCTGGCTGCATGTTAGGATCACTGGGGAGCATTTAAAAGGAACGAGTGTCCAAGGCCCACCCCAGGCTGTGTCAATCAGCCTCTCTTAGGGTGAGCACAGGTATCAGCAGTTTAATAACTTCTTCAGGTGATGTAAGTTCTGCTGTAGGCCCTGCTTGGCCATAGTGTAAGGACATGAGATGCTGTTCTGTGGGTCAAGGGAAGCTGCTGATGCCTATTGAGCAGAGTGACATCACCTATCTTAAAGTCTTAAAAGACTCACTCTGGCTGCTGTGTGAAGAATACTCTATAGTGGGACAGACTGGAGGCCGGAGATGAGGTAAGAGATGAAGATGGCTTAGAATAGGATACCTCTGTAAGTGGCAGAGAGAAAGGTTCTATCTGGGGTATAATTTGAAGGAAGGCAATTTGCTTATGAATTGGATGTGTAGGAGGTAGGAGGGAGAAAGTCGTGGATGAGTACTTGATTTGGTTTTGGTTTTGGTTTCATTTTTGGTCTAAGCAACAGAGTAAAAAGTAATGCTAATCACTAGGATCAAGAGAATGTGGTCAGCTGGCCAGGACTGAGTCACCTGCCCACACCTGGAGCAGTGATGAAGTCAGTCTTTACTAAAACACATATATTAAGAGTATTTCACTAGATTGAAATTCGGGGCATGCTACCAGAGGCAGGGGGAAGAGATGCTGGATGAGCCAAGAAGAAACCTCATGGAAGGTGTGTTGATTACATTCCAGAGGACACACTGAGAGTAAAATAAACTTCAAGAAAACAAAATTCTACCCTTCTCTTTCCCTTCCCAAACAATCCTGTCCTAAAGCCATTAGGTGGGGCCAAGGGAGTAGCCAGGGTGGACCAAAGCAGGATGTTTGATGCCAAGCAGGCTAGGAAGGCATGCAGGTAAGGAAGCAGCATGGGCAGCCAGGCATAATAGGCTGGAGTCTGGGCAAGGTGAGAAGGTCAACACACAGGAGGAGTCTCAGAGCCTAAGCAGGGCAAGGGGGGGTCTTCACAAGGGGACCACCCACTGTGGAGCATCCAAATCTAGTGCTGTTCACCGAGACACCCAGAAGCAGCTGAAACCTAATGCCAATGAGCACACCTGTTACCCAATCTTGGCTCCTAAATATCATTATTTATCAAAAGGAAGGAAAATGACCGATTCCAGGGCTAGAGCAGAGGGAGCACCACATGAGTCCAGAATATATAACCAAAAACAAGGAAGTGCAAAAAAAGATGGGGACAACAAAAGGATAGAGAAGTCTGCTGGAATACATTGGCCAAACTGAGGATAATTTAAGCATTAAAATATTTTTATCTCATTCAATTTTATTTAGTTTTTAATTTGTATTGAAACAGTTGATTTATAATGTGTGTTAGTTTCAAGTGTACAATAAAGCGATTCAGATATATATATATTCTTTTTCAGATTATTTTCCCTTATAGGTTATCATAAAACATTGAGTATAGCTCCCTGTGCTATGCAGAAGGTCCTTATTGGTTATCTATTTTGTATATAGTAGTGTGTATATGTTAATCTCAACTCCTAATTTATCCCCCCAAGCATTAAAATAAATACTGATAGTAACTAAAATAGGACACTGTGAGTCTAAAGTGAAAAAATAAATGAATAGATTGAAAGTCTGAGGAAGAATAAAATAGTTACATAAGTTGCAAAGGACCTCCTGACAAAATACTTTTAATTACAAAGAGAACAGATTAAACTTATAGTGAAGAAGCCTGGCAGGTACTACTTAAATCAGGTGATCAAAAGGAACATCACATCACCAGTGATGAGACAAATTGAAACTGAACCTCCTCCTCTAGATGATACAATAAGAGCACAGCAACACTTCTCTGATATTCCTGCCAAGGATGAGTAATTTAATTTCATCTTGAAGAATCAGACAAATCCAACTGAAGGACGCCTCCAAATAACAGACCTATAATCCTCAAAGGTATCAAAATCATGGAAGTCTAGGAAAGACTGAAGAATTAGTTCTAGGTGAAGGTGACTAAAGAGATGAGATGGAGAAGCGCATGATGAGGTTCTGAACTGCATCCTGTGAAAAGGACATTATTGGGACATCTGGAAAATTTGGATGGGTTCTGAAGATTAGGTGGTAGCAATTTATCAAAGTTAAGTTCCTGGAATTCCCATTGTGGCACAGCGGAAATGAATCCCACTAGCAACCATGAGGTTGTGGGTTCAATCTCTGGCCTGGCTCAGTGGGTTAAGAAGCCAGAGTTGCCATTAGCTGTGGTTAGGTCACAGATGTGGCTCAGATCCTGCGTTGCTGTGGTGTAGGCCAACAGCTGTAGCTCCAATTTGACCCCTAGCTGGGAACCTCCATATGCTGTGACTGCAGCCCTAAAAAGAAAAATATAAAAAAGTTAAGTTCCTGACTTTGATACTTGCATTGTGCTGCGTAGGAGAAAGTCTTTTATTTGTAAAAATGCACAGTACATTATTTAGGGATAATGAGACAATGTTGGCTACTTATTCTCAAATGATTCAGAAAAAAAAAATTGCTTTGTACTGATCTTGCATTTTTTTCTGTCAATTTGAGGTTGTTAATTAAAAAAAAAAAAACTGAAAAACTAAGATAAAAATTGTTTTGAGTCTACCAGATAGAATTACTGAGAAGAAAAAGTAATTTCAGAGCTGGCTGATACATTTAGTCTGTCATTCAATACAGAGCTTTTAAATCACTTGTTTGCTCCAAATAAAGCAGCAAACTCGTGAGTAACTCTTTAAGGCTTTCTTCAACTATTACAATAATTTTTCTGATATTGAATGTGGATAAATTTCTTTTTTTTTCTTTCTTTCTTTTTTTTTTTTTTTTTTTTTTTTGGTCTTTTCAGGGCCGCAGTCACGGCATATGGAGATTCCTAGGCTAGCAGTCGAATTGGAATTCAGCTGCCAGCCTACACCACAGCCACAGCAACATAGGATCTGAGCCATAGCTTGTGTCAATGCTCAGGTGAAATCCTTAATTCACTGAGCAAGGCCAGGGATTGAACCTGCATCTTCATGGATACTAGCTGGGTTCTTAATTCGCTGAGCCACAACGGGAACTCCAAAGGTATTTTTAAATTAATATATGTACTTTTTTAATATATAACGCTATTGCTCAGCTAACAGACTATAGTATAGTGTAAATATAACTTTTATATGCACCAGGAAACCAAACTGATAGTTGCTCACTTGTGATATCTGCTTTATTACAGGGGTCTGGAATCTAGCTCAAAATCTCTAGGAGGTATGCCTATATTATTGTAGTAGTAATAATAAATAGCAATTAATTGTAACATTGAAAGAAATACAATTTTATATTGTTACCAAACTATTAAAAATGAACATATCAGTTACATTGAGATCATTACATTAAGGTAATCACATGCATGTACCTCTTCACCTTAAATGTTTTATATATGAATTATATATATTTATATGTATATAAAACATATACACAGACACAAACAACAGCACACACAGTCACAGATGCATATATCAAGTCTTTCGTATGAACAGTAAATCATTATCAATGGAAGTTATTTCACATATGACTCTCGGAAGTATCAAGGAAAAGCTATTTTTTAAACTAAATCCATAGCTAAATGAGTATAAATTTACTAAAAGGGACTGACCAAGTCTGAATAGTATCATTATTTCTGTATATAAGATAAAAATACTGTTTCAACACTTGAATATTTCAAATATGTGTATGGGCTACAAAACATTTGTCCTAAAATAACCAGCTAATTTGCATTATAAACCTACTGTAGGTATAAAGATCATTAATTTTTAACTATATATTCCTAAAGAGACTTCCTTGTGATTAATGAATTTTGAAAGCTTGAAATGAATATCTTCTAGAGTTAGCATACCCTGGAGTCAATTTCTATCTCTGCTGCTTAATCTTTCCCATTTCCTCATCTGTAATCTGTTTCTTTAACTAGGTCATAACTACTTATCAATCATTATAAAAGCTTTATTATCCTTTTGGTACTCAGGACCATCATTATTTTAATCTAATACACAGAATGACAGGAACACAGTTGGCCACGTTCAGTATTTATATAAACATGGAAGGTGCTACTAAAAAGAAGTAACCACTAAAATGATTTTAAGATAAACACAATAATTCTTTAACATTTTTTTTTTTTTTGGCCGCCCTGTGGCATATGGAGTTCCCAGGCCAGAGATCAGATCCAAGCAGCAGCTGCAACAATGCAGGATCCTTAACCCACTGTGCTAGGCCGAGATGGAACCTGCGTCCTGGCGCTGCAGAGACGCCGCAGATCCCCATCCCACTGTGCCACAGGGGGAGAGTCTCTTTTTGAATTTTAAGTGAAGCAAAAAGCCTGCATTCAAAGAGTACATTTTATACTGAGTTTAGAAAGTTGATTCTACAGAAAGAAAAATGAGAATACTATAGCACTTTTCCATGGTCTTCCACTTTTGATATCATTAAATAACAAATAAATAATTGTAAAATCACTGGCTGTATCTCTATTCCCTTATCTGAAAAGTAGTGATACTACTACCTGCCTAGATTAGGGAGACTGAAGAGAAAAAGAGTTCAAATTTCTAAGAAGAGTCGCTTTATCATTGTGATGTTCCTACTATTTTTAACAATTATTGCAGCTGAACTATAAATGACAAAATAACAGTATAATTTTGAATATACAGAATTCATACAAGAAGTGGGAGTCTTTGAGTAGACACTTGGTGGAAGTGAAATGGACCAAGAGAACTACCGGAACAACTAGTAAAACCACAGTTTTCTCATAGGAAAACAAAAGGCATTTGTGTGCTATATACATTTAAAGCACGTATATCTGAATTTGTCTTCCACTCATCTCATATTTTCATTAAAAAATTAAACTTGACATTTTTGAAAGACAATTTTCTGAACCTGAAAATGTTGTTTTAAGCATCCCCTCATATATATTTCCAAAGGCGTCATTATATTTGTAAAGTGCTATGAGACCTGTGGCTGAATATTAAAAAAGAAAGAATGCCATTTGCAGCAACATGGATGGACCTAGACATTATCACACTAAATAAAATAAGCCAGACAAAGACAATATCATATGATATCACTTATATGCAGAATCTAAAAAAAAAAAAAAAAAAAAAAAACCAGAAATAGACCCACAGACACAGAAAACAAACTTATGGTTACCAAAGGGGAAGAGGGGAGAGGGATAAATTAGGCATTTGAGATTAAAATACATGCACTACTATGTGTGAAATAGAAAACAAACAAGGACCTACTGAATAGCACACATAACTATAATCAATATCTTGTAATAACTTAATATAGAAGAGAATATAAACAAAGTATATACATGTATAACTGAATCGCTTTACACCTGAAACTAACACAACATTGTAAATCAACTACATTTCAATAAAAATGTTTTTAAAAAATCATGACTGTAGAGGAGCATGAAGCTCCCAAGGGGAGACAAAAATGAGAGGACAATTTGTCTGAATCTTTTTTCCAGTCTGGGTGCAAGTTATAAAAAAATGGAAGTAGATAGTCTCTTTCTAAACCTTTTGGTTTTATACCCTATCCCTTTAAAGCTTGACAGAAAACACCAGAATTTATAATCACTGAAGATTACGAAATAAAAAATAATGCTAAGTTTCAAAAATTCAAGTTCACAGTCACCAGGCCCTTTCACTGAAAATAGCTGTTTCATCACTTTTGCTTCTGGGAGAAATGTTTGGCACACAGTGAAGAGAAATGAAAACATGAGACAGCAGAAAGTCTCAGTACAGTGCAGTCTGGAAGGTTCGTAAGCACCCTTTATGTAATAAATAATGGAGTAGCTGGAAAACTGCCTTTAAAAGCAGACATTTCAGTCCAAAAGCAAAGGCTAGCCAGTGCATTTGAGAAGTGAAGTAGCGTGAGGCAAAACCAGGACATGTTCAAAACAAGTTTCTTAGGTAAAGTTCCACAAGGAAGTATAGAAAAAATAAATCTCATTTAAATAAATTATGCCAAATAAAAACTGACATTATATTTTTTAATCAGGTAGAAATGGGGCGGGGGGGAGAAGATGGGGGAAGGAGTTACCACTGGGTTAAAGGCAGCTCTAAAACTGTATGGCTGAACTGTGAGATCTAAAGAGAAGGGTGGGGAACAAGAACAATTGCTTTCTTTTAAGCCTGGTTGAATTTTCCTGCCCTGAGTGGTTTTTAGAAGATCCCTCTTGGATAGCATCGAGAAAAATTTCACATGCCCCAAATACTTTGTGATTTAAAATTATTCTACAGCAAGAGCAGAAAGGAGTCCTTTCTAAGCATGCAAAAAAATGGAGAAGAGGTTTTTGGACAGAAATTCTTAGATTTTCTATAGCATGAGATGAAGCCATTTTTAAAGTATTCTGCACAACAGTTTTTATTTAGACTAAGAGAGATTGGGAAAGGTTTAGAAAACTCACAACCAAGAGTGAGTAAAGATTAACATGGGCTTCCAGGTGGGAAAGAAGTAGGGCCAGCCCCTTCTAATAAAAACCCTCAAATCGTGACCTGGCAAACCACCAAGGAGAAATAGACCATCCCTGAAAGGATGAATGATTAGTAAATCAGATAGTTTCTTGGTTAGAAAAAAAGGGGGGCAACTCAACAAAGGAAATTTCAGTTTAGATACCTTACTCTGCAAATTCCACAACCCCTTGAAAGGGAGAATTTGTTGTGGCTCTATAAATTTTAAATCATAAAGTAATCCAAATTAATAGTTGCCTACCTAGAACCCCCAAATTTTGTCTGCATTAGAATTGCGATGCTGAAATGACCCGTTCCACCCCAATAAAACTTCAGATTTTGGCCAGCTTGGTCTTGGCTAAGCAAATATATTATGAATGGAGACTGCACGTTAATTCTCATATGAAGATCTTCAAACAAATTAAGGCGAAGAGCAAGGGCAAAACAATTTTTTTTAATTAGGTAACATCTTTGGAAATACTTTCTTTTCTCCCTCTACCCGTGTGGAAAAGCAGCAATCTTTGTTTAACTCAGGGATATAATGTTTGGGAATAACGTTAAAGTACTGGCATGTTATATTGTTGTGTTCACTATTTAAGAAGGGTGAAATCTTTCATGAGGAATTTTTGAGTGCAAACACGTGTGTATGTCCCAAAGCTTGAATGACTGAACCTGTGCTACCAACTTGCATGATGACCCCAGTGAACTCCTGGTGGTCACATGCTTGCGTAGTCTTCTCACACATTGCACATGGCCAACTGGTATAAATCTGTGGTGGGAATGGCAGTGTGTGGTTCCCAGGCTACATCATGAGAGACAATTGGTTTCCACCATGTCCTCTCTTGGGTGCTTGCTCTGGAGGAAGCCAGCTGACATGACACGAAAACACTCAAGTGACCCTACAGAGAGCGGTGCTCATGGCCAGGAGCCAGGAACCATGGGAGTGACCACGCAGAGTGGATCTTCCAGTACCAGTCAAACCTTCAGACGACTGCAACCTCAATCAGCATCTTGATTACAATCTCCTAAGACTTCAAGGGAAGCTGTTCCTAGATTCTGACCCACAGAAACTACGGAGATAATTCGTTAGGACAGTGGAGTCGAGAGAAACAGAGGCTGGAGCAGTGGGATCACAAGCAGGTTTATCCACCCACAGAGTGGCCAGGAGAGCACTGAGCAGACAGAACTCAGCCTCCCCCCTATGGGGGCAAGGCCTTTTTTATAGTTAGGTCACATTGTCTCAAGGAGAAAGGGGAAGGGGGCTTGGGAAACAGGGAAGAAGGAGGATTTAGGTCATTACGTGTGAATTTTAACAGTCTTTGTGGCTCTCTTTATTCTGAGGTTTAACAGCTCCCTCAATTATCTTGGTCCCGAGGCCTTCATCCGTGCTGGGGTCTGTTTCCTGTTGGTTTGGCCAGTTGAAATCGAGTCTAGAGCCTGGGTGGGATCTTGATGGCCTGGCTGTTTTACATCCTCTGTTTGGTATTCTTCCCCCAGTTTATAGATACCAACTAGCATTCCTGACAAAATGATGATACAGTTCCATATGAGATCAGTGATCTCTAAATATGTGAAAATGCAACAAAATATTTTCCTGGACCATAAGAGACTAGAAGACAGGTGGTCCAGAAACTTTTGGCTACTGTTAAAGCCTAGTCCAGTAGTAGCACATTGAGTGGCCTGTCAGCGAAATCATCGCCAGACCTAGGAATGTTCATTCCTAGCACCGTGGGACTAAATGGTCATAAAATGCCTCCCAAAACTATGGTCAAATTTATGACCATGGGGGAGCCCTGCCAACTGGAGACTGGCACTTGCCATCAGCCTCTACAAGGATTAAATCTTGAGCTGGGGAAGCTGCTGAACTTCAACACTCCCGAAAGGAGTTCAGGATCAAAATCAGAAATAAGGCACTCTGAGCTCTGGAGAAAAAAACGGACAGAACAGGCCTTCAGATAGATTTCGGGTAAAGATTTTTATGGGCCCAAATTCTTGCATCTTCTCATATCTAGAAAAACGCTAAAATCATTAACAGTAACATCTTCATTGGCTGTTAAAAAAAAAGGGAGAACAGAGTAGCTGTGGGTCAGACGTCCAAGGCAATATTAATATGGGAATCATTTTACATAAGTCCTTGTATTGCCAAGAACTTAAGGTTTATGCGCCCTATCAGACATGACCACCAGCTGTTCTCAAAGTAGCATCAGCTGGGAACTGCAACCTGACATCTTCAAGGTCTCCTTTTGTAACAACAGAAAGAAGACAACATATATAATGACCCATAGCTCCTATGAAGTATGCGTTAAGACCACATCAACCATTACAACTACTTAGATAAAACTACACTCCTCCTTCAACAGTGCAATAATCAACCTATATCCCAAACCTCTGTTTAATCTTCTTTTCTTTTCTTTCCATCTTCTATAGTAGGAACCTAGGAATGTGGATGCTCAAGTTGGGCAGCAAGAAACAATGGCCTGTGGAAAATAACTGTCTGCCTGCGTAGATTAACCACGTACAAGAATTACGGTTTAATCTTCCCCCTTTCTTTGCATGGCTAACCCCTACCCTCTCTCTCCTCCTTCTCCTGTTGATAATGATAATTGGACCACTAATGTTTCGTTTGTTTTCTACCTTGCTACAGCGCTCCGTGGAATCAACCACAGATAGACAGTCAACAACATCCTTGCTCTTTGTCCATATGGATACCACCAAACTCCTCCTATCCCTGTTCCTCAAATCTACACCCATAATCAGCAGGAAGCAGTGCCAGGAGAAGAGACCTTTGCCCAGTCTCCTATAACAGAAAGGGAGGAATGCTAGGTGGTGTCTATAAACTGGGGGAAGAATACCAAACAGAGGATGTAAAACAGCCAGGCCATCAAGATCCCACCCAGGCTCTAGACTCGATTTCAACTGGCCAAACCAACAGGAAACAGACCCCAGCACGGATGAAGGCCTCGGGACCAAGATAATTGAGGGAGCTGTTAAACCTCAGAATAAAGAGAGCCACAAAGACTGTTAAAATTCACACGTAATGACCTAAATCCTCCTTCTTCCCTGTTTCCCAAGCCCCCTTCCCCTTTCTCCTTGAGACAATGTGACCTAACTATAAAAAAGGCCTTGCCCCCATAGGGGGAAGGCTGAGTTCTGTCTGCTCAGTGCTCTCCTGGCTACTCTGTGGGTGGATAAACCTGCTTGTGATCCCACTGCTCCAGCCTCTGTTTCTCTCGACTCTGCCATCCTAACAAATATATGTGTACTGTTATAAATCTCGAGGTGTGGGGTTATTTGTCACTACAGCAATAGATTACAGAAGTTTCTTTTTGTTTTTTTTTTCCAACAAATAGTAATAGCAAAACAAAGGAACACACCCATTTAAAGCCATTTATAAAGCTGAAAAGCCATGCAGTTACTAGCACCTAATGAAGAACCTTGGTAGCTCCTGGTTTGTCAAAATGCTCTATACCCAGACCAGCAGTGTTGGTATTACCTGGGAGCTTATTAGAAATGTAGAATCTCAAATTCAAGCCCAGACCTAATGAATCAGAATCCACTATTTTTTTTTTTTTTTTTCCTGCAGCATCCATGGCATAAGGAATTTCCCAGGCCCGGGATCAAACCCACCCTATAGCAATGACTTGAGCAGCTGCAGTAACAACGCCAAATCCTTAACCTGCTGCACCACAAGGTAACTCCCAGAATCTACATTTTGTGAGATTTTTCCCCACATGTAAGTACATCAGAGTTTGAGAAGCAGCCCTGATCTGTTTGAATTTTAATGAATCTTAATATTACAGCTCATTAAGGGTTGGAAACCCTGGCTGTATACTGGAAGCATTTCCAAAAAATACTGTTGGAGAAGCCCATTTCCAGAGATTCTGATTTAATTGGTCTACGTTGAGGTCTGTCATGGCCCAATTTTATTTATGAATTTTTTTCCCCTGGAAAACTCCTTTGAAACCACAGATCAGCCCTGACTTCCCAGCATGCTCCAGTCCTGGTTCTAGAAGTCAGGTATGCCAAGGTGTGAGAATGAGACCGCCCTGGGAGAACTAAGATGCACTGAGCACGAATCTTCTGGACCACTGCATGCTGCTGAAGTACTACATATATTTTCACCTTCTCTTATTCATGCTCTTCCAGGACTCAGTTTATTCCCCCAAAATCATCCATGTTCTTACCTTACAGGTCAGTTTAGTTTGCTGTCTAGGGTGACTCAGAGATCCAGGTGCTGAATAACCAAAGGTTTCAGGGCACCTTAGCCACCTGTCAGATTAGAACCAAACTTCTTTTAATCTTTCCCTGATGGCAAAAATGGAAGTAACTAATATATTGCAAAGCCTTAGGAAAATAGGCTTTTACTGTTGACCAGGCACTATTAAACCAAGATTTCCAGTATGATGGGTGCTTACAAATGCCAGACCTATTACTTAATAAGAAGCTCAAATTGACTGCAATAAACATCACTTGAATGCGAGGGGGTGGGGGCAGGGATTGCCTGTTTCCTTTACTACGGCCTCCCCAGTGATGGAGACAGAGCCCGGCACACTGAATGCTTTAATAAACATTTGTGGATTAAATAAATTCCTCAAAAACCAATAACTTCTGATCATTCAAAGTTACTGAATGTACTATGCTAGCGAATCTGCCATGGAAATTACTCTATCAAAGCATTTTTACATAACGCTCCAGATTTTTTTTTTTACAAGAAATTGCGTGCCTCGATTCAATGCCGTGGTTCGGATTCCTGCCCTAGGCCGGCCTTGGCTCCTCGTTTGGCGGCTGGCTGAGGGATGAAGTCCCTGCCCTTGAATCTCCTTCCTTTGTAGTTTTTGGCCTGCGCGGTTCCGCTTCCCAGGCGGAGAAGCGCGGGCCGCGGCTGCGCCCATCAGTGCGCAGCGCGGGTTTGTGGCTGTCAGGCGGGCGGGGCAGCCTAGGACCCAGGAGGAGCCGCTCCTCTCCCGCTGCAGAGCCTCCGCGCAGACCCGTCCGGCCCCCTCCTCCCCGCTCACCTCCGCCCTCCGGGGTTTGGCAGCCCTGGGGCGGGGGAGGGGGCAGGAAGCCTCCTCCAGCCCTGACAGCCGGCCCGGCAGGCAGCGTGGTCGGGCCCGGGCACCGATGCTCGCGGGCGGGCTGGGCCGGCCGGCGGCAGGGGCGGCCGGCTGCGTGATTCCCCGCTAGGGCCGGTCTGTGGGAGGGACGCGCCCCTCGGGCAGGGCCAGGGGGCCAGCGAGGCGGCGGCGGCGGCGGCGGCGCAGCATCCCGGGCCTCCCGCCGGGCGCTTGGGCGGGCGGGGGCCGGGCCGACGCCCCCGCGGGCCCGCGGCGCCTCCTCAGCCCCTCCTTCCCTTCCTTCCCCCGGGCTCTCCCGGGAGTCGCAGGCGGACGCGAGCAGCGGTGGGCGCCCGAGCTTTGTGTGCGGCGGCGGCTGGCCCGGGGCGAGCCTCGGGTTGCCCAACTTGGCGGCGGCGGCCGGCCGGCTCCGGGGCGGGAGTGGTGAGGCGTGGCCGGGAGGAGGAGGAGGCGCTAGGGGGGGCGTGGAGGGATCGAGCGGGGCGCGCCGGACAATGAGCTGGGCGGCTCGGCGCTGCGGCCACTTTTAGGGGGGGGCGCGGGCAGGCCGGCGCCTCATCCGCTCCACCTGCAAGGAGAGGGCGGGATGCCAGAGCCAGGTGTCCCGGCGCTCTAAGGCCCCTTGCAGCCTGACGTTCCTGAACCGGTTCTCACCTTGACACCGGGCTACCTGGCGGATTTGGCTGGGACGTGTTTGGTGTGGCGGCCTCGGAGCAGCCACGATGGCCAGCACCAGGAGTATTGAACTGGAGCACTTTGAGGAACGGGACAAAAGGCCCCGGCCGGGATCGCGGAGAGGGGCGCCCAGCTCCTCCGGGGGCAGCAGCAGCTCGGGCCCCAAGGGGAACGGGCTCATTCCCAGCCCGGCGCACAGTGCCCACTGCAGCTTCTACCGCACGCGGACCCTGCAGGCCCTGAGCTCGGAGAAGAAGGCCAAGAAGGCGCGCTTCTACCGGAATGGGGACCGCTACTTCAAGGGCCTGGTGTTTGCCATCTCGAGCGACCGCTTCCGGTCCTTCGATGCGCTGCTCATGGAGCTCACCCGTTCCCTGTCGGACAACGTGAACCTGCCCCAGGGAGTCCGCACTATCTACACCATCGACGGCAGCCGGAAGGTCACCAGCCTGGACGAGCTGCTGGAAGGTAGGAGGGGAGGGCCGGGAGCGGCAGGTGCGGCGGCGACCGGCAGGTGCACCCGCCCGCCCAGGCTGGGGATTCTAAGAGGCCGCGGGAATTGTGTGCTAATGTCTGCTTTCCTGCAGGCTGTAGGTGTGGGGCTCGCTTCCGCACATACCCAGGCGGTCCTTCCCAAAAGATGTGCCTTTAAAAGAAAGAAAGAAAGAAAAAGGGCTTTGATGACATCTCTTTCATCTCTTTAGATTGGTGAACTTGTTTTTGTGCTTTTTTTTTTTTTTTGAAGTGCAAACTCTTTGTGACAGTGGCTCTTGTGTAAGGATCTGGGTAACCCTCTAATAAGCTGTCTGTTCAGCCCTCTGTGTGGACCTCAGTGCAGGCACCTGTGGTGTTTCAGGACCCTGCTGACCGTCTCTACTAAGAAACTGTGGTTGTAGAATACCCTAGTTTGGCTTTCCTGGTTTGGCTTGCAGCAGAAGTTCCATGAGGTCCAGAGGGCTATTCCTAAAACCAGTTCTCAACTTTGGTTGCATCTTGGATCACTGGGGACTTTAAGACATCTGGGTGCCTGGGCCAGACGCCCAAGCATTTGGATGTCATTGGCTTGGGGTGTGGCCTTTGGGCATCTAGAGTTTTAAAAGCTCCTCAGGTGATTTGAATGTACCACAAAGATTGAGAACCACTGTGCTGAATTTGGTTGATGATGAGGTGAACCAAGGTCAGTCTCTCCTGCTTGCTCCCCTACTGATAGTAGCTAGTTGGGGCCTCTTATAAACTAGAGGGCAACTATAGTGGCAACCATGCTTCACTCAGAGGGATTGCTTGGCTGGATGATGTGTCATCCTTGAATTCTTCTTTCCCGTCAGAGAGAAAGCGTTGTTAGTAGTAAAGGATCTATATCCAGATCTGAATGCCACCCGTAAGAATTAGAGCCCAAGTATGTGCTGATTTTGTTTTTACATAGTCTGCTCTCATGCATCCTTTGTAATGCACATGGTGTGTTCCAGGTAGTCATAACAGCACTGGCTTGGTAGGGAAAAGAAACAACTTGGAGCCAAGTATTTTCTTACATTAGTTCATCCTGTTCATATATTCTGAAGGCTTTAGGTCCATTTTACACATTAGAAAACTTAAGCAACATGCTGTGTCCCACAGGACCTGCAGCATATGCCCTTTCCTCCACAATTCACTTTTAAGACAGAGATGTAACCACACTGTGGAGTCCCGAAAGTGGCTGAGTTTCTATTTAGTCACTGTTACCAAAAGTTTCCCCTGTCCATGCTAGATGAAGACCTAGCCAAAATGGTTGTGCGCTTGTGTGTGTGTGTGTGTGTGCGTGTGTGTGAGACTTCACAAATTGTCTTGCTCACTTGAGAGTTTTGGTTTTAAACACTTCCTGAGGAGGTGATGACAACCAGAGGAATATAAATAGAGATACATTGCTAAAAGGACTTTATCCTATTGCATATTGAAAAGCAACATTTGCCTAGATATTTCAACCTGAGTTAACAAATTTTCCGACTGACCCAAGGCTAGGTTAGTGGAAGGATCACGGCAATGCCTTTTGCTTTAACACTCATTACTCACAAGCCTTTGGGTTGTTTTGCCTGGTGTGGTCTAAGGAGGGACAATAGGATTAATATCTTTCTTGGAAATAACTTGAGCGTAGTATTGACCATGTGAAGTTAATGTTCTCCCAATATCGTCATGAGGTGACGGTCCAGATGTCCACTGTACCTAGTGCATGTTGAGTTTGTCATTGCTCAAGTGGTGCATGGTCCGCTGAGTCTAATTCACAAACTGTTTTCAACTATAAATTGACATCCTTCTAATCATTCATTTACAGATTTTTGGACGAGGGGAATCATAGTCATATGTAAAATCCAAGTGGTACCATAAAATGAAAAATAATGAGAGAACACAAATATTTGCACAGACATGTTTCCCTAGTATGGACAGTTGCCCACTTGTTTCAAGAAGTATTAGGTATAATAAAATTTACTGCAAAAGAAGAAAAGTTGTGCACTTCTTTTTCATTAGCATCATTCTGACAATAGCTCTTTGTCTAAGTCTTGAATTTCCCCCCAAATGAGTGGAATACCCTGTTTTAAGGCAGTTTTTAAGAATCGTTGGTGCTTAATATCAACCATTCAAGACTTTAGTTTCAACTTTTAGTTAAAATTATGTGCTTGAATGTTCAGATTTATCATACAGAAGAATTAACCCAGCTACCTGTAAAGTTGTTATTTGCATCAGAAAAATAGGTCTGTTGTATTGCCTGTGTTGTCAAAATTGACTATTTCATCTTTTTGTCATTTTTAGTAAAGATTCCCTGATACTTTTTTTTTCCACCACTGCATTCAACTGGTCCATCCTCTGTGTCTTCTAGTCCATGAAATTTGTAGTTTAGGGGATATTGTTTTTCTTTAATGTTTTTCTAAAAACATTTTCAGTGAAGAATAGAAAGTGATGACTCAAGATAGCTAACCTCAATTCCATTGAACGCAGATGACCAAAGAAATCTGCATGGCCCAGACTTTTTTCTTCTGCCCTTGCCAGGCTGTGGAGGCTCTGCACAGTGTTCAGGTGTAGGCTGACACTCCTACCCTACACTAAACCAGCAGGCATCTTCAGCCTCTCAGTTGATCTTCCCTGGCTGCATTAATTTCAATTAGTTGGTGCTGTGCATCCCTGTAAATCCTATTTGTTCTTTAGAACTGGATGGGGACCTTCTGTGAAAGGAAGATTGTGAGTTTTAACAGTCAGTCTGGGGAGAATCAAGTTGAACTCTCTGAAGCCATAAGCCAACCACATGTGTCCATCTCTGAGGGCCAAAGTAAACATGTCCAGGTGACATGTTTCTAAGTTCTCATGTTCGGGGCTAAGAGTCAGGACTCTTAGTCTTGGAGTTCCCATTCTGGTGCAGCGGGAATGAACCCAAGTAGGAACCATGAGGCTGTGGGTTCAATCCCTGGTCTCGATCAGTGGGTTAAGGATCTGGCTTTGATGTGAGCTGTGGTGTAGGTTGCAGGCATGTCTCGGATCCTGCATTGCTGTGGCTGTGGTGTAAGCTGGCAGCTGTAGCTCCGATTCGACCCCTTGCCTGAAAAAAAAAAAAAAAAACTCTTAGTCTTAATTTGGTTTGATGAGTATTGTCATCCTCAGAACCTTTAAACTATAATTATTTTAATGTTTCAGAGATGCCCAAGGACAGTAGAAACAATGCCTGACCCAGTTGGGATCCCTAGGTTCTACTAACTGTGAATTTGAAGATAATTCACCTCAGTACCTTTTCTGTCCAATGAGAGGTCAGCAAATCACCTTAGATCCCTTCTGGTCTAAAATTATATACCCTTCCCCTCCCTAAGTGGTTATTTATTGAGTGTATGATGGCCTGGGTTACCTTTCCTAAGTCAGAACCTGTTTTGCAGAACACTGAGAAAGCTGCAAATGTCCTGCATAGCAGAGAGTCCATATATGCTTCTGATGAAGTGTTTGCCAGTAGCCAAAAAAAAAGGGCGATTCATCTCGGCCTCTTTCATTCCAAAGTAATACATCATTTTCTGTTATTTATACCTTTTATCCCTCAGTCAGCAATAAATAAGCTGATTGGATTTTTTAGGCATGTGAGAGAATTTTGATTATTTTGATAGGAGACACTTCCATTCTTCCATTAAATTGAAAATTTGCTTGAATTAACTTGAATTTAAGAAAAATAAAGTTCTTAAAAAAAATCAAGCCTTTGAAGTTTCTGAAGTTCTACTAAGCCTTGTTTATTGACTCTCTTTGGTTAGGTCAGTCTCTTTGAAGGTGTTAGAACTAGAGTGACAGTTACTTTTAAGCAAAAGTGAATTTCTATAAGAGCTCAGATGATAAGGGTTTTTTTCACCCTTGAAAAATGTATTTTTGTAGTAATCATAGAAACGGAGTTCTTCAAACTTATCATGAGGAAGGCAACATAAATCCATGAGCGAGAAGATATTTGCAGCTAGTAGTCAAAAGCACTGCCCATTTATATAAGGCAGGTATGATGAGTGGACGTGGCAGTTTAGCATTGAACCTTAGGTCGGCAAAGCCTTCTCTACCTGGCAGACCCTCGTTTCTGCAAGACCCTCTTCAAATATTACCTTTTTATGAAGTCTCTTCCCAGCCCTCAGGGGGATTGGTCTCAAAGAGCTGTTGATTGAGAGCATATTTGCTGCTGTTCCAGGTGCTGAGGATTCAGTTTTTTTCTCCTCAAGATGCCCACATTCTAGAGAGAGCGACATGGTGAACACACACACACACAGTGGTTCTAGCTGAAGGGCTGTAAATGAAGTGGTAATGAGGTGCGGCAGGAGGACTACACTGGCTAGGATGGTGGAAAAGTCCTCCGGGAGAAACAGATGTTGGAACTAAGGATCTAAGGTCAAGCTTAGATCTCTTCCCCCTGCTTACAGCATTTTTCCTTATCTCTCTTGTCACACCTGTCTTTCCAGTTAGTGGTATATTGGGTCTGTCTTTTGAGTAAGGTTAGGGATCTTGGACTCAATCAATTCATTGAATAAGCAGCCCTGGAAAATGATTTTACCTCTAAGTCTCTTGATTGTCAAGGGAGGTTTTGTATGAATTAAGTTTGAATAGGGCTGTTCCTGTATATTTGTGAAAATAGGTACTTTGAAAAATTGGATTGTATTTCAGATAAATCAGAGATGCTCTGCCGAGTCATCATTGTGGAGAGAATGACTTGCCTGCAATATATGCTTCTATGTGTCTGATGGTTCTCTTCATCTCGTTTCCTCAAAACGGGAACTCAGATTTGCTATGTCACAGCTGCAGAAGCTCTTTGCAGAGATAATGGGAAGATAAATTTTCATTTGATAAATAAGGAACTCTGAAGAGTGGAGGGAAGAAAGGAGATACTTGGGAGAGCTTGTTCAAGATTAGGGTACGACACAATGATACATTGGTAGTAATAAGAAAAGATTAATATTCCATGAGGTTTAAAACTATGGAAATGGATATTTTTATGGTCTTATGATGAAATAAAGGCAACTCCCTTGAGGTGGTCTTCAAACTGCTTTTTTGCTCATAGAGGGGCCAGGGGAGTTTCTGTGGGTCTGTACTGCCTGGCTCGGTCCTGTTATTCACATTTCCACCGCCCGTGCTCCCACCACCTTTATATTTCTCTCTTCTATTGATAAAGTCAACCATTACTCTAAAGATTAGGGAGCCTTCTCTTCTCAGCATCACTACCATTTTTTAGGTGTTTTATATGCAGTTACGGTCTGTGCTTTATCTCATTTAATCCTTGTTGTGCCTCATGGAATATGGCTGTACTGTCTCTCCACTTTACAGCTGGGAAGGCTGTGACTCAGGATAAAGAAATTATCCCCTTGCACCAGTTGGTGGGGTAGGGGAAAACGCTGGAACCTGAGGCCTTTCTTCTTGGCCTTTGAACTCCAGGTTCTTCACTGCTGTGCTCTACCTTCTGGGAGAAAATGGTCTCCATTCTGACCCCCGAGGCTTGCAGAGGTCCTGTGTCAGCTGCACTGCTGCAGCCACACCTGTTCATTATTTACAGTTGGAAAATGAAAGTTGTGGTAGTTCCTCAGTCACTGTAGATGTTAAGACCGTTTTAGGATGTTTGCTGTATGGTTCCTGAAGCCGAATGCGTTATGCTATACACCTGTGTAGTGAGGTCCGTGTATGCAAATTGTGCAGCCTGCCTGGCCTTGCTTGGCTTTGGTTTCCTCATCTGTAAAATGAAAGGTTAGGTAATTGCTAAGGCCCCTTACCCCTCAAAGTTCAGTGATCTTGGGAAATTCTTCTGGAAGAGGAAAAGAGAAATGACCTGTCTCTATGTCTCTCTTTAAAAATTGGCCAGATATGGTTACCCAAGTTCAGATGGGGTTCTTAGAACCCTCAATAACCTGTAGAAGAATCTTCTCCATAGAATGTTTTCAGGAAAGAGAAAATTACAAGCCCAGTGAGGGCTGGGACCACAGTCATCTTGTTCACTCCTTTTTCCTATCAGCACATACTTGTGGCACATGATAGATAATGATTAATTTTACTTTTGTGCCATATGGAAGATATTTTGATGAGAATAGGTTGATATTTGTGTCTTTAAAAATCTTTCTGGAGTTCCCGTCGTGGCGCAGCGCAGTGGTTAACGAATCCGACTAGGAACCATGAGGTTGCGGGTTCGGTCCCTGCCCTTGCTCAGTGGGTTAACGATCCGGCGTTGCCGTGAGCTGTGGTGTAGGTTGCAGACGCGGCTCGGATCCTGCGTTGCTGTGGCTCTGGCATAGGCCGGTGGCTACAGCTCCAATTGGACCCCTAGCCTGAGAACCTCCATATGCCACGGGAGCGGCCCAAGAAATAGCAAAAAGACAAAAAAAAAAAAAATCTTTCTTTGTTAAGACCGTCAACTGGACAATGGGCTAGATTTGCAGAGATAGAATAAGTTCATGCAAAAGGCAAACATTCCTTGCCTCTTTTCATATTTCAATTTTCAAGTAAGTTTTTATTCAAGAAAAAAGGATGCATTATATTTATATGTTGACAGTTTATCAATTTCTGTACTGTCTGAGATGCCTGACTTGACTTTTCTCTTAGACGTATTCCATAGCTAAATTCTTCTACCTTTATTTTGAGTGTATGTGTTTAAATCCCAGCATTAGTCTAAGCCGACTAATATTTTCAGGGTCTGGTTTGAGTTAGTTCTCTGACGTAACTAAGACTTAGTTTTGTTTATCTTTTAACATTCTTAATTTAAGCATTGTCTTTAGAAAATTTAATTCATGTGTAGTTTAAATACAGTCTACATTATATAATACCTTTTAAATTCTATGAATTGGGCATGTATTTCAAGGCTAGTATTTAGATGAATACTCTTTCATTAAGGCATGCTGTAATTTTTATTCCAGTCTAGGCTATTTTATCATTTTGCCTCATGTCCTGCAGCCTAAAGCAATTAACTAGCCATCTTGTAATTTCTCAGATGCTACTATCTCAGAGATTGAAGGAATGGGAATATACTGATTTGTGAAATCAACTCTAGTACTTTTGATTACACTATAACATTTACTAACCATCTCAACATAACAAATAATCTACAATTATGACTTACTCTGTTACCTTCTGTTTATATGTTGGTTAAATACAATCACTTGCAGCCAAGGTGTATCACAGTGGACGTTTTTAAAGTGTCATTGATTTTTTTTCCTCCTTCCCTGTGTATGTTTTACAAACGTCAGATTAATTTTTATGTAACAACAATGTAATTATTCCTTAAAGGCAATGACTGACACTCTCTTCCCCAATATCCTTGCTCATTATCTTGGTCTCTTATGTTTTATCTCATCTGCCAAAGAACCAAGAAGAGAAAAAGGGAGTTGTGGAAACTTACTGCTAGTTATATTCTTCATCAAACCTCTGTGAGAGAAAGAACTTGAGAAAGCCTGATGTAAACTCATCTCTTCTCAGTTTGGTGATCAAGGCCAAGAGCTGGAAGGTTCCATATGAACCCTGTAATGCATGTAAACACTTAGCAGGAGTTCTAGCATGCAGTGACTCTTTGATAAATGGGAGTGGTTTTCAACATCTTAAACTGAAACATGTGTCCTTATAACTTCCCCTTTGTAATTTTAGTGTCACCCCTTGGAGCTATGTAAGACTCCAAATGGAGCTACCTGGCAGCCCTTTGGACATTGTTAGGTGGTGGTCAGACTTTCCTTTTTCCCCTTCCTGCTCATCCCCTAAACATCACCACCTTTTTGGACAAACATCTGGTTTCTGAATCTTTCATCACTTGCACTGAACCCTTTTGAGCTTTTCTCAGTATCAGTTATTTGCTTAAACCTGGAGCCAAGCAGGCCTTCCTCTTAAGCTCACAGTGAAATTTAAGGGATGAGAGAGGAAGCTGAGGAGACTCTGTTTATCTCTACTCAGATGATGAGCCAATTAGGCACCAGTTTACTTGCAAATACTATTAAATGAGCACATTTTGGTTTGAAGATTCCTTTCTCAAAATCCTTAAAATTCCAACATTTCTCAAATATTTGCAATGCTTGGGATAATTAAAATTAAAAAACAAAGTAAAAGCCTAATAGTCAAGTTTCAGAAACCTTTAATTACTTTAAACATGTTGTCACTTAAATATTTATAAATATAGGAGTTCCCGTCGTAGCGCAGTGGTTAATGAATCCGACTAGGAACCATGAGGTTGCGGGTTCGATCCCTGCCCTTGCTCAGTGGGTTAACGATCCGGCGTTGCCGTGAGCTGTGGTGTAGGTTGCAGACGCGGCTCGGATCCCGCGTTGCTGTGGCTCTGGCGTAGGCCAGTGGCTACAGCTCCGATTCAACCCCTAGCCTGGGAACCTCCATATGCCATGGGAGCGGCCCAAGAAATAGCAACAATAACAACAACAACAACAACAACAAGGACAAAAGACAAAAATATATATATATATATATATATATATATATATAAGGTTGGTGGCATGTAGGTCTTTCACACAAATACTGTGCAAACAAGTTGATAACCTAAAAGCAGCAACATTGTATAACCAATAAAAATGCAAAATAACAGCATAAAGCTACAGATATTATTTACTCAAATTGTGGTTCCCAGAGTACCCATGGTGCTGAATGCTGGGTTTGGTGTGCTCTACTTCAGAATGCCCTGTAAAGAGTCACTTTTGCCCTGCTAGTGAACCTTCATTCCTGCAGAGTAAATTATGTCCTCTGGCCTTAACTCTTTGTGCATATGTCTTATACTTATAATAAGTCCACTTTTTCCTCATTAACTCCCAGCAAGGTTACAACCATTTGATGCTGGAGTTGAGGCTGTGGACAAAGAGTGGCCTAGCTGTACTTGATTTAGAAGTAGTCCTTCAGATGTTTCAGAATAGGGTGATATAAACATTTTAAGTATTATCATCAATGCAAGTATAGAATTGAAATTGCCATGGTGGACTCCTATAGATTATGGGTTATAGTTGACTCCTGTTTGAGGAGCAAGAAGGCAGATCATGGATCTGATCTGTAGGTTGCATGCTTCTGGGAGATTAGATAGAATTTTTTTCCCCAGCTTTTCCTTTAAAGCTTTTTGGTTAGTGAGTAGCATTTTTGTTTTTACCTTTACATCATTTCTTTGGTCTTAACTCCTCCCACATTTCTTTGTTGAAATGTATTTGCAGACACTTCTTCCTAGATACTCAGATGTTCGGTGTAGCTTTTCTCCCTTTTGCTGTGGAAGGTATCACAGGCTGTACCACTGGATGGTGACTTTAGGAGGCAAGTTGTTTTCAGCCTCTTGCCTTCAGATGTGTGGAAGGAGCACTGGTCTTAGGAATGAAAGATCTCATTTTGTGTCTTCAGCCCTACCCTTAAGGAAGGCTGTTATATTCATTTCGTGAATATGGCAGCAATGGTCCAGAGATGCACCAGTTGAGTGCAGGTGGGAATAGCATCCAGGTGAGAGCAGTGTTCTTTGTGTTACTTTGCTGGTTCCCATACACTTAAATTCTGGGCGCTGTACAAGACCCAATTAAGTTGTCTGCCACCACAGAAAAGTAAGTCAGTTTTACTTTCCCTTACCTTCTATTTTCCTTAACCATCTGGGTGAGGCAACTTGTCTTTGATGTGCTTTATTGTCTTTTTTTTTTTTTTTTTTTGCTACTTCTTTGGGCCACTCCCGCGGCATATGGAGGTTCCCAGGCTAGGGGTCTAATTGGAGCTGTAGCCACTGGCCTACGCCAGAGCCATAGCAACGCAGGATCCGAGCTGTGTCTGCAACCCACACCACAGCTCACGGCAACGCCAGATTGTTAACCCACTGAGCAAGGGCAGGGACCGAACCCGCAACCTCATGGTTCCTAGTCGGACTCGTCAACCACTGTGCCACGAAGGGAACTCCCTGATGTGCTTTAGATAGAGACAGGCACATTCTAATCCACCCGGTAGGACAATCTCACAAATGATGTTCTTAAGGACGTTAAACCATCTAATAGATACAATATACCCAAATTTATTTTCCTTGGTTACATTCCTTTGGAAGTAATATTTTGCTCAATTTTGGAAGTTAGGAAAGAATTTAGGTTTCTAAGGTTTTTTGCTGATATTAGACCTAAAGGATCAGCCATACTTTTCTTGTTGTTTTTCCTCTTCTCTGTTACCATGTTTAAATCTGTGTGTATGCGTGGTGGTGGTGGTGGTATGGGAGGGTTCTTTAAGCATGAAGAGTCCTTGTACTTTAGGCTTGAAAACAGCTTTTCTTTTTCATCATGAAGTTCAGTGCTTGCTTCCTCTCTAAGAGTTAGGTGTAGTCTCAATGTCCAAATTTTGTCTAATGGATTTTCTGCCATGAATGTCAAAATAGTTCAGAATTACAAGCTAATTAGTGATGTTAGGCAGTTAATGTAAAGGTTTTAACAGAGGTGGGTGGGAGACTTTTACAGTAACTGATGAAAGAGGCTAAAACATACTGTTCTGAGAGTTCCCTGTGGCTCAGTGGTTTGGGGATCTAGCATTGTCACTGCTGTGGCACGGCTTCAGTCCCTAGCCCAGGAACTTCTGCATGCCATGGGCATGGCCAAAAGAAAAAAAAATACTGTTGTGGAACTTCCAACTGCACAGGTTTCCATTTAGGTATTTGTAATTTTATAAATAACATACACACATACTCCATTGATTGAAAAACACATTGGACTAAAAATGTACTATGACTCTTGATGCTTTGAAGTGGGGGGAAAAAAAGTTGGTAGGTACTAGGCAGCCCTCACAGCCTGCGTGTTTTCCTGTGTGCCTTGGGTTGCCTTTTGATGGACTAGCATGATCTAAGAGAATCTCAGACTGTACGTGGTGCCCTTCAGGACCCTGACCCTGAGTCTCTCACAGTCATTCTGTGTCAGCACCTACATTGTGTGAATGTTTTACCTGGAAGTGATGTGGATCCAAACCACGAGACTTCCAAGTTTGTTTTGGAACAAGGCATTTTCATCATTGCTTTGACAAACATGTTTTGAGTGCCTGCCGTATGCCAGGTGCTGGACTAGCTGTGGGTAGTATGAAGAAGGGACAGTCAGTGTTTTCAAAGAGCTTCCAGTCTGGGCATTCGTTTGTAACCAGAGATTGTGTTCTGAGTGAACTGTGAAATGAAGTTGCCTTACTCACATGTTCTGGTCCCACCTTCCAGTGATTCTGGTTCAGTGGAACTGTGGTGAGGCCTGGGCATCACTCCTTCTGCAACAAAAATCACCTGATTTAAATTCTCCTCTAAGAACCATCAGAAGAGACAGGTAAAGAATAAATGATGGCGTTCCCGTCGTGGCTCAGCGGTTAACAAATCTGACTAGGAACCATGAGGTTGTGGGTTCGATCCCTGGCCTCACTTACTGGGGTAAGGATCCAGCTGTGCTGTAAGCTGTGGTGTAGGTCACAGATGTGGCTTGGATACAGTATTGTTGTGGCTCTGGCATAGGCCAGCAGCTGTAGCTCCGACTGGACCCCTAGCCTGGGAACCTCCATATGCCATGGGTGCAGCCCTAAAAAAAGACAAAGGGCCAAAAAAAAAAAAAAATTAATAATGATGAGATGCTAACACACAGTAGGCTCAGTATACAACAAGTGCAACTTAGACATAATTTTCAAATTTTTATTTTTAAATTATGAAATACATCTCTGCAGAAAATTTATAAAACATACATGTACAGCCCAGTGAGTAGCTGGAAAGACCTTTGTGATGCCCAGCCCTGTCAGGAAGTAGAGGATTGCCAGCATCTGAGAAGCTCTCCCTGGGTCCCTCCCTAGTCACAACTCTTTCCAAGTTTCAACAACCCCCCACCTCCTGCTTTTCTTTGTATTTTTACCACTGATGAAAGTATCCCTACTTGGTATAGTTTAGTTGTGTCTGTTTTCAACTTTGAAATGAAATCCTACTGCATTCTATTCTTGGGTCTTCTTTTGCACCATGATTTATAAAATTCATCCAAACTTTTGTACAGCTTTTTTTTTTTTCCTGCTGCTTTTTAGGGTTGCACCCACGGCATTTGGAAGTTCCCAGGCTAGGAGTCAAATCGGAGTTACAGCCACCAGCCTACACAACAGCTATAGCAACACAGGATCAGAGCCACATCTGTGACCTACACCATAGCTCATGGCAATGCCAGATCTTTAACCCACTGAGCAAGGCCAGGGATCAAACCCACAACCTCATGGTTCCTGGTCGGATTCGTTAACTGCTGAGCCACGAGGGGAACTCTGAAACTCTTGCATAGCTTGTTTCTCCAGGATATTTTCTTGGGGTGGAAACATAGGATGGATGTCAGTTTATCCATCCCTAAATAATGCCCACCAGTTTTTCCTAAGTGATTGAGCCACTTTAAAGTACATGGAAGTTTGAGCAATATAGCAGAGTTGTCATTGCTTTCCCTCCTTGCCAGGGGTGATTAATCTTGACTGGTCAGTGAAAACAAAGAGATAAAGGGAGAGGAGGAGTGGGGGAGCTTTTTCAAGCAAGTAAGAAAGAGAATAAGAGGATATGATGAGTTTGGAAAGAAATTGCAAATATACTGTGCAACACAAACTTAGGAAGCTGTGGGAAGGTGGTGGGAGATGAAATGGCAGTATGTGATATGCTGGGAAGTTTGAACTTTGTTCTAAAGGCAGCAATGCAGGCAAGAGATATAAGATATATATTTTTAAAAAACTTTGCCATGACAGCTCTGTGGGGGATTGAAGGGTCAGGCCCAACCAGGGAGCTTAACTACTCGAATCCAGGGAGAAAGGAGAGAAGGCAGGGTTGAAGGGGATGCTTAAACCAAAGTCAACAGTTTTGCCAATTCTGTTGAATGTGGGGAAAGAGAGGACAGAGATAGGCGTCTCGGTTTTTGCCAGGGTGACTGTGTCGTTGGTGACCTCATTAAGTTGGGGAATTCTAAAACAGAAGCATCTGAGATGGGATGGCACTAATAGAGGGTGAAGTTACTTTTAGACAGGTGGCATACGAGATATCCATAGATTATATGCTAGGGATGTTCCATAGGTAGTATGAATTCAAGAAAGGACCAGGCTGGAGATGTCCTCGGGGTCTGGGCAGTGGCTGAAGCTGTAGGGATGGATGCAGATGCCCACAGAGTCTAAGGAGGATGAGGTGGGTGCATGGGGAAGGGGGATCCTGAGAAGAAGACCAAGAAGAGACAACCAAGGAAGTACACCCAAAGAAAGTAGATCGTGGAAGCTGAGGAAGAAAAGGATTTGCAGGAAGAGAACTGTGACTGTTTCCAGTGCCTTTAGAAGCTACCAATAGAAGTTATAAGATGCACTGTGCAGTCGGGAGAGAAGTGCTTGGGATCAGGGCATTACAGTCAGGGGTGTGCAGGGAGCAGACGGGATGCTGCAGTGTCTTCAGAGCAAAGAGTGGGCGAGGAAGTAGGAAGAGCCAGATGAGGAGAGCTTTCTAGCTCGGCAGTGGATGAAAGCCAAAAACACATTAGGTAGAGTGGGATGCAGAGTGGAGAGGAGGAGGATTTGTGTGAGTCAAAGTGGGAGACACTTGTACATGGTCCTGTGTAGTTAAACAGAGGAGGGAAGAATGTTTCTGAAACCTCAGCGTCAGGAGAAGGACCTAACATTGAACAGAAGGAGAGTACCCTTGTCACTGAAGACGGAGGGGGTTAGGGGAAATTGGCAGAGATTGAAATACATCTGGAATGATGAAGCCTTCAGAGAACAAGAAACAGGGGGAGTTCTTAGCTTTTAATGGCTCTTGCCTCTTCAATCGGAGGCAATTCATTTGGTTGAGGAAGGATGAAAGTTAATGGTTAACAAGAAGCCGGGTTGTATCACACAATTGTAGACAATTGTTTGTCAACCTGCTGAAGATGAAGTAATGCAGTGTCGTTAAACAGATGTGGTAAGAAGTCATGGCCATGCTTCAGAGGAAGTGGAAAGACATTCTATTCCATACTGTGCTTGAAAACAGCTAAGGTGCATAAACCACTTCTTGTTTCTCTCCATCCTTGTTCTTACAGAAAACAAATATCTTTTTTAAAAACGGTTATTGAAGCATAGTTGACTAACAATATTGTGTTAGTTTCAGATGTGTAACATAGTGATTTGATGTTTTTATAGACTACACACCATACAAGGTCATTCTAAAATATTGACTGTATTCCCTGTGCTATACATTACATTTCTGTGACTTGACTTATTGCCAAACCTGTAGTCTGTAACTCTTACTCCTCTTCCCCTATGTTACCCTCCCCTGACTCCTCTCCCCTCTGGCAATTCCTAGTTTGTTCTCTGTAATGCAGATACTCTTCAGTACAGTAATAATGTGATCATAATGTCCAAAATGATTTCCCACTAGTGTTTTAAGGTCAAAGACTCTTTTTAGAGACCGAGAGAGAGAGAGACAGAGAGAGACAGAGACAATGTGAGTATGTTTGGGTGTGCGTATGCAGCTCAGTTTCCTTTAGCTAAAGTTCAACAAGAGCACACCTAGAGTTTTGGTTTTTTTGTTTTGTTTTTTGTCTTTTTGCCATTTCTAAGGCCGCTCCCTCGGCATATGGAGTTCCCAGGCTAAGGGTCTAATTGGAGCTGTAGACGCTGGCCTACGCCAGCGCCACAGCAACGTGGGATCCAAACCGCATCTTCGACCTATACCACAGCTTGTGACAATGCCGAATCGTTAACCCACTGAGCAAGGCCAGGGTTTAAACCTGCAACCTCATGGTTCCTAGTCGGATTCATTAACCACTGTGCCACGACGGGAACTCTGAACACACCCAGAATTGAACAAGCTGAGTTTACTACTCACTGCAGTAAGTAAGGATGAATGTTATAGGGTACCTCAGGGCCGCAGTAAGAGGGACTTAGAGCTGTCATAGAAATCAGGTTTTGGTTGAATAATTTCCAGGAGACTCTAAGGAAGCAGGGGCTCATTCTGTATTGGGTGCTGTCAGAAGAGGGACAATCTCTATGATTGGGTATCCCATGAAATCCTACTTATAGTGATGGCAGACTTGATTGAGGAAAAAACCACAGTTGAAGTGGCAGTCATTGAGTGACCTTGTTTTTGTGTCATTTTGTCATAGTCTCAACATAGCTTCATTTGATATAGATATTCTGTGAGGTGACGTCGCGCAGAAGAACACAGGTCAGATCAGCTTGTTGTAACACTGAGGTCCAGCTGTGAATCTCAGATCAATTCTGGACCTCAAGGGCTGCTTTATTTTTCATATATCCTTGTATGGTTTTAGATATATATATATATATATATATATATATATATATATGTGTATGTATGTATATATATGTTTGTATATGTGTATATACACATAACACTTTAAATATTTAATTTTTAAATGAGATGATTATCCCTTGTTTTGTTGACTTCAGGTTTAATATGTACTGGTGAGAGTTTTTAAAATTCTCTCACAATGCAGTAGTTTACCAGTATATCAAGGTTCATTCCTTGAGGCTATGCTTTTTCAACTATCTCAGTGGCAGCAGAAAATGCACCGTCATTTGGAAAAGTTGTTCTGTCTCTGGAGAATGAGCAGAAAACAGAAGATTCTTGCATTGTTCCAGGTGGGAAGTGGGTGGGGATGAGGGCAGAGAGGAGCAGCATTTTTGGAAACATTTAAAAGATAGAGTGGACAGAACTTGACGTCAGAATGTAGGGCGTAGGGAAGCCGAAGGGTGAGGGGTGACCCTAGGCTCCTAGCAGAGGAGTTTGAATAGGGAGGAATGTTCTTCTCCAGGATGGGGAGAAAGGGGAAGTGACAAGTTGGCAGCGGGGTAACACATCTTAAGCAGGAATCCCTACAGTAGCATGAAACTGGATAGGGGAAGACTGTTTCTAATTCATCTTGTAGGTGCCTAGTGTCTAACAAAGAATAAGAGGAGTTCCCGTCGTGGCGCAGTGGTTAACGAATCCGACTAGGAACCATGAGGTTGCGGGTTCGATCCCTGCCCTTGCTCAGTGGGTTAAGGATCTGGCGTTGCCGTGAGCTGTGGTGTAGGTTGTAGACTCGGCTCGGATCCCGCGTTGCTGTGGCTCTGGCGTAGGCCGGTGGCTACAGCTCCGATTCAACCCCCTAGCCTGGGAACCTCCATATGCTGCGGGAGCGGCCGAAGAAATAGCAACAACAACAACAAAAGACAAAAATAAAAAAAAAAAACAAAGAATAAGAATTTACTGTTTGATTAAACAGAGCTGTAACTGCCTCAGGAACGAAAATCTTAAATGCTTTTGTCAGCATAGTCTCTCCCTGTAGGTAAATCTGTGTAAATGACAAAATTATAATCAGTAGGTTGTTTGATAGAGTTGGGGCAGCGGACCAGGGGAAGCTAGCCTGGTTATCTTGGTGCCTGCAGTTATCAAGGTGTGACAGCTGTACTATGGGGATTTGTATGCCCAGTATACAGAATCATAGGTCTGACCTCCAAACTGTGTCTTGAAACTTTGTGCTGAAACATGAGTGCCAAGAATGTCAAGGTGGGTCTCCTGTCGTATTAGCACCTAGTACATGAGCTGGTGCATAGTAGGTACTCAGTGCAAATAGTAAGGGGGGTGTCTGTGCTTAAGAGGGCACTGTGAACTATTGTTGTGTCTGCCATGGGTGTAGAAAAGGGTGAGGCTCTGTCTAGCAGGCCTTCGCCAGCCCTGGTTCAAAACTTTACATATTTTTATGTCTTGGCTATTGTAAATTATGCTGCAGTGAACATTGAGGTACATTATCTTTTCAAATTATACTTTCTCAGGAAGTAACCTAAATGTCTATCAAGAGATGAGTGGATAAAGAAGATGTGATATATATAGATATATACATATGTATCTATATATATAGATATATATATTACTCAGCCAGAAAAAGGAATGAAATAATGCCGTTTGCAGCAACATAGATGGACCCAGAGATTATCATACTAAATGAAATAAGCCAAACATAGATAGACAGACATCATATGATAATTGCTTATGTGTGGAATCTGGAAGAAAAGATAGAAATGAAGTTGTCTACGAAAGAGAAATAGACTCATAGAAAAGAAATTTATGGTTACCAAAGGGGAAAGATGAGGGGGTAGAGCAAGACAAATTGCCAGGTTGAAGTTAACAAATACATACTACTATACATAAAATAGATAACCAACAAAGACCTACTGAATATACTCAATATTTTCTAATAATGTACAAGGTAAAAGAATCTGAGCATATTTTACATATATCTATAACTGAATCACGGCTGTACATCTAAAACTAACATGACATTGTAAATCAACTATAATTCAATAAAATTTTTATAAAACTGCATATTTATCATAGAACTGATCCACAAGTTTTTAATAGAAACATAATGGAGAGAGGAAGGGAGAGGGGAAGAGAATAAAATTTATCTGTAGCTACGTGCCAACAAATGAAGAAATAGTCTTCTTTTCCCTATTTTCATTCTGACATTCTGAACCCATGTAAAGAGGCAAAATACAGACAAATTTAAAAGGCAGCTCTCTTGGTTGATATATCAGCTTTGCAGGGATTAGGTTGATCAAGGTAATCTGATAGATTAAATTTGTTCTTGTTTTACCATTGTCATTTCTCGTTATATAGGAAAAAGCTTTCCCCCAGCTGACTTCTCCCTGGCCTTAAAAACACAAACAAACAAAAATCACTTTTTCTTGCTGAGGTTCCTTGTTTATCTTCCATCTTAATATTTTGGATCAAAACATACAATTTAATTCTTATCATGGAGCTTCTCAACAGGAGAGTAGTTTTCTCTATAAAATTAAAGCAAAATTGTAATGATTTATTTTAGCTCATTAATACATGCATGTGACGTATAATTCTGTTTTATTGAATTTATACCTCCTTTTGAAATTACATGCCATTTCCCCAGATGACTACATTGTGATAAATGATAAACTTAATAGAGATGAAAATCTCTGACTAAATGGTGATGGTCGGGCTAGATTTGCAGTTACTGGTGTAGAAGCGGCGTTAAAGCCTGTGACTGGTTCCCTAACTTTTCTTGGGCCATGGCCCAGTTAGACTCTTAAATAGAAGACACTCTTCTTTGCAGATCCTCCTTCTGTCTGACCTGTTACTGAATTGTTCCTGTGCCTTTGGGAGTCTTTAAGTTCTCCATACTCAGGATTTTAAGAATATCCTGATAATAGTTAAATACCTATATTAAATGGGTTTTCTTTAAGAATTCCCTTTCACTATTTCAGTTATTTCTGTTTTTAGCCTTTAAGGCTCGTATCGAATGTTAAGAATGAGGCCAATATACTGAATATGTGGAAAATATAATGAATTCTTTTTGAGTTAGAAGATGTCTTAGAGAAAATGCTAGAGTATAATCCTTATATCTTTTTGAAAGAAATTTATCGGAGTATAGTTGATTTACAATGTTGTGTTTTAGGTGTATAGCAAAATGATTCAGTTGTATGTATATATATATATATCCATTCTTTTTCAGATTCTTTTCCCATATAGGTTATTATAGAATATTGAGTAAAATTCCCTGTGCTATACAGCAGGTCCTTCTTGGTTACCTTTTTATCTTGTATGCCAGAAAGTTGAGACTAAAAAAATTGAGTGACTTCTGAATTTCCTGGGGAGAAAATTGTGATTTTTCAGCATGTAATTATGAAAAATCATTATTTTTGAACATATACTTTTGGAACTTAAAATTAATGAACATGGACTCAGTTAGCCAACTGACAAATAGTGTAGTTTTTATGTTTAACTTAGTAAAAATTAAGCAGAGGGCTACATGAGCAGTGAACACATCATTTTAACTACTTAATATCCTTCCTCATTTAAGTAGATAGAGAAAAGACTGTCTATTTAAACTAATTATTTTATTTGTATTGACATATAGTTGACGTATTGAACCAATATTTCTATTTTGTTTATTTATTTATTTTTGTATTTTAGGGCCACACCCGTGGCATATGGAGGTTCCCAGGCTAGGGGTTGAATCAGAACTGCAGCAGCCAGCCTACGCCACAGTCACAGCAATGCCAGATCCCTGACCCACAAAGTGAGGCCAGGGATCAAACCTTCATCCTCATGGATACTAGTTGGATTCGCTTCTGCTGTGCCGTACTGGGAACTCCCTAAACCAATTGTTTAAATTCACATTCTTCGGGAGTTCCCGTCGTGGCGCAGTGGTTAACGAATCCGACTAGGAACCATGAGGTTGCGGGTTCGGTCCCTGCCCTTGCTCAGTGGGTTAACGATCCGGCGTTGCCGTGAGCTGTGGTGTAGGTTGCAGACGCGGCTCGGATCCCGCGTTGCTGTGGCTCTGGTGTAGGCCGGTGGCTACAGCTCCGATTGGACCCCTAGCCTGGGAACCTCCATATGCCGCGGGTGCGGCCCAAGAAATAGCAACAATAACAACAACAACAACAACAACAAGACAAAAGAAAAAAAAAAAAAAAAAAAATTCACATTCTTCAATTAAGAAAAAAAAAACCTGAAAAAAATGCCTGAGGTTTGTTTCTTTGAGCTCTCAAAACTTTTCATTTCTGCAGTGCTTCATTAATTGAGTAAAGGATGAAGTAACAGTAAAATCTAGTCACCTATGTGAAATCTATAGTAAATTTTCTTTGATTAGGACTGAAATCTGTAATAGGAAAGAGGAGAAAAATAGTTTTATTTTTTATATGACTATGTTATCTTGTGGTACAGTTTTGTGATAGTCATTTCTTCCAGAATGAGACATTAGAAATTATATTAGTGAGTGGACTTTGGGAACAAGGGAGTACCTTTGAATATACCTGATTCCACAACTTCACTTCACAGATAATGATGTTGAGAAGCAAAGTGCAGAGGGCTTATTCAGGGTGACATTTGGTCAGAATAAAACCCAGGTAGCTCTCTAGTTTCTTTGTCCAGGGCATTTCACTCTGTAGTGCATGCTGTTTTCTCAAAACCGACCTAGATGGTATTATTAAGTGTAGGGTATGAGGAGAATGCCAAGCCTGTTAAGTTTAGGATTCACTCAATGCGTTGCCAGCATTCGTGCCTCATACAAAATGCTCCTATGGTGGGGATAGCCACACTGATAAAACTGATTTTTGCTTTTTAGGTGAAAGTTACGTATGTGCATCCAACGAACCTTTTCGTAAAGTCGATTACACTAAAAATGTTAATCCGAACTGGTCTGTGAACATCAAGGGTGGGCCTGCCCGAGCCGTGGCTCCTCCCTCCGCGGTGAAAAGTGAAGTGAAGGAAAGTAAAGATTTCATCAAACCCAAGTTAGTGACTGTGATTCGAAGTGGAGTGAAGCCTAGAAAAGCTGTGCGGATCCTTCTAAATAAGAAGACGGCTCATTCCTTCGAACAGGTCTTAACGGATATCACCGAAGCCATTAAACTGGACTCAGGAGTGGTCAAGAGGCTCTGCACGCTGGACGGAAAGCAGGTAAGAGGTTTCTACCGCCGAGCTCTCCATCTGACCTGTAAGCTCTCCCTGTACCACGGTGGCTCCATATTTAACAAGATGAACTTCTCAGTTCATTAGAAATTTCTAGGTGTCCTCCTTGTGAGCGGTGTATGTGTGTATGAGCCTGTATCATGAAAAATGCAAGTGGCTTCCCTGTCTCTACCCAAATATCTAACAAGTAAATGTAGAGAAATCTATCGTGTACTTCTTTCTTATGGCCAATGGAAGGGAAAGGTCAACTTTTGAGGGAAAAGTTAAGTTGAAGAGGCTTCCTCCATTAGATGGTACATTCTCTGTTTAAGAACAAAAACATCCATTGATCAGTAGAGTCATTATGGGATTGGGTAAATCACAGGAATAAAGGGAAAAGATATTTAATGCTTTTAGAAAAGGCTTTCTTCCTACTTAATGTATAATACAGACAATGCATTTTAAAGAAAGTACTTTTATAGGAATGTCCATATATAAGTTTCACAGGGAACAATGGAGGTAATTAATCAACATTTCTGAAAAACCTACACAAATTACACAGGAAAATGCAAGCCAAGTTCAGGTAACAATATACAGGGAATTGAGTGGACTTTAAAAAGTTGAACCAATTGCAAGAATGCATGAATGGCAGTTATACAAATATCGAGTTTCCCTACATTCAGATTATCATTCCTGAAAAGAAGCATGTGGCCTTTAAAGTGTATTTTATCCCAATTTCAATAAAGTTAAGTCGTTTAGTTTTACATTGTATTAAACATTATGGTTTCCAGCATTTAATTTGTTTCTTTATTCCATTCTGTTTCTTCCCTTTAACATACTTAGTTTATTTTGAAGCGTTTGGCTCATGTAGTTCTGAGGATAAACAATAAAAATCACTGGAGCAGTGTCTTCTGGAAAGACACAGTTCGTTTTCTACTTTTCTAAGACTAAGTCTATTTGCTAGGTTCTTTCTTAAACATAAAAAAAATTTTTTTTGAGTAGGTTCTGATAATTCCAGTAGATTATGGTGAGGTCACAGTGACTTTTCTAATTAGTTAAATTAATAATTAGAAGGGATAATACTTTATGGCAGCCTGCCCCAAGATAGATTCACAGTATGAATGGAAATAGACAATTTATGAATTGAGTTAATAGCACAGCACAACACAAAACACCTTAAGATTCATCCTGCAGATCAGTGAAAATAAATTAGACCACAGTACAGGAAGGAGGTTTGGTCAATCAAATAGCTGATTCTTGGTGGACATGGGGAAGACAGATATTTAACATACCTTATCAATGGAAAAATGAAAATCAGAGGTGTAATGAATTAGAAAGCCTAAATGACATATAAATAGGAAATGCAATGGAGATTTTTTAAACTGAGACATATTTGGAAATCTCCAAAGGAATGCTGTACAGGAGGAAAGTAAGTGAAATATAGAAGTCGAATGTCGAATTGAAATAGAAATCACTGAAATTTTAATAATTATCCCAAAAAATTATCTTTGGAAGGGCTCCAACCAGAAATATTTATGGGTGAAAATGTTAACTAAAGCACAATCTACCCAAATCACCATGACATTAAATAATATGCTGCTGTGGGTAGACTTATGACAAATTAAAGAATTGTTGGTGTTCCCATTGTGGCACAGCAGAAACGAATCCAACTAGGAACTATGAGATTGTGGGTTCAATCCATGGCCTTGCTCAGTGGGTGAAAGATCTGGCATTGCCCTGAGCTGTGGTATAAGTCGAAAACGTGGCTCGGATCTGGTGTGGCCATGGCTGTGGCTGGAAGCTACAGCTCTGATTAGACCCCTAGCCTGGGAACCTCCATATGTCGTGGCCCTAATAAGACAAAAGACAAAAAAAAAAAAAAAGCTTACTATTAAGAAATCTGTTTATACATAAGATCTAGAGGAAAAAATAATAGTACATATAATCCCAGAAAGATGTCACAAAGGCATTTGACAAAATACAAAATCTATATTCAGTTCAAGATTTAGTAATAAAAATGGAAGATCAATTCCCAATGCACTAAGAAAAGAAAAATTCCAATCTGAAACAAAAAGCTCACATATTGGGTATTTGTAAGCAAATTAGTTACTGGAAGTTTTTCTAGGACAATCAGGTACAAGATAAGGATACCTGATAGCACCTGGTCCTCAGTATTCTTCTATACATTCTTCCTGATTTTTATTTATAGTTTAATTGAAATTTCCTTAAGAAAGTAGATGAGATTGTTTTGGGCGAGAGGAGCAATACCTGACATAGTAATTTTAAAGGTTAATCTGGAAAAATAAGCAGGAAAAAATTTGGAAATAATGATTAATGGGCTCTCATGCTACCAGATATTAAATCATCATCCTCGTACCATACCAAAAACAAATCCCAGGTGTTTTAAAAATATAGATGTCAAAATGAGACAAAAGAACTAAAAGAAAATATGTAAATAGTTCTTTGAAAAGGGGAAGGATTTTCTAAGTAGTGGAAAATCACAAAAGGAAGAGTTGATTGGACAAAAAAAAATTTCTAGATGTCATAAGCAAGGGTTATATGTGTTTATATTGAGTTGTAATAGTTTAATATGGAAAAAAAAAGTGACACTACAATGGAAAAGTGGATAATAGGCCAAACAGACAATTTAGAATTATAAATAGTAAGCATTAAAAAATTCAGTCTCACTAACAAAAATGTGAATGAAGGCAAATTATTTTTAATATTGAAAATTGTCAGGATTTTTAAAAAATAAAATGTCTATTATTTATTAATGTGCAGTGAATTGGCATGCTCAGAGAAAGATGGAAGTGTTTGGGGGAATATTTAAAGGCAGGGGAAATGTTAAGTGGAAAAGCAAGGAAATAACTCTGTAGTATGTTGTCAATTTTGTGTTAAGAAAAAAGAGGAAGAATTTTTTTTAATGAATTTAGAAGGAAAAAAGATTATAGCTGCCATCAGAAATCCAGTATTTTGCTTTTCTGATTTCCACTCCTCCTTTCTCGTGTCTTCTTAGAAGCAGAAACTCAGACACTAAGGAAGAAAACGAGACTGATTTCAATCAGATTGTGGAAATTGAAACATTGAATTAATTGTTGAAGTTTTGGCATGTGACTATAAAATGTTACACATTTCACTTTGTCGCTGTCTTCTAGAACTTAAAACATTTCCCATATGCAAAAAAGATATTTTTAAACTTTGAAATATTTCTTTTAAAAAATTATAGATTTTGATTTTTGATAGACATGGCTTTGAATATTGTATTTTCAGACTACCAGGTATCCTTAAAAGCTATAGTTTTCTAGGCACTGATTCAAGATTTACGCTATAGGTGGACTTAACTATTTAAAACTTCAAATCTCTCTTTCGGTTGGTATATCTTAGAAGCATAAAGAGAGCATTAAATCTTGCTTTGAAATAGTGTAAGAAATTTGTGCTTAAAATGAATGCAAACCTTTAAATGAACAGTGTTCATTTTGATTTTTTTTTTGTAAACTGATTTTTTAATGGAGATGTAAAACTATCTGCTCACTAAAAATTCTCAAGAAAAGGACAGCTTTACTTAGGCGAAGAGAAAGGAGTGAGGAAGGAACTAAGATGTGCTTATGAGTTAGTTGTCCATGTACAAAATTTTAGACTGCCTGCCTTGACTTTGATGTTGTTTTTCCTGGTTACTTCCTACTCAGATTTGTTATTTTAGTTTCAATTAGTTTGACCTTTGACACAAGGATAGAGATTCAACAATTTATTGGAAATTCATCATGAATAGTCAGTGATCCCATTCTGATACCTAACGCCAGAGCTTTAGGGGGCCTGGTTTTACTTTATGGACTCAGAAGCTTTCCTGATTGAAGAGGCAATGGTGTGTCATGTGCCAGCAGCATTCAAGTTGTGAAAATGATGTCCCTGAAATCTTTTCTGCCTTCAAAATGGATGATCACATCTTCTGAGCAATATTGTCTCCATTTAGAAGGTCTGACTTGGTTAGTGCAATAAACTCATACGGTTTATGTCTCTTGATAAGATCACTTCCAATATTTTAGGATTTTATCCATGTTAACTCTTGGGTGTTCTTTAGTGTCAGGCAGTGGTTCTCAGCTGGGTACACTTTTGCCCAGGGGACAGTTGGCAATGTCTGGCATCATTCTCTGTCATGACTAGAGATGGGAATTCCACTGGCATCTAGCAGGTAGAGGCCAGGAACATCGCTAACCATCCTACTATGCACGGGACAGGCACAGCATAATTCTCTGAGGTCCAAAATGTCAGTAATGCCGAGGTTTAGAAGTCTTGCTGTAAAGTACGTGAAATTATGCAGAGGGAAATGATAGTTATTAAAATGTCAACTTTGTTATCAAATCACTTGCTATAAGTTCTGTTTATTTCTGAACTTAGAGACGTTCTTATAACCGTTCCACTTTTTATCTAATCGAGGCAAGAGTGTTAGAATGTCATAATTTGTAGTCTCTCTTGTCAAGGACTTCAAACTATTTGTCTTTGTTGAATGAAGCTGACCTACAATTGGGTGGTATAGCTTCCTAGAGGATTAAAGAAAGATGTCCCAACTTGTTGTACCTGTATTTAGAGAGAAGCCTTAGAAATTGGGATTTAATCTCCTGAAGTTTTAAGTACTTAATACTTAAATACGTAAACGGGGTGTCATGATTATCTGCTTTTAAAAACTATGCAACCTCAATATTTATAGATGATATGACTAGAAAAAATCATTAGCAAAATAGTTGTCATCACTAGTCCCCTCCGTAGTTTTCTTTTGACTTGCAATTAATTTAGATTAAAGGCTTCACTTTTGTTTTTCTTCCTAAAAACAAAATCTTCTTGAACGTTTGTAAGTTAAATGGTATGGGAAAACAAGGTTTCATTTGAATTGTTTTGAAAATCAGAGGGACTTTCTTAGCATCAACTGCCACAGAGGGGAGTTCTTTTCAAAATATCTCTATTCTGTTAAGGAACTGCAAGTTCCAAATATAGCTTTTGTCCGCATGTGTAAAGAATTCTAGCTTTTAGCTTTCCCAGAAACAGCAGAATTTTAACATGAAAGAAACATATTTAGTGGAATTTTGAAACAAGTTGATTCTTGTCATGGGCAGAGGCAAAGCAGACTCAGAAATTGCTAGCAGTTGGTGCTTTGGGGTAAAATACTTCCAGACTTTGGGACCACTGCCAGCCTCCAGTGGTCCACGTGCTGTGGGTCCTCCTGGGGGAACTTGGCAACCCCTTGGAGTGCAATCATCTTAGAGTTTGTAAAGGTTTCCATCCTCACTTTTTAAAAAGTTTATTTCATGGGCACTATACTATAAATACTAATTTGTGTGTCTTTTTTAGCATCACATTTTCTAGTGAAGATTCATTTCACTAGAAATGTGCCAAGTATACTTATTTAAAAGGATCTCTTTGCAAAATTGGTTGCGAAAAAATCAAATGGTTGAATAGAAGTATTTCCTATAATTTGTTTAATCCTGATATAATTTTTCCTTGAAGTAGATGAGGATAATTTGGTCTTAATTCTCACCCTACTCCCAATGCATGCATTTCCTTTTGTAGATGAGAGAAATCCAGGCAACAGTGTTTTGTCCTCCTGGATAAATTCACACCTCTGAAGTGTGGGTAGCTGATCTGTCTCAAGCAACGAAAATTTTATCCCAGTCAGCAATCAACAAACTATGAGTAACTACTGGGATTTGTCAGTACAGCTGGAAGTTCAGGTATACAAAGGGCCAAAATGTTTATTTGTTCTTTGATCCCTGACTTAAGCAGATTTATCTCTGACTTTAAAAAGTGGGAGAAGCCTTAATCTTTGTTATTTGTTTCACCCTTCTTTTCAAAGAGTGATTTGAAAAATGGGGAGAAAGAAGGAAGCTTTTTTTTAAATGATTTTTATCTTTTCCATGATAGCTGGTTTACAGTGTTCTGTCAATTTTCTACTGTACAGAAGGGTGACCCAGTAACACGTACGTTCTTTTTCTCACATTATCCTCCATCATGCTCCATCACAAGTGACTAGATATAGTTCCCAGTGTTATCGAGGCTTTTTTTTTTTTTTCCTTTTTTTTCCCACCCTGCAGCTCATGGAAGTTCCTGGGCCAGGGGTTGAATCTGGGCCGCAGCTGCGACCTATGCCATAGCTATGGCAATGCTGGATCCTTAACCCACTGTGCTGGCCTGGGGATCAAACCTGTGTCTTGTGCCACAGCAGAAACTCCAGAAGAAAGTATTTAGATACGCCTCCTCTTGTTTTGCTTAGGTTTATGTTTTGCCATTCTTATATCCATGGTATAGGCAATTTCCCCTGACCTTAAATAATACTTTCCCACTTATAATCAGGAACTGTAGGAAAACACTAAAATCCTGTTAGTAATGACTACACAAGAGATACTTAAGAAAAACCACTTTAGCGCTCAGTGAATTATGCAATGTAAGGTGTAGATGAGAGAAAAATGACATCACTGCAAACTCTTTTGTTTCCTCATTCTTTTGATGTCTGACTTGAAGTAGTGCGTAGAACATGATTGTGTTAAATTAGTTTTGCTTTTGTGAGAAATGTATTTGTCAGTGATTATAGTTATTAATATATAGTTTGTCACAGGTATCATGTAATATTTAGAATAACAGCCAATGGCTTAATTAGCTAGTAGATAATAGCTAATCACTTACTATGTCAGGCATTATGTTGTGCTTTATTTATTTATTTGTTTATTTATTTGTCTTTTTAGGCCCGTACCTGCGGCATATGGAGGTTCCCGGGCTGGGGTCAAATCAGAGCTATAGCCGCTGGCCACAGCCACAGCAACTCCAGATCCGAGCCATGTCTGTGGCCTACACCACACCTCAGGGCAATACTGGATCCTTAACTCATTGAGCGAGGCCAGGGATTGAACCTTCATCCTCAGGGATGCCCATCAGATTCATTTCTACTGAGCCATGATTGGAACTCCTATGTTGTGCTTTGCATTAGTTGTCTTTTGAATCCTCATGGCAACCTTGAGAGTTAGGTTTGCAATTTCCAGTTAGCAGTGGACAAGTCAGAGTGACAAGAAATCATGTCACCTGTTCAGAATCAAGCAGCTGGTGGTGGAACTGGAGCTCACACCCAGAAAGTGTGATCTTAGACCGGCACTTTTCATAGTTCTAAGCTCTCAGTGGTCAGTTAGGCTTTGGGAAAGGTTTCAGTGATAAGGATAAGCAACAGGACAAATACCTAAAAAGCTAAATAAGTTATCTCAAATTTTTTTTTTTAGGTTTTAGAGTGATGCAGTTTTACCTGAGATTTCTCTAAAATCTGTGTAATAATAGATTGTATGGTAAAACTTATACTTTGACTAGGATCTGACAAATGAAAAAATAGGTGAAGGAATGATTGTATGCTTGACAAAAAGATGACTCAGGATTATAATTTTTTAAAATTAAAGAATGGAGTTCCCATTGTGGCTCAGTGGTAATAAACCTGACTAATATCAGTGAGAATGCAGGTTTGATCCCTGGCCTTGCTTACTGAGTTAAGTATCTGGCATGAGCTGTAGTGTAGTTCGCAGACTTGGCTCGGATCTGGCATTGCTGTGGCTGTGGTGTAGGCCAGCAATTGTAGCTCTGATTTGACCCCTAGCCTGGGAACTTCCATGTGCTGCAGGTGCAGCCCTAAGAAGCAATAAATAAATAAATAAATAAAATAAAAGAATATAATGCTGCAGAAAGTTTGGAAAATACAGGAAAAAAATAAAGGCACAATCCTTCCATTTTAACATTGTGTTTTCATAATTGAGTACCCCGACCAATATTTTCATATACACATCTTCTGGTCTCTCTTTTAAAAGAAAACTATCCAGGTAAAATCAGTGTATTTCTATGGGAAAATTTTAAGCAGTTCAAAGAAATGCAAAGAATGAAGATTTCTTTTCACATCTTCCCTTTTTCCCCAACCTCACTCTATGTTTTCAAAGGAACCAGTAATAATGATTTTATTAAGGCATTGATTTTTTATTTATTTTTATTTTTTGCTTTTTAGGGCAGCATATGGAAGTCCCAGGCTAGGGGTCAAATTGGAGCTGTAGCCCCCGACTTACACAACAGACACAGCAACTTGGGATCTGAGCCACATCTGTGACCTACACCATAGCTCACTGCAACACCAGATCCTTAACCCACTGAGCAAGGCCGGGGATTGAACACGAGTCCTCATGGATACTATTTGGGTTTGTTAACAACTGAGCCATGATGGGAACTCCCTAAGGCATTTTAAATACATACGTAACACATAGTTTACATAACGTGGTGTTCCACCTATTAATCATACTCTTCCATGTTGTATAAACTTCAGATTTCACACGTAAATGATTGAGTAATGGTCAATTGGCTAGATAGACTATAATTTATTTAATCTATTGCTTGACATTTGGGTTGTTTCCAGCCTTTCATTCTTTTATCCTTTCATCATCTTTCTACGTGTAGATTTTAACACGCCTTTCTTTAGGAGGGATTCCTGGAGGCAGATAACTAGAAGAGACTCATGTATCTTGGGGTTTGAGAGATGCAATCAAAGCTGGAAACACACAGTTGTCCTCGTTGGCAACACCCCCTGGCATGTGCCCCAGTATTTCTGTTGCTAGGAGAGACTTGTGAATGGATTAGACATGAAAGCCAAGCATAATGGATATATTAATTCCTTACATGGAAAAATATACATTCTGTAAAATCCCCTGTTGTATAAATAAAAGCCTATATTCATTCCTCTTACCATCTCCACCTTAGCTATTTTGTGTTCTAGAGAGTAGTTTTAAGGAGAAAAGCCAGTTGACCCGTGTGTCAGTTTTATATTCGAGGTAAGTGATGGGCAACTAGTCTCAAAGATGTTAAGCTGTAGGGACCACCACCCCCCCCTTTTTAGGCAAATAGCCCACCTCATGGTCTTATGTTACCTTAATTCTTGAACTAAAAGACCTGTTGTTTCATTCTGTTTTTATAATAACCTTTGCCTAGGTGTCAAAAAACCCATGAGCATGTCTTTCTGGTGTTAGTGAAGTCAAGTAACACTTTTGCTTCAGTCAAGGATAGTGCTTGAAATAGTTGTTTTGTAAAGTTAATTGCTTTTGGTCGTAGCTAACTTTTGGATTTCTTTTGTTGTTTTCGTATGCTACCATGAGTGTCTGCTGATTAGTTTCTACCAGTATGTATAATATATAATATTGTTTTACAAGTTTTATTTGATTTCATGGAAGAGTCATTTATTCCTCATGCCTTATGGTAAAAACAAGGACATGTGCAAAGCCAGCATTGTATTTTAGAATGTATAGTTGAGATAGGAAATTATTTAGTCCATCTTGCTAATTTTATAGATGAGAAATCTTTGGGGATTCATAGCAGCTTTTGAGAACATGCTAAAATCTGTGGTTCTTCTCTTCCATGTAAAACCTGACTCAAAATTTTGTGTATAATCAGCTTGTTTGCACTTTAAGAAACTCTCTTTTTTTTTTTTTTTTTTTTTTTGGACCAGTTTAACTCTATTCTCTTTAGGGGAAGTGTTTATTTTCAGCCTTGCAGTCACTAAGACTTTTGCTTTTCTAGGGAGCAATGGTTAAGCTTGACCATGGTCTCCTATATTCTTGAGGTGCTGTCTCATAAAAGAGGAATTATTTGAAGCTAAACTAAAAACTGCTTCATGGGGAAAAAATAGTGCTAGAGTGTGTATTGGCTTCTTCAGAAACCCTGTGCAATTTTCTGAACTTAAAAATTAACCTCTTGCATTTTTCTTAAGAAAGTACACCACACTCCAGAACAGTAAGACTAGCTTTCATGAATATTCTGTGTATTTTTAGAACATTTGAGTTGTGTGATGCAGCTGCCAGACTCTCAGCAAAGTGTTGGAAAGCTCATTGTCATTAGAGGTTTACTTCCACAGAAGTTTAATTCTCTGGGCCTGAGGACAGTTAGATACGATGCAACACTCATCCAGAAGGAGCAGTCTGCTCTCCTGTATGCATTTCGGGCTCTTTTAAGAAGAATAAATAGTAAAGTTTTATTTAAATAAAATAGTAAAGTTTTATTTAAAAATTTCCTTTTTGTTTTGTAATCGTTTATGGCAAGCTTCTCTAAATGTAAAAATAAAAGCATTTGGTTATATCTTTAAGTTGTTGCTCTTTGCCCACATGGTAAGTCATCAAAATGCTATTTTAACTGTGAATTTATGGAAGATAGTTAAATATCTGTGTATTGGTACTCATTGAAATTGACATTAGTTGGATTGGTTGTGTTTCTGAACGATTAAGTTTATTAAACACCTAGTATTTAGTATCACTTCTGTGTTTGCAGTGGTGAAATAGTATGGCTACACCTGCCATTGTGAAAATGCCAATTAAAAAGACAGTTTCTTTTTATAAAATACCAAAGTAGTGTAAATGGAAACTGGTAAAAGTCCAGTTAGGTAACTTAATACAAATTTTAACATTTTATATGTCTTTTCACTTGATAGAGTGGTCCAGGTTTTTACATGTATTTAAAACATATAACTTCTCAAGAAGTTTAAAAGTGATTTTCACTACCAGAGCATTCCTGCCTAGGCAGCACTAGTTAATCAACGTCTCAGTCACTTCTTAAACTTGTCAGAATTAAGAGAGTTGATGTCAGTGTGATTTGTGCCCAGAGGAGTGGATTGCATGCCTTGGAGTCAGAAAATACAAATTGTAATTTGATTTAAATACATCCCTTTCTGGAGTTCCTGTTGTAGTGCAGCATGAGGAGGTGGGTTTGATCCATGGCCCCGCTCAGTGGCTTAAGGATCTGGTATTGCTGTGAGCTATGATGTAGGTCACAGACACAGATGTGGCTCAGATCCTGAGTTGCTGTGGCTGTGGCATAGGCCAGCAGCTATAGTCCAATTCAATCCCTAATCTGGGAACTTCCATATGCTGTGGGTGTGACCTAAAAAGCTAAATAAATAAATAAATCCCTTTCCAATGACACCCAATTATATTTTAATATTCAATGAAACAAGGTTCACACTTAAGCAGCGAGAGATATCATTAAATATTTTTAGTCAGGAGAAAGAAAAGACCCCAACATTTAGTGCCAGTTTATACTTGTTGTCATTTAATTCTTGTGAGTACCTGAGGTATATAGTGATATCTCTGTACAAGGAAAGTTACAGGGCATCTCCAAAGAACTTTGGCCCTTTGGTTTCAGTTAGACATCTTAACATGACAGTGCACTTTGCTTCATGAGGTTGCCTTTGCTCCAGACATCTTTTATTTACTCTCAGAGCTAGTTTTCAAGATCCAAAGATAGATCCATCTCACTCCTCTCTAATTATTGTTTTCCAGAATCTATTATGAACATGATTATTTACTTTGGTCTTTAAACCTGGCTCAGAATGGCTTCCTGACTTTTCCCAAAACTTACATTCCCTCTCAAATGGTGAAGAGTTTATTTTATTCTATGGGTCATAATTCCTTACTACTGCTTGCTTTGTGGCTCAAGTAGTCCTAGATTTTTCCAAGTTGGATCCTGTAGTTTTTTGACATATTTAAGGATACATGGGAATGGAAGGACCAGAAAGGACTTTGTCAGGTTCATAACTAGACCTTGTAGTGAACAAAAGAACAAAGCAGTTCTTTTATCTCAGCGACGGCTCTCAGTTCACTCTTCTCAAGTGTCTTCTTTCCACGTGGGTGTAAGACATGTAATTTCTACTCATTGCACATGACTCCTGGTTTCTGTGCAGCTCTGTCCTTGTCTCTCTTAGTATGTTTGCTGTTAAACCCCTGGGTACTAGAGTCTAGGGTCAGCCTGGTTCTGCTCATTGGTTATCTTCCAGTGTAAGAGCATCATAGGCCATTAGCCTCCCTGTTCCTGACCTAGAGATGGCTGCTTTTAGGGATGTGCTTATCATTTGTTGTGAGCAGAATTGCTGTGGGTTGAGTCATATGACTCTGAAACTTGGGTGCAATGAACTTGGCTCATAAGGGACCTTGTTAGTATTGACAACATCTAGGGAGCCAGTGACTTTCTGATTCAGTCAGTGGTTCTTGACTGGGGGTAGTTTTGGCTCAGAGGGGACATTGAGAAATTTCTGCAGATGTTTTTGGATGTTTTAAGTGAAGCAGGTGGGGGAGAGTGTGCTCCTGGCATGTGAAAAATAGAGGCTAGGGATGCGGCCATGTATCTTATAGTGCACAGGACAGCTCTTTACAACAAAGAGTTATCTGGTCCAAAACATTAATAGTGCTGAGATTGAGAAACCATGACCCAATATAATGGATGTAAAGAGGAGAGAAATGTAAATGGCTTTGGAATGGCCAGTGTAAGAGATGTAGGGAGAAATGTATGGTTGAGTGAAGGTTTTTGGAATTAAAGAGTTAGGCAAGGGAAAGTTATGCACAGGGCACCCTGCATTTCCAAGGGATGTGAGTCTCATCCATTAGGCTGCAGATTGCCACTGAAAAATGGTAAGAGGATCAGGAATTCCCGTCATGGTTCAGTGGTTAACGAATCCGACTAGGAACCCTGAGGTTGCGTGTTTGGTCCCTGGCCTTGCTCAGTGGGTTAAGGATCCGGCGTTGCTGTGAGCTGTGGTGTAGGTCGCAGATGCGGCTCAGATCTGGCGTTGCTGTGGCTCTGGTGTAGGCTGGTGGCTATAGCTCTGATTCGACCCCTAGCCCGGGAACCTCCATATGCCATGGGTGTGGCCCTAGAAAAGGCAGAAAGAAAGAAAGAAAAATGGTTAAGAGGATCATATTTGCATTTTAGAAGTTTCCTCAGGAGAACATAAAATGAGTTCACAAAGATGATCAGTCGTAAAGGATGGAAGCTTCCAAAAGCTGTCTCAGGTAATATTATTTCAAAGTTAGCATGTTTTTTAGTTTCCTAAATGCTTATGGGAGGTGATACCTAAACTCTGTTCCATATAGGAAGCAGACATTTGTAAGGAAATTTAGTAGTTTCAGAGAATAAAGATTTGGTTTTAGCAGGACATGAGAAAGAGAATGGCTCAGTTGGTCAAGTCTCCGAAGTCAATAGAGAGCATCACTTGGTTGAAGTTTATACAAGATTCTTATAGTGACTGGAAAGAAGTGGTCTTGTATTTTCAATGTTGGGGTTAAGAAAAAGAGAGTTAAGTTTCCCTGTGTTTTTTATGTTGTCAAATTATTTGAGATGTTTGTGGAAGGATGGATGTAGGGATTGTTACCGAGAAATAATGCTGGAATGTAACGCTGCCTTTCTGTATGTGCTCCTGGCCTGGTGAATGTTTTTGCCCCTCCTTTCACAATATACACCTGACATGACTTGGGGGTCTGTGACCATGAGGCAAATTTATATTTGGGAAAGTATGAAAAGTACTGCAATATTCTATCCCTGATAACATTCATGAATGACTTAGAAGACAGTCAATATGACAGCCAAGAAATTTGAATACAAAGGTGCTTCTTGGTAGCAGAAGAAAAAGTACTTTTCCTTCAAATTATTAGCATAGCACAGAAAGTATGTAGTTCCATCTTCATGAGCCAGGTCATGACAGACCTATTGGAATACTTTAAAACTTTAGATCGCTTTAAAAAATGTAAACACAGAGTTCCCATCGTGGCGCAGTGGTTAACGAATCCAACTAAGAACCATGAGGTTGCAGGTTCGATCCCTGCCCTTGCTCAGTGGGTTAAGGTCTGGCATTGCCGTGAGCTGTGGTGTAGGTTGCAGACTCGGCTTGGATCCCGAGTTGCTGTGGCCCAGGCGTAGGCCGGTGGCTACAGATCTGATTCCACCCCTAGCCTGGGAACTTCCTTATGCCACGGGAGTGGCCCAAGAAATGGCAAAAAGACAAAAAAATAAAAAAATAAAAAATAAAAAAAGTAAAAAATGTAAACACTCCCAGGCTTTGGCTAATAAGATGTGTCATCAGAAATAAATTGTTTTTATTGAAGCTCTATCTGTGCTTAATTTTAAAAATCAATAGTGTTTCTTTCTAAAATCAAAATTTTCTGCTTTACTCAAAGTAGAAATTGCTTTGAAGAGGTGCCTAGTCTCCATTAGTGATTTGGCTTTTTGTGCAATTGTATTTGCAATTTTCATGCTGATATATTTAGACTAATTTAATGGCATGTAATTTTTTATTGTTTATAATGTACTGTGGTTCCTGATTAATGACTTCCTCAAATGATATTTAGAATAATTTAGGCAGTGATATAGAGAAATAAGAGAGCAGGACTAAGTCCATGGAATTTTTGCCTGGAAGTTTTTTTTTCAATTTTTATTTTAAACTGGAATATAGTTGATTTACAACGTTGTGTTGGTTTTGGGTACACAACAAAATGAGTCAGTTATACGTACGTATATATATCCATTCTTTTTTAGGTTCTTTTCCCACTTATTACAGTATACTGAGTAGAGTTTCCTGTGCTATATATATATAATAGATCCTTGTTGATTATTTATTTCTCGTGTGGTAGTATGTATATGTTAATCCCCAACTCCTAATTTATCCCTTCCCCACTGTTCCCATTTGGTAACCATAAATTTGTTTTCAAAGTCTGAGAGTCTACTTCTGTTTTGTAAATAAGTTAATTTGTATTGATTTTTTTTTTTTAGATTCCACATATAAGTGATACCATACAGTATTTGTCTTTCTCTGTCTGACTTCTTTCACTTAGTGTAATAATTTCTAGGTCCATCCATGTTTCTGCAAATGGCTTTATTTCATTCTTTTTTATGGCTGAGTAATAATTCCATTGGATATATGTACCACATTTTCTTTATCCATTGCTCTGTTGATGGACATTCAGGTTGTTTCCATGTCTTGGCTATTGCAAATAGTGCTGCAGTGAACATTGGGGTGTCTGTATCTTTTGAATTATGGTTTTCTCTGGATATATGCCTAGGAGTGGAATTGCTGGGTTATATGGTAGTTCCAATTTTAGTTTAAAGAACCTTCATCCTGTTCTCCATAGTGATTGTACCAATTTACATTCCCACCAACAGTGTAGGAGGGTTCCCTTTTTCCACACTCTCTCTAGCATTTATTGTTTGTAGACTTTTTGATGATGGCCATTCTCACTGGTGTGAGGAGGTACCTCATTATAATCTTGGTTTGCATTTCTCTAATAATTGGCCATGTTGAGCATCTTTTCATCTGCTTACTGGCCATCTGTATGTCTTCTTTGGAGAAATGTCTATTTAGGTATTCTCCCCATTTTTTTTAATAGGCTTTATTTATTTATTTATTTGTTTATTTGGTCTTTTGCCTTTTGAGGGCAGCACCCACGGCTCAGCCTATGCCAGAGCCACAGCAATGCCAGATCCGAGCCATGTCTGTGACCTACACCACAGCTCATGGCAGTGCCGGATCCTTAACCCACTGAGCAAGGCCAGGGATTGAACTCAAAACCTCATGGTCCTAGTCAGATTTTTTTCCGCTGTGCCATCTCGGGAACTCCTGCTGCAGTTTTTTTCATGGAGTGTTCTGCCTATGTTTTCCTCTAAGAGTTTTATAGCATGGTCTTATATTTAGGTCTTTAATCCATTTTGAGTTTATTTTTGTGTATAATATTAGAGAGGTGTTCTGATTTCTTTCTTTTACATATAGCTGTCCAGTTTTCCCAGCACCACTTATTAAAGAGACTATTTTTCCTCAATTGTATATTCTTGTCTCCTTTGTCATAGATTAATTGACCATAGGTTTGAAGGTTTGTTTCCAAGCTTTCTATCCTGTTCCATTGATCTGTATTTCTGGTTTTGTGCCAGTACGATACTGTTTTGATGACTGTGGCTTTGTGTTATAGTCTGAAGTCAGAGAGCCTGATTCTTCCAGCTCCGTTTTTTTTTTTTTTTCCCCCTTGGAATTGCTCTGGCTATTCAGGGTCTTTTGCATTTGCATGTAAATTTTGAAATTTTTTTGGTTCTAGTTCTGTGAAAAATGCCATTGGTAGTTTGATAAGGATTGCACTGCATATGTAGATTGTATGTCTTTCTGTCTCTTTCTGTCATCTTATTTCTTTCATCAACATCTTACAGTTTTCAGAATATAGGTCTTTTGCCTTCTTAGGTAGGTTTATTCCTAGATATTTTATTCTTTTTGATGTGATGTTAAATGGCATTGTTTCCTTAATTTCTTTTTTTGATATTTCATTGTTCACATATAGAAATGCAAGAGATTTCTCTACATTAATTTTGTATCCTGCAACTTTACTGAATTCATCGATTAGCTATAGCAGTTTTCTGGTAGCATCTTTAGGATTTTCTTTGAATAGTATTGTGTCATCTGCAAACAGTAGCAGTTTTACTTCTTTTCCATTCTGGATTCCTTTTCTTTCTTTCTTTCTTTCTTTTTTTTTTTTTTTTCTGTGATTGACATGGTTAGGACTTCCAAAACTATGTTGAATAAAAGTGGCGAGAGTAGACATCTTTGTCTTGTTCCTTCCTGATTTAGAGAAAATGCTTTTAGTGTTTCACAATTGAGGATGGTGTTAGCTGTAGGTTGGTCATATGTGGGCTTTATTATGTTAAGTCCTGTTCCCTCTATGCCCACTTTATGGAGAGTTTTTATCATAAATGGGTGTTAAATTTTGTCAAAAGCTTTTTCGGCGTCTATTGAGATGATCATATGGTTTTTATACTTCAACTGGTTAATGTGTTTTACCCTGATGAACTGGTGGATTTGGGAAGAGTTCATGAAGAAATAGAATGTCAAGTAGATCGCAGCTGGGGAGGCTGATTTCAAGAGACTGTTCTTACCCACCATCCAACACACATATAGATGCATGCACACACCCACACACCAGCAGCAAGGGAAAAGCATTGTGAAAATGAATGGCAGTACTAAGGGGAGTGAGAAAAATGTCAAGTCATAGGAATAAATGAGTTTGGAAAAATTTGGAGGGAAGACTGGACAAGTTCAAAGAAGGGCAGTGTGGATCAGGACTATCAGCTTTTGATGAAACAGTGATGTAATAAGACTCTGCTTTGGGATCACTCTGCCACTGGACTGATTTTGAAGTGGAAGTGGGGTGGCTGCACAGCCCATCCGGAGATCCTTCCAGCATTTGGGGTTTGGTCCAGAGCAGCAGGCAGAAGTGGAGTGGAGGCAGACCATGCAAAGCAGTGAATCCAGATTGAGTGCAAGGTCTGTAGCATGGATCACCAGGAAAACTGGAGTGTGCAAAGAACAACACGGGGTTTGGAAAGGGCTACCCCAGTACCCTTTATACACTTGCCAAGCCACAGAGCTGGCTATAGGCCCAACCACAGAAATCTTTCAAAGCCTTGGTGTCCTAGGGGGCCACTAATGGTTGAACAAGCAGAAATATCAAGGGCCCCAAGAATGGCTCCTGCGGTAAGTTGATCATTTTATTAAGCGGGTATGGCAGCTTGTTATTATGTTTGAGGTGGAAAAAAGTCTAGTACATTTTCATCCAGGAATAAATGAAACATTTATTTTTAAAAATACCCACCTCAGTTTAATGTTAGCCTAATGAGGTAGAAATAATGCTTTTGTTGAATTCTATATCACGCATTGCTTGTGTGGGAGGTTTTTGTTTTAAAGTGAATGTTCTTCGTGTGAAGAAAACAAACTATTGTTTTCGCCTAAGTAGAATTTAAACCTAGTTTATGTAGCAAATATCCTTGTTTTGCTGTTACCCTCATGTGACCCCAGAAAACATGACAAAGAACTACATGGTAACGGGAGCAACTTTTGCAGAATATGTAAATTTTTTTCATATTTTCTGGGGTCACATCAGGCTAACAGCAGGCTAAGAACCTGTGAGCTGGTCTGGAGAGTAAATGACTTGGGCCCCATTTTAATGTTTATCTGGATCCCTTATCTGAGCCTGTGACCATCCTAAGGGACCACAGGGACTGGGTCCTGGAGTCACTATTCCTTGTCAAAAACCTTTTCATTAGAGGTAGAAATGCCATGAGGCTCAGCGAAACATCCCCAGACACTGGTCACCTCCTTGTATCTTGACAGGACCTTCTGCTCCTTCTCTCCGAGACAGGTGCTGTCCCTCCCTCCTGGGTGGAGGGACAGACCTGCTGAAGAGTGGTATAGCAGTCCTGTGGGCAGGGCCAGGCAGGTAATTTGCAGGGCCCAGTGCAAAATGTAAATGCAGGGAGCTCCTGTCTGATGTGGCTCAGTAGTAATGAGCCCAACTAATATCCATGAGGACATGGGTTCAATCCCTGGCCTCACTCAGTGAGTTAAGGACCTGACATTGCCATGAGCTGTGGGGTGGGTCACAGATGCGGCTCGGATCTGGTGTTGCTATGGCTGTGATGTGGGCCAGCAGCCATAGCTTCAATAGGATCCCTAGCCTGGGAACCTCCATATGCCACGGGTGTGGCCCTAAAAAGGCAAAAAACAAAAACAAAAACCCCTAAGAATTTCAAGCCATTAACTCCCTAATACTAAACCCGACATGGAGCTCTGTGTGTCATGCAGATCGCAGGCGCAAAGAGCCAGCCCGGCATGTGGGAATAAGCTACGGCATCTTTGTCCTCTTAGGGTCTCAAGAGGCTTAGAAGGGCTCCCTTGTCATCCACCAGGTGGAAACTGGCTGTTTGCTGCTTCCTCCTCCTCTCACATCCTGCCTGTGCCTCAGGGTCAGGGTGGGCAGGAGCCCCCTCCATCCCCTCCACATTCAGGCGGGTTTTATTCAGAGGGGTGTTGGTCTGAGTGAGAGGACTGGTTGGCTTCTGCTGTTCAAGTGCTGGATGGTCGGCTGCACACTGCAGGAGGTTCTTGCTGTTCCTGGTAGTTGTATTCTATAAAGTTGCTGCAGACACTGAATTAGCTCCTACTCATCTGTTGCTCTTAGGGAACAAAGGTGGGGTTCCCGGAAGTCCCTGGTCACAACTTTCATCAACCAGATGGTCCATCATCTTGTTTTAAGTGTGATCTGTTGAAAGATGCCTTGTTTAATAGGTGGTGGTCATTCACTTACGTTGCACCCAGAGCCAACTGTGCTGTAACTCGTGCCCATGTGAAGTTGTATCTAACACACGCAGTCTCTCTGTAAGGCACATGAAAGCCTTCCTGAGCCTGGAAACACCAGCTACATTTAGGGACCATTTTTGGAGAAAAACCACACTTCAGCTCTACATTTAAGGAGCATTTTAAGAGAGAAACAACAACACAAAGCCCCCAAATGCAGAAATGGTGGCACAAACTAGACCGTGAGAAGTATATGAGCAGAAACAGGACAGTGGAGCATCACTTTATTCGGCCTTAGCTGGGAATTGTCCACTAACTCAAATTTTTTGTCACTGTGCTCATATCAGTGAATGACCACAAAAGTGCCACGAATATTAATTTGGAGACTAAAAACACATTTTAGAAGGTAGGTGTTGCAGATGTAGACTCTACAGATCATGAGGATAAATACACTTTGAATTTCAACTATTTTATCATAGTGAGCTGTCTCTAATGTAAAATATCAACATGGCAAAAGGAGTTTACTGTTTCTTTTTTAAAGGGATGTAATACATTCATATATGATTCACCCAGGCCATGTTTTTTTTAAAATCTGGGGGAGCCGATTTAGAGGATAGAAAAAGTTATGCTGTGCCAGACATTTTCGAATTAAACCTGAAGTACATATACTTCTCTCTGATAAGAGACTGTGAAAGGTGGTTGTGGACTTGATAGCTGACTGTGCTAATAACAATCATCGAGTGTCAACTAATTACAATGTGTAAAAATAAACTGTCCAACTAATAGTAGGTTACATTAGTTTCAGTTTGTGAGTCATCTGTGTCAACAGAGGTTGTAACAGAATGAGAGTAAAAGATAGACAGGAAAAAAGTCTAAGTAAGGACTTTACAGGCCTTAAGGAAACTGGCAGCCTCCAAAATATTGCTCAGTCTCTACTTCACCATTAAAAGAATTCTGTTGGAAAATAGAATTCAGTGTTTGTGATACAATGTTAAAATTCAGGAAACAAGATTACACATTTTGAAAGCATTCTCTTCTGAATGATACTTTTGTGTTCAAAATATTTTGAGACATTCCTATGGTAGGGACTATTGTGTGAAATAAACAGATTAGATAAGGCAGTGCTTAATGTGTTGACAACTGAAAATGTCTTGAAAATTGCAGTCACTCATAAGAAGCAATTTATATTTTTTGTACTTATGTGTACGTAAGAGGGGCTCATGGCATGTGTCAGTGTGTTTTGGTTTTTTGACTTCTCAGAGTTGTCTTACCACTTCTGAGACAATCCTACACAGTGATGGCACAATACTTAAGTGCCTGGGTCACGTCTATAATTGCTTTCTTAATTGCAAATGTTTTGAAATATTTAATTTTTTTTTCATTTTTCTGTCTTCTAAAAGTCCGTCTGTTTTCTGCAACTTGGTGTGCTCCTGGGTTATAACTGGGGTCTGTAGTTCTTCCCAGGAGTTCTGTAAACCACGTGTTCTTGTAGCCTTCCGTTTCATTACGAAGAGGAGATTAGCAACTGCCCCACTGTCCCTTTTGAGACTGTTTACCTCTTTAAATGAGTTCATTTTTCTAACTGTTTACTGACTTGCCTAAGCCAGATGATAATGTTAGACTGTTGATTATAAGGAATTTCCAATTATATTCATTTTATAAATGAGTGGTAGCTTAGAATGCTTTTAAACAATCTATAAACTAAATTGTAACAGTTTGGTTTTCTAAATTATTATTTTTCCCTATTCTGTGGAGCAGTGGTGCTCCCCCCGCTCCCCCACCCCGAAAAAAAAATCCAGGAGTTCCTGGGTGGTCTAATGATTGGGACTCAGGCTTTCACCTCTGTGGCCTGGGTTCAGTCCCTGGTCTGGGGACTAAGATTCCACCCACACCAACCCTCTGCATGCTGTGGCAAAAAAAAAAAAATCCATTATACCCCTCCCCCCCTCCCAAAATACCCACATACATACTCTGTGTGTGTGTGTGTGTGTGTGTGTGTGTATCTCAGTTGCAGGTTATTTTTTCCAAAGCTTCATCCTTAGAGACTCAAAGTGCGTATTAGCATATTAAAGTCTTTGAAAAATCCTGCAAGGAAGAAACCTATTTGAACATTTCCCAAATGATTCAGTCATGGAACCCTTTCTCACAGAATATGCCCTTGGACTACTGTTATGTAAAATGCTGCCCTGAAGACAAGCATTTCAGTGTTGTTACTCAAACACAGTATCTACCTCAGGCCAGGCAGCCAGCTGAGTGGAAGGCCTGCACGTGGTGACTGGGGTTCCTGCTGCCCTTGAGGCACCAGCAGAGAAGGCTGACAGGACAATATGATAGAGCCTGATGGAGGCAGTGCTGGGCACAGCTATGAAAGAACCTGTGAGTATGGGGCACCTTGCCCACACTCAGCAGGGAAAACCACCTAAAGTAAGTGTTCTTTCATTCACTTTGTAGCCGTGTCTTCTCAAACATGGGGCATGCACCTGTGAACATGGCAAGGCCTCTCCTTACAGGAAGGTTAAATTCTCGGGGGGGTGGGGGTGGGGGGCAGACAATAGCAAGTAAATACTTTAGCATTTTTGATGATAAAAAGTGAAGACAATGAGGAAGGTGTGAAAGAGCTGCTTTGTGAATGAAGGCGAGCTCTCGGTAAGAGAGCCGCCTGTGAGGGTGCCAGGAAGGTGGAAACCATGGGCCTCTTGGTGGCACCGTGAGCACACAGAGCCTTGGGGGTTTTCTCCAGCTGCGTCTGCTGCCCACATAAAGTACAACAAATGGAAAGAGTTGTGTCGGCAGGTGTTTGGGTTTTCTTCTCTGTGCTCAGTTGTGGGCACAGAGAGGACAGTCAAGTCATGGAGTTTTAACCTGGTCATGAAGCATGTGGACACTAAGCTGGATGAGGAAGGAAGGAGCATGAAAAATGGGGTGAGGTTCCAGAGAACAATGTATAGGCATCGTAGGGCTGCCTTAGAAGAACAGGAAGTTTGCAGTCGGGGCAGGGCGTACTTTAAAGATTCAGAAGGAAGAGTCCCTCTGAAGGACAAGGTCCAGCATGTGGCAGTGGGCTGAAGTAGCTGAAGGATGGTGATGGTACTGGCCACCCTGGAGCCGAGGAGGTTGTCCTGACCATCTGCCTGGACTGAGATGTCACTCATGAGGACAGGAAGGATCATGGAAGGAATGCTTGGGATGGAGAGGCCAGGAACCAAGTTCTACAGCCTTAACGGAAGGAGCTAAAAAATACCAAGAGCTATAATTAGATGGTGTGAGACTCTAAAGGAATAGGGAACTTCTTTTTTTTAAGTCTTATGGAAGTATAGTTGCTGTACGATGTTGTGACGAGTTCTGCTGTACAACAAAGTGATTCAGTCATATGTATACACATAGCTGTTCTCTTTCAGATTTTTTTTCCCACACAGATTATCACAGAATATTGGGTAGCATGACCTGTGCTATACAGCAGGTCCCTGTTGGCCAACCATTCCATATAATGCACTGTGTATATGCCAATCCCAAACTCCAATCCATCCTTCCCTCCCACCTCTCCCCTTTGGTAACCATAAGTTTGTTTTCAAAGTAACAGCTGTCACTTGCTTTCTTGTATTTTTATTTTTTATTTACTTAACTTTTTTTGGCTGTGCTCATGGCATGCAGAAGTTCCCTGGGCTGGGGATCGAACCCAAATTATAGCAGTGACAATGCCAAATCCTTAACTGCTCGGCCACCAGGGAATGTCGCCTTTTAAATGAGGGTGAAGATGTGGTTCGAAAGTCGCTGTGAGCATGTAACAGGTCCTTCTTAACCTGGAATGTGGGAGAAGGAGCAGCCTTCAGGGGCCTGGAATGTGATTTCACAGATCAACCTAGGTTCTGAATAGGTTGGACTTTTCCAGTACAGTTGGTAACTGGTAAACAGTCTAGTTCAAACCATGTCTTCTGGCTGTATGTCCAGAGCACTTCAACCCAGCTACAGAGATACAGAGTCTACCAAACAAACAAACAAAAAACCCCATAAATTCATCAAGTACCAAATAAATAGTTCTTTGATGAGTGCTGTTAGTACTCTATCTAGTGTGTGAAGTTGGTACATAGGGGACTGTGCTTCTGAATTTTCTTGAGACAGTTTTTGAGTTTTGGACATCCAATATTTGAAAAATTACCTTATTTATGAAATGATTGCTCCCAGACCTCCATCTGTGGCCGAGTTTCCCTCCCACTCCAGTTCCTCACCCCTGCCATATCCCTTCTTTCCTTCCATCCCACCTTGGCCCTGACAGTGGCGGAAATGTTTGTTGCAAACCCAACCAAACTTGCATCTCATCCCTAGAGACCTTTGAGAAGTCATTGTTTCAAATGCATTTTCCTTGGAGCCTTGGTGAGAGCTACTGGTGCTGGAATGATTTGTTTTAGAGATTAAGAAGGAGGGTTTTGCATTTGGACGCTCTGATATTGATTCCTGGATCTCCTATTTATTACTGTTATAACCTTCATCAAAGTACTGGTTAATAACCTTATTGTTCTCTTTTCTAAATGTGAATGAATTAAGATTTATGCCAAAACCCTTAGCATAAGGCCTAACACATAGACTTGATGAATTGTAGAGGTTCACTTCAGCATCTCCAGAGGTCCTGGGAACCATTATTGCAAAAGACACCAGCACCTCTGGAGATGCTAATGAGAACTACTTCAGTCCGTCACGTACCATGTGTTAGGCCAATAGACTGGCGGTGGCAGGGATCAGGCTTTGGCATCTATTGTCCCAACAGGGACAGCCTTATTCTTGAAAAGGTTCACTGTGAACTTGACACAAGTGCCAGTCTCCCATGGACTTTGAAGCCCTGCCTAAAAGTGAAAGACCAAATCTGGACCATGAACAGGCTGGCCCCTCATCTTTTGGGACTGTCAGCTAGGGATCCTTGATCATGACTACACATCAGAATGACTGTGAAGCTTAAAAAACAAACAAAAAAGATACATATTCCACATAGCCCAGGTGGTTCTCATTTATAGACCTGGGGTAGGGCCTGTACAAATGATTTTAAAATGTATAATGTAAACAGGTATATGAACTGATAGAGATAGAAGGTAGGATTAATAATAAAAATTTCCCAAAGTCATCAGTATTAAGTAAAATTGCCTAGTCCATAACTGCAATTGAAAAATTGAATCAGGGAGTTCCCATCGTGGCTCAGTGATTAACGAATCTGACTAGGAGCCATGAGTTTTCGGGTTCGATCCCTGGCCTTGCTCAATGGGTTGGGGATCCTGCGTTGCTGTGGCTGTGGTGTAGGCCAGTGACTAGAGCTCTGATTAGACCCCTAGCCTGGGAACCTCCATATGCTGTGGGAGTGGCCCTAGAAATGGCAAAAAGACAAAAAAAAAAACAAACAAACAAAAAAAAAAACATTGTATCAGGAGTTCCTGTATGGCTCAGCAGTTAACGAATCCAACTAGCATCCATGAGGATGCAGGTTTGAACCCTGGCCTCAATCAGTGGGTTAAGGATCTGGCGTTGCCATGAGCTGTGGTGTAGGTCGCAGATGTGGCTCAGATCCTGCATTGCTGTGGCTGTGATGTAGGCCAGCGGCTATAGCACAGATTAGACCCCGAGTGTGGGAACTTCCATATGCCCTAGGTGCAGCCCTAAAAAGACAAAAAGACAAAAAAAAAAAAAAAAAAAAAAGGAAAAATTGTATCAGCTATCTCTTGTTGCATAATAAATCACCCTATACTCGGTGGCATTCAGAAAGAAGCATTTATTTCTCACCCTTTAAATGCTGGCTTCCGTTGCTCTGCTGATGCCAGCTGAGCTGCAAGATAGGGAGTGGGATGGGGCTGGCTGCGACACCTTTCCTCCATGTGTCTGTCATCTCCCCCCACCCCACTACCAGTGGATTAGCCCAGGCTTTCTCATGGTATGTCAGAAGCACACCCATGGCCTCTTGAAGCCTAGACTCAAAACATTACTTGCCTCCTTTTATTGGCCAAAGTGGGGGCACATGCACAAGCCCTTGAAATATATGCAAAGACCGTGGGTACAGGAAAGGGTAACGAATGGGAGACAGTGGTGCAATCTGTCACAGGAGCCTGGAATGTAAGCTTTTCCTAGGGGAAGTTAAATAACTGCAGATGAAAAAAAAAAGTCTATGAGGCATCTACTTAATGTCAGGCTCAATGGTCAAAGGCCAAGAAAAAGTGATCAGGAACTTCCCATAATAAAGGATCAGTAATATATATTAGTTACTCTAGGAGTTAAATAGTTAAATAGGCTTGGGGAGGGATCAGGATTTTGGAAACTTGTCTGTTTTTATAATTTTTTTCCTCCCCATGGGAAAACTCATGCAAGGTTGAAATGAGTTTTGGAAAATTATTCATAAAATGTTACCACCTGTATTTTCCATATTTCCACTCCATAACAAAAGTGTCATAAAATGTTATGGAAGTCCCAAAACATATCCTTTTCAGCTGCCATCTAATTATAAGGTTACACATCGAGGGAAGTTTGTGAGAAGCATCATACATAGGATTTTAAGATAGAGGAATTCAGTACTCTATCTGATGTGTTCCTTGTTGCTATGTGCATGAAATTCTTACCTCTACCTGTTTTTCATTTATAATATCTACTCTTCACAAGTTACTTATTGAGATTAGATGTAATAAAGTATGTGAAAGTAGCTTCAAGGTTGAATATCATAAACCAGTAATAAATGGGAGAGTTTCTCTAAGAACAGAGAGAATAGTTCTTGGGCTCCACCACCAAAGTGCCCAGGTGTGGATTCTGGCTTTGCCACACTGGCTGTGAGATGCCAGGGAGGTAGGTTAATTCTCTGTAGAGCCTCCTTGCTTAAAAGGGAGTAAGAGTCCCATACTCTCTAAAGAGGATTCAGTGAGGTGTAGTCTTGTATATTTCTTTTTCTTTTTTTTTAAATTTTGTTTGGTTAGTTGTTCATTTTGGCCATGCCTGCAGCATGTGGAAATTCCTGGGCCTGGGATAGAACACAAACCATAGCAGTGACTAGAGCTGCTGCAGTGAAAACACCAGACCCTTAACCACTGCACCACCAGGGAATACCCAGTGAGGTGTATTCTCTAAACCTTTTCAGGGCAAGGTGCCTGGCTTGCTATAACTAACTTCTTAATAGGGTTACATTTTCTTGCTACAATAAATGAATATAAACAAAGTTGCTATTTAGCCAGTTAATTGCTCAAGGAGAGTCAGAGCCAGTCTAAGATATGTGGTAAGTTTTTTTTTTTTTTTTTTATCTTTTTGCCTTTTTGCCTTTTCTAGGGCAGCTCCCATGGCATATGGAGGTTCCCAGGCTAGAGGTCCAATCGGAGCTGCAGCCACCGGCCTATGCCAGAGACACAGCAACGTGGGATCCGAGCCGTGTCTGCAATCTACACCACAGCTCATGGCAATGCTGGAACCTTAACCCACTGAGCAAGGGCAGGGATCGAACCCGCAACCTCATGGTTCCTAGTGGGATTCGTTAACCACTGAGCCACAATGGGAACTCCTATGGTAAGTTTTTTGAATTTAAGAATCTGAATGGAAAAGTTTTTTGGTGGTTTTTTTTTTTTTTTTTTTTTTTTTTGGACTTTTTAGGAACGCACCTGTAGCATATGGAAGTTACCAGGCTAGGGGTCAAATCAGAGCTGTAGCTGCTGGCCTACACCAGAGCCACAGCAACTTGGGATCCAAGCTATGTCTTCAACTTACACCACAGCTCACACTAGCGCTGGATCCCCGACCCACTGAGCAAGGCCAGGGATTAAACCCGAGTCCTCATGAATGCTAGTTGGGTTTGTTACTGCTGAGCCACGATGGGAACTCCTGAGTGGAAAAGTTTGAAGGGTTGTATCTGCTTTTGGATTTTTCAGGTCCCCATTATTTATAGGTGAGAATTATTTTACAAAAAGAAATATTTTTGTGGGCCTGCCACGCATACAGTAATATGTTATAACCTAACAAAGAACTTAGGATATGGTCGCCATTTGCAAAAAGCTAGCAGGCAGTTGGGAAAAACATGATTATCACATCCAAAGTGATGCCGGCATTAGGTGATACAGTGCAGACTAGGTGCATAAAAGGGGCATGTATTTTTGCACCGCTGGGCAAGCACCAGTGAAATTGTATCCAGGGATTCAGATGCTCAGTGGTTACCCACAGCCTGGTGTGGTTATGTACTTACTTACACAGGGATGCAGAATTAGATTGTGGTCTTACAAGGTGTTTGCAATTGAAATGAGACTCCACAGAGGGAGAAGGGGAGTTTTGTACTTAATGTTACAGAGCTTCTGAAGCCTCTGAAAGGGCCTCTTCTTTCCAGGAGATGCAGAAAAAAGCCAAGTCAGCACATGCTGCGGTTCTCCTTACAGAGCGAATGGGTCATGTATCATCAACAATGAAGTGGTGTTGCCTGTTGCCAGGAGAGGCAAAAATGGTGTATTCAGGGTTCTGAACTCTCACACCCTGTGCCAAAGCTAATGACATTTTGAGCCAAGAGTGTAGTTCGGTGTGTTTGAGTGTTACTGTCTTTGCAATCTGTCTTTTTGAAAGTACGATTTCAGAGTTTATATGAAATTCATCTTGTTTGTCTATTTCTTCCACAAGTGATGTGGTCTGTTTTTCGTTTTGGCAGACGCAACAAGCAAAATATGCCCCTGGGATGTCACTGCCTAGTTTCCACTTAGCCTTATATAGTCTGTGAATGTGGGTGTTGGTCTTTATCTTTATCTCAATATGGCATAAAAACAAAGCTTTAATGAACCATTGTATGTAAAGAGTCAAAGACTCTGGTCAGGAGTTCCCATAGTGGTGCAGTGGTTAACGAATCCGACTAGGAACCATGAGGTTGCGGGTTCGGTCCCTGCTCTTGCTCAGTGGGTTAATGATCCGGCGTTGCCGTGAGCTGTGGTGTAGGTTGCAGACGCAGCTCGGATCCCGCGTTGCTGTGTCTCTGGCATAGGCCGGTGGCTACAGCTCCGATTGGACCCCTAGCCTGGGAACCTCCATATGCCGTGGGAGCGGCCCAAAGAAATAGCAAAAAGACAAAAAACAAACAAACAAAAAAAACAAAGACTCTGGTCAGTAAACCAGGGAGGGGAATGTAGCATATAATTTTCCCTTTGCAGAAACCATAAATGTAACAGCATTCTTTCATAAAATACATTAAAGTAACTTATTTATAAAGCAAAATGGAAAGGTGATGATTTTTTTAGTTTATCTTCTGTATTGTTATTTTGCAGCGCTTTCTTTCTTAGAATTTAAGCTCTGATAGAAGAAAGTAGCTACCTGTGTTCTCTCCAGGTGAGTGGGGCTGTAGAGGAAATAAACGTATGAGGGGCTTCCTCCAGCAAGAATGGAGGTCCTCTTAGACCCACAGGTCTCCAGGACTCCAGGGAGCTGTGACAGTGGCAGCAAAGGGCTCTGAATGTAGAGGTCCCCAGTGGCAATGCTCTGTGGCAGGCAGGAGAAAGTTGCAGAATCACTTACAAAGCTACTTCTTGGGAGAAATGGATTTTTTCACAAAAGGTTTTGCAGCATTCCTGAAGTACTGCCCTGTTCTCAAAGGTTGCAGGAAAGTCAGTGCTAATGAGAAATTTAACATACTCTGCTTATTCTTCCTATTCTTTCTTGTTTGCTTTTCACAGGAGTCCACAAAAGTGCTGCTGCTTTATTTTATTAAATTTTTTGTTATGTGTTTAGATATTAAGACGAGGAGTACTATCAAGTGGTTAAAATCATTTGATAATAACAGTGAAGTGATTGCAACCAGTAAATAAAATAAGTGTATTAGGTTACAATTAGCATTATCATATTTGTGTGTCTATTGGTTTGCAAAGCTTTTGCAGAATGTGTTAGAGAAGTTGGATAAAAAACGTTTTTCAGATTTTTTTTTCTTTTTTGGCCACCCCACCCCACCCCCACATATGGAATTCCCAGGCCAGGGGTCAGATCTGAACCACAGTTGCAGCCCAAGCCACAGCCGCAGCAATGCTGGATCCCTAACCCACTGTGCCAGGCTGGGGATAGAACCTGAGTCCCAGTGCTCCCAAGATGCCACTGATGCCCTTGTGCCACAGTGGGAATTCCTATTGTTTAGATTGTTAATGCTTACCTACAAAGCTGTCTACCTGGTCAGGGGAATGAATAATGCCACTTCATTCTAACTCATTTCCTTTCTTCAAACATGCAGATTCAGCTAATCAGGTATTTCATTTATGATTTCGAAACTGTACTACCAACTGTGTGGCTTTGGATATCCTGGATTTGGGGTGGCAGAAATCCCCATGGCATTTCCTTGGCCTATGAGTTTTAATTTCATAATATTTCTTAGTTCTTAACACTTGGCCAGATTTCATTAAATTCTCTGAAATTTAATCTTATAAAAGTTCTGGGATGATTCATGCTAGCCTTCCTTCCCCAGATCATGACTCATTTTCAAAGTTGTGTTTGAAAAGTTTTGTAAGTTAAGGTGAAATCTTTAGAGTTTGGCAATTGCTATTCCCTGGAATACTCAATTGGTCTCTGCAGCAGTGAGTGTGATGACAGGGTTAGGTTTTATTTCTCAGGTGTTCCTATTGGTGTTTCATTTTGCAGATCCAAACAGGGGGTTAGAAGGGAGTGCTGAAACAGAAGAATAAGCCCTTCAGCTTTTGGTTCCTAGGAGATGGAAACCATTCAAGGACATCTGGTGCATAGAGCTTTGTTAGTTTCTCAGTGTTTGGCTCTTGCCATTTTATCAGCATCTTTAACAAGATCACTCTTCTGGGAATATTCATTGGCTCTTTGCTTCACAGAGTTCTCATTGGATATATACAAACAAGTCATGGCACAAAGAATTTTAAATCTATTAAGGATTAGAGAGTGATAAACTTGAGGTACACATACATTTCTTGGCAGAAAGATCTGGTGGAAAATGTGACTTCAGAGCAAATAAGAACTAGTTTGCAAAGGTTTGAGAGATGCCTTTGAAATATTTTTTGCCTGTGTGGTTTAACTCTGTTTTCCAAGACAAGGGATCTTTCCTCATGAGAGTAGCATGATTTCATGCTCTGGAGTAGGGTTATTTTGGTGAACCGTACAGCTGTAATTACAACACACTAAATTGGCCCAAACCATAGTTTGAGGTTTAATGCTTGACATGTTAAATGCCTCAGGTCTCTTTTAGGAGAAATGTCTGTAACAGTGAAATCATACTGTGTTAACTATATTAGCATCTTTCTTTTAGACAGAGGATCATGAAATGTCTTTTTTCCTGTTAGTTATGAAAAAGGTTTATGAACCTGACATGAATAAAATAATCATTTAGTGTAGTTTGCATTTAATTCCCTACACTGCCAAATAGTCTCCTATGAATCTTTCTTTCATCAGCCCCTTCTGACTCCCTCTTTAGATCTGCAATCAGTTTTCAGGAGCACATCTGTCATCATCTGGTATATAATTAACGCAGTGTCTTAGGTAGTGTCATCTGAATCACTCAATGGGGATAATGATTGGGTAATTCGAGATGTCATAATTGACCCCAGATCTTCCTTCTCTGAGGGTGATGGTAGATAATGGTTTCTAAGAAGTTGTGCCCTCTCAGTTTAATAGAATGTAGGATTAAGAAAGGAAGGAAAGGAGGGAGGGAAGGAAGAGAGGGAGGGAGGGAAGGGAAGAAAGGAAGAGTGAGTCAGTCTTATGTTGTGTTCAGCCTTTTGTTTCCTTTATTTATTATTTAGCATGTTAACCTTCTATAGCATTTGTTTCCCTCACTTATGTTTCAAATTAGAATCAGCTTCCTCTGGTATTTGTTGACATCAGAATCCACTTCAAGCATTTTATTTATGGAATCTGTGCTGGAGTTAACAATGAGCCAAGCTCCAGGGGAGACCATACATTAAATCAAGTATTTGAGGGCCCCTGAATTCAAGAATCTATGTTTAACAGATGCAAAAGTCCCTAAGAGGTGGTTCATAACTTTAGTGAACTTATGGTTGAATTGGCAAAATAAGTATGAGGAAGCCGATTCAGTAAGAAAAACAAAACCCCTCACTTCTGTGTAAGGTTTTTCTTAAAAGAGCCTTGGAAAGAATGTTCCAGACGATGAGATAAAATGTTTCAAGGGATGCTGACTCAGATTCTCACTCTTTCCTTAGGGTTGCTTTTGATTTTCTCTGCATCACCAAGCACCACCTCCACCTCCAGGGGGGACAGGTGCTTAGTGGTTCTGGGAGCAAGCTGTGGAGCCTCGGGGCTGGATTGGGACCTTGGGCTGGTTACTCGATCTTTCTGAACCTGTATCTTTACTTGTAAAAGGGAATGATAATAGAAACATCCCTGGAGAGTGACTGGTACCCTAATAGATGTCAAGTAAATGTTAGCTATTATTACTTTTACACTGTTTTCCCTTTAAAGTCCAAATCTTGGCAAAAATATTTTGTTGTCATTCAGTTTTGCCAATGGAGACAGACTGGCAATGTAGGAAATAATTTTTCTTGATACAATAAATAGTTATCTAATACCTACCACATGGCTTCAGTACATATTTCACCTAATGGCCATGACAGATGTGAGGACGTAGTTGCCGTAGCTCAGTTTTATTGATAGCAAAGTAACTTAACCTCTTTGAATATCTTTGAATATTGGTTTCGCTATAGTTTCGCTATACTTTCCCCTAAAGTCACTGAGCTCATACACACTTAGAGCTGGAATGCCAGCTCCTGGTCTTTTTCACTGCAAAAACTCATCTTTCTTTTTTCTTTTCTTTCTTTCTTTCTTTCTTTTTTTTTTTTTTTTTTTTTTTTTTTTGATCTTTTTAGGGCTGCTCCTGTGGCATATGGAGGTTCCCAGGCTAGTGGTCCAATTGGAGCTGTAGCCACTGGCCTATACCACAGCCACAGCAATGCCAGATCCGAGCTGCGTCTGAGACCTACACCACAGCTCATGGCATTGCCAGATCCTTAACCCACTGAACAAGGCCAGGGATCAAATCTGCAACCTCATGGTTCCTGGTTGGATTCGTTAACCACTGAGCCACAACAGGAACTCCAAGCTCATATTTCTTATACAGTACTTCCTAGAAATAGTAATGAAATGACTCTCAGAGATGCAGAGTATGAAACCTTCCTATCAAAAGAGGATTTTCTATTAGAAATGCATAGAGTAACAACGTTGCTAAGGTTCTGATCCTGAAGAGCTTCTACAACTACACAAAGTAAAATTAATTTATTCAAATAATTTTTGGCTATAATATGTTGAGCAAAGCAGATTCCTACTTCTTAGCCTTCTGTTCATCTTCAAATAGTGATATGTCAAGGATCTGAGACCCATTCTGAGATTAAAAACAGTAAAAGATGGAGTTCCCATTGTGGCTCAGCGGGTTAAGAACCCAACTAGTATCCATAGTATGGGTTTCATTCCTGGGCTTACTCAGTGAGTTAAGGATCCTGTGTTAAGTATCTGGTGGTTCCACAAACTGCGGTGCGGGATGCAGATGCAGCCTAGATCTGGCATTGCTGTGGCTGTGACACAGACTGGCAGGTGCAGCTCTGATTCAGCCCCTAGCCTGGGAACTTCCATATGCTGCAGGTGCAGCCCTATATAATAATAAATAAAAACAGTAAAATACCTAACCCAATAAAGACAAGATTTACAGGAGAAAAGCAGTTTGTGTTTTAGAGTCTTATCACTCCAGGTGTGGTCCAAGGACTGGCATCAGTATCACTTGGAAGTTGTCACAAAAGCAGAATCTCAGCTTCGACCACAGCTCTCTTGCCTCAGACTCTGCATTTTCAGTCTCCAACTAATTTGTATGCAGAAATTTCAGACTCATGATTTTAAAAAGCAATGTAAGAGAAAGCTATCTACACCTTACTTGGACAATTATACTAATTATTAATGTTCAGAAGAATACAAACACATATTTCCTAGGTGAATTTATAAACTAGTTGGCCAGCACTACAGTGTATTAGGTAAAAACTACATCATTCGGTTGAGAGCTGGGCTGTTGGAGTCAGATTGCCTGGCTCAAGTCCCAGCTCTGCTACTGAGATGTGGAAACTGGAGTCACTAGCAAAGGGCTGTAATGTATTCAAATGCTACCTTAGCATAGTGCCTGCCCCATAGTGAGCCTTCCATTCTGAGTTGGTTATTTCCTATTAAGCCTTAGATGTATGCAAGAGTTAAGTTGATTAAAGTTCAGGTGGTTAGAATATGGCCTGATTTGATGTATTTGGGAAGGAAGACCAGGCTTCTAGTGAAAATAGGGGGGTTTTTTGTTTGTTTGGTTTTGGTTTTGGGTTTTTTTTGCCTTTTTAGGGCCACACTTGAGTCATATGGGGGTTCCCAGGCCAGGGATCAAATCAGAGCTACAGCTGCCAGCCTAAACCACAGCCACAGCAATGCAGGATCTGAGCCTCATCTGTGACCTACACCACAGCTCATAGCAATGCCACATCCTTAACCCACTAAGTGAGGCCAGGGATCGAACCTACAATCTCATGGTTCCTAGTTGGATTCGTTTCCACTGTGCCATGATGGAACTCCAAAAAAATTTTTTATTATAGTTGATTCACAGTATCCTTTCAAATTCTGCTGTACAGCAAAGTGACCCAGATATATATATATATATATGTATATATATATATATATATATATGTTCTTTTTTCACATTATCCTCCATCATGTTCCATCAGAAGTGATCAGATAGGAGTTCCCGTCGTGGCGCAGTGGTTAACGAATCCGACTAGGAACCATGAGGTTGCGGGTTCGGTCCCTGCCCTTGCTCAGTGGGTTAACGATCCGGCGTTGCCGTGAGCTGTGGTGTAGGTTGCAGACGTGGCTCGGATCCCACGTTGCTGTGGCTCTGGCGTAGGCCGGTGGCTACAGCTCCGATTCAACCCCTAGCCTGGGAACCTCCATATGCCGCGGGAGCGGCCCAAGAAATAGCAACAACAACAACAACAAAAAAAAAAAAAAAGACAAAAAGACACACACACACACACACACACACACACAAAAAGAAGTGATCAGATATAGTTCCCTGTGCTATACAGCAGGACCTCATTGCTTATCCATTCCAAATGCAGCAGTTCGCATCTACCAGCTCCAACCTCTCCCTTCCTCCCCCCCCCCCCCCCTTGAACCTGTCTACAGAAAAGAAACAAACTCATGAACATGGAGAACAGACTTGTGGTTGCCAAGAAAAGAGGGGTTTAAGGCTTGAGTTCTCCATCTGGCTGTACCACCAACCAGCTGCACAGGTTTGGGCAAGTGACTTAAGGCTCAGCTATCCCATCTGTAAAATGGCTTGCCTCCCTGATAGGGATTTCTGAGGGTCTGTTGAACTAAAAGGGCATTGTACACTGTAAGGCAGCAAGTGAGAACTGATATTCCGAAGGCCCTTTTTAAAATAGAGAGCTTGAACTAAAGCTGGGTATGTCATAAACCAGGCCAAAATCAATTACTTTTATACTGCTGCTATGATGAACAAATTGGAATAAAACAGTAAGAAAGCATAAGCATCAAAAACAAATTGTTAGGAGAGTTCCCGTGGTGGCTCAGTGGAAACAAATCTGACTAGCATCGATGAAAACACAGGTTCGATCTCTGGCCTTGCTCACAGTGGGTTAAGGAACCGGCATTGCCGTGAGCTGTGGTGTAGGTCACAGGTGTGGCTTGGATCTGGTGTTGCTGGGGCTGTGGTGCAGGCCAGCAGTTACAGCTCCGATTCAACCCCTGGCCTGGGAACCTCCATATCTTGGGTGCAGCCCTAAAAAGACCAAAAAAAAAAAAAAAAGCTACAACTGCTTTATCCCATGTGCTGGGTGCTTGCTAGTTCCTGATCTTGACCTGGTCATAATGCAAATTGTATACCCTTGTTATTCAATCTCATTATGTCCAGTTGTGTTGTGAAAACTGGCTACAGAGGAAACACCTGTACTTCATAGACAATGGCTTGCCTCTGGAGCCGATGCTGTCAATACACAGGGTCAAGTGCATGATCCTTGTATATGGTGTGGTGTGTCTGCTTGGGGGAGAGTATTGCCAGTGCAGCATCCTTTTGTCTATCCATGAGACCTTTAATTTGGTGGAGAGTTATAATAAAGTGAAATACCAGCCTTGGCAATAATAATTGGTAAATTGTGGAAAAAATATTTTGTCACATGATGACTAAAATAGATGTCGAAATAAGTTTTGTCACTGATGGTGTTAAAAAGTTGCTCATGTGGAGTTCTTGCTGTAGCAAAATGTGTGAAGAATCTGGAGTTGTCTCTGCAGTGGCTCGGTCACTGCTGAGGCACAAATTCAATCCCTAGCCCTGGAACTTCCATATGTCATGGTTGCAGAAAAAAAAAAAAAAAAGTCACTCATAATACAAACTTGCAGGAAAAGTTCTGTTATTTTAATGTAATGGATCTAGTAGTATTTGGCAGATCAAAAGTCTTAGCTGAAAGGATCATAAAAATTGTATTTTTATAGTACATTTTTAACATTAAACAGTAAGTACCCTCTGATTTGCCAGATATTTGATGTTGAAGCCTTTGCTTGGAGTGTGATCAGCTGAAGAAAGTTCTGCCTTATCTCTTGTATAAACCACAACTACAGTTTAGAATCTATAATCGCTAGTTTCAGTTCTTTATTTATTTTTCATCTTTTGTCTTTTTAGGGCCACGCCCACAGCATATGGAGTTCCCAGGCTAGGGGTCTAATCAGAGTTACAGCTGCCAGCCTACGCCAGAGCCACAGCAATGCCAGGTCTGAGCCACGTCTGTGATCTATACACCACAGCACATGGCAGTGCCAGAGCTGGATCCTTAACCCACTGAGCGAGGCCAGGGGTCAAACCCGCAACCTCATGGTTCCTAGTCAGATTCGTTTCCGCTGCACCATGATGGGAGCTCCTGTTTCAGTTCTTTAAAACTGAGTGAGACCTTAGATACCTGTGACTCAATCTGAGGGCAGAATCCATTGAAAGTTTTTAATCAGACTTCATCCCCTAAATCTAAGATGTCTTGAGAAAATAGAACTCAACAGCAATTTATTTGAGTAGCCTATCTTTATGCAGCATTTCCAAATCCTTCAAATTAATTTCCACTGACAAACTTTATTTTCATACTCATATTTCTACAATTTACATGATCACTTTAGTTTTAACAAGCACAACTGTCATAAACATATTTGGGAAGAAACAGAACTGGCTCTTTGTATGTATTAAACTCAGCTGGTAGAGGCTGATGAGTTTGGGGCTCCAGAAAGCAGCCTGTGAGTACTGAACATTCTCTGTGTCATTCAGCCCCGGTGTTTCACAGAAGAAATGGAGAGCATGGTGGAGAGAGAGCAAGTTTTTATTATAGTGCACATTTTGACAACTGGCTTTAAGATGCCTGGCATGAAGGGAAGTGTTTTATTTTTTGACTTTTGCAAGTTTCTTTTTCCCGCTACTGTTCTGTGAAGACTAACCTGAGGCCACTTGGCAAACATGTGCTGTTTTACAACATAATAGCTTCTTTTTCTCATGGGGCAAGAACACATTTGTCTTTGCTACTGTGAGTGTCTCTCACGCCAGGCTTTGGAGTTGTGTTTAATACATAAAGTCTCCATCGATTCTGGACTTGGGGGCAGAAATCCTGGCAGGTTGGTTGGGGATAGAGGTGTGGTAGTCCAGTGACTTTTAAAATGCTACTGAATTGTGCATCTAATTCTTGTGAACCCCAGAGGACCCAATCCTAGTCCAGACAAAACTTTACATGTTGAAATGGCTTGTATTTTTAAATGGATGCTTTTGCTTTTCTGTTCAAAGGGTGTTTTGATAAAGAGTATAGTCAAAGTGCACATGGGCGTGTATATAATATGTGGACTTCTCAAAAACGGAGGGAGGATTTTTTGCTTTCTGAGAGTTCCAGTGATTAATGGGAGGTTTAAATGTGTGTGAGATAATTTTTTTTTTTAAGTGAGAATAGAAGTTCCTTCATGGCTCGGTGGCTAGCGAACCTGACTAGGATCCATCAGGATATGGGTTCAATCCCTGGCCTTGCTCAGTGGGTTAAGGATCCAGTGTTGCCCTGAGCTGCAGTTTAGGTCACAGACACAGCTTGAACCTGGAGTTGCTGTGACTGTGGTGTAGGCTGGTGGCTTTAGCTCTGATTCCACCCCTACCCTGGGAACCTCTAAATGCCATGGGTGTGACCCTAAAATAGTCAAAAAAAAAAAAGTAAATGAATAAGTAAGTAATAAAAAGTGAGAACAGGAGTTCCCACTGTGGTGCAATGTGATCCATGGAGGCTCTGGAGCACTGGGACTCAGGTTCAATCACTAGCCCAGCACAGTGGGTTAAGGATCCAGCATTGCTGTGCCTGTGGTGTAGGTTGTAGCTGCAGCTGGGATCTGATCCTTGGTCCAGGAACTCTGTAAGCCACAGGGCAGCCAAAAAAGAAAAGAAAAAAAGTGAGAACAGATACACCTTGTAAGCCATGCATCGTCTCGCCGTTTCCCATTTCAGAAAGATCAGTACTTTCACTTGCTCTATGATGAAAAGAATGTGCTGTACCTTGACAGAAATAGCCCTGGAACTGGAGACAGAAGCCTAGATTTCAAGCCATAGCCTGGGCGATGTGAGTTGTGGCGTCTAATCACTATGAAACCTTAGTTTCTTTATCTGTAAATTGATGGCAGTGAGACCTTTTTCATCCATAAAATGGGAATGATTATTCCGACTCACAGGGCTGTTGTCAGGATTAAGTGAGAATATAACAGAGAAAAAGCATTGAGCAGTGTGTTTGGGCACAAAGTGCTTGAGAAAGTGGCATTTAACATTTCAAAAGTACAGCAGTGATTGCACCACACTTCTAAAATGTGGGACTTAAATGCCATCTCGCTGAGTAAGAGCACTTCTGGACACATTGTCAAGGCCCATATCCTCCCATCTCCTGCCTTATGACCCCAAATAGGGTGAAATTAGCTAAGGGTCCAATCGCCAATTGTGCATCTTGCCCATTGTTGTCTGGTGAGCGGCTGGCCATCAGTGAGCTGGGGCTTTCGCTCAGCCTGTCTCTTGGAGCCCCTGTGGGAACTTTCCCAGCTGGAATAAAGAAGGGCAAAGCTGAAAGGGTTGCCCTGGGCTTTCCCCACCCCCACCCCACTTTTCTCCCTTCTGTTCCCCGCAGGAAGGTTGTGGCCCTGGTGGCTGCACCTGCCCTGCCAGGGAAGGCTCTCTGAGTACACAGGGCCCCAGCACCCCTGCCCTGCTGGTCTCTAGCACCCCTGCTGCTCCCACTTCCCAGCCCAGCTAGGTAAGAAGAAGGGAAACAAGTTAGCTTCCTTCATTTCTGGAAATGGCCACCGGCGTAAAAAATTTGCGAAGGACTGGAGTTCCTGTCGTGGCTCAGTGGTTAGTGAATCCGACTAGGAACCATGAGGGTGCAGGTTCGATCCCTGGCCTTGCTCAGTGGGTTAAGGATCCAGCGTTGACATGAGCTGTGGTGTAGGTCACAGACATGGCTCAGATCCTGCATTGCTGTGGCTTTAGCATAGGCCAGCGGCTACAGCTCCGATTAGACCCCTAGTCTGGGAACCTCCATGTGCCGCAGGAAGCGGCCCTAGAAAAGACAAAAAAAAAAAAAAAAATTTTTTTGCAAAGGACTGAATGATCTGAGGTTCTGGGGAAGCATCCTCGTTGGTGTATCTGAGTCCGAGGAAGAGTTGAGATCTTCAAGTGGGTTATCAGGACTGTCACATGTAACTCTGCAGGCCCCAGAAGAAGAAACTAGAGTGAAAACAGGCTTACCTCCTTTCCTGAGGCTAGCGCCTTCCCTATACTCCTGGCATGTATGTACAGGTAAGGACCCCTGAAATTAATTACTTTGGAAGTCTAGGAAAATAGCTTTTCAGCCACCACACCTGTGGCATATGAAGGTTCTTAGGCTAGCAGTCAAATTGGAACTGCAGCTACAGGCCTACACCACAGCAACATCGGATCTGAGCCACATCTGTGACCTACACTACTGCTTCTGGAAATGCTGGATCCTTAACCCACTAAGTGAGGCCAGGGATGGAACCCACAACCTCCCAGACACTGTGTCAAGTTCTTTAACCTGCTGAGGCACATGGGAACTCCAAAAATAGTGTTTTGAATGTTTTATTCCTTAAGAAGCTTGAAATATTGTCTCTAGATAACTTACTGTGTGTTTCTAGATAATTCCAATGAAGTTTTTCCTGTAATTAAGATTTTTTTAATGTAGCTCTGATTAAAAGTTTAGATAATTGGATATAAGCCCAGGAGTGTGCTAGATCATAGGGTAGCTCTATTTTTAGTTTTCTGAGGACCCTCCGTACTGTTTTCCATAGCGGTTGTACCAGTTTACATTCCCATCACCAGTGCAGGAGGGTTCCCTTTTCTCCACACCCTCTCCAGCATTTGTTATTTGTTGACTTGTTAATGATGGCATTCTGACCACAATGAGATGGTACTTCATTTACATTTGGAACAGATAAGCAATGGGGTCCTACTGTACAGCACAGGGAACCAGGTCCAATCTCTTGGGTTAGAACATGATGGAAGATAGTATAAAAAAAAGAATGTGTATATATATATAAACATATATATATATATATAATGATTGGGTCACTTTGCTGTACAGCAGAAATTGAAGGAACATTGTAAATCAAATATACTTTAATAAAAAAATGAAGTCAATGCAATATTTGCAAATTTAAAAAATCAAATATGCTTTTATTGTAATATCTGATACATTTTAGGTCCTTTTGAATTGTTTACTTTTTTATACTTATAAATTATTATTTTATACCTATATATAAGTATTTTATGTATACACAGACTTCATATATACATATATAAAGCTAAGGAAACAGCCACCATAGCAACAAGATTTAGATTTCATGAGTCTTTAGGATCTCAGACTTTGTTAAATAACAGCTGAGTGAGAAATGCATACACAATTTGAAAGCACTTGTGTGACACATTATTTTGGAGCTTGTTTTTTTCACTCTAAATGAACATTAGAGAAAGTAAAAACCCAATAATTGGTCCAAAACAATGAATTCTCTGTATGCTGCCCTCAGAGTAGCTGCATGATAACTTAGACTTAATTTTTCAAAATGACTATAATAATGATTTAAGATAAGACCAAAAAATGCATCATCGCTGCTCAAAGATTAATTTTAAATATTAAAAAGAAAAAGACTCCTGTCTTGCTGGTGTTTGTATATTGTAAACAGTGCTTTACATGGAAAAGGCTTACAGAGCAACTTCAAGGCCAGTATTATCCATTTGTCAGTGAGAGGAGCCCAGTAAAGCTTGGGAAATGCTTTAAGATATTAAACCAAATACTCTGAGAACAAAGGAATGACTCATTCTGACTGAGAGGATCTTCCCTCCTCTCAAAGGCTGGACCATTTGAATAGGGCTTTGATGAATGAGCAAGACTTCAGCTGGTGCAGGAATAAAGGAGAATTCAGGTGGTCTGAGCAAAGGCAATGAGGTGTAAAAGTCCATGGGCCACTTGGCGGCTATTGAAGAGCCCACCGTCACTGTGTGTTTCTCTTCTTGGGGTGGCCCCTGGCAGCTTCAGGGCTGTTCTGACACAGGCCAGGTTCCCCTCCATCCCTCCAGCAGGCATCTCCAAGGGAACGCTGACCCTAAAGCATAACTTCAGGGTCAAACAGTAATTGGAGACCTGGTGCTCTAATTGCACTGGTCATAGTGGTGAGAGATGGGTCCCCAAGGAAAAAGTGTGTCCTGTCATAATCAGAGCGGGGACATGGATGCTGGACAAAACCCCATGTGCTGCACGAGCTTTGTTCACAGGTCTCCTGGTCTTCAGTGTTCTCACTAATCCATCATTACCCTTTCTTTCCATTTGCTAATAGATTCCCATCAGAGTCCCTTAATTACACTTTCCCCCACTAGAGTAGAAGCTCCTTGACGTCGAGGATTCATTTTCTCATTTCCATGGTGTTAACACCCATTTTGTACCAAAGATCTTGCCGTGTTAGGAATGCAAAGATAAACAAGTTTGGGCCCTGTTCTCTTAGGGTACTTAGTGTGGTGGAGGGACTCAGCAAGGTGGTTTGCAGTACTGCCTTTTCCTGGTGAGGTTTCACACCAAGACACCTCATTTCTGGAAAGATTTAAATGTCAGAAGCAACTGGAATGTTTATGTGGAGTGATGGTTTGAACTTTATTTCCTTGTTTTCATTTTTTTTAGAAGCATAATTTCATGTTATAACCAAATGCCCTTGAACATGGAAAGGAAGCTACTAAGCTATAAAAGCCTCTGCTAGATTAAGGTGCAGAAACAAGTGGGATGACAGGTTTTTGTTTTTGTTTTTTTTCCTGTACCTGTGACCTATGCCGCAGTAGCTTGTGGCAGCACTGGATCCTTAACCCTCTGAGTGAGGCCAGGAATTGAATTTGAATCCTCACGCACACTACGTCAGGTTCTTAACCCATGGAGCCACGTCGGAACTCTAGTTTTTGATTTTTGTCTTTGCCGAATTAGAAAGCTCCTTTTTATAAGCAATACACAATGTGTATGAATACACACTCTCATTTAAGTAACAATAGCTCATGTCAGTGACTTGAGAAAGGGAATTCAGAGGGTTGAACTCAACAGCATGACAAAAATACAGATGAGCATGTGCAGCATAACTTTTTCTTTTTTTTTTTTCTTTTTTTTTTTTTATTTGCTTTTTAGGGCTACACCTGCAGTATATGGAAGTTCCTGGCTAGGGGTCGAATTGGAGCTATGGCTGCTGGCCTACATCACAGCCGCAACACCTTGGGATCTGAGCTGTGTCTGCAACCGATACTGCAGCTCATGACAACGCCAGATCCTTAACCCACTGAGCGAGGCCAGGGATCAAAGATGCATCCTCATAGATACTACTCAGGCTCATTACTGTTGATCCACAACAGAAACTTCTAACATAATTTCTTATGGACCAATACCTTTTTCCTTCTGTACTGTATACCAGTGGAAGTGTATAATTACATCAGCTATAGGGTTGGAATATATTTTTCAAGAGATTGTCTTTGTAAACAGCAAAGCGCTACTTTATGAAAGAAAGACAATGGCTGTACTGACATTTGAGAAGTGAATACACCATAGCCTGTCTGCAAATATGTTGGGTGGCGACCAGGGTGACATGGGCCATGGGGGTGGCCCTCTGGAGGGTCAGGAATGGTGAAAGGGAGATAGAAAGGCTGATGATTCCTAACAGCTGATATTGAGAAAGGTTTCCAGGCACCAGAGGAAGAATCTTGAGATCCGTGGAAGGGAGGTTATGCTGCATTGAACATCAGATTGGGATTTTTTAGTTTTTATCCCATAAATATTGGGAAGAAAGCAGAGTTAAGTTTGTGCAAATGGGTGGGTAGAGGTGCATTCAGGAAAACAGCCCTGAAGGAAGGTTAGACAAGGTAAACAGACAGTCTAGGACTAAGCCTTGAAGAATTCCAGCCATGATGGACAGAGGGAGCACGCTAGATGGAGGCGTCGCCTGGGAGGTTGAGGAAAACAGGTGAGTGTGGAGTGAAAAAGCTAAGGTATAGAAGAGTTTTTCAGGAAGGCGGTTGAATGGCCAAATGCCGGCAAGAGGGCACCATGAGGGGAGAACTGAAAGCGGCCCGTTGGGTTTGGTTACCTGGAGGTTGCTGGTGATCTGGAGCCATCTGTGACGACACACTGGAGCACCTTCGCAGAGGTGATGAGTAGAGACAGTCTCCCAGGAATGTTGGGTGGAGGGGGAGGGAAATTGGGAAGAGAAAATGCTCTTGCAAATTATGCCATAAAGAAGGGGGAAAGGATAAGGTCCTGAGAAGGCAGGAGCAAGGTGGGCCTTAGCCCACCACAGGGAGGGACCCTGCCCTGTTTAACAAGAAGGAAGGTAGAGGGGACTGGTGTGTTTGTAGATTCTGGGGAGCTACGGTTTTCTAGTATGTTTGTATTGGTCTAGACTTAAAAACGGCAATAGTAGATACATGTCTGTATTAGCCACTTCAGTGTTTCTCAGCTTTACTTTTGCATTATCACCCTCTAAGGAAAAATTTTTAATTAAATACATGAATTTGTTAATTCATTCAGGATTTTCTCCTAATAAGATAATTAAATCCTAAGGAATGCAATTTTGTCAGATGGGGTTGAACTTGGAGGGGCACAGATCGTGGTAATATCTAAGATCTTTTTGCTTCCTGTATTAATTTGCTAGGGCTGCCATAATAAAGTGTCACAGACTGGGTGGTTTGAACAACAGAATTTGTTTTCTCACAGTTCTAGAGGCTGGAAATCCAAGCTTAAGGTGTTGGCAGATTGGGTTTCTCCCGAGGCCTCGTTCCTGGGGTTGCAGAGGGCCACCTTCTTGCTGTGTCCCTTCTTCTGTGCACACAGATCCTGGTGTCTCTCTCTGGGTTCCCAAATTTCCTCTTCTTGTAAGAACACCAGTCAGACTGGGTTAGGGCCCACCCATGTGACCTCATTTAACTTTACCTCTTGAAAGGCTCTGTCTCCAAATACAGTTACATTCTGTGGTACAGGGTTTAGGGGGCCTGTTAGAGTTTCCATGTATGAATTTGTGGAGGTGGATACACAAAGAAGTCTGTAACTCTCCCTAAAACCTATCTGCATACACCTCCCCCACCCCACTGCCTTAGGGCACTGTTGCCCCTTTTGAGAATGCATGAGCAGATGGACAGAGACTTTGCTGGACCTTGCTTACTGGACTGAGTGATGGGGCTATAACAGCATATTCCTCTGTTGGGTAGCTAATCAATGTTGCCACCATGCCAATCTTTAGGAATATAAGTATGTCTTCAAGGATCCCTTAGACACACAGATCAGAATACTCTGATGGGGTAGGTATATTTCTGGTTGTTGAGTGAATATTTGCTTTGTTTTTGTTTTTTTGCTCTTTAGGGCCGCACCCATGGCATATGGAAGTTCCCAGGCTAAGGGCTGAATCGGAGCTGCAGCTTCTGGCCTACAGCACAGCCACAGCAACACCAGATCTGAGCCACGTCTGTGACCTAAACAACAGTTCACAGCAATGCTGGATCATTAACCCACTGAGTGAGGCCAGGGATCGAACCTGCATCTTCATGGATACTAGTCGGGTTCTTAACCCACTGAACCACAATGGAAACTCCCAAAATTTGTTGAATGAATAATCTAAGTGTTAGAGTGACTACTTCTGTTAGAGTGACTACTTCTGCTGAAAGCAGAAAGCTGGGAAAAACTTGATAGAGTGAAACTGAAAGTATATCTTGAAGGGTGAAAGGGTGAAATGGATTTTTAAATATAGGAAAGGACATTCCAAGCAAAAAAAAAAAAAAAAAGCTGAATCAACAGCATGAAGGAGTGAAAGTTCATCGCTTATTGAAAGACTCATGAATAGTACAGTGTATGGAACCTTTAGGGAAGATGGTAAAGAAGAAATGGTGAGATGTGTAGCCAAGATTCTGAAGGATAGTGAATGAGATTTTGCTAAAGGATTTGAATTTTGTTCCTTGAACAATGAGGAATTAATAAAATGAACAGGATGGAGGCCATGTAAAATGCTTGCCAGAAGGTACCACATCAAAGCAGGTGCCATTCACATCTGAAACCAAGAGCAGGACGTTATGAGGTCCTCCCAGCTACACAAGCCTTTCTGTGTGCCTCCCCCCCCTCCCCCGCCTTTTTTTTGTAGTTCTTCCCTGAGCTCCAAAGAGCTTATTCAAACAGTTATCAATTAGGGAAATGAGGGAATGCAGAAAGAAAGGAAAAGCAGTTAAACAGTAGTGCAACAATGAGGTAAAGTCCTAGTTCTTCCTCAAAGGATATACAGAACACTATGTCTTAGAGGAGTTCTACAAGAAGAACCCCCCAACCCAGTGGAGGATGCTAACCTCAGGCTGACCACAGGATCCCTGGATCCATCCCCCAGCAATCAATGAGAAGAAAGTCACACAGTCTGGAGTCCTCCCTCCCAAACTTGCCTTTGAAAACTCTTTCCTGAAAACCATCCAGGAGTTCAGGTCTTTTTGAGCATGAGCTGCCCATTCTCCTCCCTTGGTCCTGCAATCGACCTTTCTCTGCTCCAAAGTCCAGCATTTCAGTTTGGCCTCACTGTTGTCAACTTAAAAAAAAAATGCACAACCTGAATGCTGAGAATTGAGTTTTATTGGCAAAATTAGGACTTAAGCCTGGGAGACAGCATCTCTGATAGTCCTGAGAAAACCACTCCAAGGAGGTGAGGGGGAAGCTAGGATGTATAGGAGTTTTTTCAACAAAGGGCAGGTAGTTGGAACAAAAGATTGTAGAAAACCAGATATCTCAAGTTAAGGAATTTAGCATTTATATGGGAAGATGGAAAGGTCTGGGCTTACTGGAATCACTCCTTTGATAGCTGAGATGCACCTCAGCTACCTCTGCTGTGTAGTCTTTGTTTGGTGCCAGCATTCTTTGTTTCCTTCCTGAGTTCCCTCGGGGCTCACCGGCTCACCCTTGGGAGTGGCTGCACTCACAGAGGACTGTGACAACTTTTGGTTTTGTTGATGTAACTGCAGCCCATGAGGCAACATTTCAGACAGCTCTGAAATACCACCCAAAGAGGAAAAGGGAAATAATCAGGATATATGTGATAAAAGTGAAGGGGGCGGTACATGCATCCTTGCACACATTTCACAAAGTTTGCTGCTGGTGAAGGTTCTCACTAGTTGTGAGGAGCAGATAATCACCATGAGGAATTTTAGTGTTTTTCTAGGTATGAGGAGATGCAAGAAGTGTGCTCATAAAATTTTCTTCTAAAAATGTCCATCTGAACACCTGTTCTTCCAGTTTTCCCAGAGCACAAAGTGCATCATTCCTGACCTCCTCTCAGCTCTGCTCAGGGGGTTTTGCAGGTCGGCAGCTTCAGTAGCTCATGATTTAATCCATGTAGAGGCTGATGCCATTGCCAAACTCCAGTTCCCACTGTGCATCAGGCACATGAACTTGGGTTTGACAGTAAATCCTAGAAATGGACTATCATGAGAGGGGCTGGTGTGAAGATTCCAGGCTGCTCAGATGAGCACTGGGTTGCGAAAGAGAGGCCCTCTTGTGTAAATCCTACCAGCTCTGAGCACATGTACAATCCACACATCGACTTGATGGTGTGTCATCTGCCTCTGGATGTCCCCTAAGGTGGCTTCTCTTGCCCACTGGCCACTCTGAGGATCCTAATACTCGTCTCTTGTCAACTTGGAACCTGACAAAGTCACCTCACCTAGAAGGTGTGAGCCAGTGGATGTGCACATGTCTGGTGTGCGTGCCCTGCCTGGCATTTGAGGGAGGGGGTGTTGTCAGCAGATGAGAGCACTGAGCTTCTGTATGTGTGAACTGTGACCCCTGATAGCTCCCCTAAATAGGGCTTTCATGGTATGCATTTGTAGGGGAGCAGAATTTGTTGCTCCTAAATATGTCTCTTTGGCCTATTGATTGTTTTAAGCTGGCTGTTTTCTAAGCAAGGGCAGATTTTGGGAAAACTCTGAGAACTAAGTAGGAGTTTTGCATTTGTAAGGGAGTCTCCCTCACTGTACCAGGAAAAGGAGTAAGACCAAAACTCCTGTGCACCACATTTATTCACTGTGCTTTTCCTGGTAACCTTCTGTAACAGTATTTTTCCCATCCTCTATATCCTCAGCTGAGGATGGTGTTTAAGGTGAAGCTTTCAGCTGTTTTGGCTAAAATGGCTTGCTGAGTCTCTCCCAGGTATGCATGTTATTAAGCATTTGTTTGACTTTTCTCCTGTTAATCTGTCTCATGTCAATTTAGTTCTTACACCAGCCAGAAGAATTTGGAAGGGTAAAGCGAGAAGTTTTTTTTCCTCCCTGACACAAAAGTATACCAAATTAAATTTTTTTTTCTTTTTTTGGCCATACCCACGACATGCAGAAATTCCTGGGCTGGGAACAGAACCTGAGCCACTACAGTGACAATGCCAGATCCTTACCCCCTGAGCCACAGGAGAACTCCCAAATTAAAATCTTTATTGAAGAAAGACAACTTTTTTCTTACATGCACAAAGGTAAATTGAGTGGAGACAATGATGTAGTTAGGAAAGTGTTTTAGAAGAATAATCCTGGAGGCAAAAAGGAATTTGGATGAAGTGGAGATTGGGACGTGAGGAAGGGGGGTGGCTAAGGGATAGGACCTCTTTCTTTGTTTCCTCCCTAACAAGAGCAGTCATCTTTGGACTTGGGAGAGAGAGAGAGAAGCATGTAAAACACACAATGGTCCAGCATATAAAAGATTTCCTTTTTCTTTCATCCTCTTGTTTATGGAACCTCCCTGGTGACTTTCATTGTAGGGGAAGGGGTGCTTTAAGGGAAATATTTTTTCCCCTGATAGTCATATGTTTGTTATTTTTGCTGCTTTTAAGACTTTTATTTACCGTCAGTGTTCCAGCACTGTATTTGTGTTGATCTGGAGGTCCCGAGGATGGCTGAACTTTATCCAAGTATCTTAGGATTCTTGATGACCCTGGGCAGTTAAAAACCTCAAAGAGGTTACTGGTTAAATAGCTCACTCCAGCTTCTACAGGGGTATTGTATTGTAAGGCTGAGGAAAGGGCAGTATTAACGAGGTAATGAGGAGTTCCTGTTGTGGCTCAGCGGTAACGAATCCCACTAGTATCTATGAGGATGCAGGTTCTATCCCTGGCCTTGGTCAGTGGGTTAAAGATCCAGTGCTGCAGGGAGCTGGGGTGGAGGTCTCGGATGTGGCTCGGATCCTGAGTGGCTATGGCTCTGGTGTAGGCAGGTAGCTGCAGCTCCGATTTGACCCCTAGCCTGGAAACTTCCATATGGCTGCAGGTGCTGTCCTAAAAAGCAATAATAATAATAATAATAAGGAGCTAATGAATTTGTCCACTCTATTCACAGTGGACTAGAATAGAGTCAAGAGTGGTGTTCCTAAGTGTGTTTAAAGATGCCAGAGTTGGGGAGTTCCCATTGTGGCACAGCAAAAATGAATCCAACTAGAAACCATGAGGTTGCAGGTTGGATCCCTGGCCTCTCTCAGTGAGTTAAGGATCCGGAGTTGCTGTGTGCTGTGGTGTAGGTCGCAGATGCAACTCAGATATGGTATGGCTGTGGCAAAGGCTGGCGGCTGCGGTTCTGATTCATCCCCTAGCCTAGAAACTTCCATGTGCCGCAGGTGCAGCCCTAAAAAGCAAGAAAAAAAAAAAAAAAAAGACTCCAGAGTTGGACAGACCATCCCATCCAACCAGAGAGTTTGCTCCCTCTGGACTCCATTCTGAGAGTAGGAAAGGGAAGAGCAAGGTTTGGTCACAGGTAGAAGGGAACTTACAAATCGTCTATTGCAGTGTCTTCGTTTTATGGGTGAGATAACGGAGCTCCAGAGTGGCTGTGACTTGACTGACATAACAGAGCTATTTGGTGGCAAGATTCCTGACTTGAAATTTCATTGTTTGTTTGATCATCTCCATTCCTTTAAGTTTAAAAAAACAAACACATACAAACTCACTGAGCTAATTAAAACCATTTCCATGAACAGGAAATGAGAAAAAAGAGGGACTCCTTACTTAGGTAAAAACATCTGATTGCTTTGGAGTTCCTGTCGTGGCGCAGTGGTTAATGAATCCGACTAGAAACCATGAGGTTGCGGGTTCGGTCCCTGCCCTTGCTCAGTGGGTTAAGGATCCAGCGTTGCCATGAGCTGTGGTATAGATTGCAGACGTGGCTCGGATCCCGTGTTGCTGTGGCTCTGGCGTAGGCTGGCGGCTACAGCTCCGATTTGACCCCTAGCCTGGGAACCTCCATATGCCGCAGGAGTGGCCCAAGAAATAGCAAAAAGACAAAAAACAACAACAACAAAAAACAAAAAAACATCTGATTGCTTTGGAGGAACTATATAGATTGTGAACAGGGGCTATAGAAATCTGTCACTGAGGATGTAGAGAACTTAGTTTAAGGGCCAATGGGGAAGCCTCCTTTTTTGCGATGTAAATCAGTATAGAATTGCCTAGAACTCATACGGGTCTTGTAAAACAGTAATAAATGTGCTTTCTCTTTGCAGTTTCAGCTAACCTCTATAAATTAGACATATTAATGGATACTGGTGAATCTGAAGCCTAGACAGCCCCTTGATAGGTCTTCCCTCAAGAGCTGTATCAGTCTGTGTGTTCACATGGAAATATATCTGGGATGTGCATCACAAAGAAACAAAATATAAATTTTTTAGTTCCCAAAGGTCTAAGATCCTTTCTACTTCTCTAGATTTTATCAGATAATTTATATGATGTGAAACTGATAAAAGACAATGTAACGCCCCATAATTCAGTACAGTAACTCACTAACAATCTCTGGAATCAGTTTGGTTTTCTAATATATTAACAGTTTGTGAGGAAAGGAAGGAAACCAGATCACATCCATTTAAAAGTAGGCACAGATGCGCCCAGAATCCACAGAGCGGTGCTGCCATTTATAAATATTATATTCCATTGGCAAATTACAAAAGTGCTGGGAAAGTGGGAAGTGAGAGGTCACCGTTTGCAAAATTGTAATTTTCAAGCTGAATTGTCCAGGGAACTTAAAAAAAAAGATGTTATGTCTGCCTCCTGACCACTGTGGTGGGGTAACCCCTCGAGTTTGAGTCCTGCGTGTTACAGAGGCTTAACGTTGGTGATTCCTTGCAGGCAGAGTCTTAAAACATTTTTTCCAACCTTGGCTTTATTCATGTCACTACCTTCTGTTTATGGACTTTGAATTCTTTTTCATGTATTAAAAGTAGAAATATTAGGAACTGAGGAACAAACATAGACTGTGCACTTTTTTTAAGAGTAGGTTTAAGGGAGTTCCCGTCATGGCACAGTGGAAACAAATCCAACTAGTGTCCATGAGGATGCAGGTTCAATCCTTGGACTTGTTCAGTGGGTCAGGGATCTGGTGTTGCCGCGAGTTGTGGTGTAGGTCACAGATGCAGCTTGGATCCTGTGTTGCTGTGGCTGTGGTGTTGGCCAGCAGCTGTATCTCCGATTTGATGCCTAGCCTGGGAACTTCCATATGCACCAGGTGCAGCAGTAAAAAGGAAAAAAAAAAAAAAAGAGTAGGTTTTAGGGCAAACCTAAATCTACCAAGTAGTAGTATTCTCCATGTACATTTGTATGGCCTCCCTCCAAAAAGTTCACACCCATATTATCAAAGGTTAGAATGTTAAGTTTTGTTATCAGGATAGATACCTAGATATTTTATTGAATATAATTTCAAATGTACAAATAACTTTCTTTTTTTAACAGCTGTGCATGTGGCATATGAAAGTTCCCAGGCCAGAGGTTGAATCTGAGTCACACCTGCGACCTATGCCAGAGCTGCAGCAGTGCTGAATCCTCTAACCCACCGCATCCAGCTGGGGATCCAGCCTCCACCTCCACAGCGACCCAAGCTGCTGCAGTTGGGTTCTTAACCCAGTACGCCACAGTGGGAACTCCCAGATAAATTTTAATAGTGTTTTCTGAGCTTTTTTTTCCCCCCACAAGGCTATTATTTCACAAGGTTTCCATGCTACAGATACTCTTGATTCCTACTGGAAATTATTGTAATGTAGAGGGCAATAACTCAGCCTCAGAAAAATCTTTTCACTGCTTTATTCTGTCTCTTGGTCCCATCATTCAGCTAAATATTTATTATGACTGTAGATTTGTCTAGTGGGCAGTGGTGCTAAGGATGAACTATGGCTGCGTGACGTCTCCCTTTCTTCCACAAGTAGCAAAATAACAATTTAATCATGCCGCAGGACAGTCACCTCGTCAGATGGAGTCCTATTTTTGAAACCAGCCATTTCAATTATTACTCTTTTATTCAGTAACAGCTAGATCATATATTAATCCAGAGCCCAGGACCCTCGGCCACCTCCTGCTGTCTTGGTGTGTGACTTGGTTGTGTAACTTAATCTCTGAGTTCCTTTCCTTTCCTTGTTTATACAGTGAAGATAATGATGGTGCCGACCTTGCAAGGTAGTTGTAAGGATTAAATAGAAGATTCAGGAAGTGTTTTCCTGGTTTTTTGTTTTTTGTGTTTTTTTTTTTTTTTTTTTTCTGTTTTGTCTTGTTTTGGTTTTTAGGGCTACAGCCACAGTATATGGAAGTTCCCAGGCTAGGGGTCAAATTGGAGTTACATCTGCTGGCCTGTGCCACAGCCACAGCAATGCAGGATTCAGTGCCCATCTGTGACCTGCCCCACAGCTCACAGCAATGCCAGATCCCCAACCCCACTGAGCGAAGCCAAGGATTGAACCCGCATCCTCTTGATACTAGGCGGATTCATTTGCACTGTGCCACGATGGGAACTCCAAGATTCAGGAAGTGTTCTCTCTGGCTTCAGTACAAAATAAGAGCTAAGTAAACATTAGGTATTATTTGGTACTTACTGTGTTAAAAAAAAAAAAAAAAAGGTTTGTGTGGGCAAGCTCAAGAAGAATATTTTAGCCACACACTTACTTAATTTGCATCAGATCTTCTATTTTTAAAATACCCTGGCTTGCAATTCCATTTGAACCTATTAAGAAAAAAAGGCCCATGATTCACATGAATGCCCATAATTAAGTTCTCATCAACCTTAGGAAGTTGGTGATTTTATTTTTAATTTTTATTAGCTTTCCATGCTTAAGGACAGGGTAACATCATTAAGCCACTTCTCTGGCCCTTGGTCATACCCGTTTTATCCCTAATATTACTATACAGTTTTCATGCCAGCAATGGAAAGGTAAACTTCAGTTTTGCCTTAGAAAGTAGAGTATAACGTCTGTTCTCTAAAGATAATGGATCTTAACCCCAGATGCATATGAGGATCACCTGGCAGAGATTTTGAAGGTTTCTGATGAAATGCAGGTGCCTGACCTCATGCCCTAGAGAGTCTGATTAAATGGTCTGGGCTGAAACCCATGGCATCAGCACTTAGGAAGCACGCAGTTCTGGTGGAAACCACGGCTCTAAGGAATACATACCCTCTCTAATGCACACCTTCCCCAGCCCCCACACCTCCCCTAAATTAAAAGTCTGTGATTCATCAGCAAATTGCAGCAATTCTAGAGACTGTAGATTTACAGCTATTCACTAAAGACAGATTAATAAGTGTGTATACTATTTGAAAGTAGTTGAAATCTGATTGTATCAAGTGTAGATTAGCCATACCTGTCTCTTTGGGTAGTAATGATGTATTTTGAGTTGCAGGAACATTATATGAAGGAGGAAACAAAGAATCCTCTTGATTCTTGTCACTCGTTAGGATCCTACTGTTCTTTTGATCATACTGATTTATGAAAACGCTTGTTCTGATTTACAGGAGTAATTTCTGATTTTGTAGACATGCCAGGGGTTCAGTCATCCCACACAAGCTTATTCATAACCTTTAGGGGAGATTCCTTTAGGGCATGAATATTCCTTCCATCTTTAATGGTGGGATACCCCTTTAGGGAAGGAAGTTCCTTGGTTAAAGACCCGTAAGTTTTAACAACTGTGGACTATGGACTTTTGTAATTAAATGAGAGTGGTCATTGAGCTGTGAGTCTTTAATTTTGTGGTTTTTTTCAGATCTTTGTCGCCTTTGGGTGCTTTAGCACTATTTCTATTCTATAAGTCTAGCAGCGGTTAGAAATACCATGGATGTTTGCTGAAATTGATGGTAATTTTATATACAATTGCTGCTGATTGGATTGCCTAGGGTTGAAGGTTTTTTTGGTTTTTGTTTTTTAATTTATCTTCCCACATAGAGTTGGTTAGATTGGGAAATTTGCTTCAGTTGCTAACAACAGCTTTTCAATGTGCAGTATGTAGCCGTGGTTGTTGCCATAGGCAGCAGCACACCGTGTGTTTGGTTGAACATGTGGGAAACGTTTTGTGGCCGGAATAGTGAATGCTGCTTGGAGGAGAGAATTTATTTCAGAGAGAACATACATTGATTGACCTGTTAAAAAAAAAAAAAAAGGAAACCTTGAACCTTGAGGTGCTATGTTCCCGAGTTTCCTGTTTAGAATCTATAGAGGGCTATGCTGAATCCTTCCTTTACATTTATAGAGTCATCTATTTTATTATATTTTATTTTATTTGTCTTTTGTCTTTTTAGGGCCACACCCAAGGCACATGAAGATTCCCAGGCTAGGGGTTTAATTGGGGCTGTAGCCGCCAGCCTATACCACAGCCACAGCAACACCAGATCTGAGCTGTGTCTTCGACCTACACTATAGCTCATGGCAATGCCAGATCCTTAACCCACTGAGTGACACACCCGGTCCTCACGGATATTAGTCAGGTTCGTTAACCACTGAGCCATGATGGGAACTCCTCTATTTTATTTTAATTGGCTCACTGAATGTCTGAGTCTGGATTCTAATGATAGCAGAAAGTTTAGATGCAAATACCAACACAGTATCTGTTTAAGAATCTTACCAAAGTTCCACTTGATACTAGTGTTGGCTGAAAGAAAAATGCCTGATGTAAGAGTTGTGTGTTTTCGTTTTATTCAGGGACCTTACTGAGGACTATAGCCCGGGAAACAGTCTCTCAGTAGCTCTGAGAGGACTGCCCCAAAGAGGTAGAGAGAGGAGCAGGCTGTGTATGCTTTCGGCTACGGCGTACACACAGTCAATCCTCCTGACAGTCATATACACCGTCAGTCATACAATAAAATATTCCTGCTAGGATCACATATCTCGGTTAATGATTTTGGTGCTTTTTTAATGTATTGGAGGATGCAAGAATCTGGGTTCATTTAATTTTTCCCCCCTGAGATATCTCTATCTAAGGGCCCTGCTTCTCTCAAGCACAGGGTCCCTTATCCCATTTTTTCATCCTGAATGCCTTTCAAAGTCAGAGACTTCATTGACGAATGGCTTGATCCTTGTAGAATTGAATGGTAGGCACCCCTCTTTGTTTTACCTTCGCATTCTCAGTTGCTGGTGAAATGGAGAGTATTTCCCCGGTGGTTTTATCCCCAAAAGGGTGAGGTTCTCTTTTATGAAGAGTAAACATTTTCCTGTTTTCTTTGTGTGACAAATGACTACCTAAAATGCAAATGTTAATGCATATTTTATCTGAGTTTGTAATTAGAGTGCAGCTCCAAGCAGTGATTAAAAAAGTCCTCTTTGCTCCTGCAATCTTCGTGCACTGTTAGGAAGAGGTGGGCTCTCACTGAGCTGATTGCTGGTCCTTTTCTGATTAAGAGACAACCCTCCAAAAGCAGTGCTTCTGGCTTTTTTCAAATCCCTCTGAATGGCAGGCAGCCTCGCCTCCTTTTGAGAGATCTTCCTTGTCAGAGGGATAAATGGTGGGCGTGACACTGCCTAATGATGCCTGTGATCATGTAAAATAGCCCCTGATTAAAGAGTAGCTCAGTGGGCCTGCCTGGGTGCATTATTCTCCTGGGAGACCCGTTATTGGGGGGTGGGGTTGAGGGAATTCTCTTTCATATTCAGGAGATAAATTGCTCTCATCAGAAGACCCTCAGTTAGTTAAAGGCAATTTAAAATGTGCTTTTCTCATTTCAAGGGAAAAAAATGCCAAAAAAATTTATCTGTTTCAACTAGAAGGAGGAAAGAGAAAGGAACATCTCAGAAGCCTGGCCTCAGGCCGGCAGCTAGCAGCCCTTTGGGTCTTTGTAGTCCTTACATCCTTGGCTTAGGAAGGACAGATTCTCTTTGCGGCTACACAGGTGACTGTGGAAGAGACTCTTTTCATGTATTGAATATTCATGGACGGTTTCCTATAAAGTTGCAGAAGAAACTATTAGTAACTGCCTTCCCACCTTGCACCAACCTGCTAGTTATTTGTCAGCCAGGTGAGTACAGACCTCAGTTAAGACCTAGCAGAATTTAACATTTGAGACCTAAATCAAGTGGAAAAGCTAGAAAGGCATTGCATCTTGTGCCTTTCTCATCCCCTGGGTGGGGGGGTGGAGAGGAGGTGACTGTACTTCTGTGTATGGCTCCCATTAGATTATGAGGTGACCAGAGCAGGAACCAAGATCTCTGCTCCTGTGCGTATGGCAGCTCTTGCAATCCTAACACTGTAATAGCCTTCCATTAATACTCAGAGGTGAACAAGTTTGCAGGGAGTTGGCAGTGACAATTAGCATCGCATATGCTCTTCTCCCTGTAATCAGTCAATACTCGTGAAATGGCTAATCCCTATTTCTCACCAATCACCTCTAGATCTTAGCTTTTTCTGACCATTCAGCTGATCCATCTCAAGGCGATGTTGCTTTTGAAGGTCAAAGAGAGATGAATATGCTAGGATCTGGAGATGTTTAATAGATGTTCTGAGTGGGAAGGTCCTGATGAACACCCCAGGGCTCAGTCAGAGCCTGTTCTGAGGTGACTGATGCTGGAAAGATGTTACCGGAATCTGAGTTCTTGTTCACAGAGCTGACAGTGAATTTCATGAACACACAGGCAGCAAGCAAGCAAAGTCTTTATTACAGGAAAGCAAACAGCTCTCAGGACAGGCTGGAAATGGGAAGAAGAGTCCCCCTCTCCGTTGTCCTACAGGGGTTTTTATCCCTTAACGATGGGGGGTACCAGTGTGGGGTCCAGAAAGATGTGGTTTTCTCCCATTGGCCTTTCCCAGTTACCTATATCAGTCCTTGTCCAGTAGGGGTCTTAGAAGTGGAAATGCCCCGTAAGCTTTATGGTTTCTTTGCGTTTCTCTTGCTTAGACTGAGAGTCACCATTCCTCTCATTTTGTTTGTATTAGCTGAAACGTGGGTGTAGGTGCACTTCCTATAGAAAACAAGGCCTGTGGGGATGTTATTCCCTCGAACTCTTAAGCCACAGATGTCAGCTGATGACCATATCAAAGAATGTATCGAAGGCCATGCGCCTACACTAACTCCTGAGTTAATATCCTGCCTCAACTCCACATGGGCAACAGGAGGGTCCACTTTGGAGAGTCACTGCTTGTTAGTCAGATTTGACACATCTTCTTTGTTCTTAGCTTCTTGGCTTGGGCTCTGCCTGGTAGTCCCTCTTCCCCAGGCCCCTCCCGCAGCTCTTCTAAAGGAAGAGAGTAAACATCCACCAGTGCTGGCTGATTGGAGAAACCTCTCATCTCACACACGTAGGACCTTTCCTCTGGAAAATCACCAAAATATTTCCAACATAAAATTAATTTCTCAAAATCCTTACACAGGACTGAACTGAAGAATGATGCTGCTAGGTAGAGTTGTCAGATGCAGATTGGAAAAAAAAAAAAAACATGTAGAGGACATATTACACTAAAAAATGATTTGTTGTTTATCTGAAATTTAAATTTAGCTAGGTGTCCCGGATTTATCTGGCAATCACAGATTCAGGTAATGTTACGAGAGAGAAAGAAGATTAAAGAAAAGGAATATTGCTGCTGATAATTGGAGTGGGGAAGAGGGGAGACACAGTGAAAGCGTTTCCTGATGCCTGTGACTGTGGGAAAAGTTGGCCTCAGTCCAGTTTACAAGAAATGAGAAATTTTCAAAGTTAGGCTAGAAACTATGAGAAGAGGGAAATGGGTAGAAAATAGGTAGACAGTAGGAATAAAGATGAAGGATATTGGGAAGGAAAAATTGTACATTATAGCAGAAAGGTTCTCTATAGATTCCTTGATCTGATACCTTCATTTCCCCTAGAAGGAAATTAGACCTGAAATATTTAGAAGCTAAGTTTCCTGACCACATTTTCATTGTCATTTAGACGCAGAACCAAGAACAGAAGCTTGGCCTCTCTCTGACCCTTCCGTTCTGAAAACCTATACAATTAAGACTTGGACATACCACGAGTTCACAGTTGGTCCACATAAAATCAAGTACTTTTGGTTTGGTTTTGGTTTTATGGCCACACGTGCAGCATATGGAAGTTCCCAGCCAGGGATTGAATCCTATGCCCGCAGCTGCAGCAACCCCAGATCCTTGAACCCATGGTGCTGGTCCATAGATTGAACCCTTGCCTCTGCAGCAACCTGAACCCCTGAAGTTGGATTCTTAATCCACTGTGCCACAGCAAGAACTCCCCAAATTAAGTACCTTTTATAATGGCAGCTAATGAGCGCTTTCTCGGGTAAAAGTGGTTATTAAAGAATTTGAAGTAGCAGTTACCAAAAAACTTCTCAGCCTCAGTTACTCCTTTTTCCCCCTGTAGTGGCCATGTTCCCAATGTCCTTAACATATTTCCCTGACTTTCTTGGACTCCTAAAGGTGGCTTCCCTGTTTACTTACCTGTAAACAAAGGGAGTTTGAGTTAAATAATATCAGCAGGACCTTCTGTGACTCAAAAATCTGTATTGTCTGAATCTCTCATAAGAAATTTGCAGTCTTGGAGTTCCCATCATGGCTCAGTGGAAACAAACCCAACTCGTATCCATGAGGATGCAGTTGGATCCCTGGCCTTGCTCAGTGGATTAAGGATCCGGGGTTGCTGTGAGCTGTGGTGTAGGCCGGCAGCTACAGCTTTGATTAAGACCCCTAGCCTGGGAATCTCCATATACCATGGGTGCTGCCCTAAAAAGACAAAAAGTAAATAAATAAATTTAAAGTCTTGTTGATAGAAGACATACCCATTTAAAATAGAGCTCATTATAAAACTGGTCAAAAATTAATTTTAGTGAACTAAAATTCAGCACATTTAATATAGAAAGTAGATGTTATTAGGCATAAGGAAAGAGTACTTTTTTTTTTTTTTTTTTTTTTTTTGGCCACCACGATGCACGTGGAGTTCCCTGGCCAGGGATCAGATCCAAGCAGCAATTGCAGCCCAAGCCACAGCCATGGCAACTTCGGGATCCCCAACCATGTGCCAGGCCAGGGATCAAACCTGTGTCTCAGCACTCCCAAAATACCACTGATCCCATTGAGTCATATCAGGAACCCAAAGAGATAATACTTTTTTTTTTTTTTTTTTTTTTTGTCTTTTTGCCATTTCTAGGTTCACTCCTGCGGCATATGGAGGTTCCCAGGCTAGGGGTCTAATCGGAGCAGTAGCCTTCAGCCTACGCCAGAGCCACAGCAACGCGGGATCCGAGCTACTTCGGCAACTTAAACCACAGCTCACGGCAATGCCGGATCCTTAACCCACTAAGCAAGGCCAGGGATCGAACCCACAACCTCATGGTTCCTAGTCATATTCGTTAACCACTGAGCCACGACGGGAACTCCAAAGAGATGATACTTTTAATGGGAGTGAATCTTTTAAAGAATAGTAGTTGAACTTAACCTTGAAAGAGCAGAAGAGGAGTTCCTATAGTGGCTCAGTAGAAATGAACCCAACTGGTATCCATGAGGACACAGGTGCGATCCCTGGCCTTGCTCAGTGGGTTAAGGATCTGGCATTGCTATGAGTTGTGGTGTAGGCCAGCAGCTCCAGCTCCAATTTAGCCCCTAGCCTGGGAACCTCCATGTGCCATGAGTGTGGCCCTAAAAAGACAGAAAAAGAAAGAGCAGAAGAGTATACAGACTAGGGCTGGGGTGCAGTCAGAAGTAGAAAAAGCATGAACAAGATATGGAAATAAAAGTGATCATGAAATGTTCTAGAAATTAAAACACGGGCTATAGCATAAAATGTGTGCTTGAAAATAGTGTTAAATAGTACTTCTGCAGTCTCCACTGTCCTGTACCTTCTGGCCCCAAATTCTTTTACAGTCATAACTGAACCACTCTGGCTAGTCTTGTCTATTCATTCCACTTCCTAAGGAAGCTTTCCCAGAATCCTACAGTCCACTTCTCCACCTGACTGAATAGAAAGTAAATCAGCAGCACATAGTCCCTCTTGTGACATGTCCAGAATATGGCTTAATAATGTTGTTAAATTTTATTACTTCTCACATGCATGTAACTTATCTCCTGCTGTTGAAACTGTCTACCTCAATTTGAGACTCAAATCCACATGCTGGGGCTCTAACTCAGCCAAGGCTCAGATGGAAACTTGAATCCACTGTTTTTTAAACTAGAATTTGGAGTTCCCATCGTGGTGCAGCAGAAACGAATCCAACTGGGAACCATGAGGTTGCAGGTTCGATCTCTGGCCTTGCTCAGTGGGTTAAGGATCTGGCATTGCCATGAGCTGTGGTGTAGGTTGCAGACGTGACTTGGATCCTGCGTTGCTGTGGCTGTGGTGTAGGCCAGCAGCTACAGCTTGTATTAGACCCCTATCCTGGGAACCTCCATACGCAGCAGGTGTGGCCCTAAAAAGACAAAAAAACAAAAAACAAAAAGCAAAAAACCTAAAAAACAAAAAAACTAGAATTGTACACACCTGGTCCTAAGACTTACTGAAGTTCAGGTTCTTTATATCTCACCACAGAAGTAGTTCAGTGAGCAGCAAAGTGATAGGTAGGAAGTAGATTTATTGAGAGAGAGAGAGACAAAGCATGGACTATTGCATAAGGTGAGAGAGCAGCCCTGGGAGAAGCACACTCCACAGACAGAGTATGAACCCTCTCAGAAGGGAGGGGAGGGAAAGGAGGGGCCCTGAAATATGATGAGTGAGTTTTTAGGGGCTGGGTAATTTCATAGGCTAATGAGTGGGAGGATTATTCCAACTATTTTAGGGAAAGGATGGGGATTTCCAAGAATTGGGGCACCACTCACTTTTTGGCTTTTTATGGTGCACCTGGGACCTGTCATGGCTCCTTTGGGTGTGTCTTTTAGCTAATGTATTACAATGAGCAATGAGCGTATAATGAAGCTCAAGGTCCATTGGAAGTCGAATCATCCACCATCTTGGACTTGGTTGATTCTGATGAGTTTTTGTCATATCCTCAAGGGCTATATCATTCTCTTAAAGGTTGTGCCCTGCCCCCTTCCCTCCTGTTTCAACAGAAAGGAATCTACAGATCACATGCCCCAAACCCTTAGCTTTATGAGAGAACAGAGCTAGAGCAGTTAATAACTTTCTCAGGGTTACTGTCATGGTCCCTGCGTATGGGTAGGAAAAATAATTTATGGGAGTTCCCACTGTGGCTCAGTGGTAATGAACCAGACTAGTATCTATGATGACACAGGTTGGATCCCTGGCCTCACTCAGTGGGTTAAGGATCCAGCGTTTCTGTGGCTGTGGTGTAGGCAGGCAGCTACAGCTCTAATTCAACCCCTAGCCTGGTAACATCCATATGCACTGAGTGCAGTCCTAAAATAAATAAATAAATACATAAATAAATATCGGACTCATATAGGGGTCAAAAGAAAGAAGAGTTTACTGAGAATAGAATGGAAATGCTGCTACTGCATTGAGAAGAGTTTAAGGTAAGAGATGCTGTGAGTGCAGTGGGATGACTTCCTGATGATCAGGGAGAGCCAACCCCAGGGGATCATGTGTATTTTTATAGTCCAGGGGAAGAGGAAGTCTCAGGGCACACTTGCTGACCTGCGGATTGGTTGGGGAAAGAAAGGTCTTAGGTATACTTGCTGGTTGGTTGGGAGTGTATAAGGCCTTATAGAGGCCAGGTGAGGAGTGGGCCACTTACCCTTCCTAGTAGGGGCAGGAAGGATTAGGCAGGTTGCTCAAGGTGGGGGAGGGGTATGATGAGGGTCTGGTCATTCTTGTCTTGGCTTTGAGTTCAATCTCCTTGAAGGGGCCTTGAAGCCCAACAGCTACCAAACAGATTTTAAGCTTCAGAATCCAGTTCACCTCACTCTCAGGAGTGCTTTTTGTTTTGTTTTTTTCTTTTAAGGATGCCTCACTCTTTCTTATCTTTGCCTGACAATATAAGAAAAATTAGCTGGATTCAAAGTGTTGGATTGTCCACCTCTCTGTAGCATGCCTTTCTGTCTTTCCTGTTCTAGGAGTAGAGTAGAAGGAGGCCCCAGGAGTCAGAGGACTGGCTTTTTTCTAACCCTGCCACTGCATTTCTTCAGGAGTCACCATCTGCTCTAAGCTTCTGTTTCCACATCTGTGAAGCGGGGTGGGCATGGGGTTTGGCACCACGTAAATCCTCGGCCCCTTCTCCTTACAGTCAGTAACTCAGAGATAGTTGGAGATTATGTGGACATTTTGAGAGTTCAAGAATGTTCTGTTCTCCCTTCCTTCTTATGAAGTGTTTCCACAGCATCTGCCAAGAGTAGAAAAGTATAAGCATGTGTGGGAATGGGGCAGGGGGATGGTGGGCTGATGCGATGGCGCTGAGCCACAGTGTGTGACAGCCCCGGTAGTTCCCCTCTCCTGCCCTTCCCTCTCCAGCTGGGATGTGATGAAAAAACCAACCAACTCAACAGAATGACGGTGCACTTGAGGCTATTATGAATCTTTTTGGTGTGGGATGCTCTGTCTTTAGTTCTTTCTTATGTGGTCAGTTTGTTTGGTGTTTATGTCCGTGAAGCGTAGTATCAAAAGAGCCAAAAGACCGGACTCCTCCAGGGTGTCCTCAGTGACTGAACAGAGGTTCCTGCGGCGTTGTGTGAGAAAACCTCTGCAGTCCCCCTTGAGAAGGGAAAGGAGTGCGCCCTCTTTACCTCTTTTTAAGTGCTGAGCCTACCCAGAAGGATGTGTGTTTTCTAGAAGGAAAAGCCTGCACTTTTGGCAGCAGAACTGAAACAGAGAAATTGAGCTTGACCTATTTCCTTAGCAGTGCGAGCCTTGCATTGTCCTCTTAGGCAGGATGAAAATCCTTGAACTGGGAAACTGGCAGCTGCAATCAGACACTTGCATGGAGAGAAACATCATGAATTTTAATAGGAGTGCTCTACTGGGTGAGGTTGGGAGAGGACAGAGAGCTGGAGCTGCCGAGACAAACAAAAGGAGCAGAAGAGGGTTTAGTGCGTATAGCAGGGATGAGAGGAATATTCAAAGTATTTATCCCACAACGATGTCGATGACTTAAAGGGGAAGGTTTGCGGAACTCTCGTGAAGTGGAAAGGGTTATGAATCTTCCGTGATTATTAATCCCACTGTAGCGAAGACCTAGATGGGCGGGTGTCATGAAAGGTGACTTTGTTAGCAGGAGCGGTCCTCAAACACCGCGTCAGCAGTGCCCAGGAAGTGAGCTCTGGGAATCCGGTCACCACCACTTGGATGAAAGTGCTTCCCTCTTGGACCTGCCACAGGCGGGCATAGACACACATGCATAGAGCGGGTTTCAGGACATCCTTCCTATGGCCCTCTTTGTGTACACAGCACGTCCCCCTCTGAGTCACCACCAGCATCCTGTTTGTTCTGGGGTGGAAGGGTTGGAATCTGTTCCCATGGTCAGATCTCTTTGTGCTGCAGTTGCCTCTTGCTGGTCATATTACCGAGGTGGTCTCTTAAGCAGGAAGAATGTAGAGGATGTGTCCAAGAATGTGTGCCTTTTTATAGCAGGGTTCTGTCCACCTCTTTAAGACGGTGCCTGCCGAGCCACACCCAGACCAGGCTGGTTGTGTTTGTCAGACGCTCAGAGAGCTTCTGGGAATTACTGCATCCGAGAGCCACTTGGTTTTTTGTTTACATGGCTCTGCTTCATTTTACAAGGGGGATTTGCATCTTTCGCAAAGTAGGAAGGTGATCATTTCTGAACCTGATTTTTCTGAATGAATTTTGAAATCACTTTTACTAAGTGAAGATGGCACTTAATACATTACAGGCTTTGTGCATCAAGTTCCTCTGTTGGTGAGATTACTTAGCCTGGGAATATTTCCCAAGAGCGTGCTGGCTGTCGTTCTGAGTGCTATTGGGGAAGGACTTGAAACCACCGCATACCGCAGAGACGTAGCAATTGCCATTTCAAAGTGGGCTATTAAAGATGGAGCTAATTTCTTGGTCTGTGAGCAGGTTCTTCTCCTGTAGAAGGGGAAGGATATGAGTGATGTTATCTCTCAGCATGGCGGTGGGGGAAGGGCGGAGATTGGTTCTAGGACCTGGGGCGGGTAGCAAAATCTCCCCCGATGCTCAAGCCCGCATAGTTGGCCCTCCACATCCATGGTTCCACAGATTCAGCCAATCACGGATTGGATTCACGCAACTGCGGATCGTGTTCTAATTCTGTAGCATTTATTGAAAAAAATCTGTGTATACATGGATCTGAGCAGTTCACACCCCTGTTCTTCAGGGTTCAACTACATTATATCCTTTTTTTTTTTTTTTTTTGGTCTTTTGTCTTTTTAGGGCCACGCCCTTGGCATATGGAGGTTCCCAGGCTAGAGATCCAACCAGAGCTGTAGCTGCTGGCCTACGCCAGAGCCACAGCAACACGGGATCCGAGCCTCGTCTGCAACCTGCACCACAGCTCATGGCAACGCTGGATCCTTAACCCACTGAGTGAGGCCAGGGATTGAACCCGCAACCTCATGGTTCCTAGTTAGATTCATTTCCACTGCACCACGATGGGAACTCTTCAACTGCATTTCTATGATGAGGAATTGGAACTCAAGTCAGCACAAGGCATAACACGTGAGAAATGGAGATGAGGATCAGGGCTACTCTTTACCAACCAAGCTGTGAAGAAGGACTGGTCCTTGGTCCCCACCCAGGGCTTGTCACCAGCCCCTGGAAGTGCTGGTACAGACTTGGCGTTGTTGGGCCCAGGCCTCCCATTGTGAAGGTCTTGTATTTAGTCTTTAAAGCTATCACCACAGGAATGTATGTAGTTGTAGTGTATGTAACTTTAAATCACTTGCTGCCCTCCGTGTAGCATAACATGATCATCCGCCAGTTTTTCCATTTCTTCTCCTTCCTCCCACTTCCGTCCTTAGCTCCTTCCCTGTTCTCTGTGCAAACTCTTCCTGAACATAGCACTCCTGACACTGGGGAACTGGGTTTATCTTTGTCCTGATTGTAAGCTGGGGGGTGTTCCCTTCAAGTTGTCTAAATTGCTAGAACTAAACCAGCCATGGTGGTGGAGGATAGGTGGGTGGAGTTTCTTGTCGTAATAACATTGGCTCATATTTGGCATCCTGCTAGCGTTCACATCTTTACTCCTGTGCAGCCAGGCCACCCTCTGTTCACATGGGTTTTCTACCTAAGCTCCCAGGTGTCTGTGGTCACCACCATGATGTGGTAGTGAAAGCTGCCACCTATGAGCCTAGTGCTGTGAGCTGCTGAGCCTGGCATCCCCTGCTTCTGCTGTTCATCACCTCGTTCATTTGAGAAATGTTCCCGGTGTGTCTGTCCTCAAGCACAAGGCTGGTGCTCTGGGTACAAGAGGGAGAAAGATAGACACAGTTTCCAGGTGCTGGAAGTTTTCCCCATCCCCCTCTCTGCTCCAAGCTCACGCCCACCTACCTGAGCCCCCATCTTGACATTCCATCTGGCCTTAGCCACCTGCGTAGGTTTCCAAGATACCTTGCCACACCACAAGAATTTAAGTGTAACTTCTGTTCATACTAATGAAGAAGTAATGCACCAAGACGTCTTCCTGGAGAGAGGCTGAGAGGCCCTAAAGCTGCGGTGAGGCCGGGTATGGTAGTTCAGGTGCCATAATGGACTGGAAAATGGCCAAGGAAGAAGGAGGCTCTTCTTTTCAGGCTAAATAACAGCCTCCTTGTTGGGAAGGGAATAATAATCAATCCCAGCTGGAGAAAAGAGACCACATTCCCTTTGCTTTTCCATTCAAATCGAATCTCATGACACGAGTTTCTGACATGAGTAGCATTCTTGCCCAGACTTGTGGCCCCAGGGAGAGGATGGTTATTTAAGACAGCTGGCTCCCCATGCAAGGCATATAACTTGATGATAAATGCTTACAGACAACTTCCCTTTCTTGCTGGTCCCAGTCCCAGTTTAACTGACACCCCTGGAGATTTGCAGAAAAATACATAGATGTGTCTTTGAAAGAGTATGTCTCTGGATGCAAGAAAAAGATAAGACATTCTACAGGCATACAGTTCATCTGTACTTCCCAGCTGATGGAATTCTTCAGGGAGGGCTTCCTTTTATGCATTCCCTGTGAAACAGAAGTTTCCTGTGCCTTTAAAACCCGTCTTGTGTTACAGTGTACAATAAATCTGACATAGGATTTTGTTTTTTCTTCTTTGTCTTTTGAAAGGAACTATTCCTATGAATTCGGGATTTTAAGTCGTCTTGCAGATTTTATTCTGAAAGCTTAGATAGAGCTCATTTTTAAGTGTTAGTCATTTAAAAATTCTTTTTTCCAGAGTTTAAACTTCTTGGGGTCAAGAAACCCTGTTCTGGGAATAATAGTTATGCCTAAATCTCTAGATCTAAATGGCAAGCATTTGCTGCATATTCCTTTCTCCTAATGGGAGGTGAAGACGGTGAGCAGAGAAGGAACTGATTCACACGTGCTTTCTTCCATCTGAGAACCTAGTCACTATATGGGTTATAATGTATAAACTAAAATGAACCTTCTGAGAAAAGAAGCATTTATTTGAAAGATTTTGGAAGTACTGAGGGTCTGTATAGAATTTAATCTTTGCAGTCAAGGGTCATAGTGTTAAATGGTACAATGAGAATCTTTCAAAAACAAATTTTAGGAATGAATCCATGAGTTAAAAAGGGGAAAGGGTTAATTAGAAAAACCAAGACCTGGCTAGGTTTCAAAATCAATACTGAGCGAAAAAAGCAAATGGCAGGATGATATATTTAGTGTGCTTTACTATATAAAATTCTTACAACATACCAGACAGTATTCCTGGTTGTCTATAATACAAGGTCTAAAAACATGACTTGAAAGGACCCAGTCTAAGTATTTGATAGTATTTTCCTAGGGTCTTGGAGGAAGAAGTCAGGCAAGAGGGAGAGGAAATGGGGTTTGGCACCAGGAACAAAACAGATTTTAGCTTATGTTTTAGTTCCATATATTAAAGGCATCTGGGGCAAACATGGCAAAATAGTGTTTGTTAACTCTGGGGGCTAGGCATTATCTGCTATGCTCTTCGGTCCTAAATATGTTAAATTACCTTAAAATGAAACAACAACAAAAGAATTTTTTTACCTTCATTCTAAAGTTTCCCATAAATGGAAGAAGATAGGCTCAAATGCACAGTCAATAGATGTAGCTCTTCTGTGGGCATTTGCTTTTGCTTTTTTTTTTTTTTTTCCCTCACTTTTTAGGACTCTAGCAATCTTTCATTTGACCCCCAGGCTAGGGGTTGAATCCGAGCTGTAGCTGATGGCCTACACCACAGACATAGGAACATTCAATCCGAGCCATGTCTGCAACCTACACCATAGCTCACAGCAACACCAGATTCTTAACCCACTGAGCAAGGCCAGGGGTCAAACCGTGTCCTCATGAATTCTAGTCGGGTTTGTTAACCGCTGAGCCACGAAGGGAACTCCTGAATTTTTGATAAACTGATGAATCTAACTGCTGAGTATCTTGCTTTAAGTCCTCCTAAATAGAGGACTTGATCTAGCAATTTGCTAGATTAAGTTATGTACATGTTAGTGTAACAAGTTTTGGCTGTGTTTCAGGAACAGGTGCCTTTTCAACAGGAAAATCTAATTGTGGTATTTGCCTCAGCCAATATCACTTTCATTTTAAAAGTGTTGCCATAAATAATTCAAACGGATGGCATGCTTTCCATTTCCAAATAGCCACAGGCATGTCACTTATTCAGAGGATTTCTTTGGCTGTAAAAGTGAGACCTTCATCTGCTAAGAAGACTGTGTTGGAAAATTTTTTTTTTCTCATTTCTTTTTATGTAAGAATGATGTTGGTTTGAAAACGAAAATTTTGATTCCTTGTCGTGGTGAAAATAGATGCAACCATGGAAATAAAAATCTTAGAGTTTCTGCAGCACAGAAGACGTCCTCACTTATTGTGGACTCAAATCTAAGCTGCTCACTGGGCTAGACCACAGCTCAAAAGTCAAAAATACACAAGAGGAACTTCATCATTAGATGATGTGACATTTGGGCACTAAAAGTTCTTTTCTTTCCTTCCAGTCAAAGCTTCTAACCTTCACCCAGTTTACTCTTGTTTTACATTTAAGTTTCCAGAACCTGAAATGTCTCTCCTGCATGTTAAATGCAGCAAATTAGAAGTGAGCCAAGGGGGCTGCGAGAAGAGTAGATGGAGTGGTCCTTTGGATGCAGGAAATTCAGATCATGATGACTAGGGAGGAGGAAAATAATTGTATTAATATGAAAGAAACATTAAAGACAGACATGATTCTTTTTTTAAAAATAGGGATGACTGAAGTTCCCACTGTGGCATAACGGGATTGGTGGCATCTTGGGAGCACAGGGACGCAGGTTTGATCCCTGGCCCGCACAGTGGGTTAAGGATCTAGCATTGCAGTAGCTGCAGCTTAGGTCATGACTGTGGCTCAGATCTGATCCCTGGTCTTGGGACTCCATGTGCCATGAGGCAGCCAAAAATGGAAAAAAAAAAAAAAAAAGTAGGGATGATTTTCCTACAAACTGAAATAGTCCTAGTACATTAGAGCCTGTAATGGTGTTTGTTCTGGTAATGCTGTGGGTTAGTGTTTTCCAGAACAAGCATAGAATTAACTGACCATGTTTTTCCATCCCCCTTTCACCAACAGTTCCCTTAGTCTTGATTCCTTAGTCTTACTGCCTGGATGTGCTTATTTACCATGTGCTAAACTGAAGCCAAAAGAGTAGACTAGTTTGATGATGGATCTTTGTATGCAGAGAATGAATTTCTGGAAAGTGCAGCAAGTTTTGCCTTTATGTAAAAATCTTAAAGGTCACCATATTTATTAATACATATTTATACTCTTAGAATCTCCAGTCTGGCAGAAAATAGAGTCCTATTCTAAAACCATATGATTCCCCCTTGTGCTTGTAATTTGTTTTTAGTAAAAGTTAGCCAATTTGTTTCACATCATTTTCAGAAGCTGTCCACAATTCCCTCAAGTCTAGGAGGTTGGCCTGAACTTGTCCTGACCTCATGGCATTACTTAACTCAGAAGCTGATCCTTTAAAAAAAGAAAATCCTAGATGTACACTTACATACTTGCCATTCATATACTTCATAAAAGCATGACCTAGAAAAATGGCCTGGATATTTGGGTTTTAGACAAATGTAAAAATGTCTATGACTTATCTCACTAAGCTTGCTTATGCCGTTTTCATAGATTGTCAATCACACAGTTTTCTTCTTTAGGGAGACCACGTGGTCTAGTACAAAGGGTAAACTCTGAGTCAGACAGGCAGAGTTCTTATCTCAGCTCCTCCCTCACTGGCTGTGTGACCTTGAGCAAGTTCCTTCACCTCTCTGAGCCTTCATTTCTTTTTGTGTAAAATAGGAAAAACCATGTCCACATCACCTGGTTGTTTTGGAGGTTCAGTGAAACCGATGTGTAAATGAGATGGTGGTGGACGCTGTGTAGCTGGGTGTGCCCTGCTCATTTCGTTCCCTTTCCCTTTCTGTTGAAAACAGAAAAATTTGGATTAGAAAAGTGTCACCTTTATTTTGGGTCTCAATGGCCTCTTCTGTAGCACTTAATGATTTCGTTACTTGTTTCTTATTGGAACATGTCCGAATCTTAGGGAATCTTAGTCACATCTGCTTAAAAACATTTCACTCCCACTTCAGAATTAGAGGAAAACTCAGGAGAGTTGACGTAACAGATTTCCTCTGACTGCCTCACTGAATTCTGAAATTTTGCTCCAGGAGTTGTTGGCGTTATCACGGCTGAGTTTGGATCGCTGCTGTGGTGTGGGTTCTAGCCATGGCCTTGAAACTTCTGCATGCTGTGGGTGAGGCCAAAAAAAGAAAAGCAAAAAAAAAAAATAAACTGAAATTTTGCTCTAGCCTCTCTCCCTTGGTAGAAAGCTCTGGAATAAGATTTGAAACTTTATTTCCTTCAAGAAATAAAACTGGGGCCCTCAGTGGGGGCTGTCAGAGGATCAGCTTAGAAATTATCTCCTTTAAAAAAAAAAAAAAGAAACTATCTCCTTTATAGGAAGAGTAATCATTATCTCTCCAACCAGTATACATTTGGTAGCTACTATCTGTGAATTTTTCAAGGTCTTTGCATCCTATTATTAGAGGTATTTCCTGAAACCAAATGTTTGGCCTCAGGATTCTGTGATTAGTCTTGACTGGTGAATTTTCTCTATTACGGGCAGGCCACAGTGGGAAAAGGAAAGTTAGGTCCAGTATTTTATAATGAAAGCAAACTAAACGGAGGGAGTTGCCTGCAAATACCACTGAGAAGCCCTTTACTGTAAGTTCTGTCATCTTTTAGCTTCAGTTCTGTTTCCATGGCAGCCACAGGGTTGATGAGTGCTGGGCTGAATGGTTTTACAGGAAGCTGAAAAAACATTGCTATTCTAAGTAGCATTCTTTTTTGCTCTAGAAAGCAGTCCTTCCCTGACTGTAGGCCAGCCAACATTTTCCTGGGAACAAAGCCGGCTATTTCTGCTGATTGTATTCTGGAGTAGGGGGGAAAGAAATGGGAGAATCCAAGCCCCTGCTTGCTGACTAAATACTGAGAATTCTTTCTGGATGTTGTCCTGGCATTTTGGAGGAACCAAGTGACTTATTTCTTTGTTTGGATATGATTTCCCTGTTCATTTTAAGCAGAACTTGCATTCCAGAGAAAGAACTGGTTAAAAAAAAAAAAAGGGGGTGGTGGTGTGTGTGTTTGGGAGAATGTTAGTTATGGTGAAGTCAGTCTGCTGAATTTATAGCTTTCAAATATCTATTCAGGTGGTTTTTGTTTTTTTTGTTTTTTTAATTGTCCTCTGCTCACAGTAGAAACGGGAAGATAATGGCTCAAGCAGTTACTAGGTTATCCTTTATTGTATACTAAAATTGCTTCAATTTTTTTACATCATAAAAAAACTTACATTTCTGTTTGTTTCCATGATAGAAAAATTATATATGGTAGCATAGTCTGGGGGGTTCAAAATTAAATGCAGTTCTCTTTTGGCAATTTATGACTTGTAATGTGAGCATTTCTTGGGAAAGGCAAAAGCAAGGATGTCAACATAATTCCATTAAAGGCCTATATAACAATTTCAGTCCTAAGTATAATCCATTTCCTGAGCTTTTTTCCCTCCTCGTGCTCCTTCAGATCCTCTTTGGAAGCAAGATAGGAAAAAAAATAAAAAGTTATTGCTTAGCTAGTCTTCAGTGGAGGCCACCTTTTAAAGCCGAACTCTGGTAGTGAAAGCATTTGATTTCAACAGGAGATGTGAACTCTTGTTCTCTCCCTCTTGCTCTTTTCTTTTATATGTACACATAAACACAGTTAAAACCAAAGAACATCCATAAATTCCAGCATGTATTTTTTACTTCTGATATCCACTATGCCATTATTTATTTGATAAAGAGAGATCCTTGTTCCAAAAGGGAGACATTTCAAAGATGCTAAGATTTTGACCCTGACTCTATTTAGATAAATTTAGTTTGAGCTTGTCTCTCACTGAGATCCTATGATGTTTCTTGTGCATTTTTATCAGGTCTCCGAGATTTTCAATAAAAATATGCTTGGGAAGTGTCTCAAGAGACCCTTATTTAAGAGAACTTCGAGTCTTTGAATGGCACCAAATGGCAGGCTTTGTTCCAAATTGCCCTGCTTTAAATCTCCTCTGCCAAATGGTTGTAGTAGTAGATTTTATAAGGAATTTTTCTCACATCACCTGGAATAATGATGAGATTTAATCCCTAAAAGAGCATGCATAATCTAAGAGGAGCATTTTAAGGTGTTTAGAGCCAACATTTGATCACCAGATATTTGCCGACTACCTCCTATAGGGAGCCATAGGGTTTGACGTATGTGGTCAAAGAGCTTATAGATTATCTTGGCATAGAAAACATCATAAATCTGAGAACAAGGACTACCCTGCCTGGTAACGGGTTGATGGGAATTAATGGAAGGAATGTGAGATGGAGCCTCTAGGAAGGGCCATGTGGAAGGAAGGGACCCAGGATGTTTCTTTAATTCAACAAATACTTGTTGAACAAATCCTACATGCTAGGTGCTATATATGGTGCTAGAATTCTAGGGATGACCAAGGCAGTGCTTCTACATGTGCAGAAATCACACTGGAGAGAGGACCAGGCAATTGCCTTAATGATAACATCTCTGTTGGGCAAATTATGGAGTATGAAGATAACACCTGGATTTAAAGGGCGTGGAGATTTTGTTGACGATGATTTCTTTGGGAACATACGAAGCTGAAACTTGAGCGGAAAGAAATCCCAAATGGACATTGCTATCTACCCACTTCTCATAGCGTTCCTTTTCTTCTCTCTCTCAGAAAAAATGTGCCCAACTTTTCTGACAGCAGTGTCCTAGAATATAAACAAGCTTTTCTCAGAAACTAAAATCTTTAGACTATAGATCATTGGAGTAGGAAGTGATCTTAGAGAAATCCAACCTGCTTTACCACTAACTCATCTGTAATTATGAAAAGGATCATAAATACAAGATTCCCAGAGTGCTAAGGGGTCAGGAAACGGAGACCTTCTCTGGCTCAGAATGCGAGTGTCCAGGGGCGATGACATCTCTGTGCACTCCCCCTTTTTTTCTTTGGAGGAAAGAGCTTATTATGCTCCTTGTTCATGCATAGTGTTTTCATCAGACTTCAAGCCTTTGTATGTGTTTCTGTATCCTTCAACAGAAACCAAATAGGGAAAGAAAACAACAAAAAAGTGGCTGTGGCAATCTGTTAAGCACTAGCACTGAAATTATGGCTGTCACCATTTCACCCTGACCTAATTAATCTGTCCACTAAAGGGTAGAAAAATTACTGTTTTTAAGTGGCTCGCATTCATTTGGAAAACACAGACATGCTCCTGTAGATGCATTATTTCTCAGTTGGATGTTTCCCCATTAGATCCTGCTGATGGCTTTAATTTTGTACCTTAGCAGAAGTATTACTTTGGTTTGTCTGTGTTCATTTTGCTTTCATAAGCCGCATAACACCCATTATTCATGACGAGCTTCTTGCATTGAATAAAGACTTCAGAAGCAAACCAAAGAGGTCTTCTAAACAGATATGCTTTTTCCTCACCCTTGTTAAGAATGACTTTTGAGACATTATTTGTGGTATTGATAGCATTTTTATTCTGAGTCAGACCTAGTGACATGGCCCGTAACTCAATGTTAAATGCCAGTTTTAAAAATGTATGACAAAAGGAACAGATCACCAGCATTAAAGAACAAGAAATGTTCTTTAAATGTTTTTTTAAAAAGCCCCCAAAATAGAATTATCTAAGTGTCCAAATGTATGGAATATTCTAAAATTATTGAATATTTGAATTAAAAAAATCAGATGTTTTTCTTTCTTTTTCTTTTTTTTTTTTTTTTTTTGTCTTTTTGCCTTTGCTAGGACCGCTCCCACGGCATATGGAGGTTCCTAGGCTAGGGGTCTGATTGGAGCTGTAGCCACTGGCCTACGCCAGGGCCACAGCAACGCAGGATCCGAGCCACTTCTTCAACCTACACCACAGCTCAGGGCAACGCCGGATCCTTAACCCACTGAGCAAGGCCAGGGACCGAACCCGCAACTTCATGGTTCCTAGTCGGATTCGTCAACCACTTCGCCACGACAGGAACTCCCAGATGTTTTTCATCATGTTATTTTTTCTTTGGGCTCCTTCATTCCTGTACCAGCCAGGGCGTTCTTCTGTTACAGCATTCTCCTATTGTAACGTTCTGAGTGGTAATTACTCCTTTTCTTGTTCATCTCTACCACTAGACTGTATGCTTCTTGTCTTTTGTTTATACCTGGTATGTGGCAGGCATTTGATTAATATTTGAATGAGTGTACAGTAGTGATTTAATGTGGCTTCTGTTGGTGAGAGAGAATTATTTTAGCTTCCATCAGACCCTGGGCATTTTATCAGCTATTTCACTTTGAAAAGTATCAACTGAGTTTGGGGCATTATGAGGAACAATTAAATATGCATTCCCATAGGCTTGTGAAATTTAAGCAGGGCAGGTAATGGAGGCCTAGTATGACACAAATATAATTTCAGCATAAGATTAGATTGGTCTGCATACAATTCTGTGTTTATCTACAGTATCTTAAAATGTTGACACTTAGGGAGTTCCTGTCGTGGCTCAATGGTTAGCGAATCAAATTAGGAACCATGAGGTTGCGGGTTGGATCCCTGGCCTTGCTCCATGGGTTAAGGATCTGGCGTTGCCGTGAGCTGTGGTGTAGGTTGCAGAAGTGGCTCGGATTCCGCGTTGCAGTGGCCCTGGAGTAGGCTGAAGGCTACAGCTCCGATTAGACCCCTAGCCTGGGAACCTCCATATGCCATGGGTGTGGCCCAAGAAATGGCAAAAAGACAAAAAAAATGTTGACACTTATAGGTATTGTTTACATATATAGATATAAACCAATGTTTGCTTTGATATATTACATTTAAGTCAAATCTTTTTTCATTTGTAATTATTCTAGGGAACTGTTGGTAGAAACTTTTTTTTTTTTTTGCTTTTTATGGCCACACCTTTGGCATATGGAATTTCCCAGTCTTTACACATCAAAGCTAGATCTGAACCACATCTGCAACCTACACCACAGCTCACAGTAATAACAGATCCTTAACCCACTGAGCAAGGCCAGGGAGTCAAACCTGTGTCTTCACAGATACTAGTTGGGTTTGTTAACCTGAGACATTCTTTAATATATGCATATAAACATATATATATATATATATATATATATATGTATGTATGTATGTATTTGTATTACATGAATCACATTTTTGTACAGAATTTCAGGGAGCTTAAGATATCTTTATTTGGGGGGCACTAATTTTCCACAAGTGAGGGCTGTCAGTGGAAGGTTTCCAAGTTGTCAGTGATTTTTTTTTCTGGGAAATTATCTAATTTATTGAATTTGTAGGAAAGCATGCTTTTATTATTTTGTTTATACTTATAGAAAAAACTATCCATTAAGCTAAATTTAAAAAAATATTCGAGGCCATGAATGAATGCAAATGAAGGAATAATATGTACCAGCTCCTTTTACACGCTATCATGTTTAGTCCCTAAAGAGAAAATGAAACTGCTTTCTTGCCCATTTTGTAAACAGAGAAACCAAGCCTCAGAAAGGTTAAGTATCTTCCCCAAGGTTCTACTGTATTAGAGGGAGGAGGCAGGCTCAGCAGGGTGGTCCTCTGCTTCCAGCAAACACTCTTGCTGAGCCGGTGCTTCCTGGGCTGATACCATATTTTAAATAATCCTGTAAGCGAAAATCCTGTACAATGAAAGCAAAAACAGAACTGAAATCTGCTCATTTCCCTTCTGTGTTTTTGGTTTTGCTTCACCTTTAATCATACACATCAACTTGCATCTCTGCCTCTTGGGCTTCTGTTTCTAGTGTGTCGTAAGGTTACAGTTTAAACATAGTAATGGCAAGGGCACAGCAGTCCATGTCTGTGTTGTGAAAAATATGAACAGACACTTGCATTTTAAATCAGCAATAGCAGAGGGAGAGAAGTTCCCATTCATTTCTTATTTGCTCATTATCAGCACGTCTGGTTGGTGGTTTTTTTTTTTTTTTTTTTCTTGGTACCATCTGTGTTCCTATCAATTTTCTTCTATTGACTGGTCAGGTGCAACCCCATGAAGTAGTAACAATGCTAGCTTAAAAGGTTTTGATTTTTCTAAAACACTGTATAGGCTGGATAGCTGCTTCCTACTTTTACAGCCACGAATGTTTATCATGCAGGCTGTGGGACTCCTGCAGGCACATCTTATTTTCCTCCCCATGCATTCTGCCCGCAATCACAGATTGCAATTTCACACTTTTTTTCCTCCTCAAATCTGCAGTAGCTCCTCCCCCTGCCTCACTTGGAGCTGATGACTTTGCCTCAGTTTTTTCAGTGAAGTGGGAAGCAATTCACCAGCTCCCCAGGGCCTGTCCCCACCTAGCAGCTCCCACCTGGCTCCCTTTATTGTCTGACTGTAGGCTCATTCAAGTGGAGCCCTTTTACCTGCAAGCTGATCCTGTTGGCTCTCAAAGGGATGCAGTGCCAGCAACTCCCTTTTTTGCATCACCATTTTTGTCCCACTAGATCATTTCAACAGCATAGTAACTTCGGTTATTTCTCTCTGCTTGAAAGCGAGCTCTCTTTTAACCACAGACTCCCTTCTTCTGCCACCTTCCTAGTCCTCTGCCCCACTTTTCCAGTCAAAACTCCTTGAAAAAGCTGTCTGTACTCAGGGTCTCCAATTCTTCTCCTGTCCTCTGTTAAAGGTGCCACAGTTAGACTTTCTCTTCAACCACTGCACCAAGACTACTTCTGATCTTCAAGATCCCAGGAATCTCCATGTTGTTCAAGTCTGTAGTCACTTTTTTTTTTTTTTTTTTTTTTTTTTTGGTCTTTTTAGGGCCGCACCCACGGCATATGGAGGTTCCCAGGCTAGGGGTCCAATCAGAGCTACAGCAATGCAGGATCCTTAACCCACTGAATGAGGTTAGGGATCAAACCCAAAACCTCATGGTTCCTAGTCAGATTTGTTTCCGCAGCGCCACGACAGGAACTCCTATAGTCACTTCTCAGTCTTCACCTTAAGTGGCTTGTGGGTAACACTGACCCAGCTGAGTGCTCCCTCCTCCTGGAAACACTTTTCCCTCCCTCCCTCCGTCTGTCTGTCTGTCTGTCTGTCTGTCTGTCTGTCTGTCTTTCTTTTTCGGGCCACATCCATGACGTATGGAACGTCCCAGGCTAGGGGTCAAATTGGAGCTATAGCTGCCAACCTACACCACAGCAACACCAGATCCCAGCTGCATCTGTGACCTAAAGCACAGCTCATGGCAACTCAGGATCCTTAACTCACTGGGCAAGGCCTGGGATTGAACCCAAATCCTCATGGATAGTATTCAGATTTGTTTCTGCTGTGCCACAACGGGAGCTCTGTTTTTATTTTATTTTATTTTTTGAAGCACTTTCTTAGCTTGGTTTCTAGCAAGCCATAAATGCTCACTTTTCTTCTTCCCTCATTGGCTGTTCCCTTTCGAGCTTCTTTGCCGATTTTGCTTCTTCTCCCTGACCTTGTAAAGTTGCTGTGTTTTGGAACTCAGGCCTTAGACCTCATCCCTCTGTTCTTTCATTTCCCTAATTGATCTCAATGTATTAAATACCATTCATATGCTGGTGAGTTCCAAATTTACATCTCCAGGCCAGATCTCTTCCATGAAATTCAGATTCGTTTATATCCAACTTGCCACCCAGCACCTCCACCTGGATGTTTAATAGGCATTTGACTGTTCCTGTTCCAAATCTGAATTCATGAGCATCCTCTCCACCCCCAGCCTTGCCATCACCTTGTGCTCTTCCATTGGAGTTGATGGCAAGCCCATCCTTGTAGTGGCTCAAGCCAAAAACCCTGAGCCATCATGTTCTTCTCTCATGTCCCGATGTCCAAGGGGCAGTGAGACCATCCTGGCCAGGCCACTCTCATTGCCTCCAATGACACTGCTGTCTATTCTTGCCACTTTATGGTTTAGTCAGATCACAGTGTGATCCTGTGACATAAAAGTTGTGTGATGGCAGGGCTCTGCCCTGAAGCCTGCCCAGGTTCCCCGTCTCACCCAGAGGAAAGCCACAGTCCTGACCAGTGCTGTCAAGGCCCCACACAACCTGCTTGCCTCCCTTACCTTGCTGACCTCTTCTCCTCCAATGATTCTTCCCAGCTGAGTGTCCTTTCCAGCGACCTTTTCCTGTGGACTTGCCAAGGCTTGTGCATATTCTGTTCTCTCTCCTGGAACACCCCCTGACCCGATATTCATGCAGCTTCTCCCTTACCTCTCTTATTATTTTGTTCACATGTCACCTTTGCAGTGAAACTATTCAGTATTATAGTACCGATGCCCACATCCACTCTCCCTGTCCTTGCTATCTTTCTCTGTGGCACTTAGCACCTTTTGACACTGCATAGATTCACTTACGCATTTTTTGGCCACCCCGAGGCATATGGAGCTCCCAGTCCAGGGGTCAGATCTGAGCCACAGTCACAGCCTAAGCTGCAGCCGCAGCAATGCCAGATCCGCAACCCACTGTGCCGGGCTGGGGATTGAACCTGAGTCCCAGTGTTTCCAAGATGCCACAGATCCAGTTGTGCCACAGTGGGAGCTCCCACTTGTGCACTGTATGCATCAACTCACACTTGCTTCATGAAGGCAAAGATTTCTCTCCTTTACTGATGTCTCTATAGCACCGAGCATGGTGCCTGGCACATAAGTTCTCAATACAAATTGGTTGAATGAGTGGAAACAGGAGTTTAGTATTTTATGAGCTATGTCAGTGTCCTGAGTGTATCTTAATAAAAGAGCATGTCAAAATACATGTTTATCTCCGCATATCATTTATTTACATGACACATCAGTTCTTGAGAGTAGTGCTGACTCATTTGAGGTAAATCTGAACCTCTTTGCCAATTATATAATATGGTAAACTAACCAAATATGTGTTTAATGACTAGAAGCTGAGTTAAATCAATGCAAACATTTTATGCAAACTGTGTTTGGAAAGCTGAACTTATATTGACAGGTGAAACCATTAAACAATTGATTAGGAAGAACTAAGAATTGCAGGGGGAGGGGGATTAAACCACCTTTTTGATCTATTATATTCCCTAGACTTGAGAAATACTTTTACTCCACCTAATAGGCAACTTAATTATTTACTTTGGCATTTGTTCTAGTCAAATACCCACTCATTTAGTATCAGATGAAATATTTTATTGTAATAAAATCAACTAAAAATAATGGACTTTTCAAACAGAGACATATAGGTATAGTTTAGAAAATTCAGGGTTTTTTTTTTCATGCTACATTGATTACAAAAACAAATGAAAAATTCCTTTTTCGAAAATGGATTAAACTTTGGTAGATATATCTGTTTTATTTGGCCAAGGAAGTAAAGTTGGATTCATTTCCATTTAAGAGCCATTTATTAGGTATATGGGTGTAAAAAATAAATAAGTTGGATATTTGAGAGAAATAAACACCTGTAAAACAAGGTAGGATGTTAGAAAAACTATAAAAGTAGAAAGATGAACTCTGGAATCCCACGCAAGTGGAACATTGTGGTGTTTAAAGCAAAGACGTGGAAGTGGAGGGACTGTGTCTGAGTTCCTATGCTCCTGTTCCTTACCTGTCGGGGCCAAGTTGTACAATTTAAATCTGCTTTTTTCCTTTGTGGTAATGGAGTGGTAATGGTATCAACCTCATGGCCACTGTGAGGATTAATACATAGAGAAGGCAGAGAGACCTTTCAGACAGGTTAAACGATGCCTAAACTCTGTACGTCCCAGACATAAGTGACGGTGGAGGAGATGGCAGTGGCGATGGCATCTGTGACCCGCTTTCTGGGCCTGAGAACTCAATTCCAATAGGAGCAGCTCCATACCACGCCTCAGTTCATCCGGTAGACGTGTATTAAGCAGGAATATCGATGTCAGCCACAACCCCCTCGTTTTGTTGTTCTGAGGTCAGGAGACAGTGTGTGGACACGCTTTGCAAAGAGTGAAATGTTTGAAAACGTGTGCTATTAAAAGAGTTTTTCATTCTGACTCGGTGTTATGGCTGAGGCTTGTTGACTCTTATTTCACTTCTCATGTTTCTAATTTATTTCTTGAACATGATTTTTTTTTTTTTTTTAGGTTACTTGTCTGCAAGACTTTTTTGGTGATGACGATGTTTTTATTGCATGTGGACCTGAAAAATTCCGTTATGCCCAAGATGACTTTGTCCTGGATCACAGTGGTAAGACATTCATTGACCATCTTTGTAACCCTGAAGTGGAGGATTAGAATTGTCACTTGCTGTGAGTGAAGTGGTTTGGGGTGTTGAAGATGGCATTGAGAGGACTCTTTGTGAGTTAATGAAGTATTTACCTAGTTGCAAAAAAAAAAAAAAGCCATAATTCAAGTATTTACGTAATTTTCATTTTTTAGCAAGTTCATTCCATCTCTTTTTACTGCTTTGTTTTGCCTCAGAAGTGGATTTCCTACCTTGTTCCCGAATGGTGCCTGGCTATGCCACCTTAAATATATGGATTGTGTTGAACCCGAAACAGTTCATGATACATTTTCCATTCCATAAAGAGATACATAAAAGGATAGTAAGTTGTTAATAGTGATTGTCTTGGGTATCTTTTTTACCACAATGCTTTTTTGCAACTTTTTAAAAACAAAAACATGCATTGTTTGTATATGCAGAAAAAATAAAGCTATTTTCACTGATGGGATAAGAAAGTCCCTTTCTCTTAATTTGCCCCCCCCCAAAAAAAATGGAGTTTTCAGCTAATTAAGAGTAATCTCATTGATTTCAAAGGTTATTGATTTGGGGAATATTGCTCTACTCTGCTGTTTGGAATTCATGTGAACCTATTACAGTATTAGTGGTTATTTTAGTTGATAGTGAAGGCACCTTCATCTTTAAATTAGATAATATCATACAGATATAACATTTTATGGGGAAGAGAGAAGTTAGAAATGCAGTCCCATTCTTTAATTTCATGGAGGAGGAAACCTGGCTCTTCAAATACTAGACCTGTGGTAAAGCCCCTTCCAGTTGTAATGATTCTGACAATCCAGAATTAGAGAAACATCAGATAAAAACAGTGATCCACAGACTTTTAGGAATTCAAGAGGATAAATTCTGTGGTACCAAACTTGCTCATGTAATTCTTTACTGTTGCCCACTAAGTCAGTTACCAAAGGGTAATTTACCTGCTTTGCCCAATGCTTGGGGCTCATTTATCTAGTCTTGTTTTTCTATTTTGTTTTTTTCACTGCTGCCAACTTTCTTCAAGTGTTTCTGTACTGTCTTATACTCTGCTGCACTGGCCCAACTTTAGATTAGTAATACCACCAGAAAGTCCTAAAAGAACTGCTGATGTCATCTATGCTGATACTCTCCCCTCTTCTCATGGGTTGACTGAAAAATGTGCATTGATGTCTGACCTGTATTTTGCACCTTTTTTTATTTTAGCTTAATATCATGTCATAATATTTCTTTGATGTCCGTATTAGTCATTTTGAAAGTTGAGACACTGAAGCTCAGTAATCTAGGGGGTGAAGTTAATTTGGATGACAAAGAACAACAGCCTAACTCTGCATGTACCAGGTCTTGCAGTCCATGCTTTACATGTGCATTGTAAATTTACCTAAGCTATTTGAACCATTCCTAGTTTTTCGTTGTTTTGTTTACTGATGAACTCCAATAATTAGAGGTGCCTGACTGACTTCGTCCCCCTAACTACTTAACCTTCTGCAAACTGGGGATAATAATAGTGGGCTTTTGGAGTTCCTGTCATGGCTCAGTGGTTAACGAACCTGACTAGGAACCATGAGGTTGCGGTTCGATCCCTGGCCTTGCTCAGTGGGTTAAGGATCCGGCGTTGCCGTGAGCTGTGGTATAGATCGCAGACACGGCTCGGATCCCGTGTTGCCGTGGCTGTGGTGTAGGCTGGCAGCTATAGCTCCGATTAGACCCCTAACCTGGGAAACTCCATATGCCGCAGGTGTGGCCTTAGAAAAGACAAAAAAAAAAAAATTTTTTTTTAAATAACGGGCTTTTCGTAAGAGTTCATGAGGATGAAATGAGTTAATTTGTGTAAAGCAGTTGGAAGGGTGCCCATTACACAGTATGTGCTGTTGCTACTGCTGTTAATGTTACTGTTGTATCACTACCGTCAGGTCATAAAATTTTACAATGGAAGCAGGTCTCAGATCTAATTCCGCCACAAGTACATTAAAAAAATATATATCTGTTAGTCGTGTTGTAATCTTGCAGAGTTCTAACTTTGTCCTTTTACGATTCTGATAATATCTTGAATTTAAGATTCATTCAAAATCCACAGAATTTACCTAACCTAGTCTCAGACAAAGAGCAAGACCTACCCTTAAGAGCTGGATGCAGGCCTAGCCCTGCTTCCTAAACTTAGGGGGTGGTTCTGAAGTTCTCGTTACTGGCTTTAGATTTATACACCATGCTCTTAGAAGACTGGTAGTGGCTTTAAGAAGCTTCCAACAAATCCACACACCTCTTCTTTCAACATTGGGATACTTTCTAACATCCGCTCGCACACACTAATTAAGCTGAGGTTGCTACAGCCCCTTCAGAATAGGGTTTTGATTAGAGTCCTCCATATGCTAACTAGCCTCCCCTGGGGTGTATTTTCCTGATTAGCGTATTTCACTTGTTAATTTATTGCTCCAGGGTATAGATTAAAACCAACCTGTATTTTAATCTTTCGGTACAAATTGAAGTATTTTAATGTGAATTACAGACAATATGCTATCTAATTTAATCCTTATAAGAAGCCTCTGAAGCAGATTTATTTTCATCCCAGTTTCAGAGGGGAAAAAACAGACGTAACCAAGATCCAAAGTCAAGTCCATGACTTGTCCAAAATCTGAATGATTCCAAAACCCATGCTCTTAATTATTCAAGTTAGAAGTGATTATTTTAACTGTGTGATTAGTTCTGGTACTCTACATGATAACTTATTTGGCAGTTTATGGAAGGACCAAAGTTTTTGTTTAAAGCTAGTTTTTGATGCTTCATAATTTGGGCAGATGGAAAATAAGATAGTAAAGGGGTTCATAAATTAGACTCCTGTACCCTTTCAAAATATGATTATTGAGGAGTTCCCATCGTGGCTCAGCGGTTAGCGAACCCTACTAGCTTCCACAGGGAAGTGGTTCGATTCCTGGCCTCGCTCAGTGGGTTGGGGATCCCAAGTTGCTGTGAGCTGTGGTGTAGGCCGTTGGCTTCAGTTCCAATTGGACCCCTAGCCTGAGAATTTCCATGTGCTGCGGATTTGGCCCTAAAAATCACAAAAAGACAAAAAAAAAAAAAAAGATTATTGAACGGTTGGAGAGAACTCTTTGGTGTAGCCTTTACCTATCAATGCTACCGACTTGGGGAAAAAAAAGAAAAAGAAGTTCCCTTTGTGGCTCAGCGGTTTAAGAACCCTACATAGTGTCCATGAGGATGCTGGTTCAATCCCTGGCCTTGCTAAGTGGGTTAAGGATCCATCTGGCATTGCCATGGCTGTAGTGTAGGCCGGCGGCTGCAGCTCCGATTTGACCCCTAGCCTGGGAACGTCCATACACCACAGGTGTGCCCGTAAAAAGACAGGAAAAAAAAAAAAAAAAAAAAAAAAGGAAAAGAAAACTGTATTGCTCCTCTGCAGATGAGGTTGTGGGGGTGTGTAAATCAAGTTAGGACATCAGGATTTCTATATTTATTAAGAACACCGTCTGGAACAATGAGGTGAGTCACAAGGTATAAAGTCTATTTTAAGATAACCTCACGGGTGTTTTTTGGACAGCTGCTTTGCATATTAAAGTTGTTTCACAGTAATAGGAAAGATGATCAGGTAATGGTTCCAGGCAGTAAAGTATCTTAACATGTGATCTTTCTTCCTTTTTCTTTTTTCTTTCTTTTAGCGCAACACCCATGGCATATGGAGGTTCCTAGGCTAGGGGTCAAATCCGAGCTATAGCTGCCAGCCTACACCACAGCCACAGCAATGCCAGGTCTGAGCTGCATCTGCAACCTACACCACAGCCACAGCAATGCCGGGTCTGAGCTGCATCTGCAACCTACACCACAGCTCATGGCAACGCTGGATCCTTAACCCACTGAGCGAGGCCAGGGATTGAACCCAAGTCCTCATGGATACTCATCGGGTTCGTTAACCACTGAGCCATGATGGGAACTCCTGTGATCTTCCTTTGGTTGGAATGATAGGCAGATCTATTTAATGCACTTTCCTTTCTTTTCAGAGTGCCGTGTCTTGAAGTCATCTTATTCCCGCTCCTCAGCTGTTAAGTATTCTGGATCCAAGAGCCCTGGGCCTTCACGACGCAGCAAATCACCAGCTTCAGGTGGTTAATGGGAAAGGAGTGGGCAGTCATGCAGGGAGCTGGCGAGTCTCCCTAGGTTTCCTTTCATGGGAATCTGTAGGTCCCTCCCACCCTTGTATACAACCAGGTTCCACATACAGAGAACTTTTAAACCAGCAAATTGAAGTCTGATTCTCAAAGTTATAATAAGTGTCCTAAGAAATGTGTTTAGTTCTGACACATTTTCTCAAGAACAATCTTATCTAGACTCTTCTGACGTTTACAAACACATTTCCACCACTGGAGGCTGCACTTTGAATTCTGCGCTATGTGATTGTGGATATTTTCTGCTCTTATTGGCTTAAAATATAAACATACACACCTACCAGATCTGTATTTACTTGATAAGTTTCTCCAGGCTTTTCCTTTATCAAGCAGTTTAGCAGTAGCCGCAATTATTACTGGAAAGTAGCACTTTATTTCAGCGTCAGACTCAAACCTCCAAGTTTCTTTCAGATCCTAAACCTATAGAGTTATCATAATTTTGACAGTTTTTGACTTTTTTAAAAAAGTATCCCCCAAATCTTGATGTATTGATTCTGTGCAGCTTGCTTATGGTAATTATAAATAATTTTACCCATACCATTTCCCGTTACGGAAAGGATCGTGGAACAAGACGTGATTTTACATGTGGAAAATCTGGAACGTGTGAAAGTAGTATCCATACAGACTGTCTAAGCAGCAACCTTTTTATGAAGTCTCTATAAAATGCTGGGGGGTTTTCTACTTCTCTGCTGCTTCCTCTTTAGCACCTACCCGCTGTCTTTGGGTCGGGTTGTTTCACCCTTCTTTTTGTGCACACGTTTAGACTTGCTGAATAACCGCTCTCCTTGCTGTCTCCTCCTCTGTCTATTCTGAATGTGTACAGTAAAGAGGGGTGGCCACTACTCCAGTGCCTACGCGACAGCCAAATCCCCAGGTGAGCCACGGTTATGATGGCTTTGTCGCTCTGCGGGGTTTTTGTTTTTGTCTCCTGCCACCTTTCTGTTTCCTTTTGCTCCATTTCCATGAGTGTATCAGGCTTGTACCAGTGGACATCTGTGCAGGATTGAGTGCCTCCAGGGCTTCAAGAGAGCCGTTGTCCTCAGCAGATGCCCCACGGCCTGTCCGTGTGTAGTCACCGTACAGGGTGCTGGAAGAGGCATCATGCTCAAGGGGTGTATCTGCTAAGGAACTTCGGAAAGTAGTGTATCATTGAAAAAGGCTCAGGCAGCGTTCCTGGTGTGGCTCAGCAGGTTAAGGACCCAGTGTCATCTCTGTGAGGATGCAGGTGCAATCCCTAGCCTTGCTCAGTGGGTTAAGGATCCAGCTTACCAGAGGCTGTAGTGGAGGTTGCAGATGTGGCTCAGATCCAGTGTTGCCATGGCTGTGGTGTAGGCCGGCAGCTGCAGCTCAGTTTCAACCCCTAGCCCAGGAACTTCCATATGCCTCGGGCGCATCTGTAAAAAGAAAACGGCTAAGCGTTGTTGGTAATATAAAAGTAACCTTAGAAGCAATTGTAATGCTCTTCTCCCCTTCTTCCCCATTCCAACATTCTCTCTCTAAAAATATTGGCAGAATCAATATATTTTAACCAAAAGCATCTCTCTGGTGTTAAGCTTATGTCAAATCATAGTATGCTTTCTATAAAGTATCTCAGATGCCAGGAACACTAATAGAATGTGAAATTTGCATAAATACGCCCGCGTTTACCACAGGATAAATGTAGACTTTGTTCTCAGCTTTTGCTTTAGTGATAGGTTTACAGATGCTTATCACATAAGTAAAATAAACAAAGGTGGGGAGTGTGGTTCAAGGGTCAGGTATTAGGATTAATCCTGTTTTGTCTTGCTGAGGTCTGAAGACGGAAATTAGCATACTGAACTAAAAACATTTCACAGGCATGTTTTTCTTGCAGACCAACTACTTCATAACCTAGTCTGATAAATGTACAAATCTTCTAAGTGGAATTTGGAATGCTTAGAAATTGATCTAAGAAAATCTTTGCATTCCAGGACCCTAAATTGTCAAGAGTCCAATTTGGGTTAATAAAGTTTAGCTTAAACTTATAAGTACAAGTTTTGAGATGCGAATCATATTTCAGGTGCAAATGGCTTCTTTATAAAGATATGAACTCAAAAGTATGTTCAGCCCATTCTGCAGTTATGGAAAATGGGGGGAGAGTTTTGTACTATTAAAAGCCAAGGACCCAGAAGCATAACTTGCTTTTACAGACTGCATTAGCTGTGGTCTACCATTTAGAATGTTCCATAGGAATATGGGGAGGTCATATTGTGCTTTTTTCAATCTTGAAACTCCCATCAGGTAAGCCTTCTGGTTGACTAAATTCCTCAAAAAAAAATCTACTCTATTGAAACAGATACGTGGTGTGTAATAAACACATAGAAGTCAATCTGGATAACAAAATTCAGTAAATAGTTATCCTAATTTGAATCCTAAAAATTCTCACTTTAGGAGTTCCCTGTTTGCTCCATGGGTTAAGGATCCTGCGTTGTCACTGCTGTACTGTGGGTTCGATCCTTGGCCCCAGAACTTCTGCATGCCACAGGCTCGGCCCCCCAGCCCAACACCCAAAAATTCTCACTTTAGGTTTCAAGCTTGTGACTCTTTCATAGTCCACCAAGAAAAAAGGAGTTCAGAGCAAACAAACATACAAGCAAAAAGGAAGCCCTCAAGTTAATTTCTTATCTTACCTTGAGGGGAGGGGTGAAAAAGAGCTGTATTTGGGGAGAGAAGATCCAGGGTGTTGTGATGGAGAGGAGGAGGGAGCATCTCAGAGGCACCAGGCATCATCCCCCTTCCTGTTTTGGCAGGGGAGAGGGCACAGTGTAACCTGTTCCAGGTCCCACTTACCCTCCCAGAGCCTGGAGAAATGTGCAAATAAACAAAGTGAAGGACTTCTTACTAGAGGCATCATTTAGAACTCTTCAAATGCTTTTAGAAACTTAGAGAGCTGTGTATGGCTTAGTGTCTCTTTAGGATGGGCGTTATTTGAAGGTAAGTCTGGGCATGTAGTTACTGACCCCAGTTAAATCCTTGGCAGTGAGTTTTTTTGTTTATTTTTAGGCAGACCATGTGTTTTTAGGGAAATTAGTCTGCAACAGAGACTGCCATTTGCAGGAATCAATTTTTCTTCTTTAGTCCCTTTTCTATCCCTGCTCCAAGGAAATCTTTGATATCAAAGTGGTGTCTGAATATCAGTGAAGGTAACGGCATTTGGTGAGTAGTAACTGGTGACCTGAACAGGTTGTTGTATAGAATGACAAAACAAAGGAGCCAAACTCAGTAGCAGCTCATTGAGAGCTTACTAGTTCGTTGCTCATTATAATCTCTATTTTATGTGAATTCCTACCATCAGTTCCCTTTAAAGAGAATTTTAAAAGAAATAGCATTGGGGAGTTCCTAGTGGTTAGGACACCGTGCTTTCACTGCTGCAGCCCAGGTTCAATCCCTGGTATGGGAACTGAGATCCCACCTCAAGCTGCTGCTTGCTGCAGCTAAAAAAAAAAAAAAGAAAGAAAGAAAGAAAGAAAAAGGAAAAGAAAGAAATAGCATTAGTTAAAATAGAACTTTACTGAAAAATATTCAGGGCTTTTGAATATTCTTAAAAGTTTTTAATTGAAGTTCCCGCTGTGGTTCAGTAGGTAAATAACCTGGCTTGTCTCTGAGGCGTTGCTGGTTTGGTCCTCGGCCTGGCAGAGGGGTTAAGGATCCATTGTTGATGAAGCTGAAGTGTGTAGGTCACAACTGCAACTTGGGTTTGATCCCTGACTCCAGAACTTACATGTGCCTCAGGGGAGACCCCCCAAAAAAAGTTTCTAATTAATGGTACAGTTACTTGTGTTGTGCTCTAAATACCCTTGTACACTTGTTAAGAAAATCTAGATAACTGATAATTATTTATGAATGAGTGTCTTTGAACTAGAAATATTAAAGTTTGGTGATTTAAAAATAACTGGAATTTTTTATTTTCGTCTTCACTGAATTTTTACATTGAACAACACGATAAACAAGCATGCCTGCATCATCTAATCATAAATATTTATTGATCCAGATTTCCGTCTCCATTCAAAGACTGGTGCTTACTTTTTTGAGCCACCTATTCAGGACCTTTATCTCTGCATTTTTATCTTTATAGTTTTTAGCATCATTTAAAAGAACAGTTGTCTGCTCCCTTGTATTAAAAATATTTTAAGGGAGTTACCCTTGTGGCTCATTGGGTTATGAACCCTACTAGTATCCATGAGGATGCAGGTTCAATCCCTGGCCTTGCTCAGTGGGTCAAGAATCCAGTATTGCTGTGAGCTATGGTGTAGGTCACAGACTCGGCTTGCATCCCACGTGGCTGTAGCCGGCAGCTGTAGTTCCAATTCAACCCCTAGCCTGGGAACTTCCATATGGTGCAGGTATGACCCTAAAAAAAAAAAAAAAAACACACACACAAAAAAAAAAACAAACAGATTTTGAGAGAAGGGAATGGATTTTGCTTTTCTTTTCTTTTTTTTTATATATTTTTTTATTTTCCCACTGTACAGCAAGGGGGTCAGGTTATCCTTACATGTATACATTATAATTACTGCTTTTCTTTCTGTAGAGGTGAATGGCAGTTTTCCTCAACTTGGGCGAAGGCATTGAAGATTAATGATAAAAGGTGTTACAAATTCTCCTTAAAAGAGAAAAAAAACATACCAATACTAGATGTTAACTAAAAGCTTTGTGAAATTACAGCAGAAATGGATCTCAATGATACAACTAGAAATAAGCCTAAGTTATACTGAGATGTATGATTAGCATTGTATAATATAAAATCTGCAGGTTAACCCTCTCTCTGAAAGAGCAATGTCCCCACTCTCCTCTAAATTAAGGGTTCAACCTGGGAAATATATAGAAGTTTGGAGGAGGATATACCAAAAAACCACCAAGATATGATAAATAATGGAAATTAGCTGAGAAGACAAGAAAATGGAAGGAATTAGAAATAACTAGTCTAGGTAAAATGAAATTTGGGAGCTCCTGCCCATGATGCCACAACAGGATCAGTGGTGTTTAGGGAGCTACTGGGAAGCAGGTTCGATCCCTAGCCCAGCATAGTGGGTTGGGGATCCAGCATTGGGGCAGCTGTGGCTTAGGTCAAGACTGTAGCCCAGGTCTGATCCCTAGCCCGGACACTCCATACGCCACAGGGCAGCCAAAAGTAACAAAAAAAAAAAAAGAAAAAAAAAGAAATTTGAAGTGTCTTTTGTGGCTTTCAAACAGATAAGTAGGAAAATGAGCAGTAATTTTCTTTTTCTATTAAGCATATACTTGGAAATTTTATTTAAATCATGGTGGGATTGATTTGGGAGAGACACAGGAACATCTCTGATATTCAGGTCAGTAGATACTAAGACAGTCGATATTGGAGGTTATAGGACAAGCTTCATGTATTACAAATACAACAGCCATTTCCCTCCCCAAGCTGGCAGGCAGGGTGTATGGACAAGTTCTCGTTATATCACTAACTCCATAATGTTGTATATATTTGTTGATGTAGCTGCTGGAAAACTTGGTATTGAAAATAATGCCAGCTTCACTGCTTATTTGTCTGACGATTTGTCTGTAATACAGTAAGCTCCATCATTTTTGCTTTTTGCTGATCTGCCATCCACTTTGAGCTTTCCGTGAATCAAAGCCCCCTTGGGGCTTTACTGTGCATGTGCTTAGTGTCTTTACACAATCCGGTAGTTCTGGGTTTTAATAACCTCTGTCTCCTTTGTTGTCTCATGGACAGTTAACGGAACTCCCAGCAGCCAGCTTTCCACACCCAAGTCTACAAAATCCTCCAGCTCATCTCCAACTAGCCCAGGAAGTTTTAGAGGATTAAAGGTATGATATGGGTTATCGAGCATATTTATGTGATTTTGTTAGTGTGAGTTGCATACTTTAGTAGTTAATTTGTTCAGAGTCTTGGGGGGGTCACAACACAAGAAAAAGGGAAAAGTTTAGGATTTGGAGCCAGAAAGACCTGCCTTTGAATCCTGTGTTCTTTTTCACCTCATAATTTCAGCCAACTCAGTCAACTCCTCTGAGCTGAAGTGTTCCCATCACTTAAATGGGAATATATCAGGTTATGGTTAGAGTTGAATGTAATGTGATTTTAAGTAAATAAATGGTAGTTTTCCTGTCATTAGCGAAACGATTTGCAGTGGCCTTGGAGGACACCATGATTCTTTTTTAAAAATCTCACTTAAATCATGATTTTAATATTGTTAACATAATTTGACTCTATGAAAGTCTAAACTAGAGTGATAGTCTAGCATAATACTTATATACACAAATCAGTAACACAAGAAAAATATGTTCATTTGGTGAAGACATTGGAAATAAATCTTTGGTTTGACTAAGACCTCCTAGAAATATAAACAGTAGGAGTTCCCGTCGTGGTGCAGTGGTTAACGAATCCGACTAGGAACCATAAGGTTGTGGGTTCGGTCCCTGGCCTTGCTCAGTGTGGGTTCGGGCCCTGGCCTTGCTCAGTGGGTTAAACGATTTGGCGTTGCCGTGAGCTGCGGTGTAGGTTGCAGACGCGGCTCGGATCCCACGTTGCTGTGGCTCTGGCCTAGGCCGGTGGCTACAGCTCCTATTCGCCCCCTAGCCTGGGAACCTCCATATGCCGCGGGAGCAGCCCAAGAAACAGCAAAAAAATAAAATTAAAATATATATATATACATATATATATATATATATATGTATATATATATATAAACAGTAACTTAATATGATTAAATGGTTTAATAGGCATTTTATCTGTTAGAGAAGGAGAAGAATGATGAGCAGAACTAAATTCGCAGGATTTTAGCAAGTTTCATTTGATTTAGTAGCTCTTGATCATTTAAATTTATAAGATGGAATTTTCCTGATAAAATAGCAGTACAGGATTGTTCTTAAAGATTGACCCTTTTCTTTAGGAAAGTAATCAAATTGTCTGTATGGTAATATACTTTAAAAAGGTGGAAGTGGGGGAAAAAAAAAGAAGATGGAGGTTGGGAGTTCCTCTTGTGGCTCAGTGGGTTCAGGCCTCTGTGGGGACGTGGCTTCTATCCCTGGCCTGGTTCAGTGGGTTAAGGATCTGGCGTTGCCACTAAGTCACAGTTGCAGCTCAGATCTGGTGTTGCTGTGGCTGTGGCATGGGTCTACAGCTGCAATTCCTCTTCCTTAGACTCCCGGCTCTGGGAAATTCCAGATGCCTTGGGTGTGGCCACTAAAAAAAAGAAAAAAGAAAATGGAAGTGTACACAGCACCACGATGTATGCATGTATTAACTTTCATTCTCTTGGAGCGTTTGGCTAGTATTGGAAGCATCTTCGTCAAGAATACATTCTTGAATGTTGGTTGCCCAAACATTTCATATATGGTCCAAGTGGTTTCCTTTCCCCTAAGGATGTTGAAAAACATGTTTACTAGTAAAATGAAAACTAAAAGCCCCAGCACACCTTGTGAATGAAGGGTGAGAACTGGGTCTGTGGGTCCCCCCTTCCTGCAGAGCTCTGCTCTTCACCTGACACTCAGGTGGGCTTGTCCTGTCCTGAGAACCTTGTGTCTACTTTCAGAGTGAACTTGCATGCTTCTCATGCTTGACATCAAAAAGAGGTTTCCCCCGGTACAGGACAGATGGTCTGTTTCTGTGCCAGCTTGCTCACGTGTGTTGGGCAGAATTTGTACCAGTAGTTAGTTTGGGGTTGGGAACACACTGCTCTTGGTAACCTCTAAGAGCTAGAAGTTCCTTATATTTATCAAAGAACCAGGCATTTTCCGAAGTACCAAATTGGCTTAGCTCAGTGCATAATGATTTCAATGGAACCCTTGAATGCCAACTCCAAAAGAAAAGTTAAATCAATTAAAAATCACTAATGTGTGAGAAAAGGAATGTACATATGTGTGTCTGTGTGTGTGTGTGTGAGACTGGGTCACTATGTCGTGAAGTAAAAATTGACAGAACACTATAAACCAGCTATCATGAAAAAAGTAAAAATCATTATTTAAAAAAATGAAAAGAAAATTTCTTAGCCAAGAAAAAAAAGTCACTAATGTAATTATTTTCAGTTTTTCTTTCCCAACTATTTTCCCCAGAATAGGTTGGAGGTCACTTTCAAGACGGCTAAAGTAGAGATCAAGTTGGTTCACCTCTTTTTCCAGTTTCAGTTGTTTCATCATTTGCTAAAGCAAAAGCAAGTGGTTCCCAGTGCTGGTAATTGTCAGCCTACGGCAGGCCAGCTCAAGCTTCCCAGTGACCCACCTGCAAAGGTCACTTATACTTTCCCCCCCAGGGCTGTTGCTGTAGGCAGGGCTGTGGTCCTTGATCTAGGGCTGTGTGTGGCCATCCCAGAAGGTACCTTAGTCTCTGCTCACCTGGGACCTGCTGTTTTCCCCTATTTTGTTACCTTTGTTGAACTGAGTGCCTCTCTTTCTTCCTAGTCCATCTTCAGCTCTCAGCCCAAGATTGTCCTTTTTTGTTGTTGTCCCAGGTCATTTGGTGCTTGACATACTGAGTACATGCCCTTTCTGTCACACATGCACACAGACCTGCAGGAGGTCACTCACAGATGCAGAAATCTGCAGTGAAGTGTCCTCAACTTTTGTTAAAAAATGGTAATAATTGTATTATTGCTGAGACATTAAATTGTTCTCATTAGACTAAGTGTATCTTCATTATTAGGGTAACCCCAGCATTGAGCACACACGGTACCATGGCACATAGTAGGTGCTCAGGGAGGACTTCTACGGTGCTAGGATTATAGTTCTTTTTAGCTGCCCAAAAGCCTGGCTGGGAAGCTGGGAAGTCAGTCTCACTTTAAAGCTGATATAGATCACCGAGTCTTGCCTTAAATATTGCCAGTGAAACAAGTCTCTGCCACATTCATCAGCTGTTAAGACACAAGCAAAACCCCTCTAACCCATCCTGTTCCAAACCTACACCTTTCATCCCATCGCAGTTCCCTGCAGGCCTCAGTGTGCATTGTCCTTGGGGTGAAAACCTGCCTTTGAAATACTGCAGCTTAGTCACGCTCCCTACTGTTCAAAATAGCCTAATTTCGAGGTCATTGTAAAGCTCTCTCTAGTCGGCATCTGTCCGTGTGTGCATTATTTTCTCTATTCAGTGACATTACGAATGGAGAATTACAGATAATTACCATGTGTGAGTGCTATGCTTTTTCCTTCCCTGTCATTTAAAATAGCTTATTAAGATCAATTAAGAGGGGATGTCTGACAAGGCAGGGCTGTTTTTCACGGGCAGGAGCTCTTTATCCCTGTCTATCCAAGGTAGATGTTTTCATGACTTTGGGGATAGATAATCTTTCTCCAGAGAGTCGACAAAAGCGAGTAAAGCAAGCCAGGACAGTGTACACGGGAGTCCACATGCGCATCTGTCTCTCTCAGGACACAGCTTTTGGCAGATGGTTCCCCCCCCCCTTTTTCACCCCTCTCTAGGTTTTACCTCATAGAGAATTAAGCAAAGTTTAGTGAAAAGTAGGCAGAATTTGATATTCTGTCACAAGTTTCCCCCGCTTTGTGCCAGTTTCGGGGGACCCTTTTTATGTTTGGGCAGGAACATCGAAAGAACTGAAAAAGAAAATAGGGACGTTGTGATGTTGACTTTCTGACCATAAAGCATCAGTAATGTTTGCTCCATGAAAGACAGGAGGAATGCAGAAACAGCCCTCCACCCTGCAGAAGCCCTCCCTGTTTTCCATGATACTCCCGTGAGGAAGAGCGCTCTGCTCCATGCACGCACATTCATAAAAGATCATGCTCTCCAAGGGGCTGGACCACAAGCCAGGAGAGGAAGCAAAGCTTTCCTCAGACTGTGAATGTTTTTGCAAGGTGGGAGTGTTAAAAAATAGGGTGGCGACCCAGTGATTAAGGTTCTTAAAACCTAAAACTGAAAGATGTTAGGACAGCTGAGAGTTCATGGTCCCTCGATTGTAACTTCTCCGTTTTACTAGCTGTTTACCTGAAACCATAGACTGTGGAACCTGGAAGTGGCCTCAGGTCTTGCAGTTTGTCTACTCTTTATAGATGGAGCATCTGAGGGACAGAGATGTGAAGGGACTTGTTCAAAATCCCAGGGGCCGCCTGGAATCTCTGACCTTTTCAGAAACTCTGTCTCCAATCTCTAATGTTCCCCCAGTCACTGGTGAGTCTGCTTCCGTGACCCTAACATGGGCACCCCTTGGAAAAGCTGTGCTATTTTAGGAGTGCCTTTTAGAAGGGTGAGTGCCTGAGTTTAGATATGCACAAATGCTCTTAATAAGAACTGATTGAAAGATTGGGAAAGGAATAAGAAGGGAGAAGGCTGGGAAAAAGGGAGAGGCGATCCTGGGGTGAAGGAGAGAAGAACGCCTGATGCCAGCTCTTCCTCCTGGGAGACTTGGTGAAAGAGACTGTTTGTACATCTAATGGGGATTCCTTTTTTTTACTCCTCAGTCACTTACTATTTCATTTTTTTTAAATGATTTTTATTTTTTCTATTATTGCTGGTTTACAGTATTCTGTCGATTTTCTACTGTTCAACAACAAGGTGACCCATTCACACATACATATACACATTCTTTTTTCTCACATTATCCTCCATCATGCTCCATAAATGACTAGATATAGTTCCCAGTGCTATACAGCAGGATCTCTTTGCTTATTCATAGATGGAACTAGAGACTCAACAAACTAAGTGAAGTAAGTCAGAAGGAGAAAGCCAAATACCTTATGATATCACTTATATCTGGAATCTAATGTAATCTAAAATGAACCTTTCCACAGAAAAGAAACTCGTGGACATGGAGAACAGACTTGTGATTGCCAAGGGGGAGGGAGAGGGAGTGGAATGGACTGGGAATTTGGGGTTAATAGATGCCCACTATTGCCTTTGGAACGAATGGGGATCTTTTTTAAGTAAGAGGATTACACTGTGTGGCTGGCCCTTTACCTGATCCCCTAAAGCTTTAGGAAAATGACAAAATCACAATAGGTTAGGACTATCGGTTTCCTTTGGAAGCTAGCAGCGGGGCTGAGAACTGTTGAGACTGGCCCAGGTTGGAAACAGATGGTGTCACCCAGGCCCAGCAGGTGGTACCTGGATATGAGACAATGTTACGGGGTGGCCCTGTGATGGAAGGCACATTGTGAGCACAGTGGCATAACTGGGATTTGAAAGCAGAGCCCATGCTCGTGACCACCTGAGGACAAGTGAGAAAGCATGGTCAGTCTGTTAAACAGATGATTGCAAGTGTGTAATCAGATCAGAAATTTATAAAATGACTTGCTAGCACATTGGGCTTCTTCCACAGAACCTAGGCCTCAGGCGGGACAAGTTGGCTTTCGCTTCGTACGGATTTGGGAAAAGACAAGGCCATTCATGGTGATAGTCACGTAGGAAAGAGGCTTTTCTGCCACCAGACATGAGCCACTTCCACCACCGTGGTGCCAGGCTACCCACCACAATGAGGCACACAGGGAGCCAGAGGCCTCGAGGTAAGGCCAGTTCAGGCCAGGCTGTACTAGGTCTGGGTCAGGAGGGTGCAAGGCCGCTCAGGACTCTATTTATTTTTGTTTTATTCTCCTTACCTAGTAAAAATTGCTGTGAAGTTTCTAGTCTGTCCCAGTTAAGATAAGGGATCCACTTAGGCAGAGGATGAAGGCAGAGATGGGGCCCCCACGTGTGCCGTTCTGCAGAAAGAGGGCTTAAAGGAGGGCAAAGCCCAAAGCCCTCTCCTGAGACAGATGCAAGACGGTGCAGTGGCCCAGTGCGTGAGCTCAGAAACCAGAGCGCCTGGGTCTCATCCAGCCTCAGCCACTCACTAGCTGTGCAGCATTGGGCAAGTCGTATCACCTTTATCTGGGAAAAAAAAAAGGGGATTTGTAGGACCTATTGCTCAGGGTTGAGATTAACTGATTAAATAAAGAGACAGCCGAGTTCCTGTCATGGCTCAGTGGAAACAAATTGCACTAGTAACCATGAGGACTCAGGTTTGGTCCCTGGCCTCATTCAGTGGGTTAAGGATCTGGCATTGCCAAGAGCTATGGTGTAGGTCACACATGGGACTCGGATCCCACATTGCTGTGGCTGTGGTGTAGGCCAGCAGCTATGGCTTGTATTAGACCCCTAGCCTGGGAACTTCCATATGCTGCAGGTGTGGCCCTAAAAACACCAAAAAAGAAAAAGAAAAAAAGATAGAAAGCATTTATAATGGCTTTGTTATTCTTTCTTACCATAAGGATTAGGGTTTCCTGGTTTAGTTTTCACATGAAGAAAACTTCCCTTCGAAAAAGAATTGATATGACATTCCCATTGTGACACAATGGGTTAAGGATCCAATGTTGCCACAGCTGTAGTGTAGGTCACAGCTGTGGCTCAGCTTCAGTCCCTGGCCTAGGAACTTCCTTATGCTGTGGGTTCAGCCCTAAAAAAAAAAAAAAAAAAAAAAAAAAGAATAAAATTTAAAAACCCGCATGCAATAGTGTAGGAGAAGGAAAAAGCGAGAGAAGTCAGATTCCATATTTTATCACCGTCTCTGCTTTACTGTTATGATTTCCCCTCCCAGCTCTACCCTTCTTTGCCGTTTTCCTGCCCTCTCAACATATTCCAACCCTGTAAGTCATCTGTAGGTAATTCTATGCTAAAAGCAAGTTATCCCCAAATTTTGCAGCTTAAAACAACAATAAAAAATTATTTTCAGAGTTCCCGTCATGGCTCAGAAGTAACAAATCCAACTAGTATCTATGAGGATATAGGTTCGATCCCTGGCCTTGCTCAGTGGGTGAAAGATCCACCGTTGCCATTGCCATAAGCTGTGGTATGGGTCACAGACACAGCTCGGATCTCGTGTTGCTGTGGTTGTGGTGTAGGCTGGCAGCAACAGCTCCGATGAAACCCCTAGCCTAGGAACCTCCATATGTCTCAAGTGTGGCCCTAAAAATACAAAAATAAAATAAAAATTTTTTATTAATTTGAATAAAATTAAAATGAATCAGTTCCTCACCAGGTGGATGAAGTCTCCACAAGTCAGCTTTGGTACCCTTAGAACTTGGCAGCCTGGTTTCCCCAGAGCGAGTGATCTGAAATAGCGAGAGACAAGCAGAAGTGCCCCTTCCTGTGACCTAGCCTTGGAGGTCAGACACCATCATTTCCATCATAGTTTTGTAGTCAAAAACGGCAGCCCCCTTCAGCATGGAATAGCCTTTGCAAGGTGTAAACAGCAGGAGAGGAGGCTCATGGGAACCAGGTTGGAGGCTGGCTCCCCCCGTCCTTCTCTCTGCCTTCATCTTGTCCAGAGATTCTTCCCTTGGCTGCTTCTGTTCCTTCAAAAGCTTAATGTCCATTCTCCCTTTTGAGAACCCCAGACATCTCGCGCCCCATCAATTTCACTGCTTTGTTCTCCTTCCAGTCCTTTCTGTTCTCTAAACCCATCATTCCCTGCTGATTCTTTTCTCTCCCCTTCAGAGCCTAGAATTCCACCCCCACTGATATTTTCTTCTCTTAATCCCCATCTTCCTGATCCTCCATTTTCTCCTTGACCTCAGCCTTGATCTCCTGTTTCCTCTGCCCAAGCTTCTCCTCCAAGTCCCTTCGATCTAGCTGGTAACTTTCCCTCGGGGAATATTTACCGGGCTTAAATCGCAGCCTTTTCTTTGGAACAGATAGGCAATAAAGAGTACTAAATGTGTCATCAACTGCCAGATGGATGAAGAAAGCATTTGCCTGAAATTTAATTCATCATCCATGTCCCAGTTTAAGACTTTCAAGGCTGTAGTAACTCAGGGCTTCAGAGTCAGGGGCACATCTGTGGACACTGGGGGATAAAATCTCTCCTGTTTTGATGCTGAAGTGTATGCCCAGGGGCTCTCTACTGTGAGCTTTCTTGCTGGTGGAGAGACAAAAGAAAAAAGTACATTTGGAACATTATCCAACATCTTGAGATTATAAACTGTCTGATGTGCTGATATTTTATCTGATGATGTCTCCTGGGTCTGCTGGTGGTGAAAGATTTTCCAGATTTGTGAAGTGTGATGAAAGGGCTGGTAGTATCTCATACTGATTGGCAGAGCTAAAATGTAGCTCTTTGACCTTCTGAACTCAAAACTTATTTTGGAAGCTGTGAAATGTAAATCCACGGTAGCTTCTGACCTTGGACATTTTCGCTTTTCCCTGGAGCTTTGGCTTTTCTTGGGTATTTAAATCTAGTTAATGGTTGTTAGTAGGAGGAGACTGACGACTTTTATACCCCCTTTACTACCCCAAGAATGTTGGGTGGTGACTTCATCTCTGAACGTAATTGATGTTATTGACAGAAACAAAAGCAAAGAGGGACTCAGCAGCTTGGAAGACTTCTGTGCCCTAAGAAGGGCACAGAATAAATAAATCTTTAGAATGATTCCAGCTCTTTCTGAGATCAGTGACTTGTACATTGAAGTTGTTCAGGAAAAAGAGGCATTGGGTAGGTAAATGACTCAACTGGGTGGAAGCCACTGTTAGGAGGGCAGAAGGAGTTTGCCAAGCCAATCAGTAGATAAATAGGATCAATTTTAAAAACTTGCTTTGAACATAAGGAACACATGTGTGCATCTTAAATGTCCCCTCAGTCATGAAAGTGGGTCATCAGACATTCTTCTCAGTCACACATTAGATAATTGGATGGCGGTAACATTCAGAGGTTGTGGTAGGGAGCTGCCCTGAGCCACTGATGGACAGGGGTAACCTCCACAGTTGTGATGTGACTGGCAATTTTCCCACCACCCAGGCATCCTAGAAATCGGTGCTGCTTCACACTGAAAACACACAGACATGTTTAGCAGGGAGGCATGGCCATACTGTCTGTTGCTCAAAACCCAATAAGCCAACCCTTTGCCTGAAAGGCTTGCTCCTGGGGATATGATGAGAGTTTGGGCTGTTTTTGGCAGGCTATGCAGTCCACTGAGGTGGCTGTGATAGAGGAACAGAAAGGCACAAGTCAGCATGTTCCTCACAGACCCTTTAGTTACCGAGTCCAAGCTCGTACTGTTCTTTGCGTGACAGGCCATGAACTGGGAGATGAGCTGCTAAGGCAAGGGATGGTGACTTTATTTTCTGAAGCCAGGCAGGAAAGACGCTAGAACCATCTTCCCCGAGTTAGAATCCCCCGAGTTAGAATTCAGGCTTCTTTTGTACTAAGAGAGGTGGGGGTGTCAGAATCCTTCATTCTTGCATCTGTCCAGGTAGGCCAGGTCACCATGTTCCTATAAACCTCCAAGAAGACAAATGTTATTCTCTGTTCTGCAACTTTCTATCTCTATATGAATGGATGGAAAAGTGTTATACTTTTGAAGGGCAGAGCCTTAAGAATGGCTAATCCTGTATATATCAGGCTATAGGCAACATCCTTTCAGTTATTAACTTGTAGCAAAAGCAGTAGAATACAAAGGTTAAAGAAAAAGAAACAGATCCGATATGGAGTCAGATTTGCGCTTCCCTACGCACTTTCATAGGCTTGAGCTGGCTACTGTCTCAAACCACATACGTACACAGGCAGTGGTTCTGCTTCCCACTGTTCACTATTTACCCCATCCCAAGTCTCAAGCAACACTAAATTTACCAAGTAAAACCAAGTCTAAGGTAGGGCTCTAGGTCAGGCTACTTTGTTACCAACACCTAGGTGCTAAGTCAGATGAACTGTTCGCAAGTCTCCTTCCTCGAGGTGTTTTCGAGTAAGTTATCATGAATCCAATATAAAAGCGATAGTGTTTTTAAATGGATGCCTACCTTACACTGGCTTTCCTTCTAGTTAATGGAATTGACATTTCTGATACTTCTTTTTTAAAAAACCAAGAAAATCATCATGGAAGGAAATTATTTATGAGTAATATCCTGATGTTTTTCGTTTTAAATCCTCAGTACTTTTCAGAGGTCATTTTTTTTTTTTTTTTTTTTTTTTTTTTTTGTATTTTCTAGGGCCACTCTGGTGGCATATGGAGGTTCCCAGGCTAGGGGTCTAATCGGAGCTGTAGCCACCAGCCTACACCACAGCCACAGCAACATGGGATCCGAGCTGCATCTGTAACCTACGCGACAGCTCATGGCAATGCCGGATCTTCAACCCACTGAGCGAGGCCAGGGATCGAACCCGCAACCTCATGGTTCCTAGTTGAATTTGTTAACCACTGTGCCATGACGGGAACTCCCAGAGGTCATCTTTTTAAAGAAAAATTTTTCTTAAGAAAATTTATTTTTCCCTAAGCTCTCTTTATGTGAGGAAAGCCTGTGAATTTATTGACTTGCCTATTATTTGACTAAATTTTACTTATATAATCTGAAAACATATTCTAACTATACCGCAATGCATATTTGGATCAGTGAGTCTGGTATTGGATGGCACCCCTAAGTTAATTTAATGGCCTTGCCAAGACTGAATTCTTACAGGAGGTCACAGTGTGAGACTAGCCAGATGGCCTCCGGCTCTGCAGTCAGACCTGGCTTTAGATACTGAATCCACATTTGCTGTGGCTTTTGGGCAAGTTATATAACCTCTCTAAGCTTTGGTTTCCTCACAGATCAGTGGAGATGAGAATAATACCTAACTCACAAGATACAAAAGTACTCATTTTAGGACTTGGCACAAAGTAGGCATTCAATAAACTGTAATGGGTGTCTCCTTCACTTTTCTTACAAAGAGAAAGCTGTTCATGGGCTATAAATGATTCACAATGGTTAGATCTTTGGATGAGTGACAGAATTTAAGATAACTGAACAATTAATTATAGCTACTATCAGAAGCTTCCTTCACAGAGGTTCTCGATATTAGCTACACATTAGACCTATGGAGCTTTAAAAAAAAAAAGTTGATGCCTAGGCTCTGGAGCCAAGGATGCTCTGGTCTGTGGTGCAGCCTGGCACTTGGAGTTGTCAAATCTTCCCAGGTGATTCTAATGTAAATAAAGTTTGTTGGAACAGGACTATGCTCATTTGTTTCCATTTGGGCTGTGGCTGCTTTCATACTACAATAGTGCAGTTGGGTAGTTGAGACAGAGAGGTATGACCCACTTAGGCTAAAATGTTACTCTCTGGCCCGTTACAGAAAATGTTTCTGATCCGTGAAGTAGGCCACTTAAAATGGAATCATGGTGTCATTTTCCAAGATGCATTCAAGAAAGTCAACTCACTACACAAGCAAATCTGCTGGATTCTGTTCAAATACTTCATTTTGTGAAAAACCAAAATGAAGTAGTGTCCAGCATTATCCTCAACAGTCCATAGTGGGAGCTCTGGCTGTGGCACAACAGGATTGACAGCGTCTTGGGAGCCACTGGGACACGGGTTCATCCCCCAGCCCAGCACAGTGGGTTAGGGATCTGGTGTTGCTACAGCTGCAGCTTAGGTCTCAGCTGTCTCTCCCACCTGATTCCTGGCCCAGGACCTCCATAAGCCTCAGGGTGACCACAAATGACCCCACCCCCCCAAAAAAAAGTCAGTAGTTATATGCTATAATGTATTAATGGAACAATTTTTGCTATTTTTCTGAGAATAGCAAAAATTTAGTGTCGCAATTAACATTTATCTTTAAATTTTAAGTTTTGTAGAAATAATAGTAATACACTTATCAAAGAAATTTCATGTAGGACACTCTAACTTAACGTCCATGAAAATGTGGAAAGCTGGCACGTTCCTGATTATCAAAAGTCCTCAATCAGACATGGATGCCCTTTTAAGTGATGCCAGCAGTTGAAAGCACTTTACAGCTTTTTCTGCTGTGTTTTCAAATCTTTTTTTAAGGTTCTTAGCAGAAATGGATTCTTGTGCATTTCCCCTCCTTGGTTAGGCATAAAAATGGAGCTGCCACTGCCGAGAGTAGGCAGGTGAGGCAGAGATGCAGGTCACAGAGGATACACTCAGCATCATCTCCAGTCTTTCCCATCACTTCCTTTCTTCACCCCTCAGGACCTCATCAGGAAAATGTCCCCTCTACTCCCCACCCCTACACATAATCACATCTTTTTGAACCAGTTAGTAATTATGGAAAATATGGTGGAAGAGCCCAGATGCTGGCAGGCATTTATGCTTTATTGTAGAGCATCTGCTTCACATGCACCGGCTTTGTGCTCTTTCAGCATCCTGGTTGCTGATAGAGGCCTGAAAGCTCATTAGCATTTTAAGAGATTTTAATAAAAATTTTTAGTTTGACCATAGAAATGGGACAGGTGTATTCAGGAATGCCATGTTCTAATCTCTCCTTGCTTCTGTAAGAGACTGGTTCTCTACCAAGGGACAGGGAAACCCATAAATTCTGCCTGGGAGATGGTGAGAATTTTGTAGTCATAGCTTTTGCCCTTGTGTTTTCTGTGTTCTTTGTCTGCCTGTCTCCCGGGGCACCAGGAAGGCTTTGCTGTATATTTAATAGTGGATGCTTCACGTTTGCCAGAGATCTGTCCAGAGCTCTTGGTGAATACCCAGCTTTTCTGCAGTTCTCGGGATGCCAAGTTTCATTGCCAGGAGGTCAAGCGAACTCGACCGCTAGCGGTGTGATTCAAGCTTGCCAAGTGCAGGTCAGCCCTCAGCAGAATGGTTCCCTCACGGGTCCTCGGGGCATTTGTAACCATCAGAAAGAACCTTAGAGACCATTTCCCAAATGTCGAGGTTTCTGGGAAGGGTTTTGAGTGCACACAAATGCCTAAACTTCTGGGCTGTAATGACCATGTCCCCACATCTTTGTATTCTCTAAGAATCCAGCACAGGTTGTTGGTGAAGAAGGAAAGGAAGACTGTCCTTGTGTCTAATCATGTCCTGTCTATTGAGCTGTGTTATAAGAAAATGATTCCATGTTTTCTTTTTCTTCATGAAAGCCCCTTCCTTCCTTCCTTCCTTCTTTCTTTCCTTCTTTCTTTCTTTTTGCTTTTTAGGGCCACACCTGTGGCATATGGAAGTTCCCAGGCTAGGGGTTGAATTGGAGCTACAGTGCTGACCTGCACCACAGCCACATCAATACCAGATCCAAGCACGTCTGTGACCCACACCACAACTCATGGCAATGCCAGGTCCTTAACCCACTGAGCAAGGCCAGGGATTGAACCCACATCCTCATGGATACTAGTCAGATTGTTTCCACTGTGCCACAGCAAGAATTCCCAAAAGCTTTATATTCAAATGAAGGAACATATTTGGATAGGTAATCAGCGATGTCACTCCTGTTATCTCACACACACGCACACACACATATATATATTTTAGGGCTGCAGTTGCAGCATATCGAAGTTACCAGGCTAGGGGGCAAATTGGAGCTATAGCTGCTGTCCTACACCACAGATACGGTAATGTGGAATCCAAGCCATGTCTCTGACCTACACCACAGCTAATCGCAATGCTGTATCCTTAACCCACTGAGCGGGGCCAGGGATCGAACCTGTATCCTCATGGATACTAGTCAGGTTTGTTTCTCCTGAGCCACAACAGCAACTCGTGTGTGTGTGTGTGTGTGTGTGTGTGTGTGTGTGTGTGTGTGTGTATAAAATGCTTGAAGTGTAACACTTCAAAAAAATCATTCCATTTGAGAGTTTTGAAAAATGCTATTCTTGCCCTCATTGTTTGTGAAGAAAGCTGGATTTCCTGGAGTCTGATGAACCCCTTGTCAGGCACAGATGAAGGTAGCCTTTCACTGGGCCCTATGCTCTCACCTTTTCCATGAGTCTGCCTCTGAGGCTGGGCTTCATCCCACTTGCTGTTCTCTTTCAGTCACTAGAGAACCAGCTTTTGTCACCTGCTCTGTGTGCTGGTCTCTTTCCTAGCTCCTTGCCACCTCTGAATCCCAACACAGACCAGGCTTGTGATTGTTGTTGGGAATCAGAATAGGTGGCAAAGGGATTTTAATCAAAAGGAACATTGAGAAAGTTACAGTGGTTGACATGAACACAAAGCGTCACCCAGTCAAGAAAGAGACCTGTTAGAAGGATGTTACCTGCTTCGAGGAGAGCTGAGCAAGCAGGCTGGGGGAGGCAGGGGGTGGCTATGGGAAAAGGGTTGTGTGCAGGGCACAAAGGCAGGTCTTGAGACCTCAGCAGTGGATGTGGGGTCTGCACATTGCATACCCCCCAGCCCCTGAGTAGGGCACAGAGAGATGGTGCCGGCCCAGTGCTCAGGCTGGACTCAGCCAGCTGTGTCCCGAGGGTGTGGGCCTGTGCCATCTGGGCTGTGAGATTTTAGACGTGAGCTTCGCCAGCCACTGTCCACTGCTGCTCCTGGGCACTGACAGTCCACCTTCCCATCCCTGTAATTCAGGGGAGAGCCGTAATCAAAAGGCTTTTTCTCTTGAGATAAAATAAAGAAGAATGCTATTTTTTAGAAAGTTTTATCTTTATTCCATCAAGAATTTGGCTGATAAGAATTATTCCCTTGACTGACAATTTTCAATCTAGGAAGTTTGGATTGGAAGAGGAACAGACTTGGAATGAATATTTAGCAAAAGAGTTCTTGGAGTTGTTGTACATTCCACAGTTCAAAAATGTTTCTCAGTCACTCTTTTCAGGGCCCCTATGCTAGATGTTTTGAGGAAAAATACTAAAAACCAATATTGGGTATTCCTGTCATGGCTTAGCGGTTAACGAACCCAGCTAGCATCTGTGAGGATGCGGGTTCAATCCCTGGCCCAACTCAGTGGGTTAAGGATCTGGCATTGCTGTAAGCTGTGCTATAGGTCACCAGACGCAGCTCAGATCCTGCATTGCTGTGATGTAGGCCGGCAGCTATAGTTCTGATTAAACCCCTAGCCTGGGAATCTCCATATCCGCAGGTACAGCCCTAAAAATAAAAAAAATAAAAATAAAAAATAACAACCAATATTTAGTGAGTGTTACATGTCAGTGACTATATTAAATGATTTTACATGCATGAGCTAATGTTAGTTCTGTAACAAATCTTTGAGCTAGGTTCTGCTACTCTCCCTATATTCAGAACAGAAAATTAAGACTTAGAAAGTTTGAGCCACATTGCAGTTCCTGCTGTAATGCAGAGGGTTAAGGATCTAGCATCGTCTCAGCTGTGGCACAGGTTGCTAGTGTGGCTTGAATTCAGTCCCTGACCCAGGAGCCTTCATATGCTGTGGGTGCAGCCAAAAAGAAAAAAAGAAAAAGAAAGGTTTAGTGACATTAAAAAAAAAAAAAAAAAAATTATGGAGAGTTCTTGTCGTGGCGCAGCGGAAACAAATCCGATTAGGAACCATGAGGTTGCGGGTTCGATCCCTGGCCTTGCTCAGTGGGTTAAGGATCTGGTGTTGCTGTGGCTGTGGTGTAGGCCATTGGCTATAGCTCCAATTGGACCCCTAGCCTGGGAACCTCCATATGCCATGGATGTGGCCCTAAAAGGACAAAAGACAAAAGAAAAGAAAATTGCTTGAGTTAATGTAAGTTTAAAATACATGAAAATTTGGTGGGAAACAAATCATCCAGGTAGACAGAGTGATGAATCATGGCCTGGATGCCATGCTGAAGATTTGGGGGCTAATCTACTGGTAATGAAGACCCAGTAAGGCTTTGGCACGCTAGCGTTGATGTCAGAACTATCCTTGGAAAAGTTTCTCTGGCGATAATCCTGGAATGGGAGAGACTAAGGCTGAGGTGGCCTTTGATGGAGGTGCTGAGAGGAGCTATGGAGACAAGAGCAGAGAATGTTGTGCTTTGCTTTTCAGCTTCCTTTTTTGTCCCCTCTCTGGGCCTTGATTTTCCAAGTCTAGCTTTTAAACATCTAGCATAGACTCCTGCTGATTTTGGAGTTGCTTTCAATTTCAGCAGGGGGAAAAAAAAATATTGAATCGAAAAAGCTAGATTTCAGGAGTTCCCATCGTGGCGCAGTGGTTAACGAATCCGACTAGGAACCATGAGGTTGCGGGTTCGGTCCCTGCCCTTGCTCAGTGGGTTAACGATCCGGTGTTGCCGTGAGCTGTGGTGTAGGTTGCAGACGCGGCTCGGATCCCGAGTTGCTGTGGCTCTGGCGTAGGCCGGGGGCTACAGCTCCGATTCAACCCCTAGCCTGGGAACCTCCATATGCCGAGGGAGCGGCCCAAGAAATAGCAACAACAACAACAACAAAAAAGACAAAAAAAAGAAAAAAAAAGAAAAAGCTAGATTTCAGAGTTCCCATTGTGGCGCAGCAGAAACAAATCTGACTAGAAACCAAGAGGTTGAGGGTTCAGTCCCTGGCCTCACTCAGTGGGTTAAGGATCCAGCATTGCTGTGGCTGTGGCGTAGGCCTGTGGCTACAGCCAATTATACCCCTAGCCTGGGAACCTCCGTATGCTGCGAGAGCGGCCCTAAAAAAAGACAAAAGAGCTAAAGTTTGAAAAATTTTGATTGTCCCTCAATTATCTGTGTTGTGAGAAAACAGAGTGAAGTCTGAAGAGCTGGGTGGTTAGCTGCCTACAAAGCTTTCATCAGGCTAAGGGTGGCCAGAAAGGGACCCCCAGGCACACCCACATTCCTGCACGATGATCCCACGTCAGAATGCAAGAGATAGACACTTATGAGAGGCATGTCTGTCCCTCAGGACTAGGCTTATTCAGTGGATCTCAGCACTGCTTGTCCATGGCCCTAGGTTTCCTAACACTGCTGCTGGTTTTATTGCCTACACGGTTGTGGTTACATGGGATCTGAGAAAACAGCCTGGTTTTTATATAATTCTCGTTCTTGAGGCTCATATTTTAATCCCAGGATCGTCCTGTTCGAAGGCATGTTTGTAAGTGCTGGATTTTCCTGGGTTGAACCAAGCTCAGAATATGTGAGGTTTTTCACTTCACCCGGAGGAAGAGGGTGGACTCAGTGTCTCTAGCTTGTGGGCACTGGGGGAAGGGCGGGTCCCTGCCTGGCACCTGTGTCATTTATGCTTTCATCTAGCAAGTGTCAATGTACTGTGTGCCACAGGCCCTGCAAATGCAGGCTTGAATAAGGCGCAGCCATTAAGAGGCAGAAGCTACCAGGATGGTGTGGGCATAAAGGCAAGCACGTAAACACACTAGCATCAAAAAAAAAAAAAAAAAAAAAAAAAAAAAAAAGTCAGATGCTTATCACTATTTGCTAAGTTCTTTGACCTTATAAATTCCTTTAAGGTATATGTTTAAGAAAAAACAAAGGGGGAGGGAGGAGTTCCCATTATGGCGCAGTGGAAATGAATCCAACTAGGAACCATGAGGTTGTGGGTTCTATCCTTGGCCTTGCTCAGTGGGTTAAGGATCCAGCGTTGCTGTGAGCTGTGGTGTAGGTCGCAAATATGGCTTGGATCTGGCGTTACTGTGGCTGTGGTGTAGGCTGGCAGCAACAGCTCTGATTAGACCCCTAGCCTGGGAACCTCCATATATCTCGAGCGCAGCCTTGAAAAGACAAAAGATGAAAAAAAAAAAAAAAGAAAGAAAGAAAAGAAAGAAAACTAAAGATGAAAGAGAAAACATTGAGGTCAAAAGTATAAGGGCCCTTGGAAATTAAGAAAAAATTCCATAGGTGTACAGGATAATAAATAAATAATAATAATAAATGTATGAATAATAGTCATGAGTTTTTTAGTTTAGCTAAGAATTAGAGATATTTCTGTGTTAGACTGGGAACTTCAGATTTTTGTTAAGTTGGAACCTACCTTTTAAGTTTTATCTGTTATTCCCCTTTAGTTCTTATATAAAGAAAATAAAAAATAAAAAGTCCTCATAATGCTCCAGAGGAATTCCTGCCGTCTTACTGTCTTAGGGAAGTAAAGGAGTTGGTTGAGCCAGGGCTGCCCTCTGGATCCTGAATCTTCTGGAAAGAGTGGAAGGTGATGCAGTCCGGGCCACAGGGCAAGAGTTCTGAGAAGAGCTGGACCTGGCTAGGACTCCAGTGATCAGCCACAGGCGCTGCGGGAGCTGATAACTACAGGTCTAAGCCTTATTGTGCTGCTAATAACTACCTTGCCCATCGTTGATGCCTCAAAATTTCCTTTCCTTTCCTTTTTTTTTTTTTTTTTTTTTTGTCTTGTCTTCATAGGGCCGTACCCACAGTATATGGAGGTTTCCAGGTCAAATCAGAGCTGTGGCCACTGGCCTACACCACAGCCACAGCAACGCCTGATCCAAGCCGTGTCTGCGACTTACACCACAGCTCATGGCAACACTGGATCCTTAACCCACTGAGCGAGGTCAGGGGTCAAATCCACATCCTCAGGGATACTAGTCAGATTCATTTCTGCTGAGCCATGATGGGAATTCTCTCCTTTGCTTTGTTGAGATCAAAAGTAGCACAGTATCAAAGAGGCATAACACATGGTCAATTTTCCTGATACTAATTGAAAACAATATATCTAAGGAAGAATTATATTAAAGAGGTTGTATTAAAGACATTGTCCTGGGGGAAACGTGAGCAGAGAAGCAAGGGAACACCTTCCTCTGTTTCTGTATCACTGTGTTGTTACAGCCTATAAGCATTTTCTACTGTCGAAGGCTTAGTGAGCTAAAGCTGTGTCAATTTATCCTGGTAAATAATGGGCACTCTCCTCTTTTAGCAGATTTCTGCACATGGCAGATCTTCCTCCAATGTAAATGGTGGGCCTGAACTTGATCGTTGCATGGATTCTGAAGGTAGCTCTCTCTGATGATTACTTTGATAAAAGAAGCCCTTTATGGGAACTTGCTGGTGCCTAAAACCCACCTGTGCTAAATTACAGTTCTTTGTAAAAAGCAATGTCATCATGTCACCAGTTAGTCTATTTAGCCTTAGTGAGCAGGGGTCATGTCAAGATATATAAAATCTCATTTCTAAGTAAGCTATCCCAATTTCAAATTTTAGTCTTGGGCTTCCTTTGTTTTTCCTTAGTGGCAGTCTGCTCACAATTCCTAAATGTAGACTTTCCTTTTGCTTAACTAAATAACATCAGTGGGTTTCATTGTTTGATGTCTGCTATTGACCTTATAAACTCTTTTACACTGGGATACGCTGTGAAAAGTCATTGAGCTTAACCACGTCCTTCTCCTGCCCCACCCCCTCTCCTTTTTGAGAAGCCCTTCAGCCAGGAATGAGCCTTAGCAAGGCATCCTAAGTGGATAGAATGCTCTTTACTAGAAAATCTTGAGAAGAAAATAAGATTGAGTCTCTGCCATCATCCCCTTCACCTTCCGCCAGAGTTGACAAAAAAGTTTATAAAGTTTTAGTTAAACTTCCCTTTTACCCAAAGCTGATCACTTATTTTCAGCTGATATTTCAGGGATTTGTTAGGTGTATTGATTGCCTTGATTTCTGATTCCAGCCAACAAGATCAAAAGGAAATTGGTGATTCAAGTGTTCTCTTCAGAAAAAGTAGGCTCAGAGATTTTCCTTAGCTGTACCACAGATTTAGAAATAAATGCACTGTGATTTATTATTTTACAGATAAGTAGGAATCAAGATGAAATGTTGATGTGTTTGTCAGTCTTTGCATTTATCCTTTTTTTCAGGTGTGAATGGAAACAGGTGCTCTGAATCATCGACTCTTCTTGAGAAATACAAAATTGGGAAGGTTATTGGAGACGGCAATTTTGCAGTAGTCAAAGAGTGCATGGACCGGTGAGTGGAGAGCAGGGATAATGCTTTGTTCACTAATGCATTTCTCCCTTGGAGTTTATTTTTATCTAAATGAACAAAAGGCTTTGGAAAGAGTCTGTCCTTGGGACAAGTGGTTTTGCATGCCTACAGGCAACTTGACCAAGAAATATATGTAATCATATAGAGTACAATCCTACTTTATACTTTGAGAGATATAGCAGGTCTCATCCATGAGCCAGAGAAAAATGAGAAAGAATAGATGCATTACAAAAAAAAATCCCTGATAGCACTTACCTGTGCCAGGCTCTCTTCTCAGTGCTGTACTTGTATTAACTCATTTAATCCCCACAATAACCCTCTTGGTAGTAACTAATTGTGTATTATTGGTAGTCTGGGATACATGAGCGCTGACGCTATTGAAGATCAGAATCAGGAGTTCCCATCATGGCTCAGTGGTTAGTGAACCTGACTGGCATCCATGAAGATGCAGGTTCAATCCCTGGCCTTGCTCAGTGGGTTAAGGATCTGGTGTTGCTGTGTGCTGTGGTGTAGGTCACAGACGCGGCTCAGATCCCAAGTAGCTGTGGCTCTGTTGTAGGCTGGCAGCTATAGCTCCGATTAGACCCAAAGCCTGGGAACCTCCATATGTTACCCATGTGGCCCTAAAAGACAAAAAGACCAAAAGAAGAAGAAGAAGAAAGATCAGGATCAGCCAAATTTTCCCATATTAAAATTATGTTTTTGCTTGTCCAGCCTTATTTCCTTTAAGGTCTGAAATTCTCAAATGGTAAGAAATCCATTCTTTTACATTCTCAGCCTTTTGTAAACAGTATTAAAACTGGAAAAGACTAGGGAGTCTTGGTATTTGTAGGCTGTTATTCTGGCTGTTCCAAGTGGTAATTTTTATTGTTGGTGGGCCATTTTCCAGAAACTTCTGGTAACTACAGTTTTTTCACTTTGCTACATCTCCAGTGAAGCATTACTGCCCCTCATAGGGAGCCCCAAAAGCCCCTCTACTTCTAAGCCCCTCTACTTAGTTAGCGCTGCTACACATATTGCAGCCCAAGCAACAAGCATCTAAAATATGACTTCTGGGAGTTTCCATCGCGTCGCAGTGGTTAACAAATCTGACTAGGAACCATGAGGTTGGGGGTTCGATCTCTGGCCTTCCTCAGCGGGTTAAGGATCCGGCGTTTTGCTGTGAGCAATAATGGTGTAGGTCAAAGACATGGCTCAGATCCCACGTTGCTGTGGCTCTGGCCTAGGCCGGTGGCTACAGCTCTGATTAGACCCCTAGCCTGGGAACCTCCATATGCTGCAGGAGTGGCCCTGGAAAAGACAATTAATTAATTAATTAATTTAAAAAATATATGACTTCTGAAGACTCATTAGAAATCCAAGGCAGTGCTTGGTTTATATTAGGGGGAAGCAATTTAAATAAAAGGTATTCTTCCAAGTTTGGCCTCATCAGTGTGTACTATGACCACATGGAAAGAGCAGCTTGTCCTTGAGAGGACTCATGTCTTCCAAGAATACCACAGTGTTCTTTCTTGAACTGTGTTCTAGACTCAAAGACGTGTTCAGATTAAATGATGTTAACGGTGATTAAAAGCCAAACAACAACATCAAGATTCTTGTGTCAAACAAATGACGTCTCTAGTAGCAGATAGGGATGTTTAAAGGTAACGATACGATGGCCCCTGATCCTGGCTGGAGTTTGGACTGAGAGATAGGTATTGAAAGTCTAAGGACTTAGCAGTTTTGAATTATGGGCCAGTTAGTGACGAATGGATTCATGTAAATAATCTATTATCAAAACATTCCGTTAATGTTGATTCATTTTTATTAGTTGTCTTGTCTCTGGAGAGAACTATTTTTGAGATTTAAGTGTGGGAAAAGTTTCTTGTGCAGCTCTGATATAACAGACTTTAAGTACTTTAAATATGTGAGCTACTTAATAATGTTATAATGATTAATATTTGTTAAAAAGAGATTGACAAGTGTGGCTTGGTGAGGTTTGTTTTTCATCTTTTGCGGGATATTTTCCCCCTGACCCCACTCACCATCATCTCTGATGTACAGAGGAGGAAATCAGTGTTTGGTCCCTGAGTCTGTGCTCTGGAGGAAATTGGGAAGGATGGTGTCTTTGATTTATGTCTTTAAATGGCCTTCCTCTGATTATTCCATAGGTCCACTGGGAAGGAGTTTGCCCTAAAGATTATAGACAAAGCCAAATGTTGTGGAAAGGTACAGTATACATAACTGTTTTGTAAAAGAAATGGAAAGAACGTGGAGAGGTTTATTTTGGTGAAAGAATTTAAGTGGTGATTTGACATGATCATAACAGGAATAGACTGCTGATAATTGTGGGGAAAACATTACCAAGCTTTTTTCTCTACCATTTTTCAGAAACCTTAATCCCCATACAGCACATTGACTTGATCTTTGTCCTAATCATCAACAAATACGAGTTCTTGGAGTTCCTGTCGTGGCACAGTGGAAATGAATCCAACTAGGAACCATGAGGTTGCAGGTTCCATCCCTGGCCTCACTCAGTGGGTTAAGGATCCAGTGTTGCTGTGAGCTGTGGTGGAGGTTGCAAACGTGGCTCAGATTTAGTGTTGGTGTTGCTGTGGCTGTGGTGTAGGCCAGCAGCAATAGCTCTGATTGGACCCCTATCCAGGGAAACTCCATATGCCGCAGGTGCAGCCCTAAAAAGCAAAAAAAAAAAAAAAAAAAAAAAAAAATACAAAAACCGAAAAACAAAAAAGACAAAAGACCGAAAAAAACCACACCACGAGTTCTCTTCTCTGGGAGATGCCTGTTTGAGAACCCAGCAACACATTAAAAGGTGTGTCAAGAACTGTGGTGGGGTCTGAGACCTTACCCTACTTTCAAACTAAGAAATTAGCTTTCCAGCTTTGTAGATGTGGCAGAAGACACAAGATTCCTGGGTCAGAGACAAAACACTTTGTTGATAGCGGGTAGCATGAGCTAGCTCCATGCTTGCGTTGGTTCACCTGATCTCCCAAAGATCCCGTAGAAGTGATGCGGAGGCACCTGGCTGTGTGCTGTGCACACAGTGGGTTTGTGTCACAGTGGAGGGTCCCCAAGCTTAGGAACTCCCCAGTCTTATGATGGGGCCCTTAGCAAACCTACCCAACCTCTGTCCTAGAATAGAACATTCTTATTATCATAGTCAGGAAACAAATCTGCTGGCAACAGCTAGGGAGACCCTGTCTTTGTGTTCCAAGGGTGTTTATACAGACATCCCTGGAAAGATAGTTTGTACCAAAAGCTGGTACAGGAAGATAGTTTGTAACAAAAGCTGGTACAGGATGTGCAGAAACATCATGAATCATCTCCCCAGAGGGATGAACTTTTGTCTGTCCCATTCTCAACATGGAACTGGGCAAAGATCAAAGGATGGAATGCTGAAAGATTACTGATGTTTTAACTATGTTTGAAAAGATAAATATTTTATAACAGTGAGGACAATGTCCTTTTTAAGATTCCTTTCTGGTAGGTTGCATAGCAGTTAAGAGAGCAGGCTCTGGAACACAGGGTCCCATACCCAGCTCTGAGCACCAATGGCGCTGAGCACTTGAAATGTGGCCAGTCTGAATTGAAATGTACTCTAAGTGTAAAACACACAACTGATTCTGAAGATTGAAAACTAAAAGTTCTAAGTGAGATACCTCATTAATACCTTTTGCATTTGATTGCATGTTGAAATGATAATATTTTGGGTATATTGGGTTAAATAAGTTATTTATAAATTAATTTGCTTATAAATATGCTTCATATATTTTTTAATGTGGCTATTAGAAAATTTAGGTTGGCATATGTGGGTCACATTTCCACTGAACAGTTCTACTGTAGAGCCAGATTGTGTAAGGTTGAATCCTGGCTCTGCCTCTTTTTACTGTGCTACTTTGGGGAAATTACTTAAACTCTCTGTGGCTCTGTTTCTTCCTGTAAAATATAGTTATTAATAATATCTAAGATATAAGTTTATTGTGTTGACTGAATCAAGACATGGAAAACATGTAGAAAAGTGCCAGCATTTAACACGTGTTAACTGCTGATGTTATTAATGTGCCACAGGAATTCAAAACTTATAAATAGGAAGACTTACTATGATAGAAGTGGTTCTATATTTATGGAACTCCTAAAACTATTCTTAATTGGATATTTACAAAATTATGTATTTTTAATGGAAAATATAAAATACTATAGTAAAGTTTTATAAAAATCATCTTAGAGCCCAGAAAGGAAATTTGAAGAGGCAAATTTGTCGTATACTTGAAAAAAATTTTTTTATTAAGGTATAATTGATTTACAACGTTGGACTGGTTTCTGCTCTACAGTAATGTGACCTAGTCAACTGTATATACACACTTTTTCTCATATTATCTTCCACTGTGTTCTGTCTGAAGAGATTGGATATAGTTCCCTGTGCTATATAGTAGAATCTTATTTGCTTATCCATTCTAAATGTAATAGTTTGCATCTGCTAACCCCAAACTCCCAGTCCATCCCACTCCCTCTCCCACCATGGCAACCACAAGATTTTTCTTTTCTCTATGTCTGTGAGTCTGTTTCTGTTTTGTAGATTGTGCCATATTTTAAATTCCACATATAAGTGATATCATGTACTATGTGTTTTTTCTCTTTATCTACATTTCTCTTTCTCTACATTTCTCTTTCTCTACATTTTCACTACGTAGTGTGAAAATCTCCAGTTGCATCCATTTTGCTGCAAATGGCATTATTTCATTATTTTTTCTGGCTGAGTAGTATTCCACTGAATATATGTACAGCATTTTAATCCATGTATCTGTTGATGGACATTTAGATTGTTTCCATGTCTTGGCTATTGTGAATAGTGCTGCAATGAATATTAGAGTGCATTTATCTTTTTGAAAGAAGTTCTGTCCAGATATATGCCCAGGAGTAGGATTGCTGGATCATATGGTAGTTCTGTATTTAGTTTTCTGAGGTACCTCCATACTGTTTTTCATAGTGGTTATAACAATTTACATACCCGCCAGCAGCATAGGAGGTTTCCCTTTTCTCCATACAAATCCTCTAGCATTTGTATCCTGCATCTTTTTTACCAGATTCATTGATGAGCTCTAATAGTTTTCTGGTACCCTCTTTAGGATTTTCTAGGTGTCATATTCTTTAAAAAAAAAACCAAACAAACCTACATTGTGACGACTATTGTGACAACTATTGAAGCAAAGTTGATGCAAAATGATCCCCTTTTGAATAAGGTTTTTCTTTTTCTTTTTAAAAAAATTGATGTATAGTTGATTTACAATGTTGTATTAATTTCTGCCCCATAACAAAATGATTTGGAGATACTCTTTTTAAAAATACTATTTTCCATTATGGTTTATCATTGGGTATTGAATATAGTTGCCTGTGCTGTACAGTAGGATATTATTGTTTATCCAATCTATATATGATAGTTTTCATCTGCTAATCCCAAACTCCTAGCTCATCCCTGCCCCCACCCACTCCTAGGCAACCAGAATCTGTTCTCTGTGTCTCTGAGTCTAAGTGTATTTCTGTTCTGTAGATAGGTTCATTTATACCATATTTTAGATTCCACATATAAGTGATATCATATGGTTTCTATCTCTTTCTGATTTACTTCACTTAGTATGATAATCTCTAGTTGCATGAGTAAGGTTTTTCTAAATTTAATTTTCTTTAAATAATTCTTGTGTTTTTGCTTGCTGTGTTAACAGTATTGTTAAATTTTCAACTGCAAAGCCTTTCTCCATTGTAATTGGTATTGTTCTTTCTATCTGATATTGTGTGACTTAGGCACTATGTATCATAATTTAGGAGCCAAGTTCTAAACGACTGTATGAAAGTATTTTCAAAGAAGTTCAAAATTAATTGCTATAGTAGGGATATTGTTTACATGATTAAAATTTAACCAGATGTTTCAATAATTGAAAAAAAGATCTTTATGCAAAAAAATTCAGTCTGGTACTTTCAGTAGCTGAGGATAGTGAATAGGTCACTTCAGATGTTCGGATCCTCTCTTTCCTTGCTATGAAATGTCATCTTATTCCTGTAATTCAGGATCATATACTTTCCTCATCCTTATATTTTGCTTATTTGACAATTATTTCCACATTGACTATACAAAATTATAATTTCAAAACTTTTTTAAAACTTGGGGTATAGTTAGTATACAATATAGAATTAGTTTCGGATGCATGGCAAAATGATTTTTTTTTCAAGTTATATATCATTATACATTATTATAGAGTATTGAGTATAATTCCCTGTGCTGTATAGTAAATCCTTGTTGCCTACCTATTTTACTTACGGTAGGTTGTGTCTGTTAATCCCATACTTGATTTGTTCTAATAAGTAGATTTTTTCATTTTATATTTAGAAAAAATGACGTAGAGAATTTGTCGGGGTTTTTTAAAAACAGACTCTAAGAGAAGGCCACTCTTCTGGGGTATTGTTCATTAGCTCTGCTTTGTGGGTTGTACACAGAAAAGTAATAATGCTGAAAAAAATAGCTTCCATTTATCAACACGTATTATCTATCCAGACTTGGACATATAGGAACTTTGCGCATTACCTTTAATGACTTGCGAAACAGATGTACTCGTTTTACAGATAAAGAAGTAGAGATTCAGGTTAAATAGCTTCCCCAGATTCACACAGAGGCACAGCAGTGATTGGAATTTTGGGCTAGTTGGTTGCACAGCCTGTCTACACTGGCCAGTCTACCATGCTTCCAAGTTCAAGTTCAATTTATGCATTTGTTCGTGTCATAAGAGCCTGAGAAAAAATTCTTAACTTCCGGTTTTCCTTTTGCTTTTTTGTAATATATATGAGCATTATCAGAGTAATTCACTCATTTACCTTCCGTTTGATGTGTGTGCAAGATACTATGCTAGGAATAAGGTAGTTTATCATGAATCAATACCAATTCTGTGAAGGTGGTTATAGGAGTTCAGGGGAAGCAGATGAGAGAGAAGTAGGTCCTGAATGGAGATTCCCTAGAACAAGAAGCATTTGAGCTGGGCTTGAGCAGTGGGTAGGGCTTGATAGGTGTTAATAACAGGGGAGGCTTCCAGGGGGTCACTGCAGCCTGAGCAAAGGCTGAGAAGATGGAAGGCATGTTGGGTTCTTCCAAGTAGATTTTTTTTTTTTAATTTTAAGTATATTTAGGAGTTCCCGTCATGGCTCAGTGGTAATGAATCCAACTAGGAACCATGAGGTTGCGGGTTCAATCACTGGCCTCGTGCAGTGGGTTAAGGATCTGGCATTGCTGTGAGCTGTGGTGTAGGTTGCAGACGTGGCTCAGATCCCGCGTTGCTGTGGCTCTGGCGTAGGCTGATGGCTACGTCTCTGATTAGACCCCCTAGCCTGGGAACCTCCATATGCCATGGGAGTGGCCCTAGAAAAGGCAAAAAAGACCAAAAAAAAAAAATACATATATATATTTAATTAATAATGCTGTATTAGTTTCTGGTGTACAGCAAAATGGTTCAGTTATACACATATGTTGTTTTTCATAATCTTTTCCATTATAAGTTTTTATAAGATATTGAATATAGTTGCCTGTGCTTTACAGTAAGTAGGACCTTGTTGTTCATCTGTTTTATGTATAGAAGTTTGTATCTACTAATCCTAAACTCCTAATTTATCCTTCCCCCACCCCTTTTCCCCTTTGGTAACCATAAGTTTGTTTTCTATGTCTGTGAGTCTGTTTCTATTTTGCAAATAAGATCATTTGTATCATATTTTAGATTCCACATGTAAGTGATATGGTATTTGTCTTTGTCTTCACTTGACATGGTAATCTCTGGATTTAGCCATGTTGCTACAAGTGGCATTATTTCATTCCTTTTATGGCTGAGCAATATTCCAGTGTATATATGTACCACATCTTCTTTATCCAGTCCTCTGTCGATGGACATTTAGGTTGCCTCCATGTCTTGGCTATTGTAAATAGTGCTGCAGTGAACATTGGGGTGCATGTATCTTTTCAAATTATAGTCTTCTCTGGATATGTGCCCAGGAGTGGGATTGTGGGATCATATAGTACCTCTATTGTTGGTTTTTAAAGGAACCTTCATACAGTTTCCCACAGTGGCTGTACATTTGCATTCCCCTCAACAGTGTACACGGGCTCCCTTTTCTCCACACCCTCTCCAGCATTTATTATATGTGGATTTTTAAATGATGGCCATTCTGTCCAGTGTGAGGTGACACCTCATTGTAGTTTGATTTGTAGTTCTCTAATAATTAGCCATGCTGAACATCTTTTCATGCACCTTTTAGCCATCTGTATGTCCTCTTTGGCGAAATGTCTGTTAAGAGTTTCTGCCTACTTTTTGATTAGGTTGGTTTGGTGTTTTGTTTATTGAAATGTACGAGCTATTTCTATATTTTGGAAATTAAGCTCTTGTCAGTTGCATCATTTGCAAATATTTTCTCCTAGTTTTTGGGTTGTCTTTTCCTTTGCTTTATGATTTCCTTTGCTGTTGAAAACCTTATAAGTTTGACCAGATCCTATTTATTTTTGCTTTTATTTCTATTGCCTTGGGAGATTCAGCTAAGAAGACATTTCTGATATACGTCAGAGAATGTTTTGCCTGTATTCTCTTCCAAAAGGTTTGTGGTATCCTGTCTTATATTTAAAGTCTTTAAGCCATTTTGAGTTCATTTTTGTGTTTAGTATGAGGGAGTGTTCTAACTTCATTGATTTACCTGCCAAGTAGGATATTTTTGCAAGGTCTACCTTGGAAGTAACTCAATCAGAAATAGAAAGAAAATCTTAATAGATATTTCTCAAAAAAAAAAGAAAGAAAGAAAGAAAGAAAGAAAGAAAGAAAGAAAGAAAGAAAAAAGGATACACAGATGGGCAACAGGCACATGAAAAAACTCAACATCGTTAATTTTCAGAGAAATGCAAGTCAAAACTACAGTGAGGTGTCACCTCACTCTGGTCAGAATAGCCATCATCAAAAAGTCTACAAACAATAAATGCTGGAGAGGGTGTGGAGAAAAAGTAATCCTCCTACACTGTTGGAACGTAAGTTGGTGCAGCCACTTTGGAGAACAGTGTGAAGGTTCCATAAAAAACCTAAAAATAGAACTATGCATATGATTCCGTGATCCCATTCCTAGGCATATATCCAGAGAAAACAATAATTTGAAAAATACATGCACATCAGTGTTCACTGCATCACTATCTAAAATAGCCAAGACATGGAAACAGTGTAAATGTCCATTGATAGATGAATGGATAAAGAAGATGCGGTACACATATACAATGGAATATTACTCAGCTGAAAAATAATGACATAATGTCATGTGCAGCAACATGGATGGACCTGGAGATTATCATACCAAGTGAAGTATGTCAGGCAAAGAAAGACAAATACCATATGATATCATTTAGCTATGTAATCTAAAAAAAAATTAAAAAGACAAACGAACTTATTTACAAAATAGAAACACAGGCATAGAAAACAAACTTATAGGAGTTCCCGTCGTGGCGCAGTGGTTAACGAATCCGACTAGGAACCATGAGGTTGCGGGTTCGGTCCCTGCCCTTGCTCAGTGGGTTAACGATCTGGCGTTGCCGTGAGCTGTGGTGTAGGTCGCAGACGCGGCTCGGATCCCGCGTTGCTGTGGCTCTGGCGTAGGCCGGTGGCTACAGCTCCGATTCAACCCCTAGCCTGGGAACCTCCATATGCCGCGGGAGCGGCCCAAGAAATAGCAACAACAACAACAACAGCAAAAATACAAAAAAAAAAAAAAAAAAAAAGAAAACAAACTTATGGTTACCAAGGAGGAAAAAGGGGGAAGGAGAGGATAAAGTAGGAGGTTGGGATGAACATGTAAATACTACTGCATGTAAAATGGATAATTAGCAAGGACCTACTCTATAGCACAGGGCACTAAACTCAATGTTCTGTAATAACCTAGAAGGGAAAAGAATCTGAAAAAAGGATATACATATTTATATACGTATTATATATATGTATATATATATAATACATATATATATATGAATCACTTTACACCTGAAACTAACATGACATTGTAAATTAACTATATTTCAATTAAAAAAAATCTGGAGTTCCCATCATGGTTCAGTGGTAACAAACCCAACTAGTATCCATGAGAATGCAGGTTCAATCCCTGGCCTCGCTCAGTGGGTTAAGGATCCAGGGTTACTGTGAACTGTGGTGTAGTTTGCAGCTCAGATCCCATGTTGCTGTGGCTGTGGTATAGGCTTGCAGCTGTAGCTCCTATTGGACCCCTAGCCTGGGAACTTCCATATGCCATAGTTGCAGCCCTAAAAGACCAAAAAAAAAAAAAAAAAAAAGAGAGAGAGAGAGAAAGAAAATCTATCTCGAGGCCAGATTTATGGAGGCTTTTGAGAAGGCTAAGGTATTTGTAGATACTGGAATTTTTCTGGAGTTCCCACTGTGGCCCAGTAGAAACAAACCTGACTGGTATCCATGAGGACTCCAGTTTGATCCCTGGCCCTCCTCAGTGTCTTGAGGATCTGATGTTGCCGTGAACTGTGGTGTACCTTGCAGATGAGGCTTGGATCTTGTCTTACTGTGACTGTGGTGTAGGCTAGCGGCTACAGCTCCGATTGGATCCCTAGCCTGGGAATTTTCATATGTTGCAGGTGTGGCCCTAAAAACCAAAATGGTAATAATAATAATTCTTCCATGTCTTACTGAAATTAAAGACTCTTAAAACTTATGATTACCAAAGGAGAAATGTTCCAGGAGGAATAAATTAGGAGGTTGGGATTAACATATACACCCTACTATGTATAAAATAATCAACAGTGACCTACCACATAGCACAGGGAAATCTAGTCAGTCCTCTATAATAACTACATGGGGAAGAATCTGAAAGGAATGGATATAAGTATATGTATAATTGATTCGCTTTGCTGTACCCCTGAAACTAACACAACATTCTAAGTCAACTATACTCCAACAGAATTTTTAAAAAATTATGATCCCTTTAAAAAAAGAGTCTTCCATGTTTCATACTCTGATATTTATCCTGAGTATTTCTCAAATTCCCATCAGTTAGGAAGCCCTGAGCTTGGAAGTGGCCCTTCCTTCTCTTCCTGTCATTCTGCATTCATTATCCCCTTGTTCTGGGTCCAGGCAGGACAGAAATCCAAATGCATATGGTCTTAGTTTCCTCAGGCTGTTGGAGTAAATTACCACAAATTTGATGGCTTACAACAGAAACTTATTTCCTCACAGTTCTGGGGGTAAAAGTCCCAAATCCACGCTGACCTATAGGGTTTTGGGGAGAATCTGTCCTTTGACTCTAAAGGGCTTCTGGTGGCTGAGTGTTCCTTGGCTTGTAGCCACATCACTGCAAGCTTTGCTCCATCTTCACTTCTCCTTCTCCTCTGTATGTTTATTTTTCCTCTTCTGTGTGTGAAATCCCACCCCCCCTCCCCCGCTTGGGTCTCATAAAAACACTTATGATGGCATGCAGATAATCCACAGTTATCTCTTTTTCTCTCTCTCTCTCTCTCTCTTTTTTTTTTTTTTTTTTTTGTTTGTTTTGTTTTGTTCTTTTAGGTCTGCACCTGTGGCATATGGAGGTTCCAGCCACTGGCCTACAGCACAGCCACAGCAATACCAGATCCAAGCTGTGTCTGTGACCAACACCGAAACTCACGGCAATGCTGGATCCTTAACCCACTGAGCAAGGTCAGGAATCGAACCCAAGTCCTCATGGGTGCTAGTCAGTTTTGTTAACCATTGAGCCACGAGAGGAAATCCCACAGTTATCTCTTCATTGCAGAATCTTTAATCACATCTCCAAAGATATTTTTTCCAAGTACAGTAATATTTACAAGTTCTAGGCATTATGACTTGCTAATGTTGTGTGGCTATTATTCAACCTGCTGCATTTGTCCACCACAGAAATCACATAGAGTGCTCTGAAGAGCTTCTCTCCCTCACTGTATTATCCTCAGCAGTATTCACTCCGCAATAGAGGTACCAGCTGTAAAGCCACTGTTGACCGAGAGCACAGTGTGTTTATGCCTCCACTTACTCAAGCACTTCAGAACAAACTGTGCTAGTTGCTGGAGAGCGAGGTCAACGGAAACCTCCACCACGGCAGGGTGACAGCCACGGTTGGAGCACGCTCAGGGGGCAATGAGAATAAAGGGGAGGGGTTCCTAATCCAGCCATGGTTGAGCCGGGGAGGCTACCACGAGGAGGTGAGATTTCATGAGATCCTGGGGAATAAGTAGAAGTTCACCAAGAAGAGGGGAAGGCAAGTTCTAAGGCAAAGCAAATTGCCTGTGCAAACACCTGGAGGTCTAGATGGGAGATTGGCCAAAGGGATAGAGCAGAGGGGATGGTGTATTCAGGCTGTTAAGAAGCCAGATGTAGGGGGACTGGTGGTTGGCTGTGCCAGAGGGGGTGGGAAGGAGGGTGGGCGAGGAGCTCCCCTCTGCTCTGTGCAGCCAGGTTTCTTCCATGGGACAGAGGACACAGGAGGGAAGGCCTGGAGACAAGATGATTCGTCTGCTTTGGGAGAGTTGTTTATTCATCCCCTAATCCATTTCTCTCTGGCCCTGGCTGGCTGTCTCTCTCTTCTCTGCTAAAAACCACCATGGCCAAGGAGAAGGCAGTATCCTTTGCCAAGTCGGCCAGCCGTTTTCTCCTCTCTCACAAAACTAGGGCACACAGCCATGAAATGATTCATATGTAAATTATCTGGAGTTAGAATCATGAATCACTTAACATAAATAATGGTAAATGACTGAATAATGTAAGTTCAGTGCAGTTCAAGACAAAAGCGATGTTCACATCCGCATCGAGAAATGTTTTCCTGGAACACGTCATCTAGAGCATTTTTACATGTGAGAAACAAAGCTGACATACGTGTTGCTTAAGAAATAGGAAGATGCTGTTCATAAAGGTTTCGGGGCCCTGTTCCGTTTTGCTTCTGAGGATTGTTTAGTTTAAAAGGTGACTTTTTCCTTCAAAGGCATTTTTACCCGGCATCATCGCATGTTGGGAAACAAAGGCTAATAGCTCCCTTGTCCCAACAAAACCCTTCACTGTGTGTGTGGAATGCGAGCCATGGTTGAGTAGCATACACTAAGCCAAGATAGTGAATAATGGTGGAGAAAATGCTGCGATACACATCTAACATTTGAAATGTAGCACTGCCCTGGTTGAACTTCCACAGTGTGTAGCCCAGAAGGCTCTCTGTTGTGTGTTTCAATGAAAAGATGACTTTGGGGAGTTCCCATCGTGGCACAGCAGAAACGAATCTGACTAGGAACCATAAGGCTGCAGGTTTGATCCCTGGCCTTGCTCAGTGGGTCAAGGATCCATCATTGCCATGAGCTGTGGTGTAGTTTGCAGATGTGGCTTGGATCCTGTGTTGCTGTGGCTGTGGTGTAGGCCAGCAGCCGTAGCTCCGATTAGACCCCTGGCCTGGGAACCTCCATATGCTGTAGTTGTGGCCCTAAAAAAAAAGCAAAAAAGAAAGAAAAAAAAGATGACTTTGGGGAGGTGTCGTCTCTCTATGGGGAAGACTCCTGTTTTAGCTCCGTTTTGAGAGTTCTTGGCATACTGGTGATGGGGATTATTTTACATAGGTCAGTCTAAATGAGCATCCCAAATAGAGCCCCTGAATAGAGGGAACTTTATAGACTCTTCTAACTTTGGGGAAACGGGGAGGAGGGAGGAGGATTGTAGTGCAAGACCCATTTGGCTTAAAATCAAAGGCCTGAAGTTCCTGTTGTGGCTCAGTGGGTTAAGAACCTGACATAGTAGCTATGAGGATGTGGGTTCAATCCTTGACCACACTCAGTGGGTTGAGGATCCAGCACTGCCACAAGCTTCGGTGTAGGTTGCAGAGGCGGCTCGGATCTGGTGTTGCCGTGGCTGTGGTGTAGACCAGCAGCTGTAGCTCTGATTGGACCCCAAACCTGCGAACTTCCATGTGCAGCAGGTGCGTTCCTAAAAGCAGAAACAAAAGGTACATCCACCCCGGCTTGTTACTGTAATTAAGGACATGGTTGGCACAGATGATTCAAAGCCTCCTAAGCAAGCATATGGATGTGGAGAGTTTATGGGGGCTTTCCTTTGTCTCTTTGGCCATGAGGGGTTGGCTGCACAGCTGCTGCTCTCGGGAGGGACCAGGGCACTGCCTGCTGCCCTAGAACTGCTGCTCTGTGACTCAGGCCTGTGGGATTGGAAGCAGGTAGCCCTGTGTCCTCCCAGCCATGAATGGTTAGGGTCTGAGACTGCTGTTCTCGCACGTCTGCCAAGTCTAGTCTAAAGCCGGTCTAAGACCTCCCGCCCTGCTCATTAATGGGCATGGGTTCTCTTTCTGGTATGAAGCCTTGACCACAAACTCCCTGTGATACTGCTTCTCATCCCCATCTTTTCAAGGAATTAGTTTCAGCTTTGCAGCTATCATTTTTGAAAAATTCCAACTCAACTTTAAAGCATCCCTCTTTGAAAGGGGATGTGGTGCAGTGCAAAAAAAGTGGACTTGGATGTCAGGAACCTAGGTTTGCATCCCCCTCAAAGGACTGTCCTAAGGATAAAGTGTTAAGACAGTGTACAGGGACCTTGCACAGCGACTGACAAGTAGTGACTAGATTTCTAAAAAATATAGTTCTTTCCTGCTTCTTTTCTTTCCACTACTTCTGTTTAGCATCTGCACTGTCATTTGCCAGCATGTATTGAGTGACTACTTGGACAAACAGTGCATTCAGCACCCAAGAAACACCGCCCACCATGTGCAGGAACTCGCAGCAGATTTTCTTTGGATGTTATTTATTCACTTGTTACTTATAACTGATATTTGTGTCTAATGTCCAAAAGCATTTGAGAGGGCTCTGAGTAAAAATACACATATATGTGAATGCATGAAGACCAGAGAGGAAACATAAATGGTATCCTGAGCTAGAGTGAAGATAATTATCTGACTGCTGTAGTGGAACACTAAACTTAGTTCTAAGACTAGTGATAACAAGGGAGGCAAAAGGGGTGGTAAGCAGGACACACGCACAGACACACAAGCATATAATGTGGATATATACATATGTGTGTATTTAGATAGCAAATGATAGCTCTTATAAGGTAACTTTCTTTTTTTTTTTTGCATTTTAGGGCTGCATCCATGGCACATGGAGGTTCCCAGGCTAGGGGTCCAATCAGAGCTACCACTGCCAACCTACACCACAACTACAGCGATGGAGAATCTGAGCCATTTCTGCGACCTACACCACAGCTCACAGCAACACCGGATCCTTAAGCCACTGAATGAAGCCAGGGATTGAACCCGCAGCCTCATGGATCCTAGTTGGGTTCGTCAACCACTGAGCCACGACGGGAACTCCTTATAAGGTAAATTTATATAAAAGTTATCTTTGGACACCTAGAGCGTGTAAGAGGGCAGTTAGCAGAACAGCTCATTTCCTAAATGCCAAACATTTTATTATTACTGTTACTGAGAATCAACAAATGTGACAATACTGAGAGATTTTGCTTCATAATAATATAGAGCAATAGGTGATGATTCACGGGTTGGTGTATTGAAAATAACTCTTTAATGCTGTGAGTAACCATTTTGCTATAGTGCTGATCCCAGCTGCATTACTTACCAGGACTGATCATCAGGTGGTCTTTCAGAGAAGTGATTGGTGTTAAAATGAGAATAAAATGAGGATAGTGGTCCCCAGGGTACTGTATGTTTCATGATTTCAGAAATAAGTGATGATAAGGAACATCCATTGGGTCAGTGATTTTGGTACTCCGTCATTTTTTTTCATGCATTTCAACATGAAAGTCAAATTCATATTGGTAATAGTTCAAAAACTAAAAATGTCTGTGGTGCTATAAGTTGTATCCCACGGGCATGCCAAGTTTCCTTATATGCCTAGTCCTTATTTCAGAGTGTTCACTGAAATGAAAAAGTGATTCCATCTGCATTACAAAGTTTTCATAGCATCATAGCATCACAGGCTCTTAAGGCGTTGGAAGTGAAGGAGAGGCAAGGAGATACAGTGGGTTTTCTGTGCTAGAGGGCATGCCGAGCCCTTCCAGAGATGTTTGAAGGATGTCTTTTCTTTTATTAGCAACCATGAGATGAGACCCTGACTTGTCCCTGTGGAAACCAGCTGGGCCAGGGTTTGGCTTGTCTCTGTTCTTTCACCGTCAGATCTGCAGCCTGTGCTGTCCTCCAGACCACAGAATGGAGCAGAGGGTTCTGTAATTTCTGACCCACCTCTCTAAACCCTTTTTGACAGGAACATCTGATTGAGAATGAAGTGTCGATACTGCGCCGAGTGAAACATCCCAATATCATCATGCTGGTGGAGGAGATGGAAACAGCTACTGAGCTCTTTCTGGTGATGGAATTAGTCAAAGTAAGAAGACTGAGAGATTTATTTTTTCTTTTCTTTTGGCCATTCTTGTGGCATGCAGAAGTTCCCAAGCCAGGAATCGAACCCAAGCCATAGCAGTGACACTTCTGGCTCCCTAACCCCCTAGGCCACCGGGGAGCTCCCATGAATAGAGAGATTTCAAGAGAGTTCAATGGTGCCAAGGCCTAAGACTTACAGTAGTCTTAAAGGACCTAATTGAAAAAGTATTTTGCTACTCTGAAACAGTCTTTATAATCTTCAGTTTTAGTAGCACTTGTGTCATTTTTTTTCATCCACTCCAGGCTGATGCACCTTCTTTGTTACTTTCATAGGATGGGCGCCATTGATGTCTTGACATGTTCTTTTATGTGTCCTTCAGGGTGGAGATCTTTTTGATGCAATTACCTCTTCAACCAAGTACACGGAGAGGGATGGCAGCGCCATGGTATATAACCTGGCCAACGCCCTCAGCTACCTCCATGCCCTCAGCATCGTGCACAGAGACATCAAGCCAGAGAACCTCTTGGTATGCCATCTCTGCCTTTTCTGTTTCAACTCAAGAGACAGTAGTCACATGCCAACAATCCTAAATAGACCATGACATGTTAAAACTCCACACCAGCCCGGCGGTAGGACACTGAGAGAATTTAAATCTAGAAAAGCAAGTCGCCGACCATAGTATGTCAGTGGATTTCTTGACTTGATGGATATTTCTGCATTTACTGTTTACCAGAGGTTAGAAAACATGTTTTCATTTACATTTTGATGTTTTAACTGGGGAAAGTACGAACAGTAGTAACTGAAGAAAGGTGAGCAGGAACATTTTTTTATGAGACAAAAAATTCGGAATAATAAATTAGGGGCAGAATTAGAGGCTTAGAGGAGCCAGAAGTAGGACCCGAGGGTTCATTTCTACACAGGACAGAGCTTTGGAAGTAATCGAGTCCACTCATCTCAGCTTTATGGCTGTGGAAATGGAGACTCAGAGATGCTAACTCTTCTCGGTTAAAAGTTCCGGTTGTCCCATTGTTCTCCAGGAGAAAGTCTTACTCTGTTAACGGCACTCAGCTTCATAATCTGGTCCCAAATTACCTTTCCAGCCTCTTCTGTTATTCTTCCCTACCCATCTGGTCAGCATGGCACTCACCTTCAAGCCACAGTTAACTCACCTCACGGTGGCCTTAATAACTAAATGTAGCTTGCTAATTGGGGCAGTCCTCGTGTCCACATTGTAGGGGAACTTTAGAGGAGGCGATTTGGGGGTTCTGCACACGCGCATCCCCCCAGACACTTGGCTTCTCCGGTTCTACCTTTCAGGGCTGAATATCATCTAATAATCATTACTGCTTGGGAAGTGAGCTTATCTGAGTCTCCAAACCCAGGTTTTCCCTAGGCCCAGGAGCCATAGAGACCTGACTTAATCAAGTAACATTACATGTTATTGTTGATGCCCATACTGCTTCTCTCCCCCAGCAACATGGCACACACGTTCATCTTGTAAGATACTGAGCAAGGCATGCCTTCTTTATATTGCTGCAGACCCCCTGGGCAGAAGCAGTCATGGCCACCTCTGGTTTCTGCTGTACCTGCCGGACTGTGGTGATTTTATCGTTTCCTTGTCTATCGTCTTCTCTAGGCTGGAAGCACCCATGAAGCGTGGTGCATTTCAGTTACTGTTACACCCCCATGTAAGCACACAGTAGATGTGGAGTGGATGGCTGGTGACTGACCACTGATGGTCACTTAGCTAGCCAGCAGTGGGCACTCAAGCACTGGTCTTCACAGCCTGCTGTCTGCTTGCAACACACAGTAATTGCTGAATGGAGTCTACACTGATGGATGGGCTTTGGGACCATCCCGAGACTTTATGCCAATTCAGATTCCCCTTTTGATAATATCCTTTGATAATTTCTAAGTGTCCACTTAAAAGTATGTGAGGGAGGAGTTCCTGTTGTGGTCGGTGATTTAAGGACCCAAGATTGTCTCTCTGAGGATGTGGGTTCGATCCCTGGCCCTGCTCGGTAGGTTAAGGATCTGGTGTTGCCATGAGCTGTGGTGTAGGTGACAGATGCTACTCAGATCTGGCATTGCTGTGGCTATGGTGTAGGCTGGCAGCTGTAGCCCTGATTCGACCCCTCGCCTGGGAATTTCCATATGCCGTAGGTTCGGCCATAAAAAGAAAATAAATGAATGAATAAATGAATGAATGAATGTGAGGGGGTTCCCTGGTGGCCTAGTGGTTAAGGATTCAGCATTGTAACTGCTGTGGTGTGGGTTGGATCCTTTACCAGGGAACATCTGCAGGCTGTGGACATGGCCAAAAAAAAAAGTATGTATGTGAGGTTTTTTACCTTCCTGTCTTCTGCCTTGAGGGAAAGTGTTTCATTTCTGTGTGTTCCTGTTAGGAAGATAACTACCACTGCCCTGTAGAACAAGATGTATTATTGGACTCTGTTTTATGAACTCTCAGGGCAAAGAGGCCAGGCCTCCAGATGGACGTGAGGGTGCTGTCCTCACTCCTGCAGACTGGCTCCTGCCCGTCACAGGCTGCAGTCTGGCAGGCCCAGGCGCCTCCACCACTGACACTGACGGAGCTTGGCCAGGGGCTTCGCAGACAGAGGTGACAAGGCTGTCCCTGGGTATGGCCAGGTGTTCAAGAGGACACCCCCTGCTCTCCACGGCCCCTCTCACCCCGGTGGCTGCAGTTACTGATGTTCCTCAAGGCCCGGTGGTTACCACGGAGCCCACACGGCAGCTCTGCCTGCCGAAGCCCAGCCAGTGGGGAAGGTGGCGGAGGCTCAGTGAACTTTCCCGTAAAGCCGAGGGTGTCCACTTCCCGGCTCCCTGATTCCACTCTCACCCCATTTCTCCTCTTTCCCTCTCACAATTTCTTAACGTCTGCAAAACCTCAGTATCTGCTACGTCCTGCTGTTCTCCTGTTACGCATCCCCGCAAGATACTGTCACGGGGATTGACGTCTCCATCAGGCCTGCCGCGTCTCAGGACGTGGCCGGGAAACTGGAAGTGAGTGCCTCGTTTAGTCCCACCTGCCCTGGATGGGGTCCCCCTGCTTGAGACCTGCCCCAGCCCCCCTGTGCTGCCCAAGGGGGGTGGGGGAGAAGATGATAAAACTGTTGTCTGGGTGAGGCTCCTGTGTGGCAGGAAGCGGCCACGGAGTCGGGTTTTGGAGACTTTCAGCTGCACAAATCTGAGTAAAATATGTGTCTGCCTTGGAGACCTAACCGGACCCCCCAGCAGATTCTAGAACGAGTCAGCATGTCGGCCTCGGCCTCAGATGAGAAAGGGCCCTTGAGGTGCTAAAAGTAAACAGCCGTGGTGACTGTCGGCCCATTGCCACTTGGAGAGGGAATTCAGTCTTTAAACAGCAGAGCATTCAGACATGGAGTTTGCAGCCCCTCCTCTGGCAGCAGCGTTATAACTTAAACCCCTGCCAGCCGCGAGGTACGGGTCGCCGTGTCAGGGAGCACAGGGGTGGCCGTTAATGCCGTGAGTTACAGCCTGGCGGTGCCCTGTCAGACTTAACTAGGAGAGACCAGTGATAAATTCCAAGTTGCCAGGCGTTCTGGGGACGGGGGAGAGGGGAGGAGGGTTGGTTTCTCATAGTTGAAGTCCTTCTAAATCATGATGTTGGCATTTTATTTAGAGGATGCACGGCCGGCCGTGCGCTTAGCCTGGGGGACCTGCGTGCCTCAGGTCTTTCCGTTTCGCATTCTCAGAGCAACTGCTGACAGCACCGCTCACTTGTGGTGGGGTGTTTGAGCAGCACAGGCCTTGGGGGCTCCCGGCAGGGCTTGTTCAGATACCACTCAGAGTCTGCATCTCGTGAGGGCTGTCAGATGGGTATCTGTCTCAGAGGGGAGGCACATTCAGTTACCTCCTCATAACTGGTGTTTTCTGAGCCTCGGTTTCCTCATCTGTGAAGTGGAGTTAACTGTTCTGTTCTCATTTGCCCAGCAGAGAGACTGTAGGAATTGGGTAAGACAGTGTTTGGGAGAATACTGGAATCTCTGGAGTCCTCTGAGGCTGTCAGTTACTGGGGAGATCTGGACTCTGCCAGAGTGGAAGGCCTTTAGGGTCCCTGTGCATCTAGTCAGCTTTCTCTCGCTCTCCTTTTTTTTTTTGTCTTTTTAGGGCCGCACCTGCAGCATATGGAAGTTCCCAGGCTAGGAGTCAAATCAGAGCTGTAGCTGCTGGCCTATACCTCAGCCACAGCAATGCGGGATCTGAGCCGCATCTGCGATCTGCACCACAGCTCACGGCAATGCCAGATCCTTAACCCATTGAGCAAGGCCAGGGATCAAACCCCTGTCCTCATGGATACTAGTTGGGTTTGTTACCGCTGAGCCACAATGGGAACTCCTAGTCACCCCTTTCTTAAAATCAGTCCCTTAAAGCAAAGCCATGTGCGTGTGTGTCAGTTTCTTTAAGCAATATCATAAATGTGTGTGGGTCAAGATTTATAGATGTATATATATTTTTCCTGCTTTGAAGAGAATCTCCAGCTAAGATTTGATATATACTTACATTCTCTTTCACATATTTGCTTCTGTGTCTAGCGTTGGGGAGAGATGAATCAGATAAAATATTATTATTTCAGGCTTGCCTACCCCTTGTGATACTTCTCTTTTGATGTTTAGCCAAGGAGTACCACTTGCCCAAACATAATTCAACGGTTATAGACTATTCAGTCCCTTTCTATTTATGCTTCTGCATCTGACTCTGAATTCCTTACAGGGGATGTGAAAAACAGGACTTCTGGGACTCCTGGGTATCTGACAACAACCCTTAAATACCCCCTAGGCATCTCTAAATTGAATGTCTAAAATAAACACTATTTTTAAAAATGTGCCTAATGAGTGTATTTTAAAGTTGTAAAAACAAAATGACATTAACAAAACTTTTTTTTATGTTTTTACTCATGATGCAGACATCAAGAATTACAATGTTTCTTATAATGTTCTTATCACTGCAATTACTTGGGGAATTTCTTTGTGAAGTCTGGGTTTCGGTAAATGCATCATAAATTCTAACTGTAATTCAGATTGTTCTCATTAGTGTTTACATTAAACATAATGGATGGAGAGTTGTCCTAAGACGAAGCATGACTAAGAACCTGTCTTCTGTTGCTTTAGGCTGAATCATTAGTAGCTTTGAATCTGCTTCTGCTGAGTTGTGGGCCGACTCAGAATGAGAAATATCTGTGATGGGCTCCAGATCCCCCACCATTAGTCCTATGAAACTTGGACGCCATAAAGATGCATGCTGGGCATATGCATTTAGTACATAATCATTGAATCAGTTATAAATACTAAGGTGAAGAAGATTTCTCTTAGGCTACTGAGAACCTCACAGGCAAGGAAGGTATTCAGTGTCATCATTAAAAAAAAATGCCTGTGAAGGTTGGGGGTCATTGGCAGGGGATAGCCTGAGGTTTTTCTGTTGATGTGTTTATCAATCACTCCCCTCATTAAGTACCAGACTAATGGGTGACGTCAACACACTTATCTTGAAAAAACATAATTTTCTAAATTTTTTTCTTCCTTTAGTAAGTAGCAGCTTAGGTAAAAATCTGGTTCGGTTCATAGTAAAATATAAAGGAACACAAAATATGTTGACATGTGAAAACAGAAGGGTATGACATAGGTACAGGTAGGGTTTCTGCAGTTATTCCCTGAAATTCAGTGTTTTCAGAATGGAAGTCCCAGAGGCCAAATAGATTGTTACAGATCACAGAGGCAAACCTCAGTTCTGCTCTCATAAACACGTTTGCTTCCAAAACGATCCATTTAAAAGGTAGCTTCCAGACTTTTATCCCATCACGGAAGTTTGCTTGTCTATTTGTAAATTAATTTGGAAATTAATTTTTCCAAAGTATGGAACTACCATATGTTCATTGTAAATGTTTTGGAAACTACTATAAGGAGTTTTTTTAAGAACAGCTATGGGTTCTGAGATTGGCTTTCTTGTGAACCCACTTTGGGCCCATCTCTCTTCCCTTAGAGCAAGTTCTTAGATTTCAGGAAAGGAGATTATGAAATTTGCATGTGGCTGAAATGCTTTCTAGAAAAGTTGCTTCATTTTTAGCAAAAGCATTCACTTCTTCACCAGCATGTTTTCCGTGATGATTCTCTGATCAGTCAACCCTTCCGGGGGAAAAAAAGGAACATTTTTCAGGTCCTGATCTGCATTACATTTCAGTCCATCCTCACACCTCCCCCATGAGGCTGGGGCAGGTGTCATCCCATTGCACAGATGAAGAAACCCACCCAGGGCAGGCGAGGGACGGTCAAAAGTCGCATAACCAGACAGCAGCTGGAGTGGCTGGTTATGCGAGCTCAGGCTGTCTGATCCCAAAGGTCATTTTCCTTCTAAATTTCCAAGGTTCTCCCCTGTGTAATATTTATATTCATCATTGTCTGGAGAACGAGTCCTAATTTCTCTTCTAAACTAAACATGTAAGTTGGAGAGTGCCTGGCGCTTCAGTGGACACTTAATAAACACCATTTCTGAGGGTCGCAAGCCCCCCACTTCCCCACAGTAAGCACACAGCGAAGGTCAGTGTCCTGCCTCCAGGCTCAGAGGCCTCCCAGACCACACCAGGTAAGAGCCACCTACACCCCACCCCATCCCCGTGTATACTGTGTGCATTCGACTCTAGGTAAGGACCTTTTGGCAAAGGAAGAAATGTCTTTTCATACTTCACACAAAATCACATGCCACCTGTCTAAAAAGAAAAATCAGAACTTTGAAAAGCAGCAGAGATCAACTGTGGTGTTCCTATCACAAGCAACTGTTTCTTTTGATTTGTTTGTAAATGTGTCTGTGTCATTTCTGCCTAATTCCAAAGCATCCCCCCCTCCTGCCCCCCTCCCCAATCCCTGAAGGGGGTAAAAAACAACTTCTGATTATTGGCTGATTCCTGTTGCAGGTGTGTGAATATCCAGATGGAACCAAGTCATTGAAACTGGGAGACTTCGGGCTGGCCACTGTGGTGGAAGGCCCTTTGTACACCGTCTGTGGCACCCCAACTTATGTGGCCCCAGAAATCATTGCTGAAACTGGGTAAGACTCCTGGTGGTTTGGGCTAGTCCTTTAACTTTGGTGGGAAAAGGTATGTTTAGCTGCCACCGCCGCTGTGTAGGCACGTGCCTCTTGGGAAGGTGGAGGGCTGGAGAGATGTTACCTGCCCCGGGACTGTGATCCCAGGCACCCGGACTTCACCCCAGGGCCAGTCTTGGGAATAACGGTGGTTGTCCCCAGCGGTGGTGGGGTTGGGCAAAGAGCAGGAATGAAAGGAGCAGTTTGGCACCGGGACCTTTCTTCCTGACAAACAGAGGCAAGGGCTCCAGCGGTTGAAGGGCTCCCAGGAGTAGTATCACTGTGTCCCCTTTCCCACCCCTTTGTTTTCCCAGCTATGGCCTGAAGGTGGACATTTGGGCAGCTGGCGTGATCACGTACATACTCCTTTGTGGATTCCCGCCCTTCCGGAGGTCAGTGGCTCTTTGAGGGACAATATTTGAGTTATAAACCCTCTCCCTTTGATCAGGAAGCAGACATTCCACTCCTGGCAACCAGGACCAGAAATTGGTCAATGAAAACATCAGTTAAAAATTATATAAACATTCCTTTCACTTTTTAACTTTAAGTTACAACCTATTAACGTATATTTGTGTCCACACTTTTGATGGGCTTTTGCTTTGTGCATGGTCCACTGAGCTTCCTGAGGTTATTCTTCCGTAAAACTTCGTTCTCAGTCTTTTTCAAGAGGCGTGAGATTTAAAGATCCTTGTGAAGCAGTCTCACCCTTCCAGGTAAGCCTTTTTCCAGTTCCTGATAGTTGTGTCTTCTCCTTAATTCAACAGCAGTTTTTTCAACAACTCACTTTGTTTTTTCTTTTTAGGGCCACCCCCGCGGCATATGGATGTTCTGAGGCTAGGGGTCGAATTGGAGCTGTAGCCAACAGCCTATACACCACAGCCACAGCCATGCAGGATCCGAGCTGCTTCTGCAACCTACACCACAGCTCACAGCAATACCAGGTCCTTAACCCACTGCGAAGTCAGGGATCGAACCTGCGTCCTCATGGATATTAGTCATGTTTGTTAATCGCTGAACCATGACAGGAACGCCAACTCACTTTCCAAAGCACCCAACCTGGTTCTTATAGAAACAAGGAGCTCTTCTCTTTTAAATTCATTTTGTCTGTTTACATAGTATTTCAATTTAAGTAGAATTACAAATAATTTTGGCATAAACAGGCCTGGGAATAAACGGACTGACCCTTGATGACCCTGCACTCACCTGGTGGCTGCACACGGGGTCTGGGTGTGTGGTAGGGCCCACAAAGGGTGCTTGTTCCCAGGAGTTTGTGAGCAGAGGGCAACTCTGTTTTGTTTTGGTCATGCCCATAGTGTGCAGAAGTTCCTGGGCCAGGGATTGAACTTGTGCCATGGCAGCATTCTGAGCCACAGCAGTGACAGCACCGGATCCTTAACCCACTGAGCCACCAGGGAACTCCAACATAGCATCTTTTTTGATCAGTTCTGTCTCCATCTTTGAAGCAAATGAACATGTTGAAGAAGAAGTTCATCAAAGGATGCATGTTTGATTTTCTTCTGAGTTGTCGTAAATGTTCTTTTCCTTTCAATCCCTTCTTTGGTTCATTTTCCAACTGTGTATAGAGTAGCTACTGTGGGCTGGACACTCTATACTAAGTGGTGGGAATCAAATGGTGAACAAAACGTATTTTCTAAGGCCATGGTGTTTAGAGTGGAGTATTTGGTCAGGAAGTAAAAAATGGGTTTATTTCATCCTCCCTCCTCCATTTGAAGCTTTCAAAACACAGAAAAGTTGAAAGGTTTATCTTTTTCAGATGATCAATTTTCAGTGGGGTTGAACAGTTTCTTGGCTGACATTACTATAAAATAGAAGAGTGGCACAGAGATGTCCCTCCCTACCTTGGAGAGCCTTCTGATGTGAGGACACATTGCAGGAATATTGATCAAGCAGACTAAACGGAACAGGAGGATGCTCAGCCGAGGGCTCAAAGTCACAAAAGATTTCATAAAAGATATGGCATTTGAGCAGGACCTTTTCATTGTGGCACGTGTTGGGCTTCTGTAGGTGGAAAGGTCTTTCCATCTGGCCGTCAATATCATGGTTTTCCATCACAGTCACTGCCTAGGTGGGTTATACGGACTGTAGGATTACTGGACATAGCAATAAGTTTTTTTGCTGAATAACAAACTTCCCCATAAATCATTCTGTGGATCAGTTGAGCAGGTCTCCTGCTCTGGGCTGCCTCAGTGGGGGCATAAGATCTGGTGTGGTGTCACTCACCTGCCTGCCAGTTGATTGACTGCCAGATGGGATAACAGATACGGTTTGGTCATGTGCCTTTCACCATCTGGTGGGCAAATGTGTGCTTCAGGTGATGGTGGATATAGGATTCCCCAAAGTAGCCAGAGGAAGGACAGGCTCCCGACCCCAAGCCTGGTCTCTGCTGGCCTCACATTTTTTGACTGATATCCCATTGGCCAGATGAAGTCAAACAGCTAAGTGTGGGATAAATGTGGGACATTAAGTGTGTACATAGAGGTGAATAATGTGTGGCTATTTTTACAGTCCCACTGTGCCCCGGCTGGTTGCAGTGATGACCTCTTTGGAGAACTAGTCAAGTGTAGAGGGTGGTGTGTCTTGATCGCAGGTAATCCTAGGGCCAGTTACAGCAGAGTCCCCCTCCTAGGTGAACCCAAGTTGATAGCAGTTGGAAAAGGGTAGCCAGGTTCAGTTGTAGAGGACTGTGTGCTCACAACTCCCTCTAGCGTTTCCACTTGCCAGTGCAGCCTGGGAATTTTTTCTTTGACTTTGCTTTTTACATTTTAACAGAAGTGAGATTCAGATTGAATAGTATGTATCTATTTTGACTTGTTACCCTGTGGAGAGGAGCTTCTTTGTGGGATCTAGAGATAAGCCTAGATTAAAAGCAGTAAAACTACATTTTGAAAGCTGCTGCTGCAGACATTATGTTCAGAAGCTGGTCCTACTTCTAATAGGTTGCTTTTGGAAATGTCTTCCCTCTTTCAGACAATGTTGTGATAAAAGAGAATCAGTTATGTAAAATGCTAGTTATAGAAGTGTCTTCACAGCATACAGAGATTTCTGCATAGATTTTATATATATATATATATATATATATATATATATATTTTTTTTTTTTTTTTTTTTTTGTCTTGCCTTTTCTAGGGCCGCACCCACAGCATATGGAAGTTCCCAGGCTAGGGGTTGAATCGGAGCTGTAGCCACCAGCCTACACCAGGGCCACAGCAACACGGGATCCGAGGCATGTCTGTGATCTACATCACAGCTCACAGCAACGCCAGCTCCTTAACCCACTGAGTGGGGTCAGGAATTGAACCCACATCCTCAGGGATACTAGCCAGGTTCGTTACCACTAAGTCACAACAGAACTCCCCCAAAGCTTTTTAATTATAGCTATAACTTGCAATCAACAGTTTCAGCTTCTTTAACTGTAGTGTCTCTCATTCTTCTTTCAGGATTTTCAGGCTTTAGTCTCAGACTGACATGTATTCTCTTTCCAGCCTTTTTAACACAAGATTCATTGTTCCTGAGAAGGATGTTGATTTTTCAGAGGCAACTAAAAGTTTAGTTATTGTCTAAGCACATCTGTTCCGAGGGTTGCTGACCACAAGTGATATTTGTCTGACTCTACTGAGATATTTGATGTTTCTCTTAAACACACACACACACACACACACGCCTCTAAGTGAAATGTTGGCACATCATTTGTAAAATAGCTCACAACATTTTTCAAGTTACCTCGTCTGACCTTTAACCACTTGGCACTGGGAAGAGTGTACGCAGATTCTTGCTATTTCAGGTTTTTCTTCATGAGCCTTTTCAGACATACAACACTATACTGTTTGAGAATTTAAAAGTGTCTGAAGCATCTTGGCCAGATTGCAGAGTATAAATGTGTTAGTAAATTCAGGGTAGGTTTAATCAGAGAGGCTTTTATTATGTGACTGCTGAGAAGGCCGAGTTCTTTCAGCGCTGTTCTGAAAGAACAGCAGCCCGAGACTCCCTAGGCTTTTGCAGTTCACAGCATGGGGTCCTAAGGGTGCCGTTCTAATTGCCGGCACATCCTGGGATTTTTGGTTGGCTCAGGCTGTTTTGTCAAGAGCCTAAATCATGTGGACACACCCCAACATTTTAGCTGTTTGTTAACAAAATAAAAGCCATACGTGAGCTATTTGAGATTTCAGAAAAATAGTGAAAGGGAGATGAGTGCAGTCATAGAGCGGAAAGACTGAAAAGAACGATTCTGGAAATGGGTGGGTTTTTTTTTTTTTTTTTTTTTTTTCTGTCTTTTTACAGCCACATAGAAGGCATATGGAAGCTCCCAGGCTAGGGGTCAAATCGGAGCTACAGCTGCTGGCCTACACCACAGCCACAGCAAAGTGGGATTCGAGCCACATCTGTGACCTACTCCACAGCTCGTGGCAATGCTGGATCCTTAACCACTGAGCAAGGTCAGGGATCGAACCCACATCCTTATGGATGCTGGTCAGGTTCATTACTGCTGAGCCACTATGGGAACTCTAAATGGGTGCTTTTTTCTATCTTCTTCTAACATTGTCTCCTGGGGTCCTCTGATTTGCTAAAAATTTCTATAAAGCCCCATTGTGTTCCTAGGTGCATCCTTTACTCATTTTCAAGGAGAGGTGAGCTGAGTTTTCTCAATAGAGATGTACAGTAAAAAGGAAAGGAAACTACTTAAACACCTAGAAAGAAAGAGTCTGTGCTCACTCAAGAAGCTCCTTTCTCAGGAGAGTGGATGGGGGCATCTCTTGCCTTGCCCTGTCACCAGACCTGACTTGTGCTGCTCCATGTGCCACATGACCCAGACGTATGGACCAGCAGTGTCGATTCCACTGGGCTTGGTTTGGTGTCATGGCTGGTCACAAAGCTCACAAACGCTACTCTTTTCCCCCAAGCAGCTGCCTCATCACACAGCCCCAGGATCTTCTTCTGGACACTGGCCTGAACCCTCTCTTTCTAGGGACACCCCCCTTGCCTTTACACACCCTAGGGGGTGGGTAGCATGAGCAGGACCCTGTCCTGAAGGCTGGGTGGGGTCCTGCAGGATCCCCCTGAGCAGTGAGGAGGCTGCAGGTGTCCGTCAGGATCTCGAAATGTTGCACACTTGCCAGGGGAGACTGAACTTCTGCTCCCAGGTTTTGATCTAGATTCTAGCAGCCTATCCAGAATTTTCCACTAGGGTTTTGTGATGGCCTAGAAGGGCAGTGACTTTGTTCTCACTCTGGCCATTGGTGTGTCCACCAAATGAAAGGGCTCTGTGACTGTAGAGATGTCCAGCTTCCTGAATTTTCCCATCAGTGTTTCCATGTTTCCATGGCACCATCCATGGAAAGCCAAGTCGTCATTCATTAGGCACCAGCTGTGTTTGCAGGTGCACCTTTTTTTTGGGGGGGGGGGATGGGGAGGGAAGGTAGGCCCAGGGTGGGGAGGGATGCCCACCTAGGGGTAGCAAGGCAGGTTTGCATCAGCCTGTGCGGTTCTAGTTGGTGTCCTTGGATGGACCTTTCTCTCAGACTGAGCTTCAGTGAAAGTCAAGTTCCGTTGGGGAGCCAATTATGCTGTGAACATTGTGTTCAGGTTCTGAACTCCTTGTGACTTTTTCACATGATGCCTGCTTTGCTGATCTTTGGTTGCTTTATTGGAAAGAGTGGAAAGAGGAAGAGCAAGGAGATCTGGCTCAGACTTGCTGCTTTTCTGCTCTTATTACCATGAGAGATGAAGTGAGGGCAGATGCTGAGCTTGTTTGTTTTATGAAATGAGGCTTTACATTATTTGTGCATTCCATTGGGGGGCAAATATATATTTAAAAATTGATCATTTTAAGCATTTTTAGGCATACAGTTTAAGTATTAGGTGGTATTAAGTACATTCACAATGTTGTGCAACCATCACCACCACCCATCTCTGGAATATCTCATCTTCCCACACTGAATCCCTGCGCCCACGAGACACATTTCTTGCATCATTGTGTCCTTTTCTCTCTCTCCTTCTCTTTGTCTTCTTCTCTCCCCGCCTCTCTCCCCCCCCCCCTTTTTTCTTTTGATTCCCAGGCCCATGGAATTATTCTTTGGGTCAGTGGCTAAAGGGGGAGGGTGTCATTGCCAAGGCAGGTGAGATCCACAGCTGAGACATGAAACACCCCAGCCAGAGGGGGTGATTCCTCTCTCCCCTCTTCCCATGAGCATCTTGGGGGAAAGCCATCTGGTGACCCTGACTCTTCTTCCATTTCTTTGTCACTGACAGTGAGAACAACCTCCAGGAAGACCTCTTTGACCAGATCCTGGCTGGGAAGCTCGAGTTCCCAGCCCCCTACTGGGACAACATCACCGACTCAGCAAAGGTACCTGTCCTGGCTTGTTTCTGGGGGTTGCATCCTGTCCAGGGGGCCTCAACTGTCAGGTGGGGCCATCACAGCTCTTGGTGCTGAGCTCTGGGTCTGTCTTGACTTTTGATGTGGGGTCTTCTTTCTTTAAGTTCATTCCACAGTGTCGCCTCTGAAATGCTTAACCAAATTCTGAAAGCTGAGCTGGCTGCCCACCTTCCCAGTTTGCTGCACCAGCCTCCCATGCTCCTCTAAGCCCTAAATGTTCGTTCTTTCATTTCTTCGAGAAACATGGGACCGACACCCATCAGACTATAGGGATGGACTTTTGAGACATGCTGAATTGCCAAAAGGAGCAGCACCGCAGGTCTGCACTGCGGAATGATGATAATGAGCAGAACTCTTAGGAGGGAACATCTTGGTTTAAAGTACATTCAGGAGAGAGCTTGTCTCGCTGCCGCCGACTCAGGCAGCTGGGTCAGCGTAACTGCTTCTTAGGCACAGGCAGTGGCGGCTGAGCCACTGTGTTGGCTGTTCCATGCAGTTCTTGGTGCCAACTCAGATTTTTGTATTTATGCTGGATCACACCCTTTTGTCTCCTCAATCATTGTCTTCATTTCTTTCCAGGAACTGATCAGTCAAATGCTTCAGGTAAACGTTGAAGCACGGTGCACTGCTGGACAAATCCTGAGTCACCCCTGGGTGTCAGTAAGTGCTCACGTTCCCAGGGACCCCACACCTCTGTGCCCTGTGGCCCTTGCACAGGCAGGGTCCTGCATCCCAGTTCCATGGCAGATTACATGTCTCTGTTCTCCAGTGAGCAAGTAGCATGAAGGGAGCTCTCTGGGAGGAAGAGGTTGGCACTGAGCTCTGGCTCTGTGAGTGACCTGGTGAGCCACTGTTCCTCTCTGGGCCTCAGGGTCCTGGTCTGTGAGACAAAGGGTTCAGGCACGATGCTCTCCAAGGAGCTTTTGCCTTCTGTTGCCCTGGGGTTTACATGAGAGCTTTCAGGATTTGCCTGGAGCGAGCATGTGACAGATCTCTGTCTTCATGGCCTGGGCTCCCAAGAGGGCTCCTGCTGTGGGTAGGGGCTGTGTCATGTTGCCAGAGCTGCCTTGAGCTTGGGTGGTGCCTTAGATTTGGGGTAAACATAGCCCACAGAACAGCAACAACACGAAAATCTGCATCTCCCTCAATGCTGGAGGTCCTGGGAGAGCGACATTAATTCAAGGGCGTTGGCCGACTTCGGGGCCCACCTTGTGCATCTCTGCTGCCCCCACTGTCCCACGTGTTCTGACAGCTCTGTTCAAAGTCTCTGGGTCCTGCTAAGTGACTTGGCTCTTGGACCACGTAGCTGAGATGCCATATTTTTTTTTTTTTTTATGAGCAATGAAGACTAATAGCTATCCCTATTCTTTTTTTTTTTTTTTTTTTTTTTTTTTTTGTCTTTTGTCTTTTTAGGGCCGCACCCACGGCATATGGAGATTCCCAGGCTAGGGGTCAAATCCCAGAGGCACAGCAACGCCAGATCCAAGCCACGTTTGCGACCTGCAGCACAGCTCACAGCAGTGCCAGATCCTCAACCCACTGAGTGAGGCTGGGGATGGAACCCGCAACCTCATGGTTCCTAGTCGGATTCATTTCCACTGTGCCAGGATGGGAACTCCTGCTATCTCCATTCTTGATTAAAATGATACACTGTTCATTCATTTTGATGTTTCCATGGGAGGGCTCTGTACTAAATTAGGTGGCACTGGTGCTGTGGGGGAGGGTCTCAGAACCCTGAAGTCTGTCCTTCTTGTGCCACCAGGCCCTCTGCCCCTCCTTGGCCTGCTCCAGACCTAAGGAGGGAGCAAGTGGTAGAAGGGCTTTCCGAGGGCAGGGGACTGCCGAATAACAGTGATTAATTTTCAAAGGTCGTCGTTCCCCTGACCTTGTGACCGAGGGGAGCCCATTTAGGAAGAGATGGTGGTGCGTGACCATGAAGGAAGAGATGTCTCTGGCAGTTCCCGTCGTGGTGCAGTGGTTAACGAATCCCACTAGGAACCATGAGGTTGCGGGTTCGATCCCTGCCCTTGCTCAGTGGGTTAACGATCCGGCGTTGCCGTGAGCTGTGGTGTAGGTTGCAGACTCGGCTAGGATCCCGCGTTGCTGTGGCTCTGGCATAGGCTGGTGGCTACAGCTCTGATTTGACCCCTAGCCTGGGAACCTCCATTTGCCGCAGAAGCGGCCCAAGAAATGGCAAAAAGACAAAAAAAAAAAAAAAAAAAAAAAAAAGATGACTCTGACGTGAATGTCACAATCCATGTATTTGATTCTCTTCTGTAGGATGATGCCTCCCAGGAGAATAACATGCAAGCTGAAGTGACAGGTAAACTAAAACAGCACTTTACTAATGCGCTCCCCAAACAGAGCAGCACCACCAGCGGGGTCTCCGTTATCATGGTAAGTCAAACACGTGCTTCCGCCCGTGGGAAGGGGCCTTGTCTGGCCCGACTGCTCAGCCCATATTGAATCTTAGTAGCCAGGTGCTTCCCTCCCGTGACAGCGGGCACCTTCCATTTTCCTCTCACTCCAGGAATGGCTTGGCATTCAAGGGGCACCCGTGCAGCCAACTTCCAGATCCCTAGTCCTAGGGTAAGAGGTTGTGCAGGTCCCAGCAAGGCCAGGCTGACGGGCCCCTGGCCAGGGAGCTCTGGCCTCTTCTCCTGGGCTCCCGGCCCCCCAGGCAGCTGCTTCTGTCCTCAGCTTTGCTTTCCCGCCTGGAGGGGGGTTCCCAAGCCCATGTGGTAACTCCCTGAATACCCAGGGCCTCACAGAGATGCTCTGAGCTATGAACTACTACTCTTTGGGACTTGGGATAAGAAATAGCCAGAATTAGGCAAATTTGCAGCTTTTAAAAGAAAAGAACAAGGGAAAAAAAATCAGTTTTTTAACAGGGTTGGTAAAATTTTATGAGATGTCAGTAACAATGATCCCCATATTTTTTCAGATCTTGCCTCTTCCAAAATGTTATTAAGGCAGCTTACTTAAATCCATAAATATAGCAAATGAAAAGTGGCCTTAAAGTAAGTTCAGCAAACGGGAGAAGGAGGCAGAAAAAATTAAATTGAGCCAGAAGTGTGGTCAGTACACCCAACAGCAGCTGTCCAGACCCGAGTCCTTGTCCACCCAGAGCCGCAAAGCCGCCCCCGCCCCCATGCATCCCCACCTACTGCGGTGCCGTGTCCAGGGCACCAGGTCCTCAGCCGTGACCTCTCTTCGGCCCACACCATTCACAGGATGAGGGGCTGGCGAGGCCTGCTTCCCAGAGCCAGAGGTCAGGCTCTCCAAGGAGGCCTGATCACAGTGGGGATCTGCAGCCCACGGGGTCCCCAGAGCCTGGCAGTGAGCCATGGACCGTCTCCCCAGCTCCACCCTCTGACCTCTGGACAGGCCCTCACCGTCTGGAGCGGTTCAGTTCCTACCTACCATGGAGGAGAACAGTTGCTTGTCTCCCGGGGCGCTGTAGCCCCTACCCACACGTGGGTCCCGATAGACGCTGGAGGGAAGGTCTTGATCCTGATGAGCGTGGAACGCGTGGTGTGGCCTGGAGCCTCCACCACCGTCCGGACACCACTGGCCTCTCCTCCCCCAGGGGCTGCATTTAGCTGGCTGCCCTCTGTCCCGTCCTCTCCTGGGATGCGTGGTCTCCCCAGATTCCAGGCTGGACCCACGCAATGGGCTCCTGATGCGCTCCTGGGGGTGCTCGGTGCCAAGGCAGCGGGAGGGCCTCTTGTGGTGTGGTTTTCCTGACATTTCACCAGGGCTCTGCTGAGCCTGAGAACGTCAGCTTCGTCACAGACTTGCAGCTTAAGCCCTTTCAACAGAACCACCCCGCCTGAGCCCACAGAGGGCGAAGGGCTTCACGTGGTTCATTCCTGAGTGCCAGCGCTGCCCACAGGGAGTCACAGCCCTGCTGCCAGTGGCAGGGTGAGCGGACATTTAGAAACATTAAAAACACTGAAAATTGGCAATAGGTAATCAAAAACCTTAAGCGTCATTTGTTAGAAGCACAAGTGAATAACCACATGTGAACTTGGCCGCATGGTCTCCTGGAGGAAGACCCTTCATGGGATGTGCGGAGAGTTCCACCCTGGTTCCCTGGGTCACCTCTGACTCCCAGCCCTGATGGCAGGGGATGGCCCGAGGCCTGGGGCCCGCCAAGTTTCTGGAATGATTGGTCCTTCTGCCACGTGGCCCAGTCTGGGCAAGGACCTCTGGGCCCTCAGACAGAACCTCCGTCATACAGTTTACAAATGGCCTTTTCCATTTGCTGATGCAGTTGAACCGTTAGGTTTCAAACTCCTGAGCGTTCACAAGATGTTTGCGTGAAGGAACAGGGCTTTCTTCTGCGTAATTCCAGCGGTGACTGTGCACGTGTGTGTTCACGTGTGTGTTCCGTGTCATCTTGGGCATGTCGTTAGGGCTCCATCTAACCCCACGTTCCCTACACAGCTCTGCAGCTCCTTACTGGGGGGAGGCGCTGACTGACGTCAGGGCGCTCCCATCCCTCGGGGGAGATCAACAAAGCCTGTCTCTCTGGAGATAACCGTTCTCCTGGGCCAAAGAGCTGGCCTGTGACTTTTGGCTTGTCCCCCACAAGCAACAGCCATCCGGCCTCCGTGGGCTTGTTGTCCTCATCCCCGCCCAGCCAAGGACCTGGCCCGCGGCATGGCCGTGTGGGGGTAGCTTCTGTGTCGTCACCCTTGCCCTCTTCACCATTACTGTGTGTCTGTGTGTTCCGCCCTTGGGAACAGTTTCAAGTGTTCCTTTAAAAGTCACTATTCACAAAGGCCTCTCCCGGGTATTTATATGGTCTCATAACAGACGTACATGAGGCGCAGGTGGTTGCCTGCAGATACAGGTAGTAGTGGCGACCACGTACACAGGTTCTGAGGCAGGATCCTCTCAGACAGAGCCTTACTCTCTGTTGCCACCCCCAGTGTCCCCTCCCCCCAAATTGGAGCCTGAGGCTCCAGTGAGAAAATGATAGGATAGGATAGGAAAGGTCAGTGACAGTGCAAGAAAGTAAAGTTGATGCTCTTGTCTGCATTTTGTTTGACAGTTTGATTTGACAGTTTGAGAGACACTTCAGAGTTTCACTCTGGGCCCCGTTGAGACTCTGGGGATCCCGAAGCAGAATTCTGGTATTCAACAAGCTGTGCTTGACCGGAGCAGTCTCTAATTCTCAGCCCCTTTTAAATCTGCATGCCTCTCTTAGACTTTGACACCGGCCTCCAGCTCTCAGCTTCCTGCGGGGGCAGGTCTCCTGCACCTACTGACGCCCGTTTCAGCCAAGCACACTCTTGGAAACTTGACCTAAAACTTCTCAGCTTGCCACATTGCCTGCCTTCCCAGACCAGAAGCTGGCGAGCGCCCAGGAGGACTCCAGGAGTTCTCCTGCTAGAGGCGATTTGCCCTTTAGGTGACAAAGCAGCTTGTGGGGAATGATGGCATATGGATGGGAAGCTTTGGGAAAGCTTTTGTTCTTTCCCCAGATACACTGCCAAAGATGCACCTGCATCAATAAGACAGTGTAGAGTCAGCGAGGCTTTGGGACAACAGAAGAGTATCGGGTAGGATTTGGGTTAAGACAGGCCTGTGGTTGCACTGGCCTTTTCTTCGATGCTTCGGGGAGGACAGGGCATCTGCAGGGGTTCCTTGCCAAGCCCAGTGGCCTCGCTGCAGCTGGGAACTGGACGAGGCCTCTCTTGGCGGGAAAAGGCCTTAGGAGAAACCCCTTTTTGTTGCATTTTGTAGCCTGGTAGCCACCTGGAGAAAGGATGGATTCAAAAGGAGTGCTTCCCCACATGGGGTTTGCTGCTTCTTTCAAGGGGAAGTGGGGAAGGACTGGGGCTTAGTTTAAGGTAGACAAAACTGTCTTGGTCGTGTTGCTTCTGTTGAAAGTAAGTCTGGTTTCTGTCCCCGCTTCTCTCCTCCCTCCTCTTGCCTCTCCCGCCGCCTGCATTGCTTCCCTCTGACTAGGTCCACGGCGAGGGTACGTACTAACTGCACGGCCATGCTTCTTTCCGCTGCACACACTTGTCCTTGACGGGAAGGGAAGAGGAGAAATAATTGCGGGGCTGTTGGTTTCTTCCACCCGGGGGACATTTTATGGTAGAAAAATGTGAATACCTCATCACTCCGTTTTCAGTGTTTTCACTGAGAGCCAGCCTGGCCTCTGCTCATACTTGGAGCTCGGAAGCGTGTTAAAGAGTGATGCTGAGTTTCCCATTTGGCTTTTCCACAGTTACCTCTCTTCCATGTAATTAAACTTGTCCTTGGCAATGACCAAGGGCTCAGCTTGAGGCAGGAAGGGCCTGTAGAGGATATTGTTGACATCGAGTGCCCTGAAGGCAGCGGCACACACATCCAAGGAAGCCCCACTGTTGTTCACATTTTCTCCAGACTTTTTTTTTTTTTTTTTTTTTTTTCAGTCAGAGTACAGAAAAAATTGGTGGTGCCTTTTCCCCTCAAAGTGGGTAGGTTACAAAATGACTTCTGGCCCATGTGCCTTTTAGCTAAAGGTGCCCAAGAACTGAAAGCTCCCCACATTTAGAAAACCCAGTGAGAGGGTAGTGAGCATCCTACCTGAAAGCCAGCCCGAAAAGGAAGACAAAGCCCAGGCCCACCTGCCAGGCTAGGGTCAGAAAGCAGGGCGGCTCCTGTGCTCCCACAGCACAGGAGAAACCTGCGCGGGAGGAGAGCAGGGGCCGTGGTGGAGGCTGGAAGACTAATGCTGCCTCATGGATTCCGAGGCTTTCAAAGATTATGGAGCCTCAGGGGTTAGCGGAAGGGGTTACTTCCAATCCCTGGTGGGGGACCTTGTACGGAAAAGTTAGTTAAGGCCTCGCACTCTCGTGAGGTTTGCTTTTTGTCCAGGACTCTCCTGGGTTCCAGGGCCTGAGAGAAGCGGTGGGAAGCTGTGTGGAGCGGGGACGGTCGCGGTCCCGGCGTCCAGGGCAGTAGGAGCAGAGGCCGTGCCTGGGGCTGGGGGTGGAGGGCTGGCCCGGGACTTCTGCGGGGGCGCTGGGCGTTATTTCTCCTCTCCCGCTCTCGCCTGCATGCTCTCGCCCTGCTCGCGCTGGCGGCTCCGGCCAGTGGGCTAACGTCCTGTCCCCTGTCTCGCTGCTCTGTCCTCAGAACACGGCTCTAGATAAGGAGGGCCAGATCTTCGGCAGCAAGCTCGGCGCCGAGGGCAGCCGGCCCGGGCAGGAGCCCCCCGCGTCCCGGGAGTCGCCCCCGCGCCCCTGCTCTCCCGCCGCCGCCTCAGGCGGCGAGCGGCCGGGGACCTGGCGCCGCCACCGCGACTGATTCACCGACATCTGGCCCGGGTCTGGAGGGGCCTGTGCGCGCAGGCAGCTTGGGGACCGGTCCTCGGAGTGGCTTCTTTTAAAAACCCGTCTTTTCAGTTCGGTGGACATTTGACAGCGTCACCAGGAGGATGTTGCAACTTTTATCCGGCATCGAGTGCATTTTTATAGAAACACTTTGGATGAACCCCGACCTCTCCCTTATTTAAGCAACTCGGAGGGCTCCCTTTTTCCTACAGACAGCTTGGAACAGCGCGTGTCCCTCTGGTGGGCAGGCTTCTGGCCGCAGGACCGGGCCCTCGGCTCCGGAGCTCTCCCAGGATGATAGTGCCTACTACGTCCTTGTGCAGGGACCAGCCGCGCGCTTCCTTCTCCAGGTCCCGCTGCAGGCGGAGCAGGACCAACCGGCAGCCCCAGGAGCCATCAGAGCCTCTTCCTCCACCTGCTTCTCACCTACAGTGACAGAAACACCGAGGGAGCCTGGACACAGTCAGGCTGCGTGGGAAGGTGCCTGCATCCTCTGTTATTAACCTTCTGGAAGGCTGCTGGCAGTTTTTCCTCTTTTCCACCACCCTGCTCTTTTTAATGACGATTGTACATAATCAGTGTATTTGTTTTACCTGCTCATCTTCTAAAACAGGTGGGTCTGTAGTTCATTGTCATTGTTAGACTTTTGCACCCTTACAAGTGTATCCAACCTATAATAAACTCTTCCTTCTTGAGAAAAAGTCATCAGGGTGAGCAGAGGTTCCTGCGTGGTTGTTTTACAGAGGATGTGTGGTCAAAGCAACACCTCCTTGGCCAGGAGGTTCAGGAAGGTGCCAGTGTCTGCTTGTGTGAGGTCTGGGGGCACGACGAGGGAGAGAGACGCTTGGGAAGGACACACGGAGGTGTGTTCTGGTGGAAATGTAGTTGGTAACAGGTGCAGAAACTCACACAACAAAAGCTCAAAAATCAATAAAGATGATTATAGCACAACAGAGGACTCTAATGGAACCAGTGACAGGAAGGTCAGGGTTTACTGAAAATGGGGAGTTGGGGCACCTGCTCTGGACTGTCTCTGTCTTGCTCAGAGATTGCGCCGTCTTCAGTGTATTTTGGCTCTTGGTTTCTGTTCCCTCAAAAAGTCTGCTTGCCTCGGCTCTGGCTCAGCCTGGAATTGCTTCTGTCCCCACCGTCTCAAGGCTGACAATGCCTTGAGCCATCTCTTTCAGCTCTGGAGCTCTTCGTTCAAACTGCTGCGCGATGATTTCTCTCTGGGCTGGTGCTGCCCATGAGCCAGTGTAGAGGCGGGTACAGGAATCCGATGGGCTTCCAGGCTTCAAGAGGAGGTGGTGCTGGGCAGGTCCAGAACATTCTGCTCGTCACTGTCCTCACTGGTTAAGAAGCAAGCTTTTTCATAGCTTCCAATAGAAAAATTTTTGTTAATGGACGTGAAGAACTAACATAAAAGGAAGAGGAGAAAAATGAAAGTAGAAGAATGATGGAACGAGGCCTCTAGCACTGATCAGAGACTGAAACCCAACTCTATCCCTTGAACTGCAAGGATCAAAGACATCTGGTAAAGACTTCAGAAAATAAGTGGCCAGTCACTGTCCAGCACGTGCTGGCATGCTCTGTGCCACCCTTGGATGGCCCAGAGACCGGAGTAGCCTGAACTGGGTGTGGCAGCATGGCCTGGCAGTTAAAGAAAAGCAAGGATCTTAATCCCACAAACACCTTGAGCAGTAAGCGGTGTGAAGGAGCAAGCCCAAAGTCAGGTGACATAACCCAGGTCAGAGAGCTGGCAGGAGACAGAGCCAGGAAGTGGTGTCAGATTCCACAGATTGCAAACCTGGGCTCTTTCGGAGGCGACCTGCCATCCAGGGCACCTGGGATGTGTGTGCTCATCCAGATGAAGAGCCTAAGTAAAGGCTCCGACACCACAAGCAAACTGTTCATTCACCCACGCATTTAGCAAACATTTCTTGGACTCTGATTCTGGCCTCAGAATCCAAATTAAATACAGGTCCATGAATACTGGGTTCCTCTGCTCCTGCACGGTGAGAGCGGAACATGCTTTAGGTTTGGATCCATGTCTAAAGAGCTGACCTTCAAATAGGATAAAGCAAGGGAGGCAGTGATATGCCGAAGCCATCAGGGCACCTGCCGGGCTCAGCCAAGAGTGGGTGTGTGCCTACCTTTCTCTTTCTTCAAAGAAGTTGTGACATGGAAATATATGGATTGGAAGCATTTGGTAAAATTCCCCAGAATATTTTCATGAATAAGATTGCGAACCGCAAATGAGATAGGACAGAACGGACAAACCATATTGAAAGCAGGAGTGCTGGTTGGTGATGCTGTCTCAGAGCAGGACTTCCAGGGCTGTTTGCTGTCCCATGGGAATACAGTGTAAGCGCCGTCATTTAACATTTTCTGGTACCACATTAAAAAAGGTGAAAAGGAAGAAGTAAAACTAATTTTATAGTACATTTTATTTAACTCAATGGATCTAAATATACCCAAAGTATTATTTCAACCTGTAATTAATTTTAAAACAATCATTGGGATATTTTACATTCTTTATACTAAGTCTTTGAAATCTGCTGCCTTGACATGTATAACTTTTCTCAGGTTGGACCAGGAATGTTTTAAGTGTTTAATAGCCACTGACTTTGCCTCCCATAGTAGACAGTCCAGCTCCAAAAAGAAAGGCTTAGAGTTCCCGTTATAGCTCAGCAGTAACAAACCTGACTAGTAACCATGAGGATGCAGGTTCGATCCCTGGCCTCATTCAGTGGGTTAAGGATCTGGCGTTGCTGTGAGCTGTGGAGGTCGAAGACAAGGCTTGGATCTGGCGTAGCTGTGGCTGTGGTATAGACTGTGGTACAGCTCCTTTAGCCCCCTAGCCTGGGAACTTGCATATATGTCCTGTCTGCGGTCCCTTAAAAAGACTAAAAAGACAAAAGGGGGGGGGGGCTTGTCCTCTCCTCTCTTGCTCTTGTTTTGTTTTTGCGTAGCGTGTGGATGACAATGTAGAAAGAGTGCTTGTCTGTTGTTTTCAATGGGCAGGACTGATTTGAAATCTGGGAGGTTAGAGCACTGATCCAAACCTGAAATGTGAGATCACAGCATGAGGTCCCATGATTCTCTTACATTGCGGTGGCCATGGCCTTGGTGTTCACGGCTTCATGGGGAAGATCTGAGAGGGGAGAAGTTCAGGGAGTACTGTTTCATTACGCACCAGCAGAACTGCTTAAATGTTAGCATAACTTCCCACCACGTGTGGTTCTGCGCTGGGGCCTCAGGGGGTGTGGTGCAGATAAAGCAGCCATCAGCTGGAAGACAGCAGCCAGAGTGGCGAGGCGTTTAAAGCCCTGCCAGCCAAGGACTGTGGAAGAAACCAGAGGCACCTTGGCTTGATGTGTGGCTACATGAAGCGCCACAGCAGGGGTACAGCCATCTTTCGGTTGCTCTGGGTGGAGGCCGAGGGCCGTGGGTAGGTGGTGCAGAGGGTCAGGTATGAGCGCAGAGACAGCGTCTCAGAGCAGTGCGCGGTGAGAGAATTAGCTGCTTTCTAAAGGAGGGATTGTCTAGTTTTTGGAATGCCCAGGTGCTCAATGGTAACAAAAGTTTACAGTGTACACAGTATTTCAGCCTGTCTTGTTTGAGCCACACAGCAGCACTGAGAGAGGCTCGTATCCCAGCTAGACAAATGAGGAACTTGGGAGCTGCCAGAGCTGGTGTGTGCCTCTCCCACCCCCAGGACAGAGGTCCTGAGAGCTGGTCTCCCCTCCAGGTGGTCCAAGATGCTTTAGAGGGAATGTCTGTGTCTTAAGGTGGAGGTGGGATGGGGCTGGGGAGACGCCTTACAAAGTGGTAGAAAACTGGGGTGGCCAAGAAGCTATCAGGCCAGGGGCGTGTGGGTTCTGCCAGAGGAAGGAGGACAGTTTCTCCAGAAGGCTGATGTGTAGCAACTTTGGTTAGTCTTAAGACAGTGAATTTTTTTTTTTTTCTCTTTATGGCCACACCCATGACATATGGAATGTCCCGGGTCAAGGACTGAATCAGAGCCGCAGCTGTGACAACGCTGGATCCTTTAGCTCACTATGTGGGCTGGGGATGGAACTTGTGCTGCCACAGAGGCCTGAGCCACTGCAGTCATATTCCTAACCCACTGCACCACAGCGGCAACTCCTTGGCCGGTGGATTTTAAGGGGCTATTTTATGATAAAATCCATCAAGGACAGTTTGCTGTGAGATCATTCAGTGGCTGAGGGGAAGAAAAAGTGTGTTTGGTACAAAGATAGTCACGTGTTCCTGCTGTGTCCTCTCCCAGACAGAAACCTCTTTCACTTGGGGCAGTGCTGGCAGCCCTGGCCTCTGAGGTCAGGAGGGTTGCAGGGTGGGGGTGGGGAGGTGTGCTTGCTGAGTCCTGAGGTTGGGTGCCAGCCAGTGTGGACACTCAGGTGAGTCTGCGGGCTGGCTCTCAGATGATCCAAGGCCCCAGCTCAGCCAGCTGTGTCTGCCCAGCTCCCCCACAGTCTTGGTTTTGGCAAGGAAAAATATCTCTGAACTTGAGGCAGGAAAATAATTCACTGCATGTTTCTGGCACATGACTGCTGAGGTCTCAGGATTCAGAGGAACATTTGTAGGTCACCTGCCTCCCTTGCCAGAGAGCCCGGCATCTCAGTGGCTTGCCTGAGGCCAGACCACCGTTTCCCTAGAGAGAAGAATGTGTGCTTTGAGCAGCAGGGCAGGGAGTGAGTGTCAGTGCCATTCATTGTAGCCTTGGGCTTTTATATGGGCATCAAGTGACCTGGGGAGCCCAGAAAATGCATCATGGACTTAGCTTTTCAGATCTATTGAAAAGAAAGAAAAGAAAGACCCACTTGTCTGAGAGGAAATAGAAGAGAGAGAATTTTAAAGATGTTTTTTTAAATTAAATTTTAATTTTTGGCCATGCCCAAGGATGGCACGCAGAAGTTCCTAGGCCAGGGATCAAACCACAGCAGTGACAATGCCAAATCTTCAACCACTAGCCACCAGGGAGCTCCTTAAATTTTATTTTTTTGATTTGCCCTGTATGGTCTTTTCCTTCCCTGCTTTCTTGCTTTTCCCTGCAGTGATAACCTGTGATGCCTATAGGATTAACATCATTATACTTTATGCTATAAAAAAGGCAGCAAGGCAGGCTGCGCTCCTAGTTGAAGTAGAAAATTCTTTCCTCCCCCTGTGCTGGGGCAGAAATAGCCAAGTCAAGGCCCTGGCACATCTGCTGATACGTGTGGCTCAAGCCGACTTTGAGATTCACGTGCTCCTCCTCTGTGTGTGTGAACACGCTTTGGCCCAATGTGCTGTCACTTGATGCTGTGAGGCTGGCTGCTCTCATCACCCAACACACACCAGAACCTGGCAAAGCTTCTCCGTCAGGCTCAGTGTGGGATCCTTCCAACTGTTTATAGTCACTTCTGCTTCTTGTTGTAGAAGGAATGTGTCGTCGGGCTACTGTGCTCTCCAACAGCGACGGAGGGGGCGGGACTGGCCCAGGAAGAAGGACACACCAGGTCTGCGATGCGCATGGCCGGGAGCTCTGGACCTCACATCTGGTAGAACTGTATCAACGATACCGAGTGAAAATCTCCCTCACAGTCACGTCTTGGTAGACCTAAACTGTTGCTTGTGGTTTAAATTATACTTGTAGAAAAGGGGGGAAAATGGATGCCATCTGGCTGCATCCAGATTCCCAGGCCAGCTGTAAACTTGACCCCTGTGACCTCTGCCATCTCGCTGCCCCTCTGACAGCAAAGGTGGGAGGACACGTGGCCCCGGGTGTGTGGCCCAGCCCTGGGCTCTGCTCCACTCCAGGAGCTGCATGGAAGGGGCCCCTGGGTCCTAAGCTGCCTACACACAGCTTCCCTGGCGCCCTGCAGGGTACCGTCCCCCTGCTGACAGGTGGAACTGAGGTGTGCTGTTCCTTCAAGGCAGAGCCCTTCCTCTTTTCTGGACTGATTTACTGGGATGTTTATTTGTGGCTGTCCAGTGCACTGCAGGGACACAGTTCTCCTGAGCGTATGGTCCCCCAGGTCCCACTGAGGGTTCTGTCAGGGTTCCATGTTCTCTCTGCTCCAAGCTCTCATTCCTTCTCCTGGAGACCCAGTGGTCTTCCTCCGGCAGCATTCCACGCAAGCACTTGAGTGGTGGTGCTTCCGTCAGCATCAGCACCGTGGCTGAGGAAACTCTTACTTTCTTGAAGCGGTGATGGCACACCCACACGGCACTCAGCCACTTCCAATTGCTGGCTGTGTTGCCACCGTTCCCATCATCATAGTGTCATCTCGGACCACCCCAGTTGGAGCTTCTTCCCTAATTGGTCTACATTTATTGGAAGTCATTTTAAAAAAAGGAGTGAAATTAGATAAATTAAGCTTGAGTGAATTCTGACACATACTGTGCTAACAGATTCCAGCACTCAGAAGCCCTGTGTTAAGTCGTCAGCTGTATTTGTTTTATGAGTACATACAGTCAGCCCTCGGTGGCTGCAGGTTCTATGTCCGCCGATGCGGAGGGCCGACTGGAGCTGCGTTGATGCAGCTCTGAAGTGTTGCTGTGTTCCTGCACATTTTCCGTAGTTGTGTTTTAAAACCATAAAGGCAGGGGAGGCACTGATTCTCGTGTTAGGCTCCAAGAGGAAGCTGCTTCCTTAACTTTGCTTTCGTTAGACTTGTTAAAATGGGTAACTGAGGTATCATATGCCTGGCCTGTGACGTAGATAGCCCTAATTTTCTTCTGCCACTTTCCCTGAGTTCCCAAAGCCTATCACAGGTTGGTACCAGTGAGGATGACCGTGTATACCTGTCCCTCAGTACGTCTCTAAGATGTACTTTCCCTCAGAGACCACATTTTACCATCTATTGTTTTGTTAATGGTTTATAAGACAATGGTGGATCTTAGAGGAACAGTGTGTAAAGTTCCTTGTTGGGTTATTGGTTAGATAAAGGTCTAGTGTTCCCATTTCTGTAGTAAGACGGAACTCTCTGGCCAGAGAGAAGCCCCTTCTCCTGTTTTCATTCAAGAGAATGCTTTCCTATTGGTTATTATTCAGGAACTATGAGTGAACTAGGGTTTGACATTTTCTTTCTTTCTTTCTTTTTTTTTTGCTCTTCTAGCACCGCACCTGCAGCATATGGAGGTTCCCAGGCTAGGGGTCCAATCAGAGCTACAGCTGCTGGCCTGCACCACAGGCACAGCAATGCCAGATCCGAGCCATGTCTGGGACCTACACCATAGCTCACGGCAACGCCGGATCCTTAACCCACTGAGCAAGGCCTTATAGTTCCTAGTTGGATTTGTTTCCGCTGTGCCAGGATGGGAACTCCAGGGTTTGACATTTTCTTTGCAAATAATCATTTTATCATTTGCTTCAAAATTAGGAGTGAAAAAGATGTATTTCCAGCAAGTCAATTACAAATACCGTTTTATTTTTCTGTCAAAACCATGTTGTTCCAGTCCAAATATTTGCTTTTAGAGAAGAGCCGAAGGTGTAGAAAAAAGGGGGCAAGCCACTTTAGGTAAGTTCTAAGAGAAACAGATGGAATGTCAGTTTCCACTCAAGAGTTCACAACTTACAAAGAATTTATTTATGCAACACAGACCTTTTCTCAAATATTTTTCACAGAATTCCACACAGCAATCTACTAGAAAAGTAGTGAATTATACAACACCAAAATAACATTTTCTTGGTACAAATTGCTAATCCAAAGGGAGGGAAAGATTGTTCAGTAACAAATAGAAAGTAAAACAAGTGTGCTTCACACAGCACCCAGTAGCCTCTGTTCTCAGACCAGGGGTAGGGGAGGGGCGCCCCAACAATGGCTCAGCCTCGGGGCGAGCTTTGGTACTTGCATTTTCTTTAAAAGAAAAAGAAAGGCTGTGAGCCCAAGAGCATGTCCATCATTTCATTTTGGTGTGCCAAGAAGAGGATAGATCAGGAAAACATCGTAAATATTTCACACTTGCTATAACATTAGATCCTTTATGTTAACCACACAATAAAATATAATAGCCTCCCCCCAAACCATAATTTTCTAGGTCTAAAACATGCTCGAAGAATAACATTGATAGAAATAATTCACTGAGATGTTTTAAATTACATTTACCATAATTTAAACATTACCATTTAAATCTCAGAAATTTCAGTGCTGAAGAAGCACAACTGTTTGGAAGAATACAGAACCCAAAGTACAGCATAAAATCCCCTCATCCCAGCACTATAAGCCATTTTTTTACTGCTAAAATCACACATTTCTCAAAATTACAGATAAATGGGAAGTGGGCTTTTTTTGTTGATTTTTTTTTTTTTTTTTTTTTTTTTGTAATATAACTAGAAGAAGTGGGTTTACTTGCTCCACTGAATTTTCCATAATTGGTGAAAATAGACTTCTCATTATGACTAAAAATATAGATTTTTTTTTTAAACTACAGAACCCAGCAGCCAGTTTTGTGCTTTGCTATTCCCCCGAAAAAAGTCAAGCAAAGTCTACAAAAATAGCAATTAACTTTAAAAAATATTTTGCTTCTTAGAGCAAATTTAAGTTACATTCAACTGTGATAGCTATTTCTAAGAAAAAGATGCTCAGGGTACCTCCCCTGCCTGGGCTCGGGGGCAAGGCCCACGCGGGGCTGTCGCCATCAGTAGCGGGTTTGGTACTCGTGGTGCCACCGGTTAAAGTCGTTGTAGAACAGAACAATGCTTCCTGAAGCCATGCCGGAAATGATGCACCTGGGAGAAGCACAGAGAGGAGGAGGGGTTTACAAACCTGCTCATTTCCTAGGGATGTGTTTTTGAAGAAAGAACTGTTCTCCCCACATCCACAAGGTACACAGGATGGCAGCCAAACGTACAGTGGATTTTTTTTTTTTTTAATGACTAAGATGCAGTCCTGAGTAGGCTCAGAGCCCACCTCTGACACTCTCCAAGGAGCCGGTTCACAGTTTGCCTTTACAGTGCCAACATAGCCAGCATGTGCAGGATGAATCACAAAAACCTGAAACAACTAGATAGTATCTAAAGGGGAGGGGCAAGGCTGGGCTGGTGAGCCCTGCTTTTATATCAGGTGTCAGAATCAAAATAAAGGATTGTAGTCTCAAAGTAATTGTTGGTGGAGGAAGGAGCACACATCAAGTGACAGGTATCTCTGACATGCACCGAATGAATAAGGACTCAGAGTGTTGACTGTAACTCAGGCTGGGCTCTGCAGAAGAATATTCTGTGTCCATCATGCTGAGACTAGGGGCCTTGTCCTCATACCACAGCGATGCACTGACATCAACAGGGGCAGGAGCTGCTGTTGTGCCTGCACCCCCGCCCCCAACCCTGAGCAGGTGGTGGAGGAAAGGGATGGAGCAGCAGGACAGGCACTTTAGAGGGGCCTCTCCTGGAGGCAGAAGCCTATTATGTCTTACACCTTTCTCTGTATGATTTTGTTAGGACAGTCCTTAGATGTCACAGTTCACATCCCTGGCAGTACATCACATCAAAATCAGGAACTCAAATGTGTTACGACAAACACACACACACACACACACACACACACACACACACACACACACACACACACACACACACACGAAGGCGATAATGAGGAAATGAGGGACAAAAAAGCACTGAGACCTGTAGAAAGCACATGGTAAAATGGCCAAAGTCAGTGTCAAATTACCTTATGTGGAAAGGGATTAAACTCCCCAATCAAAAGGCAGAGAGAATGGCAAAATAAACACGTTCAAACTATATGCTGTCTATCTACCAGAGACATATTTTGATCTAAAGACAAACAGGTTGAATATGAAAGGGTAGAAAAAGATATTCCACACAAATAATAATGAAAAAAGAGCTGGGGTGGCTATGCTAATATCAGACAAAATAGGTTTTAGGTCAAAATATGATACAAGAGACAAAGAAGGACACTATATAGAGAGCCAAGTATCAATTTATCAAGAAGATACAAAAATTACAAACGTACATGAACAAACATCAGCACCCCCAAGCTCTATGGAGCCAAAGCTGACAGAATTGAAAAGTGAAGTTCTACAATAATAACTGGAGAATTCAATAGTCTACTTTCAAAAATGGGTAGAACAGCCAGAAAGAAGATAAGGAAACAAAGGATCTGAACAATGCTAAAAACCAGTTGGACCTGAGACATGAACACTCAACCAGTAACAGCAGAATGCCCAGTTTTCTCAAATACACATGGAACATTCTTCAAGATAAACCATATGTTAGGCCCAGAACAAGTCTTAACACATTTTAAAAGACTGAAATCATACAAAGTATTTTTTTTCTAATCACAACAGAATTAAACATCAATAACTAAAGGAAAACAGGAAAATTCATAGGTTTATGGAAATTAACCAATGGGGCAAAGCCATAATCTCAAGGGAAATTATAAAATACCAAGACAAATGAAAACAAAACAAGCCAAAACTTACAGAATGCAGCAAAACCAGGGCAAGAGGGAAATTGATAGCTGTAAACCAATGTATTTTTTTTTTTAAGTTCTCAATCAGTAACCTAATTCTACACTTTAAAGAACTATAAAAAAAAGGTGCAAACTAAACCCAAAACTAACAGAAGGAATAAAATAATAAAGATTAGAATGGAAATAGAGGATAGGAAAAGAGTAGAGAAAAACTCAAAAGTTGGTTCTTTGAAAAGGTCAAAATTGACAAAATTTTAGACTAGGGAAAAAGATTCAAATTACTAAAATAAATTGGAGACACTACCACCAATTTTATAGAAATAAAAAAGAGGATTATAAGAGAATACTAGAAACATCTGTATGCCAACAAATTGGATAACCATTTGAAACAGAAAAATTGTTAGACATACATTATTCCAACATTTAATGATATAGATACAGAAAATCTGAATAGACTCAGGACTGGTAATGAGACTGAATCAGTAATCAAAAATCTCTCTAGGAGTTCCCGATGTGGCACAGTGGAAACGAATCCGACTGGGAACCATGAGGTTGAGGGTTTGACCTCTGGCCTTGCTCAGTGGGTTAAGGATCTGGCATTGCTGTGGCTGTGGTGTAGGCCAGCAGTTGCAGCTCCGATTTGACCCCTAGCCTGGGAACCTCCATATGCCGTGGGTGTGGCCCTAAAAAGACAAAAAAAATAGACAAAAGGAAAAAAAAACTATCTGGAAAAAAAAAAAAAAAAAGGCCCTACACCTGATACTTCACTGGTGAATTCTACCAAACACTTAAAGAAGGATTAACACCAACTTGAATGCTTCTAAAAAGCTAAAGAGAACACTTCCTAAGTTATTTAGTAAGGCCGACACACCCTGACACCAAAGTCCAACAGACACTGTAAGAAATTACAGCTCAATATCCCTTATGAATGCTGATACAAAAAAGTCTCCAACAAATACTAGCAAACCAAATTCAATAGCATATTAAGGGGATTATACACCATGACCAAGTGGGATTTATTCTTGGAATGGAGGCATGGTTTAACGTGCAAAAATCAATCAATGTAATCCACAGAATTAAAAATCCACATGAGAAAGGTATTTGACAAAATTCAATATTCTTTCATGATTAAAAACATTCTAACTAAGAATACAAGGAAAATACCTCAACACAATAAAGAGCATTTATGAAATATTCCCAGTTAATGTCATACTCAGTGGTGAATATTGAAAGCTTTTCCATTGTAACTGGGAACAAGACAAGGATACCCATTTTCACCAATTCTCTTCAGTATAGTTTGAAAAGTCCTCGCCAGAGCAATTAGGCAAAGAAAAGGAAAAGTAGAAGTAAAATTATCTCTTTTACAAATGACATCATCTTTATGTAGGAAATCCTAAAGATCACACATACACACAAACCTGTTAGAGCTGATAATTTAGCAAAGTTGAAGGATATAAAATCAACAAATAAAAAATAAGATGTTTCTCTTCTCAAGCAGTGAACAATACGAAAAAGAAGTCATCATTGCAACAAAAAGAATAAAATGCTCAAGGATAAATTTAATGAAGGAGGCAAAAGACTTGTATATTGAAAATGAGACGATGTTGTTAAAAGAAATTAAAGATGACATAAGTCAATGGAAATATATTCCATGTTCCTAGGTGGGAAGACTTAATATTTTTAAAATAATATGAGTCAAAGCAATTTATAGATTGAGACTAATTCCTATCGAACTCTCAATGGTTTTTGCAAAAACAGAAAAGCAAACAAACAAAAAACCCATCTTAAAATTCACACAGAATCTCAAGGGAGCCCACACAGCCAAAACAATCTTGAAAAAGACAACGAAATTGGATGTCTGACTTCCTGATTTCAAAACTCACTATATAAAACTATAGTAATCAAAACAGTGTGGTTCTGGCTTAGAGACAAACGGGTCAACAGAATAGGAGAGAGCCCAGAAATGAACTCTCACATAAAGAGACAATCTTTTCAACAAATTATGCCGGGAAAACCGATATCCACATGCACAAGAATGAGGTGCGACCCCTACCTGTATCATATATAAATATTCAAAATGGATCAAAAACTAAATATAAGAGTTAAAACTATAAAACTCTTAAGAGAGGAGTTAGAGGAAAAGCCTCCTGACATTGGATTTTGCAATGATTTCCTGCATATGACACCAAAAGCACAGGCAACAACAGAAAAAAAAAATTATACTTCATCAAAATTAGAAGCTTTTGTATATGAAAGGCCATCATGAGATGGAATGATGAAAAAATTCTGGAAATGGATACTGGTGATAGCTGTACAACAATGTGCATGCGTTTAATGCCACCAAACTGCACCAAAAAGATGGTTTAAATGGTAAATTATATGTTATCACAATATAAAGAAGTAAAAGGAGAGATCATTATTAAGAAATAAGATGCCAGATAAAGATTATTTCCCCCAAATGTAGGTTTTTTTAGGAAGTAAGCCAGATTTCTCAATGAAATCATGGATAGGTATATAAGCATTTCACATGAAATTTTAAGAAAAAAAGATACTTTAAGAAACATTTTTTAAAAAGCTTTTTTGTAGCAATAAAATTGGAACATTTGTTACCTAAATCCTGTCTATTCCTAGAGAATTCAGCCTTGTCCAAGACTGGCAATGTCATCATAAAGAAAATGTTTTTTATAAAGTATCTTGGAACCCCTGACATTCACTGGATTGCACAGGTGACACTCACTACCCAGACCACCATTTAAATAAATTCCCTCCACAGTGTTTAATGCCACCGGTAGTGGACTACGACGCTGGAGTTACCTCTGGTCGTGAGACAGGGCCATGGCCCGGATTCCTGCGTCACAGCCTGGATAGGCAAAGAGCTGCTTGAGGTCAGACACCTGCCACACCATGACCACGCCATTGTCTCCTCCCGTGAGCAGGTACTGCCCGTCCCGGCTCAGCTGGATGGCCTGTGGGATACAAGGACGTTGACCAGACATGTGACTCCAGGGAGACGGGCCCCATCCCATTTTGATTAATTCTCCCTGCCTCCAGCTACCGTGCACGCGGAGAAGGGAGAGAGTGGGCGTGTGTCCTGAGGGGTTTTCAGGGACTCACGAGTCGGAGAAAACTTCCGCCATTTTTTTTTTAAACTCAAGTGGGCCAAGTTAGACAATACTTGAGGTTTTTGTTGGTTTATGCTCAAGTTTTGCTTTTTTAAATGTTTGCTTTGTAAGGATGAAGTGGCAAACTCTTCCACTTCTACAAACAACTAAGGAAACGGAGCACATTGTAGATGGGGAGCTTCCTGGCATCTTCCCCTGTACTGTGCACACGCCAAGCCCATTCTGTACCCAGGCTGGGCAGACGGTGCTAGCTGGCCTCAAATTCTGCTAAAACACTGCTGCCTCGGGGGCTAGGGAGACCACCTACAGCTGGAGCCACCTTCACTAGGCCTGCTGGATTTTTCCAGCAGCTGGGAAGACAAGTTGGTGGGGAACCACAACTTCCACGATGATGAAATCCAGTCTAATAAGCATTTTCGTTTTGCCCCAGGACTGACTGTTTCCTGCCAGTGCTCAGCACGAAGGGCAGGCATGTAATCTACTCGTCACTCCTGTCCAAGCGGCTAACAGAAGGCCACTGCCTGGTTTCATATGACTTCTTACATTTTTTTCATGGTTGAAAAAAATCAAAAGAATGATATTATTTCATGACGTGAAAATTATATGAATTCCAAATTTCAGTGCCCATAAATAAGGGTTATTGGAACACTATGACGCATTCATTTCTGGTAACTTTCACAAGTAATTGCAACAGAGTGCAGAGCCTGCAAAACCTGAAATATTTACTCTTTGCCTTGGTACAGAGACAGTGTGCCAATTCTTGATAAAAAGGGTCCTCCTGGAGTTCTCTTGTCAGGCAGTGGGGTTAAGGATCCAGTGTTGTCACTGCTGTAGCACGGGTTCCATCCCTGGCCCAGGAACTTCTGCATGTTGGGGATGCAGCCAAAAAATACAGTAAAAGGTCCCTCCCTACTCCTACTGAGAGCCAGTCTTACTACCCATTCCACTCCTCTTGCCCAAGCCTCCTTTCCTGGCTAATGTATTAAGATACACGTTTCCTTTCTTTAGCCACGTGGCCCGGGGTGTTCTAGAAGTTACTGCCAATGCCTGTAATCTGATGTCCACACAGACAACAGTGAATGTGGGAGTCCAGACTGTACGGGATAGCGAGAAAGAAAAGATCTACCTTCAGAAAAATATATTTGCACTGTTTTGCACTCAGAGTTTTCATGTAGTTGCCTTAAGTCTTTCATTTACCCTTTGACCAAAAAAAAAAAAAAAAAAAAAAAATTAAATCATAAAGTAAGGACTATTTCAATTCACATGCACATTCTGAGGTCTCAAACTTAGCTTATTCTCAAGAACACACACAAAAAAATCTAAGAAAGAAAAACCCATGGGTGGGAGATGGTTACATGTAAGAAGTATTCTCTAAATATTAACCAAGTACAAATAGTAAGATTTTTCAATATCAATGAAAACCAATATCCTTTTCCCACATTCATTTCACAAATGGCACTCTCTGGAGGGTACCTGGGAAAGGCAATGAAGACGACAACAAATAACTATTTGCTACACTTATGGATCCAGCTGATGAAAATCCATTAACCTTATGGCTGTGGTTCACTTGAGTTTTATACTTGAGGCTTTTTACTGGATAAGTGCTATATTAAAACATAAATTAAAGCCATTAATCTTTAACTCTTTGTTCTAGAATAAAGACTCTCTAACCCTAGTTCTATGTTGAAATAAATAAAACCAGGACTTTAGGACTATGCATTTATCAGCACCTAAAACATTCTAATAAACCAGGGGCCTGCCAAAGTTAGAAAAGATTTTGTTGGCCTTTCTCCTGAGGGACCTGACAAATTTCCCTGGAGGTAAAGAGCCAGGCTAGCATTTTCTGAATGGCACCCTACCTACCACCTAAACCAGCTTTCCTGTACTTAATTCTAATATACCTGCTCAGGATCCAGGGTGGGGTGAGACTAGAGATTTTGAGGGCTCCCTGGACATGTGTTAATCTTAGGCTCTGAAATCCTGAAGGCCTGGGCAACACTGTGGCTGCGTTAGTTTCCAGCAGGGACCAGCAGGCCACAGCGTCTGCTGGCGACAGACACATCCCAAGGCACAGCTTCCTCAGGAAAAGAAATGAGTTCCTATGGGTGAAACAGTGGCCACCCTTGGCTGAGGCTAACATAACTTTGCTGCCCACCTAAATTTAAGTTACTAAGTCATCGAAACACTGCCTAACTGATGTGCTTTGTTAACCAAATATCACTGAGCATCTAAATAAAAACTGGTGGGAACCCCCAGGCCGCCTGCCTGCAGGGTTCTTGCTCTTTCAAAGGAACTTCCTTTCAGGTCTGAGCTAATGACTAATTTGCTGCCATGGCCTTCCTTCCTTTGGGCTCAGACCGGAGGCTGTTGCTCTCTCACGTCCCTAATTCCCAGCCTGCGGTTTCCTTCCACCCTTCCCGGGGCAGTTAGCTGTGAAAGTGTGGGTCTCTGGAGCCCCACACGGGCGGTGCTCATTTCAGGCAAGCTTGCTTTAATCACACGGTTGCCACTTGCAAGTTAGTGTGATAAAGTGCAGGAGTGCTGGGAAAAAGGCAATAGATTGTTTAAGCCTAAAATCCAGGGGGAAATATTGCAGAGGGAAAATAACCAGTGGCCATAGGGCAGAGAGGAAAAGCATGTGTGTATGCGGAGTCTGCAGAAAGCCTCCCGACTTTGCCTGGAGGAACATCCTGGAGCCTTTGGTACGAACTGAAATGCCACAGAAATGGTTCCAGCTGGCAAGGGATTGCAAATTATTTTACAGATTTATTAGTGTAGCTGACAATATAATCGCAACTCAAAGTGACGGATTATCAACATTATTACCGTAAAGAAAAGAGGAAAGGAAAAGCCTCTGATGTGCACTTGGTTTAAATGAAGGGAGGGAAAAAGAAAAGCAGAGCGAGCGCATTCTGTGTGCCGGCCTTCGTGGCAGAGGCGGTCAAAATGCACTGGAAGGAGTTCCCGTCGTGGCGCAGTGGAAACAAATCCGACTAGGAACCATGAGGTTGCGGGTTTGATCCCTGGCCTTGCTCAGTGGGTTAAGGATCCAGTGTTGCCATGAGCTGTGGTGTAGGTTGCAGACGCGGCTCGGATCCCATGTGGCTGTGGCTGTGGTGTAGGCCAGTGGCTACAGCTCCAATTAGACCCCTAGCCTGGGAACCTCCATATGACCAGGTGAGACCCTAAAAAAAAAAAAAAAAAAAAAGACAAAATGCATTGGAAAAAACTCACAGAAGCAGCAAGCTGACTTAAGCAATCATCCTTGGATATAGAAGCGGCCAAGGAGCCAAGTGCAGTGTAACTATACTTAGGGTTTCTCTTCCTTCATACTTCCTGACCCCAATATTTATGTGAGAAGGGAGTGATGTCACAACTGATATCACCTAAGTTGCCCTAGGTCAGGAGCAACAATGAGTGAAGTGGCCGGAAGTAGCTTAAAGTGCCACTCAGAGGGTGGAGGCTTCTGCGACCTTCCCAGCCCCAACACGTCCCGGGTCCCTTCGCTGCCTGCAGCTCACACATGCCTCCATCCCCATCTCAGAAGATGACAGGACACCACTTCATCTTACCTTAACCTGGCACCTACGGGGAGTCTGGAGATGAGAAAAGGACCTTGAAAAAAATAGCCTCTCCAAGGAGCAGACCTCCCTGTCCAACCTCTAGTACTTCCGGAGCCCTGTCCTGAAAGTGAAATGAGACCCCAGGAGGTCCACCAGCACTCCTGCCTCCTGTAAACCGAAAGCCAAAAAAGGTCTGCCTGACGGACATCAGAGTCTGAAGCAGCCCTTCCTTAACTTGCTGCGTTGGGGCCTTGCCACCCACAGAGAAGTCAGGTCTGCAATTAGGCGCTAATCCTAATTATCTTCATCCCCACCACTCCCACCAAAGACCTGTTCCGCTATAAAGAGAGCTGGTTTAGGGGTCCTCGGCTGCACTGTTTGAGCTCAGACACTCAGAAAACAATACTATTTGGTTAACCTTTTTTTTTTTTTCTTTTTAGGGCCGCACCTGTGGCACGTGGAAGTTCCCAGGCTAGGGGTCAAATCAGAGCTGTAGCTGCCCGCCTGCACCACAGCCACAGCAGTGCAGGATCTGAGCCGTGTCTGCGACCTACACCACAGCTCACAGCAACGCCAGATCCCGGATGCGCTGAGCAGGGCTAAGGATTGAACCCGTGTCCTCACAGACACTAGTTGGATTCTTAACCTGCTTAGTCACAATGAGAACTCCCCTATTTGGTTAACTTTCTTAGGTAAAGAACCAAAACCAGCCAAACAAACCGAGCAGTGCCACTGACGCCGCCCAGGGTGGCTTTGCAAGTCCTCAGGAAATGTCTGCTGAACGCACATCGTTGGCTTCACTTAGTGGCCCAGGGGCCTCAGGCACAGAGCGTTTGGGTTGAGTGGAGCCGTGGGATGGGCTGTGCTCTGGGACGGAGACAAGACCCTTGACGATTTTCTTTTGGGGTCGAAAAGAGGCCCTGGGGGCTAAAAACAGAGGTTTCTTTGGCGAACCCTCTCCCTCCTCACTCACCATGCTGTGAGGTAAAAACACAGAATGTTGAAAAGTCTGCAAGTTACACTTACCCTTATGTTATCATCTGTTTCCATGGTGGCCTGGAGTTTCCCATTCACACTAAATGTACAAAAGAAGCCATTTTCATAGAATATGACACAGTGACCCTCTCTTGAAGCTTGAATGAGTTTTGGTCTCAGGCAGTTTTCAGGACCCTCCAGAGTCCTTAACAAGTCTCCATTCATGGAATGTATGAGGCATGGTCCTTCTGAGAAAACAGGAGGAACAAAAGCAAAATGAAACTTTTGAACAAGAACAGACACAGGTGATCTGAATCCTGAGCACAGTGCCAACAGGATCATAGTACATGTTACAGCTGAAGAAAGCCTTTCTATATACCTTATAGATCAGTTAACTTTTTGTTTGTTTGTTTTTTGTTTTTGTCTTTTTGTCCTTTTAGGGCCGCACCCATGGCACATGGAGGTTCAGAGCTGTAGCCGCCGGCCTACACCACAGTCACAGCAGTGTAGGATCTGAGCCGTGTCTGTGACTTACACCACAGCTCACGGCAACGCCGGATCCTTAACCTGCTCAGCGAGGCCAGGGATCGAACCTGCAACCTCATGGTTCCTAGTCAGTTTCATTTCCACTGTGCCACGCCAGGAACTCCTATCAGTTACTTTGTAAAATCTGCATACTGGCCAGTACTCACCTTCCACTTGGGAGAGGAGAAAGCTGAGTCATACATGTTCAAGTTCAGTTCTTAAGAGACAGGAAGTTACTTTAGGAAATTCATTACGACAAGAGGTGATAAGAACTGGAGGAACTTAGTAAGGAACAGGACAGAGTTCAAGTCCTGGGAGAGCTTCCAGGAAGGCTGGGCTACCATCAGACACACCATGACTGCCTCTGACCCTCCCTCATCTCACGGGGGCCCAGTGGTACCAGCACTTGGCCCTCTGTGGTGAGAACTCATTGAGGCAGCTTCTGAAGGCCTGAGCCTTCTCTCCCACCACTCAGTGCTTTCCATGGAAGCCCACCTCCTCAGCCTTCAAGTACATTCATACAGCCATGCCCTGCCACCTGTCGTTGGTGAGTCTGCTTCCCTGCCGTCCCCCCAAGAGGCAGCTGCAGTCACCACTCCTTGCTCCCAGGGCTGACCTCCAGGCTGAGCTGTTTGAGGAGGATGGGGAAGCCCAGAAGAAGCAGTGCTTTTTCATCTGTATTGCATGCCTGCTACATGCGAAGCAGAGGAGGAGCAGGCAACCAACACTGCTTGTGTGATAAGGCAGTTCTAAGAAATGTCTGAGTTGGATGAAAGGGGTACTAGACTTAGGCCCTGCTCCTCTCTCCCTCGAGGCTCCATGGAGTTCCTGCTCTCCACACGACTACCAAAGCATGCCTCTTGGCTTTGTCCTGACCACCTCGATACGATCTTAGTGCTCTTGAGATAAATACACAAGGCAGTCTTTGCTTCACTCCGTTCCAGTGTGTGTGACTCTCAGTTATCACTTTTAAACGACACTAGTCCCCCATGCTGCAGTCCAGATTTCAGTTATCCCAGTAATCACATAAAGTGCAGTCTTCTTGGCCAGCTCTTCAGTCCACAAGTCATAAGTAACAGGTGTCGTGATGGGTGACAAACCACATCACTTCTTTCAGAGTCGGTCAGTGACCCGCACGTCTAACTCAGCTCGTGCACAGACAGCAAATGCTGTAGTTAGGTGGCCTCTTTGTCTCCCAGCGATGGAACTAGGTGACATTTTACAAAAACGGGTAATCAAAAGAGGGTACTGGCCACAAGATGAATTTGCCATAAGGAAATCAACAGTGACCAAGCTGAAAGTGAGATCTGAATCAAACATAAATGGAGCCAGAGAAGACAGAGCTGACCGGGGGAACGTGGACAGTGCTGGGGGCTGCACATGGGCAGCCGGAGGCTGGGACTGAAGGTGAACTCACTGGTCTAAGTTAGGAAAGTGGCTGTAACACACATGAGGGGCTCCCCAAAGAACTGATGCCAGCAAAACCCCTCACATTATGGAGACCTGGGAGATAGTTCATGACACTGAAAGCCCGGGAGATAAAATGGTGGAAGCTGATCCAAACTGAGGAAGGAGTGACAGCTGGTGAAGGCCTACAGAAGATTCTCACTCCTGAAGTCACAAGGAGACAAGGGGGGGTGAGTGCTGTTCCAAGTACTCTTGTGTATTTTCCACAAAGAAATAAAAGACTTTCATTCTCAATGTTTCTGATGTTTTCAATCACAGTGTACTAAGTAAACGTGAGTCTTATTTTTTCACATTCCTATAAATTTATGTGTATGTATGAATATATGCATATGTAAAACTAAACAAAAAAAACTTTTTTTTTTTTCTTTTTTGGCCACCCCGTGGGATATGGAGTTCCTGGATCAGATCTGAGCCGTGGCTGTGGCAGTGCTGGATCCTTTAACCCCCTGTGCTGGGCCAGGGATCGAACCTGTGTCCTGGTGCTGCAGTGATGCGGCCGATCCCATTGTGCCAGAGTGGGAACTCCTGAACAAGAGAACTTTTAATGTTTTGATAAAAAACATTTAAGGCCATGGAACTATCATAAAATCTCCCACTGGCTATTAAAATTTACCACTGATTATTGTTAATCATAATATTTCCTATTGAAACTATTGATTTTTAAGGTCTGTGCATGGTTTTGTCTTGCACGGTCATTTTTATGGTCCCGTGCCACTGCGCAAAGTGAAGATAGCCTGTAACGTGACAGGTTCATTTTACATGTCCAGTTTGGATCATGTGTAGTCCAAGAGCTCATGTTAGCTGAGGATAAATGAAATCACTGGGTGTAAGAAGGAAAAAAATCCAGCAGTTATAGAATCCTTGCTATCATTATTACTATGTCATTGTTTTGAGCAACTAAATTTTTAAACACAATCCTCTGAATATTTAATAAGTCTTGTTAGCTAGACTAAATATTATAGTTCAAGACACAGATAAGGTGACTCGAAAACTGCGTGCTTTCCCACCAAACTAGCCTAAGAGACTGTGTGATTACAGTACTTTCTGTGTGCGTTTAGACCTCAGTTCTGGGCAGAGGGACAGAGAAATGGACAGGCTATTATAATCAAATAAGGAATGAATTGGAAACAGCTCTGTCCCTGGTCAGATCCTGCTTTGTTGTGCGTGCTCTTGGAAAGCTTGCTGACTGCCTTTGGCCTAAACACAGGGCCGTGCTCTTAGGGCAGACCTCCAGCAAATAAGCCTAAGTATCTTTCCACTCTGTTCCAATGCCATCCTGGCCCCTGCCTAGGTCAGCGATTTGGAAGGTTGAAACAGACTGGGTGGGGCGTTTCCATCCAGGTGTGAGATGGAACCCATCCCAGTCACGGTCCAGAAGAATAAACAAATATACAAAGATGGTCCTTGTTCTTGCCTCACTCTTCGGAGCCGAGCTGTGAAAGAGAACTTCCTGCAGTGATGGAATGTTCCTTTTCTGGGCCATCCAGTAGAGGAGCCCCTAGTTGGATGTGAATATTGAACCCTTGAACTGTGGCTGGTGCCACCAGGGAACTAACTTTTTAATTTGATTGCACTTCAGTTAACGTCTACAGTTCCAAGTGGCTAACGGCTGCCATAATAGACAGCACAACTTTAGACAAAAAGGTACCACATTCAGGAGTTCCCTTGTGGCTCAGTGGGTTAAGGAGCTGGTGTTGTCACTGCAGTAGCTCAGGGTCACTGCTGGAGTGGCATGGTTCGATCCCTGGCCCAGGAACTTCCCCATATGCAGGTGCGGCCAAAAAAAAAAAAAAAAAAAAGGTACCAAATTCATCTTTGGTAATCCATTAGTAGAAGACACTAAGAAACACATCCATTTGATGAGGGTGCCACAGATTTACCTTTAGAACCACTTAACACCAGGCCTAGCTCCGCGCAGACAGCAGCACAGGTGACCTCGTAGTCGTGGCCTGTCAGGATGGCCCGAGGAGTGGTGGTCTCACCTTTAGGAAAAAAAGAAAGAGATCATGCAGGGGATGCCCTCTACTCAGATTAATCTTCAGTAACTTCTTCCTCATTCCCAGAATGCATCAGTCTTTCATTTACGGCTTAGAAATTTGTCCAAAAATCCTATTTTAGGAGTAGATCCAAACTATATGCTATAGTTTGAGGAACACATGTTGCTAAAGTTCTAAACCTTACATGATTATCAAGCGACAGTTTAAAACAGAATGAAATGAGTCAAAAATTTGCATTATAAATTGCCTTACTTTTCAAATACAAATATGAGCTCCTTGATTAGATGGTTTATGGATGATTATGAAAATGGGGACCCTGAAGTTCCCGTCGTGGCGCAGCGGAAAGGAGTCTGACTAGGAACCAAGAGGTTGCAGGTTTGATCCCTGGCCTCGCTCAGTGGGTCAAGGATCTGGCATTGCTGTGAGCTGTGGTGTAGGTTGCAGACAAGGCTTGGATCTGGTGTTTCTGTGGCTATCATGTAGGGCAGTGGCTATAGCTCTGATTAGACCCCTAGGCTGGGAACCTCCATATGCCACAGGTGTGGCCCTAAAAAAAAAGAAAGAAAGAAAGTGGGGACTCTGGCTTAATTCACATTTCAAAGAAAGGCAGCCTCATCTGCCCCCTCACTCAGGCCTCCTCCTCCAGGGCCACTGAGACCCCTGTCACAATGGAGATGGTCTGAAGTAGGACCTATGACATCTCAAAGCAGCCCCTCTCTTAAGTCCCTATTGTCTTCCTTAAGTTTATGTGTCATCCTTGTATAAAATCATACAAGGTATTCTTCTCTGCAGTTCATTCAGAGAACGGAGAGGGGATTAAACTATTAAATGTAATTCTGCTAAGTGATTGAAATTTGGGGAGGGGAAGGAGGGCAGGGAAGGAGTATCCAAATAACGGAAGATGTTTCAAAACATGTCACATGGTTGAAGCCATCCAAGTCATCGCAGTCCCAAACTAGAAAGAAAACTGGCTGGTGGATGAGGAACCCACACCAGGACTGGCCCAGCACTTGAGTCAAACAATACCATACACATGGCTGTCCTTGGGATAGTCACGCACCCCAAGGAGAGAGATCTGGCAGATCAGGGAAAATCCAGCAGAAACCTACTGTCCTTGGAAGCAAATGCCGCTGGTCCAAAAAAATTAACGAGTGCTTTTTATGACGGTCATGCATTCTCTGAAATGTCATGCAAACTGATGACTGGGAATGGGGAGGGGAAGAAGGAAAGCAGGGTGTATAGAGCACACACAGGCCCGTGACCCAAACCAGGGCAGGGCCCAGCTCTGCGCTCCCAGCCCTGCTGCCCCTGGCGCCTGCAGGGACTCCATGCCTGGTCGTCTCACATCATTCATTGAATTTATTGGGGTGCAGGAGCACAGCATTGTCCCCGGTGTCCCTCCTGGCTTTGGGGGACTATGGGTGCTTCTGAGTGAGATGGAAGTGAAGAGGCATCCTGTCAGATGCGGCACCACACTGGCTGTGCTGCACGTGGTCAGACGCGGGAAATGGCCTGCACACTTGGTGACAAAGGCAAATGACACAGTAAAAGGCCAGGTGTGGGTGGAACCAGAGGCCTGGTTTCATTTGATTCCAAGTTTTAAAACTTCTCTGGGGAGAGAAACCCACCTTAATACAAAGTTCACTTATTTTCCAAACCAGAAAGCAATGGTTACAACAACAGCTACTTTTGTTTCCTTAAAAAGTATACACATTTGGGAAATTTGTCAAGAAAAGAAGCAGATAATGCAAACCAGTCTGAACTACTTAACTTTCTGTTGGAGATAAGTCTTGCCAAGAAATTAGAGATAAATCTGCTACGTTTTAAAAGGTTGCCAAAAAATAAAATAAAAATAAAATAAAAAGTTGCCAATACTGTAACCCTGATTCATGCCCCCCCCAAATACCGAAAAATGTTATTTTTGAAATTAATGTTTAATTAAATCCATTGGCAGCTTTTTTAAAATCAAGGATTAAAATCACTGAGAGCTAAGCAGTATATTTTCGGTGTGCTTATTCCCTTTTTGTTTTCAAAAGTTACCATTTTATGAGGGGGGAGGTTTGTGCTTTAACTTGAATTGGCTTGGAATTCCTCAGTGGAAAATGGAAAGCTGATGGCAACTGAAAGCAATCTAAATGTAAGCCAAAGTAAACAAAGGACAGATGGATAATGGGGACCCAGAGGACGCTGTCACTTAAGTATGCCAATGCGAACGTTTTGTTTTCTAGATCTAAGGATATTTTCTCAGGGACACAGGGAGGAAGTGACAAGAGTGCTGTCAACTGATTTCTTTCTTTAATGTAAAAGAGTTGAAAACCTGAGAATTTTCTATGACTATAGTTTAGGGAGCTGCATAATTAACCCTATAAATAGTGAATTAAGGTATAAGCATTCTTTTTTTTTTTTTGTCAACTCATAATTAAGATTTTTATAAGTATGCTTTACCTCCAAAATACAAGCTTCCCATATTCCATACTATACCAGTTGTGGTGCTTCCTTCCGAATGTCAGAGGACACAGGCACATGCTGGGTAACTTCAAAACTGGAAAGAGACTTCTCTTTTCCTGGGGCCTGATCTCTAAATAAAGGAACTGTTCAATGCCAGGACTCTGGCTTCATTGTTTGGCAAAATGGTTCCTAACCCAGGAAGCAGGTTAGACAGTTCAGGAAGTATGGGGGGGCGAAAAAGGAGAAAAAGAGAAGGAAAGGAAACGAAAAACAACAAATTGAAAGCAGAAGCGTACACTTCTGATGACTGCGTTCTTCTCAGGTAACTGGTTTCACCAGCACTCACTAGATTTCCAGTAAAAAGGCTGCTGCTGAACTTTCCTCCCTTTTAGGAAAAGCACATTCATGGCCTCTGAAAATCCACAGTCAATATAAGGAGAGTGATCACTTCCTGTAAGAAAAGGTATTGCCAGTCTTTTTGGAGAGACTGAACTGTGCACTCTTGTGGTATATGTGGTACAGACTCAGCATTCTTTCCATTTCCCCATTGAAAAAAAAATCTGTTCAAAATAAACACGTGCATTTTTATAGGTTCCAATCAACGAAATGTTTTACATGTTAAAATTTCATTATGGCAAATGGGATGACATGATAGAGGATTTAAATCCAACAGGTCCATACCGACTATGTTCAACAGACATTTTGGGAGCCCCCTGGGATGGAATTATGAGGGGTAGAGGGGACCACGGGAGGCAGAGCACAGGTTTCAAGTGTGGCTCAGAGAATCTATTCTTTCTCTGTAGTCACACCTTTAAACAGCATCCTGCAACCTGGCAGTAACAGCTTACGCATCAATAGCAATACACATGTATACCTGTGTATCTTTGTTTGGAGAACATAGGAACAAAATCTGGGAACCGCATCACTCATTCTCCCTGTAACACTCACCTAAATCTATCCTTCCCAACTACTCGTCAGCCCACAGAGCTAATACCTAGGGGCAGATCAGCTCCAATAAGACAATACTGGCCATAAATTACTTTTCCAAAGATCCCAAAGCTATGGCCACCTCTCACCGAAGTCTCTAAACTGAATAAAGAGTAGGGGGGAAAAGTCTTCCAAAAACATATTGGGTTAATTCTTTGATAAAAAATTGCAGTAGTTAATGGATACACAAAGTCTTGACTTTTGCTTTCTGAGATAATAAGGGCTACCAAAAGCTGGATCATAAAGCAGAACAGATTCCCTTAAGAACCTTTTAAAGTCTTACTGCGGGAAAAATTGTCATGGCTTTCAATAAAGCCGAAGAGAAAAATTTATCTTGCTGCTAGTTTAAGGGGCGCCACTTCAAACTCTTCTTAAAGAAAAAAATAAAAAGAGAAAGAGGATAGACTTCTTGGACTGCTTTGAAAAGCAACTGCTTGAGCAATTGCTTCAAAGGAAAAGGGGCGTCTTTGTCCAGAGAGTAGGTTTATGCCTAGTGATGCAAATCCTAACCAAAGGCTGAAAAGGATACTCAGTGCATCTTTATGGATGGCCTTAAAGGAAGATGAACAAGTCAAAGGAGATTAAAGACAGTCCAAATCCTGCCACGAATACCAGGACACACCAGTTTTTACAGATGTGCTTCTCTCGGTTCATAACACTGAATATCAAGCACTAACTTACAGCATTCTAACAACCCAACTTGCATTTAAGCAGCACAAGACCTCCCTAACACCCATTTAGGATTTATACCGGACCTGTTTTAAAATATTAGGTGAAATGTTTTACACCATTAGGCAGAATAACAAATGCTGCTATGAAATGTGTTTCTTTGATGCCCTCAAAATGCTGGGTGTATTTCTCCATCAAATGAACTCTGAACCACTTAAAGTTATACCTGAAAGAAGAGAAGTAGAAAATAGTAATTTCTCTAGTATCCTGTGCATAAATATCCCATGAGAAAAATATTTCAAAAGCTCTGTCTCCGTTAAGGCAATGGAATTATTAATCCAGGTAAAAATAGACTCGACACATACTGTTGGCAAACTTTGAATTACATTTTAATAAATGAAGTTCTTGGTATTTTTGGCATCATCTCCCCAGTCTTAATGAAAATGAAATTGCTTTAAAAAGGCACTGCAAAGTTCTCACTAGCAGTTTAAATATGTTGTTCTGAGTAGAGCGAGAATCCCCTTCATTCATTCACCTTTTTCATACCATCGATCATGGAATGAAGTGCAATGCAGCAGTTCCCTAGTCAAGCAGCACAAGACCTCCCTAACACCCATTTTTATGGAAATAAAGTGAGTTCTTCCAATTAATACTTAGTTTATATTTAGGGCAGAAGTTAACATTTCCATTTTGTTTACTCTTTCATTCCTTCACTCCTTCATTCACTCAGTAACATTTACTGGGTATATATCATGTGCAATGCAGTGTGCAAACAAGGAGGGGAGAATTTTTTATACAAAATGAATATTTACTATCAATTAATAAAGCCTTTTTTAAAATAAAAACCACTGGGAGTACCCATTGTGGCAAAGCAGAAATGAATTTGACTAGGAACCATGAGGTTGTGGGTTCGATCCCTGGCCTTGCTCAGTGGGTTAAGGATCTAGTGCTGCCGTGAGCTATGGTGTAGGTAACAGATGTGGCTGGGATCCTGCGTTGCTGTGGCTGTGGTGTAGGCCGGAGGCTGTAAATCCAATTCAACCCCGAGCCTGGAAACCTCCACACGCCACGGGTGCGGCCTTAAAAAAAAGCAAAAAATAAAAATATAAATAAATAAAAACAGCCAATATAATTCTCTGGACTAGTAAAATCTAATGCCATCTGATCTCTTACAGATATAAAACAAAATATGAAACCTGGTTTTAGAAGAAAATCATTTCAATGGAGTACTCATTTTGAAAGAAAATTTAAGTTTGTATAAGAACCTAAATATATAAGTATATATAGATTTAAGAAGATATCAATATTATATAATATATGCCAAACACTTCCTAAAACAGGATACTGCTCTTTTGTCCATGCCTTCTGTTCCATTTTATTTACAACTAAATACTTCAAAACATTCATCAACAGAAAAATTTCATATGAGAACTGAACACCAAGCTTTCTCATGTGGTAAATCAAGAAAGGAAATGATTTTTTCTGAAGCGAAAGGAGGTTAGCTGTTAAATGTTTCTTAAATTTTTCCATTAACTTCCTCATTTTTCAATGGGAATTATAACACTACATTTTAATTATACAAAGAAAAATTATTTAAGGTTGTTGGATTTATTCCATCTCCTCCAGCCTCCCCTCTGCTCTTCATTCATTATGGTCTCTTTAATGAAAAAGATAAAATGTCAATTCGATTAAACATACAGACTACAGAAAACAAGCCAGAGCTGCATTTAGGGTGTGACAACCAACAGACAGTAAGTTTGGTAGCTTCCTCTTGTAAATAATATTAGAATTATTAATGTCAGACAATGTAAGGTTGGTATAAAAATCAATAATATGTTCCCAGCTGGCCTAGCGGTTAAGGATTCAGCATTGTCACTGCTGTGACTGGGGTTCAATCCCTGTCTTGGGAATGTCTTCTGCATGCCACAGGTGAGGCCAAAAAAAAAAAAAAACCTTCTTGATTTACATAAACTTTCTTCTACTTTGTGAAAGGAGCTGACAGTGAACGTTTATGAAAGTGAATGGTCATGGAATCATCCTCTAAGATTACACTAGAAAGTGGGTCTGTGTGATTATATACCAACCACTGTAGAGTCAAAGTATAACCCTAACATGTGTAATACGACCTAAAAAGCACAACATCCTATCATGACATATTACGTTACGAGAACTCAGTATAACAAAATTGTCTCTATACTGTTCTTTGCAAACAGTGCTTTAGTGATAAGGTTGCTTTAAATTCTCGACAGCTGATGATCTAATGAAATCAAATTAAAAATGCTACAGAGTTTAGGGGTTCACTAAGAATGGTGCCTGTGCCCTAGAGTGCCTGGCTTGGGAAAGTTCTCATGGTTCTGGTAAGATCTGGGAGCTTCAAGGCCCAGGGCAGAGAGTGAAGGCATACTTATAATCTCTCTGTGCCTCATCTGTAAAACAAGGAAAATACCCGCAGTTATCACACAGGACAGCGGTGAAGATTGGTGGTTACTGTGTGAAGTGCTGAGGAGGGGGCATGGCCCATAGTGAGCACCCAGTGAGAACCACCTAGTAACAACAGAACACGCAGTAACAACAGAATGATGCCTATTTGCACCCTCGGTCGCAGACACTCTTTCCAGCAAAAGGATAATATCTGATCCCGTGCCACATAAATGCCAGTTAGAGATGGTTCTCTTACTATTGTTTCTTGTCAAAGAGACAATATACCTTCATGTCTAGAAATTTTGTTTTGATTTCTCCCATTCCCCCTTTTCTTAGACTTTCCAACCTCCCCTGACAATCCAGTTAATTCTGATACAACTAGAGCAGGAAGTTAAAGTACATTACAATCATGAGGGATTTTCCTCCCAAAGAAAATGCCTTTATTATCTCTGTTATCAAAATACGATATGCTCTCTATAAAACATTCATTTAACTTAGTAAATTAGAAGGAGAAAATGAAAAACTGCCTCCAAATTCCACTAACTGAAAACAACCATTGCTAACATTTAACTATCATTCTAGACTTGTTCCTATGCATAAATATACATGAGACAAGGTACATACATACAGACACAGATGGTTAGAATATATTATACATGTGGTCTGGTGACCTTTTACACTTAGTGGTACAGAGAGCGTATCCTTTCCTGTCAGTATCACAAATTCAAAATGTTATTGGCTGTGCGAAGGTATCACACTTTACTTAATATACTTCTCGTATATACTTTTAATGTGCCTATTCTTCCAGAGGGGCTCATCTTTGGCTCTGATTCACTGATAACTCCTGTAGCTGCATGAGTGCCTAGTAAACATTATCAAATTCTGCCTCCAATAAGAGAGTACAGATATTTAGAAAAGTTGTTGAAATCTTGTTCATAATTTGTTGATATGGAACATTATGATTCTTATGAATATTAAAATATGTGAAAAATGAACATAGACAGGTTTTTATCTATCTATCCTAAATACCCACATCACATAAAAATTCTCTGTAATCTATCCTTCTTAACATTTTAAAGTTTCCTCTGTAAAAGATACATGAGTAAGGCACTAGTGAAAAGTATAAAGGGTTTTCGCATCTTCAGCTATTAGAAACATCCTAGATTGACACCAAAGGCCGAGATAACAAGAGGAAAAAATAAACAAGTGGGATTACATCAAACTGAAAAGCTTCTGCACAGCAAAGGAAACCATCAGCTAAATGTAAAGGCAAAGTATGGAATGGGAGAAAATACAAGCCACATACCTGGTAAAGGATTAATATCCAAAACACATTAAGAACTCATGTAACTCAATATTGAAAGAAGAATCCAATTTGAAAATGGGCAGAGGATCTGAGTAGACTTTTTTGTTTTTTGGCTGCCTCTGATCCCCCAGGCCAGGGACCAGATCCGAGCTGAGCTGAGACCTTAGCCACAGCTGCGGCAACGCCAGATCCTTAACCCACTGTTGCCAGGCTGGGGATCGAACCTATGTCACAGCATTCCCAAGTTGCTGCTGATCCCACTGTGCCACAGTTGGAGCTCCTGAATAGACATGTTTTACAAAGAAGATATATGATGGTCAATGGGTAGAGAGAAAGATGCTCAACATCACTTATCATCAGGGAAACGCAACCTCCAATGAGGTATCACCTCACATCTGCTAGAATGGCTTTTATCAAAAGACAAGAAATGACAATGTTGATGAAAATGTAGAGAAAAGGGGATCCTTGTACACGGTGGGAATGTAAATTGGTACAATTGCTATGGAAAACAATATGAAGGTTCCTCAAAAAATTAAAAATAGAACTACCATGTGATTCTGCAACCCCACTTCTGGGTATTCATCTGAAGGAAAGGAAAACACTAATTCAAGAAAGTATCTGCAAAGCCCTCAGGGTAACTGCAACATTATTCACAATGCCCAAGACATGGAGACCACCTGGGTCCACTGACAGATGAATGGATAAACAAAATTATACACACATACACACACACATGCACACATATACATATACATGTATACATACATACACACATGATGAAATATTATTCAGCCATAAAAAAGGAGATCCTGCTATTGCAACAACATGGTTGAACCTTAAGGGCATTATGCTAAGTGAAATAAGTCAGAGAAAGACAAACACTCGGATCTCATTTATGTGCAGAATTTTTTAAAAACCCATCAAACTCAGAGATACAAAGAACAGCCTGCCAGAGGTGGCTGCCAGAAGAAGGAGGAGGGCAAAATGGGCAAAGGTGGTCTAAAGGTACAAACTTCCGTTTATAAAATAATGAGGTCTTGGGGAAATATTGTACAGCCTGGGGATTATAGTTAATAATAACGTATAGTATATTTGAAAGTTGCTGAGAGAGTGGCTCTTCAAAGTTCTCACCATCTGAAAAAAATCTGATAACTATGTGTGGTGATGGATGTTAACTGGACACTGGGGTGATCATCTCCAATACATACAAATACCAAATCACGGTGTTGTACGTCTAAAACCAATGTAATTTTATATGTCAACTGTATCTCAATTTAATAAGGAGAAACATCCTGACCCTGCTCACCCTGAGGAAATAAAACAATCTCTCAGTTGTAGAAAGTTGCAAGCTACGTGGATAAAAGCTTGAAAGCTCAATAGTCATGCAGACCTAAGTAAGCCATGAGAGGCAGATAGGATTCAAAGGGTCCTTTTCCTACCTAAAAACACTTCAAATCCAAAATTTGAAGTCTAACCAAACCTACTGGAATGTGAAAAAAACTACTTCTAAAAACAGAGCAATCGGAGTTCCCGTTGTGGCACAGAGGAAACGAATCCGACTAGGAACCAGGAGATTGTGGGTTCGATCCCTGGCCTTGCTGAGTGGGTTAAGGATCTGGCATTGCTGTGAGCTGTGGTATAGCTCGCAGATGTGGCTCGGATCTGGCGTTGCTGTGGCTGTGGTGTAGGCTGGTGGCTACAGCTCCGATTAGACTCCTAGCCTGGGAAACTCCATATGCTGTGGGTGTGGCCCTAAAAAGGACAAAAGACCAAAAAAAAAAAGAAAGAAAAAAAACAAAAACGAAAACAGAGCAATGGTCATTTCTATATTGAATCTCAAGAGTCAAAGAAGCCCAAAGACCAGAAGCTCTACTTTGCCACACCTTGTTTAAGCTTGCTTTCATAATGATTACCTGCTTCTTAAAGGGGCAAGTTTATTGCAGTTGGTAAAAAAATTTTTTTAAAGAAAACCAGATTGTTTACCCAAAGAACATAGAAACACTAGTTTGAAAAGATGTATGCACTGCTGTGTTCAATGCAGCATTATTTACAATAGCCAAGACGTGGAAACACCTTAAGTGTCCATCAGTGGATAAATGGATAAAGAAGATGTGGTATATATACATAATGGAATACTACTCGGCCATAAACAAGAATGAAGTCCAGCCATTTGAAACAACACAGGTGAACCTTGAAGGTATTATGCTAAGTGAAGGAATTCAGATGGAGAAAGACAAACACTATATTTCATTCATATGTGGAATCAAACAAATGAACAAACAAAATTAAACAAAAACAAACTCACAGATACAGAAATCAGATTAGTGGTTACCAGAGGGGAAGAAGATTGGGGGGATGGGCAAAATGGGTGGAGGAGGTCTACTGTATGGTCATGGATGGTAACTAGATGACACTATTAACTTTGTAGTGTAAGAGATATCAAACTAGAGTGTGTACATCTGAAACTTGTATAATAACAACAACAAAAAAACCTAGAGCAATGGTAAATCATCCAAGGCATTTAATACTTAATTTCATATCAAAATGGGTCTCTTCATAAATTCTCAGGAATATTTAAGGTACAATATGAGGTACATTTGCACAAAGCTGTCATATAATTTCTCTAAAGGAACAAACTCTTTGGAAGGTGCTGAAGTCAGTCTAATATGTTGTTCCAGGAGGTCTCAGTTCAACGTATCCTTAGTTATCCTGTAATAATATCCCTCCCTCTCTTTCACGAACTATTCTAAAAGCAGAAGACTCCTGATTTGAGGCTTAAAAAAGGAAGGTGGGGGAGGAAGTGGCTTGCAATTTCAGAGTACATCCAATCTCAATTAAATGAAAGAAGACATGTTTACTTTTTTTTTTTTTTTTTTGAGAGTCTAAAGAACATAGTTGACTAGAGAGAATTTGTACCTTCTAACTAATGGTTAATTCCCCCCATTGTTTGACATTCTATTTCTTATCCGAGCATAAAGTATTAGACAATTTTCTTTGGTGTGGCACCAGGAAAGTCTACATATGAAGATACGCAGTTTCAATTTGAGGGCATAAATCATCAGTTCTGTTTTCATATTTATATGGCGAGAGCCCATGGGCTGAATGGTATAGTCATTTTTTTTGCAACTAAACAAGGTAAATAAATGTGATATATTGGCACATCAGTCCAGCACTCTGCATATGGTGCACATTAAGTTGTATTCATTTGCCATATGAATATAATTCCTTTTACCACACTGACTATTAGTTACAAGCAGTAAATACAGAGTTGTTTTGCTGGAACTGGAGGGCCTGCATTACATCATGGAGCACTAAACATCCTGGACCTTCTGGAGAATTTCATAGACCTAGTTTTAATGTCACCTGAACTTGAACACTGCCAACATGTTGCTTCAAACTCTGCTTGATGAGTTCTTTGAGGAAATAAAGAAAAACACAGGGCTATCTTAGTGTTTGTGCAACAGTGCAAACCAAAAGTCGGGCCACAAGGAAAGTTCTTGATGAGGTACCTGTAAGAACTCGTGTTCGTGCCAAAGAATCAGATTGAGAGTCATAGCCCAGAGAGAAAAAGACTACTTGTTTCAAACACTGCTTTCATATGCAGAAGCTAGTTAACTTAGGAAAACTAAAGTTAAAAATATCATGCAGACAACTCTCTCCAACTCTATCTTACTGAAGAGTTGTGATTATTAAGATGAGAGTTTATCTCACGGCAACCTGGGATGCTTTGTTTCATCAGGCATATACTGTACTTCCTTTTCCTCAAACAAAATATTCACTGTAACACCCTGAATCCAGGTTAGTGCAGGGCAGAGCAGAAGGAAAGTAATTTCTTTTACAAACACTTTTGGTTCAGCACAGATGGACATATCTTGACATTTGTGAACCATAAATAATACATCACAGGCAATTAAAAACCAAGTACACCTGTTTTAACAAGTACTGATTTTCCGTTTTACCAATTTTAAGTCCCCAAATGCATCCAGCAGGTGGTGCTCTAGGATGCCAGCTTACAGAGAGTGATCCTGCTGGTGTTACATCCACCTATATTTTGGCAAGACAAAGAATAAGGACTTACCATCGGTTGCTTCGGTAAAGCATCTTAGGCTTTATGATAAAAAGAACATAATTCCTAGATATGCGCACAAAAATATACATATGCATAAGCCCATGTGCACAGAGGCTACCAGTCAATAAGTCACACCTGGACGTATTGTGACACTACTTTTCTTATAGACTTGATGAGTAGTCTATGTATATCAGTGGTATTTATGGTCATATGGCAAGATCATTCTAAATTCATTAAAAAAAAATTTAGAAGGCCTGAAAGTTAGAATTCATTTTTAATTATAGCAGGAATGTCTCATTAGGGTGATACTGGTAAAATTAACAACAGTAGGATTTACGGTAATGACTTAAGTGATTGATGAGAGTATAACAAAATGAAGTTTTAGACAGAGAAAAAGCAGGGCAGCCATGGCATACAGTACTTTAAAAAACAGCTCTGTGGTCTGTTAGTGCTAGCCTTATGGTTAATAAAACCTTCTTTCTAATTAACGGTGCTGAAATATTCTTAAAAAACAGAATCTTGTTATGAAAAAAAAACTTAAGTTTTTTTTTTTCTCCCGTAGACGCCATTCTCATGAAGGAGAAAGCTGACATAGATTAGCATGTCTGATTGCAAAGAGGAAAAAAAAAAATGCCACCTTTCAATCAAATCAAAAACAGAATGTGAGAATGGAAAACTACTTTATTGAAATACTATACACACCATCTATGCAACACCTCACAGTCAGTGACCATTTGCTTCTAAAGCTAATGAAGTATGGCTTTAAAAAAAATTACTCGGATACCTAAACATGATTAATAAGCATTTAGATGCTTAATAAGTATTTAATTTTTATCCATTAATAGAACACAAAATACAGGATAACTATTTTATAAATTTTCATCTCAGTTATAGGATCATTTTGAAGTTTAAAGTATCTAAATGTCAATTCAATGCATCAGGGAACATTTTCTTCAAAATTTGCAAATGTACAGTCTGGAGAGCATCATTTTGAAGGAAAAATGAGTATTCCAGGAAAAGTATTTTGGGGGACAAGATTCAGTTCTAAAACAAAGAGCATTAAGGCAAAGAAAGAGATGCTCCCATGTAGAAAATATGTTTCATTGAAATGTTCTTGGTTAATTTTATTTTAAAAATCCACAGCCAAATGAAATCCTATCTTAATTTTTCTTCCCATTAAGAAAGCCGCATTTTATAGGCGATAACTATCATAAAACAATAGACTCAAGGATGAAAAACTGTTATATAGGAAAACAAGGCTTCTGCTACATAATCTAGGCAGATTTCATCAAGCATATGAATCCTTTTAAAAGCCCCAAGTTATACTACACACAGGTTTTATCCAGTTTGAATTAGCCTGATTTTGCCCAGGCAATGTGCTTATTAATATTGGATAACATGATTCTTACAAAAATAGTGCTAAAGCTATTTTACATAGACCACTAATATTAGATTTGTAGAAAATGGCGTAGGTTTAAGACCCTAGTAAGTAAAATTACTAACTTATTCTCATGATTTTTGAAATAAAAAAGCAAAATACTTGAATGAGACCTATAAAATGCAAAAAAGCAAGAGCCTGTTTTTTAAGAATAATTTACTCATTTTCCTTCTAAGTGGGGAAAAAAATCTAAATTCAAAAATTTAAGTCAAGGATTCTGTACATTTATAGACCACACTGGAGTTATGTATATAAAAGTCTGACTATTTCTAAAGGGTCAATTATATTACATCCAAGAGATACAACATAGAAATAAGCATAACCTAAAATTCCTCATCTGAAGAGCTGTGACTTCAGAGGCTGCATTGTGGAGCCATCAATGAGCCACAGGCTTATAAAATCCAAACCAGCTTCCATGAATGTTTAAAACACAGTTCACATGCGGTAAAAAGGTCTTTGTTTTCGTATGTTTGTCATTTTCTGCTGAAAAGCTTAGACTGGCTTGTTCATTTTTCTGTTCTAATGTGTGGAAATTCTCATTATATGAAAAACTGCCTATTTGTCTTTCTCCCAGATTCATCCTTCAAATCTAAAGCAAAATTAAATTGGGACATCAGATGTTGTTATAAAAGGGCCAAACAGGACGAGGCTCACTTTGAGAAAGGTAATTTAATTTAGTTAAGATGCATTACAATTTTCAAAAATTTGTATTAGATGTGCTGTTATGCTATTCTTTTTTTTTTTTTTTTTCCCCTTTCATTACTGTCATTACCAGGGAGTTAATGTCCACCATAACTGCAGACAATGAGAGGGTACAGTTGAAGTGCTTTATGAAAAATATCACATCATAATATATACTCTAAAGCCAGCAAGATGGTGTTTGCGTGATGATTTATTTGCTCTAAGCATCCTGTGCTCTGATAAAACCCTAAGTCGGTTACTATTGTTGTTTTCATTTTACAGACAAGACAGCCCAGCAAAGCTTGGAACTTAGATTTGTTTCACTTTCAACTCCAGGATTTGTTCAATCCTACTTGATTCTTTTTTTTTTTTTTTTTTTTTTTTAAAGGACATGCATGTAAAAACCATCTCTAGGGTGATTTATAAGGTATTTAAATATGTATAAAAAGATTTCTCCCTTCTGGAAAACCTGAATATTTCTAGTTTTAACATACACTTATATTTCTGAAATAGAAAAAACAATTACACACAAGTGTAGCTAGGAAGCCTTCAGATACCTCTCAAAATACTCATCTGTAATGACAGAGAACGCGGTTAGGTCAAGGAAGCAAAAAGAAACATTTTTTTCACTTGGATTGTTCTTTGAGCATGAAACCTCTCACACTACTTTTAAAGTGGAAGACAGTTGTTCCTACATATTTTCACACAAATAACAAGATGGTATGTGTATTATCTATGTCAAATCTAGATTTGTCTGAGATCCCTTAGTGAATCTCAGTAACTTAATGTACAGAAACAGGAAAAAAAGAAATTGAAAGTAGTCACTCATCCTAAAAGGCCAGAAAGGAAAGAAAGAGCAGAAGGTAAGGGTCCATAATGAAAAGAACATGAAGTATTTCTCAAAAGAATGTGAAAAACAAAGTCCGTGAAATGTACGTATTTCAAATTATTATTGTAATTATGTATAAAACGGAGACGTCTGGGTAAATATGTGAAATGCACGCATATACACACACCACCCCTCCATGCTGACACGCACGCTGAAGTTGGATCTGATTACAAAGGCTGTATTACTCTTCGCATTACAGCCTTAAAGTTACTTTACCTTCTGTTTGTTTAGGGAATTATCCATGTTTTGATTAAAATAAGAAATACATGTTAGAAGTTCACCGAATAAAAACGCTGTTTCACCACCACACCAAACAAAATACATACAAAGCAGAGACAGCGCTGATAAAATTACTTTACATCTTCTTTTAAAACTGTATGGGCTCTTGATTAAATTTGTTTTTAAAGATTTCCCTTTCACACAAATATATACATTTAATAAGCATAGCTTTAAGAAGTTAATCCAAAATATGATGGACTTAAACATAGTCAGACTGTTTTATAATCTGGGTCTGAGTGACAGAAGTTAAGTACTATAGCATTCAGGTAAAATAAGCAGAAAGAACATAATCCTTCCTTAACCAAATGCATGGCAACTTGCTTTAAATTAAGAAACGAAATATTTAAGAGCAGTTCAAATGCTCTACCTGAGGAAGTAAAAATCTAAAGCTATTCTTGCAGGAACTCTTCAGTGTTGTCATAATCATTTTAATTAAATTCTCATTTTTCAGGTGGGCCCTTTAATTGTTTTTTCCTACTTCTTAATGTGTTTTTCTAAAGCCATTTCTTTTTTGCAGCTGTGCGCGATTGGTTTTAATGGTAGCTGCTTCCTTTTTTGCCTTCTGTGAATTACAATTTTAAATGGTTACACATTTTTTTCTGTTTTACTGCCTTCGGCACAGTTTCATAAAGATGTTTAAGGCTGTTGGTGAACATTTTCATCCCCCATCTGAAAAACTAAGAGCCAGTCTGAATATTCCATATTGGCCTTTTATGACCTGTTTTATCTTTTAATATGTAAATGAAAGCATATTTTTTTAAAAGACTGGTTTGTTTCCATGAAATTATAATTTTTTGCTCTTTAAAAATATGAATTCAATAAACAAGGTAATATGTGACTGCCCTTTTATGTTATATCGTGTTCTTCATGAATGAAACACTTTTATTTTATTTGGTGACAGCCATTTCCAATGAAGAACTAGTATTTTGGAATCACAGGAATAACCTATGACATGAAAAATGAGATTTCATGGTTGATTTTGAATTATCGATGGTCCCTAAATGCCTATAACAAGGCTATCTAGACCTTTCTTAAATGATACCTAAGAAATTCAAACTACTTCATAATTTAGTTTCATTTTCACCATGATGGAAATAGGTAACTTCACTGCAAAATGTGACCATTAAACTTCACTTGTAAAAGTTGACGTATAAAATAAATAATGTACTTACTGCCTGGGTTATCTCCAATCCCACTGCTTTTTCCATTCCAGTACCAGAGCAGAAGGGTGGCGTCACGTGACCCTGAGAGAATGTAGCAATTTCCCCCAATATATGACTCCGAACGAGTGAGACAAGTGACGACATCCCAATGGCCAAATACCACTTGGATCAATTTTCCTGAAATACAAGACGATTTTCTTTACAATTGCTCTTTAAAAAAATTGAAAAAAAATTTCTGGTCATCAGTTAACTTACATATTAATGAAGTTGTATTAACTCAGATTCTGATCATTCAGATTTCATAATAAATTGGGTCCAACCTAAAAGTTTTCTTTCAATAGTTGGCAACAAGAAAAAAATCAGCTGAACAGTGATATCAACATTTTTGAAAGACATATGTTAAAACCATTTCAACTACTGTTATTATTATACATGGCTACTATAAATTACAAATGAATCATGTCTCCTGATTAAAGCAAGTCTGGGAGAACCTTTATTTGGAACCCTTTCAACAATTGCTTAAGTTACGCTGTACGATTTAAAACAAAGCAAAACTTAGTTGACTTCCTGTAAGTATTCTGTAATTCAGACTCCACTAATACAACCCATCTCAAATTATAAAACTTAATTTATTTCTTCTCTTCTCTGAAGTGATCTACACAAGGACAGGACAAGACCCTTTGGAGAGCTTCTTCTTCTTTAAATCAGGATGACATGAACTAAATTTTGATAAAAGGACTAATATACTGGCTCTGTAATTTTAGCCAGCTCATTCTTTCTTTGTGTGAATTACCTGAATGATGAAAGTTCCTGGGGGGTAGGGGAGAAGATGATGAAATTAAGATTATGGCAGTTTAACAGTAATGACTAGGGGCCGGGTAGGGGGGAACCCAGTAAACTTACTATATATTTAGGATGTTAAATACATGATGAACTGTTCTTATAATGGTGTCAGAAAAAAGTAAAGCTCCCACTTTTTAGATTCTTTGTTTGATCAGATATGGTGTTTATAATTCACACAAACTTGTCTTAAGAATTAAATATCTATAGCTGCCCTTTCATTCTATCCCTGTAGTTTCTAGCTAGCATTTTTCTCTGAAATGTCTAGAGAATCTACAAATGAATGTCATAGAATGTCTACTCTAGGCTTTTTATTTTTTATTTTATTTATTTTTTTGTCTTTTTCTACGGCTGCACCCGCAGCATATGGATATTCCCAGGCTAGGTGTCTAATTGGAGCTACAGCTGCCGGCCTATGCCAGAGCCACAGCAACACCAGATCCGAGCTGCATCTGCGACCTATACTACAGCTCACGGCAACACCAGATCCTTAACCCATTGAGCAAGACCAGGGATTGAACCTGCAACCTCATGGTTCCTAGTCAGATTTGCTAATCACTGAGCCACGATGGGAACTCCTACTCTAGGCTTTTTCAAAAGTAAGTGTTTCAGAAAATGCAATTTAGACATTCAAGATAAAAAACCACTAAGGTGGAAAAAAATGGGTACACCTAAAAAGTTTATACATTTAACTTGGAACCATCATAACCTATTCAAAAACTCAGGGTCTCAATGAAGTATTGATATCTACCAGTATTTAACTTTTTGGGATAATAATAAATAGAATTAAAAGAGTATTTCCATTACTTTTTTTAAATTCTTGATTTTAATTCTTCAAAGCTTATTATAAAGTCTGCAAATTTAGAAATAAAACACTGAGATATACTCTATCCACATCAGGTGGAAAGCCAAATGTAGTGTTTACACATGCACATGGCCTGCTAATAATTACTTAAGATCAGATTTGTACCAATCTCAAATTGCGAAATTATTAAGGTACATTTTTTTCTCCTATAAATAAAGACTTTAGTCAAAGCAGGTGTTTTAACTGCTAAGTGTTAAAAAATATTCACTTCTGAATTTCTTCAACCTTTTAAACCAACACCAAAACTCTCCATTTTAAAAATTAGCTTTGGGAGTTCCCGTCGTGGCGCAGTGGTTAACGAATCCCACTAGGAACCATGAGGTTGCAGGTTCAGTCCCTGCCCTTGCTCAGTGGGTTAATGATCCGGCGTTGCCGTGAGCTGTGGTGTAGGTTGCAAACGCGGCTTGGATCCCGAGTTGCTGTGGCTCTGGCGTAGGCCGGGGGCTACAGCTCCGATTCGACCCCTAGCCTGGGAACCTCCATATGCTGCAGGAGCGGCCCAAGAAATGGCAAAAAGACAAAAATAAATAAATAAATAAAAATTAGCTTTGGTTAGTAAAGAATATGGGGAGAAGAATTCAAGCCTTTCTACAATAAAACAGTGGAAATTAAAAGCAAATTAAATAAAAAACAATCTAAGAATTTTTGATTCATTTCCAATTTATATGAAGAGTAAAGTAGAGAGGCTTAGTGGTAAAATGGGTGGGGTTAGATCAGAGGTAGGCCTTACCAAGGATAAATCAAGTTAGGTAGCTGAATGCACTCTCATTACTAATTAGAAAACTGAAGTTAAATCAGTGAGTTTTAACTATTGAAAACACTGTAATGTGATTATGTTTTTGTTCACACAGTGTGTTCAGTGACTTCTGCCTCAGTCTACACTAAACACTGAAAGCCTGTTAACTACAGGAGTGATTTATTTATTTATTTATTTATTTATTTATTTATTTAGTCTTTTAGGGCCACACCCGTGGCATATGGAGGTTCCCAGGCTGTGGGTTGAACTGGAGTTGTAGCTGCCGGCCTACACCACAGCCACAGCAACACCAGATTTGAGCCTCATCTGTGACCTACAGCACAGCCCACAGCAATGCCCGATCCTTAACCCGCTGAGCCAGGCCAGGGGTCAAACCCTTGTCCTCATGGATGCTAGTCGGATTCGTTTCTGCTGCGCCATGACGGGAACTCCTACAGGAGTGATTCAAAGAGGTTATGTAGAATAGGCTTGTTTTGGGTTCAATACCCTTCAGTTCAGTGGGCTGTGGGAGTGAAGATGAGCAAAACAACTGCACCTAGGTACTCGAGGTCCCTGGCACAGAGGACACCCAAACGCTCCATGGGAACCAGGACGCTTGAGGAAGAGCAGCTATTTGCTTGGTAACCTGCTTAATTTCCAACTAGTGAGAACAAAGTGGAAAGTTTTAGCTGTAAAAGTGGGATGGATTAAAAACAGTGTCAGAATTTCCCGAGGTTCATTTGTTCATTCTCATTAGTTAAGCCATCACTCTGTGTCTACAATGTTAGTGTTAGGAAAACATATATTTGGCCACTGTGGTTTCTTTTTTAATTAAAATTTCCTATTGTATTAATTTTTGACCCTGAAGTTACCACAATTTTTTCTTTGTTTTATGGCTGTACCTGCTGCACACGGAAGTTCCCAAGCTAGGGGTCCAATCAGGGTTGTATGTGTGGCCTACGCCACAGCCACAGCAACTGGATCCGAGCCGTATTTGCAACCTACACCACAGCCTGTGGCAATCCTGGATCCTTAACCCACTGAGCTAGGCCAGGGGTCAAACCCACATCCTCCTGGAGACTATGTTGGGCCTTTAACCCACTGAGTCACATTTACTGAGCACCTGCTAAGTGCCGAGCATTAGAGCTTCTTACCTGTACATAGTGGCAAATAGACATGGTTCTTGCCCTCACAGTATTTTTACTGTAGTGAGACAGACAGACATTAAACAAATGCAAACTGATATATAATTATGAGTAGTGATAAGTACTGGGGGAAAAAAAAAGAGGAGATAAGATCAGTGAGAAGAACACAAGAGAACAAACTTAGACTGGGCATCAGGACAGATGGAAATGAGGGAGTGACATTGAAGTATTTACATCTAAAGAATTTCATATACTAATACAAATTAACTTCATTCTCTATAATTTATACTTTGGGCTCAACTCTGGAAAACATTATTTTTTTTTTCCGTTTGCTTTTTCCTGTTCTGGCAGCCTTCCTCAGCAATATTTGTTATTGCTATGAGGTTGAGGTTCACTCCTCCTAAATAAATCACAGCATATAAATACCTGCTGCTCTTTTTGGTAAATTATTTTCTGATAATCTCATAAGTGTTCCTCAACCTTTATTTTTTGTTTCCTTTAATACCAGTCCACCTCTCCACACACTAATATCAAATATTACCACAAGCACTAGAATATCCTTTTTTTGACAGAACAAATTTTCTAGTTAATGTTTTATTTGACAGCTGTGCTACAAATAAAAAAAAATTCCAGCTCAGGACTCTGCACCGTTGAATCTAAAATGTGGCCTGAAAATAATTCCCACTGCCGAGGGAAGGTTTTATTGTTGCCTCTGCTGTTCTGGTTGTGTCCCGAAAACATGATTTATGTTTAAAGAATTTCCTGTTACAACTGGGCTTCTCTCTACCCCCGCCTCCCTGCCCCGCCAAATCTAATAAGAGAAGGATTTTTTTTTTTTTTTGGCTTATGTGCCAAAATATAATTGAATTCAACACTTGTGATAGCTCTGCCATTATATATTATTGATCATACAATTTTTTACCCTGCTTCTTTGTCAAACTTAGGAGAAAATACTTAATATTCCTATCATCATAAAAACAAACACATATTCATCTTAAGTAATTTTAAATAAAACGAACATCAGAATGTGTAGATGAGATATTAAGGAAGAAACCAGAACCATCATTTGATTTTTTTTTCACAACTTTTCTGGCAAGTGTAAATATTTCTAGTGTACATGCCAAATCGCTCCTGCTGAAATGAAGTGTAAAATGAGGCTGTGTCTTATGAAAATGTTTTACACATACACACATGCACATATGCACATTTTTAAAAAGTTAAGCAGAAGCCTTTTGGAAAGAGTGGGAAAAAAAACATCATCTAGTCTAACAGTTGTTCTAAAGTAACACGACAAGCATTTGAGGACCCTAGTTTTTGAACAGCTAACACTTGCGTGAGACAACGCAGTGTAATCACAATGATGCCACCTCTGAAGTCAGAAGAGAGGACTCCAATGCCCTCCAGCACCATTAGGCAAATTTCAACAAAAGACTTAACCTTGCTCAATCTTGGCTTCATCATCTGAAAAATGGGGCTAAAGACATCTATTCTGTCTAATAATAGGATGATGGTGAGGCTGACATGATATCATAAATGTGAGAGAAGGAACTCTGAAAGATTCTAGAAAACTGTGTGACTAGGACAATTATTTAAATTATTAGTAGTTGGAGTTCCTGTCGTGGCCCAGCGGAAACAAATCCGACTAGGAACCATGAGGTTGCAGGTTCCATCCCTGGCCTGCTCAGTGGGTTAAGGATCCGGCATTGGCGTAAGCTGTGGTGTAGGGCACAGATGAGGCCTGGATTTGGTGTTGCTGTTGCTGGGGTGTAGGTCAGTGGCTACAGCTCCGATTAGACCCCTAGCCTGGGAACCTCCATATGTCCATATGTGGCCCTCAAAAGACAAAATAAATAAATAAATTACTAGTAGTATATAAAAGTAAGGTTAGCTTTACAAATATTAATATAATTATATTAAACCTCATTTTTAAATGATAGGGTCAACAAACTCAAAAGCCTCAGAGGTCAAAACCAAAGACTGACATAACACGATTCAATTTTATGGCATTCTGGAAAAGGCAGAATTATAGAGATGAAGACTGCATCAGTGGTTCCCAAGAGGCTGAGGTGAGGAAAGAAGATGGCTACAGAGGTGCAGCATGTGGGGCTTCCTGGGAGACAGGGCTGCATGGTGATGGCTGTGCAACTGGTATCCAGGCCAGTAGGCCCAACGGAACAGAACCACAAACCAAAAAAGTGAATTTTACTATGTGTAAAGGAAAAAATAATTTTTGAGTCTGGGGTTAATAGATGCAAACTACTGACTATGAAATGGATAAACAATGAGATTGCGCTGTATAGCACTGGGAACTGCATCTAGTCACTTATGGTGGAGCATGATGGAGGATGATGTGAGAAAAAGAATGTGTACATGTATGAGTGGCTGGGTTACTCTGCTGTACTGTAGAAAACTGACAGAACACACAACCAGCTCTAATGGAAAAAATAAAAATCATTTAAAAATAATTTTTAATGTATAAAAAATATGCAATCCAAAAGAATGTTGATGAAAAAATCTTGTGAGAGGATGGAGCAATTCTAATCTGAATGTTTGTGCCAGGAGGGAGAGCACAATTTGAGGTCAAAGGATGCTGAAGCTGTCGTTACCATAATAGTGAAAGAAGAGGTTAAAATCTGAGTTTGATTATTAAACCAGAGAAAATTCATTAGAATAATAAATATATTTTAGGAAGACTTATCAATCCCTATTGCATTTTTAAAGAATTCCAGAGGAGTCTTAGGTTCAGTAGCAGGCAGTCTTATAGATCTAAACATCTGGTAGAAGCCTAAGTAATCAGAATGTTTCGAATGAGGATGTTTTCTTTCTGGACTAAACTACAGAATAATGATGGGGATTATAAGGAAATTAGATCATCAATTCCACAGAACAAAAATTAAACAAGACCATACCTAAAAACAACTTCCAGGGTTTATTCTATGAACAGTACATATTCACAAATCTATTTTTCCCTACTCTCTCACTGCTGGGTTACAGTTATCAAAATACACCTAGAATAATAAACCCCTTGAAAAACCAAGAATTAATATTTCAATATCCTATACTTACTAAGGCAGCAACATGCACTCATACATTTTATAGGGATAACTAAAAGATGATTTGCTGTAAAACATTTAATTAACTAGAATTTTCAATTTAAAAAAATGTCCTGGAGTTCCTGTTGCGGCTCAGTGGAAATGAATCTGACTGGCATCCATGAGGAGGCAGGTTTGAACCCTGGCCTTGCTCAGTGGGTAAAGGACCCGGTGTTGCTGTGAGCTGTGGTGTAGGCCCGCAGCTGTTGTTCCAGTTTGACCCCTAGCCTGGGAACCTCCAAATACCGTGGGTGCAGCCCTAAAAAGACTAAATAAATAAATAAATATCCTATTCCCAGAACACTTAAGATATCTGTAGATCCTTGTTTCAGTTGAACTTATCTACTTTCACAGTATCTATCAAGTTCTAATGCATTAATATCTAATTTTAATTATTTTAAATAGACAACTATGTATTTATCATATAAGTTTATTCCATCCTCTAACGGTTTCTAAAATACTTTAAAGAGAGTCCATTACAATTTTCAGTGTTCTCAGTGTCCTTAATACAAAAATGCAGAACCATTTACTGGGCTGGATATCCTGTAATAATATTGAGTTTGGTATGTCCCTTAGGGAGATGCATGCAAATGAATATAGACTTAAACTTTTATATTTTGACAAGATCTCCTGTCACACATAAAATCAGTAGTCAGCTGCTTTTCTTCATGATGGTGTAGCTTTCAACAAGATTTTAAGCAGAATTTGGGTGGAGGCAAGATAACCCCTCCCAAGATAGACACTTAATGAGAATTTCCAGTAAGGAAAAGAAAAACAAAACAAAACAAAACCTTTAAATTATACTAAAGTGAGGAAATACGCCTATGGGCACTGGCCATAAGACTATTCACATACATGTGCAAATGGTATTTACATACCGGGATATGCTTTCAAAATGAATCATTCCTTCTGTTAAGTATGAAGCTTGGGAGACAAACCTACCAAAAAACCTGCCTCTTAAAAACATTCTGAAGTTAACTATAGAGCAGATTATTATTTGAAAGAGGGCAACTGTATTTTACGAGTTTTAGAATTCTGTCATTTTTGGAAGGAAGAAGACGGGAAAGCATTCTAAGCCTCTCAATGCTACTGGTTGTAAACTTTGGTTCACTGGTGAAGAAATGATGAAGTTACCTGTGTCTGTAGAATAGACCCGGAAACTCTTATCCCAGAAGCCACAGATAAGAATATAGCGGTTGTCCGAAGTGATGACAAAGCACTGGGAATGGACTTGAATGCTTTGGTCTAAAAGGTCCGTGATTTGTCTCCTGTGCATTCCTGTATTGCTGGCTGTGAAAACAGACGGAGGATTTTTTAAAAAGCCTACTAAACCCACATGTGCAAAAAATCCTCTAGTTTGTCATACCGGGGCTTGGGGTTAAGGGCAGAGGGACAACCCATTCCAGAACAAGAATATTTCATCTTTACTTTTAAATATAATAATATTTGAAAGACCAAGTAGGAAAACATATCCGATTGTTGGAAGAATGTGGCTTAGTAAGAAATTTTGCCTAGAGGAAAGAAACAATTTAAAACACTACAATTTAAAAATACATAGCATACAATTCTCAGAACATGCTCTCTAGCTCTTGGGCAGGGCCTAACTAGATTAGAATCTCCAGATTGCATCACCGTTCGGTTTGTGTTTCTGACAATCTCATTACACCTATTGTCATGAGAATGGATTCATGTTGTGACAATCTATTACCTTTAACTTTTTGTCACAGGAAGAGATATTAGAATTTAAATGTCATATATTTGAAATACTGAAGCATCTTGTACCACTTTGGCTTTAACAGGTCTTTGATTTGACTAGATATGAACTCCCACTTCCCCTGTTCACCGCTGCACTTGCATGTAAGGAAAAGGGAGAGTGATTATTTATTAAAGATACTTGTGATTGAAAAGTCAAAGCACAGCACACTGCCACTTTCTTACTCCTTCCATAAGCAAGAAAACAAGACGGTCTGGCAGTGCGTCTTCCAAGTGCTCCAGAGCACCTGAGATGGGGTTGTCAGAGGCACAAGGTCAGACACAGAGCGACATCATGCACAGGTGAAGAGTAATAATCCTCTAGAAATATACTATCAACTATGCCTATCAGCAGAGTAATTTTCAGTGAGATGCCTTTTTTGGCATCATGAGGCCAACCAAATAGAACACTTTGTTTCTAGTGATCTAAGAGTTATTTCTGCACCAACTTTCCAAAACAAACAATGGTTCTTACACTGCCAAAGAAATTTGATTGTACCAGAAATCAGAACAAATAAAATAAATTTCCTCGTCAGAGTACTATGTTCTCTGTCCCACAGTCTTCAGTTCTTTTGGGGGGTGGAAATACTACAAATGCATGATTGATAATAATTAAAAATAGAAATATATCTATGTTTTATATATATTGTACATGTGATAACTAAGTTAACATGGCCTATTCAGAAGAAGGCTCAGAAAGTAATATGGAAGAAAAAAGTATTCAAAATATTCTCCAGTGCTGGGCTGGAATACAGAAGAATAAAATATCCCTTGCTCTCGTGGCACACACAACACAGCAAACATATCCGCATACATGTGAAATACTGCAAAATTCTGCTAGTGTCTGACTCTACACCTGAACCATGTAAGGTTATAAGATAACTGTTTTATAATAGGCTTCAATATACTTTGGGGAGATTAATGGGCGGGGAAGTGACAGCGGCAGTAAAAAGGGTAGGGTTCTAGTTGGGGATGCTTCCACACTAAGGGAAGTTGTTGGCAGATGAAAAAAGCTTTTATGGGTATCCTAGTGTATCCTAGAGAGACATTAGCCTCTCATTGCAGTGAAGCCATGTGATACAATTTAGTCTTTTAATTCCAAGAAATCTAGCAAATAAACACAAGGTATTTTCTATACTGGTTACTGTGGTACTTCATTCCATATCCAAGTTGTAAGAATGTTTATTTTTGTCAGTGTTTATATGACTCTTGCCCCTGTGATACAAACTTTCACTGGTTTTTTTGGTAGGATCTTCCAAGAGGGCCAAATCTGATAGACCTGGGCATGTGCATAATTTTTAATTGAATGACCACAAAGTACCTATGGGTAAAGACTCATGCCCCTTCAGCATTCAGAAGAACTGTTTTCCAAAGAAGTGCTTACCTATAATTTAACATTGCAACCCCCCATCCATCCATCCACCTATCCTTCCTTCCATCCATCTAAACCTATATAACCTATCTCACAACTGCCTTTCCTTTATCTCATTGTTTTCCCTAGTAAACCTCCTGAAATTCAGCACTGAAAACATTTTTATTTGATGAAAATTAGATATATTTGTCTAGATAAGCAGTCTTCAAATTGGGGCACGCATACCCCCAGGGGTATAAGATTTCCCAAGGGATACACAGGCACAGATGGTTTAAGGGAATCAATTTCTAGTTCTCAACTTTCATATGTTCTCTTGCCTGAAACAGATTTGCCTGAGAACTCTCCTGTGAGGTTTCCTTTCTTACCTCCCCTTTTGCATGTTCTTGTTCCACTAGATAGAACCTTACGATTGTGCTTTACCTCCGGGTGTAAAAATCTCTTGAGAGCCAAATAAAGGCACAATTCAAAATACTGATGTGATGCCCGGAAGCAAATGCCTAGGTGATCAAATCATTCTGCGGGGCAGGTGGTTTCCAATTCATTGCTTTCAGTAAAATGGAAGGAGGCTCTAATCATGCTGTCAATTGATAGATCATTAAAAATAAGTTTCACTGATAGATTGTTAAAACAATCATTTAATGCTAGACCATAAAAATAATTCTTCATAATAGATACTCTAAGAACTCCATGGCACATGGAGGTTCCCAGGCTAGGGGTGGAATCGGAGCTGTAGCTGCCAGCCTATACCACAGCAACGCCAGATCCGAGCTGTGTCTGCAACCTACACCAAAGCTCACAGCAACACTGGATCCTTAACCCACTGAGCAAGGCCAGGGATCGAACCTGTGTCCTCATGGATACTAGTCAGATTTGTTTCCTCTGAGCCATGACAGGAACTCCAAAATTTGCAAATGTTAAAAGCTTTTTCATGCATTTTTTAAAAAACAGAAAATGTTGAGTGTCAACTGACTTTTATATTTAGATTCTACTGGATATATTTAAATTTTTATATGCTATGCCAGAAATTATAACCTTTGCAACGATTTAAACTTGTGATAATGTCACATTTAAACTTTCAGATGTCAACTTAAAAATGTGTGAGAAAGTACCTGGTTTTAAACAATTATTTCAGGGGATACAGGAGCAAACAATCTGACGACCAATGCTCTAGAGCAGAGAAGAAAATTATGGCCAGCAGGCCAGATCTGGCTCATGCTTGGTTTTGAAGTTTTATTGGAGCCCAGCAACACTAAGCTGTTTATATATTGTCTATGGCTGCTTTTGTGCTATAACCACAAAGGTAAGTAGTTGTGTCTTAGACCTTATGGTCCACAAAGCCTAAAATATTGACTATCTGGCCCTTTATACCAAAAAGTTTCATCCATGCTTTGTCTAAAGGGTTACAATTTCTTAATTCACTTAGATTTTATACTATGGGATATTCATTGTCAAGTTTTAAGATAAACAATGATTCTATAAATGGGTTCCATTATTTTCGTGACTCTTAAAACTTTATCCAAGTAAGCATTTAATTTTTTAAAATATAGCAAATCATATCTACTCAAAGCAAACTAAGATTTAGGAACCAGGGTAGTAATTATCCTTCATAGAAATAGTAACATCATAGATTTCCACTTATATTCGAGGAACTGATAAATGACTCAGTTTTGAGCTTAAGGTTACTATAGTTCATCTTGATAGTTCATCTGCAAATGATGGCCATTTAGCTCTCCACTGAAACAATGGTGTTAGAGACAAAAAAATGTGATGTGCACATAGGGAACACCTTGAATTTTAAAATAATAAATCAGCTTATTCACATGCTTTATCTAAAAACTTCAAAATATTTACTTTTCAAAATATTTTTATATTTTCAAAATATTTATATTTTCAAAATATTTATTATTAACGTATTTATTTGTGCCCTGGAAATCTGACAAAATCATAAGCCAAACATCCATGCTAGCAGCATACCCCTACACCTAGGCAATTACATTTTTTTACTCTAAGAGTTACTGAATAGCAATTTATTTATTTATTTACTTATTGCCTTTTAGGGCCTCACCCACAGCATATGGAGGTTCCCAGGCCAGGGGTCTAATCGGAGCTACAGCTGCCTGCCTATACCACAGCCATGGCAATACCAGATCCAAGCCACACCTGTGACCTACACCACACCTCACAGCAACACTGAATACTTAACCCACTGAGTGAGGCCAGGAATTGAACCTGCAACCTCATGGTTCCTTGTCAGATTTGTTTTCTCTGCGCCACAACGAGAACTCCCCTGAATAGCATTTTTAATATCAAGGCTTAACATTCTTAGTGGAGCCATATTTGAAATCCCCACTATAGGGGGGAAAATGCTCAACTAGAGATTTCAACAAATCTACTCAAAAAGCCTAACAGCGATTAAATATTCTAAGTCATCTGTGGCCTATGGCATGTGCTCCCTCATCCCAGTGGTTTTCTGGTCTCCTCTCTTTTCTTTCCTTCTGTTTTTTTCCTCCCTGAAAAATTTAACCTCCAATGGCAATTTATTGGGTTGCAGGACCCTAGGAAAATGAATACAAATATCGTAACACTGCCATTGGCTGGGCAATATATTTCAACTTTGCAACTGCTCTGCAATTGCACATTAATCCCCTCAGACTGAACGGAGGGTCCAGGAAGAAAGGATTGATCTCCTTTAATGATGAAACTCTGGCACCACAGTTTTATTTTTCACAACACAGTGCTGCTAAGAACCCCACTGTTATTATGAAAATTTCCCTAGCAAAGGAGCTCCATCACATTACTGGTGCACCAATTCATCATAACGTGCCTCGCTCCTGCTCATCAACAAGTCTGAGTGATGAAAAGATCCAATATTATCCTGACAGTACTTCATGCGCATTCTCAATCACACATTATTACAGCATCCATATTAATTTTCAGTGACACACGTCCTAGGCCTGTTCAAATTAGGCAAACCAACGAGGGGGAGTTGATGAAATACCAGCATAGCCACAGCTCATTGCATTCCAATTTGCATGCAAATGGTTTATCAGGAAAATTCCATTCCCAGCAACCAGCAAGTGAAAAACAACTGTAATCTACACTTCAGGGCCACCATACAGAGCTTAATGAATCGCAAAGAGAGAAGGAAGTGACAGACCTATGAGAGGATCGATTTCCACTGGCAGCTGGTATGGCTGGTCTTGTACAGCACCTTGATGAGCTGGAATTCACAAAAGATTAAAAAAAAAAAGCATTATTTTTCATATACTAAACTACATTAAAATGCATAAGTCAAAGCTCATGTAGAATTGTTTCCAACCTCCAAATCTCTCAGACGGTTTTGTGAAATTTAAAAGAAAAAAAATCCAGGTGCTTTTATAGCTAGCTTATTAAACATTTATTTTAGATTAGTGCTGTTCTGAACATGTGCCATCAGCAGTGGCTCCAGTCCTAGGCCATAAGCTATAGCAGATGCTTGACTGGCAACCTCTGATGCTGCAACAAAACAAAATTAAGTGGTAAAGCGCGCTGAAAACAAAATGTGACAACCATCTGCTGACTGTAGCAAATACTATTTTTTGTTACTTCTTAAAAAGGCAGTTTTGAATGCTGCAGCACAAAGGATCCACAAAAACGTCAATTTATGATGGAGAAAGGGAAAGCTCGAAGTCAAGGAACATTTAATGTTTCATCCATCACTTTAAATCAATCAATTGAAAGTTTGAATAAAAATAAAGAAAGCTATCTGCAGATAAATGTTTTAGTTAAATGCATTTGGCTGAAATGTTTTCTTAAAGATCTGATTGAGGTTTAGAAAAAAGTTTTATTAATATTTAATATTTCCATGGTTTCAATTTAAAAATGCTCTGAGACGCAAATGAGTAACCAAAATCAATCCATACTAAGACTGGTTTGTGTAATATTCAAAATGGCTCTAAAGATTCAGGCATACTTATTTTGTAACTGAAGAGAGATGTCGTAGGCTGTTTTTCATGAAAGGCAGAAGGACTTCATGTAGAGAGGAAGTATTTTAGGGAGCAGGAGCTGCCACTGGCTAGCTATGCAACCTTGGGCAAATCATAAACCCCAAATGAAGGGTTTGGAATGGAGGATCCTTCCAGCTTTGTAATTCTGATAGTTAAATTCTAGGTCCTTTTCTGAATTATTTTCCTCCAATGACTCAGCCATTCACTCTGGTATCTGCTTTTTATAGACTTATAAGCATTTAAACTACTGCCTGGTTGGTATTAGGGCTCTGCTTAATATCATCAGGTTTTAAGAAATCTTTCTGACTGTCCTTGAGGGGCTGAGAATAAAAATGGGACACATTCCAATGAGCTCATTAGATTAGCTTTAAATTTATTATGTCAGCGTTTCCCCTGGTGGTAAATACCAACTTTTCAAGGATGTTTGGAAGATCATTAATAGAGGTAAAATACCTGAGTAAGTGCACTATTAGCACTAAAATCACAAGTGAGCACATAGAAGATGTTAAAGAAGATTTAAAAAAAAAAAAAAAAAAAAAAGGGAGCCATATGACTCCCTCTTTTACTAAAGGTATTGTCTTTGCTGATTACTAGCTCTGCCAGTAAAGAAATCACAGGACCCTACAGGGAGTGATCAGGGAAAATGCACCATAGCCTCTGATTTACCCCCACAGTCCCATCTCCTCCAGTAATACCAGGGCCGACCAACACCAAGACCTTGAGAAGTTTTCTCGATGTCTTTGGGAATCTGGGATCATAGAGACATTAAAACCAAACTGTCAGTGAAAGAGATTTAGGAGGTTAACTGTCTTTGGTCATGCCTCAAGTCTCAGTTCTGCCACTAACTGCCTGTGTGACCCTGGGCAAGTTATGGCACCTGGGTGTTTCCGTTTCCTGCTCTGTAAAGTAGGTGAGATGCGTTAGGCTGAACTACATGAAATCACCCGTACCTGGCATTGTCACCTATAAAAATGGCAATTTCATACTGTTCAACCTGAATACAGAACCAATACCCTAAGGCTGATGAGAGGATTCTGTGCGTTAACACGTGAAGTGATTAAAACAGCATTTGGGGGAGTTCCCGTCGTGGCGCAGTGGTTAATGAATCCGACTAGGAACCATGAGGTTGCGGGTTTGGTCCCTGCCCTTGCTCAGTGGGTTAAGGATCCGGCATTGTCGTGAGCTGTGGTGTAGGTTTCAGACGTGGCTCGGATCCCACGTTGCTGTGGCTCTGGCGTAGGCCGGCAGCTACAGCTCCGATTCGACCCCTGGCCTGGGAACCTCCATATGCCGCAGGAGCGGCCCAAGAAATAGCAAAAAGACAAAACAAACAAACAAAAAAAAAAACAACAAAAAAAAACAGCATTTGGCATCTAGAAAATGCTCCCTAAATGTTAGCTGCTATCATTTTACCTTTTCAGAAGTTCTTCAAGGTCCTTTGAATGAAACAGAATGATAAAGATGAAAAAAAAATTTTTTTTTTCCCTAAATCAGGACTCAGATACTACACTGTCAGGAACTAGCTGTCTAATGGACAAGCTATGGAAATCATAGAATCTCGGAAAAGAACCAGAATCTAAAGTAAAAAAAAAAGTGTAACATGAATTTGATATTCATTGACAAAAACCTGTTAGGAAGTTTTGACATTTGTTTTAAATCAAAGCATACTGATGGTAAAAGGTAGCACAACATAGGGTTAAAGGTCAGATTTATGTAAAAAAAAGTTTTATTAAAATTTAATATTAATATAATCAATAAGGTTATTAAACATATGTAAATGAGGCCTGATTTACTCAAATGGATGCTTAATATTTTTTAGGTGTAGGTGTAACTGAGGATTGGAGATTTCATTGTAGAAAGATAATCACCTCTGTATTATCATATATTATCACACTTTGTAATTATCTGGTGAAGAGCTGCTGCATCAGACTGTAAAGACAGAGGATGGGGACAAAATTCACTAGTGACACAGGGTACAAATCCAAAGAAGGCTCACTGGGGAGAATTCTAGGAAAAGAATTTGCAAAATATATGCAGTCTCTGAAGCTCTTATGTTATAAAAAAGGGAGCTGGGGCTTAGAGCAGTTGGATGTACCATATGTAGGGCTCCCACAGAAGGCTGCTGCCCTGAAGTCACTTTACAGATTCACAGGAAAACTGGAAGTAGGGAGAAGAGCAGCTGACAACCCAGTACTAAGGGAAGCCAGGCAGGGAAATGGTCTGCTCCAAAGAGGAGTGTCAGAAACTCAGGCAGCAGTGCTCAGGAAAGCTGATACAACTATGGAGTATCAGCTGGAGACCCAGAAGCCCTTCCAGCAGCTCAGTTCCGGCCCACTAGCACAGGGCCAGGCTAGATGACATAGGGGGAGTGGACAGCATGCGGGGCTCCCTAGCAGTTGAAAAGGTTTGTTTCTTCTCATACATGACGTCACTCTGTTTAAAATGAAAGAGTTCTCAGAGTTGCCATAAACAGGCACCCAGGATAAGCATCATTTGTGGTGGTGGTGATGTCACACCCACTGGTGCTTTTAGCCAAGCTCTCAGGGTAACTGCACACAGCACAGGCAGACCCTCTGGTGTAACTGAGAGAACACACCACTAGCATGTTTCCTTCTACTGAATGGCATTTAGAGAAACAAAAAAAAAAGTCACATTTGTTAATCAAACCATAATCTTTAGTCCAATAATATAGGTATGTCATTTGCATACACATTCATCTCTGTAAGATAAGTTCACTTGAAGAAAAGAAATAAAGGGACTTAATAACAGAGACATTATACCTGCTTTGATTTTCACCTGCTCGACAATTTGTGAAATCTGTTCTCTAATCAGCTATGGGCATTCATTTCATTTCTAGTGGCCAAGAAAATGGTTATATTTAATAAATTCTGGGGAGTTCCCTGGTGGCATAATGGTTAAGTATCTGGCATTGTCACTGCTGTGGCTCAGGTCACTGCTGTGGCTCAGGTTCAATCCTTGGTCTGGGAACATCCATATGCCACTGGGAGGGTGGTAGCCAAAAATACGTGAATAACTAAGTAAATAAATTCTGACTTCAACCACAGATTCTTCATGATAAAGTAGCTTGCTGAGTGTAGTCAGTGCACCAAGTTTTTGTTTAAATGCTAATTCAATTCTATTCCATTCTAAAGCCTCTTGCATTTAATTTGGCATGAGGCCCTTGTCCAAGGATTTATATTTGTGCAACCATTTCAGGTATTAAAACAGGCAGTGCTTTATGTACACCTTACAGATTTAATAACAACTTAACAGACGATTAAAATCCATCTTTTAAAATTCCCTACCTAAAACAATGACTGGGGGGAAAAAAAGGCCTATAATCTCCAGGACTTTAAAAGATTTTCCTCCTTTAAAAAAAAAAAGAATTTCTAACCAGTGGCCAACAGGAACAGTGCTAAATCCAGATCCCAACATTCCTGTCCTAATGAGAGGCAATAAATCACAGAGCGGTGATCATAAAATCTGAGGTGGAAAACTTGGGTTCAAACCTGGCTCTGCCACTGACTGGCCATATGTGAGCCTGAAAAAGGTAAGCTCCCTGGAGCTCAGTATCTTCACTGGTCAAATGTGGGCCTGGACTAGATGAACTCTCATGTCTCATCAGATTTTGATGGTTCATGATTCTAATAGCTATTTGAGTATCTTGCTGTTGGTTAGCCTCATTATTCAGTATTTAATGAAAGCACTGAATGTGCTTATGGTTTTGCAATATTTTGTCTGTGTCTGTAATTTCAGTGTTCTTTTTTCTATTATCCACAAAAAATACTTCCATATCTTATACAAAAATTCACAGTAGGCAACCTGAAGTATTTATCGAACACATGAATAAGGGGGGGGGGACTTCAGATAAATAAATTCATACTATTTATGGACACAAGATAGAATATCATCATGGGAGAAATAATATTTATTTCCAAGAAATAAAGACTAACCACCAGATGCCGAAGAACAGTTTATATGTTAACATCTGTATTATCTGCCTTAGGATTTTTTTTAAAAACCTGTCAAAGTATTAAGCATTTTGATTCAGACTAAGGTTTGAAAATGGAAAAGCTTAAATGTTGAGATCTAAGTTAGCTAGATATCACAATATCTATATAGCGTTCAGCAGTGACTATGCTTTATAGTACTTACCCGGAAGGTTGTGCCACTTGTTCACTGCGAAGAGCCTGTTGGCAGTGACTGTGATCACGGCAGGAATTGCCAACCCAGGCTGGGTGTTGGCCGCCACGTGAGTGACAGGGGAGTTGGAGGGGAACTTTAGAACCATGATAACGTCCTGCTGAGCTTGGTCTGTGAACATCAATGGACTCTGCAGGAGGAGATACTGTTGAGTGGGCAAGACAAGATCCAAATATACAAGAAGGAAAAGACAGGAAAGACAAGAAAGAAAGAGGGTGCAGGAAAAGAAGAGGAAGACCATGTTAACACAAGGTGCAAGTGAGAGCATGGTGAGCAGAAAGACTTGTAGAAACAGCACTAAGGACCAGTTGGTTTTTCATGTGCGTCATTAGCCTGAATTTCTCGATGACTGAAGTCAAAATACATGAACAGAAACACTAAAAATCCATCAATTTTATTAAGTCCCTTCCCCACCCCATTCCCATGAAGAACAAAATAAATGACTTGATTTAGAGTCTAAATAGGCCAAGTATTGGAGATTGTGTTAAAGCATTTCAATTGCTATTCTGGGTCAAGTACAAAAGAAAAAAATAAAAGGATGGGAGTAAGCGGTAGGCACAAAATCCAGCTGAGGTCATTTTCAAAGATCATCAAAAGTTGTGTTGAGTTAGCATGAAGATTCTGACAACTAAATAAAGAGATAATTAATTAACAAATACATTTTAAAACAATAGTTGTACAGCGTGCATGCATTACCGCAGAGAAATAATTTATGAATGTAATACACAAACTTAATTATAAAGGTGTTCCAAAGCAATGCAAAATTAAGTGTACTTGTAAAAACAATATATTTATATAGTGTATCAGGTCATAAACACTGCCCTATTATAATGCAAATGCCACTGCTTTCTGTGGGGCTAAGGATAAAGAGAAATACCTATAGCTAGATGCCCCTCCTTCCTCTTGGTAAAGAAACTAAAGCTCTCGACTTTTGATTTCTCCTTTGAAAAGCAAAGAGTAATTGAAAATGTTAAGCAAAACACTGTCTGTTCTAATAACCAGCAACAAAGTAAATCTGGAGGACTATGAAGGATTTAGAACATTCCTATAAACCATATGTCATAATCCAAGACATATAGAACAGCACTGATTTACTGGCTTTATTTATACCATGCAGGAGTATGCTATCATACAGTAATTGCACAGTGCATTTTCAGCAATTCTCCTCTACCATGTCTATTTTCTAATAGCTGATTAGTATCATTCAGAATTGAAACCCTTTGATGAAGTGCTTCTGGCTGCTTTCCTATGGCCATATTTCAAAACACCAGGTATATGTGAATGCAGAGGCACATATATTTAACACGTATTTATTCAGAACGGCTAATAAAAAATTAAATACATTTGCATTTTTATTATCAGTCCTTTTAAAAAAGTTATTAAGAGTACTTAGAAAAACATATTGCACTAAGAATTCCTATTTGCACTCTTTGCATAAAGGTGTAAATAAAGGCAACTAATAAGCTACCCAGACACCCTTCTGAGCAAGTGGCTAAAAGCCAATCAATATTATGAGTTAATCCTCCCTGGATGCTCATTCAATTAAAGGTGTCAGTAATGCCTCATCTGATGTGGCCTCAATTAAATCCAACTATCTGATGGTGTGAAAACACAGGGGGATACAGCAACAGCAGCAAAACCAGACAAATAGGCAGCCTTCGTGTGCCTGCTAATTACTACACCTGGTGTATATTATGGCTCATGCACTTAACGCGGCACGAGGTGGCTTTAATTTCTGCTACATTTGTGCGTGCAAGTCTGCGTGTGTGGGGGGGTACAGTGATAGTTGATGGGGAAACTCATCTGAATGGTGGTAAAAACAATTAATAAACATTTGGGTCTTAGATTTTTAAAGCCTCTGATATCAGTATGTAATCTCTGTCTTACAAAGAACCTCTAATGCAGCTTTATGATATGCTGTAAAACTGGGTAAAAATGAGAACAATGAGCCAACAACAAACAGAATATCCTATATGCTAGCTTTGAAGAAGTCCTGGGAAAAGGACGTGAACGTCATTTCAGAATGCCAAGCCTTATTTTTCAATTGCGTAGGTTTTTAAAAAAATAATATTTACTAAAGTCAATTTATAAACTCTGAGAAAGTCGGAGTACAACATACATCATGAAATCTCACTGAAAGGAAGTTGATACATATTTTTTAACTTAACAGCTCCTATTGTAAATACAATTAGGCTCAAATTGAATAATTCCAATGTTTACGCCCTTAAAAAAACACAGAAAAATCTCTAACGTATAGGAAGAATGTCTTGTTTACATAGTGACTCTAGTGGGCCAACTCAGCCCTTTTCCACAGCAAACTGCAGGCATCATATCCCGAGCCGTCGCTGCAGCTTTAGGACAAGCTGTGCCTCCGGCTGTTCCCTGCACTTCATCCTGACTGGAGCGCCCAGTGCACACAAGTAGCAGGAAACTCTTCAGGGAGCTCTAGTCTAGCCTTGGCTAATTAGTATGGAAAAGGAGCACCAGAAATAAGAAAAAGCCCAGCCCGGCATACTGGGCCAGTCTAGATTGATAGCAACAACTACGGATGAGCAGGACAACTGGCCAAACAGGGGGAAGAGAAAAAAACCCTCGTCCAGTCCTGGGTGCCTCTGAGAATCCAGTCAGAGGTGGAAGGAGGAAACTGCTGGCCAGATGTTGTTCAGTTTTCCCAGATTAAGCATACACTTGTTGACAGCTCTGGTTTCTTCCTGACATACCTTTCTTTCCCACCCACATGTGTGTGAAGAGGGCAAACAGTTTGCACCCATTGGAAAGGTGTTCAGGTATTCGATTCAGAGGATAAAGATGATGGGAAAGATGGCCTCTGTCCTCAAATGAGCATGTGCCTTCCCCGCCCTGCCACCCGAGGGACAGTCCAGCCGATCTGCCTCGGTGAACCAATAATCCTTTTGCCACGGAGAGAGGCTTGGCAGTAGGAACTCCCTCTTGGCCCCGGTGACCACAGCTGTGCAGTGACCCAGGTAGAAAGTCAATGGAGCAGTGGAGGTGCTTCCATTAGCCAGCACCACAACAGCCTGCACCTCATTGACAAGCTATTACTAAAACTAATTCCAAACCCCAAACATAAATCATTCCCACTATTTCTACGGCATTATCTTCCATTGTTCTTCTTGCTAAATGTTTGCTGTTTCGTGTAGTCTTTTCACTAACGCTCCCCTTTATGTTCATTTAAATCTGATTTCACAAGCTTAAAAGTCCATAGGGGAGAAGGTGATGCAAATAAACACTAGTTTATTATAATGGTCAATTCATATAATTAGAGAAAGAAGGGAGAAAACACTTGGAAGAAGAAAGAAGACAAAGAGAGCAAGAGACACAAAGAAGGAAAGATGGGATGAGAAAGGGAGCCAAAGGCAGTAAGGACCACATCTGTATCTTTGGCCCTCCTGCTGCTACTCTCCTGCCCAGCATCTAACAAAATTCTACCACTCCAAGCCACAATATGGAATTGGAATCTATTTTAATTAATTAATTAATTAATTAATTTGCTTTTATCTGCTTTTTTATTTTTTCGCATGGCACATGGAAGTTCCCAGGCTAGGGGTCCCATCGGAGCTACAGCTGCCGGCCTCCACCACAGCTCAGGGCAACGCTGGATCCCCGACCCACTGAGCGAGGCCAGGGATAACCCATATCCTCACGGATATTAGTCAGATTCGTTTCTGCTGTGCCACAACAGGAACTCCTAGAATCTATTTTAAATTACTCATGACATTTGTGAAAACAGCTTTATAGTCCCTCTTTTTGATTTAAAACAGTAATGACAAACCTGTTTTATTGAGGGGCAGTTCAAGAAAACATGTAATACCTATAGCCTGTGTTTTTAAAAAATTATTTTTATCATGCAATTCAATATTTGTTCCTATGCTGAATTTTCTTCATCATTAAAGAATTTCCCCCCTGAACTTTTCAGAACTATACAAATGGAGCAGCCACATTATTTTACAGCTCAGGTGTATTTCCTGTCCTCTGCTTCTGGGCGGGCCCCTGACTGGCTCTGACCTAGAGAAAGTGGCATAAAGGATGTCCTGTGAGTTCAAAAGCAAGCTCTGAGCAGCTCCTATCATGGGCATGGCCTGAGCTAACATCTTTGATGATGAAAGAGCAGGTGGACAGAGCAGTTCTAACATCCCAGCAACCCCACAGCAGCGCGTGAGAGAACCAAGGGGAAAGACAAGAAAAGCCCCTCTATCCCTCAGAATCACAGGATGTATATAATTCACTAGTAGATACCACCAGACTTTAGGTATATGGTATGTCACACCATCCTTTTTTCCTCCCAAATCCCTGATTCTCAGTAACAACATCCTACGTATTAGGATTACGTTGAAAATTCCCAAACTGAAAAACATACTGGGATGTTAAAAAATAAACACACTGGGAAAACTAATCCAGACAGTCACAGGATCAACTCAGAAAACTTGGCCATCCCATGCCTGGAGGCTCTGTCCTTCAGGGCGGGAACCTGACAAGGAGGGACCTTTGGGTTCTGCAACCCAAAGCATGACCTGATGAACTATCAGGGCACTGGAGCAACACTTGCCTTCCCAAAGACTCGAGGAGAGCATGTGGTGTTTGCCAGCTATTCAGAGGTTCACAAACAGTGCAGAAAAGGAACAGGTGTGACGGAAGACCGCCATCGAAGTCAAGCGTGGTCTCAGAGAGGCAGGAAGGAGGCGAGCGAGGGCAGCACTTACCGCTTGCATGGCAGAACCTCTGGGAGGATGGGGCTCTATGAGTAGTTGAGAAGGCGTCTGCCCAAAGCTTCGGATTTGAGATTCGACAGCCTGAAAGAGAGGCACGGGCAAGCGTGAAGGTTAAGAGGTGCTAATTACAAGCAATCGAACCAAAACAGTCCCCTGAAAATGTCGCTCCATACATCTGGCTTGTTTCACGATGGGAAGCAACCTTGTGTTTTCACAGTGGGGCTAAGCACCTGGCTGGCGCGCTGGGGGTGAGGTCATTCTTCAGCACCGAGGAAGCTGTTCCTACAAAGCCCTGCACCACTTTCTCATCTTGCTTGGTGATGGGAACCAGAAACCGGCTATTGCAATCAGAAATTGTCCTTCTTGGCTTCATCTCTGTTTTTGCGTATTCCTTTTTTTTCCTGCTTGCATCTTCCCTATGACTAAAGCTAATCTTTTTACAGGTATAGAGAAATCCTACTGTTGCTTTGATTCTAGGCCTCAGTTCATCCTGGGAAGTAGAAAAGAGGAGAAAAGAAACACAGCTCCTGTGAAAATGGCTTGATGCTATTACTTTCGCCATAGGAAGAGCATTGTTGTTGACAGTCTCTTTGAACCTAGGTGGCTAAATAACAAAGTAAAAGTCATTATGGTGCATCCAAGCATAAGAAACATACGTGTGTGCATCCTTTTCGAGAGGCATGGGCCCTGTGCCCTTTGCAGCACGCTCCCTACCAAAGCTCTTCCTTTTCACCTCGCACAGATGCTCACTTCCTGATCACCAGGGACTCCCTCATCACGGGGAACTGGTAAACGCCAGATTCAAACACTGTCTGCAATGTTTCTATTTGTTGATTTGTTGATGCCTGACTCCTCCACTAAAATACAAGATCCCTGAGAGCAAGGATCACTCTATCTTCTTCACTCTTAGATTCCCTAAATTGGGTGAATGAATAAATGTTACGGTATGTGTGAGGGGAGAGGAGGAGGTGAAGATAACATAAGGATGACTTCGCTACCCCACACAGTGAATCTTCTTAACTTCTGGCCTAAAAGAATGAAGAAAAACTTTTTGTAAGGGAATATATGTGCATCACTCTATTTTTATCCATCTCTAAGAAAATGGTTACTCATATTTTTATATGTTCTGCCGGACTATAGGCAATTAATACATCATAAACAGGGAAATATAATCATTATCCAGTATTAATTTCCTGTTTTTATTTGATGAGGATATCATTAGTAATCCTTTGCAATGACCTTGTAAGAAACAATGACAGCAGTTTATTTATTAATGCAGTCAATGATCACCAACTCTGCAGTATTAGGTGTCAATGCTTCCACCCCCGAAGAAAGTATTCTTAATATTAAAAAGCAGGTCATGCATAAAGAAAGACAAAGAAGGACACTACTTAATGATTAAAGGATCCATCCAAGGAGAGGATGTCACTATCGTGAACATATATGCCCCAAATATAGGAGCACCCAGATACATACAACAAATATTAACAGACATAAAGCGAGATATTGATGAGAATACAATCATAGTAGGAGACCTAAATACCCCCCTCACATCAATGGACAGATCCTCTAGACAGAAAACCAATAAAGCAACAGAGATCCTAAAGGAAACAATAGAAAAGTTAGACTTCAATGATATCTTCAGGACACTACATCCAAAAAAAGCAGAATACACATTCTTCTCAAATGCTCATGGAACATTCTCAAGAATCGACCACATATTGGGACACAAAGCTAACCTCAATAAATTTAGGAGCATAGAAATTATCTCAAGTGTCTTCTCTGACCACAATGCCATGAAATTAGAAACCAACCATGGGAAAAGGAAAGAGAAAACACCTACTACATGGAGACTAAACAACATGCTACTAAAAAACCAATGGGTCAATGAGGAAATCAAGAAGGAAATTAAAAACTACCTTGAAACAAATGATAATGAAGACACAACCTCTCCAAATCTATGGGATGCTGAGAAAGCAGTGCTCAGAGGGAAATTTATAGCAATCCAGGCCTTTCTCAAAAAAGAAGAAAGATCCCAAACTGACAACTTAACCCTCCACCTAAATGAATTAGAAAAAGAAGAACAAAAAAGTCCTAAAGTCAGCAGAAGGAAGGAAATTATAAAGATCAAAGAAGAAATCAATAAAATAAAGATTCAAAAAACAATAGAGAAAATTAATGAAACCAAGAGCTGGTTCTTTGAAAAGGTGAACAAAATTGACAAACCCCTGGCCAGACTCACTAAAAAGAGGAGAGAAAGAACCCAAATCACCAAAATTACAAATGAAAAAGGAGAAATCACAATGGATACAGCAGAAATACAAAAAACCATAAGAGAATACTATGAACAACTATACGGCAACAAGTTTGACAATCTGGAAGAAATGGACAATTTTCTAGAATCTTACAGCCTGCCAAAACTGAATCAAGTAGAAACAGACCAACTGAACAGACCAATCACTAGAAATGAAATTGAAGAGGTCATAAAATCACTCCCTACAAATAAAAGTCCAGGACCAGATGGCTTCACAGGTGAATTCTATCAAACATATAAAGAGGAATTGGTGCCCATCCTCCTGAAACTCTTTCAAAAGGTTGAAGAAGAAGGAATACTCCCAAAGACATTCTATGATGCCACCATCACCCTCATTCCAAAACCAGACAGAGATACCACCAAAAAAGAAAACTATCGGCCAATATCATTGATGAATATAGATGCAAAAATTCTCAACAAAATCTTAGCCAACCGAATCCAACAACATACCAAAAAAATTATACACCATGACCAGGGTGGGTTCATCCCAGGTTCACAAGGATGGTTCAACATACGCAAATCAATCAGCATCATACACCACATTAACAAAAAAAAAAGTCAAAAATCATATGATCATCTCAATAGACACAGAAAAAGCATTTGACAAAGTCCAACATCCATTCATGATCAAGACCCTCGCCAAAGTGGGTATAGAGGGAACATTCCTGAATATAATCAAAGCCATTTATGATAAACCCACAGCAAATATAATCCTCAATGGGGAAAATCTGAAAGCCTTCTCACTCAAATCTGGAACAAGACAGGGATGTCCAATCTCACCACTGCTCTTCAACATAGTTTTGGAAGTCCTAGCCACAGCAATTAGACAAACAAAAGAAATAAAAGGCATCCATACAGGAAGAGAAGAGATAAAACTGTCACTGTATGCAGATGACATGATACTATACATAGAAAACCCTAAGGACTCAACCCCTAAACTACTTGAACTGATTAATAAATTCAGCAAAGTAGCAGGATATAAGATTAACATTCAGAAGTCAGTTGCATTTCTGTATACCAGCAATGAAATATTAGAAAAGGAATACAAAAATACGATACCTTTTAAAATTGCACCTCACAAAATCAAATACCTCGGAATACACCTGACCAAAGAGGTAAAGGACCTATATGCCGAGAACTATAAAACTTTAATCAAAGAAATCAAAGAAGATGTAAAGAAATGGAAAGATATTCCATGTTCATGGATTGGGAAAATCAATATTGTAAAAATGGCCATACTACCCAAAGCAATCTACAGATTCAATGCAATCCCTATCAAATTACCCATGACATTGTTCACAGAACTAGAACAAACAATCCAAACATTTATATGGAACAACAAAAGACCCAGAATCGCCAAAGCAATCCTGAGAAACAAAAACCAAGCAGGAGGCATCACTCTCCCAGACTTCAAGAAATACTACAAAGCCACAGTCATCAAAACAGTGTGGTACTGGTATCAAAACAGACAGACAGACCAATGGAACAGAATAGAGAATCCGGAAATAAACCCTGACACCTATGGTCAATTAATCTTTGACAAGGGAGGCAAAAACATCAAATGGGAAAAAGAAAGTCTATTCAGCAAGCATTGCTGGGAAACCTGGACAGCTGCATGCAAAGCAATGAAACTAGAACACACCCTCACACCATGCACAAAAATAAACTCCAAATGGCTTCGAGACTTAAATATACGACAGGACACCATCAAACTCCTAGAAGAGAACATAGGCAAAACACTCTCTGACATCAACATCATGAATATTTTCTCAGGTCAGTCTCCCAAAGCAATAGAAGTTAGAGCAAAAATAAACCCATGGGACCTCATCAAACTGAAAAGCTTTTGCACAGCAAAGGAAACCAAAAAGAAAACAAAAAGACAACTTACAGAATGGGAGAAAATAGTTTCAAATGATGCAACCAACAAGGGCTTAATCTCTAGAATATATAAACAACTTATACAACCCAACAGCAAAAAAAACCAATCAATCAATGGAAAAATGGGCAAAATACCAGAACAGACATTTCTCCAAAGAAGATATACAGATGGCCAACAAACACATGAAAAAATGCTCAACATCGCTGATTATAAGAGAAATGCAAATCAAAACTACCATGAGATATCACCTCACACCAGTCAGAATGGCCATCATTAATAAATCCACAAATAACAAGTGCTGGAGGGGCTGTGGAGAAAAGGGAACCTTCCTGCACTGTTGGTGGGAATGTCAACTGGTACAGCCACTATGGAGAACAGTTTGGAGATACCTTAGAAATCTATACATAGAACTTCCATAGGACCCCGCAATCCCACTCTTGGGCATCTATCCGGACAAAACTCTACTTAAAAGAGACACATGCACCCACATGTTCATTGCAGCACTATTCACAATAGCCAGGACATGGAAACAACCCAAATGTCCATCGACAGATGATTGGATTCGGAAGATGTGGTATACATACACAATGGAATGCTACTCAGCCATAAAAAAGAATGACATAATGCCATTTGCAGCAACATGGATGGAACTAGAGACTCTCATACTGAGTGAAATGAGCCAGAAAGACAAAGACAAATACCATATGATATCCCTTATAACTGGAATCTAATATCCAGCACAAATGAACATCTCCTCAGAAAAGAAAATCATGGACTTGGAGAAAAGACTTGTGGCTGCCTGATGGGAGGGGGAGGGAATGGGAGGGATCAGAAGCTTGGGCTTATCAGACACAACCTAGAATAGATTTACAAGGAGATCCTGTTGAATAGCATTGAGAAATATGTCTAGATATTAATGTTGCAACAGAACAAAGGGTGGGGGAAAAATGTAGTTGTAATGTATACATGTAAGGATAACCTGACCCCCTTGCTGTACAGTGGGAGAATAAAAAAAAATTATTAAAAAAAAAAAAGCAGGTCATGTACTTGGATGGGTGAATAACAATTTGATGCAGTCAGTCCAATACGTTCAAGGAATGTGCTATAACTCACTCGGGCAGAAGAGACTAGAAAGCATCTCTGTGCTGAGTCAGGGTTATGGTAGAAGCCAAGTTATGAGATAGTTGAAACCAAATTATGGTATGGTGGAAGCCACATGGGTTTTGAAGTCACACAGACCATATTCAAACCTTGACTGTGTACTGCTTATAAGCTATGTGACCTAGGGTAAGTCATTCAACCTAGGTTTCAATTTTCTTCCTGTAAAATGTGGATAATAATGGTACCCACCTCATAGTGTTTTATTAAGGAGTAAATGACGTATATGTCAAAATATAGCAAAGGTCTTAGAGTGTAGATTACACCCTCAATATGCAGTTAACAAATACTCATTGAGGGATGCTAACAACAATAATAACAAATATTTATTTGGCACTTACTATGTGCCAGGAACTTTTCTATGTGATTTTACTATCTTATATCATAGTATCATAGTAATATAGTGATTATTTTATATTTTCACCTTTAAACTGTATGATGTGAGTAACTTCTCATTTTATAGGAAAGGAAAATAACACACAAGAAAACTTAAATACCATGTCCACACAGTAATTAAGTGGCAGACTACCTATTTGCACCCAGGCAGTTTGATCTGGAGCTCATACTCTAAACTATTTAGCTCCTCTGGGAGTTCCCATCATGGATCAGTGTGTGGAGAATCTGACTAGTATCCATGAGGATGCGGGTTCGATCCCTGGCCTTACTCAGTGGGTTAAGGATCCAGCACTTCTGTGAGCTGCGGTGGGGTCACAGATATGGCTCTGATCTGGCGTTGCTGTGGCTGTGGTGTAGGCCAGTGGCTACACATCTGATTAGACCCCTAGCCTAGGAACTCCATGTGCCTCAAGTATAGCCATAAAACAAACAAAAAAGGCAAAACAAAAAAACCTCACTATTCAGCCGGACCCACAGCTTATGGAGGTTCCCAGGCTAGCGGTCAAATGCTGGCCTGCGCCACAGCCACAGCAATGCCGGATTCTTAACCCACTGAGCGAGACCAGGGATTGAACCCACGTCCTCATGGGTACTACTCAGATTCCTTAACCACTGAGCCATGATGGGAACTACCAAAGAAATCTCTTTGGAAGTTCAGTCCACAATATAAGGAACTGCATACCTCAATCCTTATGGAAGCTGTGTTATTTGAAAGAAAGGGATAAATATGTGAACCATGATCTAAGGCAAAATGAACAAGATCTTACAGACGGATGACTTTGAGCAATGAAGAAAGGAGTAATACTAGTTCTTTTTTTTGAACTTGCATATTTTTTGGGTAGAAAGCAATGAGTGGAAATGCAAGTTTCTGTGAGGGAGAACTAGTTTGGCAGGAGAAAGACAGTACATTTTACATCAGATGTGGAATCTAAAGGGATCGTGAGAGCCATGTACTCAGGTTGAGATGTCCAGTGCATAAAAGAAAGCCCAAGACTGGCTCTGAGATGAAATATCAGCAGTAATGATGTGAGTGTCACTCATATAAGAGAAATTTAAGTCAATGGTTTCCCTCTCACTGTGTATGTGTGTGCACTTTTAAGCAGCAGAAACAACTTCTTTTTTCAAATGAAATTTTGCATGAAACTCCAATATGAAAACCATGAAGATGGGACTGTTTGACTTTGAAGGTGGGAAAAGCCATCCTTATTCAGCAGCTCCTGAGATAATTCTGAGAAGCCTTAGGGTTAGACAGCATGGTATGAAGCCCACTGGTTAAGCTCCCAGGAAGAACATTCATGAGACACAGACGCAAAAGGATGCAGAGGTGCAACTCGGGGAATACTCCTATTTAGGGTTTGATATGAAGAAGTAATGAAAATGACAGAGGGGAGTTGTTGGGGTTGGGGAGCAGGCCATGGTGATGTGGACGACAGAGATGAGAGCTCCAAATATTGAGAGAATGGGCAGTAATACCAACTATTTAGAGACACCAAGAATAATGACATTATTGCGTGTAAATCTTCATATACATAAATTCAGCACAACTAGTCTTGATACTACATAGTATTAGTATCCTTAATACTACATATACTTAATATTGTTTTGAAATGAAAAGGACATGCGGGATGTGACAACTTTCAAAAACACCTCATTTTAACACTTAAAAAAAAAATCTTAAAATTTTAATAGAATTTACCCACTACTGACCTTTTTAAGGAAAAGGCTTTTTCAAGACATCGAACATAGTGGTCTCAATATAGAATAAAACTATATAATTCCACAGGTTTCTTTCCAAGTCCTCAAGACTTCTAAAAAGATTTTAGAATTCTTAGACACAAATGCTTCATTTCTTGACTAACCTTTGAGTTCTGGTGATAAAAATACAACAGAAAGGGCTTTTCCTCCTTTCTTTCTTCCTTCCTTCCTTCTTTCCTTTCGAGCCACACTTGTGGCATATGGAAGTTGCCAGGCTAGGGGTTGAATCGGAGCCATAGCTGTCAGGCTACACTGCAGCCACAGCAACACAAGATCCAAGTCCCATCTGTGATCTACACCACAGCTCACAGCAGATACTTAACCCACTGAGCAAGGCCAGGGATTGAACCCACATGCTCGTGAATCCTAGTCGGATTCATTACCACTGAGCCACAACAGGAACTCCACAAAGGGCTTTTCTCAAGTGTGAAAGTTATGGAATAAGATTGTAAAGTAGTGACTATAATCTCAAATCTTTATAATCTCACTTTATATCATCAACTGATAATTCTAGATTCTTCTCAATGTTTCTAAAACCCATCTGCTATTTCTCATTCATCTTGATCTTGAAAGCAATTTACACTGCTGATCACACCCTGGTTGCTTCACATTCCCTGCTCAGGCTCCCATGACTTTATAACTAGAGTGGTTCTCCCGATCGATTCCTATCTTCTCTGTCTTTTGCTAACTTATTTCTCGTTCATAAGCGAACTCATCACTGCAAACTCTTTTTTCACACTCCAATTGTGTCAATCTAAACTCTCCGTCCCAATTTTTTTCTACGGTCATGACTTCAAATCTTAAAGGATTTCCAATTCTAAAACCAAAGGACTGTCCATCTGCCCTCTTGCCTGATGGCAATCTATGTAGACTATGCAGATGTCCTAGCACATCTAAAATTAAGAAACATAAAACCTGGAAATATTTAATTTTATTCTTACTCCCCAGTCAAGGGTGAGATTCCTTTTGATTTTATTTTCTAATGCTCAGAATCTACCAGCATTTCAAAATCTTACCTCTTTCTTTTGTATATAATCAGTCAGTAGACCCAGTTTTTTATAAAGTTTCTCATACTCAGCACTTCGTTCCGAATTCAGGTCCCTTAAAATTTCAGATACTGAGTCTCATGATAGTTGCTACTGTTTTTTGCCCTTTAGTTTCTTCTTTCAGTATATCCTGCAGCATTGAGTTTTCCCAAATTATCCCTCTAATCAAGTGTCTTCGGTTGACTGCCAGTATTTAAAGGCCTGATACTAGGCAATAAACGTCTTCCCACCTCTCTAACTTTTATTCCTTCATCCCATTCCCTGTTCGGTCAAACTGATTTCCTTCCAGAAATTTAACCAGCCACTGCTGCCTTATGTTTCCTCTCATGCCACTGCCTCTCCTAGATTAGTCATCCTCATCCTCAGGTGTCTAAGTCCCATCCCTCTCTAGAAAATCCTGCTTGAGTTCCACTTGTTGGTGTAATAGTTCCCAAATCTTATAGCCTGTTCATGCTGCTGCTTAGACACTTGATTCGGGCTTCCTGTGATGTTACTTACCTTTTACTAGATCACTGCTCTGACTCAGCAACATACTGCAGTGTCAGAATATCATAATTTTAGTGGTGGGCAGAGACACTCTGCACAAGGTATTCACAGACCAAAAATATTTACCAACTAGCTTTTATATAGCAAGCCCGCTGGACCCTTGTGCCTCATCCTAGGCTGAACAAAAAGACGCTCAAGAGATAAGCAAAGTTCCGATGAGACAAAATTGGGGTGAAGGGGGGCAGAGGGAGTGGTAAGTAAAGGCGGCTATCTGCTATTACAAAGAAGTCAAAAGAATCAGAAAAATTCTAAGAGATGTCACTAAAGGCAGTAATTCTCATTTTTTTCCAGCCCCCAACACACCTGAAGGATATGGCAACTCTTTAGTGTCTCACTATAGCAGTGGTTCTTTTTTTTTTTGAAACCTCCTCCCTCACCCCGAATATGAAATGCCTAGGCCAGGGATCAGATCTGAGCCACAGTTGCAACACACACCACAGCTGTAGCAATGCCGGATCCTTTAACACACTGTGCCAGCTGCAGACTGAACCTATGTCTTGGCACTGCAGAGATGCCACTGATCCCGTGGCATCACAGCAGCAACTCCAATGGTGAGATTCTTAAGGGGCAATGAGGAATTCTGAGGGAATATGTATGATTTGAAAAAGTAATTTTATTGTTCTTTCTCTCTTCATTTTCCCTTCAGCCCCTTGAACACAAGAAAGAGAAAATTCAGAGGCATAACGGAGGTTTGAAATCACAGGAAACATACAGGCACAACAGTCAGGAAGGTGGACTGCTAACAGGGTAGCTTAATGAACTCTACCGAATGCCTCAACTGTTTTTAATGAACTCCCCTTCACCTAGAGAGTTTTGGTCCCAGGTGATATATTTTTAGAATTTGTTTATTATGTTAAATTTTTTTATGAAATAGGATAATGAATCCCCATGTACCCATTAGTCAATTTCAATAATTATTAACACATTTAGCCTTAAGTTATCTTAAGAGGGGTTCAGCCTAGGCAATGTGCTAGAAAGATTTATTGGAAAATAGGAGAGTGTGCCTGCCTCTAAGCAGTTTATTTTTTCAGGTCTACTGTAAAACTATGCTGAGAACCAAAATATCCCAAAATGACCTCAAATTATAAACATTAGCCAGCAGCTTTCATCTTTGTTCAGGAAGGTTAAACACACCTGCACTTGCAAGGAGATGTTCAGCCCTAAAGTTGCAAATTTGATTATGTAACTTCTGTCAATGAAACCCTCATCCAAAGTCCTTATCACAGGGTGGCCCTGTTGCACAGAGTTAAGGAGGCAGACACTGAAATCCAACTGCTTCAATTCCACTATCAGCTTTATCACATCTTAGCTGGGTGATTCTGGCAAGTTATCTAATCTTCTATGCCTTAGTTTCCTCAACTAAAAACAGTGATAATAATAGTAGGTATGTATTGGGTTGTTGTGAAGATTAAATGAGATAATATAAAACACGTAGAACAGTTCTTGACACATAAGTAAGATGGTATTATTATAGCATATAAATAAAAGACTTAATATTAATAGTATCTAGATTAAGATTATGTAAGCATTATTAAATGTTACTAACTACTTATAATTAAGATTATTAATAGTTATGCAGCTCCTGCCTAGGTTTCCAGTCTTAGCCCTTAACACTGTCCCCCACACACTATGTGAGATACAATATGTCACACAGCCTTTGCTATTTTTTCTATTCCCTTTTCTGTGTGATTGCCTCTTCCTCACTGGTTAAGACTCATCTCAGGCATCTCTGTACTCTCATCCAGACTGTGCTGCCCCTCCCTGTTGGCTCTTGGAGCCACACGTACAGACCCTATGACCTACTTAAATAAAACTCTAATTGCTGTCTTATCAATGAGACTGTAAGTCTTGAAACCGGAGACTGCCAAGTATTTCTGGGCTTCTGGGGGCCTGACACACAGTAGGTACTCCATGAAAATTTACTGAATGAATGAATGGTGATCCAAGTCAGTATAATTCAGCAGGGATGCAGCTAAGAGATACACTCCTAACTCTTAACACCATGACTCTTAACACTATAACAGAGCAGCCCGGCACTGAAAAGAACATTCTACTAAACATTTCTATTAAAAAGCTTACTTCATTCTTATTCATCAATTCCCAATTATTTCTGTAAATAGCCGGTTACTACTTTCTATAATAAACCTGAACTCAGCAGGCAGCATTCCAGATGTTGAAACGCATAGTCATAAAAAAGACTATGCAAATACTTCAAGACTTTCCAGTAAAACCACATATTTTTATTTTATAAACAGCATCTCAGATATTACCTAGAGAATTTATTAATGGATTTCCAAATGGAAATATTATGAAAAGCTTTTCAACAAGCTGTGTTTTCTATTGTTTTCTGTGCCAACCATTGCATACGTTTATGACTTTATGGCTCTACATACAGAAAGGGATATTATATATAGAGAGAATATAGGTGTGCACACTAGATAAAAGAATGAAAGGAAAGGAAGATACACTGGCTTAGTGACAATGTAGCGTTTCAATTTAACAATGACTATTTTTAGTCTCTCTGAAATAGTCTTTTTAATCTAACAGAGGAAACAAGTTAACTCAGTACAACACTTAGTAACCACAAATAAAGCTGTAAAACTTTAAGATGGGTTTGGGGGAGGAATAACTTAAACATATGGATGCAATTAAGGTAAACACATATGTACTCTGCTTTTTTTAAGTGCACAACTCTGAAATTGCATTTTATCCCCTATGTATTTACATCTAAAAGCGCTATAAAACTGGAGTAGGGAAATTGAAAAAAAAATCTCTTATTAAGAAGAAACATGCCATTTATTAGTATATTAAAACTTTTGGCATTGCCAAAATTAGGTTCTAGAAAGCGATCTTCAAATCCTGGAGTAATTCCTTACCAAGAGATGTTTACAAATCCAAATAAGACTTCATATTTTGGATTTCAGAATTAATGCATTTTTCAATGTTTAAGAAGTCACATTAAGGCCATTTAGTGATTTTCCCTGTGTTACATACCATATTACCAGTCGTGCCTATTTTCCTTTGCCCTTCACACATTTGAATAAAGCTGGAGGAAAACTTGCTGGATATCTGACAGGTTTCCACTGAAAGTTTACTGCCTCTCCAGCTAACCAGCCTCAGTACCCTCTGAAGCCACTGTTAAAATCTAGCTTTGGTATTAGCAAATTAAAAAAGTGTATTAATCATTATATGTTTAAGATAGTATTTAATTCCTAAAGGACAAAAACCCTGATAATATTAACTACTAAGCCCAAAAGAGGACCCATAACAAGGAAATGTACTTGATTAAAAATGGATGAAGACTCTAAAAGAAAAAATTATAAGATGCACGGTCTTGTTTACATAACACCTCTAGCTGGTTTAAAAAAAAAAGGCAAAGCAACATTTTTAAACACAGAAAAACCAGACTCCCTCCTAACAGAAGGAATGAAATGCAGCTACATTTTAGTAGTCAGAACAACAACTGCACAAAATTAAAAAAAAAATAATGTAATGAATCTAGCTCAAGTTAAATAAAAGGAATCTTTTAAGATTGAACTGCAAATATTCAAAGTGCCCTAGAAATAAAAAATATAGAAATCAAACTTTGTACAGCATAGTGGTAAAGAGAAATATCTTATTAGGAAAAAAGTGTCATGGCTATACCTCTAGTAAACAGAATTTTAAAAAGTCAATCAGATTTTATGTTCAAAATAAATACCAGTCGATATTAAATCAATAAGTTATGCAAAGTAATCCACAAAGAAGAAGGATATAGTGAAGAAATAAATTGAACAGAAGTAAGTCTATGTACGTCTGGATTTTAAAGAAAAAGTTTTTAATTTAGAGAAATTAGAACTAAAGACAAAATTTTAATTAAAAGTCAAATTTTATGTTTTCAAATGACGATTGAGCTACTGATTCCACTTCTGCAAATTTTTGTAAGGATCAGATGAATGCAAAAAGATTTAGATACAAAGAGGATTGTTACAGCACTCTAAAACAGTAAAAAGTAGGCGGAAACCTAATTAAATTATGTTAATGGAATACTATGCAGTCATTAAAACGAGTGAGTTGACCTTCACTGTCTGACTAATTTCATGTAGTATGATAATCTCTAGGTCCATCCATGTCACTGCAAATGACATTATTTCATTCATTTTTACAGTTAAGTAATATTCCACTGCATATACGTACTGCTTCTTCTTTATCCACTCCTCTGTCGATAGATATTTAGGTTGCTTCCATGTCTTGGCTATTGTATATAATGCTGCAATGAACACTGGGGTGCATGTATCTTTCCAACTTACAGTTTTCTCCAGATAGATGCCCAGGGGTGGGACTGCTGGATCATATGGTAGTTCTGTTTTTAGTTTTTTGAAAAACTTTCATATTGTTTTGATAGTGGTTATACCAATTTACATTCCCACCAATGTTGTAAGAGGGTTCCCTTTTCTCCACACCCTCTCCAGCATTTTTTGTTTGTAGACTTTTTTGTTTGTTTGTTTGTTTGTTTGTTTGCTTTTTAGGGCTGCACAAGCTGCACATGGAAGCTCCCAGGCTAGAGGTCGAATCAGAGCTGCAGCTGCAGGCTATGCCACAGCCTCAGCAACACAGGATCCAAGATGCATCTGCAACCTATACCACAGTTCATGGCAAGACCAGATGCTTAACTCACTGAGCAAGGCCAGGGATTGAACCTGAATCCTCATGGATACTAGCTGGGTCTGGGTTCATTACTGCTGAGCCACAACAGGAACTCCTGGTTTGTAGACTTTCTGATGTTGGCCATTCTGGCTGGGGTAAAGTGGCACCTCATTGTAGTTTTGATTTGCATTTCTCTAATAATTAGTGATGTTGAGCATCTTTTCACATGTTTTTTGCCCATCCATATATCTTCTTTGGGGAAATGTCTATTTAGATCTTCTGCCCATTTTTTGATTGGGTTGTTGGGTTTTTTATTTTAATTTTTATTATACTTGATTTACAATGTTCTGTTAATTTCTACTGTAGAGCAAAGTGACCCAGTCATACATATATACAACATATGTATGCATATATACAACATATGTATGTATATATACATTTATATATATAAAATTCTTTTTGTCACATTATCCTCCATCATGTTCCATCACAAGTGACTGGATGAAGTTCCCTGAGCGACAGAGGAGGATCTCATTGCTCATCCACTTCAAGTGCAACAGTTTGCATCTACTAACCCCCAAATCCCAGTCCATCCCACCCTTTCCTCCTCCCCCTTTGCAACCACAAGTCTGTTCTCCATGTCCATGAGTTTGTTTCTTAGGTTTGTCTGTGCCATATATAGATTCCATATATAAGCAATATCATATGGTATTTGTCTTTCTCTTTCTGACTTAACTTCGCTTAGTATGAGAATCTCTAGTTTCATTCATGTTGCTGCAAATGGCATTATTTTGTTTTTGTTTATGGCAGAGTAGTATTCCATTGTGTATATGTACCCCTTATTTTTAATCCATTCATCTGTTAATGGACATATATGTTGTTTCCATGTCTTGGCTACTGTGAATCATGCTGCAATGAATATAGGGGTGCAAGTATCTTTCTGAATGAAAGTTTTGTCCAGATATATGCCCAAGAGTGGGACTGCTACATCATATGGCAATTCTATATTTAGTTTTCTGGGGTACCTCCATACTGTTCTCAATAGTGGTTGTACCAGTGTGAGGTGGTACCTCATGGTAGTTTTGATTTGCCTTTCTTTAATAATTAGTGATGTTGAGCATTTTTTTTTTTTGATGGAGAGGTGTTTGTATATTTTGGAGATTAATCCCTTGTCAGTTGCTTCATTTGCAAGTATTTTCTCCTGTTCTGTGGGATGTCTTCATTTTGTTGATGGTTTCCTTGGCCATGCAAAAACTTTTAACTTTAACTAAGTCCCATTTGTTTCTTTTTATTTTCATTACCCTAGGAGGTAGATCTGAGAAGATAGTGTTCATTACTCTAGGAAGTAGATCTGAGAAGATATTCTTAATGCCGGAGAGTGTTTGGCCTATGTTTTCCTGTAAGAGTTTTATAGTATGGTTCTCATATTTAGGACTTTAATCCATTTTGAGTTTATTTTTGTGTATGGTGTTAGAGAGTGTACTAATTTCAAACATCATATACAATCACTTATATGCGGAATCTAAAAAAAAGGATACAGGAGTTCCCTTCGTGGCGCAGTGGTTAACGAATCTGACTAGGAACCATGAGGTTGTGGGTTCGATCCCTGCCCTTGCTCAGTGGGTTAACGATCCGGCGTTGCCGTGAGCTGTGGTGTAGGTCGCAGATGCGGCTTGGATCCCGCATTGCTGTGGCTCTGGCGTAGGCCGGTGGCCCCGGCTCTGATTTGACCCCTAGCCTGGGACCTTCCATATGCCGTGGGAGCGGCCCAAAGAAATAGCAAAAAGACAAAAAATTTAAAAAAAAATTAAAAAATTAAAAAATAAAAATAAAAAAAAGGATACAAATGAACGTATCTGCAGAACATAAACATACTCAGACTGAAAAACTTACCAAAGTTTACCAAAGGGGACAAGTCGGGGTGTAGGAGGGATGGACTGGAGGTTTGGGATTGGCATATAAACACCAAGGTATATGGAATGATTGGCCAACGGGGACCTGCTGTATAGCACGGAGAACTCTACCCAATATTTTGTGATGATCTATGTGGGAAAAGAATCTGAAAGAGAATGGATGTGCATACATGTATAACCGAATCACTCTGCTGTACAGTGGAAATTATCACAACATTGTAAATCAACTGTACTTCAATAAAACCTTAAAAAACGAAAAAAATAAAATCAGGGAGTTGACTTAGAAGAGAGAATAGGAAAAACATTCTCTGACATAAATTGCACCAAAGTTTTCTCAGGTCAGCCTCCTAAAGCAATAGAAATAAAAACAAAAATAAACAAATGGCACCTAATCAAACTTACAAGCTTTTGCACAGTAAAGGAAAGCTTTAAAACAACAACATATGGAATGGGAGAAAATATTTGCAAATGATGTGACCTATAAGGGCTTAATCTCCAAAATATATAAGTAGCTCACACAACTCAACAATAAATATAGAGCTATCATATGATCCAGCAATCCCATTCCTGGACATGTACCAGAGAAAACAATGATTTAAAGTGATACATGTACCCCAATGTTCATAGGAGCACTATTCACAATAGCTAAGACTTAGAAGCAACCTAAATATCCACTGACAGATGAATGGATTAAGAAGCTGTGGCATATATACACAATGAAATACTACCCAGCCATAAAAAGAATGAAATAATGCTATTTGGAGCAACATGGATGCAACTAGAGATTATCATACTAAGTGAAGTAAGTCAGAAACAGAAAGACAAATACCATGTAATATCACCTACACGTGGAATCTAAAATATGGCACAAATGAACATATCTACAAAACAGAAACAGACTCACAGACATAGAGAACAGACTTGTGGTTGCCCAGTGTGAAGTGGGGGAGGGAAAGGGACAGACTGGGAGTGTGGGGTTAGGAGATGCAAACTATTACATTTAGAATGGACAGACAATGAGGTCCTGCTGTACAGCACAGGGAACTATATCCAGTCTTCTGGGATAAACCATACTGGAAAGGAACATTATATAAAAGAACATGCATATGTGTACAAGTAAGTCACTGTGCTATATAGCAGAAACTAACACAACGCTGTAAATCAACTATAAAGAATTAAAAATTAAAGAAAATAAAATGAATGAGCTGTGCTGAATATATGTGACATGAAAACTATAGCATATTGATAGAAAAATTCCATATTACCAAAAATGTAGTGTAGGTTCTCTTTTAAATAAAAAATTATAGGTAAAAGTAAATTGAAATGCATAAACATATACTTATATGTATTATGTGAGTACATGCATACACACACATGAATACATGTGTAAATCTGGAAAGGTATATAATAAATTATTATCACTTGTCATCTCCGGTGAGGAGTAGATGAAAAGATTGGCAGAATAAAAATGAATATCCTCTTCACTTGTACACTGTTTGACCTCTTAGACAACGCATGCATTTCTTTTAAAGTAATAATAAAAAATTTCCATTTTGAAAAAAAATCTACAACTTAAAAAATATGAAACTCTAAAGAAAAAGCCTGATCATATGTGATACAGCTTTACAAAATTTAAGTTTTCCATTAACATAGTAACTGAAAGAATGTCTTACATATCTAGGAACAACTCTAGCTGAAAAATTGGTCAAACCCTGGGAAATCAATAGACTCTGCTGCAAAGTTAATTTTGTTATTCTGACCTTATTCCCTAAATTATTTCTATCTCATTTCAAGGAGCCATTAGTTTTAGTCATATATTTTTTTTTTTGGTCATTTTTTTTTGTCTTTTTAGGGCCACACAAGTGGCATATGGAGGTCCCTAGGCCAGGTGTTCAATCGGAGCTGTAGCCGCCAGCCTACACCAGAGCCACAGCAACGCTGGATCCGAGCTGTGTCTGCGACCTACACCATAGCTCAGGGCAACGCCAGATCCTTAACCCAGTGAGTGAGGCCAGGGATCAAACCTTTGTCCTCATGGATGCTAGTCGGGTTCATTAACCACTGAGCTACAACGGGAACTCCAGCAATATTTTAAAAATCATTTATCGCTAACTAAATATTTAGAAAGGTACTTTGTAAGTAAACTATGTTTTCTGATGTCAGGTATTTGGAGGCATATACGTATCATGATGGTATACAGTACATAAAGAGCAAAGAGAAAGAATAGCTTGCTAAATAAAGTAAATCTCTCTAAAAAAAAAAAATGAGTGAGGTGGTAAGAAGCCAGGGGAGAGGAAAAATTAGGGAGGAAAAGAAGCACTTTTACTTACATAGCTACTCAGTGATATTATGCAAGTTACTACAGTGAAACACAAAGTGATTATAAGTTGTAAAAATATGCACAGATTTCCCCTTAGTGCCTTTAACTGAGAGCATACATTCCAGGCACATTCTGGTGAGGCCCAGCGCTGCCTCGCTACAAGCTTCACTTCTTGTAGCTGTCCATCCACTGCAGCGTAATCCCAGCTGCCAATCTGAAAGAAACCAGCTAGTCAGAGCAGACACAACCAACAGAAACAAATGTCACTCAATAATGTTCGGCGGCACTGTGTTCATGGATAATTTCAAACAGTATCTCTGTCTAGAACATTGATGTACTCATTCAAAACACCTCCATCTCTAGCTACTGGAAACAAGTAGATAAAGCGGGCTGCTCAGAAAAAGAAGTGGAATGTTGCTTCAAAGAGGTTGCCAATACTAAAAGGCAAGCATAGTGAAAACATAGTAAAAAGTTTAAAGACAAAAAAATCAGAGAGTTGATTTATTGCATTCAGAAGGTTGATTTACTGCATTCAGGAGCCTATTACTTCTCAGAGCCAGACAAATAGGTTTAAACTATGCCATGGAAGGAAGTGGTCATTTGGTCATTCGTTTGGTAAGAATCATTGGGTCAATTTTCTCAATAGTATTTGCGAGTATCCACTGGTTAAGAACATGGAAATGAGGTGCAATAGGGAATCCTTGACCTTAAAGACAACACACACACACACACACACACACACACACTCCAAATACATAGATAGTACTGGCGGGATAGAGAGGGAAGGCAACAAATTCACTGTTATTAACATCAATAATATATAACATTTAAAAAATTTGCACTTAAGTATTTCCCAAGCACTGTACTAACAGAATCTCAACTCCATCTTTGCACCAATAATGGGAACTAAAAATAGTAATTTGCAAATAATCTTATATAGATTTTTCAAGTCTATGCAATTTTTTAATCTTATTCTTTCTAGAAGCTTGTGTTTGGTTTAAAACTTTGAGAACAAAATTCAGTCACTTGATTTTAAGAGTACGTTTCATACTTCAATTTAAAATGAGGGGAGCAGGGGTTTATAATAAGCCATCAGCATCATGGAATGACTCAGGGCTCAGGAAAAAAAATCATAAAAATATTAATACTTTGTTTTATGGCCTTGGATGTGTAATTCATCTATATCTATTTAATAAGTCTGCAATAGGCATAATAACTATCAAAATACAAAGATTAGTTTTACTGACAACTCTGATGTTTATTTAATTGACTTAAGGAAAACTCTGATTGTGGTTTTAGGGTACAAGGAAGTCTGGCATAATTTCAAGGTATTTTTAAATGTAGGTTTTCAATTAAAACTTGACTAATCCTTACCGTTTATTTGACTTTTCATCATACAGTTCCTGCCCTGCACTGTGTTAAATATGCCATCTGTGTAATAACGCTTCTGGCCAGAGATGCTTCAGGATTATTTCTGTAACACTCTGAACCGTGGCTGCATGAAATTCTAACTTAGTGTATTCAATATTTCGAGTTTATTCCACTGCTACAGCCACCATAACCACGCTGTCCTCTTGTCCTACTCTCGAACCTCACTGCAGTCACAACAAAGATTCCCGCCCCACCCGCTTAAAACAGGCTTACAGACCATTCCCCTAACTATTTAACAAATGTTAACAATGCTATAAATACCAATTGTGTTTATGCTTTCTGAAGGATTCACTGCAGCCAGTGTTCTGCAGTAGTGTTAGAGCTGAAATAAGCTGTTGACTCCCACCATGAAAGTGACTGAATTCTAAGCCAAAAATGCTTTTCCTAGGATAAGATATCTGATTTGCTACTGCTGTCATGAAACTGGGGTCATGTAAACTTAAACACTGCTGCTGCTTCTTTTAGAAAACAGACCTTCTCAGAGTGATTATGTGTTACTAAAACAGCATTTGGAAGAATACATTTGGAAGAGGGAAAACCAACCACTGACACTAAACACGACTTAGGGAAAAAAACTTCCAGGTTTTACTTTCATGTTCTGAGACCCACTGTATATAATTCTTTTAACTGAGCACTGTCACCGCCCTCCTTCTCTTCCCTACCCATCTGGGTATTAGCGCTGAGTTCCTTGTTCAGAAGGAAATGAATAACTTTAATTTCTGAATTCACAGAAATATAAAACAACATTGTATCTGCTTGAAAAATAAAGGAGAAAATAATGCTTCCAGAGGAAATGCTGTGTGTACTTCTGATAAGGTGCAAGATGAAAAAACACAGAGGATATTGTTTGTATTAATGCTGTTTCTCAGTGACATCTCGCTACAGTGTATCTTTTGAACCTGCACCTCTTCCTGGCTCCAGCTCCCCTAGGACCTGCCTCGCTGCTCTACACTGGCTGCTCAGACCCTGTGCTGTGTCTGTACTGTTCTGTTCCTTTGGTGAAAATCTTCTTCAAGTCCTAAGCACAGGGAGCTGAATGACTAGAGAAAATTGTTTCAAAACAAAATCTGTAACTAAAGAAATGATCTCTAATAATGGTGCTCCAAGCATTAGTAAAAGGCAATGAATTGTGTGGCAGAGGCTTTTCTTAATATATCAAAGCACTCTTATGTAGGAAGTGATTTCAGCATGAGACTCTGGCATTAGACAACAGAGTCCAAACTCAGGGATGGAGACTTTCTACTCTTTTATTTTATACTTCTACATTATTTGAGTTTCTAGAGTTAACACACATTTTTGGACAAATAAGTTATTAAATCCTTTTCTATAACAATGTAATCACACACACACGATTTAGTAGTAAACCCAGAGATGGAGAATTTATGAATCTTAGGCCAAAACTCTTCTTGCTTTTAGAAAATAAGAACTACAATTAACAGTGATCTATCTAAAACACTTCCCCTAAGAGCAGTAGAAGTGATCTTTTCGGTTCTCCTTAAATATGATGGGGAAAATGAAGAAATAAATTCAAATTGCTAAAAAGAATCCTAGGTTAGTGAGCTAAAGATAAACTGAGAGATTAGAGGTACTCTAACTTCTGAGCAAGATTGTAACTTCCTTCATCTTTATCGAAATTACATGAAGATCATTATGCAAAGTCACTGCCCTAGCAACATGTAGCCACAGAAAGTAATCACAAAAGACCTCCAAACAGCCAAAAGCAAAGTCACCTTCTTTATCCCCATGTTAACATGCAACACATCTGGATGCTGAAGCAGAGACTTTTTCCCCTCAAAAGAGAGAAAGAGTGGGTTAGCTTTTTACTCTTGATTTTATTTAGTAATTTTTAATTACTTTTGGTTGGGGGGGGGGTGCTGTGCCCACTGCATGTAGAAGTTCCCGGGCCAGGGATCGAAACTGCACCACAGCAGCAATGAGCCACTACAATGACAACTCCAGATCCTTAACTCACTGCACCACAAGGGAACTCCTTCCTCTTGATTTTCAAGAGAAACAATCTTCATGATACAGAAAGTAGTAAGCGAAAGAATTCCATGATCTAACCAAAGGTAATGACTGTCCTTGGTTAGATGACTATAAACATCTTGGGTCTCTAACTCCAGAAATTTCCTAATGCAAATACACACATTATAAAATTTGTATTTTCTGTATTTCATAACATGATTTATTTTCAATGTAATACAGCAAAATATTTTGGGATAGTAACACATATAAGACCTATTAGCAATATTCTAAAATAATGTATATAGCTTTCTACTGTATGGATTTACCCATATTTCTTTTCTTTTTTTTTTTCTTGTCTTTTGTCTTTTGTTGTTGTTGTTGTTGCTATTTCTTGGGCCGCTCCCGTGGCATATGGAGGTTCCCAGGCTAGGGGTCCAATCGGAGCTGTAGCCACCAGCCTACGCCAGAGCCACAGCAACGCGGGATCCGAGCCGCGTCTGCAACCTACACCACAGCTCACGGCAACGCCGGATCGTTAACCCACTGAGCAAGGGCAGGGACCGAACCCGCAACCTCATGGTTCCTAGTCGGATTTGTTAACCACTGTGCCACGACGGGAACTCCTACCCATATTTCTTTAACCAGTTTACTATAGACATTTATGTGGTTTTGGCTTATCTGTGGGTTTTGCTTATTTGCTTGTTTGTTTTTTATACATATGAATACACACGTGAACAATTTTTTTTTTTACTTGTTCAATTATTTCTTTTGGATAAAGTTCTAAGAGAGTATTTTAAAAACTGCTACAGATTGCTATGAAGATTCAACCTATTTTCATCCTCATGAAACATACGACAATGTCTGTTTTCTAACCAACATTAGGAATCTTCCTTTCTTTCTTCCCTACTTCCTTCCTTCCTTTTTGCTTTTTAGGGTCATAGATGCGGCATATGGGAGTTCCCAGGCCACAGGTTGAATCAGAGCTACAGTTGCCGGCCTACACCACAGCCATAGCAATGCCAGATCCAAGCCGTGTCTATGACCTACACCACAGCTCATGGCAACGCTGGATCCTTGACCCACTGAGCGAGGCCAGGGATTGAACCTGAATCCTCACAGAGAGTAGTTGGTTCGTTTCCACTGCGCCACAATGGGAACTCCCTGAATTTTTGTTATATTTATCTAGTAGGCAAAAAAATGCTGTTGGATTTTAAATTGAATTTCATTGATTACTAGTGAGCCTTCTCTCATTTGTGCTTTGTATTTCATCTTTGGTGATGATCTGTTCTTGGACTTGGCTACTTGGGTTTATCTGTTGTTTTGGATATACAAAAACTTCAGATTTTATAAAGACAAATATAATATAATGACTTCTATGCAATGACTTATGTAAGACAAACATAATGATTTAATGACTTTTGGTCTTGATATTAACTTACAGAATGGGCCTTCTCCATTCCAAGATTACAAAACTATTCACCTATAGCGTCTTCTAAGTTCTATACTTGTGCTTTTTATACTTGTAATATAATCTTTATTCCAAACAAATACATGTAATTCATTTGTAATTTCTTTCTCTTTAAGATATGAAATAGGGATCCAAATTCATGTTATAAAAATTAGTGAGCTAACATCACATATTGAATAAAATAGCATTTTCCCATTTGGAGTTCCTGTCATGGCTCAGCAGTAGGGAACCTGACTAGTATCCATGAAGATGTGGGTTCGATCCCTGGCCTTGCTCAGAAGGTTAAGGATCTGGGGTTGCCATGAACTGGGGTATAGGTCATAGATGTGGCTTGGTTCTGGCATTGCTATGGCTGTGGTATAGGCTGGCGGGTACAGCTCCAATTGGACCCCTAGCCTGGGAACTTCCACATGCTGTGGGTGCAGCCCTAAAAAGACCAAGACAAAAACAAAAACAAAAACAAAAACAAAAAACCCAAAAAACAAAAACAAAAACCCACCAAAAACCAAAAACCCACCTTTATCATAAATTCTCATTTATAATATGTCTATTTCTTGAAGCTTTCTTCTGTTCCCTTCACTAAAGCATAGTGTTTTGATTACTACAGTTGATGGTTTTGTATCTGGGGAAGTCATCAAACCCCATTTACTTACTTTAAATTTAGTTCTCTCAAATTTGGATATTTGGCGTCTCGGGCTAGCCCATCTAAGAAATAGCTAATTGAAGAGCAGGAGAAGGGGTGTCCAAAAGGCAGACATACTGACACAGTAAGCAGAAGTGAGAACTGATCATTTTAGAGCAGAAATGGGAAAAATATAGAAAGAGAGCATAACAACTGAGAATGAATAACAGAATGGAGTTCTTCAGTTTATGGTCAAATAGAGCAGAGAACAATAATAAAAAAAACCACATTCACTAATTATACTCTTCCCCTGTCATCACTCACTACCTGACTGTAAAATGGCCTCCTCTATTCCTAAAATCCCACATGGCTGCAGGGCGCCCACAGTTTTTCAAGTACTCATAGATCCTTCATGAAAACTGACTTTGGCCAAGGTGATTCAAGTCTCAGAAGATTACAAAGAATCTATATCATATCATACATACCATAGTCTTTAGCTTTAAAATAAGTTAAAATGAATAACAAAAAGATATGAGATTGGGAGTTCCCGTCGTGGCGCAGTGGTTAACGAATCCTACTAGGAACCATGAGGTTGCGGGTTCGGTCCCTGCCCTTGCTCAGTGGGTTAAGGATCCGGTGTTGCCGTGAGCTGTGGTGTAGGTTGCAGACGCAGCTCGGATCCCGCATTGCTATGGCTGTGGTGTAGGCCAGGGGCTACAGCTCCGATTGGACCCCTAGCCTGGGAACCTCCATATGCCGCGGGAGCGGCCCAAGAAATGGCAAAAAGACAAAAACAAACAAACAAACCAAAAAAAAAACAAAACAAAAAATAAAAGATATGAGATTGGATGGATGAAGAAGGCACGCCCTTGCTGAGGAGGTGATCTTCAAGCCAAGGCATTAGTGACAAGGAGCCAGTAGATGAAAATCTGCGATAGAGAAAATGGCTGTCACGGAAAGGCGCTCATTCAGTGACAACCGTCACATGATTGGGAAGAGAAAGAAGGGCAGTGTCACAGGACACATGAATGAGGATGAGAAGAGCCGTGAGATCAGGCGGGATTTTATTCTACGCTGAACGTGAAATAGCAAAGTTTATACACAGGAGGGACGTGATCTGATTTATGGTTTTAAAATGTCCCTTTGGCAGTTCTGTGGAAAGTGGACGGGAGGGAGGTAGTTAAAGGGAGAAAAGGGTGACCAGGTCCACTCATGCCACTCAGGGGAGAGATGGTGACGATGGCTTAGACTAATGACAGAGGGGCATCGACTGTTTCCAAATGTGTTCTGGAGACTCATCGACCTAACCGCTCCTTGTCACCAACTTCTTCCGCCTCCCTCCCAAGCGGAAGGTACAGGGAGGGCTGTTTTCTTTTTTCATCTTTTTGCCTTTTTCTAGGGCCACACCCATGGCATACGGAAGTTCCCAGACTGGGGGTCTAATCGGCCAGCCTACGCCAGAGCCACAGCAGCGTGGGATCCAAGCTACAACCAGAGGCACATTCTGTGCTCCTTCCCTCCAGGCCAACTCTCCCTGCTTTGAGCTCCCCTCCCCGTTCTACAGCTTCAGCTCCTTAACTCCTCGTTTCTTAAGGATTGTGTCCAGGCTATGACTGCCTTAATCTGAGTTGGCGGTCCCCTTTGGGCTCTGATACGTAGTGTAAACGTCTCAGAGAAACATCATTATACATAAAATTTTTAGACACGTATTTCTGATCTATTAGAATTCCATCAGTGAATTATTTTAAACCAAGGGTTGGCTAACTGAGCTCTCAACTTTTAGATAAGGCAAATATCATTTATATGATAATTGTCAGCTGAATTCTAGGTTTAAGAAAGGATAGAGAACTGTTGTAGAAATCATGCCTGTGAATACAATTATATTCCAAATATATTAAAGAAATTATTTAAGGAAAATACTTAGCATTTTTTTATAAAAAGAAAAATTGCTTTGTAAAGTTCATAGCTCATCATGTACTTATTTTGTAAATTTGGATTTCAGGAGGATTTTTCTGTTATTAAAATATTTATTCTTACTCATATCTGACTCTAAATTCAATTATCCTAATTTTTCGCTCCTTTTAAATTTCTTCTTTCCTTGGTTTTTAGTTGTGTTTGTTTATTTGTTTGTTTTGAAATAGTGGTAGAAAGAAAAAAGGTGATGAAGTTCCCATTGTGGTGCAGCAGAGAGGAATATGACTAGTATCCATGAGGATGGGGGTTCGATCCCTGGCCTCACTCACTGCGTCGGGGATCTGGCATTGCCATGAGCTGTGATGTAGATGCAGCTTAGATCTGTCATTGCTGTGGCTGTGGCATATGCCAGGAGCTGTAGCTCCAATTCGACCCCTAGCCTGGGAACTTAAGTATGCTGAGAGTGTGGCCCTAAAAAAGCAAAAAAAAAAAAAAAGAGAGAGAGAAAGAAAGGTGAGTCAAACCAAATTCAGCAGAATTAATCATCAGAAAACAGCCAATTGTTATTTATTTGTCTATAAATAAGACAAATTTCTTTAGCATTTCTTTAGCATATGTAATGCTAAAGAAATTTAGGAGATTAAAACTGGTGAAGGAAAAGAATAAAGGTACCCCAAAGAAATAGAGAAATAAAAAAGAGTAAAGCAGGATGTTTGAATAAACAGCTAAAGATAAGAACATATCCTTTAGTCAGAGGTACAGATATTTTTTTAAAAATGCATAATTGCCTGAAAAATAATTCATTCTTGTGTTGATATATGCAAATACAGGCATAGCTATATATTGATAACCCAGCTGTTTTCTAAAAATTAAAAACAACATAAAAGTTTAATGTGCTGCAGGCTGTTTCTGATTACTCTTCTTCCTCTTATGGTTATTATTTGTATCGTTTAATGCTTTTTTTATAGAGAGATTATTTTTATGACCACTTACTACACCATATGTATTAACCATTTCCTCTAGAATAAAACTTTTTCAAGAGGAATGGAGATTTTCCCAAGTAGTAGGTGAATGAATACATGACTTGTATGCAGACAGTTTGCCTCTGTGCAGGACTGAGTGAGCATCTATGTCTTCCAAACTGAACCAAATATATAGCAGTGAAGAGAAATAAGCAAAACCATTGCTACTGAACAGGAATAAGCCATGTCTAGTCTGCTTTTAATACTAGAGAGGTACAAATCTATCCTGGTACAATTATTGTGATTTTCCTTGTAAATATATGGAAAATATATATATTTTGTCTTTTTAGGGCTGCACCCATGACACGTGGAAGTTCCCAGGCTAGGGGTCGAATCAGAGCTGCAGCTGCTGGCCTCCACCACAGCCACAGCAATGCAGGATCTGAGCTGCGTCTGTGACCTACACCGCAGCTCACAGCAACACCAGATCCTTAATCCATTGAGCAGGCCAGGGATCGAACCCATGTTCTCATGGATACTAGTTGGGTTTGTTACAGCTGAGCTATGATGAGAACTCCCTAATGTTTTAATATAAGCCCAAGTATATGCACAAACTTACTGCTATCAGAAATGTTAAAGCCTCTTAGAAGAACAACATTCTGAAGGAAAGATGGTAGAGCCTGGGGATGGGGTGGGGAATAAACCAGAAGAAGGCAGCAGTGGAAGCTTTACAACCAGCAAGACTTGACAAGACCTGGGAGGCTGTCCTGGCCAGTGGGGTTATGGGCGTATGGCTGGCCCCTTAGAACAGCGGGAGCTGCCTCCCTGCCTTTCCTTGTATAAATTCACATCATTTTCCAAGTGCAGAAGGAAACATTTTATAAAGACAGAGGCAGTCTGTGCACAAACTCTCTGAAACGTTGTCCTGCTCCTGCTCCTAGGTCATTCTGTGTCCTGTTGCTCAGCCTTTTTTCTTCATAGCACTCATCACTAACTAAAATTAGTTTTTACTGTTTATTTTCTGTGCCCCTCATTAGAGTGTGAGCTTCGTGAGGGAAGGGGCTTTGACTGACATTCTTGCTCATCTCTGTATTTTTAGCACCTTGAACAAAATGAAAATTTGTTGAATAAATGAACAATTAATGAAAAATAAACCCTTCCATTTATCAGCCCTTTTGTCATTTGTCCAAACCAGCCTAGGTCCACCATTTCAACAATAGCCCTTTAATAATTTCATCAACCACGTTTCTACTCTCCATCCTTTTTCAAATGTTCCACCATACTACTGGCCAAATCCCATCTCTCTCTCTACATATAGAATTACACACCCCACCCCACACGCACACCCTGTCTCTATTCAACTTTTTCTACATCATCTCATCCACCACTGAGAACAGAGAAAAAGAACATGGAAAGGAGGTAATAATTTATGTATCATTGAGCACCAATTTAGCACTTGCCACTTGATGTGTCAGGTATTTTCTCAATACTACCTCAGACTTGGTACAGACACCATCATCTTGTTGCCTTTCTACTTCATTCATACATATTTACTTACGCCAGTCCCCAGGCTGCCCTGCTCTCTTAACCATAGGGCAGCGGTGTTCCCTGCTGTCCGGTACTTATCTGTATCTGGAGAGTCTGCTCCTTTTCTTTTCTGCATAGAGCTTTGCAGTCTATTACATGCTTTCTTTCCTGTATGTTTGACATGCTTCTCTCTTCTTGGCTCTTTCCACTTAACACAGAAACATGGTCAATTATCTACTCATTATAAAAAATATCTCCCTTAGAGTGACTGGTAGTGGGTATGGGTTTCTTTCTGTGGTGACCAAATGTTGTAAAATTAGATTGTGGTGATGCTTGTACAACTCTGAGAATATATTAAAACTAGTATATTGTACACTTCAAGTGGGCGGACTGTATCAAATGTCAACTAAGCAAAGTTGACAAACTCCCTTCAGGAGTTCCCGTCGTGGCACAGCAGAAATGCATCGGGCTAGGAACCATGAGGTTGTGGGTTCGATCTGTGGCCTCACTCAGTGGGTTAAAGATGCGGCGTTGCCGTGAGCTGTGGTGTAGGTTGCAGCTCAGATGCCACGTTGCTGTGGCTGTGGTGTAGGCTGGCAGCTGTAGCTCCAATCCGACCCCTAGCCTGGGAACCGCCATGTGCCACCGGTGCGGCTCTGAAAAGACACCCCCCCAAAAAACCCACAAATTCTCCCTTCAAAGATTTCCTTTCCTCCTTGTCTACCTCCCATTCATAGCCCAGTCCTCTACCATATGCGCTTCCTTCTCTAAGGCCTCTTGGGATAATCCAATGGTTACTTTTCAGTTCGTATTTGTTCAGGCTTCTTTGAGACACGTTCTAAAACAGATGTATGGTTATGTCACTGCCTGTCTCATAATGCAGTTAAAGTGACTTTTGATGGCACAGAAGGCCCTTTGTGGCCTGGCTCCTGTCTCTCCCCCATCATCTTGTTCACTGCACACATGTATTCTCCAGCAAGGATCTCTTTCACCCCCATGCAGGAGGCTTACACGCTTTCTTCTGTGTATATATCCTTTGCTCACAACTCTACCCAATGTTCTTACTCAGCCTTCATTCTACAGCTCCAGCCTCTCATTTTCCTGAAAAATGCCTGGTTTCTGGCAGTCTGCTTCTAACGCTCATCCTCTGTGCTTGTGCACAAGGGCCGTGTACACGGATCTCTATGCTGAATTTATCACAATGTTAAAACTGTTTACTTGTCCCTATTTCCCCACTGGAGAATGACCGCTGGCCGAGGAGGGCAGGGACTTTGGCTTTCAAGCTCATTACATTATTTAGGTTGGGGAAAAGGCTGTTGAAAAAATAAATTAATTCATGACCTTTTCTTGTTTTCTCTTCTCCTTGCCTCATTTTACAATGAACTCTGCATGTGTCCTCTAGGAAACAGTCCCTAATAACTTCTCTAGTGTTAACACTTTATGATGTTTTCTATGATGCAATCGGTAATTCGCCTTTTTTTTTTTTTTTTTTTTAATGGCCTCACTTGCAGCATATGGAAGTTTCTGGGCCAGGGATCAAATCAGAGCTGCAGCTCCAGGCCTACACCACAGCCACAGCAACGCCGGATCTGAGCTGCATCTGCAACCTACACTGCAGCTCATGGCAATATCAGATCCTTTAATGCACTGAGTGGGGCCAGAGATCAAACCAGCAGCCTCAGGGATACCAGTTGAGGTCTTAACCCACTGAGCGACAAAGGGAACTCCTCGAATTCTTTTTTATAGTTGTGTTTTCTAACCCGAGGGTTTAACAGTGCACAACATAATGGAAAGGCCGACATTTCTGAGTACTTATGAATGGGACAGGCATCATGCCAAGGCTTTTTGTGCATTGTATCTCAACTAATCCTCCTTGAGTGGGCATTATCATACCAATGCCAAGAACATCAAGTACCACCAGTCATAAAACAAAATAGGCCCTGTTTTTTGAGTGAATGCTGAATCTTACATACATGTTTATCTACTATAAGATACAAAAATAAACTAGGGTGTGATGAGTGGAAAACTCTCCATTTAAAGTTTAATTTGATAATAATTAATTACTTGGAATTGTGAGGAAGAAAAGGAAGTCAAAGGAACTTAAAGCAAAAGTTTGAAATAGTCTTGAGCAAATGCTGATCATAAAAAAAAATACTGAAAACTTATTTGGTATGATGGTACCCCAGAAAGTTAAACACAGACTACCATATAATCCAGCAATTCTGCTTCTAAGTGTATCTATATCTATATACATAAGATAGATATCTATATCTCAAAGAATTGAAAGCAGGGACTTAAGTATATATACTCATGTGCACAGCAGCATTATTCACAAAGCTAAAAGGTAGAAACAACCCAAAATGACAGATGAATGGGTAAACAAAATGTGGTTCACATACACCACGGAATATTGATCAGCCTTAGAAAAAGATGGAAATTCCGATGCATGCTATAACATGGAGAAACCTTAGTAAAATAAGCCAGATACAAAAGGACAAATATTGTATAATTCCATTTATCTGAGCTATCTAGAATAGTTAAATTCCCAGAGATGGAAAGCATAATGCTGGTTGTCAAGGCCTGAGGTTGGGGGGGAATGAGGAGTTACTGATTTGTTTTGTTTTTGTCTTTTTAGGACTGTAGCACATGAAAGTTCCCAGGCTAGGGGTTGAATCAGAGCCGCAGCTGTGGGTCTATACCACAGCCACAGCAACGGCAGATCCCAACCGAGTCTGTGACCTACACCACAGTTCATGGCAGTGCCAGATCCTTGACCCACTGAGCGGGGCCAGGGATTGAAGCTGCATCCTTATGGATGCTAGTTAGGTTTGTTAGGCACGACAGGAACTCTAGGAGTTACTGTTAAACGCATACAGAGTTTCAGTTTGGAAATATGAAAATTCTGGAGATAGGTAGTAGTGCTGGCTGCATAACAATGTGGATGTACTTAATGCCACTGAATTATACACTCGTAAATTGTTAAAATGGTAAAATTTTATACCTATTTACCACAATAAAAAACATTATCTGAAGTCATATCATGTTAGTTGACATGAAAGAAAAAGTACCATTTGGCTTACATGTATGTCGACTCCCTGCCTAATGTCTAAATGGACTATGCCCAATTTCAAATACTCTACCAAATTAATTTTACAAATATTTATCATCCTACTGTCTGACCACATGTCCTGAATCTGGAGTTTGAAAATCTGGTAACCAAAGATATGCAACAGTCTTCTACATTTTCCCTGTCTAATACAGTATCCGCAGGCCACATGTGACTACTTAAGTTAAATGAAATTAAACATTCAGTTCCTTAGTCACACTGGCCGTATTTCAACTCCACAACAGCCATCTGTAACTAGTGGCTGCTGTATTGGGCAGGGACACAACGAACACTTCCATTACTATAGAAAGTTCTTTTAGATTATACCGTAAATACCATTATGGGAAACTCCCATAGTAAATCATAGTAAATCATTGATGAAGCAGAGTGGGTCAATCCAGAATAAAAACAAAGAGTCAATTAGCCTGAGTGATGAGGAAACAACCAGCTGATTGAATGTTTCATTTTTTTAACTAGAAGCATGACACAGATACAGAGGGCTATCCTTTATTATGCATATGTTGCACAAACTTTAATGACAGGAAAGGAATAGCTACATTGTCTTGGACACACTGACAGAGAAGCCTTAAAAAAAATAAACAGGATCTCACAATGGGAGAAATGGTACATTTTCATAGCAACTCTATTGAATAATTACAGATTTCAAAATTAAAACCGCACAGATTTTACAGCAACATAATATATGTTGATATGTTAAGTAAAACAGCATATGACAAAACCAAATCTATACTGATATCATATGAGAGCTAAGCAGAGATATGGATAATTACTACAAGGGAATGTGAAAAAAATAGAAGCAGGTAGTATATTTGAAGACTGATTATGGATATTTAATAGACAAAGTGCTATTAAAAGTGTTCAAATACTATTAAAACAATAAAAAAGAAAGTAAATAGACCCCTATGCAATTCTATTCTAACAATGAAATTATGCACTGTTTCTGTAGCATCATTTGCATGTTTGCTCTAACCTCAATTTCATATACAGAATCCTACGTGTATTTTGTGTCAAATAGTCAGTTGTTAATAAAATAAAATGCCCCCTGGAAGGAATATCTTCAAAGAACTGAAAAATTTTAAGTCTTTTCGAATTCATCTGACCCAGCTCTAAAATAAACCGCAAAATAGCAATTCAAAACCTGTGCAATTTTGATAAATGTGCATTGAGGGCATAGCGCTTTTGTTTATGAACTAACTTGCTTTGTCTAGCAGGTAAACCAGGTGATAATATACGGTGGCAAATATATTTAAATATGTGCCTTCATATACTGTCAACGTGATCAGTTCATAAACAGAACTATAAGGAAATATATCAAGTGCTGGTGAAAAGATAAACCTTACTTGCTACAAATAATATGCCCTTTATAGTGATATACAACTTTCCCTATGAATCAAAATTTCATGGTTTCCTAAACACGGTTCTCTTCTCAAATTGTACAGACATTTAAGGTGGTATCTGTTCAGTTCTATGATCTTTGTGTATGATATATGTTAGCTGGAAGATACATAATTAAATTAAAATACTTCTTTAAAAAAAGCAAGGTTTATATAGCAACTTAGTGGTGAATACTGCATTTGTTAAAACTGTGTTTGAAGTGTTTTACTTAAGAAAATCAAAGCTAAAATAAGTTTCAGTAACATCCCACACCAAGCCTGATGATGCAGGAAAGTTCTAAACTTTCATTCTCACTACTAGCTTCTGTGCGGTTATAGAGCTTCTATGCAGTTTTACATGTACTTGTGTATTATATGCAAATATGTGTTTTTATCATTTAAATAGATTTATGCTTAATGATATTATTTCTTTAATGAATTATTATTTTCCTGGTTCTTTAAATTATTGAGTAGTCTTCAAAGTTATAAAAATTATGCATATGATCATTGATTCCTTTCATGGGCTTGAACTGAAAAGTCAAACATTTTGTTGGAGAGTTCTGGGTTCAGATCACTAACTTAAGGGTACCCTGCTTACATCACTTCACCATCTGGTTGCAGTTTCATCAGCAGCAAAAGGAAAGCATGGAGAAAATGATACCTAATAGCTTCTGGTCTAAAGATACCTGTTGGACCCAGTTAGATCACGTACCTCTCTCAATATCGGATCAGATATTGAATTGAGATTGACAGCTCCTTCATAGGTCAGATAATAGAACACATTGAGGGCTCGAACAGCCTCTGGTCCTTGCTGTTTATAGCCAAAAATGAGATCAATCCATTGGTGAAGCTGGCAGGAAACAAATTCACTCTCCAGAGCCTGAAAAAGAGGCATATGCATCATATTCTTACACTGCATTCTATCTTTAAAATAAAGAAGTTAGAACAAGCAATAAAGTTTAACTAAACATTTAAGGTCAACAGACTTATTCTGATATCCCGTTTTTCACCAGACTTTGCTCTTTTTATAATTAGAGACTTCCCAGCATTTGCTACACTGTATTACAATAGATGTCTTGTATTTCAGTGTTAGTCTACTGTGCTGCAAGCACTATGAGCACCAGGTTGGGTCCATTTTGGTCACATTTGTACCTCAGGGCCTGACAGGTATTCAATTTATGTTTCAAAGAAAGAGGGTCATACAATATAAAGGCCATCTTGGGATAGCAAATGTGAAAATATTAAATATTTACTATTCACTTGAAATATCTATAATTTTTCTAGAATTAAAACATTGTGTGGTCTACTGCAAGAACTATAACCAAGTTATTTAGTTATGTCAATGGAGAATTTACCCCAACGGATTAGATCTTGGGAGGGAATACTTATAATCACTGAATTATTTTTCTATGTATTAACATCAAATCAGACCAAATATTTGAAGCTATTCAAATAACAGCGTCTAATAAATAATGAATGATTATCATCAAGTGTTCAGTGGAAATGCTGGGCTCAAGATCTACTTCTAGTTCATTATTACATTCCCAGCTACAAGCACTGTACCTAAAACACAACAGGTACCAATAAATATTTGTTGACCTTAATAAAGTCAAAAATGCTAAAGAGGTTTTTCTTTAAGATTTTTTATTTTTTTACTATAGTTGATTTATAATGTTCTGTCAATTTCCGCTGGACAGCAAGGACCAGAGGTTTTTCTTTAAGATTTTTTATTTTTTTACTATAGTTGATTTATAATGTTCTGTCAATTTCCGCTGGACAGCAAAGTGACACCAAAGTGCTCACTAGCATTCTTTTTCTCACATTATCCTCCATCATGTTCCATCACAAGTGACTAGACATAGTTCCCTGTGCTATACAGCAGGACCTCATTGCTTATCTACTCCAAAGCAATAGTTTGTATCTACTCACCCCAAATTCCCAGTCCAGCCCACTCCCCTCCCCCTCCTTGGCAAACACATGTCTGTTCTCCATGTCCATGAGTTTGTTTCTTTTCTATAGATGGGTTCATTTGTGCCATATATTAGATTCCAGATAGAAGTGATATCATATGGTATTTGTCTTTCTCTTTCTGATTTACTTCACTTAGTTTGAGAATCTCTAGTTCCATCCATAAAAATGCTAAAGAGTTTTAACAACTAGAGATTTGTTTTTTTCAGAGAAGTATTCATATTATTTCATGCTAAAAATTATTCCAACATAAAAGCTTAGTACTGTGGGCAAACAATAAGGAATGATATTCAAATCACAGAGCTCTCAAACTCTGAAGCTTTCTTTGAGGTATATCAAGTTATATCACAAAATGTATCTCATCGGGATTCTTGTTTTTAGACTCATAAATGTATGACTGTGATGTATTTTGTGTGTGGTTTACTGCTATGTTATTAACATTATAAAAAAGGAGTCTGTTGGTTTTAAAACAAAATTGACTAACTTCTATAGCAAGCAGCCAGTAAGATATAACTCATCTTGTGACAAAAGATGTGCCTGTTAGTTCACAGGTATACACGTGGGTAAATACGTGCTTTATTAAACTAAGTGCCTACAAATAACAAAATTGTTTATGGCTAAATTCAAACAATATATTCCCTTTAATTAGCGATATTTAACATGGCTTCATGATATGTCATATACCATAAAGTGTAAAAAAATTCTGTAAATAAAACTCTATGCAATTCTCATATTCCAAAGTACACTTGAAATGAAATATGCCTGAAAAATATTTAGCTAGTTTCAACTGCGGAAGTTACTGTTTAAAACATCTCTTATGAAACTCATTATATTTATAAATTTAGTAAACAATCTAAGAGAACATAAAACTGCTTTATATTTTATTTGAAATAAGAAGAGAAGGGATTGTAATAACTTTAGGTAAATGTCTATTTTAAGCACATGGATTTAAAATTAATCCCCAAATCCAGGAACTATTAATGTAAGTTGCACACAAAAAATGATACGTTTGTTTCATTAACTTAGGCCTTGGATAGTGATGGAGGTGGGGGGGGGACATGTTTAAAGTGACACATAAAAACAGCAATTGTCTTAATTTGTGTGCAGTGCACTCTACACAAAAGCCCTAAATATGTTCAAATTAGAGCAAGCTGCTTGATTGTCACTGCAGTCTCATGTCACATTAATGCATGACAAACATTAAACCATACACTTAAATGGCAATTTATATCATTTAAATGTTTACTGCCAGACTAGCTCATCACTCATTTAAATGTGACTTTCTGACAGCTAATTTCAGTTAATTTTCTCCGATTCACTTAATTAGAACTTTCAATCAGGGACGGACCTATACATATCTTTGAGCTTACATCCTTTTCGATTGTTCAAAATCTGAGTTAATAAACTGCTGAAAAGCTCTCCTACAATAGATTCACGTGTAATATCTGAGTCTACAAAAAAGGTGTGACTACATGAAGCAAGCTCACAGTATGTACTCTAAGAAAGAACCTACACTTATTTATGTAAATAATACTCTCGACAGTAGTTTAAATAAAAAAAAACGTTTAGTTCATATACACACACTATTGAAACGATAAAAGGAAACCCTGCATCTAAGCTAATTAAAAATTAATGATTTCAAAATTGTTTAATAAGATAAAACAGTCAGGAGTCTCCTGAGTGTCCATGGTGTTGTGATTTGAGACTATAAAATTCTAGAAGGCTCAGCAAATAACGAAGTGCAAACGAATTTTCTCAATATTAAGGCTCTAAAAACTAGGGCAATTTTATTTTATGTGTCATCAAACAAAGAATTGTGAGTCTCCCTAATGTTGATTACTTCTTTATGCACATTCAAAATGGTGAAGTAGGTTAGACTTAGATGCTTAAACCCATTACATCTTGATACCACATCAGAACGTTAAGCAAAAATTCTGAAATGAAGACACTCTGCGATTACACTATGCTACATACACACACTCTACACTACACACACACACACACACACACACACACACACACACACACACACACAAATGGCCATAGTTGCCTGGTTCAAGCCTCCCCTTACCCTGTTATACTAGTCAATCTTTAAGGAGTTGGCCAGGAATTCACTGAATTACTGGCAAAATCTCTTCCGGAATTTGAAAAACATATCACTTTCATGAATAAACTTTAAATTCATTTAAAAAAAACTAAACTAAAAATCTCAGCGGTCTTCAATAATTTCTTGTAATATCTCAGAGTTTTAAAAAGGGATCCACAAGAACCACTGCTATGGATGTACAGGAATTCCAAAAGTTTAAAAATCACTTCAGTACAAAGTCAGTTCGGGACTTTAACACCCTTTAGATGCCAGTGAATGACAACTGCCTAACCCAAAGTATACAATAATAAACAAAGGCACTGATTTAAAGACTTGAAGGAAGCAGTATAAGGACAAGTGGGAGGAAATTATTGAGGGTAAAAAAAAAAAATACAAATAATTCAGAATGGAATACCCTGGGAATACATTTTATAACTTCTGTTTTTGAGGTTCAAAAAACATCAATTAAAATTTCTTTAATTCCCCTTTCACAGGTAAAGATTTTTAAAAATACTCTTTGGATAAAGACTTACTTATACGCACATTTTTAGCCACACACACACAAAAATAAAAACATGCCAGTGGAATGCTAGGCATCTGAGGTTTTTCAAAGCCTTTAGACAGACAGTCCTCATTAAGACGGGAGTTAAATACGGTTTGCAGCTAGGGGATAGTAACGTTCTTCCCAGGCTGCTCTCAAACCTAACCAATCAATTGTTAGTACTCCCCTAGCAGGCTCAATACATCATTTATATCCAATGTGTGCTCTGAGTAAAATTTGTAAAAAAGAAAATCCACTAAAATGTCCAACACAATACAATAATATTCAACTCATCTGAGTTATTATAAAATAAATCAGTGACTAATGTTCAATTGTTAAGGTTCAAATAAGACTATGAAAAGACTATCATATGAAGCCTCACACAAATTGTCAATCCAGTCCAGGGGGACTCATATTAGTCTTGACAAACTGTCTTGGGGCTGATATCTGTTTTTTTAATGAGATCTATTAAGCAGAGACTAAAACACTGGAGATATGCTAAAAAGTACAGTATACAGATGTCAAATACAAACACTTATTAGTAACTTTCATTTGTTTGGTCCACATGCAGAACATCAACAAATTAAAGCTTTAATATTATAAAGAAAATAGTAAATTATTCATAAATAACTCATTTGTGTAACCCTGTGTCAGAAATAATTATAACATATATGTATATGTGGCTAACAATAAATCTCATTGAAAGATTGCAATCTATGTTTTCCTGAAACCAACCCATTAAGGAAATGAATTATTTATTGATTAAAAATGTATCAAATTATTTTTGCTTCTTACGGTGACATCAAATAAAATGATAACTGATGTAGAAATAGTTTGCTTTTCCCAAGAAATTCTGAGCTACTTGAGAATGAAAATTCTAAAATAAAAAGCATTAGTCAGGTGTTCAGGAATCTAAGCTTGCTTTAGAAATACTCTAGCAATTATATTTCCCTAATGTAAATATTACATAAAATCAGGAAAATCAATTTCAATTAACAAAAGAAATTAGTATATAATTTTTTTACCTCAAGACCAGGAAACCTTAATTGTGTTTTTTTTATATTTCTCCTACTTGTTTTCCCAGATTAATGATAATATTTAGTTGTACTTTTGCTAAATCTTCTCATACCATACCATTTTAAAAAAGCAACTAAAAAAAGGCTACTGATCTCTATAGATAGATAATTTCATAAAAAATCAAGTAAATCAAATATTGTTTACAAACTTTTAAGTATAGAAATAATTGCATAATCAGAAGGAAAAAAGATTTGTGCAGCTCAGACACACATTTCTGCACCACCACTCCCACTCCCAGGCTTTGAGAAGGTGCTGTTCAGCTCCAAGATAGAGAATTCCATAGCTCTAAGCTTCAAATAAGAAAATAAAAATCACTGCCTAACCCTTCTGACTTGATATACATTTAATTGTAAGATGCATTTCATCATATTTTAATGGAAGAAAGTATAAAATTTAGTTTTGTAACTTTCTGTGCTTATAATTAAGAGCCTTAATTCACTTGAGTGAAGATAGTAATAAGTTTCAAAGGAGTTAATGTTTGGATTGGCAAAAATGTAATATACAACGATGAACTCAGAATTTTAAGTATTTTTTTATTTTAAATACATGTAATACAGCCTTCTTCTTATAATACACACACACATACACACTCAGATTTAAAATGAACTAGTCTGTTATGTTTGCATGTGCTGGATTTCAAACACTAGTGGTAATGTTTCCTTAACATTGATATATGACCTTTGTAATTTACATTGAAGAAAGCTGTTTTTTTCAGCCTAATTAGAACTGTTTCAAATTTTCCTGCTAAATATATGATATAAAGTCCTTTCAACTTTTTTATTCTAGAGTTTCTTTCCATGTCAACTTTGTTCCAATCAAAATATGCTTTGAATTAAATGATTTTGATTGAATATGTGGATCACATTTCACTTCTAAGATTTAAAGTCCAAAAAGGAAAAGTTTAGCCTGTTCAAACAAAGCAAGAGCAGCCACTTTGCGGAAAGCTATTCACATTTAAGAAGACTGACAAATTGTTTGTGTGCACCATTAGGTCTAGTTTCTGCAATAGTTGCCAGATTTCCTGTCCCCTTAATAAGATACATTAACTCCTTAAATGCTGGCTCTGAATTTGTGATGGACCCAAGTAACTTAAACAAATTTTTTATTTACCTATAATTTCCTGTTTGAAGTAAACTGAAAAAATTGAAAAGAAAAATTGCTGTTTTATCAAAATTTTCCAGAAACAAAAGCCACAGAAAAAACATTTTTTCCCATATTGGGCAGACACAGATTCAGAATGTGAATACGCTTTCCAAACCAGATTTTCCCATAAGTGACAAATTCATATTAATCCCTTTTTTAAAAAATGCATTAATTAACCTATTTAAGGATTATTTGTTCAGATGAAAAACAGCAGTGAAAATACTGAAGTACCTAACTAAGGTACTAACACGAGCTTAACATTCTCCCATACTGATTACAAATACATCACATTCAGAATTCAGATATTAACCTTAATGTAACAAAAATGTGAAATAAATTTTATTTATTTACAAAGAAAAGTTTAACTTGGGGGGGTGGCTTAAAATATGTGTGATGCTGTGACATTAAGAAGAATAAGTCGTGAATGCCCAGGTGGGGGTGGGGGAGGAGGAGCAAGGATTTAGAGGAAAAAATCGTGTGATGCTAAGAATAAAAATTACATCTGACAGTGTAAGAGAATGAAATTTAGTCAACACCACATTGAGGTTCAGACTGAAAGGCAGATAGAGAAATTGCTGGGGGAGTTCTGTACTTCTAAACTGCCCTTGAACTGCTGGGCAGAAGAGGAATTTTGGAGCCAGCAGCACACTTCATTTCTACATTTATACCATTACTAAGGAAAAGTGTGAGTTAGTATCATATCTTGATATAACCATCAAGCACCCACGCATCTTTTGGCAGGAGAATCATTCTGTCTACGATTGTTATTGTGCAGTTTTAAATGGAGTAGTCAACCAGCTGTTATATATTTTACACACTGAAGGCCATGTTTCCTTTGAAATTCATAGTTTTAATCTCAGCTGAAGTCTGTATTGCTGTGCGCCAAGATCAAAAGGATTAGGCAAACTTGTACAATTACCCTCCTTTTCAGAGAGATGATTTTTTCCTAATGTTTAAAATAGTCGTATATGCTGACATTTTATCCAACTATTTTCTTTAGGGCTACAGAACATTAAAACATTTAATTAACATTTCAACCTTAGGTCACTCTTAATCTAAAATCCAGGAATTCACAATATGCAGATATGTTAGACTAGCTGTAGTATAACACACATATAGGGAGATGGAGCTTTAAAAAAAAAATCTATTAAGTAACAATAAAGAACAACTACAATTAAAGAACAGATATACCCATCCATTTTATTATTTGTTTTCCATTTTTAAAATAATTCATAGAGCTCATGACTATACGCATTAAGATTAAATAAATTTAACATAAGTAAGGCAATGCAAAAATCAGGATAGGAAGTACATAAAAATCACGCCATGGGATTCTACAGACTTGTTAGAGGTGTGCCACGCATTTGGCATTCAGCTTTCCAGCAGGCAACATAAAGAAAGAAACACGAACACTTACAAGAGTCAAAAGTGACTACAATGTAAAAACAAACCAGATGGCCTAGAAAAACACATTATTTCTATTCCTGAGATAAGAAATTCCTCCCCTGGCAATATGATGGAATCCAGGTATGTGGCTCTCGGAGGGACTGACTTAATCCTAGGATAGAATGAAAGTACAGACAAATGGAGAGACTACATATTCCTCAGGCAATCCTGCATAAACATTATTTCTCTTAGGTGAGGCTCTGGAGGGTAAATCCTGGGCTACAGTCCGTGACAAGTACCTGGAATGCAGCCATTTTATTTTGTCAGTGAATATGCAAGGCCCCAGGTCTCAACAATAGTGAAACCGAGTCATGAGCCTAGTGGTTTTTTCAACCTGTGAAGAGCACAAGGAGAAAGTCAGGAACAAGTCTCTATGCAAGGCAAACCCACCTTCACTTGGAAGGGGGTGGTGGCCTTCCCTAAGTCAGGTTCAAGATTTTCCTGGGAAAGAAATTCTGCATAAACTTTCCCACACGGTCTAAATGGCAACAAAAGCCCTCAAATGCCTATCACAATACCCAGCTACCTAAGGATGTCAAAATGTTTACAACCACTGTACTGAGAGCTTCACCCTTTAGTAAAGTATTCCTAGAAAATTAATTTTGAGCATGGTGAATTGCTGTGATGCTCAGATAACTGTTATAAAAATATACACTTCAGTAATTAAAATATTAATCTCAAATTCTTAACTATCTGCCTAGGTATAGCAAAAAAGAATACGGTTCCTCTTCGACAATCATAGAAAAATATATTAATTTGCTGTATGAACTTTTGGAGGTTTTATTTTACAGTCAGTTATTAAAAGAAGGAAAATAAAACCAAAAATATTTAATCCCTTCCCATTTGCTTATCCACATAGATCTGATAAATACTAGCAGTCTCATGCCTTTGAAGATGGCCAGAGCAGAATCCCTACTTATTGCCAGATGTAGTTTAATCCCATAGGGACGCCAGATAAAAACAAGGAGCTGTCTTCATGGCACCAATGCTTCCTGGACTGACTGCCATAAACCTATACTGGCAAATCAAAATCCTTGGCAAAATAGAACACTTATTATATCACCACTTCCAAGAAGAGCCAATAAAGAAAAACCTGATCTAAAGAATATGAATGCAAATGTTGCTAAATATTTTTTAAAGCATTGACAAGTTCAGCCAGAGAATTACATCTGTGCTTACTTTGTGTGTGCAATTGTATACACATTCATTATGCAGAGCCGAAAGTCTTTTTTCATTCCGCAACTTTTGATTAATATCAGCAGCTCTGTCATCCATTCAATCAACAAACCTTTACTGAGTGCTCGCTATGAGTGTTCTATGCCAGATTCTAGGAATAATGAGATGATATATTCCTTTGGAGGGAGGGCAGGAGGCAAAAAGTCATCTGTAAGATGATTTTAATAGCTTACATGAGGAGATCCCGTCCTGGCTCAGCAGAAATGAATCTGATTATGAGTACGAAGGTTTGATCCCTGGCCTCACTCAGTGGGTTAAGGATCTGGTGTTGCTGTGAGCTGTGGTGTAGGTCACAGACGTGGCTTGGATCTGGCGTTGCTGTAGCTGTGGCAAAGGCCTGCAGCTACAGCTCTGATTCGACCCCTAGCCTGGGAACTTCCATATGCTGTGGGTGGGGCCCTAAAAAGACAAAACAAACAAACACAAAAACCCAGCTTACATGAGAGGTACTGAGAATCCCAATCAAGAAAATAGCAGGAGTTCCCGTCGTGGCGCAGTGGTTAACGAATCCAACTAGGAACCATGAGGTTTCGGGTTCGGTCCCTGCCCTTGCTCAGTGGGTTAACGATTCGGCGTTGCCCGCCGTGAGCTGTGGTGTAGGTTGCAGACGCGGCTCGGATCTCACATTGCTGTGGCTCTGGTGTAGGCCGGTGGCTACAGCTCCATTAGACCCCTAGCCTGGGAACCTCCATATGCTGCGGGAGCGGCCCAAGAAATAGCAACAACAACAACAACAACAACAAAAAAAAGACAAAAAAAAAAAAAAAAAAAAAGAAAATAGCAGTGGGGAGTGAGAAGAGGGAACAGATTTCAGAAAGATTTAAGATATGTTATTACTTATATCACCAACTGATTATCTACGTGAAAGGTGAAGGAATGGGAGCTCAGGATGGCACCCAGATTTCAGGTTTGGACCTTCATCATACTGGGGAAGGAACAGGCTACATGGTAAAAGATCAAGTGAGTTTTGAACTTAGTATTAATATTTTGAACTTTCTTTTATAGATTTGAATTTAAGCCTAAGCTTTTTTTTGGTGGTAAGGCTACTAATTATAATAGAAATTCGTATACTACTTCAATATTAAAATATGTTCATGCTCAGTACTGAGATGTTTGAGCCAGAAAAAATCCTGGGTAACAAAATAATCATCAAGACTGTATACCAGTAAGATCCAATAGGAATATAATGCAAGCCACACATGTAATTTAAAATTTTCTCATGGACACATTTTAAAAATTATTAAGCAGGTAAAATTAATTTTAAGAGTATAATTGATAAAAGTATTTAAACATACATCAATGTTATTTTCTATAAAATCTTAGGATCTGGTATACATTTTACACTCATAATGTACAGCACATCTCAATGTAGATTGGCCACATTTCAAGTGATTGATAGCTACACATGACTAGTGGTTACAACATTAGGCAGTGAAGCTTTATTTAGTCCCAAACACTGAATCTGCATGTAGATTTTATAGCATTTTGACATAAGACAGAATTCAGGAATTAACAATATTTAACCCTTTTAAAAAATACAGCTTTCCCTACTGAAAATAAAGATAAACCTTATAAAGCACATAGCACCTGCAGACTACAAAATGACCTCTGATGGGGTTCTGAAGTGGTCATTACAATTCTTGGTGCCATGAACAATGGCTCTATTTTAGGAAGTGACAGCAGAAATAGAATATCTTCTATTGTGAAATAGACATAATGTTTTGCAACGTATAGTCTTTAGCCATTTACAAATCTCTGGAAGAAATGCGTCGGCATTCAAAGCATGGTGCTATGACTACTCTAATAATAAAGGTAAAGGGCTAATTTTATCAATTACGATGTCATCTGTAAACTCTCCATCCTTAAGAGTCCTTGGTTGGAATTCTTACATATTATCTACTCAGCTGTATTGGCTGTGTACTTTAAGAACATATAGCCATGGACTACAATTTAGTATAGGGAAGTTAATGTTTGCTGAAAGTCAGATACATGAAATCTGTAGACAACATGAATATGTTCATAGATATCATAAGAATCACCTCGTTTTAATAGCAGATGGAAGTAGCCTGTTTCCTACTCCTCGAAATCCCATAACATTTATAGTAACAGACAATGATTCTTTAAACAACAATAAATTATAGGTCTGATTCTTTCTGAATTATCAATGGAATAAAGACTAATTAACGGAGTCAATCTTGTTTAATTATTTTTGTGTAGCCATGAATACACAGGCAATAAAAGATCAATAATCTAAACTTCTTGAAATATTTAAGTAAATTTGTTAGTTATGATTCTTTACCTCTCTTTCACTTTCTTTCTTTTCCTCACAAAATGCTTTTATTGATATTTGCCCAACCTTTGTATCCACAGAAAATGTAAGGTTCCAAATTATGAATGCATGTAGTTCCTACATGAATGGTGAGTGATAGTATTTTGTGAGTGAGCAACTGCTTTGCTGAATCAGATACTGGATTTCAAATACCGGAAGAGTATTTTCTCAGTTTTTTGTGCTATTCACAATGTCATGGCTATAGGCAAACACATTTTCAAGTTTAATCTGTATTATTAACATTTTGTTTATCTAGTCATTTATTAATTAATGAAGTATAGTTAACTGATTTACAATGTCAATGTCGTGTTAGTTTCAGGTGTACAGACAGCACAGTGATTCAGATATAGATAGATGGATAGATAGACAGAAATGTATATATTCTTTTTCAGATTATTTTCCCTTATAGGTTATTACAAAATATTTTGAAATGTTTTTGCTAAATTTACACCTCCATCTGTCAAAATCCAATGTCTGCTTTTCTTTCCTCACTCCCCCTCTCAGCATTATGGCATTTCTGTTTCTAACCCTATCTCTCTAAGCTTCCTTGATAATGTCCCTCCAGATTTTCTTACTAGAGTCCCAATTCTCCTTCTCACTTTCTGATGGAAGGTCTTTTTCCTCTGTTGACATCTTCAGTGTTCGTTCTCCTCATGACTCATTCCCAGACCCTGGTTTCTGATATAACTCAGACTAGATGAGCCAGACTTCAACTACCTCAATTGATGATTTTGACCATGTCCAGAGTTTCAAGTCCAAAACATCACTACTTCTTTTGCTGTGCCTCAGGTAACTCAAACCCAATATATCCAAAAAATGATAATCTTTCCTCTTAAACTTACTTTCTTGCTTCTTTTGATTATAGGAGTAGACTTCAGTCAACCAATTTAGAAACAGGTCAATCATCTTGACTACTCCTTTTCCTCTTCCTCCAAAACATTATCTAATCAGATAGTAAGCCTCCAAAATAGTGTTCAAATTTGTTTTTTCTTTTCCTTCCACTGTGACTATCTTGGTTCTGTGCTTCCTTATTTCTTGGCTCAATTATTCGAACACTATCCAAACTGTTTTCTTTATCTCTAAAGTCAATTCCTACCTAACTCCTTTCTAAAACCTGACCAAGTTAGGATTCTCCCTAGAACTTTTCAGTAGTCCTTCTTTCTATAAAGCAAGGGAGCTCCAACAGCCACTAAAATCACCTGGAGGACTTGTTAACAGACAGATGGCAAGGCTCCTATCTAGAGAGCTTCTATTTCTGTAGATCTGGAGCTGAGCTCAAGATTCACCTTTTTAACAAGTTCTCAGGTAAGACTGATGCTCCTGGTCTGGCAACCACCTTTTGGGCCCCACTACCCCAAAGAAAAAAGTCCATCTGGCTTACAAGGCACTAAGGATTGTTCACATAATCTCTTTCCACAGGTATTGCTCACAGCACTCTTCCACACATCATCTACTTTCCGAGTTAAGTTGAGCTCATGTATGCGCTATAATAACATCAACATCTTTGTTCACACTGCTTTGTGTCTCTGTAATGCCTTTCCTATCATCTTGCTTCCCACCCTGGCAAACTACTACTCATTCTTAAAGAGTAAGATCAAATGCAGTTTCTTAGGTTAAGCCTTCCACAACCTTTCCAAAGAAGTAAAATAAGGCATTTCCTTTTGGTCTCGGAGTGGAAAAAAAAAAGGTAACTATGCATGGTGACAGATGTTAACTACACTTGTGATCATTTCAAAAATATACAAATATTGAATCACTTTGCTGTACAACTGAAAGTAATATAATGTTATGTCAATTATATCTTAATAAAATTAATATTAAAAAATTACACACACAAACATATAAATAAAATGTTAAATGCTTTAGTGGTAGCCTGTATTTTTTCTTTGTGGTACACACCACAAGTATTATATTACTTGTTATATTACAGAATATATTGTCACAAATTATATATTTGTTTAGTTTCGTATTTATTATCCATCTTCCTCACTAAACAATAAGGTCTAAAAGGGCAGGTCCTAGGCTGTCCTCATTGCTATATTCCCAAAGACTGATAAGTAGTAGGCACTCACAAAATATTTGTTGAACGAATAAATAAACACATCACTTTTTCTATTTCTCTAATTAGTTACTGTCATGTCTGTTTGATCTTCATAATGACAGCCTCAAAGGGCAGGTGTCATATTCTTCCAATTTTGTGATCACCAACCTAATTACCCAGTAGGCCCCTAATAAACATCTGTTGAATGAATGAATGGCATTTAAGAAATTCTTGTGATTTAGCACAATTCAGTGTCTATGCTGAGGGACTATGATCTTAAAGCATTATGTAAGAAGCATGAAATTGACCATGGAAACTTTATCCAGTTGATACTGTGATAATTTGGCAGAGTTTTAGAAAATGTGAAGAATTTCTGTGATTACTAGCCATTACCAATGTGTTGTCTACAGTTTGCTAACCACACAGGCAAATTTAGGATAGGCTGATTATATGGAAAAAAGAAAAAGTGTATATTATGGAATCATCTTTCATGTTTTATTTTCTCTTGAACAGTGTCAGGCAGATGGATGCAAATAATGTCATTGATAAAATTGACAAAGCCTCTAGAAAGACAATATATTATTCAAGGAAAATTTGTCTGAAGAACAACCTGGAAGAAATTCACTGACTAACTAAACAGCATCATAACTATCATGTCAGCACTTAACATTTCGTGACTGCTTATAATGTGCCGAGTTTTATGCTAAATGTTTTACATGTTTATTTTATTTAATTGGTCACAGTAAACCTATGAGACAAGCACTACATTTAAAAAAAACCCTGTTTTACAAATGAGGCTAAGAACGCTAAGCAAATTGATTGGTGTCACGTAGCTAGCAAATGTCCGAGTTGCAACCTGAACCCAGATCTGACTCCTGAAGCCAGGTTACTACATATCCTTCAGAAAAATTCTGAAGTGGAATGGTATATGCTGAAGCTGCATTATGTAAATTGTAAAACTATGGAATGATTTTGTACCAAGAATGATTTTTAATGGGTTCACATATATATGCATATATACACACCATTTGGCAATACTAGTTAATAATATTACTGAGTATACACTAAATCTGATGTGCCATGTCCACCTGGAGGCTTTATTTACAGATCTTATTGTTTTTCCAATTGATTTTCACTTTTACACCTGCCTTTCAAAATGAAAACTTTCATCTTGTATTACAGTTGATTTTTCTACCTTCCTCGCTAGTAGCTGAATTCCTGGAAGGCGGAGATTGTATCTCATCCTTGGAACTGGGCACACAGTAAACACTCAATAAATATTGAGAGGTGAGTCCAGAATTATATTCTAGGCTCCTTTTTCACTAATTTAGTTCTATATTCACTAGGAGATTTTTAAAATCAAATTTTAAAAAACCATCCTTTTAGTAACATATTATTCACTAAGTGCAAAGACCCTTAATAAAGAAGCAATCCATTAAACTGTTTTGGTCTGAAAATTAACAAGAGTTCATTCTGCTAATTTCTGAACTACTGTGAATATTAGCAACTTAAAAAATGTGATTTCATATATTTTAATGTGCATCATATTTTGTTTTGACACAAACTATCTGAGATTTCTATAAATCAAACTACCGTGCAAAAAGAAAATGTCTCTCATTTCCTACTTAAACACTTTCATTTAACTACTAAACTTGCTACATGTTTTTGCTAATTTTTAGAAAATGTCTGAAATACTTTCACGTAATAACATTGTCTCAAACTATCTGCTCAGGACACTGATTCCACGTTTTTCTTTTCTTTTTTAAAAAATATAGCACAAATATTATTAGCTTTTGTGATTTTAATCTCTCTTAAACGTGCCACTTGGCAAACATTTTTAAATTAAACTACTCTAATGACAAACAATAATGTCAAAGGAATAGTGCAGCTTCGAGACATTTTTTAAACTTTTCAGGTAACTGCTATGATAAGATGGTAAGACACTAGAATACGATAAAATCAGAGTTGGAATCACTACCTTTATTAGGTTAGGAGAATTAGATCAAGCGTATAGATGTATTCATTCTGAGAGACCACCATTTTCCTCCTTTGTTGTTCATAAATATAACTCTTCTTTACAGAACGTCTACCTTTGCAGTTCACTTCAACCCAAAGGTTGCAGGTATAAGGCCAGACTCTATCCCACTGACTATGAGCAGTTAAAGCATTTAATTTTTTTTCTTAAATATGCAGGTGAGAAGGCGCACAGCAAGGCAAGAGTTAACTGAAACATTCCTCTTTAGAGCAACCGCATTGAGGAGTGGGGGCCGGTGGGTGGTGGGAGGGGGAAGCAAGGCAGAGAGATGCAGAGTTAATCAGGGAGCAAATCCAAAGCCAGGCATGGATAGGCCTCACTAATGAGCCTCAAGTACCCTGCAGTGGTTTTCAAACTTAACTGGCTTCAAACGATGCCACCCCATGACAGAATGCAGCTAGCCATAAGAGGCGGGTGATTAGAATAAATGACTGCAGTAATTAACTCTGATGTGAAACCACCTGATTGGAAAAGAGAAGCCAAGAGCTATTTAGCTGATGGTCCTCCAGTAGAAAAAGGAAGCTTTCCCTTTCTCTTGTGTGGGTGTTCAGTTAGAACTCAACTCTTTCAAGTAGGTATTTGGTAGCACTAATGAAAAGCAGCTTTCATTCAAGGGCCTTCCCATTCATTTTGAAAGGGGAAGAAAATAAAAGCTTCAAAGTAGAACTAATTTACTTTACTCCCCTACCTCTTAGTGAATTCTGCATTAGTGAAGTCTGCATTAGTGTTTATGCCAACAATCCACCTCCAAATAATGTCATCAAATACCCAAAACTGTTATCTATGAACTAACCCGTTAAGAATAACTTCAACATTTTCCCCTTCTTTAAAAATACCTTACATCACGTGTCTATCTTAAATATATACAATTTTTACTGGTCAATCATACACCATCCAGCTGGGAAAATGTTTCACATAGAAAACCTTAAACTTCGAATAATTTTTGATTGGTGTCAATACTTCTTTTCATAAAGTCCTCTGGGATCATTCTTCCTATAGCAAGAGGCTCCTGAGTAAGGGAGACGGGTATAAAGTATGAATGGTGTACGCTGCTTTGGAAGAGAAAACGAAAAAAGAATAATGTTAAGACAAGGGAAGAAAGAATACATATTTTGTAAAAAATACAGCTTTCTTACACTGCAAACTGAGCCAAAGAATCCCGCACACTGTCTAGTCCGCTTTATTTTCCAAAGAGGGGAAATACAAAGACTGGGGCATTACTACCTGCTGTTTTACAAGGAATCATCAATTCATTGGGCCAATGTTGTTCTGAACCTGCTGAGCTAATGTTCCTCGACACACCCTCCCCCCAAAACAGGTTCCCAAGCTGCCCAGGAACAACCACGGTGTGGTAGCACATGTAACCTAGCGCATGTTTATGCCTAAACTCGGATTTATTTGACAGCTTTACACCTTTGGGCATGATATAATTAAATGTTTTGACAGCTAAACAAAAACTGTATAAATTTAAAAGCTATTAGGAGCTCAGCATCTAGAATCAAAATGAAGTAATTTGCTTATACCCTAAACCACTTTTAGCGAAATGTGTTCCGATAAAAAGCACAAGGAGCGGGCGAATGTCTACCCAAGTGTTTGAATGGATTCTTCTCACATTTCTTCTACGAAGAATATTCCTCTGATAAATATTGATAATGACTTTCATAACAACAAATGGAGCGAAAGCAGATTTAAGATGATCGATAGAACCCCTGAACTCTATCTTTGGCTATTTTCTATAATTTTTGAAGCAACAATACTAAAAAGACATGGACTAAGATATATGTAGTATATTATTTAAAAGGCCATTATTGATTTTTAAAAGGACTTAAAGCAACACGAGGAGAATGACTGGTCCATCGAACTCAGCCATTAAGGATTCAGGAGTTAATCCTCATTCTCCAAAGGTTCCAGGTTCCAGATTTTCAGTATCCTGTGTTACTGGCTCTTCTAAGCTCCCAATTCTCACTTCTTGTGGAAAAGAGGAATCACAGGTCCCCTAAGTCACAGCCTACCTTCAGAAAGACCCACAGTTCATTATCTGAGCTCCTAAAAAAGTTCCCATCAGTAGTACCACTCAAACGCACAGATTAAAAATCTCAGGAGTTCTCTGTGGCACCGTGGGTAAGGATCCAGCGTTGTCCTGCAGCGGCTCAGGTTGCTGCTGTGGCCTGGGTTCAATCCCTGGCCCAGGAACTTTCAAATGCTGAGGGTGCAGCCAAAGAAGAAAACAAAACCAAAAAATCTTCAGCTACTTCTTTAAAAATGAAAAAAAAAAATATACAGCAAAACTGTCCATTAAACTATCATTTTTTGAAAATGAAAGGCGATTTTACATTGTATCATAGTATCCTTCTGGAAAGCAGAGTACTGGCTTATAGTCTAACAGAAAAGCTCAAGTTTTAAAAATATCTAAGTCAGAACCATTACTGAAGCATTTGGACTCTATCAAATACATAAAAACATTTAAAATCTACTTCTCATTATGTAATGACCCGAGGGGATAGTCCACCCTCACTAAAGGTAACGATGATCTGTTGTTTATTTAAAAAAAAAAAAAATCGGTGAAATGTTTAGAAACCAGTTCACTTCTCCTGTAGTGTTTATATTTCACTTTATCATCCTTCTTGGAAAGACAGTTCTGAAGGAAGAAAATACTACAAACCAAACCCTGTTTAACTTATACATGCTGATGTCAAGTAATTTTAAAAACATTCTAAAAAGAGCTTCTTGCGTACACATTTAAAAACATCACTGCATTATCTAATTGTCCTCTTCCTCTCACGCTTGTGAACACGACGGCTGTCGTTTTATGTACCTAATATTTGGATCTCCTGGAACACAGTCTGAAAACGGATTTAACTTTCTGAATATTTAAATATCTGACAGTGTATGGAGTGTCAGGACAAGGAGGTGGGGATTCAGAAGCTGGTAGCTGCAATCTGGCTTTTTTTTTTTTTTTTTTTAAATGAATGAACTCTGAGTCAGATCATGTAAACTCTAGTTATAAGGCTCAATATTCCCAGCAGATGGAGAACTATTTGAAAACTTGGTGAATTTAGACCCAAAGGGAAGCATCACTTAGTATAAAATTAGAAATTGATACTATTGAAATACTAGACGCTGAAGATGTCCTCTTCTTAGGAACTATTATCTCAGAGTCTTTTTTGAGGGGGCTGTTTTTTCAGGGCTTCACTCGTGGCATATGGAGGTTCCCAGCCTAGGGGTCCAATTGGAGCTGTAGCTGCCAGCCTACACCACAGCCACAGCAACTAGGGATCAGAGCTGCGTCTGGGAGCTACACCATAGCTCATGGCAACGCCAGATTTTTAACTCACTGAGCCCTTTTAAACATTATTATTTCATTGTTTCTCTTTGCCATAGGCAACATGTTTTGAAGAGTTATGAAATAATCAAATCTTACCAAATACATTTGACAAAGATGTATATGTGTCTGCCAGGCCTTCTGATAACAGGTGGCACTGATCTGATCTAGTTCAGCTAAAACACTGGAACTAGAATTGAACTCATGCTGTCTTTTTAAGGTAAAAGATCTGCGTTCAAAATGTTTTAGACATTGCTGTGGCTGCTCTGGGGGTACAATGATCTTTGGTTGAGATCCACTGAACATTAATAAACATATCATGCCTAGTAAATTATACAGATTTCATAAACCTAAAACTCCACTGACTGTAAGATGACCTTTATTGCATAGATTGCTAAGAAAGAAAAAGAGCTGCAAAAACAGTGATCACAGAATGCTTTACGATGCAAAATCAATTTTATACTGATTGAAAGAGCTTGTCAGACCTTTTAGACACAGGTTTTTAAATATTATATAAGTAAAAAAAATAAATGGAATTGATGATTCATAAAATGTTTCAGAGTCCAACTCTTTGAATTACTTCCTGACTCAAGGTGTTAAAGTCTGTGTTTTTCCTCACAATACTGTCCTTGCTGCCTTTAAAAGCATTAGTGAGGCAGCATCTTTTTTTTTTTTTTTTCTTTTGTCTTTTTAGGGCTGCACCTGCATCATATGGAAGTTCCCAGGCTAGGTGTTGAATCGGAGCTACAGCTGCCGACCTACACCACAGCCAAAGCAATGCAGGGCGTCTGTGACCTACACCACATCTCACACCAATGTCGGATCCTTAACCCACTCAGCAAGGCCAGGGATCAAACCCACGTCCTCATGGATACTAGTTGGGTTCCTTGCCACTAAACTACAACAGGAACTCCCTAGTGAGGCAGCATCTTTTAAAAAGAATTCTCCACCATTACTTTTGATGGTTTCTTCCAAGCCTTTGACATGCATTTTACAAATTCTGATGCTGATGTTGTCTCCCACTGCCACACCCCAGCTTTTTTTTTTTTTTTTTTTTTTTTTTTTTTTTTAGTGCCGTCCCTCCGAACACTTCTCATGACCACTGTACCTCTATCCTTTTCTGTGTCTGCAGGTCTATTAACATCTCTATCTGAATACATCCACTGGGATAAGTCTAACTCTTAAACTCACAAAATATGTTAAACAATGTTTAATGGAGCAACACTGTTTATTGGAAGACAGCCTGGTAGTTTCTTAGGAACTAAATGTACCCTCACCATATGATCCAGCAATTGTACTTTCTGGTATGTACCCAAACGAGCTGAAATGTATGCTCACATGAAGATCTGTACACGAATGTTTACAGCAATTTTACTCTTAATTGCTAAAACTTGGAAGCAACCAAGAGGTTCTTCAATGACTGAGTAGATAAATAAACTGTCGTATTTCCACACAATGGAATAATATTCCACAATTACAAGAAATAAGCCATGAAAAGACGTGGAGGAAACTTAAATGCATATTGCTAAGTAAAAGTAGCCAACCTGAAAAGGTGACATCTTTTATGAGTCCAGATATCCAATATTCTGGAAAAGGAAAAACTACGGAGACAATAATAAGATCTGTGGTTGCCATAATTTGGAGTGGGGGCAGAAGAGGAGGAATGAATAATGTGGAGCTTGCAGGGGTTTAGAGCACTGACGCTATTCTGCATGATTCTATAGTGGTAAACATACATCATAATACGTTTGTCAAAGCTCATAGAATGTACAACACGAAAAATGAACCCTAATGATGAGGACAATGGACTTTGGTTAATAGTAATGTACCAACATAGGCTCATTAATTGTCATAAATGTACCACACTAATATAAGGTGTTAATTATAGGAAAAACTGGGGGTAAGGGGAGTGAGGGGCTTAAAGAGAACTTTCCTTATGATCTGCTCAGTTTTTTAACAATCCTAAATCTGCTCTAAAATTATATAAGTTTATTATATTTTAAAAAATAATGTTTACCTGTCTGCCTTTTCCTCCACTGAGCTACAAGTTACTTAAAGACAGGAGTCACAGCTCATGTGTTTGGACTTCATGTCTACAACAGTTATTAGGGTTCACTGCTACTTTTTGAAGTGCAAGGGGTATGGCTGCCCTACTCAAAGGATTCTCAGTGCCTTCATATAGTGCCGCAGCCTACAGAACGACACGCATTAATAAATATTAAATCCATATTTTTCATGTAATTTATATGACTGCATCCTAGTACGAATAGAATCCATTTCCTTTTTCAGGGTGAGCTGAAAACTGTGAGCTGACAAGCCACTTATTTATTTAATATTTACTATCTATTATTGTTCAGGGTGTTGTGCGACAAAGATGAACTAGGCATTTTGTACCTGTCCTGGAGGACCTCCTCCCAGTCTAATGAAGACACAGCTATAAAAACAAGTATGTACAGAAGGATGTAGAGGGTAGAGAACTAAGAACATAAAATAAGCTTTAGTAGTATCATAAACTTTCATGTAAATATATGAATTAATATAATATATAAATATAATATAAATAATATATAAATTAATGAGTTTGCATTAATCAACACTCAAGATATCACAAAGCTTAAAATTTAAAATACTGCCTATATTCTTACCATTGTAACAGCTCATCAAATTATTCTCGAGCAAACTATGAACTACCTTTATGAAGCACAGACCATGACATTCCATTATTTCAGCCTTTGCTTCACAGATCTATTCCCTGTCATCATTTGATGGCTTCAGAATTTTGTACTAAAGGTTTTTTTTCTCTCTTTCTCTTTTTAGAACTGCACCCACGACATACAGAAGTCCTCAGGCTAGGGGTAGAATCAGAGCTGCAGCTGCCAGCTCATGCTACAGCCACAGCAAGGCCAGATCTGAGTCATGTCTGCTACCTACGACACGGTTCATGGCAACGCTGGACCCACTAAGCAGGGCCAGGGATCAAACCTGCTTAGTTCATGGATGCCACCTCAAAGCATACATACATTGGCTTAATAATTTAAGCAATTCAAATCCAAATCTCCTTGACCTCTGCCAGCTAATTTTTTCTTCAAACATCCTCACTTTTGGTAACTTCTTTTAGTTATTAAACTACAAAGACATACAACAATTAAAAACAGCCAATAAGTAATGGTTTACCATCTATTTGATTTCTATGATAATTTACATAAATCATACCAATTAATTCTCAGACAACCTTATGTCTCCAAAACAGATGTACCAAACTACATCATTGTATTTTTTCTACATATGATAGAAGACTATAGGGACAGCTCTGGATTCCAGGCATGGATGAAATGGTTATAAAATCTAGGGCAATAATTAAATTCTTAAAGCTTCTACTTACTCAACTCTAAAATGGAAAAATAACATATTCCTCATAAAATTATTGCAAGAATTAAATTATATGCCTGGTACAGAGTAAGTCCTTACTATATGCCAATTCCTTTTCCTATTCTCCTTCCGCAGTGGTCAGCCTCCAAAATGACCCTCTTCTGGTCTTCAAGCTCTTGCTGGTTCCCTCTTATACTGAACACTGCCGACCTGTGTAACTAACTGGACACTAAAGAAATAACACAGTGGGACTTTCGAGATTAAGTCATAAAAGGGATGCCTTCCACCTTTCTCTATTTTGGATTCCCCAGCCTGGGAAGAGTCAGCTGCCGTATGGTGAGGAAACTCAAGCAGCTCTATGGAGAGGTCCCCGTGATGAGGTACTGAGGTGTCCCAGCCAATCGCCAACAGTGTGGGTGAGTTACCTAGAAGCACCAGTCATACTTTCAATGACAGTAGCTCCAGAAAACATCTTGGCTATAATTTTATGAGAGACAGAGAGCCAGGATCACCTAGCTAATCCATTCCCAAATTCCTGATCCAGAAAAACTAGGTGAGATATAAGTAACTATCGTAGTTTTAGCTGTTAAATTTTGGAGTAATTTATAGATGGCAATAGAAAATGAACACATCTTTTAGTCCACATTTTGCTTACACCTGCTTGACCTATTTTAACCCACACCAAACCCCCTGGTGGTTATTTTTTCCCCCATATTTTTTTACAAGCAACCTAGACCCTATCCAATTTGACTATTCTCACACCTATTTTGTTAATCCTTAATCTTGGCAAGTCCCATGATCTATTTTTCTAGCTTCTATACATGGGCTGCCATGCTTTATTACAGAAAATCAAAACATATACAAATGATTGATTTTTTGGGGGTCTTTTTTTAGGGCCGAACCCATGGCATATGGAGGTTCTCAGGCTAGGGGTCGAATCGGAGCTGTACCTGCTGGCCTTCACCACAGCCACAGTGAGCCACATCTGCGACCTACACCACAGCTCATGGCAATGCTGGATCCTTAACCCACTGAACGAGGCCAGGGATCGAACTCTCATCCTCATGGATACTAGTTGTTACCACTGAGCCACGATAGGAACTCCCCTACCAATGAAAGTTTTTACTATAAATCCAAGCTCTCTCTCTTCAGCTGAGGCGCACATTCTACTCTGATTATTTCTGTGTTTAATAAATGTTAATGTCTAACTGCTGCCCTAAATTACACACCTGCCTTACTTTCTTTCTCAGTAGATTATCTGGGCTTTGAATGTCAAAAAGAGGACAAAAAGCGGGCATCATAAATTTTTTCTTAACTTTCTTCTTTTCCATTGTAAAATGTTTATATTTCAACTGCCTGTTCTCTTTACCTTGTGCTTTAGGGTAAGAAGTGTCCTCCTGTCTCCTAAAATTATGCTATGTGCCTGGTTTTCAATTTCTCCCCTTCTAAGTTATTCCTTCTCTGAGACTATTTGGATTCTGCTCCCTAAAAAGAATCTTTTCTTTAATTCCCTTAATATCCCAGAATCATTTCTTCTTTCACTGGATATGACACTTCTCAATAGAGGCTATTTTCTTTCATTCACTCCACAATCTCTTGACCCCTTCATTCCTCAATTCCTTAAAAATCTAGATTTCACCACTCTCTATTGAAATTTTCTATTGAAAGCTGCCAATATCCTTCCCTTTAAATCTGAAATGTTTCTCCCTCTATGAGTGTGAACTATTGAGGCAAAGACTATTTGTTATTCAGTATCCACTCTTACTATCTTTAATAATACAAGTCTCAGCCAGAGACACTTTTACCACTCTTCCTTCTAACTTGATGAGGCCATGGGACCAAGTTACACTTAATGACATATGAATAGAAATAATACATTCCACTTCCAGGTTGCTCATCTCTAAAAGAATGGGCATGTTTCCATTCTCCCTTCCCACTGGCTGGGAAGTGAAGCAAACTAGACCTATCTTGGGCCTAGAGATGGAAATTACATGCTATGCCTGGCAGATTCACTTTCCAGCCTTAAGCTCCTCTTCTCTGTGTATGAGAGAGAAGTGGGGAGGTCCTAAATACTACTACCAGTAATAGATTAAATGTCTCTAAGTCTTGGGTACACGAAAGGGAGATAATAGGACTTTAAAATAGAAGTGGCTTAAACATGACAGAGAATACCTTAGCTGGTACCTTAACTAACACACCCAATGTATTGGCTACTAGGTCAGGAGCCTGATGAGGTCAGGGCCCTGGTAGGAATCAAAAGGCACAATTAGACGAATTCTGATGAAAAGTTCTATTCACTTACAGGGTCAAGGAAACCAACAAGCCATTCTGAGGACTCTGTAGTCTCATAACAATGAGAGGGCACAACCCATGGGTCTGAAGGTCATCCTTGAAGGGGGTCACTAGAGCTTGTCTAGGGCAGAAGTTTTCAAAGGGAAACTGCCTGATACAGCAGTAACTGCTAAAGGTCCAGGTCCTGAAACAGTCAGGGAGTCGGGGCAAGAAATAAAGTGACCTCCTCCTATGCTCGCCTATCTCTTGACCTCCTTTTGCAACCCTTCACGTCATCAGCCCTCCCAGCCATAAAAGACAACAGAGAAGGGACAGGAGGTAATGACTGAGGATGGGAGAGGAGGGAGGACAACAAGCAGAGTTAGTAACAAATAGAAACCATATCACGTCAGCATTTGTGAGACTACTCTGAAACTTTTTCTTTTTTTTTGGTTTTTAGGGCCACACCAGGGATATGGAAGTTTCCAGGTTAGGGGTTGAATTGGAGCTGTAGCTGCTGGCCTACACCACAGCCACAGCAATGCCAGATTTGAGCCACGTCTGTGACCTGCACCACAGCTCATGGCAACTTCGGATCCTTAATTTACTGAGTAAGGCCAGGTATCGAACCCGCATCCTCATGGATACTAGTCGGGTTTGTTACTGCTGAGCCACAACAGAAACTCCCCGAAGCATATTTTTAACCATCCAATTGTTCTTAAAATATCCTCTCTTACTTTGAACACTATATACATATTCTTACTCCTATAACTGCTACTGATTTATTTAATTTTTGTCTTTTGTCTTTTTAGGGTCACACCCACGGCATAAGGAGGTTCCCAAGCTAAGGGCTGAATCAGAACTGTAGCTGCCAGCCTACACCACAGCCACAGCAACATAAGACCCGAGCCGTGTCTGCAACCTACACCACAGCTCACAGTGATGCCAGATCCTTAACACACTGAGCGAGGCCAGGCATTGAACCCATATCCTCATGGATACTAATTGGGTTCGTTAACCACTGCGCCATGATGGGAACTCCTGCTACTGATTTTTTTTTTTTTTTAATATGGATTTGTTCCTCTTTCTCTTCTTGTTCTTAGAAGAAAATGGTTTCCCAGGGCTCTGTTCCTGGATTGTTGGCCTCTGAGCCAAATATTCTAAGGCAAACGCCGCAAATGCATGAACCTCTTCTACCGTCTACTACCATTCAACACAGGTGAGCACCAAATCTCTACCTCCAACACTGGACTCTCTCCTCAGTGCTGGCTCAAAGGCTGCACATTTAAGTATATATGGAATCCAGGTAGGTAAGAGAATTTAACATGGCAAACTGGATATAAAACAACAGAGGCTACAGAAAACTAGGGAAATAGGCCTAAGGTATGGCTGTCACTTAGTTCCAGTAGATTTTGCTGTGCACTAAGGTAGCTGCAGTACAACCAGATATTATAACTTCTTTTTTCTTTCTTTCTTTTTTTTTTTTTTTTTGATAAATTTTATTGGAGTGCAGTTGACTTACCAAGTTGTTTTAGTTTCAGGTGTACAGCAAAGACAATCTGTTATACATATCCATATATCCATTCCTTTTCAGATTCTTTTCCCACATGGGTTATTACACATATTGGGTAGCTTTCCCTATGCTATACAGTAGGTCCTTGTTACCCATCTGTGTTATATGTGTAGTGTGTATGTCAACCCCACCCCCTAAGTTATCCCCCCCCCCCCGATTTCCCCTTTGGTAACCACATGTTTGGTTTCAAAATCTTTGAGTCTCTTTCTGTTTTATAAGTTCTTTTGTATCATTTTTTGCTAGATTTCACGTTTGTTTTTGTTTTTTTGCTTATTATAAGGGTGGCACCCATGATATATGGAGGTTCCTAGGCTAGGGGTTGAATAGGAGCTGTAGCTGCTGGCCTACACCACAACCACAGCAATGCCAGATCCAAGCCATGTCTGTGACCTACACCACAGCTCACGGCAACGCTGGATCCTTAACCCACTGAGTGAGGCCAGAGATTGAAGCTGGGTCTTCATGGATGCTAGTCAGATTCATTTCCTCTGAGCTACAACAGGAACTCATTAAATAATTTTAGATTTAAAGAAAAACTGCAGAAATAGCACAGATAGTTCACGTATACTCTTCACCCAGCTTTTCCAAATGATTAACCTATATATAGCCACATAATTATTAAAACCAGAAATTCTATACCGGTATATCCAGGGAGTATGTCATTTAACCACTTTCCCCCAATGCCCTTTTTCTGTTCCAGGATCAAATCCAGAAGCCCACACTGCATTAAATTAGTGTGTATTAATTGCAAAGGGAAAAATAACAAGAAGTAAGCTTTAAATGAAAACTGTGTTAGAAAGAAATCAGGAAAAGAAATCTCCAGGAGTGATAAACAAACAGTAACAACAATAACATGAGGAAACAGTACTAGAGAGCTGTAAACAGATAACACCAATGCTTAGGTACTTTTACAGTCCCAGTCACTGAGGAGTTTGGTTATAACGCCCATGTAGAAGAAGTAGAAGAGACCTTGGCTCCTCTCCTAGGCTGATGAGGGAGGAGTAGCTAGAAGTGAGATTTCCCCCCATATAATGTTGGGACCCACAAAGAGCTATGACCTCAGGGAAAAGTAGGCCAGGAAAAAAATCTATTTAACAACAGAAGGATAAAAAGAGAAGCTTGTCCACCTTGATCTGGCCTTAGGTGGGAAAGCTTCCCCTAGGAATTCATATCCATGGTCCAACTCTCGTACAGACACAAGATTTAAAAGTATAACCAAGAGGAGTTCCCTTTGTGGCTCAATGGTAACAAACCCGACTAGTATCCATGAGGACACGGGTTTGATCCTGGCCTCGCTCAGAGGGTTAAGGATCTGGCCTTGCTATGGCTGTGGTGTAGGCTAGCAGCTGCAACTCCGATTTGACCCCTAGCCTGGAAACTTCCATATGCCGCAGGTGTGGCCCTAAAAAGAAAGAAAGAAAAAAAAGTATAACCAAGAGATCTGAAATTCATGTACAAACTAGTCCCAGGATGTGACACTAAGAAGACACAAAAGCAAAGCACCCTGGAGAGGCATCCTATCAATCAAGGACTCCAGCAAGTAAAGGCTCCACTAAAGATGAACACACAATCCCAAACTACCAACTATAGGAGGGAACAGACTATCAGGAGTAAGAGTCACCCAACAGCACAAAAAAAACCTACAGATAACAGTATTACTGAACAAGGCTCCTAAAATAAGTGTTTTAAGTTATGAGAGACACACTAAGAATGAGAATATAAGAAAAGGAGACACAATTCTCCTTTTTTAAAAGTTGGTTTGAAAAAGAACTAACCAGAAATTCTAGAAATAAAAAATATAGGCACTAAGTTTATAGTGGACTACATGAACAACAGATTTGAAATAGCTGAAGGGAAAATTAGTGATCTAAAAATATATGAGGAAATTACAAGAATGGAGCACAGAGAAATAAAATGGAAAATACAAGATATGCTTAGTAGGCATGGAGGACAGAATGAGAAAGAATGTTATATCAAAAAGAAATTCTGGAGTTCCCATCATGGCGCAGTGGTTAATGAATCCGACTAGGAACCATGAGGTTGCGGGTTCGGTCCCTGCCCTTGCTCAGTGGGTTAAGGATCTGGCATTGCCGTGAGCTGTGGTGTAGGTTGCAGATGCGGCTTGGATCCTGCGTTGCTGTGGCTCTGGAGTAGGCCGGTGGCTACAGCTCTGATTGGACCCCTAGCATGGGAACCTCCATATGCCACAGGAGCGGCCTAAGAAATAGCTAAAAGAAGACAAAAAAAAAAGAAAGAAAGAAATTCTACTGAGAATAAATTAATAGGGAGGAGACAATATCAAAGCAATAATTTCTGAGAACTTTCCAGAATGTATTTAAGACATATGTCCTTAGATTCAGGATGAAACATAAGGGATCCCAGGCCAGGGATCGAACCCAAGCCACAGCAGTGACCTGAGCCACAGCAGTGACAATGCCAAGTCCTTAACTGCTGGGCCACCAGGGAACTCCCAGATCACTGTTAACCAAAATAACTTGTTAACTCTCTTCTGTATCTTTGTACATGTTCTCTCCTCTGCTGGAATTCAATTAAAACAAAATTTAAACAGATATCTACTGAGGTCTCTTAATTGTGAGACACTGTGGTCAGCAGAGGGGAGGCAGGGATGGACTGGAAAAAAACACATTATTCACTTACTCACACTCAGTTCTTTATCTGAGTCATGAGGGAATACCCTCAACTTCCTCTTCCTTCATTCTTTCCCTTTTCAACACACTCACCCTATTTCCACCTGTCAACTCAAGTGTTCACAGAGAAGCCACATAATCATCCCTAAGGGAGATGCAGAGGAGCTTACTGAATTTCATGGATAGCAGAGCAAAATAATATAGTCCAGGTTCTTGTAGACTGAGGATCCCATTAATATTATAATGTGACCCTGAGCTATCAGAGAGCCTGCCAACGAAAGACAACATCATTATCATTATGTCATTTTCACCAAGGAAGTAAATATGTGATTTCTGATAAACTTTTAGTTGATCACAAAATTAAACAAAATACTCCACTTTCCTTGAAATTTATAAATTATGTCTTTTTTACGAATTTTTTTCCCATTATAGCTGGTTTACAGTGTTCTGTTAATTTTCTACCATACAGCAAGGTGACCCAGTTACACATACACATTCTTTTTTCTCACATTATCCTCCATCATGTTTCATCATAAGTGACTAGATATAGTTCCCAGTGCTATACAGCAGGATCTCACTGTTTATCCACTCCAAAGGCAATAGTTTGCTATAAATTATGTCTTCATTCTAACTAAGTATATTAGCGTCTGAAACTAGAAATACTGTTCTCACACTGATGGTTCTAAATTACTCAGGAAAGTCTACTTTGAAAAGGTAGTTTCGAGATGGGCTTTGAAATACAGATGTACGATTCAATGAAACATGAATCGATGAAATCAGTGATAAATTCTCTAATAGCATAATGTGAAACATACATTACAATGAAAGAATCACTTTGTTCGTTTCCTGAGAGAACAATGATCTGATCTGGATGAAAAATTATACAATTTAAAAAGCAGGGATTTGGAGCAGGAAAGGAAATTAAGGTTTGTCCAATCTTGGGCTAGATACTCAAAGTCAGTTAGAAATCTAATCACTGCAATCTTGTGATGTTTTTAAAACAATTGTTCTATTTACTTATTATTATTATTATTTGGCCACAACTGCAGCATGTGGAAGCTACCACGCCAAGGACTGAACCCCTGCCACAACTGTAACCTATGCCACAGATGCTGCAATGCTGCTGCACCACAGGGGAACTTTGTACAATCTTGTGATTTGCGTGGATTCTTGATTGTTCACTTTTTGAATTGGTTTTATTTTTGCTTATGTTTTACTGCTAACCATGCATTAGACTGGGAGTGGCAAACTTTTTCTGTAAAAGACCAAATAGTAAATATTTTAGGCTTTGCCATATCATCACTACCACTTTGCTATAAGAGTCCAAAGTCACCCACAGACAATATAAACAAATAAACCTGGTGGCTGTTTTCTAAAAAAAGTTTATTTACTAAAACTGGACACCCACTGGATTTGGCCCACAGGCCACAGTTTGCCAAACCCTGCTTTACTCATAAAAATAACTTGTAAATAAATAAGCTGACTTTGATCTTTCTCTACCTAAACAAGCTGATTGGGTGTAAAACTCAAACCAAATAAAAACCTGGAAACATGGCCTCTATCTAGTCCCTGGTAGTATTTTCCTTCTCCCTACTTCACTGACAACTGAGACCATCTCAGAAGATTTCCAATCTGAGGAGTTCCCGTCGTGGCGCAGTGGTTAACGAATCCGACTAGGAACCATGAGGTTGCGGTTCGGTCCCTGCCCTTGCTCAGTGGGTTAAGGATCTGGCGTTGCCGTGAGTTGTGGTGTAGGTTGCAGACGCGGCTCGGATCCTGCGTTGCTGTGGCTCTGGCATAGGCCGGGGGCTACAGCTCCGATTCGACCCCTAGCCTGGGAACCTCCATATGCCGTGGGAGCGGCCCAAAGAAATAGCAAAAAAGACCAAAAAAAAAAAAAAAGATTTCCAATCTGAAAGAGAAGAGCTTCCTCCTCAGTGAGACCAGAAACCCAGTCTACCATCATCCCTAAGTTTAGATCTAAGACTTGTAAAGGCTGCTACCAGGCCAGCTGTAACAGTGGGTAAGTTACTTATGTTGGCTAAGCCTCAATTTCCTTAAAATCGGGGTAATGTAGTGGGAGAATAAAATGGGACACTGTATGAAAGAACGCTTAAAACCATGTCTGGCACCTACTAGGTACTCAACAAATGACACTCCTCTTCTGGTTACCACTTCTCCTAACTGACAAAACTCCTTGACCTTCATTCATTTCATTTACTTCATTCATTTATTCAACCACTATACATTCATTTGCAACTCTCCATAAGTCCAGGATTGTGCTAAAAACTGGGAACAAAGCAGGGCATAAAACCAACAAGCTCCTGTTCTCATTCTTGTGAGAAGACTGACATTAACACATAAATTATTCACCAAGATAACGTCAGATAGTGACTAGCACTACAAACAAAGTGAGGAGATACAGAGTAACTGAGAATTTTGAATAGAATGAGCAGGGAAGTTTCCTTTGGAAACAGGGCATGTGACTTGAGATTTAGGGATAAAAATTAGTTAGCCAAAGAAGTGGCTGAGGAAAGAGTATTCTAGATGAGTTGAACAAATACAAAATTTTAGCGGTTATAAAGTTTATGGCACATTCAATATCAGAAATGAAGTAAGAAGGATCTTCTGGGACAGTTCATCTCCTGTTAAACACTCTTCTATTTGTGCCAGACAACACCCCTCTCTGCTCTGCTATTTTCCAAGCCATGAGATGATATTTCACTGTTGTTTGATTTCCATTTCCCTGATAGGTAGTGATTTTGAGCATCTTTTCATACACATGTTGTTCTTTTTTTTTTTTTTTTGGCCTCCCAGTGGCATATGGAGTTCCTGGGCTAGGGAACAGATCCCAGCTGCAGTTGCAGCCTAGAGGATCCTTAACCCACCCACTGTGCCCAGATGGAGATCAAACCTGCATCCCAGAGCTTCAGACGCTGCCAATTCCATTGTGCCACAGTGGGAACTCCACCTGTTGGGCATTTGTTTGTAGGAAGTATTCTTTGGAGGAATATCCATTCTAGTCTTTAGCCCATTTTAAAATCGGGATATTAGTTGGTGTTTTTGTTTTTTATTTATTTATTTGCTATTGAGTTATAGGAGTTCCCTATATATTTTGGAAATGAATCCCTTATCTGATGTACAGTTTGAAAATATCTTCTCTCATCCCATAGGTTGCCTTTTCATTTTGTTGACTGTTTCCTTTGTGGTGTAGAAGTTTTATTGTATGAGGTAGTCTTCCTTGTCTATTTTTATCTTTGCTGCCTGTGTTTTTGGTGTCATATCCATGAAATCATTGTCAAGATCAATGTCATAAAGCTCTTCCTCTACATTATCTTCCAGGAGTTTTAGTCTTTAATGCATTTTTAATTGATTTTTGTATATGGTGTTAAGATAAGGGCACAATTTCTTTCATTAGCATGTGGATATTGTTTGCTTATGTTTTACTGCATTTATTTAAGGGACTGCCCTTTCTCTACTAGATAATCTTGGTACCTTGGTTGAAGATCAGCTGACCATATACGCATGGATTTATTTCTGAGCATTCTACTCTCTTCCATTGGTCTATATGTTTGTCTTTATGCCAGTAAAACACTGTTTTAATTAGTGTTTAGTTCTGTAATATATTTTAAATCATGAAGTGGAAGGCCTCCAGCTTTGTTGTTCTTTCTCAAGATTGGTTTGGTTATTCAAGGTCTTTTGTTGTTCATACGAATTTAGGATTATTTTTCTATATCTGTAAAAAAGACACTGAGATTTCCGATAAAAATTCCAATGAATCTATAGATCACTTTGGGTAGTGTGGAAATTTTAATAACATTTTAAGTCTTCCAATCCACAAACATGCCATTTGTTTGTATCTAATTTCTTTTTTTAATTAATGAAATTTATTGAAGGATAGTTGATTTATAATGTTGTGTTAGTTTCAGGTGTACAGCAAAGTCATTCAGTTTATACACATAGATATACCCATTCTTTTTCAGATGCTTTTCCCATATACGTTAGTACAGAATATTGAGTAGAGCTCCCTGTGCTATACAGTAGATTGTTGTTATCTATTTTACATAGTGTTGATATGCTATTTTAGTAGTGTGTACATATGTTACTATTTCTTTCATCAGTGTTTTGTTGTTTTCAGTGTACAACTTTTTCATCTCTTTAATTATGTGTATTCTTGCGTATTTTATTCTTTATAGTGCTAGAGTAAATGGGATGGTTTTCATAACTTTCTTTTCAAATAGTTCATTGTCAGTGTGTAGAAAAGCAGTTGATTTTTGTATGTTAATTTTGTTCTCTGCAAGTTTATTGAATTCATTTATTAGTTCTAACAGTTTTTTTTCTCCTGTGGAGTCTTTAGGGCATCTATAAATAAGATCATGTCATCTGTAAACGAGAACAACTTACTTCTTCTTTATTAGTTGTGTGACGGTTATCAGCCTTTCTGATTTTCTAGAATATCTTCACTACAAGCCTCTCAAGGACTTTATGTGGCTCCAATGACTAAGAAGTAAAAGCTATTTATAAAATGTTAAAAATTATACAAATTTAAGTTGTTATGATGATACATTATTTGGTCATGATTTATAAATCTCATATCTAAAATACTACTTTCATAAATATTTTAGTAGGAATAAAATCTTTTTAGGAGCTGTAGCTTTTTATTCGTTAAAGCTGCTGTTAAACGTCATTAGACCTTTAAGCAGAAACATTGCTAGCTTTCATAAAAGTGCTTTAAACACTTTAGTGTGAAGTATTTTAATAGAGTCCCCCAGTATGAAAACAATGGAGCAACTATTTAGTTCATGCAATGTTCTACACATAGAATCCTGGGTTCATAATTAACCATTTAGGGTAACACTCATAAACTCTACAGTATGCAGTAAACACATCTACCAAGTAAATTAAGGAACCCCCATACTATGCAGCAGCTGATGGCAAACTGGGACATGATTTAAAATCTTTAGCAAAAAAGGATTATTTTAATTCTACAAGTGGGAGAAAAGAAATTCATATTGCTTAACTAGTCAAACAATATTCCTCAAGTCTCTGTAAGACCTTCACCTTTTCACATGACACACGTGCCCATTTAGGAGATCATGGGTCGGGTTTTATAATATAATACATTGTAAATAACATAGGTAATTAATCATGATTCTGAACCAGTGCCCCTACTAATAGGGGTTGGGAATCTACCATACATGTTTTAAATTTTTGTTCTACACTAAATTTTAATTGCCTTGTCCCTGCTGGTCCCCATGAGCATACCAGGTAAAATCTGTATTTGGCCATTTGATGATCACCTGAATTCAAAAGTCGCTAGTCCATACCTTCTTAAATTTCCCATATCTTGCCATCACTCTGAAGAGCAGTCAAAATCATGTCAGTCATTAGAACTAACAAAATTGTTACCATTAGCATGATTCCTCAATGATCATGAGGAATAAATGATTAATAACAGGCTACCTGCCCAGTTTGGGTTTTGAACGCCAATGAAGACTGATCCTCATCAAGGCAGGGGGAGTATTATAGATTTTTTTTTTCTCATTCACTGTTCTCTGCTTGATTGGACAGCAATCCCTAAAATGTGCACAACAATAACTGCTGCTTTTTTATAAATGGGTCCTCGTCACTCCCAAGCCGCTATTTCTTCTGTGCCTGCAAGTCGTCATATTTCCAGATGAAATTAAAACACTTTTATTAACGGCTTTTATTATTTTTGGAGTGCTATGACTTCAAAAATCTTAATTATTTAAAGAATGTAAATGGATGTAAACTCCAAGATTAATTTTTAGTCCAGGTACTAAAAATAACTTCAAGATGTGGAATGCTGGGAAATATCAAGAGCAGACCAGGCAACTTGTGTGCGGCGGTTAAAAGATGGGGAGACTGGTTTCAAGCAAAACTATTACGATGCCTTATAGACAGGGAAGAAAGAGCCACAGGAGTTCTAGTGAGCAGTACGTACTAAGAGCCACAATCTAAAGGTATTTTTAATATATATGTAATGTAGGAAAACACTGCCATATGATGAAAGCAAGAGCACAAATATCCTCAAATAGAATAACAAGAATGTCACAAATATAATTAGCATGTATCTTAATGATCACCTGGGGAATAAAATAATATACCAGATTCAGAATATAAAATTCATGAAAATAACTCATCAGGTCTTATTATTAATTATATTATACTAACAATTTTATATATTTTTATTAATTTGTCCATTAATAAAATATACTAATAACAAAGCACTCCATAAAAGCAAATATTGTATCAAAAATCATTGTAAATGTCTATTTACAAAAATTCCCCAATTAGAAATACCACTAGAAACTAAAAATTTAAATATCAAGTTTTAAATATCAAGTCTTAGAAAAACTGGTTGTTTGTTGGTTAAAATGGACAGAAAATGGCAGTAATGAGAGTAATGTTATTGATCCAATCCCAAAGTTTCATAGTGAGAAAACATTTTTTTTTTTTTTTGGCCTTTTCTAGGGCTACTCCCATGGCATATGGAGCTTCCCAGCCTAGGGGTCTAATTGGAGCTGTAGCTGCGGCCTCGCCAGAGCCACAGCAATGCGGGATCTGAGCCGAGCCGCGTCTGCAACCTACTCCACAGCTCATGGCAACGCTGGATCATTAACCCACTGAGCAAGGGCAGGGATCGAACCCGCAACCTCATGGTTCCTAGTCGGATTCGTTAACCAATGAGCCACGATGCGAACTCCGAGGAAACATTTCATAATCAGAGACAGGTCTTTGACCTCAGCAAAGATAGTCACATATTCATACCATTAGTTGAAAAAAGAGTTATGTTGGACATAGTTCAAACAGAAAACAATATAAAACAAACAAAAAAACCTCTAAAACTATTATAACTACTGGAAACATAACTCATAGTATATGCTCTGGTGATAAATGAGTAGGGCCACTCTCTCTGTGAATAACTTCTTTAGCTGCACTGTTAAAAACTCTGGAAAGATAGGCTGGACTTCTTGGCTTTATTTTCTAACACTATTCACGTATCACTGGTTATTATGTTGCCCAGCTACCATTCATGAAGGTAAATAAAAAATAAACCAAGAAATCCATACACTGGAAAAAAATGACAACAAATAGATAATTCAGGATCACAACTTCACTCCTCAATGACAAAGGGTCAAGCCTATGTTAGAACCACAAAGATTATGCAACTCTATTCATTATAATATTTCCAAAGTATCTGTGAACTGATCATCCACAAAGCTAGAGTTTTTCTTTCTCCTTAATATTGTTTTCCTTCTGAAATAAATTCGCAACTAAAATAGCCCAAATAGGGCAAGATATTTGAAACCTGTCACCTCAGGACCACCCAGGAAGTGTGCTAGAAAATTCTTCTCCCACTTTAACCCTCAGACACCCAGAATCAATTTTAACAAGTGTAATGTAGGATCCTGTATTTGCAATTCTAAGAAATTCTTAAACACTAAAAGTTTGAGAACTTCTAGCTAAAAAGAAAATTTGTATTTTATATAAAATGTACATATTAGCAATATAAACAGATTTATTTTCATTATTCTCTATCTGTTCATTTTTCTGTGCATTTTGTTTTTTAATACTACTCTTTAGGAAAAAACTTGAGGAGCTAAATTTAAGTGGTCTTAAGCTAATGGACTCTTGTAAAGGCGCCATATGATTTATGCTTAATTCTAGAACGCTTCAATTTTCCTTCACACAATTTATGAATTAAAATGACAATTGGTGTGCTTCTTTTTTTTTAATGGGGTCTTAAAAAAAGAAATAACAGAAAGTAACAAAAATGGGAAATATGGCCTAAACTATGACATAATATTTTTAAAAATTTCTAATGTTCAGAGGAGCCAATCTACTGATGACAACAACAAATACATAAAGGAATAACAAAAATTTTGTGGGCGGCCAAAATGAAGGTAAACAAGTACTGAAATAGGCCAAGATAATTTGTATTTATAATATCGAGCGTACAAACTCTACTTCAACTTTCACTGGGCTTATGGATATCTATTTCTGTTTTTAGATGATTTCAGAAAAATTTCAATTTAGTATTTCTTGGAGTTCCCTGGTGGCTCAGTGGGTTAAGGATCCAGTGTTGTCACTGCAGTGGTCCACGTTGTTGCTGTGGTGTGGGTTTAATCTTTAGTCTGGGAATCTCCACAGCTGTGGGTACAGCCAGAAAGAAAGAAGGAGAGAGAGAAAGAAGGAAAGAAAGGAAGAAAGAAAGAAAGGAAGGAAGGAAGGAAGAGGGTGGGAGGAAGGAAGAAAGAAAGAAAAAAGTAGTGAATTTTTAAAAAAACAATTCATTTTCCTTACGGATGATTATACAGACATTAGCAAGGAGTGCTACATGCAGAAATCAGACAGTACTGCTCAAAGCGGTACTAAAAAAGTGCACTGTTCTTTAAAAATTCATTTACTGATATCGCTGAAGGAAAAATTAGTTAAAATACTAATATTTTTATTAGTTAAAATACTAATTTTTTGGTCAATTTTCTATAGGTAACTTAAAAAAAGACTTTGAGGACATGAAGCACTTATGTAATTTACAGAATTTTGCCATGCAGGTATCCTATAACTCAGAAGAATCTCAGAGCAATATAAATGAATACAAGGTATTTAAGGACCAAATGCATCACTGCGATATTCTAGGTATTTGCAGAACAGAACAAGCTTGACAAAACGGAGGTAGCAACTGTCAGCTTCTTGAGGACAGAATTTTTTTTCCTCTTTCGGCCATACCCATGGTATATGGAAGTTCCCAGGCCAGGGACTGAATCTGAGCCATAGCTGTGACCTAAGCCACAGCTGCAGCATCACTGGATCCTTAACCAGCTATGCCGGGTCTTGGATCAAACCCTTGACTTAGTAGTAACCTGAGCTGCTGCAGAGACAAAGCCAGATCCTTAACCTGCTGTGCCACGGGGTGGGGAATCCCAGAATTTTTTAAAGTGGGCTTAAACTGGAGCAAGACACTATCAAAAAGAATTTCTAAATGCTAAAATTGTCCACAGCCATCCGGCTGCCTTACAGGTAGTGGAAAGAGGGTGTGCCTGTGGCATTTCAGTCTGGAAGGGGTCATAAATGTATCTTAAAGAGTATATGCAATTTATTCTAATAAGATATCTATTGTTCATTGTTTCCTTAACAAATGTTAAGGAACAGTGGTGCCGTTTTTATACTTAGTTAAAAGTCTGTGAAACACTGATAGATACAAAACTTTGTTTTCTAAAGAGCTTTAAACTCTGAGTATTTACCTAGGAGTGTGATAAGCAGGTGCTCCTCTCCTTTCCTGCCCCTCCCTTCTCCCTCTTCTCTGCATAGGAACAGAGGGTAAGGTTCAGAAAAGGCAGCTAACTTCTTACAGGCTGATGTTTCCTTTAAACAAGCCAATAGTAAACCTTACAAACTAAACAAAAACAAGAATACATTTGGGGGATTATGATGAGGAAGACATTTTTCCCTTTAAAAGGCAGACTTATTTGTGAAGGAAGAGTAAAACCATATTTATTTTTGTTAAATAGGGTTATAGAAAAAGAATATACAATTGGTTAGATTTATAAAACACAAACTTCCCCTGAAGTTCTTTTCTTTTTCCTACAGGAAAGCATTAAAATAAAGGAAAGTGAGGATCGAAGGGGATTAGGGCTTTAAATGGCTTACTCAGGCCCATTACTATCAATATGAATTTGTCATGTTTTTATTTTACAGACCTTTGGAACTGTCCTATAGACTTTGTCAGCAGTTAATGCCTAAGGCTTGCAGAACACTGTTATTATTCTTAATCTCCAAATTAACAGGTATCAGCTTTATTTTCTAATCTTTGGGTCACAAGTTTCGGATAATAAATTTCCAAAAGACGTTTACAAATCACTACTTGAAAAATGAAAAGCTAACATTCACAGAATATTCAGAAGGGGGTGAGCTTAAAAAAATAATTCAAATTGCATATTCAAGTCAGTTTAGGCAAAACAAACAAACAAACAAACAAAACCCACCTACATGACTTTCCTTTTCCTTACAAAACATTTGTTTGAAATACTTCTTATCTTTCCCCATATTATATGTTGGCTTGAACAAATAGACCTGTGTAAATACAAAAATCTACAACTCTGCATATAAAAGCAAAAACAAAAACACAAAAAACCCCACAACCTCATAAACTTATAATATAGAATCTGCAGTAGAGCCATACATGGGCAAGTAGGCTACGATATAAAAAACCAAACCTTTATTTTGAGTTGATCCAGTTAAAATACTGCACAAAGTTGTTTATTATTAAACATTTACTATTGTTTTACTATTATTCTACTTCACCTATTTGCCTAACTCTGTGGCATCTACTGTACTAAAAGCAAAAAGAAGAAAATCATCAGAAAGATTATAAAGAGAGTAAAAGAAAAATAAAACAGCAGTCGAGGATATGGAAAAAGAGGAAAAAGAGAAAAGGAAGATGGACAGACATTGGAAGGAGGGAAGAGAAGGCAAATTGGCTTAGCCAAGCTCTCCAGGGACAGTGTGCTGAGTTACCCGACCAGAAATGAGGGGTTGAAAGCTACTACTGATAACTGGTGGAGGCTGAAAGTGCTACTTAAGTGCTTGGTGTCTGTTGAAAAAGAGGGAGGAGAGGTTTGAGACAGAGGATGCCAAGTGCTTTCCCAGCCAATAGAGTAAAAAGGAAGCATTAACAGTAGCCTCCAGGGACGCGAAACATTCCATCCCACGAGCTGGAGGGCAAATGTGGCAACAGCAGCGAAGAGCAGCTGGATAGAAGAATAAAGAAGCCACAGGAAAATTGGCAGCTTCAGACACATAAGGACGCCTTAGCCTTGTCTTAATATTGAGAGAAACAAACTGCCTGGCAATAACACTGCCATCTTTCTGCTGCCAGTGGGCTACTAATTAACAACTGCGATGCAATAGGCTGAGATTTAGTTTGCGAAACTATACCAAATACTGATTTAACTCTGGAACAGTAGCTCTGCTGAAAAGGCATAGCTAAGATACTCTCAAGGTTTAGCTTTCTAATAAAATCATCATTCTCCACAACTACTTAAATAGTACTCCAAATATTTAAAGTGAAGAAAAAACACTTAAAATACCTTTCCCTAATACTGCGTTTCCTTGATGTTTTCTCAATACTATTTCATAGGGCATTATTTAACAAACTAAAAAGGATAATATCGATATGGTAGATGAGTGACCCTATGATACTTAAGGAAAGTGAAAAACTGGAAACATAAAAATCTTTAAAGAAACTTCTGAAATACTATTCTCTCATTTTCCTTCAACTTCTGCCATTAAAAGGTTCAAGAATACTATCTGAAGGCAATCTATATTACCTTTCTATAGTTTTATAATACAAACGAAAGTATCATAGAGCTCTTTCAAAGAAGTACTTGCTCCATATGTCAGTGCAATATCTAAAGACGGGATTACCAAACAGTATTCTTCGTTTGTTTTGGTCTTTTTAGGGTGGGGTATATGGAGTTTCCCAGGCTAGGGGTCTAATTGGAGCCAGAGCTGCCAGCCCACACCACAGCCACAGCAATGCGGGGTCCAAGCAGCATCTGTGACCTAAACCACAGCTCATGGCAACACCTGATCCTTAAGGCACTGAGCGAAGCTAGGGATGGAACGCCAGTCCTCATGGATACTAGTCAGGTTCGTTAACCACTGAACCATGACGGGAATTGCACCAAACAGTATTCTTAAAGTTACTAGGCTTGATATATTTGATAAGCTGCAATTTGTAATTGATTCAGGGTAAATTACTTTGCCCTGAAAGTAAGTCAATTCTCTCTTTTCTTCATCAGGATTAAGCTAATTTAAGATCGATGTTATGAAAAAAGTAAGATCCTTGCCCAAGAAGAATTTCACACATTTAAAGAAAAGTAAGAAATATCAATTAAATTCTATAGAAACTCCAGAGGTGGGAGAGGCTAGAGTAGGAGAAAAGTTCCTTGAGGAAGTAAAATTTAGGAGTCTCTAAACCATAAACAACATCTGCATAAAAATTATATATTTGGAAGGCAGAGTATGAAAATAACATTAATAAAAAAGGCAGACGTAATAATGCAACTATATTTTGTACAGGATTACTACTGGAAAATTAGATTTGACAGCTACTACAACTAAATTATAGCAAGTACTGAAGCTGAAGAGAGTCATGAACTAAAGCAGACCAGGAAGACTTGGGGGTCTTTGGTGTGCTCAGGCTGCAGCAATATAATATCACAGACCGAAAGGCTCAAACAACAGAAATTTATATTCTCAGAGTTCTGGAGGCTGGAAAGTCTAAGATAAGGCTTTGGTAGGGTTCAGTTTCTGCTGAGAACTCTCTTCCTTGCTTGTAGGACCTAAAGTCTTCTTACAGTGTCCTCCCCAGGCAGAGAGAGGGTGATCCCTGCTGTCTTTTCCTCTAGGATGATGACACCAGTTCTACTGCATCAAGGTTCTACCATTATGACCCCATTGCATCTTAATCACTTCCTTAAAGGCCCTGTCTTCAATAGAGTCACGCTGGGGTGAGGTGGGGTGCAGGGAGGTAGGGCTATAATATATGAATACAATATAGTCCATAGCAGGGAGTGTCATTAAAAGTTTCCAAACAAGTGATATCATTTTTTAAACAGCTGTTGGCAGGATTAAGTGACGCTGCATACAATACATTGCTTAAACTAATTCATGGATATCATAGAAGTACAAACCCTCAGAAGGTAGGGTCTTTATTTTTAACCACTGTATCACAAGAGCTGCACTGTCAACATAGAAGCCACTAGCCGAGTGTAGCTATTTAAGTTAGTTAAAGTTTAAAATTCAGTTCCTCAGTAATACTAGTGACATTTCAAATGCTCAAAAGCCGCATATGTTAGCGGCTGGTACAGATTTCCATCATCACAGAAAATTTTACTGGACAACACTGTTCTAGAGTCTAGAAAGGTATATGACACTGTAACTATTGAATGAATAAAGAAATGCAAGGAACTATTAGCATTTATGGTTCAAGAAGATTAATGTTACATGTAGACGTTAATGATACATGCAGAAATTAATGATACATGCAGAAAAAGAAATATCTTCAATTCATACTTTTTGTGAAAGATCCAAAAGAATCACTTTGCAACTTGAGTTTCTTGTTCACCTTTATAGAAGCAGTAAGTTGAATGCTAGGAATATTTAATCAGGAAGTATTTCTACAGGAGATTAAGATAATACAGTTCAGAATTTGGCTTTTTGACGATCCAAATCAACAGAGGAAACAAAACTCTAGAGACAAGCCATGAATGCGTCTAGTAGTCTCACTCCCAGGTATGAGCAGTCATACTTTCTTAGTTTTGCCTTTTTTAGGGCAGCACCTCCAGCTTATGGGAGCTCCCAGGCTAGTTGTCAAATCAGAGCTGCAGCTGCTGGCCTGCACCATGCCATAGCAATGCTGGATCTCTGACCCACTGAGTGAGGCCAGGGATCAAACCCGCATCCTCAAGGACACTAATTGGTTCTTAGCCTGCTGAGCCATAATGAGAACTCCCCCAGCAGTTGTACTTAATTTGGTCTTTGTAAGTGGTAGGATCAATAAGGAATGGATTCACCAAGTTCCTATGGCACCTATTGTCAGGGTTTTTGCCAATAAATGAGGGACAGGTAATACGTTGTGAGAATATAAGGATCTGGATTTCTATGTTTGTTTAGATAATTTATTTTTACCAATGGATGAAGATGGATGGAATATCTGCAACTAATGTTTATTCAGTGAGAACCTCTAATCTTTCAGGCAATTGGAAATGAACAATGCTCAGTGCCTTTACAAGGCACTCTGACGGGCATTATTGTTTGATCATTTAGTAGATAATTGGATTATCATACAAATTAAAGAAAGGAAGGTTTCTTCTGCAAGGGGAAGGATTTTTTCTGTAACTCTCAATTAAAAAGTTAGCGTATTTTCTTTCTAAGCACAAAACCAGAGAATATATTTTCTTGAATTTGCCTCACCCATCCATTTTCTTCACAAACTTAAACCACAGAACATGCTTTCCTTGGACTTACACTGGGCTATCTTTTCTGAGAAAAAGGTTAACTAATCTCTTGAATGTGCTTCCCATATTTTAGATCATTTTTACTGAGAACTGAGAATAGCAAACTAATCTTATGGGAACCTCTGTCTTACTCTCCACACCATATTCTCTGCCACATGGACACAACACACCATTGTGACCTGCTTTTGTTACTCTCTGAAGACTGCCACAAGTCCAGAGCAATCTCATTTTAGGAGTGACCTTACTGCTTGCTATTTGTGAAAAAAGCTTTCTGACCTATTTTTTTGTTTGTTTTGCCTTTGGGTTTTTTCTCTTTCTTTCTTTTTCTTTTTTTGTTGGTTTTACTCTAGAACCCTTGACCTTTCATTCCTTACGCAGTTAGTTCTTATTCTGTAGGCAATGGGACAGAAAACAGACAAAAACTCCCTCTTAATGAGCCCAAATACATTCTCCTAGTTTCTTTTCTCTTTCTACTGCTGGACACCCATTTTTTTTACCTGTTAATGCCTTCAATTCTTCTCAGGTGAAACCAGGAAAGGACCACAAAAGATGACAAAGACAGTTTTAACTTGATAGTATTAAGTCTAAAAAAACTATTACATTAGAATCTCTCAGGTCAAAACCACAATTTTCTTCTGGCGTGTTCTATAACATCAATTTCCTGGTTGGCTATTTTAGCATTAATGCCTAACTGTCCCCCATTTGTATTTCATCCTCATTACATTCAGCAGTAGCCCCACACTCTCCTGCAGTTTTAGAGAATATGCCTTGATATTACACTTCCCAAACTCCCCCACAGCTAAAAGCAACCAGGTGACCAAGTTAGAAATTAGGATGTGAGCATAAATGATGTACCCAATTTCCTAGTCACATCCTTAAAAAAAGAGAAGCTGCTGCTTACCAACAGGTCTAGAATGTGAATATGAAAGGTTACTGCAAGAGAAAAAGTTGAGGCAGTAATGGAGCAAGGCAAAAGACATACTGGATTAGATTTTCCCTAATTCCTTGGATTGCCTACAAGCTCAGACTTAAGAAAGAAATCTTACAGGAGTTCCCATTGTGGCTCAGCAGTAATGAACCCAACTAGTAACCACGAGGATGTGGGTTCTATCCCTGGATTTGCTCAACAGGTTGCGAATCCAGCCTTGCAGTGAACTGTGGTGTAGGTTGCAGAGGCAGTTCAGATCTGATGTTGTTGTGGCTGTGGTATAGGCCGGGGGCAACAGCTCCAATTTGACCCCTAGCATGGGAGCTTCCATATGTCATGGGTTCAGCCCTAAAAAGACAAAAAAAAAAAAAAAAAAAAAAAAAGAAAGAAAAAGAAAAGAAAAAAAGGAAGAAAGGAAGGAAGGGAGGGAGGAAGGAAGAAACCTTCCATCTCCACTTAACAACTACTCTCTCTGATCTGCATGAAAGCTGTAAGTAATAAAACTAGCAGTAAAAAAAAAATAGTTGTATTTAGGAAAACAGTATATATACAAAGTCTAAAAAGGCAATATGATCAGACAGAAGCCCTAAAAGATCAAATACACTCAAACATAAAATGTATTTCTTAGAATGACACAGAGTAAACTTCAATACCCAGCTCAAATGTCTCTTAAGTTTCTTCATCCCCAGAATGAAGTAGTTGCTCTGTCATCTATGCTCCAATTTATCACATTCTCTCATGATTATTTTCATCATTAAATGGTGAATTCCTACAGGGTAGGGATTTTATCATATTCATCTTTTTTCTTCCCAGAATTGAGCATAGTGTTTGGCACATGGTAAGAACTAATAAATATATGCTAAACGAAAAACTGGACTTTAGATGTGATGAAAGAAATGTGCTGAAAACATTTTTTAAAATGCTTTTCTCTGCATGTAAGCCATGCATTATAATAAAATATTTCTCCTTCATCTCTACTACGCCAGACTCTAATTTCATAATTTATATCTTTTATGGCATCATCGATCTCAAGTTGTCTATAACCACTAATTTCTTTGGAGTTGAAATGCAGATTCTATCAACCAGTGCTAGATTATGAACATTTAATTCATGAATTGCAGACACTTTTACGTAAAGAGGAGGCTGAACACATTTTCACAGGAGTAATAAATAACTTCAGATGTCCTTGTAAGAAACTCTGCAATAGGGCTCACCTATTAATTTTCTCTACTGAGTGAATTTCCACATCAAAAAAGTGTTACCTATCATTATTTTATGTTACCACAGTAGAGAAGATTTAATCTGCTTTTACATCACAATTCCCTTGCCTTGGTGGCCATGCAATCATTCAGTATTACATGTATTCTAAATCTGTCATAATGCTTAAAACCTACTTCCCTTACTCAATTCCTGCTATTTACTTACTGCCAAGAGATATTAAGCAAACTTAACCATGGTTGCAAGTTAGCTAACACTGAAGACCTGGGACTCTCCTAATATTCTGAGTATGAGTAAATATACACATATGTTCATGGTGTATCATACAATTTTACAAAATTATTGAGGTAGTTGATATGAAATACATTACACATGATTAAGTTCCTTAAATTTACTTGAATTAGAATTATAGGTCTATCGATGAATATTCTGTGAAATCAGATAAAGTTAAAGCCACCATTTACAAGTAATGAGAGAGATGGAAAATAAGGTAAATAACAGTAGGTTTAATAAATGGCAGGGAAAACAGAGTCATAAAAGAATACAAACTATACCTGGATTTCATAGAATCAAAAAGGACCTGACAGTCATGGCCAGTTTATTATAGAGGACTAAAGTGAGATTTAAATTTGCTTTTTTGGGGGTCTTGGGAGAAGAAGGAGGATCAGCGGGAAGAAATTACAGGGAACAGATCTCACTCTGTATAAGAGATATTTGAAAAATGAATGTCTGAGACAGAAATTCTCATAACAATATATTTCAGCCATAATTTCTATGTGTATAGCTGAGGTCTTAATAGTGAGATTGGTGGGGAGTCATTCTCCAAGAAGGAATTCCACCTGAGACCAAGGGGGTACCTGAATAAACACTATTATACACACAGAGTCATGATTTAAATGCAGGAGAATAATGCAACTGTACTGTCCATTTGGAAGATACATTTATCAGGAGCATATTAAATGTATAAAGTAGGGAAACCAGAAGGTAGCTATTAGATAGTCCAAATAAGAGATAAGAAAGGGTAGTGTGGTGAAAATGAACCAAAGGGTTAAGAAAAGATGTTCTAATTACCTTAATCAATTATATGCTAATATTATCTGTACATTTAAGATAAAATAGGACTTTAAAAGTAACTTAATAAAACTATCTTTTATCCTATTTATTGTAATTTTTACCTTAATATATTTTGAAATATATATTAAAATATAATCTCAACTATAAAGTGTTTAAAACAAATTGAATTTATCTTTCTATAAAAGCCTTTTTTCTTTCTTTCTTTCTTTTTTTTTTTTTGGTCTTTTTTGCCATTTCTTGGGCCGCTCCCGTGGCATATGGAAGTTCCCAGGCTAGGGGTTGAATCAGAGCCGTAGCTGCCAGCCTATGCCACAGCCAGAGCAACGCGAGATCCAAGGTGCGATCCAAGGTGCGTCTGTGACCTACACCACATCTCACGGAAACGCCAGATCGTCAACCCACTGAGCAAGGGCAGGGATTGAACCTGCAACCTCATGGTTCCTAATTGGATTCGTTAACCACTGTGCCACGATGGGAACTCCTAAAAGCCTTTTTCTTTCTCTTCCTAGAATACCTATTTCAGTTGTTAGTAAGACAATTTATCCCATGACTTTAGTTAAAAAGCTCAAGGTCATCTTCCACTTCTTTCTCTTACTAAGATCTTCAGAATGTCTTCTCTATCCCCTCTGCCACTGTTTTAACCAAGATCACTAACAGGGCTTGCTTAGTGCCCTTTAACTAAGCTTCCTAATTGATCTTCCAGTATCCATTCTTTCCCAAGTCTAGTCCAAAATCCACATGGTCATTTTTCTGATGAATAAATTAAATAGAATTATGTCCCCTCTCATATATCTCCAGTGGTTCCACACTGTCTATAAGACGAAATACCAACTCCTTATCAAGATATACTGAACTCTTCATAAATGTGGCTTCAATCTACTTTTAAGCCTATACTTGACTATTCATTCCAAGGAAACCTTTGCTATAGCCGTATATAAAATCTCATTATTTCCTAATTATTTCATACATTTTCCAGGCTATAAGCTTATTCATTTCACATGGTCCTTGTGAAATGTCAGTGCCTGAGCAAGGGACATTTTAAATCAAAGTAAATAAACCAATAATCTTTGTATTCTATTAGTATTTTATTCTTTAGAGTGATTGAAACAAATTTCTTCCTTGACATCTTTTTGTTTAGACTACTAAACTTTTTTTTCTAATGTAAAAACCACCACACACGACCACACTCCAAGCACAATATATTTACTTTTGTTATTAAAGATAAGAGTTACTTACTATAGAAATTTTTCTTTTCTGACTTTTTGTCTTTTTTTTTTTTTTTGCTTTTCAGGGCCACACCTGCAGCATATGACTGACTAGGGGTCTAATTGGAGATGCAGCTGCCAGGCTATGCTACAGACATAGCAATGCAGGATCAGAGCTGCATCTGTGACTTCACTACAGCTCACAACAATGCCCAGATCCTTAACCCACTGAGTGAGGCCAGGGACAACATCCTCATGGATAGTTGTTGTGTTTGTTACACTGAGCCACAATGGGAACTACTCACAACAGAAATCTGAGAAGGAAAGAGAAAAACAAAACACCCAAACATCTGCTATTAAGATGTTTGTGTATTCCTTTATAATTTTAAATGCTTAGATACTATACACATAAACAATTTTACTTTTAAATGTTTCAGCTTTACTGAAGTTCAAATGATTGATAAAATTGTATATTTTAAAGTGTACAATGTGATGATATCACATATGTATATTTTGTGAAATGATTACCACAATGAGGTTAGTTAACACATCTATCACTTCACATAGTTTTACCTTTTTGTGTGTATGTATAGTAAGACTGTTTAAGGTCTACTCTTTTAGCAAATTTAAAACAACACAGGGAGTTCCCGTTCTGGCGCAGTGGTTAATGAATCCGAGTAGGAACAATGAGGTTGTAGGTTCAATCCCTGGCCTTGCTCAGTGGGTTAAAGACCCGGCGTTGCTGTGAGCTGTGGTGTAGGTCGAAGACACAGCTCAGATCCTGAGTTGCTGTGGCTCTGGCGTAGGCCGGCGGCTACAGCTCCGATTCAACCCTTAGCCTGGGAACCTCCATATGCAATGGGTGTGGCCCTAGGAAAGGCAAAAAAAAAAAAAAAAAGACAAAAAATCAAAAAACAAAACAATAAACTAACTATGGGTTTTCATTTGCATGCTGAACATTAGATCCTTAGAGCTTCTCATCTTACAACTAAAGCCTTCCATCCTTCTAACCCCTAGACACAAGTAACCACAATTCTACTCAATTTCTGTGAGTTTGACTTCTTTTTAGGTTCCACACATAAGATCATAGAGTATGTGTCTGTCTCTGCCTAGCTAATTTAACAAAGCATAATATTCTCTAGCCTCATCCATGTTGCAAATGGCAAGATTTCCTTCTTACTCATGGTTGAATGCTATTCCACTGTATATATACCACATCATCCATTCATCCTTGTTGGACACCTAGCTTGTTTTCATATCTTGGCTATTGTGAAGAATGTTGCAATGAACATGGGAATGCACATATCTCTTTGAGACTTTGGATCCTTTACAAATATACTCATGCAGAAATGGGATTGGTGAATCATATGGTAGTTCTGTTTTTAATTTTATTTTCTTTTTAGGGCCATACCTGCTACATACAAAAGTTCCAAGGCTAGGGGCTAAATTAGAGTTGCAGCTGCCAGCCTATGCCACAGCCACAGCAAAGCTGGATCCGAGTCACATCTGCACATCTGCAACCTAAGCTGATGGTGACACTGCAAACATCACTTTACTTCTTCTTTTCTGATTTAGGTATCTTTTATTTCTTTTTCTTACCTAATTGCTCTGGCTAGGCCTTCAAGTACTATGTTAAATAGAAGTGGTGAAGGTGAGCACACTTGTCTTGTTCCTAATCTTAGAGGAAACATTTTGTTTTTCACCATTGATTATGATGTTAGCTGTAGGCTTGTTATACCTGGCCTTCATTATGGCAGGGTACATTCTCTCTATACAAAATTTGTTGCCGGTTTTTATCATAAAAGAATGCTGAATTTTGTCAAATGAGTTTTTTGCACCTATTAAGATGATCATATACTTTCTAATCCTTCATCCTGTTAAAATGCTAAATCACATTTATCAATTTACATATGTTGAACTATCCTAGCATCCCAGGGATTACTCCCACTTGATAATAGTGGAGGATTCTTGCTAATTTCCTATTGAATTCAGTTTGCTAGTATTTTGCTAAGGATATCTGCATCTAATTCATTAGGGATATGAGCCTGTGGTTTTCTTTTCTCATAGTGTCCTTACCTGGTTTTGGTATCAAGATAATGCTGGCTTTGGAAAATAAGTATGGAGGTGCATCCTCTTCAATTTTGGAGAATTTACAAATAATTAATTTCAATTCTTCTTTAAATATTGGCTGAATTCACCAGTAATGTCTGGGATTTTCTTTGTTGGGAATTTTTTATCTTTGTCTTTTGCCTTTTCTAGGGCTGCACTTGCAGCATGTGGAGGTTCCCAGGCTAGGGGTCTAATTGGAGCTGGACCTGCCAGCCTACGCCAGAGCCACAGCAATGTGGGATCCAAGCTGCATCTGTGACCTACACCACAGCTCATGGCAACACTGGATCCTTAACCCACTGAGCAAGGCCAGGGATGGAACCCACAACCTCATGTTACTAGTCGAATTCATTAACCACTGTGCCATGATAGTAATTCCTTTCGTTGGGAAATTTTTGACTACTGATTTAAGCTCCATAAGCATTATTGGTCTGCTAAGATTTTTCCATTTACTCATGATTTAGTTGGCAGGTTGTATGTTTCTATGAATTTATCTATGTCTTCTAGATTATAGAATTTATTGGCATATAGTACCTTAAGATAGTTTCTTCTGATCCTTGTATTTCAGTGGTATTGGTTGCAGTGTCTCCAGTTTAATTTCTGATTTTATTTGTATCTTCCTTCTTTTTTCTTGGTATTTTAGCTAAAGATTTGTAAATTTTGTTAATATTTGCAAAAAAACAGCTCCTAATTTTGTTAATCTTTTATCTTTCTGATCTCTAATTCACTTATTTCTTCTCTTTGTTATTTCCTTACTTCTGCTAACTTAGGGCTTAGTTTGTTCATTTTCTAGTTCTTTGAGGTACAAAGTTAAGTCATTTACTTAAGGTCTTTCTTTTTTCTTATTGTAGACATTTACCACTAAAAACATCCTTCTCAAAACTGTTTTGCTGCATCCCATTTCTTTTTCATTTGTTTCAAGATTTTTTTTTTGATTTCTGTTTTGATGTATTCTTTGATCCATTAATTCAGGAATGTGTTATTTATATTTCATATATCTGTGCATTTTCCAGGTTTCCTCCTATTAATGATTTTTAGTTTTATGCTACTGCTATCTGGTTAAAAAAAAAAAAACCTGGCATGATTTTAATCTTCATAAATTTGTTAAGACTTGTTTGGAAAATGTTCTGTGTGCATGTGAGAAGAATGTGTGCTCTGCTTCTGTTGGATGAAATGTTCTGTATATGTCTGTTAGGTCCATTTGTTCTAATGTTAGTTCAAGTCCAGTATTTTTTAATAGTTTTCTGTCAGGATGATCTATTCATTGTTGAAAGTGGAGCAGTTAAATCCCATACTATTAATGTATTGTTATTTATTTCTTCATTCTTTTTCATTCCTTTTGCTTTATTCTACTCTGGATAATTTCAAATGACTTATGTTCAACTTCACAAATTTTTTCTTCTGCTAGATCAAGTCAGATGTTGATGCTCTTTACTTCCTTTTTCATTTCATTTATTGTATTTTTCAGCTCCAAAAAATTTCTTTTTTCTTTTTTTTCTTTTTAAGGATTAATACCTCTCTATTAAACTTCTCATTTTGTTTATGTGTTGTCTTCCTGGCTTCATTTAATGGTCTTTCTGTGTTTTCTTATTTCTCACTGTGATTCTTAAAGCAACTACTTTGAATTCTCTATCAGGCAAATTGCTGATTTCCAATTTGTTGGAACTGCTTACTGGAAAATTATTGTGTTCCTTTTGTGGACTCCTTTCCTTGATTTTTAATGTTCCTTGAACACTTGCACTGCTGTCTTCACATTTAAAGAGGTAGTCACCTCCTGCAGTTTTTATTGACTGGCCTTGGGAAAGAAAGAATTACCTTTGTTGGCCTGCTAAGCATTCTGAGGTTTTCTCATACCTTTTCTATGGATGCTCCTGCTCCACACTTCTTGTTCCCTTTTGGGGGATAACTATTAGTATTGAATGAGTTCTCTCCATCCTACAAAGCCCCGTTTGCTTTCCCTAAAGTGATGCTGAATGTTCAAGTTTATGCAATTTCTCCCACTCCTACAGAATTGAGCCAGCTTTCTGCACATGCTCACACACCATACACAAAGGTTTATAATCATTGTCTAAGAGGCATGCGCAGGGAGCTAGCTAAAGTATGGGAGGGTATGTGGATAAGGTGCATGGAGCATTTGGGGTGCTGGTGGGCTAGTTGGAGGTATTTTTAGAGGAAATATTTCTAGTAGCTCATAGTTGGGCTTCTTGATGAGCCCATGAAGCAGTTAGTATGACCCATGTCCTTAGGTTCCTCTGAGAATCCTGCTGCTATTTGTCTTATTTGGCTCCTGCCCCCTCCTCCCCTGCCCCCTGTGCCATAGCACAGAACATCTCAGTATTCTGGATGGAGTGAGAAAGAAGTGGGCCTCTTTGGCAGTGTCCCACACTGAGAGGGAAGCTGGGTGCTCACTCATGCTCTCACTTTTCTCTGAACACTATGCTGCTTTGGGGATGGGTTATGTGAGTAAAGGGAAACTCTTCCTCTTACTCCATTCAATGTACCCAGTCTGGGTTTTTCCCCCAACAGTGTATGGAACTCTCCACCTGACTCCCAGACTTCCATACAGGCCCTCTTATCTTTAGCAAATTGTAAAAATCAGGGTTCTTTGAGGATAAGATAAAAGGAAACTCTATTCCACCATTTCTCCAATGTCACTCTCCATAAACATGTAATTTTTTATCCCGTATTTTTATAATCTGAATTTTCCTTTTCACCAATTTCTAAATCAATAAATGAATTTTTAGATTTCATTTTTTTTCTGATGATGATAAAAGTATTTTTTTCTCATTGAACACCCTTACTTATTTTCACCCAATGTATAGGATATAAAACGTATTTTTAAAATAGGTATAATCTCATTTGTATGAGTAAAATCCAATTAATATACATGCAGTAGTATAGTTTCATTGCAAGCAGTACAGTACAGAACTTAATAACATGGATTCCTTGCTTTGGAATTCCAGCTTAACATTTATCAATTCTGTGACCGTGGTAAGTTACATAACCTCTCCGTGCCTCAGTTTTCTATAGAGCAGGGGAATAATAGCACTTGTCTCACTGGACTGTTGTGATGATTAAAGGGGTCAATCCAAAACTGCTTAACAATGTCTAATGCATACTAAGTGTTCAATGAATATTATTTATCATAATTATTTTTCAAAAAAATCTAAACTTTAATGAAAAAAATCTTACTAAAAAAAGCAAAATATGAATAACTTTTAGTCTCTTTTCTACTGTAGGAAAGATAAACTAGAAAGAGGAAAACGAGGGAACATAAGATGTCTGCCAGAGAATTCTCCACAGATATTTATTTGGTTGAATACGTAAGATGGTGAAAGGTACAGTCCTAGATAAACATGGGACTAGCAAAGTAAAACGGATAAAGATCTCACTGAGAAAGGAAAAAAAAATTTACTATATAATAAGCAAGCATGACCTAAGGGAAATGCAGTATAACACTTTCATAGAAAAATAACGTGATGCAGAAGAAAATAAGCAATGAGACAAGTACATTTGATGAGCCCATAAAAAAGAAAAAGTAAATACTGCTATACAAATAGTAGTCTGCATTTTTGCTTTTAATGTTTCTACTCTGCTGAACAAAACAATAATTTGGCTTTTATTGGAAAATAACTATCATGATTGATATAAAACATGACTTATAGAAAAAATTCTTTTGTGTTTTCGAATAATTAAAAATATTATGTTTTGTAAGTAATTGAGAAAAATATTAATTCATGATGGTACAAATTTTACATGTATTCACTTAGGGCAGTTTTTCAGTATCACTTTGAAAACTGCAACCTATACCATGAAATACAAATATATTGCAACAAATTAAAATGTAAAATCTTAACGCAAAAGCAGGGGTGCAGAATTTTTACTACTTAACTTTAATAAATTCTTTATCTTTTCTTTACAATATGCCTTATATTTGCTAGTCATATGTTTTCTGCATTAATCATGTATTCACCAGAAATTATCTTTACTAAACTACCTGTATCTTATTGAAATACTATACTTATCCTTCATGTACTACTTTGTGCTATTTATTTTATGTCTCACCACTGGATATATTCTCTCATACCAATGGACTAGTACTCAGTTTTGACACACAAAGAAACTAAAGGCTAAATCCCCCTCTCCTGTGACCACAGCAAAAACTACTAGTCATTTATGACATGTCCCTGGAAGACACTGCAAAATGAACAGAGTTGGCCCTCAAGGAAAAGACTAAATTCTACTGTTATCCTGAAGCAATGTGGTTCTCCTTACCAGCTTTGGATTACTCATTCATTTTTCATTCATTCTTTTGGCAAACATGCCCTTAGTACCCACTATTGGCCAGATATTGTGATAGGCTTGGAGACATAAAGAAAAATAAAAAAGGTCCTAAAGTTGCTCAACATTTTGTGAAGGAAACAGGCAAGTAGAGAGACCATCAAAATGCTAGGTGTGTGCATGTGTGGCTACAAGAACACCTAGGCAGAACATTGAAAGCAGACTCTGTCGGTGTGTTTGGTGGTGGCAGAGTACTAAGAGCGTGAATGGTGGTATAATTAAAGCCTCCCCAAGGAAATTATGAAAAATGTGCATAAATTAGCTAAGTAAAAGATGGGGGGTTGAGGGAAGGGAGTAGAGAAAAGGGAAGGAGAAGTACTGGTTTATCTGCAGGGGGAGCAATGCGGAATTTTTGCAAGCAGAAGACGTAGCTTATAGAATGTGAGAGAATATATCACTTTTAGAAAAGTGTTAGTTGTTCAGTATGACTAGACTCTCTTCTGCAAGAAATGAATATGGGGGAGTGCACGGATTAAAGAATGATGAATGACATGTTAAGGGACATACAATAAGGAGTACCCAATTTAGAAGCATCTTGATATAGAACAAGGAAAAATAGCTGTTTTATCTGCTTTCCTATGGTGCCAAATAAAATGTTCCCAAGATGATCCAGAAGCATACAGAAGTGATCTGCTTCTTGAGATGCAGATTAAATTTCTTAAAGGAATCTGGGGTCACAGTTTATGCCACTTTACTTTTAAGAGGGATATGAATCAGAACCTATTATATATAATTTTCTGGTGTAGAGAATAATTGTAATATAGCTTAACGAAAATAAAAATGAGAGGATATCATAAAAAGACAATTTCAAAGAATGTTCTGGAAAAGACAGCTTAAGTGGCTGTTAATGGGTAGTGCTCCCCCCCCCCCGTCCCCCAAAAAAGATGTTGGCGTTCTAACCCCCAGTACCACAGAACATGACCTTATTTGGAGAGAAGGCCTTTACAAAGGTAATGAGGTTAAAATGAAATCATTAGAGTGAGCCCTAATTCAGTATGACTAGTGTCCGTGTAAAAGGAGGAAAATCTGGACACAGCAGCAGACATGCACACAAGGAGAAAGTCATATGGAGACAGGGGTTTGCAGCTAAGAGGAGCTACCCAGCACTGAGACCTAACAGGGAGGCCTGGAACCGATCATTCCCCACCACCTTCAGAGGGAGCATGGCCCCGCTGACACCCTGAACTCAGACCTCTAGCTTCCAGAACCATGAGATAATAAATTTCTACTGCTGAAGGCACCCAGGCTATGACACTTTTGTCAAGCAGCCCCAGGAAACTACTACAACAGGGCTGTAGGAAAAGTGAGTTTTTCTAAGAACTAATATGGCAACTAAAAGCAGTAACTTGCCCGAGGCTGGATCCTGTATTGTAGGGTAAAAATTCTATAAAGAACATTATTATACCAGCTAGCAACGATGACATAAGGAAAGTAGATTACATGTGTTACATTAGTTTAAATTTATGAAGTGGTAACTGTTACTATGGTTATATAAGAAAAGAGTTCTATTCTAAGGGGATACATACTCAAGTATTTGGGGATAAAGGGTCACGAAGCATGTAAATTACCCTCAAATTATACAGCAAAAACATTACATATTTGTATATATTTTATATATGCATACATATACATAAATACGTATCAATGTGTAAACACACACACACACACACACACACACACACACACACACGGGGTGGAGCAGGGAGAGGATGGAGGGAGGAAGAACACTCACCTAAAAAGGGGGGGAATGTTACAAATAATGAATCTAGTTAAAGAGCCCAAGAATGTTCTGTGAGCTATTTGGGTCTTTTTGGTTTTTGTTTTTTGGCCGCAGTCTGCAGCAACTTGATGTGGGATCTGTTCCCAGACCAGGGATTAAATCCAGGCATCAGCAGTGAAAGTGCCGAGTTCTAAACACTAGACCACCAGGGAACTCCCTCTGTGAGTTATTTCTATTCTCCTTATCCTTTTGTAAGTTTGAAATTATTCCCAAATTAAAATGTTTTAAAAAGTTATTTATTTTGTTTTAATGCTGAGTATGATATATTACAGAACTTGCACAAGAAACAAATGCCCCACACAGAATGGTGATTATTTTCAAGAATGGGGGGAAAGGGAACTAGTTTTGGAAAGTTTAATTGGGCTTCAATTCTTTGCGTAATTTTCATTTAGGAAAAAACCTGAAGTAAATATACCCACTGTTAAGATTTGATAAAGCTAGGTACTGATTATTACTGCTTTATTCTCTATATTTTATTTCTTAAAAGCTGGAAATATTCATGCACAAGTTGGAAATATATTTTTTTTCTTCCTTATGGCCTCACCTGTGGCATAAGGAAATTGCTAGGCTAGGTGTTGAATGGGAGCTGCAGCTGCCAGCCTATACCACAGCCACAGCAACACTAGATCCAAGCTGCATCTGCAACCTATGATGCAGCTTGCAACAATGCCAGATCCTTAACCTACTGAGCAAGGCCAGGGATTAAACCAGCACCCTCACAGACACAATGTTGGGTTCTTAACCCACTGAGGCACAAAGGGAACTCCTGGGGATAGTTTTAATAGGACATAATGTAGTAAATGAAAAATACCAAAAGGTAAAATAAAAAAGAAAACTGAGAGAAAGAGAGAAAAAGAGGGAGAGAAGAAAAGAAACATCATAAATTTATTTAAGCTAATAAAGAAATTCTAAAATGCCTCAGAAAAATCTGAGATGCACATTACCATGTAAAATAAAAATCAAGAACCATAGTCATGGCATTTAATTGACTATATTATTTAATATTATAACTATACACAGTTATGGCATTTAACTGAATATATTATTTAATATTATAACTGTAATGCTAACTAAATTTACCTTTGCTTAAACATAAATCATCAGAATATCCACTTTACGGAAAGTAACCTAACACTTATTTGGAGTATCTGTCAATAGAGAGAAGAATGGTTTACCTTTCCATATTTACACAGTACACACACAACTGTTCATTTTTTCCTAGCATTGCAAGTACTCTGATATTCATCCTGAAGTTGGTTTTCTAATCGTAATTTTAAAATAGAGTGAAAAGCATCAACTAGAACATAAAAAATTAGTAATGCAAAAGAAGCGTGAAGCAATGGTCCTCTGCTTTTTCATTTTTTGGGGGAGAGAAAATTCATTTTCTGGTTACCATGACCAAGGAAACTTGCTGGTTTACACAAAATTTTTAGTTGGAAAAAAATGTGTCGGGCATACACCAAATCAAACAGACATAAATACCACAGTAAGAAGTCATTTATCGAGTATCGCTGTGCAGAGAGTTGCATGAGAGTTGTATCCATAGGCAGAACAGCCCCCACCTCCCCCAGCAGAAATGATGCTTTTCAGATAAACTGCCACTGCAGGTGACATGGCCCAGTGCCGGGAACAAAGGCTGAAAGGGACTGCAGGCACTTCTCCCCAGCACCACGGAGCCGCAGCAGCAACGGTGGTCATGATAGGAGCTGGGCAAGTAAGCGTTCGTCTGTGAACTCCACTTCCAGCCTCATATTGTGAGCCCATTAGTCTCACTTTTCTTCCCCAACCATCACCATTAGTCCCTGGCAGAAATGATAACTTCCAGCTGTACCAGACAGCACACTACTGTGATAATTTACCCAAAGATTAAAAATGAAAAAGTAAGCAGCATCCTTTCTTTTTTTCCTTTTTTTCTACTATAAACAAGTTTCTCCTTCCACCCTTCCCCTTCTAGCAAGCAGTATGCTACCACGAGGTTTCATTTGTTGTTTATTTTGTTTCCCTGAAGTCAGAGCATCAAGGTACTTTAGGAACTTGAGAGAAATGAAATTACGAAAAACGGCTCTGAAATAAATTAGATTGGCTGTCTGCAAAAATGACATCCCAAGTAATAATTTGGGAAGAATATCCAAATTCCAATCATGGTGATTGGGGTGAATTTTTATAAAAGTATGACACTATCAGCATACTTAAGACTGTGGTGCCTTGTTGAAAGAAAGGTTTAACAGAAGGGAGAGGGTCAACATAGAAAGGAAAAACAGAGTAGGAATTTGGCAATGTGTCTTACAACCTAGAAAAGAGGGTGTTCAACCACACATATTTGAATATTATGAGTTTCCTGGCAGACATGCTTTCTCTGGAGACAGAGGCTTCAGGCTAACAGGGCCACTGAGATTTCCTTTGGAATTTACATGTTACTCCACAAGGGCAGGGGCCTTGTCTGTTCTGGTTGCTTCTATAGCCCTAGAACCAGAAGAGGATAAGAGCTGAACAGATTTTGTTCAATTAATTAAGATCACCCAACTGTCTTTTATACTAAATCAATATTACTATACAGTGGTTTTTGCCTGTATCTGGATTCCCATACAGTTTGGCGGAGGAGAGAAACTGCTGAGAAGAAAGAAGAAACATTCTGGTTTCTTTGATAATTAAATTACTTGTGACAAATAAATTTGCTTATGTGTTATCACATGCAAGTCTATTTAGTGCAAGTTAATGACTAACATATTTACCGAAAATTGGCACTTGAAAAAAATTAAGTCTTTAACGGCCATTGTCAGGCTGCTGCTAAGATTTTTTACTGATTTATTACTGATCTTATGTTTGAATATGTCTTCTCTTACATTTAAAAATCTTAATCTTAATGAAACGAACGCACTTATTTGCTTAATTTACAATGTACCCATAATTCTTTCAAAAGAAATACACCCATATTACCTAAATATAAGGTTAGTAAAAAAAGTTCAAGATATCTCCTGGTTCTTTTGTCCATAAAACATATCCTAGTAAGGCTATACATATCCTATTAGGGTCACTTATTTCAAATGTCTTTTCAATTTTCAGAGATTGGATTTTTCCCCTTTTTGATTTTATTTTTTTAAGTTACATAAAACATTTAATAGTTTCAACATTAAAGCTATTAAAAAATAGATTCCACTTGTGAAAATGACATTGCATATTTTGGACAGTGTAACCTTGGAAAAGACATCTGTTAGCTGGGTCAAAGGATAAATAGGTCATTTTGTTAGATGGGCAAACAGCCCTTCAGTTTGAGTGTGTCGTCTTGCATTCCTGTTGGCAGTGTAGGAGAATGCCTCTTCCCTTAGCCTTATCAACAGAGCATCTTGGTGAATTTTTGGAATTTTGCTAATCTGAAAGAGGAAGATGGGATTTCAGTACAATTTATATTTCTTCTATTATGAGTCAGGCTGAGCATTTTTTCCATATATATATAAGGGGAACTGACATTTATTTTTCTGTGAGTTGTTGCTCATTTTTCTATTAGGTTCTTGGGTTTATTTTGCTATAATTTTTAGGAGTTCTCTACCAATGAGATTCACAGGCACTTGTCTAAGTTTTAAATCTCAAATATCTTTATTTGGTTTATTTCCCTTTGACTTTGCTTCTGATGCATTTTGCCATGTGAAAGTTATCTATATTCATGTCAGAGGGATCAATTCTTTCTTTTATTACCTTTGGATTTTCAGTCATAGTTGTGAAAGTTTTTCCTCACTCTCGGGTTATACAGAAATTCACTGATAATTTTTTCTAGCATTTGTTTCACCTTTTTCACATTTAGATATCTGATCCTTGGTTTCTGGCATAACGAACCAATCTAAGGTTATCTTTTTCATATGACTAGCCCATAGCATTTATTACAAAGTCAATCTTTTCCTCAGTTTTGAGGCTAGGATGGGGGTTTACATCTTCTTTTCCCTTAACCAACACCGGAGCCACTAGGAGAGTAGGAAATAGGTACTCAAGAAGCATGTCACAGATGAATAAATCAATGTGCATTATTTAGTAAATGTATTTCAGGGGATTCTGATGCAGATTATGCTTTCCATACAACACACTTTAAAATACTCCTTGGTAAAGGAGAGAGTTTGTATCTGAAACCAGGATTATAGATGCAAAAACACATAGAAGGTCTACTGAGTAAAGAGAAAAATGACCTGGGAGTCACATTACCTGTACAAAACCAGATTGAGAAAGGGTTGTAGGAAAGCCATTGGGTAGTATGCAGGGGTGTTTTATGAAAAGTTTAAAGGAAGATGAGAGTTTTAACAAGAGCTGCCTGCAGGATTTTGTTTCATTTGTGGGGGGTGGGGTGGTGTAAGGATAAGGTTATGAGCTTTACAATACAGTTTGGTTAATAAAGGGACTAGAACAGGCTCATAATGCAATGAGTATGAATAGCATGTGGCAGGAACTGTGATGCATAAGAGAAGCATGTGAGATCACAATCTAGAAGCCAGAAGTTAAAAGAACAACTACTGCAGTTTCCTACATCTGAAAGAAAAAAAAAAATCTGCATTCCCCTCCACACTTGCAGCTATGTCACTGAGTCTGAAGTCTATGGGATGAGTAATCACCATAAGACAATTCTTTCTGGTCTTATGTAGCTGGAATATTCCTGGGAAGGAATTTTCCAGCTTTCTTACACAATTCTAAAATGTCTTTGCTAATATATTAGTACTTTAATGAAATATTAAGTACTAAAGTTGGCAGGAAGTTACAGAATGTTACTCCAGAATAAACACAGAATTTTTCCAACATGAATGCAACATACCTTAGAACTAGCATCATTTCACTTTATTTTGCTTGTGTACAGCACAATAATATGTCACTAAACAAAAACACTTTATGTTTCATTTATCCAGAGTTCAGATTTCAGGTGTTAGGAGAATCTGGAAGATAGCAAAACTATAAGCAGCTGAAGGCCTTGAGGAAACCAAGCTCAAAACCTTTCAACTTGAATAGTGGGAGTCACGGGGCATCCCTCAGGCTTTTAACTTGCCATATATGCATAAAATAACTAATAGATCAAAAGAAGATAGAAACTCTGACAGAGGAAAGTGACAGCTGGCACAGGTAAGAACTCTGGAATGCTAACAGAAATGTTAAAATAAGGCAGAAAAATGTAGATCATTTTAGCTAAGCTCCATGTATCTCAACTTCTTAGGACATCACCCAAAATACCTGAATACTTAACCATGAGTATACCAGAAAAAAATCGGTATTCTCTGCCTAAGAAGGCAGAGAAATATGTAATCCATTTCTTTTTTTTTTTTTTTTTTTTTTTTGTCTTTTTGCCATTTCTTGGGCCGCTCCCGCGGCATATGGAGGTTCCCAGGCTAGGGGTCCAATCGGAGCTGTAGCCACCGGCCTATGCCAGAGCCATAGCAACGCGGGATCCAAGCCACGTCTGCGATCTATACCACAGCTCACGGCAATGCCGGATCGTTAACCCACTGAGCAAGGCCAGGGATTGAACCTGAAACCTCATGATTCCTAGTCAAACTCGTTAACCACTGCGCCACGACGGGAACTCCTCAAATTTTTTTTTCAAGTAAAAAGTGAAAAACAATGGAACTTGAAAGTATAGATTTCAATTCTATGGAACTTTTTTGTGGGAATTATCTCATTCCTTCATGATGCTGAGTAAGCTGAGGCACTACTATTCATATTGGAATGTTTCTATTAAGATAGAATAGGAAATAGGATTAACAGGCATTTTTCTCCTTTCTTAACTCCTTTAGAAGACATAAGATTGCATAAAACAATAGTTATAACAGTGCAGAGTGGATTTATAACATATAGAAGTAATATATATGACAATACCACAAATTATGGAGGAAGGAATGAAGCTGGGTTTAGAACAAATTCATTATATTTTACTGGAATTAAGCTAATATTAATCTGAAGTGGATTATGTTAAATTAAGATGCATTCTATCCCTGACGTAATGACTAAGAAAGAAACCAAAAGAAATAAATAGTAAAAAAACCCAAAAAAACAAAAAAACAACTAATGAAATAAAATAGAAGACTGGAAATATCTATTTAATATAAAAGAACACTGTAAAGGATGAACAGAGAAACAAATAGACCCAAGACTAAAAAACATAACTAGCAAAATGGAAGACATGAATCTAATCATATCGATAATTGCATTAAACAGTGGAGACTATCAGACAGAATAAATAACATGATCCAGCTACATGCTATCTACAGAAGATATACTTTAGATTCAAAGACAAAACATGTTGAAAGTAAAAAAATGGAAATCTGTATCATGCAAACAGTAACCCCAAGAGAGCTGGATTGGCTATGCTAGTATCAGGTAAATCAGAAAAGAAAATCACTGGAAACAAAGAGTGACAATTTATGATGAAAAAATAGTTCAGGAAAATATATCAATTATAAATACATATGCACAGTAGTAGGGTGAAAAATGTCCCCACCTTGAAAAAAAGATAACCAATCCTAACCTCTAGAACCAGGAAATATTTTTTTACATGGGAAAAGGGTCTTTTCAATGTGATTAAATTAAGGATCTAGAGATGGAATGATCCTAGATTATCAGGGAGGGCCCTAAATGAAATCACATGTATCCTCATAAGAAGGTGGAAAGAGATTTCATTATAAACATAAGAGGAGAAGGCAATGTGAGGACAGAGGTAGACATCTTCTAAAGGGAGTATAATACTTACTTTGGACTTCTGGCCCCTAGAACTGTGAGAGAATAAATTTCAGTTGTTTTACGCCATCAGATTTTGGTAATTTGTTTTAACAGCCACAGTATACTAATATATGCACTTAATAGCAGGACTCGAAATACATAAAGCAAAAAAAGAATTAAAAATAGTATATGCAAACTTCAACATCTCACTAGAAAAAAATTTATAGACATAGACAAAATCAGCAAAGATATAGAAGACTTAAACATAAAAACTCAATAAACTGAATCTATAGAACACTTAAGAGCAGAATACCCATTCTTCTCAAAAGTAAGTGGAGAATCCTCTCACACAGACCATACACTAGGTCATAAAGCAAGTCTCAACAACTTCAAACAACAGAAATCATACAAAGTATATTTTCCAATCACAATGAGATTGAATTAGAAATAAAAAGCTGAATGAAAAGTGGAAAACCCACAGATATTTAGAAACTAAGTAATACACTTCTGAAAAAAATCCATGAGTGAAAAAATAAGAAATCACAAGAGAAACTAGAAATTGTTGTGAGATAAATGAAAACAAGCAAACAAAATATCAAAACTTCTATAGTATATAACAAAAATAGTACATAAAAATTTATAGCTATAAAAGCCAATATTAGAAAAGAACTCAAATTTAAAAACTAGTTTAATTAAGAATTAACAATCAAATTAAGAATCTAGTAAAAGAGCAAACCACACCCAAAGCAAGCAGAAAGAAAGAAACAATGACTATTAGAGTGAAAAATTCAATGAAAGGATAAAAAAGAAACACAATAGAGAAAAACCAGTGAAATGAAAAGCCAGTTCTTTGGAAAGACCAACAAAAAGTAATAAACCTTTAGCAAGAATGACCAAGAGAAAAAAGTGATACAAATTACCAAAAACAGGGATGAGTAATGTAATACCACTAGCAATCTTAGAGAAATTAACATGACAATAAGGCAATTAGGAACAACTTTATACTAATAAATTAGACAACTTAGATTAAATGGCCAAATGCCTAGAAAAACAAACTACTGAAACTGATCCAAGAAAAAAATTTTAAATCTGAATAAACCTACAACAAGTAAAAACTGATCCCCGTCTCCCCACACACAGTGATGGCTTCACTGGTACATTCAATAAAACATTTAAAGAGGAAATGGGAGTTCCCCTCGTGACGCAGTGGTTAACGAATCTGACTAGGAACCATGAGGTTGCAGGTTCCATCCCTGGCCTTGCTCAGTGGGTTAACGATCCAGCGTTGCTGTGAGCTGTGGTGTAGGTTGCAGACGTGGCTCGGATCCTGCGTTGCTGTGGCTCTGGCATAGGCCGGTGGCTACAGCTCCGATTCAACCCCTAGCCCGGGAACCTCCATATGCCGCGGGAGCGGCCCAAGAAATGGCAAAAAGACAAAATAAATAAATAAATAAATAAATAAAGAGGAAATGATAGCAATATCTATCAATGTATTTCAGAAAATAAAGAGGGAACAACACTATGCTCTGTCTCATTCTATGAGACCAATATAAATCCTGATATTAAAACCACACAAAGATATCACAAGAAAAGAAAATTACATCCCAATATTCTTCATGCAAAAATCCTCAAAAAGTAATTTTTCAACAAAATATTAACAACAAAAATACAGTATAAATCAAAATAATTTATATCATCCAAGTGAGATAGATTCAAGGAATGCAAGGATGGTTTAACATGCAGAAGACAATTAATTTAATATATCATACTTTACTTTTTTTTTTTTTGGCTTTTTTAGGGCTGCACCCATGGCATATGGAGGTTCCCAGGCTAGGGGTTGAATCAGAGCTATAGTCGCTGGTCTACGCCACAGCCACAGCAACACGGGATCTGAGCCATGTCTGCAACCTACACCACAGCTCATGGCAACGCCAGAGCCTTAACCCACTGAGAAAGGCCAGGGATCGAACCTGTGTACTCATGGATGCTAGTCAGGTTGGTTAACTCCTGAGCCATGATGAGAACTCCCTATACTTTACTTCTTGTCTCTTACTTGGAAAACTTTTCCCTATTCCAAGACCATGAAGAAATTATTCTGTATTGGCTTCTAAAAGCTTATAGTTTTGACTTTATTTTTAAAGCATTAATGTGTTTTAATTTTTGTTTGTGGTATAAGGTTCCAACTTTATTTTTCTCCATAGTGATATCTGTTATGGATTGAATGGTATCCTTCTAAATTCATATGTTGAAACCTTAACTTCCCAGTAACACAGAATGTGACCTTAGTTGGAAATAGGGTCATTGCATATGTAATTATTTATGTTAAGATATAGCCATATTGGAGTAGCATCGGTCCCTAATGCAATATAACTGATGACCTTATAATAAAAGGGAAATTTTGGACAGAGATAGATACACATAGAGGGAGAACCATGTGAAGAGACACAAGGAGAACACAGCTAAATACAAGCCTAGCACTGTTCCTTCCCCACAACCCTTGGAAGGAGGCAATCCTGCTGAACTTTGATTTCAAACTTCTAGCCTCCAGAACTGCAGACAATACTTTCCTGTTGTTCAAGCCACTCAGTTTGTGGTATTCTGCTATGGTAGCCCTAGGAAACCAACACAACAACTATCTAACTTGACACCTAAATTGAAAAATCCTTCCCTTCCCCACAGATCTATAATATCAATTTTAGATGTTTAAAATTCTTCATACATATCTGCCCCGATTCCTCAGAGATTTAGATTCAACGACTGCAAGGGGTGGGGAGGTGGAAGAAAGGATAAGCCTAGTTGAGAATAATTATTACCAACCATACCACCACGGTTATTTATAATCTTGTCCATATCATCAATGTGCAAAATGAAAAGACAATTGGCAAAAGAATAATATGAAAAAAAGTATGTTACCTTTTGGCATTTCTACTCCCCAAATTAAAAAATGTTGTCTAGGAAGTTCCTGTTTTGGCTCAGCAGTAATGAGCCCAACTAGTATCCATGAGGTTACGGGTTTGATCCCTGGCCTCGCTCAGTGGGTCAATGATCTGGCGTTGCTGTGAGCGTGGTGTAGGTTGCAGACGTGGCTTGGAACCCTCATTGCTGTGGCGTAGGCCGGTGGCTACAGCTCCGATTTGACCCCTAGCCAGGGAATTTCTGTATGCCTCGGATGCGGCCTTATGCAGCAAAAAAGTTGCTAGTCAGGTATTTTAAGAAACAGGGTTTTAAATGCCATTCCCTCAAAAAACAGAAACAATACAAATGAAGATCAAAAAGGTACAACCCCTTTCAAATCTCAGTCAAATATCTTAACATTACAGAGTCGCTAAACACTGTAATTTAGAACATAATATGCTATTACCATAGTCTAATTGCTATATCACTGCAAATGCACCCATCTCAAGCTGTAGGTCTTGCTATATGGACACATATAGCACTTTTTCATCAGAAAAAAGAGTCTTAGTCTCATCACTTGAGAATTTTAAGTTTTCCACTCAAAAGAAAAAGCAAAGACTGATCTAGTTCATTTATGAAGATTTATGCTTATATATTTAAATTTTAGCAACAGATAGGAAAAGCCAATGTTGGTGGTGAAATAAAATCTGAAATTTTAATTTTTGTCTCAAATGATAATATTAAAATTATTTTTAATTTGTCCATACATCATCTAGAAAGAAGACAGATACTCCTTTTATTTTTCTTTACCTTCTCAAGCAAGTGACGACCCCAGTTACCACTAGGAAGTAAATAGTAGGAAAGACAGGAGCTACAGAAGATACACAAAAGCAAATGTGATTCTAACCAGTAACCTCTGGACAATCATGGATAGATGCCTTCCTTTATTAAATTCATGCCACCTCTCAGCTTTGAGACGCTTTCTATATCACAACCTAAGTTATCAAAAAGGAAGCATCCTCCAAAGAGTAGAGATATCATCTGAGTGGTTCTCTTAATCTAATGGTACACAGACAGGCAGCTCACTAAGTACCTGTTAAATGAACAAATTGCTTCTATTATTATTATAATTTGAATCAATTATACATCCTGCAGCTTGAAGAAAATGCTCCACTTCACTAACTTTCCTGAACTTTTCTAAATAGCACTACTGCTGACAGTATGGTTTTCTCTGTCTCTCATTCAGGTTAAAACTCAAGGGCTATAAGCAGCAGCACGATATAGGTCCATAACATCGACGTTATATCATGAGATAAATGATGAGCAGTCTCAACTCATACATTTTTATATTATTTGAAAATATGAAAGCCTGTTTCTCATTTATATTTCTGAAGCAGTATTTGGAATAATTTTTTTTTCTGGTCTAGGTAATAATAAATAACACAGACCAATCTCTGAGATGTAGTTAAGACTGTTTGATTTTACCCTGATCCCAACTGTTCAGAACAAAGAAAATTCAATTTATATACCTGAAAGTATAATCAGGCCTAGGAGCATTTTCCTCCTTCCGCATATATAGCCAACACTTTAGCCAATTTACCACTTCCTGTATTTAGATCTTTGGTACCTACAGGAAGATCTGAGGAGTAAAGTGGTGGAGGTAAGGTGGCAGTTATAGTCTTCTAACACAAATAGAAAATGCAGCATTACTGCCCACCATCAAAATCATGTTCCTGAAAATATTCTACTCCCTTGAAATAATATCTGGGCAACCAAATACTTAAAAAGACGTGCTGGGGATCTTAAAATGAGTATGCCAGTTAATTAAAGCCGTGATCCCCTGCTACCAATGGAGTACTGTACAATCTGTTATTCTTATCCGCTGTCCTATAGATCATCTGTTCTTGGTGCTGGTTTGTTCCAGGAAGAGAGACAGCTGCAACACTATATCCCTGTTCAACCTGAGGACCATCTGACTTTAATTGTAGCACACAGCTTGATGTGGCTCTGGCTATCAGAAGCCAAAGTATCGTCTGTAATAATCTGGAAAGGCAGAGAGCTGCCAACAGAGGGCTGAAAACAGGGACTTGTGCTGTCTGGCTGCCTGACGGGCTGCAGGAAATATGATTAATGAGTAAGGTATAATGATATCAGGAACCCGATTAGCACCACAAAAAGGTCACAGATCAAAGTAGTATGCATTTCATGAGCTACAATCATTGCATAAAATCTGTGGACTTGAAGAGGTAAACCCCAAAGAGGAGGGGGATAATACCCTCATGTGATAACATGCTAACAGATACATAAAATACCACACTAATAATTTAGTCACTTACAGAAAGCTAACAGGAAATTTAAAAATGAACCAATATGAACTGCACCATAGGAGAGCCTTGTTCATCACAGGAATATAGTAAATATTTTTGCATAACTGAATGCATCATTACATTCTCTATTCATAAAGACACATGTAAGTAAAATCAAATATTTTCCCAATTATGAGTTAAAATTACCAGAGATGTAAATATTCAATTCTAAACTATGTTTGCATTTAATGTGCAGTGGATTTTTATGAGTTCTGTTAGGAATACAAGCTTACTCAGAGACTGAACTATGAAGACATCTGTAAAATTCCGAGGAAGAGGAATCACTGGGGAAAATGTTTAACAAACTAATAGTAAGTTATAGTAAATGTGCAATTGTATAAAATACTACTTTGCATAAAATGTCACAGTCATGTCTAAGTTCAGAGCATGAGCAGGCAAAACCGAAATCTTAATGGAAAACAATTTGGTAAGTTGCCACCCTCTTTTCCGTGGTGCCTTTAGGAGACTTGTTCCAAACAGACCCTCCCCTTCTGACAAGAGGGTGATGAGAGCAGAGATGAGAGGTGCCATCAGGGGAGGGGCTGACCTTAAGTTACACAGTTACATTTTCTTAATTGTCAAAATATTATTGTGGACATTTAAATATAATTTATTCAAATGTTTCTGCCCCTTAGACCTCTTTTAAACAAACACACTAACAAATTTCTTTGTATTTTTTAACAATACCAAATGTGGTAATGATGAACAGAGAGTTGATTCCCTTCAGGCTTAAAAGTTTAGATTATAATTGAGAAAAAGTGGTTCAATAATTAAATGATCAAAAGATGATTTTTTTTTTTTTTTTTTTTTTTTTTGCTTTGTAAGGCCGCACCCATGGCATATAGAAGTTCCCAGGCTAGGGGTCGAATCAGAGCTGCAGCTGCCCACCTACAACACAGCCACAGCAACGCTGGACCCTTACCCCACCGAGAAAGGCCAAGGATTGAATCTGCGTCCTCAGGGGTAGTAGATGGGTTCATCACTGCTGAGCCATAATGGGAACTCCCTGATTTTTTTTCTTAAAGACATATTCCTTAAAAATGAGGATGATTATTTATTTATACCAAGTATTGTATAAATACTATTTTGTATCTACCTAGTAGTTAGTAAAAACCATTTATTAAAAATGCTGATTCAAAAAGGAACCATTAAAAGTGAAAAGACAAGCCCAGACACTGGGAGAAAAATATTTGCAAAACACATGTTGGATAAAGGATTTTTATGGAGACTATATAACTATGTCTTACAATTAAATAATAAAAAGACATACAACCCAATTTAAAAAACAGGCAAAAGATGTGAATACCTAGTTCACCAAAGAACATATAAGAGTGGAAATTATGTCTATGAAAAGACAGTTAACATCATTAGTCATTAGGGAGATACAAATTAAAATCACAGTGAGCTACCTACTGGAATAGCCAACATAAATAAGATTGACAATACCACATCTTTGAAGGCATATAGAAAACTGGAACTTCATATATTGTTGGTGGGAATGCAAAATGTTAAACATATTCTAATCATACAAATCAGCAATTAAAATCATAGGACTCTGTCCAAGAGAAATGCAAACATATATCTACCCTAAGATATATGCAAATACTCATAATAGCCTAAAACCAGAAGAAAGCCAAATGTCCATGAATAGGTAAATAAACAAAATAGTGTTAAATTTCTACAATGGAATTCTATGCAACATTATTTATATACGAAGAAATTAACTACTGATATATACATAGCACGGATGAAGCTCTGCAACATCATGCTAAGTGAGAAAGTTGAGTACAAAAAGCCTACATACGGTAGGATTCCATTTATATAAAAATTCCAGAAAGTAAAACTATAGAGACAGAATTGGTGGTTGGGTGGGACTAGAACTGGGAGCAAGTATGTTCAAGGCAACTTTTTGGAGGGATGTAAGCCGATTGTGGCGATGGCCATTCAACTGTATAAATTTACTAAAACACACGAATTCAGCACTTTTAAAAAGGTGGATTTTATGGTATGTAAATGATTCCTCAATAAATGCATTTTAAAAGGGTAGAAAATCACTGAAAGCGAAAACAAAAAACAACAAAAAGTACAGAATAACTGTACCTTGTATTGACTTCTATGAGCCTCTGAGAGGGGGAGAAAAAAATCACATAACCATAGACAACTGTCACATTTAAAAGTCTGATATCTCCTTCAATATCTTTCAGAGCTAAGGTTTGTCAGGCTCTCATTTTAATTATGGTGACTTGAAAGTCTTGAAAAAAATGTGTGAGGTAAACTAAAATGCAATACGTACCTTAGGACTGTGATAGAATAAATGTTAGGTGCTATTTCATGGTTGCCAGAGAATATTCTAGAAATTTCACATACATAATTACAATTTTACACCCGTAATTTACAAGTTACAAATGAGGAAACCAAGGCTCAGAAAGGTGAAATTCCCTAAAGTCCCATAACCAGAAAAGAGAGCTATCCAAGATTTACATCCAGTAAAACTGGTCCAAATTCAAAGTCTATGTTCCCACTCTCCCTGCAATGTTTCCAGTATATATAAAATGTGAAATTTCAGTAAGGAAGGGATTGTGATTAAGATCCAGAATACAGAATTAAAATATAACTGTTGGAGTTCCCGTCGTGGCGCAGTGGTTAACGAATCCGACTAGGAACCATGAGGTCGCGGGTTCGGTCCCTGCCCTTGCTCAGTGGGTTAATGATCCGGCGTTGCCGTAAGCTGTGGTGTAGGTTGCAGACGCAGCTCGGATCCCGCATTGCTGTGGCTCTGGCGTAGGCCGGTGGCTACAGCTCCGATTCAACCCCTAGCCTGGGAACCTCCATATGCCGCGGAAGCGGCCCAAGAGATAGCAACAACAACAACAACAACAACAAAAAAAGACAAAAAAAAATATAACTGTTGCACACTATCATGTACGGAATGGATGCTTAGAGGGGACCTGCTGCATAGCACAGGGAACTCTACCCAATATTCTTTGATAACCTATATGGGAAAAGAATTGGAAAAAGAATGTCTGTATATGTGTATAACTGAATCACTTTGTTGTACAGCAGAAATTATCACAACATTGTACACCAACTACACTTCAAATAAAACTTTAAGAATATGGAAAAAAAAAAAAAACCCATTGGTAGGAAAGGTAAGAAATGCCACCAAGAAAACGAAAATGCAAGAACTGTCCTTAAAACACAATGCAATTTAGATTTCACAATTATTATGAAGTATGATAAAGACACTACTTTTAAAAATTAAGAATAAAGCTCCTGATTTCAGGCATTTATGAATGTGAAAGGCAAAAAAGTCATATTACTTTTTCTTTTTCTCTTTTTGTCTTTTTGCCATTTCTTGGGCTGCTCCCGTGGCATATGGAGGTTCCCAGGCTAGGGGTCGAATCGGAGCTGTAGCCACCCGCCTACACCAGAGCCACAGCAACTTGGGATCTGAGCTGCGTCTGCAACCTACACCACAGCTCACGGCAATGCTGGATCCTTAACCCACTGAGCAAGGCCGCAATCTCATGGTTCCTAGTCGGATTTGTTAACCACTGAGCCACGACAGGAACTCCAATCATATTACTTTTTCATAAAATAATCTAGAACCCATATAACAGAGGACCTTAGAGAGTCCACCAGAGAAGATTCAGAAGGTTTGTTTGTAAGCACAATGATTACTGCACTTTTAAATTTCTAAATTCTCATATTCTAAGTATTACACGAGATTTCACCAAAAAGATAGATGCTGGATACAAAATCTTGCTCCTATTAGTGAAACATGCAATGGCCTTCCAACCTGGAATACAGAAGTATGTTCTCCTGGTATAAGAAACTCATGTTTGAAAAAGCACAGAATTCTAGTTTCACTTAGAACTTTCACTTGTGATTTTTGAATCATCAGGTTCATATAAAAGTAACATCAATTCTGCACCAAAGAGTAAAAGACACCATTATACTTTTCAAATCAATAAACATACTATAAAGCATACATGGAGATCCACGAATTATTCTGTCACTTAGTCATCCCTACCAAATACAGTTTTGTCTGGAAGAGTAGGGCTTAGTGATTATACCAACACATGAAAGATGCTCTGAGAAAACACAAATGACAGAGTAGATGGTTACTGTCTTACCAATCTGTTTATGCGAACAAATTCTTCCGAGGTTCTGGCCCAAGGAGGAAGTTCAACATCAGACACTACTGTCCCGTCATCCATCACTCCAAGATTATAATCATTGAAGTTGACAAACATCTCAGGGAGGTAATAAAATTCAGGAATCAACTCCTATATGAAAATAAAAGACAATGCCATATTATAAAATGTAGAATGCTGACTAGGTATTCATAAAAGGGCTAATCATTTCCTGTTGTGCTGAAGAACAAAATAGACATATGAAGACTTTTTTCTTTTGATAACTCTATCACAAAATTCTTTTAAAGATGACAGATACCATCCAACCAAATTTAAATAACATTTTATTGCTTGGTTATATGCTTTCCATTAGGACAAGTCTCATAACCTCAAAACTCTTAAATACCAACAACTGAGTACTATTTGAGGCTTGACAAGATTTAAACAGAGATGAACATGCTGTAATAATAATAACAACTTAAGTAGATTTTTTTGAGGTATATGGAATTTTTGCCAGAAAAAAAAATCCAATATCTTCATAAGCATTAAAATGCTTTGGTCCCATCATCAACCAAGAAGGTATTCATTATATTTAGCCATGGCAAAACAATATATTTCACTCACATTTCAAACATCCAAGTTTAGTTTTAAGGTACTAGCTCTGATACAAGATCAAAATCTACAATTAGTCTAGAAAATGACCTGCATGAGAAACTGAGAAAATTAAATATGACTTTACTAAGGGCATTTAAAACACACTTTAACAGCATACTTAATAAGCAGAGAAATGCAGCCAGTTAGGTTTTTGTGTGCAATAAACCCCATGTACAACTATTTCAGAGGTCCTATAGCTCAGACTTGAAATCCAGTCTTGACATGGGTCAGTGACTCAGTGGTCTTTCAGATTCCCCCCTCAGGGCCAGCTACGGCAGGCCAGGCTTTCCAAATGGTTGAGTAAAATAGGGAGGTCATCAGATTTTGGACAAGGTCAGTATGAACTCGCTAGAGCAAAGAAAAAAGTTCAGCAGGAATTAAGCTATTATCACCTCCATCATCCATGTGAAATGTTGCTTGACTTTGAATCTTACATCCTTTGTTTACAATCACAATAATTAACTAAGCTGGATAGAAATGAGCTTGCCCTCCAAATGCCTGACAACCAACTCAGCATTGACTTAAAAAGCATTTAAACACTTTTTTAAGAGGAAGAATCCTGTTAAAAGTTGAATCACAAATGGAATGACACAGTGATCACAAAAAGCTTTTTAAGATCCTCACCTCCAAAAATGATACATAGAGGTCTAATGGACAGATGAGGGCAAGACGCACATGTGTCATTTTATGCAACAAGAAGCTATATTCAATTTGGGTGAGCTAACATTTATGCATGATATGAGTCAAGTACTAAAATAAACTCTCAATAAACCTTATCGCATTTAATCGTCACAACAAATTTACAAGGCAAGGTATCATTTCCATTTAAAAAATTAACTAATACTATTTGCCCAAGATTACACCGCTGACTTATGATAAATTTGGAACTTAGATCAAGATTTGTCTAACTCTAAAGCCTGTGTCCTTAATGATCAAATAAGCATGGGTTTTACTTACACAGTATACACAGTGCTAAATACTTAAAATATGTTTTTAACATATATTCTAAGCAATTTTTTTAAGTAGACAAAAACTTTTCATTCTTTCATGATAAGAAAACTGGTTTTCCTGAAAAAATATAATATACACATATTTATACACATATATACACTACACGTATAGAATATTTATCATTTAACCAAGTTAAAAAGGAAGAATTCAAAAAATATGCTCTAATGATTTCCCCATAAATGATGATGTCACTTTATAACAATTTGCTGAAGTATGCATTCAATAAATTCCCACTTAGAGAAAATTTCCCCAAATGACTTATTTTCACTCCACATGACTTATGCTAATAAAGAGGAATGTTAACACTGCCAAGTCATTTTCCCCAAGAGTAACTGAGGACCACTCCTTCTTTGTGTTTTCAAAATCAAAAGCAGCATTTTGGTTTAATTAAACACCTATTCTTTAAATTCCTTAAACTTCAATAATGCCTGCCCACCCCCATCTGCACTCCAGTGTTCTCACAATTAGAAGAGGTTATCTTTCTTTTGCCTGTTCTACTCATTATGCTCCTAGGAATAATTCTCCTGGAAGTCAAAACAATTATAATGGCTGAATTTTAGATGCCAGGTTTCTCCCAAGTTTTCAATTTGGAGATCAGTTATCTGCATTTATAAATTGGAGATAAATAACTCATAACAAAAATACACACAAAAATATACTCTTTAGTGAGACCACACTTAGAAAGCAGAAATGGAACAAGTGACTTTTCATAACAATCTTTATAAAAATAGAGCCTTCAATCCTTATGGGGCACCAAAGTTTTTATCATTTTGTATGTTTTTCTCTTATCTTCTACATCTGTCACTTTGTTCAGCTCAATAAATTGACAAAAATAGATTTGGTCAAAACAGAAATGCTCTTCACTGGTTCTTTTAGAAGTTCTAAATTCGATTAACGGAAATACCTTTTGTTCCTGGCCCACTCTATTTAAACATATAAATTCATTAGTAATTTATTTTCTTACTGTAATATTGACAGCTTACCTTAAATGGAACAAAATGTTATACAAAACAAACAAGACATTTTTAATAAAAGATATGAAGAAAGCAACTTTAAGTTTCACTGGACCATGTTAAACTTTCAGTTCTATAATTTCTTTCTTTTTTTTTTTTTTTTTTTTTGATTTTTAGGGCTGCACCTGTGGCATATGGAAGTTCTCAGGCTAGGGGTTGAATTGAAGCTGCAGCCATGGGCCTATACCACAGCCACAGCAATGCGGGATCTGAGCCGTGTCTGCATCAGTTACATAATTTCTATCATTGTGGGAGGGAGGTAATAACCCGTCAATTTCCAAAATTACCATAGATTCTATTTGCAATTTCCTACCAAAGATAGATATCTTGTAAATTTTATATAAGGGATGTTATAAAAATATTAAAAAATTAAAATTTTAAGTTTGATTAATTAGATGTTCAGTTTAATATTTCACTTGAAATTTATTGATAGGAATTTTGTGCTTTGTATCTTTATTTTTTTCTCTCAGCCTCCCATGCCACACACCCCTCCAATTTCAAGAGAGTTGTCAGGCATTCCCAGAACATTTGCAGGGTCCAGAACAGCAGCCTGCTGAAGACATCCTCTTTTTCCGTCTCTTGGGAAAGTCTAAGCAAACAGGAGATTATTGTAAAATGTCCAAGAGAAGCAGTGTCAAAGGTTAGTAATTCTAAAGAGAAAGAAACCAAAGGAGAGAGAGGGATTTTTTCCCAAGATTAGGAAACCAAGTTTCTTAAAATCTGTAGTCAGCTCTCTTTCAGCTTGAGGGCAAGGAGAGGGGGTTAAGAAGTTAAGACTGGAACCCAGGGGATGGCAGGTGGTAACTGGGTCATTACTTGCCTGTATAGAGCCTCTGTATGAATTAGAAAAAGGCAGTCTTTTCTGGGCTAATTCAGCCCCAAGAGAACTTGGTTTGGTGAGTGTAGTACAGCTGGGATTTCAGCTTGTCTTCTTTCCGCCAGTCAAGCATCCTTAGGTAGAGAATACTCTACCCATCTAGACACATGGCTCTATAATGGGGCACTTAGGGAAGCTAGTCCCTTGGCACCAGGGCTTTTGGCATCCACAAATATGTCTTTTTTTGGGGGGCTGCACCCACGACATGTGGAGGTTCCCAGGCTATGGTTCCAATTGGAGCTGTAGCCATGGGCCTACGCCAGAGCCACAGCAACGTGGGATCCAAGCTGCGTCTACAACCTACACCACAGCTCATGGCAATGCTGGATCCTTAACCCACTGAGTGAGGCCAGGGATCAAACCTGAAACTTCATGGTTCCTAGTTGGATTCGTTAACCACTGAGCTACGACAGGAACTCTAGCAAATATATCTTAACTCAGTCCCAGATAATCAGCAGAGCTTCCAGCTTCCAAAAGACCATGTGTCTTGGACAGTGAGGATATTACTAGTAAACAAGACGAACTGAAGATGTGAGAGCAAATTTTCAAGGTACCACATAAGCCTGGATCTCATTCAAGATCTGGGAAAGGGAGGCCCTGCCCTGTCCATATAAGGACTGCAAATTACACACCATGATCACTGTACAACTATGAATGTAATAAATTCACTGAGTAATAAAAAAAATAATTAAGCAATAGAAAAAAAAAACTGAGGGAAGAAGAAAAATAAAGGACTGCAAATGAAATATCTGCTAGCTTAATATGAAGACTCAAATTCAAATTAGAACATTTCTTATACACTTGAGGTGATGCTTATTAATTTATATATACAGTTGACACCTGAACAACACTGGGTTGGGGCGCCTACCCTCTACCCAGTCAAAAATCTGAGTGTAATTTATAGTTGTGCTCCATATCTGTAGTTCCTTTTTATCTTGCAAGAGCAGTTCCAAATCCATGGATTCAACCAATCTTGGATAGGGTAGTACTGCAGTATTTACTATTGAAAAAAAAATCCACACATAAGAACAAATCCATGTTGTTCAAGAGTCATCTGTATTTCAATGATAAAAAGTTACCATTATATTCACTTGACAATTATTTCTAGGAAACAGAATGGTAGGAAGTCAGTATGGGCAGAAGTAACAATGCTGCATCTTTATTAAAGGAACAAACCTTTTTAAAAGTTCCCCTTATTTAACTGATAATTTGAAATAAGCCTTAAGTAGATATGAAGGGTGATACCACATGTCATAATCCCCGAAAAAAATTTGTTTTGTTTTTACTCTTTGCAAAGAACTATGTTAGGATCTGTGATATGGAGACATGAGTATCACTCCCTCTCTAGGGAACATAGCCCTAAATTGCTAAATGGTGAAAGGATACATTTACCAGGAGGTGATTGGTTGGAGGAACACCAAGAGCACTCTAGAAATTCAAAAAAGAAAAATGATGTCTAAAAGCTAAGGTTGTTAAGAATTCCTGTTCTGGCTCAGCAGGTTAAGAACCCGACTAGTATCCACGAGGATGTGGGTTTGATCCCTGGCCTTACTTAGTGGGTTAAAGATCTGGCATTGCTGTGAGCTGCAGCATAGGCTGCAGGTTCGGCTCAGATCCCGAGTTGCTGTGGCTGTAGACCTACAGCTGCAGCTCCAAATCAACCCCTAGCCCAGGAACTTCCATATGTCTCAGGTATGGTACTAAAAAAAAAAAAAAAAAAAAAAGTTAAAGTGATCATAGAATGCTTTAAGGAGAAGAACACAACAAACCAGACCTCCCTAATGTACTCATCAAATTATATGCTCCATCTAAATTGACAGCTCCAAGAGATTGAGGACTTTATGTATCTTGTTCACCACTACACCTCCAAAGCTTAGACACAGAGAGTGACACATGTTACATATTCATTCAGTAAAAATCTGTTGAAATAATGACTAAAGAATGGCACTTAAAATCAAAAGTAAACAGCAAAGGGGAAAGATGAGAACAATCCTGACAAGGGAAATATTTTAAAAGGTATAGAGATTGAAATGTGCATATATCATTTGTTTCCAGTGATCAGTGAAGACCTATTTAGTTGGTTGAGAGATGAATACATACACAGAAGAGGAGATAATTTAAAAGAGAACAAATGTTTCCAAGAAATTAACACTGAAGAGAAAAATTATGAAGACTCTAATCTAGTATAAAGTATCATCAAATAAGTACAATTAACTAACAGAGTGGGTATATATACATATTAAACATACTATGACTTCTTTATAAGAAAACCTGCATAAGTAGATCAGTTGATAGGAGTTGAATAGTCTCTTACTATAAAATAAACATGCTAAATTCAACTGAGGGACACCAACATGTAACCAAAGAAATAGAGAGGTATGTATACTGCCTGAATTTTACCATGAATGACAGTAACATTCAAGTTATAAAGAAGTCTGCCTTAATCCTAAAAGCATCTTTCTAAGAACCATGCCTTGATAGGATACCAAATGTTACAGTTCAAAATTATCTCCTTTGACAGGTGAAATTTAGTGACAGAGTCAGAGATTATGTCTTTCTAATACTTCTAATGTACATTTACAAAGTGAAGTATGTTTTATATTCATCAGAACAGAACATTCAGCTCTGGATAAAAAACACATGTTCAGCAATTCTTTAAAACATCAGTGGAAAATGATAAGTAAACAACACTGACAGAAGACAGAGATATTTACAATTCACATTTTCTTCTGACTTGCTCACAGTAATTTTAATCTCTATCACTTAATTAGGCAGATGGGTCTTAGAGGCAGGTAACATGATCAAAATGTAGTGTATCATCTCCTAAAATAAAAATCTGAAAGGTTCAACCAGAGGTTATACCACAGTGCAGGATAAGCCCATTGCTTTGATCACAAATCCCAAGGCTTTCATGGCATAATGACAAGGATTGGTTGTGACCACACATATGCTTTAGTTTTCTTTCTTAAGGTATGATCCCCACTGATATGAATGGCCTTTGCAGCAAGGCTGTATGATTCGCCTTCTAATAGTCACCAATTCTATCCGTTGAACCATCACTTCAATAAGACCTGGGCAACCAAGATAAATAATAGTCTATTAATCCAAAGAAACAAGATAATCAAAATGGAAATAAAATAAAGATGCTACTTCAGAACTAATGCTAAATTTTTATTTTATTCTTACTAAAATATGAGATCCTAACAAGTAAAATATAAGCATGATAGCAAAGTAATGAATTCAATGCATGTTGCTTTGGGGACATGGATGGTAAAAAGAGATGTGAAAGCAAAACGTCAGCTATTTACATTGGAAAAATTATGTATTTTATGAAGAAAAAATCCAAAATGAATTTTTCTAATAGGAGTTGACAAACAACAAATACTAAAAAAAGTACATTTCCTGATACATATTAATTTTTAGGTATTTATTTTGTGAGCTCACAAATGAGGAAAACTTTAAAAAAGTTATTAGAGTTGAATTGAACCTATAAATCATTTTAAATGGACTGCATATCTGAAAATTTTCATATTGATATTTAAATGTAGTTCTTCCTCATCAAGGAGATAAAAATGCTATTTTTTTTCCCCTTAGGAAAGGAAACATTCATAGCAATTTTTAAATTGGAGAAGGAAAAATAATCTATAATCCTTCCTGAAAGATCCAATAAATATTATGTGATCTTAGATATTAAACTTTCACTTCAAATTCAAAATAAAGAGAAATCATGGATTACAAACGAATAAATAATCTGCCTCAATCTAACACAGTGGAGAGAATAACTCGGTTTGAGTCCTGTCTATTCAACTGACTGGTCACATGTTTGTAATTTAATTTTTCTGACCCTTATTCACCTCAATTACCATTTCTAAAACATAGGGTTTTGTGAGGCTAATACAGAATACAGAATTCTACATGAACACAAGATATAATAATAATATATAATTATTATTTGCGGTGAAGCTAATACAAATAATACAGAATTCTACATCCACGTAAGATATAATTATTATTACCATCACTACTAATGTGGCCCCTGATAAAAATCCCAAATTAAAGCCTCAAACTGCCTGATTCTTAAAGCCAACAGGTCATTCACTGATTATGGCCATTCATAAGAGCATTTAACATAATCCTAAGGGCATTTAACAAAATATATTTGTAAAAGTAAATATGACCACAAAAATATGTGAGACTTAATAACTCTCACTAAATAGCTCTCACATTTAAAACAAATTTATTTATTTTTTATTAGCATCGAGAGTGCAGCTTAACATGTTTCATTTATGATGAATACTGCCAATGTCTGATAGTTCTCTCTAGCTTTCAACATATTTTTTTTTTGCTTTAATATTTTGACTGGAGTTCCTGTACTGGTGCAGTGGAAACGAATCCAACTAGGAATCATGAGGTTGCAGATTTGATCCCTGGCCTTGCTCAGTGGGTTAAGGATCCTGTATTGCTGTGAGCTTTGGTGTAGGTCACAGACACGGCTTGGATCTGGCGTTGCTGTGGCTGTGGTGTAGGGCAGGGGCTATAGCTCCGATTAGACCCGTAGCCTGGGAACCTCCATATGCTGTGGGTGTGGCCCTCAAAAGACAAAAAGTAATAATAATAATTTGGACTGGACCTCTTCAGAGTCTTTTGCTGTTCCACACTCCCATCTTAAAGGAAACTGTAATTTGGGAAGATATAATGGACATGAATAATGCAAATAACAGGTAAGCTGTGACTGCTGGAAGAGATGATGGAATAAAACACATCCATATTGCTGTAAGTATGGGGGGAGAATAATTAAAATTAGTATCTATGAACAGTTTACATTTTTCTATTCAACAAAAATATTTTAATATCACCAGGTCAAAAAACAGATCACAGTTGAACTGGGTACATTTTTTTTTTTCTTTTTAGGGCCGCACTGGCATCATATGGAGGTTCCCAGGCTAGGGGTTGAATCAGAGCTACAGGTGCCAGCCTACACCAGAGCCACAGCAATGTGGAATCTTTAACCCCATGAGTGAGGCCAGGGATCGAACCCTCATCCTCGTGGATCCTAGTCGGGTTTGTTGCCACTGAGTCACGAAGGGAACTCCTGAACTGTATACACTTTTATAATTCAGGAAGATAGGAACCCTTTCTAAGTTATCTTAAAGTTTTGTTTTTTTTTTTTTTTTCTGCCCAGTATATAAATAGCTTAAGAAGAAAAATACTCAGTTTTTCAAGTAATTTTTCTCAAAGAACAACCAAGAAAAGGTTCCTTTTAGGCATAAGAGCACAAAGTTCAATGCTAAAAAAAACAGTACATGGATACATCATTTAACTTATTGATGCATGAAAAAGAAAAGGGTTTAAGAGATGTGGTTAAATTGATAAACCTTTAAGTTATATATAGAAACAAGGATGAACATATGTATAGTTCAGTGAGAGTGGAGTGTTCATTGTTGAGAGGGGTGAGACAAGCTTGAGCTTACCCTAATGAGGAGGTGAATGTAAGGTGCGGGGGAGAAAAAGAGAGAAAGGGGGGAAGGGAGGAGGGAAAGAGAGCGGGAGGGAGGGATGGAAGGGAAAAGAAGGGCTGGAAAAAAAATAAAAGAGAGAGAGAGAAAAGGGGGAAAGGTGGGAGGGAAGGATGGAGGAAGAGAGAGAGAAAGGGAGGGAGGGGAAAAGAAGGACTGGAAAAAAATGGGGGGAGAGAGAGAGGTAGGGTTGAGAGGAGAAGGAAGGGGTGGGAGAATGAAGAGAGACAAAGAAAAGTAGGGCAGGAGGTAAGGAGGAAGAAAGGAAAGGAGAGAGAGAAGGAGGGAGAGAAGGAGGGAGGGAGGGAAGGAAGTGGTACATACACCAGCCAGAAAAGTGCAAACAGTGTGTAGAAAAGAGTAAGAATTTAATTTTATTTCACTTAAGCATTTTAAATATTCCAAATTAGTTAAAAGTTTGTTTGAATACAGGAAGAAGAAATAAAGAAAAAAAAAAACCTATCAAATTAACCTAATTTAAGCTTTTTCTCATAACAATTTCCAGCAATTATGTTCTATCAACTGCAGCTAAACATTTTCTTATAAATGGCTCTAATGCTGATGCTATCAGCATCTGTGGAATGTATTATGGTGGAAAACATGCTGATAGAGGGAAAAAAGGAACCTAACTTATCTTCAGATTACAGACCCCTGGGATCTCTGAGGGGGTAAAGGGCAAAGCAAAGGTCTCATGTTTAACAAATCTCGCAAGATGCAAATAAAACTATTCTCTGATCATCTCTATTTTGTATTATCATTTTTAACAAATAGGTGTACCCTTAATACCTTGAAGGATTAATTCTTAAAGCTAAAACTAATTCTTATGACTGAGGGTCATTTTTAAAAAAATATTATTTAGTAATCTCTTAGGATTTAATTGTATTCTACTGAATTATAAGTATGGAATATGCTGTACTGACCCTATCGATTTCATAACTAAATACAAACTTTACATTCATCATTAACAATATACAGTAAATTTTAGGATAGGTTTTTAAACTGAATATCCAAGAGGTGACCAGTGACGGGATGTCCATAGGAGAGGACTTCTTGTGTAAAGCTGTAACAGTAAGGACTCAATGTGTCTTAATTGTGAAAACTTAGAAAATAAGAGCATGAACAACTCTTGGTCAGCAGATGACATTCAGCTACCAGTTCTCTTGTGGAGAGACCAGCGCATCCTACAATACACTCAATTCTGCTGTGCCCTTCTGGCTGTTCTCTTCTTTCTCCTCCAATGACCTCTCTCTTTTTCCCAGGCTCTTTCTCACTGCCTCCTCTTTTTCAGGATATCTCTAAATCTGCTCATTCATTCATTCATTCAATCAATAACTATTGATTTCTTACTAAATGCAAGGCACTGTTCTAAATGCTGAGGTTACAAAGTGAACAAAACAGAAAGTTCCCACCTTCACAAGTCTAGCAAAGGAGATACAAAATAAACTAATATATGTATCATGTCACATGGTGGCAGGTTAAACTAATATACATATCACGTCAAAAGAAAAGGTTAAAGGGATAGAGAATGATGTGGGTTGGGTGGTATTATTTTAGAGAGTGTATCCAGGGAAGTTCACTTTGAGGGGGGTGATACTTGAACAGAGACCTGAACAAAAAAATGCAACGAGCAAAGTATTACCTTGGGGGAAAAAGTGGTTTGAGCAGAAAGAATATTATAGGCAAAGCCATCAAAACAGGAGTGGGCTTGGCATTTCTGAACAGGGACCACATCAAAGGCAAGTGAGGCTGCAGTAGAGTAAAAACGATAAGCCACCAAAGAGGCAGCCAGGTAACACAGGACCTCAGTAGCTACAGTAAGAACTTGGATTTTGTTCTACGTTAGATGAGTAGCCATTGAATGACTGTGAGTAGAGGGATATGATCTGATTTATAAAATTAAATGACTCTTCTTGCTGCTGTAGGGAGAAAACCCCACACAGGGAACAGGTGAAGTCAGTACTTAGACACATGGGCCAGGGTTCGAGTGATGGATGTGGGGAAAACTGGTCAGCTTCCAGACGCATTCTGAAGGCTGAAAAGATGGGCAATGAGATGTGTGTGTGTGGAAGGGAGGAATCAGAGATGTCATGCTTTCCAAAGGCCTGAGCAAACTGGGTAAAAAGTGCTGTCTTTCCTTGAGATGGCAAATGTGGCTATTGAGCAGGACTTGCTCTTTAGGGTGGAGAGGAGGGTAAGAGGGAAATACAGAATTTGATATTAGACATGCTCAGTTTTTTTTTCTTTAAATGCTTTTGGATTTCAGATATTTATTTATTTGTTTGTTTGTTTGTTTGTTTGTTTGTCTTTTGTCTTTTTTAGGGCCACACCCATGTCATATGGAGATTCCCAGGCTAGAGGCTGAATTGAAGCTGTAGCCTCTGGCTGATGCCACAGTCACAGCAACACCAGATCTGAGAACCGTGTCAGCGACCTACACCACAGCTCACAGCAACACCGGATCTTTAACCCACTGAGCAAGGCCAGGGATCGAACCAGCAACCTCATGGTTCCTAGTCAGATTTGTTTCTGCTGCGCCACGATGGGAACTCCATATGTTCAGTTTTAAATGCCTGTGAATACACATCTAGCTCAAAGGAAGCTAGCTATATAGTCCTGGGGGAGAGCCATGAAGTGAGGTGTGGTCATCTTGGGAGCAAGGGTTGACACAGAAGAGAGCTAAAGGCTAATAGGCTCAAAGGTATTTCAGTAATTTAGGGTATGAAAAGAAGAAAATCCAGTAAAAGAGACTGAGAAAAAGGTAAGAAGATAGCCAGGAGAGGGTGGCTCCTTATTCCACAAACCCAGTTAAGAAATTGTTACAAAGAAAATGGATGAATTAATTGTGTCAATAAAGCTGTCAGATCAAGTGCCATGAGTACTGAAAGTCTGCATTTGACAGCATGGAAGCTGTTCATCAATGATTTTGACAAGGCTGATTTCGATAATATGGTGGAAAAGACTGGGTGGAGCTGAAGAAGTGGAGAACGAGGAGCTAGACAACTGTCTTGAGGACTTCAAGACTAGCATCACCTGATATTCTTCCTTGCCCTACGACACTATTCTGAAGCTTAGGTTGAATTTTCAACTAGCAGACGATAATACCCTGGTAATTCTGAAAATACATCCATGTGTCAAAAGCTGAATTCACATATTTTAGCCTACAAATGAGCTTCATTACAATCCATAGCATCAATGAGTATCTACAGAATCATCTTTCCTTCCTATCCCTTATAGTCAACCGAGTGCCAAATCCTAGAGCATCACTTTGAACCCGTCCCCTGCATTCTATCCCCTTAGCTCTTTAACTAGCTGAGGCTCTTACCAGCTTTACTTTAATGGCCTCCTAACATTTCTCTCTCCCTCTAGCTCTCATCTGTCTTCCCCACTCTTGGATCTATTTTCCATTCTGCTGCCCAAGCTCTTTCTTTTATACTAAAGCCAATTAATACAAAATCTGAAATCGATCCTCACTGCCTACAGCAAAGGATGATAAAATATAGCCCATGGGACCAAAAAACTGCCATCATTTCATTTTTTGTAAATGAAATTTTAGGGGAACGCAGTCACACTTATTTGTTTATAAATGGTCTATGGCTACTCTTGTGCTACGGTGGCAGAGCTGAGTGGCTGTGACAGAGATTGCATGGACCTCGAAGAGAAAAATAACACTCCGGGTCTTCATATTAGATCACGATTGCCTTTCAGCATTTCTCCTTTTCTGTGTTTCCCACACACCAAGCACGTAAGATGCATCAGCAGACCAATAAGTATTCCCCGATGTGCAAGCATTTTCTCTGAATTTGTTCATATCATCTTCCTTGTCCAAGAATACTCTTCTGTGTTTCATCAAAGCATATTTTTCCTTTTTTTTTTTTTTCTTTTTAAGTCTGCATCTGCAGCACATGGAAGTTGCTGGGCCAGAGGTGGAACAGGAGCTGCAGATGAGGCCTACACCACCAGCACAGTAACACTGGATCTGAGCCGCTCCTGTGACCCACGTCATGGCTTTGCAGCAACGCTGGATCATCAACCCACTGAGTGAAGCCAAAGATCATAGTCATCCTCATGAAGACAATGTTGAGTCTTTAATCCACTGGGCCACAATAGGAACTCCCAAAGCACTGTTTTAAAGGATATTTAATTTAGTGCCTACTACATTCCAGGCACTGTTTTTAGCTCTGGGGATAAACCAGTGAGCAGAACAGTCCCAAATTCATGCTCTCGTGGAGCTAATGTTCTAGTGGGATAATACATAAATAGTAAACAAATAAATAAAGACATGCCTGTCAGGTGGTGAGTGACAGGAAAAAAAAATGAAATTGGGAAGTGAGTTAAAGTGCACAGGGTGAGGGATATAATTCTAAATAAAGAGGACAGAGAAGGTCTTACTAAGATGGTGACATCTGAGCCAAGACATGAAATGAGTGAAGGAATGAATCCACAATTTTTCAGGTGAAAAGAAAAGTCAAAGCAAAGGCCCTGAGGTGGGGGGATACCTGGAGCCTGTGAGGAATACCAAGGAGGTTCCCATTCAGCTAGAACAGAGTGGGCAAGGGGGCACCCAGGACAGAGGTGAAGAGGTAGGAGGATTTTGGAAGGGAGGAGTCGTTGCTATAGGGTCTTGCCCTGTAAGGACTTCAGCTTCTACTCTCAACAGGGAAACCATTTACTAGGGAGAAGGCTGTGAGAAGAGCAGGTTTAAAGGGATAAAGATCAGGAATTTGGTTTTGAATACATGAAATCTGAGAAACATCTTATACATTCAAATGGAGATGTGGAGGAGGGAGTCAGGTATCAGGAGAAATATACATGCTAGAGATGTAAATGTGAGTGGTTAAGGCTCCCTTGCATCACTTAAAAGTCATTCACAACCCTACTTCCCCCAGGCAGACTTATTTCATTTTGTTTATATCTTATATAGCACTCATCGCTGTCTAACTTGCATTAGAAATGGCTTTGTGTATACCTGTTGTTCTCACCTGGAAATGTGTGACATGAAGAACTGTTTATCTTAGCCTTTTAACCCCAAGTGCTCTCTACTATGTATCACATATGATAAAATAACCAATAAATGGTGGCTTAATGAAACCTGTTTCGAGGGATCTGAATTCACCTGCCATAGTAAGTTTTCTGCCTGCAGGCAGGGGACTAAATCTGTTCTTCCATTTCTCTACACACATGTCTGAGTCAAATTTAATTTCTCTCCTCTTAACAAGACATATCAGTCACCAAATCCTAACAGTTCTTGCCTTTTAAATATGTCTTAAATTCAACCACATTTCACGTGGCACTGCCACTACTGAGTTTAAGCCCCCACAGCCTCTCGCCTAATTACTGTAACAGCTTACTGACTGTTCCCACTCAGACTCAATGTGTAATACATATTCAAACACTAATCACAGCACTAACTCAAAAGGACAAAATCTCTCCTTTGCAGTGTCAACCTACTGCCCTCAGGATAAGCCTCCTTCCCAAAGCTTATAAGGCATCTCCTGCGAGGCCCTGGATTTCTTCTTTCTTCTCCTGTCTCTTCAATTCAGGTCCTCTATCTATGAGCCACAGAGCCTCTATTATGCTGAATTGCTGGAATTCTTTTATTGGCAGTATCTCCCCTAGTGTAAAAGTTCACTGGAGGCACTGTTCTGTCTCAGTTGGGGCAGTATCACAACCAAGGCCGATTGTGCATAAACTCAATTAAAATAAAAACTTTAAAAATTAAATGCTATCTTTGGATTCCACCCTACTTTTTAGTCTCAGTTTACTTTCAGCGCAGGTTATTTTAAAATAGATTTTTGGACTAAATTCGGAGTTTCTAGACAAGTATGGTTCTCCGATTATTTCCATTGTAGTAGATCTACTTACTGCTGTCCCCATTCTAAAATAATGATCCTAGGTGACATCTGAGAGTCCTTGCACTCTCCACACCTGTTCTGTTAATCATTTCTACAGGAGAGAAGGAAAATAGTTTAAACTGCTGCAAATCAGACCGTATTTAACCATTAGATTAAATTTATTGACACTAAGGGTACGGGAGACAAGTATGCTGCCTCAAGAGAGGAGGGGAAATCAGTGACCACGAAAAGCTTAGGTATTTGCCTAACACTTAGATGTGACTGCTTTGTGACATTCATTCAAGCTTTATGAGTCTGATTTGGTGCACAAACATTGGTCATAAGGCTCAGGCTAAACACAGGAATATATTTTGCAACTCAGTATCTAAACTCAAGTGGTTTTTTTTTTTTTTTTTTTTTTTTAAGGACTTGAAACAGACTCTGCTGGGGGATTAAAAAATATTATTTATCCAGTGCTGATTCTCCAACCCAATTTTAGCACTTTCTATTTGAGTCCTCAAGACTACCTATTATTGGAGTTCCTGCTGTGGCGCAGTGGGATCAGCGGCATCTCTGGAGCACCAGGACACAGGTTTGACTGACACAGTGGGTTAAAGGATCCAGTGCTGTGACTTGGATCTGATCCCTAGCCTGGGAAGTCCATATGCCTCAAGGCAGCCAAAAAAAAAAAAAAAAAAAAGGAAGAAAAAGACTACCTACTATTTCTGCTGTCAGTTCATATTTAGGTGGAGTTCAACATCAGGAACACTGCTGCTCAAAGAGGATGAAGCCATTCTTCTTCCATAAGCAGAAACTTATCCTTTGTGTGATGCCAAAACAAAGCCCTAAGTCTACACTGCCCAACAGAGAAGCCACTAGGCACAAGTGGCTATTAAACACTTGAAATGTGGCTGGTTTGAGAAATGATGCATTGTAAACATAGAATATGCATTGGATCTCAAAGACAGTACAAAAAAGAGTGAAAAATACCTAATTGATGATTTTATCCTGACTTTATGCTGAAATAAAGATATTTTGGATATATCAGGTTAAATATATTCTTAAAAGCAATACCACATAGTCCTTTTTTACTTTTTAAAATGGGACATCAAGAAAATTTAAAATTACATATGTGATCGTAATTGTGGTTTATATTACATTTCTATTGCACAGTGTGGGAAGCCTGCTTAGAGAAACGACCAACATTTCTGAACTCTTATTCAGACAGAATAAAAGGCATCACTGAGGGTCAGAGCTGAAATGGAACCACCAATGATGCACAGAAATACCAACGACCCCTCAAATTTTAAGATGGCAAATCATGCTAAAAATGAAGGACTGCTTTAATAAAATCTAATAATGTCTCTTTCTTCTCGGAAAGAAAAATAAATCACATTTTAACCTTTATTTCATAGGAATAACCTTTATTTTTTTAGTAAAATTGGTCTGAGTATTAACAGAATGTAAGAAACAGGGATCCTAAGATACTATGCCAGCTCTCCTTGAGCAAAAAAGTTAAGTACGAGAAATGTCATCATGTTATTATTTTTCTTCCTGAAAAAATTAAGTTAAATAAATCTCTCTACTTCACAATATTTCATGTTTGAAAAATATCATGAAAACATTAGACAATGTATACTGTATTAATCAAGCACTTCAGAATCCACTCAATAAAGTGATCCCTATCAACCACTCATGTGTTTGCTATTCCCTACGTACTGTTTAACATTTTCCTTGGTATTTCTAGACACTCTAACAAGACAATACAAATAAAGATCAGATTATCATTAATATGCTTCCATCTGAAATACACTGTTACACCTCAAGGAAATGTTTACACTATTATAGTGATTTAAATGCGCTTTCTTAATATATTCATTCTTACACATTACATTATAATAATGTAAACATGCTTTCTAAAGTGTTAAAATGTGGGAGTTCCCGTCGTGGCTCAGTGGTTAACGAATCCGACTAGGAACCATGAGGTTGCGGGTTTGGTCCCTGCCCTTGCTCAGTGGGTTAACGATCCAGCGTTGCCATGAGCTGTGGTGAAGGTTGCAGACGCGACTCAATCCTGTGTTGCTGTGGCTCTGGTGGAGGCTGGAGGCTACAACTCCGATTTGACCCCTAGCCTGGGAACCTCCATATGCCTCGGGAACAGCCCAAGAAATAGCAAAAAGACAAATAAATAAATAAATAAATAAATAAAGTGTTAAAATGTAAAATAAAGAGGCAGAATCAGAAAATAAAAATCAAAAGAGACATGATTAAATCTCTCCTCAATTGTAGAAGCAAGCTATAGGAGGTTCTTTAAACAGTCTATAGCCTATTTAACTATATTTAACTGTATATTACATACTTTTAACTGTATATTACATACTTTATATTTATATAAATATAACTGTATATTACATACTTTTAACTGTATATTACATACTTTTCAAAGTATTTGAAAGTCATTAAGTTGTAGTACCCAAATTACCTGGTTATCAATATAGAAAATGGAGTAATTTATCAATGTCCTATTCACCTTACACATATTTTGTGGTTTTAAGGGAATGCTTGGGAAAATGGAACCAAGCATGTGCTAATTAAAGAATCTTGAGAGAAAAAGGCTGAGATTTAGGAAAAAGAGAAAAAAAAACAACAAGGAACCACCATACACAGCTCCTGTCCAAGAAAGCATTAAGTGGGAAAGTCTATGAAAGAGACCTCAAAATTTGAAGATAGCCATTATTTCCCAATTATAGAAAAGGAAAAAAAATCAAATTAATGTTTCAGTTCTTGTTTACATTTGTATTACCAAATTTAAGCATGAGGTTATATCTTGTTCATGACACACTTAAAAAATGAAGGAATTTAGAAATTAAAATTTTCTTTTTCTTTCTTTTTTTTTTTTTTTTTTGTCTTTTTGCATTTTCTTGAGCTGCTCCCACAGCAATATGGAGGTTCTCAGGCTAGGAGGGGTCTAATCAGAGCTGTAGCTACCAGTCTACACCAGAGCCACAGCAACTCGGGATCCGAGCCGAGTCTGCGACCCACACCACAGCTCACGACAACGCCAGATCGTTAACCCACTGAGCAAGGCCAGGGATCGAACCCACAACCTCATGGTTCCTAGTCAGATTCATTAACCACTGTGCCACGACGGGAACTCCTAAAATTTTCTTTTCTTGTCTTCAATTGGACAACAAGAAGTCACTTTTATCAACATTTTCATATGTCCGTATATCTTACTACTTCTCAAAGTTTTAAATAAGTAATGAAATAGCTTTGAGACTAGAAGGGAAATAATTATTAAATCTGTTAAGTATTCTGATATACTTTTATCTAATTATTCATTTCAAAATTATCTGTTGATGATTCTTAAAGAATACAATATATCAAGAGAATTTCGGGGTATATTATTTGTGATATCAAAAAACCCTCTAGATGTTCCAATGTAAAAGATTATTTCTGCATATGATGTAATCTTTAATAAAATATCTTGAATATAAGCAATGTTATACTCTACAGTAAGATAAAGCGTATAAATACATTTTGTAAGCTGAGCCACAACAGCAACTCCTAAATTGTAGTTCTTTATGAGACCATAAGGAACTTCACAACTACAGATATATCTCCTTATACTTAATAGCATCTAAAGAGTACCTTACAGAAAGAGGCAGTAAGTCATGAAAATAAAATATGGCACTTCTGAGGTTAGAAGCAAAAGTTTACTAAGAATTATATTAGTTATTTTATTTTATTTTTGTCTTTTTAGGGCCGCACCCGCAGCATATGGAGACTTCCCAGGCTAGAGGTTCAATTGGAGCTGCAGCCTCCGGCCTACACCACAGTCACAACAATGCAGGATCCAAGCCGAGTCTGCGACCTACACCACAGCTCACGGTAACAACAGTTCCTTCGCCCCTGATCAAGGCCAGGGATGGAACCTGCATCCTCATGGATTCTAGTCAGATTTGTTTCTGCTGCACCACAACAGTAACTCCAAAATTATATTAGCTACTGTGCAAAGTTTGTGATCTTTTACAGCACTAATTACATAGACAGAAAAACTCATTTCCCCTCAACAATAATGCAGTTCTACATGAAGCAGTAAGTCTGCATTTAGAGACAAGAGCAGCTAAAAGATCCTTACCTTAAGAATAGAGACATGGGAGCTCCAAAGTAAAATGAAATAAATTAAAAGTCTGAGATTTTTCTTACAGTATTTCTCTGACTATATTAATTTTACCCCTTGAGTTCAGAATTCCATTGAGCGTACTGCTTTACATCTATCCTCATATATTTTTCCTTTAAAAAAGATTCTAGGAGTTGGAAAAACAATCATCCCATGATTAAAGAGAGAGAGAGAGGACATGCATACATATATACATAAAGACAGACAGAGACAGACAGAAAAGAGAGAGAGAGAAGCCTTGGACAGTGGTTCTTGGCTATTCACTTGAGGCCTCATCCTTGGAGGCTTGTCTCTACTAACTAGGGCTGGACTGCAAGAGAGACACTGTTAACATTTGCTCAATAAGAAACACATTGGCAAAAATAATTGTAAAATGAAACATTTCTGTACCTTAATATCAGATGTATCACGCTGACTGTTTCGCCAGGCTCTGGAAATTGATGAAAATGTTCGATCTGCGTGATCAAATTTCCCTCCTTGCAAATTTAGGAAATACGTTGTGAAGGGTTCCTAAAAAATAAGCCATTTAAAAAATCCATATGCTCCTTCATGCATAAAAATGTGGTTTCTGTAAGTCTTTATATCTAAATACTTTAATGACTAGGAGACATTAGCCAGTAATATGTACTAGGCACAGACTGGAAATTATACCTAAATAATTACATTAATGTTCTTAAATTGTTTTTGTTTCAGAAGAAATATTTCCAAAAATTGGTATTTGAAAGATTTTTCAGACTCTACTCCTTTCCAAGAACAATTTATTAATAACATTCAGACATAAATTAGACTGCATTTTCTTCATAGTACAGGGAAATAGTCCAATATGTAATTTTCCTATTGTTACGGTTCAATATTTAATTTATGATTAAGAGAAGAAAAATGTTTGGAAGATTTAAAAGCCTCCTCTTAGTTAAAGAACACTTAAACACATATTAGTGGATAATTGCCTGAAATTAGCTAAGCACTATAAATTACTTCTAGGATTTATGTCTGCCTGTACCTTCTAACAAGCTTTAATTAATGATGTGCTGCTAATGCTTTCCCAAAGAAATTACTTTCTAGTAGATGAATCACCTTTCAATTTTACAGAAACATTTCTTGTTTAACCAATATGTTATCAATACATGGCAGTCTTGGTGTAACCTACAAATTCACCTTATTCCATCTGGGGCAACTGAAGTTTTCAAAATATAGGAATATTTTGTTAACAGAATCTCATTTAGTTCTTAATTTAATAGACCACATTTGAAAATAACACATTAACATTCAGAGTCTGGTAAGATATCAACCATTTGAAGAGGTAAATAGAAAAATTGCATAATTCTGGGTGAAATTTTCTGGGTGAAAATTTTTATGGCTATTCCATAGTAATATGTTTTAAAATATATACCAAATGGGATAAAGAGATATTTATAACAAGAACCTCGATCACTCAAAAAAATTTACCCTTTAAAAAAACACACTGATGATTTTTAATAATCACGTGTATTCTCCACAACATTGAATTTACTTATTCATGGTTTATTATTCAATTTGAACTTACTATTCTTAGCAGCCATGCAAGAACAAAACTTGCAGTTGAGTAATGAGTACCATAGTGGAACTTTGGGACTTGATCATCTTCCCAGGATTCATAACGCTCTGCAAAGAATGCTGCTCTTTTTGGATTCAAAGCTCCTATTGGCTGCCAATGTGGAGGGGGAAAAAAAAGAACGCATAAATGTAAAATCATCCCATCTCTCTTCAAATACTCTTTTTTTTTTTTTTTTCTTTTTCTTCCTGTCTTTTTAAGGAAGCACCCACAGCATATGGTATATGGAAGTTCCCAGGCTAGGAGTCGATTCAGAGCTGCAGCTGCTGGCCCAGGCAGCAATGCAGGGATCCCAGTCGCATCTGCCTCAGCTTGGAGCAACGCCAGATCCTTAACCCACTGAGTGAGGCCAGGGATCGAACCCACATCCTCATGGATGCTAGGTGGGTTCTTAATACGCGGTGCCACACGGGAACTCTCTTCAAATATTCTATTAGCAAGCATGACGGTGAATTAAACATGCATAGTATTTAAACTAAAAAAGTGTTACAGTCAGAGAGTAGATGGAACCAAATTTATTCTTCAATGCATAGTAAGTATACATATAAGTGAATGGAAAAACTTGTCATTTCTCAGTAAGTCTAGCTTCTGCTGAATAAAGGTCTTTAATCTGCACATAACAAGCATCTTCATAAAGATAATTATAAGAAGTGAATATCAGCTATGCGATACTTTGGAAAGCACTTATAAAATCCTATTTAGTTCACTAGAAGAAACAACCAGAAACAGAATCTTGAAGCTGGTGGATTAATGCATCATGGATTCTGAGAAGAGGATGGAACAAAACTGGGGGAGAATGAGAAGGAGTGCAAAAAGACTGTGAAAAAGGGATTAAAATGTAAATCTAGAAGTTCCTACTAGTGTGAGAAAGACCAGGAATTAGAAGATAAAAATATACCTGCATGAAATTTCTTTAGAAAGTATGTAATACGAACAGAATATCAGACATATTATGAACATATACCAGGAAAGAATACATTACAGCAGAGGTCCCAAAAGCAGTAAGAGGGGTACTTAATACTGGAGAAGGGGTAAAGAGCCTGGGCTCAGAGGAGTAGTAACAGTACAGTAATAACAGTCAAAAGGCTATTGGAGGGGAAAAAACCCTGCCTGACAATATTCACTGAATGTTGTGAGGTTATCTTTTAGTACTGGGGTAGAGTTGGATAAAACAGTGGCCTATAAGCAACCAGAATATTGTTTGGCATAAGATAGAGCTTAATAATGTTAGCTGGTATCATTATTGTTACTGCTGGTGTTATTCAGGAAACAGGTGAACACCACTGAACAGTAGGCAAAATTTTGTGTGATTACACACATGTACATTTCCTTTAGGAGGACATACAGGGCATTCTAAGATTCTCAAATGGGTCTAAGGGCTCAGAGAATGTTCAGATCAACTGCTTTAATTAACATTTCATTCTCATAAAACATTCTGATCTCTAGAAAATCTCTATTCTTTAAAATATGAGTACCAATTCACTGAAAAAATACATATGTAATATCACTTTCTTTAATGAAAACCTATGCCTTAGTCACACTTCATTTACATAAGAAAATATCTGATCACTTATTGGGAAAATATTAAACTGAAATTTAAAATACTGGTTTTAAAATAGATGTATTCAGAAACATTCGATTGAAAATGAAGCAATGTTAAAATAGTTGTAAAACTGCTTTCCATGTTAAAAAGTAATTTTAAGCAACATTTTAAATAATCGTCTGGGCTACCTTTCTTAAATCATTAATTCTTTTTTTCAAAATTGCTATTTCTCTCAAGTACCATTTGTTTTCTTGCAATAGGATGGTTCTAATCAACATTTTATTTTAAGCCTTTTTTTTTTAACTTTACAAGCAAATTTTTAAAAATCTTGAGTTGATTATTGTTTTGAATCAGTACCACAGTACCCCAATTTAAAATGCTATCTTTTAAAGCATTAATTTCTGTACAAAAGAATAAAATCTGATTTTCTAAATTTACACCTGTTAAGAATGGAACTGACTCCAAGAAATCTTTGTTAGAGAACCAATTTGGAATGCCTTTAAATGTATTTTAGCTCTTGTCCCTAAAGACTGAGCTATGCAAAAGGAGAGAAAGAAGAAATAAAATCACTGGAAGACAAATTACGTGAATTAAAAATAAAATCAATGCTCTGCATTGTATGGTTCTGCAGCATATTAAGTATTCCCTTTATCTGCTCCTATTTTTATTACTCTCCAAATGAGTACCCCTCCAAAATCAATAGTTATAGAATCATGTTTCTTGAATATAATGCTAAAACCAATTAGGATTGATTTCACTAGCATCTGAAAAAAAATGGCATCGTGCAGAGATCCATATAGGTGGAACCCATAGTATTGATTCTGGCTGTTATTGTTACAGTTGGTTTCTGAAGCCTGCTACAGGACAGCTATCAAGACATACCACATTTATTTGCAAGCATATAAAACAGAAGTCCCCAAATAAAAGAAGGGTTAAAAAAAAAAAAAAAAAGAAAAGACCACTGGAGCTGTGCAATGACAATGATACACTATCAGCTTACTCAGAGAAGTTACAGTGGGAATACACACATTGAATTATACATTACGCGAAAGCACTGATTTATTGTGGTAATAACATCCACCTCATTAAAAGATTCTGCTTTGCTGCAGTTGGAAGGCTACATATTGTTTACTGCTATAAATTAATGGCAGTGCAAAGACGACTGTGGAACCGTCCTAACAATAGATCTGTAATGACAGTGCTGTATATCACAGCTTCCTCAGCAGCTTCATAATAAAATGGAGACAATGTATTGAGCTAATACATTCTACCATGCTGGCCCATATTTTTCTGACAACTGCTTTAAAAGATGAGCTGATTCCAACTATGTTATAATGCCGCAAAACATTTAACTAAGCAAGAGTCAGTCACATACATACCAAAGTGCATCATAGCATTTTTAAAACACTGTCTAAATCAGCATTTCGAGATGTTTATTCATCTCTGCAAAAGAACTAAAAGTAAATGCTGATGGTTCCTCTTACTTATACAGTATATTAAGAGTAACAAATGGAGGGCAATTCAGGAAGATGCCTAATACTACCATCCTACAGAAAGCTCTTTGTACAATTTAACCATAAAAGCTTGACAGACTGTTTTTCAAAATCAGCAAATTGATTATAGGAAGAAGAGCAAAAATACTGGTCATTTAAAGTGGCCATAACTTCCTGGAAAAAAAAAATCAATAAAAAATAAGTATTGATTGCAGAGGTGTAATTCAAGTTCATAACCAGGTAAACATAAAGAGCTCTAGGATATAGAAAAATAATTTTTAACACTACAGAAGCTAACAAATAGAATTATTTAAGATTTTAAAAATCTACAAAATAACATAAGAACCTTAATCACAAAAAGTTTAAAAAAGCAGTTCAAATAAAATGAAGTTATTTAAAAATTAGAGTATCAGGACTATCAACACCTGCATTTATGTGTTTAAAAAATGGAAATAAGAACTTGGCTTAAAACAGGAAAAGATAAATTCACAACTCTTGGAAATGAATAAATAGCAAAAAACAAACAAACAACCCAAAACACTACATAAAGGATATTTTAATCTAACAAACAGCAAAAATGACAACTGGTAGATTGATAAGCATTCTAGGTGAGATTATCTGATACCTTTCATAACAAGATATGCAAAGCAAAACTTTTAAAATCAGGTTTTTAAGGGAATAACACAAAAGAACTTTGATTACTTTTGAGAAATAATTCTGCTCATTATTAGAGATAAAAAATACTGCATGTAAAGGGCCCAGCTCAGTGCTTGATACACAGTAAGTTATTATTAATAATAATTATTATTTTTCAGCTTATTTAATCAAGAATATTTAAGAAAAGCAGCCATTAAACAACCTTGAAATTAATACTGTCTATTAGGAAAGAATGTAATTAAGCATCACAATTTTCTTTTTTTTTTTTGTCTTTTGTCTTTTTTTGTCTTTTTGTTGTTGTTGCTATTTCTTGGGCCGCTCCCGCGGCATATGGAGGTTCCCAGGCTAGGGGTCTATTCGGAGCTGCAGCCACCGGCCTACGCCAGAGCCACAGCAACGCGGGATCCGAGCCGCGTCTGCAGTCTACACCACAGCTCACGGCAATGCCGGATCGTTAACCCACTGAGCAAGGGCAGGGACCGAACCCGCAACCTTATGGTTCCTAGTGGGATTCGTTAACCACTGCGCCACGACGGGAACTCCCTGCATCACAATTTTCTAATGGTATATGCAATACTGTACATTATCTGTCAGAAGCCTAATAGTATACTACAGTCCCCTCAAACTGAATTACCCTACTTCAAGAATATAACCAAAAACAAATTATCTTTCAAAAGTCCAAAGGGCCTCCCAAATTTTACTGTGAAAAGCATATGAAATATAAAGCAGGTTAAAATCACTTATAATTACATTAACCAAAAACAAATGATTTTGGATTCACAGACCCCAAAAGCTACACAACACAGACTTTTTATTCTGAAAAGTAAAAATCAGCTGTAAAAAGAAAAGACTGTAGGAGTTCCCATCGTGGCGCAGCAGAAACGAATCTGACTAGCAACCATGAGGTTGCAAGTTCAATCCCTGGCCTCGCTCAGTGGGTTGAGAATCCAGCCTTGCTGTGAGCTGTGATGTAGGTCGAAGACGCAGCTCAGATCTGGTGTTGCTGTGGCTGTGGTGTAGGCTGGCTACAGCTCCACTTAGACCCCTAGCCTGGGAACCTCCATGTACCGCAGGTGCGGCCCTAAAAAAACAAAAGGAAAAAAAAAAACAAAAACATTGTAGGGTTCATAGAGTTTCAGTTTTTTCTTTCTTTTTAAAAATTTTAGGAAATCTTACCTGAAGTTATCTAATTAATACCCCCAGCTTATGCTTCATATTTTATAAAACATTATTATGCATTCTCACAATACATGTGTGAGCTAGATATTCCTATTTTAATAACGAAGAAAAAAAATATCATGAGTAACCTAGCTCAAAATACATGTATATCTAGGAGACATGGACCCAGGGCTCAAAATCCAGTCTTTCGGCCATTTTATCCATAAGCTGTTGTATTACAAAATGTTTTTCTCAATTTCAATAATTTCTTACTTTTCCACTTTTCAAACATATTTATTTTAAAAAGATGTTTACATAATAATATATGTGTAGAAGTTTCCCTTGTGGTGCAGCAGAAACGAATCCAACTAGTAACCATGAGGTTGTGGGTTTGATCCCTGGCCTCACACAGTGGGTTAATGATCTGACATTGCCGTGAGCTGTGGTGTAGGTCACAGACACTGCTTGGATCCTGCGCTGCTGTGGCTTTGGTGTAGGCCAGCAGCTACACCTCCAATTCAACCCCTATCCTGGGAACCTCCATATGCTGCAGGTAGGGCCCTAAAAAGTGAATATGCAAATAATATAAGCAAAAGTGCTTAAAATAGCTTCTGGCACAAAGTATTGAGTAAGCGTAGTTGCTTGTAACTGATACTATCACTATCACCAGCATTCCTTCTTCCTTTTGAGATTTACAGGCGAAAGCTTCCAATTTATATTAACTTTTCAAAAGAAAGGTTCCAAACAATTGGACTCTGGATGCAATTACTAAGAATAGGAAAAGTGTAGAGAATTGGTAAGAAATCTCAGGAATTCTATAAAGTACAGATTTGCTTGAGTTAACAACCTTCTCTTTTAAAATTTGAGCCTCAAGAGAGTTTTTTCCATCTTTCTGTGAAAGCTTTCTTGGGAAAATCATTAAATCTTAACATCGGGGGATGAGATGCAGAAGAGAAGATTACAGAAAAAGAAAAAGGCCATTATGGAGCCTAAGATGCAGAAACAGGGCCCTCGGACATGGTAAAGAGTAGTGTACGATAAACATACATTTCGTGGGTAAAGAGGGAAGTGGGGGGGAAATGGCAAAAGTGAAAAGGGGTTCATAAAGGCAAGGCAAACGTGCATGATTACTTTTAGGATCTTGCTCATTAGGACCTTGATGACTGACCTAAAGCCATCTGTCAATGTTATTATCTTCATTTGGTATGACTGCAAAACTGGAAGCATCCTTTCATTCCAGGACTACATGCAAAGCCGGTCCTACAGCATTTAAGAGGTCATGGACAAGAGAGTTTATACATTATTTTATTCTGGAAGTAGGGTAGGCCTATAACAGCAAAAAAAGAGCTATTGTACAAAGTGAAGGCTAAATATAAATACTAGCAAGGAAAAGATAAAGTGGTTGAACTAATGCCATATGAATCCAATGTTCTATGTTACAAAAATGTCAGATTAAAGCAAAGAATGGTTCATTATGAGTAAGGTACTTGATACATATGAATTAAATAAGAAAGTTCAAATTCAGAAGATGAAAGAGGATGGACTATCAGGCAATGAGACATCATAAAAGATGGTCATTCCTGGCTAGTGAATAAGGTTTTGTTTTGGAAAGATTATACGAAAAAGCTACGGTAAACAGATTAAAGGGGCTGTTCCGTCTGATGACACTGCAACTTTTCATTGTCTATAAGTGAAGGGTCTAAGAGTCTGACCCTTAACATACAAACCTATTAGCATGCCCAAGTCACAGGTGAATGACTATCAACAGCTGGTTACCTGGCCAATATCAGAGGCAAGATTCAGAGCCAATTCTAACTAAACCCTACAATAATTTAGGTTATGTAGATTGATAGAAAGTGTTGGTGTGCTAACCTTGTAAGGCCACTGAAATCTTTCATGGACAGTGAAGATGAAATGCCCTTTTGAAAAAATGTCATTTAAGTTTTTATCCCTACCTATATAATGTGTGTGGATATCACTTGAACAGAAGGTTTCACAAATGGGGGAAAGGGGTGAATATTTTGTCTTGGGAAAACCAAAAAGATATTTGGCAAAAATAGCTTAAAAAAAAAAAAGTGAACACAAAAGATAAGCATTGCCACCAAAGTTTATTGCTTTACTTTCTTCTTAATTTTTATATTTCTACATCTATATTCGTGAACCCAAATGAGTCTTTAGTTCTCTGTGTTGCTAAAGCTTTTTAAAGAAGCCACTGAATCCCACTCTGTGCACTTCGGCCACCTGCCTTTCTCCCCCATCCCAAGGGTAAGAAAATAAACAAATAGCCTCTGTCATTTAAGCAACATTGCCACTGTTAGTGGGAGCAGCAACTATTTTGCGTCAGTCGTAGCAGCTCTTTTATCTAAATGACAAGTATAACGAACAGCCTGATCAGCATTTTTACTCAACCTTAGCTTTTAGAGTACTTCGTGATGTGCTATATATACATGGCTGAAATGGTTTGGCACTTATCTTCAGACACTCCACATTTTATTTAATATTGTCAAGAAAAAAATTTCACTGGCACATTACTATGGCTTTTAGAGTTAACAAATAAGCACTTTTGTTTTCAAGTACCAGAGCAGTTTTTAATCCCTTGAAAACACTTTCTTCCAAGTGGCATTAAACATATACCCACTACACTATTTCAATTTAACAAACATATCTTGGGAAAAAGAAAGTATTCTATTTTACTTATTGTACTTATGCAGAATCTAAATCATTCCAAAGGCTCACATTGGTAGATTTAGTACTAAAGCCTTCACAGTTCTATGTTCTTCAGCTGTGGTTCATAATTAAGTATTTTTCACTATAGGTATCAATCTTTTTGAGACAAGCACATGACTGAAAATAATCTGATAATCCAGTGCTAGTGTTTAGCTAAATGCCTGTAAGAACCCCCAAAAAATCTTAACAATCCAAGGCCACTTTAAAAAAAGCTGTTTTAAAGTAATTATGAAAATGAGAAAATGATAAACAACCAACAGGCTCAATCCTGATATAGGAAAATCTATTCATTTTCAGATAGAGTCATCTATCCACTTAATGAAACAAGACCATTAAAAATCAGGAGTTCTGGTCCAAAATGGTGACAAAGGGGGCTCCTGAACTCACCTCTTCCCACAGGTAAACAAAAAGTTGCCACACATGGAACAATTCCCTCTGAAAGAAATCCAAAATCTAGCTGAGCAATTCCTACACATTGGGCAAATGAGAAAAAAAAACCCACAGTATAACGGGTAAGAAAGGGAGTGACAATCTCACCATAGGCCTTACCCATGACACAGTGACACACCATCTAGAGGAACTCACAACTCACAGATTCTCCCTAAGGAGTGAGTTTTAGACCCAACATCTAGCACCTCAAAATTTAAGAATTCCACTTGTTAGGCCCCCAAAACACTGCCTCTGAAAGCCAACAAAGCCTGAATTCACGAGATCCACAGGGGAAATAGGCCCCACCCCACAGACCTCATCTCAACTTTGTTACATTTGCAAAGACCTGATTTGAAATAAGGTCACATCCACAGGTGCCAGGGGTTAGGATTTCAACGTATATTTTTGGGAGACAATTCAACTCCTAACTGTACCCAAAAGCAAATGCTGAAAATACATCTAGCAAAAACTGAGAGAAATGAAAAACAAAAAAGATATAGACTAATCTAAATTATAGTTGGAGACTTCAATACCCCTCTCTCAGTAATCACTTGAATAACTAGATATAAAATTAGTAAGGATATAGAAGATATTAACAACACTATCAACCAACTTAACCTGGCTGACATGTATAGAATACTTTATGTAATAAAAGTATGTATTCTTTTCAGGTCCACATAGAGCATTAACCAATACAGACCATGTTCTGAGTCATCAAACAATTTCAGCTCATTCAAAAGAACTGAAGTCGTACAAAGTATGTTCTCCAATCATAATGGAATTCAACTAGAAATCAACAAGGGAAAGATACCTGACAAATCCTTAAATCTGTGGGAAGGAGACAAAACTCTTCTAAATGATCTATGGGTCAAGGGGTTCCCGTTATGGCGCAGAGGTTAACGAATCTGACTAGGAACCATGAGGTTGCAAGTTTGATCCCTGGCCTTGCTCAGTGGGTTAAGGATCCGGCATTGCCGTGAGCTGTGGTGTAGGTCAAAGACATGGCTCGGATCCCATGTTGCTGTGGCTCTGGCGTAGGCCAGTGGCTACAGCTCCGATTAGACCCCTAGCCTGGGAATCTCCATATGTTGCAGGAGTGGCCCTAGAAAAGGCAAAAAGACAAAAAAAAAAAAAAAAAAAAAAAAAGAAAGAAAAGAAAAAAAGATCTATGGGTCAATGAGAAAGTCAGAGAAAATCAGAAAAATTTGTACCATTAAACACTTATTAAGAAAAAGAGGTCTGATAGCAATAGTTTAAAGCTTCCTCCTTAAGATACTAAACAAGAGGAAAAATTAAATCCAAATTATGTATAAAGAAATATAGCAAAGGAAGCAAAGAGTATTCAAACTGAAAACAGAAAAAACAAAAAACAATGAAAATTAGGATGCCTATAGCTACTGTCATACTTAGTGATGAAAGATTATGTGCCCTTCCCCTGAGACCAAAGCAGTTGTAGTCAACATTAGATAATGCAGGAAGTATTCTTTACTTACAAAATACTTATAATGCAATAAGTATTCACTTGGGGAGGTAAAGTCCTCAGATGTCTACAAAAAGGATGCTAGTATGAATACTTGAGTCTGGGAAGGTTGTAAAATACAAGGCCAATATACAAAATTCAATTTTGCTCCCCATATGCTAGCAATAAACAAATGGAATTGGAAATTCTCCCTGTCCTCGCTCAATGGGTTCTAAGGACTTGGCATTGCCATGAGCTGTGGTGTAGGCTGCAGATGCAGCTCGGATCTGGCATTGCTGTGGCTGTGGCTGGTGGCTACAGCTCCAATTAGACCCCTAGCCCGGGAACCTCCATATGCTGCGGGTGTGGCCCTAAAAAGACAAAAAGACCAAAAAAAAAAAAAAAATCAACGATTAAAAAAACATTAAAAATTTAAGGATAAATTAACAAAATATGTACAATAACTCTATGCTAAAAGTCACAAAACATTAAAGAGAAATGAAAGAAGACCTAAACAAATATAAGATATATTTGTGGATTGGAAGATTCAAATTGCTAATGTATCATTTTTGGTAAAAGTAGCCTACCGATTAAACCTCAGCTATTCCAATCAAACCTCAGGAGAACTGACAAGCTGATTTCTCTAAGGGAAAGATAGAAAACCTAGAATTGCCAAAATAATTTTGAAAAAGAAGACATACTTGGATTCACGTGACCTGACTTTATGACTTACTATAAAGCTACAGTAAACAAGACAGTGTGGCATCGATAGATATGCTGATTGACTGAACTGCATAAAGTCTAGAAATAGACCTACACGTAAACAGTCAATTTAACTCCAACAAAGGTTCCCAGACAATTCATGAGAAAAGGTAGTCTTTTCAACCAATGATGTTGGAAGAACTGAACTTCCATTTGTAAAATAAATAATAAACCTCAATTGTTACCTTGCAACTATGATAATATTATAGCTAAAACTCAGCAGCATCTGAGCATAATAATAATTATGACTAACATAATTTGTTTTTAGAAAAGTCAAATCATTGTTAGGAGCATGCAGGCAACTAAATCAATCAACAGCTTTTAACTTTTCCAGTAGGACAGTCTCTGAAATATATACATGTATAAGTGAATTCATGGGCCTCTTGCAATAAACCCATAGTTTCCTTCAGGTGACTGGAGTCTATAGGTTGAGAACAGCTACCACATCTTTTTTTTTCCTTTGGCTGCACCTAAGGCATGTGGAAGTTCCCAGGCCAGGGACTGAACCCACACCACAGCAGTGACCTGAGCCGCTGCAGTGACAATGCTGGATACCCAACCTGTTGTTATACCACAGAGGAACCCCGATATCTTTATCTTGCTTCCCACCAGTAAGATTACTGCCATTAGTTTTCTAAACTCTGTACTTATCTCCATCCTCTTTCCTTCCTTTTTTTTTAATACTATACATTTCTAAGCCTCTATGTAATATGTCATATTTTTTTCTTTGTACTTTACTCAAATATTTTTCATTCTGAAAAATGATTTAAATTTTTGTATTTTGATCATAAAGTAAGCTGTATGATAAACCTGTAATATTGGTGAAACAGCAAACAAATCAGGTCCTAGAAGAGAATCCCGGAAAGATGGCTTAAGGAGGATGACACCCTAAGTTTATAAAGGCTGCTCAACCATGGAGTTACAAATGATTCCAACCGTTCTGAATGCTATGAATGTCTTCTCATCACTTTGTCAATATTTCAGAAAGGTACCACTTAGGTTTTCAAATAATTTTCTGGTTGACATTATGAATGATGAACTCATATTTTCTAGGAGTTACCTGGTAGCTTAGTGGTTAAAGTGTTGTCACTACTGTGGCTGGGGTTACTGCTGTGGCTCAGGTTAGATCCCTGAGCCAGGAATTTCTGCATGCTGCAGGTGCAGCCAAAAAAACAAAAACAAAAACAAACAAAAAAACTCCTTTTCTGAAAGTGAGACAGTCTAAAATTAAGTCACATAGAAATAAAACGTTTCATGGTCAAAGAGAAATGTGTCATAGTCGCAAAGAAATAAAAAGATTCTCATATAAATGGTTCATGAATAACATGCATTTGATCATAAAATTCTTTAAAGGGACGATTACTTTCACTTTGTTTCTGGCACAGTCCTCAGAACAATGTCCAGCAAATGTTTAATAATCAATTATTTGAATAAATACAATGTTTCAATATAAACGGGGTACTATAAATAGGTGTTTATGTTGAATAAATGTGCTTATTCTAATAAATGGATTTGCAGAATAAAGACTTGGACAGGAACATAAACATGTGGCTAAAAGATAAGTTACTACGTGATCCATTATAAAAAGCATACTACTACATAGTCACATCAAGTTAAGTTTTGAGTATCACAGGGAAATATAAGAATGAGAAGTTGACACAAATATATAAAGAAAGCTACAAATATTTTTAAAATGTCATCCTACTATATTTACTCTTAAAAAAAAATTCCAGGCTGAAATCAGATGTATAATACCAGTACTTATTCAACTTAAAATTTTTTTCTAGGCATTTTGAAAACAATTTTTATGTAAATTTATGGTAACTATATGTTCCTTACTCTGAGTCTACCTCAGTTACTACACCCAGTACTAAACAAAGCAAATAGGAAGTACTATGGAATAACACTGGTAATGTGACATAAAGAAAACAATTCATTTATAAATAATAATAAATGATCACTCCACACTACAGTAACTTAGGATGATTTGAGAATAAATACTTAACTTAGAGAAGGATTCCTGGACTGGCAGTGTGTTGCTGGTACATGTCAAGATTATTCATCACCCTGACAGTAATAGTAACCGCAGTCCATTTCAGTTAGTTCAGTTTATCATTTTCTGACTAATGTTAAAAAACAATGTCATTGAAGGCTGCTTAAACTAAGTGTAGGCTTAACCTCTGTTAAAGTCATATAAAAAGTTCTACTAGAAGGTAACTTCCAGTAAAAAAAAAAAATTCTGCTACACAGAGTGCTAAAAAATGCAAAATTGAAAAAGCAGTCACACACAACCAACAGGTTGTTTTCTTAATTTAAAAACAAAACTTTAGAAATCTTTTAAATTCATAAGAATATATCTATTCCCACATATATATATGTATGTATATGGTAGGATGACATATATATATATATGTATATATTCATATTTTGCCATTTTGCCAAATTTAATTTTAAATTGTGCAGAAAGAGGTGCATAGCCTTATTTTAAATAAAATATATCACAATGAACATGTAATAATTTAGAGTTTAAAAAGGGCAGTGTACCCATGAAAAACTTTCTTCAGTATTATACAAATACTATATCAAAAGCAGTTTGCTATAAAGGACGGTCCAAATCAAGCACTTTGCTTAAAGGTCCCTTCGGTTAAATGGAGGCAGACTGGCTATTTAAATGCAAACATTTCCTACTCTGGTTCTTCAATTTCATCTTTCCAGGCTATTGCCCCCTCCTTTCTGATGTTCCTTTTAGAAAACATCGGCACTTACATTCTACTTTCTACAGCAGCACTTTCTTTTTCGACTAATGCAATAATTTTTCTCTGTGAGGTATTGATTCTGATTTTGTTTTTAAGCCTTTTTCTTCTTAAATTGTCTTTGTGTCTTCTGGTTTCTTTTCTTTTTCTCTTTGATTCAATCTTGTTTGTCCTTCACGTTGAAGACTGTCTCTAAATGTTTGCTAACACTTGGTACCTTCTTTGCCAAGAATGAGGCGTGAAAGTGCTGCCTGAACCACGCTGAGCATAAGCGGCAATGTGAACAGGCAGACTTCACTGAGGGGACATCAGGTAGGCTCCAAGGATTATCCCTAAAGGTCAGAATTTTTTAAGGGTTGTCTCCTGAGCCAGTCAATATGTCCAAAGAGTAACACAACTTTCTGTCTTACAGGTTGGGGCTGGTACCCGCCTGGCTGTCAGAGTTCTGATAGCATGACAGCAAAGGGGTCTGGGGGCCTTCACCACTCAGTACTTAAAGCTTTCCATTAATCCTCCTGTTTTCCACTCCATACCTTCCTCCCTTCCTCTGCTGTTCTTGTTGTTCTTAAAGGAGAAACTTCTCTGGTATAGTTTCTCCAAAAAGTAAACACCTAACCTGTTGCCAAGACAAAGGTAAATAGTTGGATTTGGACAGAAGTGGCTACAAAATGCAAATAGCTGATTTAAAATTTTCTTTCTGGTTATATCTAAAGTCTACTAGTTCACTGACAGGGACAGATCTGAGATCAAATCCTAGCCTAAACATCTGGAAAAGGTATGACCTTGGAGAGTTCCTTAACCTCACTACATCTTAGTTTTCTTATGTGTAAAGAGAATAACATATTCTTTCAGTGTGGTTGAAGGGATTAGAGAAAGCGCACATATAAAATGTTTGTTAAAGGCACCTTTTAGGGCTTCCCTCGCAATCCTACAAAAAGATTCTAAACGTTCCCAGTATCATTCTTCTGCTGATTGAGCTGTAAACTCCTCAGGGCCAGGGAATGCAATTTATACCCAAATCTCTAAAATCAATATGGCATATAACAGCATCCATATTTGATGCCAAGATTAAAATAATTTTAATATATTTTGTCCACCAGTAAAAAAAAAGCCAAGGGTGGGGTAATTTTTAACTTCTTTCTCTGCATTTATATTTATTAAAATGATTTAAGATCTATTATTTACCATTGTAATACCATACGGTTGTTGCTGTTTAAGTTTGAATTCCTGTGGTTTGACTGAAGCCCAATAAATAGAAAAGGAAAGTTAAAGTTATAACACCTATCATTTTAAAATAATGTTGCCCCCACCCGCCGAAAAAAAAAAAAAAAAGAGTGTTCTTTTCTCTCTGTGACATCTAGATGGTATATTGATTCCTGGTATATCTGTTACAGAGCTTACTAAAAGGACTGGCATTCGTCAGAAACAGCACTTAAAACTTAAAGAGATAAAGAAGTGCTGTCTGATCAACAACAGTTAAATGTCGGTAGTCAATTCCAGGTCAAGACAAATGCTGTATATTAAATGCGTGTGTTAGGAGAAGTATCTCACATATAAAAATACACAACCAAATAGTAGGAGATTAAAAGGAAACAGAGAGGAAGAAAAAAAAAATCGCCTAATTTTTTTTGCTTTAAACACAGAACAAGAAAGGGAGAAAAAACAGTAAATAGCAAGACAGACAATAGCAACTCATCAACAAGTAAATAAATTCAGGAGAGCCTTATTCAGTTCTTTAGTTATCTCAGAATTTACTCTGTAGAAACATTTTGATCCAGACGAGTGCAATGAAAGTTGCTGGTTCAACAGTGTGGATGGTACAGCAGAGGTTACAAAGAAACAAACAAAAACCTGTGATTTGATGGGGCCTGGACCAAAATTTAAAATTCAGTTTGACACTGCAAGGTCATTTTCCCCTAAGGTTAACTTTTCCTGATTCCTAACAAAATCGCCACTCACATTGCACTTGCTCTCTCAAGCTGAAAAATGCATGATTTTTCTTTTCCTTCTACCTTGAACTCTTTCAGTAATTACTTCATTTTAAGAACGTGAGCTCCAATAATTATAAAATATTTGATTATACTTTGGCCAGTCTTGTTTCTCCTCCCAACCTTCAGTGAATTTTTTAGTAGAAGATTTTATTCTTTCTAATCTCCAGAAACTGAGAGTCCTGGGCACATTCTCTGACTCAATGAACAATCAAAAGTGAGAAAAACAAATGAATACTCAATTATTCTCTAAATTTAGACAAACATTCATTTTTTTCATAAAACAGGCTTAGTCAAGAAAGATCAGGGCATAACTTGGGACAAACATACCAGCAGGAGGCAATTTGGACAAGCCTTCCTTTTTCAAGCAATGGAATGCTGGTTGCATTTTACCATGCATTTCAGCATGAGAGGTGAAAAGCCACTTGAGAAATTAACATTAAAACAGACTCAGCAATTGATGCCAAGCACAGATTGCAGTATAGCATATTGTAATGTTTCCCAGCTTTCTGGGCCAAACTCATAGTAAGAAATATGTCGCTTTAAATCATAACCCCCATGCACGCGCACATACATACACACACACACACACACACACACACACACACACACACACACACACCCCCCTTAAGCAGAAGATTCGTACGTGATATACACTATTTTCTTTTTTTTTTTGTCTTTTGTTGTTTGTTGTTGTTGCTATTTCTTGGGCCGCTCCCGCGGCATATGGAGGTTCCCAGGCCAGGGGTTGAATCGGAGCTGCAGCCACCGGCCTACGCCAGAGCCACAGCAACGCGGGATCCGAGCCGCGTCTGCAACCTACACCACAGCTCACGGCAATGCCGGATCGTTAACCCACTGAGCAAGGGCAGGGACTGAACCCGCAACCTCATGGTTCCTAGTCAGATTCGTTAACCACTGCGCCACGATGGGAACTCCCACTATTTTCTTTTTAATGTAATGCTATACTATTCTGTTCATTTTTTTAAAAAGCTACTTGGGAACTGCATAGTATTTAAATTCTGGTTCTATCCACTCGCTGTGTGACTTTGTACAACTTGCTTAACCTCACTGTGCCTCAATTTCTGCCCCTGTAAAGGACCATAATAATGTTACCTACCTTATAAGGTCTTTGTGAGTGTTAAAAGAGATAACACATGTAATATACTTAAATAAGAGCCTCGCATATAGTAAGTCCTCAATAAACATTAGCTAACAGGAATAAAATGGGATGTTCCCACCTTCTCTGAAATTTATAGCTGAGTTTTCCCTGCAAGTTTTCATTTGGAAATGAATGGTTATCAACTGTTATTTCAATCTAAGAACATACCTTTTTTTTGGAATAAGAATCCAGGCATATATATTAAATATTCCAAAATCACTATATTGATAAATTAGAAATGATTTTTACCTGATTATCTTGATTTTCCTCTCCTAGAAAATTGGCTTACACACTCAATCTTCTTCTAAGGAAAAAAGATAAATCACAAAGCACAAAATAAAATCTTCCTAATCCACAAAGGAAGCCCTGGCGCTGAAACGCTCAGCCATCACAATTTGTTTTTATGGTATGACATTTTGTAAATATATTCCTGTTCTAATCATAACTTCTTACAAAGAAAAGACAAAAAGAAAATGCTGATTTTTATCTCTTCCAAGGAGGCTGTCAAAATATAAAAATCAATATGTACTTGTAAAATATGGATTAATGTCATTCCAAAGTCTATGCATGGTTAGATCTGTCTTCTTATCAGCCAGAATTTAAGGCTAGTGATGAAACAATGTGGAAAGTGGAGGGGAAAAACAAAATCAACTTCAAAACTGATCTCTGCTTTTTTCAGCTTTAAAAGGATAAATTAAACTGTTAGGTTAAATGAGGAGTTTCTGAATATGAGAAAATATTAAATTTTCATTGGATTTTCAGACTAAAATAGATTTGATCTTCTCAGCAGACTGATAATATAGTATGGTAATTATTATCAGGAAATGTAGGTAAAACTGTATACCTACAAGAAGATATTTTTTACAAAGAGAATGACCAGAAAAATAACATAGAAGAACAGGTGTTGATCACATTAATTGAATTTCAGAAAGAGAATTCCCTGTGCACATGGAAGATATTACCAAAGAAAATTGTAGCTTTGTATCAAAGCTACTGAAACTCTTCCGAAAACCAGCTTTGGGGAAATTAAATGGATATAAATATGCATAAATAATTCAATAGATTTTAAAGCTACTCAGGCTCTATTATCTACTTAAGGATGAGAATGAGATCGGTTTATATTTTAAATTAAGCTTTTACATAATGTTTTCTTCGGTTTCGCAAGTTCATTTAAACAAATAGTAATGTTTGCTAAACGTTTGCTAGGGGACAAATCTCAATATAATTCTATTATAATCATTTTTCATACAGAGACAGCTCATTTTATGTATGTGATGCGTTCCTGAAAATATCAGTGTATACGGATATTTGAAAACAGAATCACGCTGTAAACATTATGGCACACTTTAAGTACCAACAGGAATGGAATACTTCATAAAGTAAACAGTTTTACACATGCCAATTACAATTTTGAGATATATGATATGCCTGATTATTTTACTTAAAATAATGTAGTTAATTCCAAACTCACTTTTTTTCATCAATCTTTAATGAAAGCAATTAGTACTAGTAGAATTCCACTTTCATGAACTTGGATGGCTTGTGTCATTTGAACCACTGCTGCTTTATAGGAAAGAAGACATTAGTTGCAAGTTTTGTTGGGGAGTGTGAGCGCTTCTTCCCAGCTCTGCTATTTACACCACTGTTGGCTATTTAATTGTGTGCCTTTCAGATCTTATTGAAAGTGCTCTTTATTCCTTCCTCAGCCCAAAATACAATTTTTTCAAAATATCTCATGATATAAAAATGGATACTACTACAATTAAAGGCACTAAATCACAAAAATGGTATTTTTTAGATTGGACATATATGGATAGAGAATAAGGAAAACAATTCTTTGGCTTTGGTTTTAAAACACACTCCCCCCTTTTACTTTTAATCAAACAAAATAAAAAAGGCAAAATTACTACTAGTTGTCTGTAGGGCATAAAAATAACCTTATTTATCACATACAGAAGATAAGTTATAAAGACATTAGTTAAAATGGATTTTACACACTCGACACAAGTATTTGGTAAGTTCCCTAGATACAGCTGCAACATAAGAAATAAAGTTCAATTTTAATAAAGGATTCTGTTTAGCTGGCAAATAACAATAGAATTTTGCTTAATATTATCTCATCGGATTCTCATAATGAAAAAATAACAGGGCTCACTTTAAAACAATTGTTTCAGAAGCTTTCTTCTGGTCATGTGAGATTTTTAGGAGGACAGAGAACAAACATGAAGGTCAGAGAAGGGAGGTAGCTGGCGAGGAAGTGATAGAAGGAGGTAACAGGGTCACAGGAACTCTTGTTCAGGTACAATGCTGGCAGAAGAGAAAAATATAGCCTTGGCAGAAAAATCCAAATCGTCTCCCATTTATCATCATTAGTAACCGTTCCAGCAAGATGAGAACATGCACCCTGTCCACAGCCCATCTAACTACCCACTGCATTGTAAAGATCCTCCAGAAAGTCCTCAAAAGCACGAAAAATCTTCATAAGCTATGTGCTTATTTAAAAAGAAGTCCAAACTGAAGGACTCAGCTTAAAAAAAGAAAAAAGAAAAAAAGGCAATTCTTTTAGATCTCTAGAAAGGTTATTTGTTTAAATGTAATTTATTTTGTGAATCAAATTTTATGTTTTAACAAGTAAAAGAAAAATGAGGTTTTACTTTTATGTCCATGAAATGCAAATAATGGAAAAGGAACAGGATCTAACAGTCTGAGAATTAAAGAGCTGTCCAGTTTTTACCATTGACCTGCGGCATGGCTCACTACACAAGTCAAACTAATACAGTCCTCATTCGTTAGACTAGAGACTCTAATTCTATAGATTCCAGTGAACTACTACAGGGTCTTAGAACAAATATGATACCTAAGTGTAAGTAAGGCTTTCCTTTTTCTTTTTTTTTTTAAAAAACAAAATCCAAAAAAACTATTTATTATTCCTCATAGTGGATGGGTTGTCTGGGAAATTCTGATGATGGGGCCCACATCTGGCTGCCTTTGGCTGTGCGTGCTCACATGTTTGTGGGGAGCTGAGGGCGGGCTCCCATGGGCTCGCCTTGCTCACACAGCTCAGCTATCCTCCACGCGTCAGGCTTGGCCCTCTAGCTAGTTAACCAGGGCATGCTTGGGGCATGATCTCAAGGTGATCAAAGGGAAGCAAAAGCAGAAACATGACCGTACTTTTTCAAAGCTCTATTTTGTGCCTAGTTTGCTAATTATCTTTCCCCCTTCTCACTGGCCACTTTTTTGTTTTGTTTGTTTTTATGGCCACACCTGCAGCATATGGAAGTTCCTGGAGCAGTAACTGAATCCAAGCCACAGCTGTGGCAACTATGGATCCTTTAACCAACTGGGCCGGGATAGGGATCGAACCCACACCTCTGTAGCAACCCAGTTTTTTTTTCTTTAACTGTGGAAAAATATATATAACGTTTACCTTTTTAACCACTTTTAAGTATACATTTCTGTGGCATTATGTGCAGTTTGTTGGACAAACCAGAACTTGCTTCATCTTGCAAAACTGAGACTCTATATCCATTAAGTAAGTCTCCATTCCTTCAGCTCTGAACCACCCAGTCCCTGGCAACCTTTATTCTACTTTCTGTCTATGAATTTGACCACCCTAAATACTTCATAAGAGTGCAATTACACAGTGTTTGTTCTTTTATGAATAGCTTTTCATTTAGCATAATGTCTTCAAGGTTCAACCACACCACAGCATTGTCAGGGGTTCCTCTTCAAGGCCAAACAGTATTCCACATAGAGTTCTCTGTATATTCTAGGTATTAATCCTTTATCAGATACGTCATCTGCAAATAAGTCTTTCTTTTGAAACTGAAAACTCTCTTTTAAAAGTAAAAAAGGAGGTAATACAAACTTGTACAATTTCTCAGTTCTAAGCACTATGCCAGGCACCAGAAATACAGAGATCAACAAGACTAAATCTCTCTAAGCAATGATTTCCCTTAATAGGAACAGAGAAGAAAATGTAAAATTATAATAAATGATGTGGTATATTACAATAGAAGTATGCCGAGAGTATCCTGGAAGTATAAAATTTTAGATGCAGTGTATTTTAATAGAAATGTACAGAGAGTACCATGGAAGTATAAAATTTTAGATGAAGGGAAGAGCAGCAGCAAAGGCCCAAGAGGTGAAAGAGAACAGGAAGCATTATCGGATCAGATGACTGGAGTAGAGATGTGGGCAGAGACAGAAGAGGTGGTCACCAAAGGGGCAATGGCCAGTGCCTAAACACCACTGTTGGTCATGATGAAAATGTCACCTTTGTGTTGACATCACTGATGACGACAGCAGTTGGGCTGTGTGAAGAAGAAGCAGATGGCATCCTGTGGCTACAGGTTAAGAGTTACTACAGAACATTCCTGGTGTTAACCAAGCCAGGGCAAGGGGGGGCACCCTGGGATAAGTAAAGAAGGGAACACTCTCCCTCTGACATCAAAAAAGGGGAAATCCTTAGATTCCATGTGGAGGACAGTGGTACTTGCCATGTGGGGGCCTGCAGAAAGTAGGCAGTGATCCTCAGACTGAGACTGTAAATCACTTCTGCTGTGACCGGGTACTCAGTAGAGCTCTATTTAAATACTTCACTATGGCTTAAATGGATTTGGAAGAGCTAAGGCAAAGGACTATGCATGTTTTCAGAAGTAGTCGGCAATAAGAGCAAGAAGTCTAATGTCTGAGAACTTCAGGGTGACTTAGGGAGCAACGACGGCTCAGGATACAGGCAGGGAAAAAGCTACAAATAAAGTCCAAGTTAGATCTGTGGAACGTATGAACGCTCTTCAGGTATTGCTAAATTCCTAAGGAAAGAGCCTCAGGAAAAAGACTGGACCTCCTACCCCTCTGAACAGATGAGAGCATGAACTCAGTACTCTCTGCACATTAAAGGAAATATGATTCTAAATTTAAACTGGAAGAATAAGTTTCAATTCATGATATATTTCTTAAATTTTTTCCTAAGTCTTTCTTTTTTTTTTTTTTTTTTTTGGTCTTTTTGCCATTTCTTGGGCAGCTCCCTCGGCATGTGGAGGTTCCCAGGCTAGGGGTCCAATCGGAGCTGTAGCCACCAGCCTATGCCAGAGCCACAGCAACGCGGGATCTGAGCCATGTCTGCAACCTACACCACAGCTCATGGCAACGCCGGATGGTTGTTAACCCACTGAGCAAGGGCAGGGACCGAACCCCAACCTCATGGTTCCTAGTCGGATTCGTTAACCACTGCGCCACGACGGGAACTCCCCTAGGTCTTTCTAAAAGGGCCTAGAAATAATGACAAATCTGGTAGCAATAACTACACTCTGGTTCTCAGGTACTATTTCCCTTTAAAAGGACTCCCACTAGGATTCCTTAATTAAATAAGTGATTCTAAAACGGGGCCAGAAAATATGAGGGTTAAGACTAGAGCATCTTGTTACATCCAAGAGCATGGAATTTTTCAAAGACTACTAAGATAGTAACAAAATGACTCAGGGCAGCTTGAAGAAGCTCCCCATGGTCAAAGCAGGAACAAGTGATCATCAATAAAAATAATAACTGCAGTGGATTGAAACATCAAAAACACCTAAGCCTGTGAGTTCATAAAATACATATATATCACTAGTTAAGTTTCCATGGGAAGGTGGCAGGAACCAATACACTCTTTTATAAACTGGTATATAAAAAGAATTAAGTATGTATTGTGTCTCTGCAATGTTATATACCATTGGAAAACGCAATAGTAGACGAAAGGAAGTATCTCAGAGAATGATTCCCAAGAAAAAAAATGAAATAAAAGTGACAGAATTTAAATATCATGATTTTGCAATACCTAACTAAACTAATGAATCCAGGCATTAACTATCAATGGCTGCTAATATGACAAAGGGAAAAAAAATTAGATATTATGTTTCCTTTGACAGAAGAAGGCAAAAACTTCCTACAAAGCAGTCTTACCAAAAATATCTAATCTGAATTCTATGAGACTCTGGAACCCACTACCAATTCATACGAAATATGGAAGGCAGAGGAACCTGTTAGACTATAGAACAGAGATGCAATAAGCAAATCCACTCTGTGAGAAAATATATAAGACAATGTGTTTCTTCAACCAGAAAATTAGGGAAAAAAAGTAAAAGATGGAAGAGAAACCTACAGAATAAAAAGAGACTTAAGAGATGTCTCAGTCACAATGGCAATGTGTGGTTTCCTGTTTCGATTTTTTTTTTTTTTTTTTTTGTCTTTTTGCCATTTCTTGGGCTGCTCCTGCGGCATATGGAGGTTCCCAGGCTAGGGGTCCAATCGGAGCTGCAGCCGCCGGCCTACACCACAGCCATGGCAACGAGGGATCCGAGCTCCGAGCCATGTCTGCAACCTACACCACAGCTCACGGCAACGCCGGATCGTTAACCCACTGAGCAAGGACAGGGATTGAACCCGCAAGCTCATAGTTCCTAATCAGATTCATTAACGACTGCGCCATGACGGGAACTCCTCCTGTTTCGATCTTGATGGGAATAAACAAACTAAATAGAATTATAAAAGTTGTAATTCAATTGGAAATGTGATAATACCTATTTGCTACTGGATGATATTAAGAAATTACTGTTTATGTTTTAAGTTTGCTAATGGTTTTATGATTATACCTTAAAAAGTTCTGGCTCAGCAGATTAAGAACCCAACTAGTATCCATGAGCATGTGGGTTCAATCCCTGTCCTCGATCAGTGGGTTAAGGATTCGGCATTGCCGTGAGCTGCGGTGAAGGTCACAGACATGGCTAGGATCTGGCATTGCTGTGGCTGTGGTGTAGGCCAGCAGCTGTAGCTCCAATTTGACCCCTAGCCTGGAATTTCCATGTGCCATGGGTGTGGTGCTAAAAAGCAGCAGAAAAAAATTTTTTTTTTCAGTTTTAAATGTCAGAATAATGAAAAAAATTAAACATACTAAAGGTATATTTAGACCATTTTTTAAAACTGATGTGAAAATTAAGATAACTAAAAATGATTCTTACATGCAAAATAATATTTCAGATGATTACTAAGAAATTACCTTGGACAAATCTCTGAAGTTACTTGGCAAAGTAAGATCCAGTTCTTCTGATTCATAATTAGTAATCACCCAGGGAAACACTGGATACTGATTTAAGTCATTGTAACTCCGTCCTGGGAGAGGGGAAAAAAGTCATTCTTAATTTAGACTAATAAAATGAAATGATAAACATTCAGAAATATACCTTACTAAAAATAACAATTTTTGAGTGCCAGTCATTGTTCCCAGTGCTATCCATTCATTACCTCACTGAATTCTCACAATAACCCTCCAAAGTTATTATCACCCCCATCTTATATATAAAAAGAATTTGAGGAGTTCCCATTGTGGTGCAACAGAAACAAATCTGATTAAGAACCACGAGGTTGCAGGTTCGATCCCTGGCCTAGCTCAGCGGGTTAAGGATACAGCATTGCTGTGAGCTGTGGTGTAGGTTGCAGACAGGGCTTGGATCTGGCATTGCTGTGGCTCTGGCATAGGCTGGCAGCTACAGCTTCGATTAGACTCCTATCCTGGGAACCTCCACATGCCGTGGGTGTGGGCCTAAAAAGACAAAAGACAAAAAAAAAAAAAAAAAAATTAGAAGAAGAACTTTAGGCACAAATGTTTGGGTAATGTGCCCCGAATCATGCAACTAGTTATAGTCCTAATATATTCAATCCTAGATACTCTCTGCTCACATTAATGTTCTTGGAGTTCCCGTTGTGGCGCAGTGGTTAACGAATCCGACTAGGAACCATGAGGTTGGGGGTTTGATCCCTGCCCTTGCTCAGTGGGTTAATGATCCGGCGTTGCCCTTGAGCTGTGGCGTAGGTCAAAGACGTGGCTCGGATCCCGAGCTGCTGTGGCTCTGGCGTAGGCCGACAGCTACAGGTCCGATTCGACCCCTAGCCTGGGAACCTCCATATGCCGCGGGAGCGGCCCAAGAAATGGCAAAAAGACAAAACAAACAAACAAACAAAATATCTCACATTAATGTTCTTATAAATTATTCAACTATTTATTAGTTTGAAGTCTACACAAAATAAAATATTCTTTGCTAAGCATTTACTAAACACTTTGTAATCTCATAGTTTTTCAAAACCATTAATCACCAATTAACCAACCAATTAGTCAACAAAGTTCAACTGACTTAACCCCTAAAGGCATTCATTGGTCATCTGTAAAACGATGAGGTTGTGAGTTCCAGTCATGGCTCAATGGTAATGAACCCGACTAGCATCCATGAGGATGAGGGTTCCATCCCTGACCTCACTCAGTGGGTTAAGGATCCAGCCTTGCCGTGAGCTGTGGTGTAGGTCACAGACGCAGCTCGGATGTGGCTGTTGCTGTGGCTGTGATGTAGGCCGGCAGCTATAGCTCTTATTTGAACCTCTTGCATGGGAACTTCATATGCTGTGGGTGTGGCCCTAAAAAGCAAAAATCAGATGACATAGTTCTAAATAACTCTGAGATTTGAGCTTTCAAATTCTGCGCTCTCAATATAATGCACAGCATCGTCAATGCTGCCTACCCCACTCCTAGACACCTTCACAAACTCTTCCACACTTCTTCTGTACTAGTGACATTCAATGACCCAAAGGATGATGTAGCCCAGCTACGTAGAAACACTGGTTTTTCTGGATGTCATCACTTTAGGGAGTCAGCACAGTGGATGATATCATTGTTTCTGAAGTCACAAAAAGGTGGCGTTTGCCTCCACCATTTTACTAGTCTATAACCTATTTTTAGTTAGATTTAATGTGAACAGACTTTTATGGCTAAAATACAAGGGAGACAAGCATATTAACACTGTTTGAATTCCTTTCTTATAGTGCATTCCCCATCCTTTTCCCTTTCTCAAATATATACGGATGTATTATCAATATACAGCTGAATTATTACAGTAGTTCTCCATATAGACTCTCGGTAAGCCACCCATATTTGATGTTTTAAACATTTTATTTCAGTCCATTCATCATGGGCTTGGGCCCTATGAGAGTATCACAGTTCTTCTTTGACCTGGAAACAGCCTTACAAAACATGAAGAACTAAAATAGTTTTAATTCAGAGGTAATTATGTCACTACATATTTCTGTCAATTTTAATTTCTCCCAGAAAGATATAAACCAAACTTAACAGCAAAAAGCCATCTATTTTGCTGTCTCTCCCATTTTTCTCTCCTTCTGAGATGTTAGTAAGCAGTAAAATCCTCATCTTATCCTATCTGCTTAAACAATCATGTTTATTGTACCTACAAAAAAAAGTATGTGACCTGTTCATTGCGAACAGACTTTTATTAAGTTAAATTCAATGCACAGTTTTTTGGTTTTTTTTTTTTTTTTTAAAAAAGTCTTTTTTTTTTTTTTTTTTTCTTTCTTTTTTTAAGGGCTGCACCCGCAGCATAAGGAAGTTCCCAGGCTAGGGGTCAAATTGGAGCTGTAGCTGCTGGCCTACACCACAGCCACAGCAACACCAGTTCTGAGCCACGTCTGCAACCTACACCACAGCTCACGGCAACACCGGATCCTTAACCCACTGAGCAAGGCCAGGGATCGAACCTGCGTCCTCAGGGATACTAGTCAGATTCACTTCCCCTGAGCCATGACGGGAACTCCCAATGTACAGTTTTGAAAGCCTACTAACTGTTTTTTGGGAAATGTGATGTGATATCATGATAAACTGTGTTCACAGATAGTACTGTTATAAAAACGGTAAATAATATGAGACTCTATCCCAGCCTCTAGTGTAGATAAAAACCACTTCCCACAAATTATTGATTCTATTCTTTAAAAAGCATATGCAGACGACATATTTAAAAGACACTGTAGACACACTAGAAGCTATCTGAAAATAGACCATTTCATAAATGCTGTTCATAATTATTACTCTGCATTCAATCTACGTGTTAACTTATTTACCACATGCAAAACACATCCACTTAAAGTTGTTATATAAGTTTCCTATCTCTCACTACCATTCAAAACTCTTTTCAGTCACTAGTTACATAATCCGTACTCAAGTCCACGTAACTAACTGTTCAAGCTTAGTTTATTCTTCTCCCTCAACTGGACTCTGAGGTAAGTACCTTCCTAATGGACAAATTTTACATGTTTTAGTGTGAATCCTGAACTTCCAATTCTTCATTCTCTCTCCCACTTCTCCAACCGCATCCTTATTCTAAGTGGTAATTCTTCCACCTGAGTGCATGAACAGGTCTCCTCTACAACCTGAATTGTCATTTTCTGCTCTCTTCCCCTTTCATGCTTTCACTTCTCTGCCTGAACTCATCCTGTCTTTCCTGTTAACACAAGAAAACTGTGATCCGCATTTAATACTCTCATATACTCTCCAATCATTTAGTCCTTTGCCAAACTTTTTCTGCCTCTTTTGAAAATGAACCCCTATAAAAGTCACCAGTGAGTCCTGAGATGCCTGGATTCATTCTTTAGTCTCCCTTGACTCTCCATCACGTTTGATCCAGGAGCCAAGGCCTTTCTCTCTCCCTTTCCCCTCACATCTCAGGACATTGGCTTCACTTTCATTCCCCTCCTACTAAGTCTGTACACTCTAGGATCAAGCATTGTCTTCTCTCCTTTAATAACTTTCCCTCCTCGTCAGGCTCAAGCGCATTCCCCAAACCACATCAGACCTTAACTATCACCTGGCTTGAGAATCGCAACCCTCTCTCTAGGCCGACACCCAACATCCTTCTCTATGTCCCAAATATCCTCTTTTACCTATACTCCCAACAATTCGTTTTGATATCTTATCTTGAATGTCTTGCTAGCACAGTAATATCATCATCTTTCCTTAGATCAGCTTTTTTTTCTGTCTCCTTTTTCTTTAATGGGTGCCACTGTTTTCTCCAATTTAGATCAGAAGCCTGGAAGTCTTTCCTGACACTTCTCATTTACAGCTACATTCAGTCAGCTCAATGGCAATGGTTTGTACCCTGTGAATTCTTACGTTATCTAGTCCTTTGTTTTAATTCCGACCGTCTCCTCTCTAATGCAGGCCCTCATTACTTTTTACTTGTAATTGCTTCCGAACTTGTGCTCTCTGCCTAGACTCCTTCCACCCTAATTTATCCTTCATACTGCTTCCAAGTGTTCATATAGTTCTAATATCACTTATTTGTTCAAAAACATTCATTTCCCTGTGAATTGACTAATTTCTCAAAATGACAAAATCTTTCACAATGTTTCCACACTACTTTTCCAGTTTTCCTTTTCATTGTATCTTTATAAATATATATTTTATGTACCCCCCCACAACAGAGCCATTGTTTTCTGGCTATACTTCATTTTTTTGTATGTTTGCTTATCCCTTCATCTATATGGACTGACTTCTAATCTCCCAACCACCTTCTCTGCTATTTAAAGAAATATCTATCCTTACACAAACATCAACTCTTTCCTGATTTTTTCTTTACTCCCACCAGCTGAGTGAATAACTATAAACTACTCTCCTCTCTCTGCCCTTTTAACCGCTACGGAACTTTGAATCCTTTTTATTGAATCTAGAGGTGTCCCTTTGCTCTAGAATCACATAAATGCTCACATTTGTACTTAAAGTAACTTCTCTGAGAGTAAACCACATGCTTTATTCTTTTAGTATTTCCTTTGTGACTCAAATATAAACTGTGCCACTTTGTTGAACTGAATCTCAAATGTCTCATAAATACATTCCCTGTTCTCTTAATTCTAGTTTTTTTTGTTTTGTTTTTTTAGGGCCATTCTTGCAGCACATGGAGGTTCCCAGGCTAGGGGTCCAATTGAAGCTGAATCCGCTGGCCTATGCCACAGCCACAGCAACGCCAGATCCAAGCCAAGTCTGCGACCTACACCACAGCTCACAGCAACGCCGGATCCTTAACCCACTGAGCGAGGTCAGGGATCAAATCCACGTCCCCATGGATTCTAGTTGGGTGCGCTAACCGCTGAGCCATGACGGGAGCTCCTAGTTTTCACATGTGAAAAGTAATGACGCTTCTATTTTTTCTTTCAAAGTGAAGTTTCCATGGATGATTTTCAGTAATACTACATGATTCCCATCCCTACACAGGACCACTCAGTCTTGAGACTGTCCTATTTGGGTCATAATATAAATATTCCATTACTGAATATCTTAACCACAGTTTTCTTTTTCCTATATTTATTTAATTGTTTCATTATATGAAACATTACCAATCATGTTATTAATTGGTTCTTAAAATTTTTAATGTTTTTCTACTGCTATTTCACAATCAGTCTATTCTTACTATATTAAGTAAACCATTGTAAATTTTATATTTTTGGGAAAAAAGTGTGTATACTGTTTTAAATTTCTCTCAAGTAACCAACTGGTTATATACAAACTAAACTGTATTACTAAATTACTGTTGATAAAGTATTCATGAAGTAATAATGAAAATAAAAATAACCTATCTATACCAGTACTCAAAATAATCATACCACAATTAATAATTTATCTTTTGAAATAAATCAACATGTGAAATTACCTGCTATTGTGTTGAGAAACATCAAGTACTCAAAATTTGAAATCTCTCTGTGTTGCCATCGCTGGGTCATATTAGAAGCTTTAAAAAGTTGACGTGGACTAGCTAATGAGATACGCCTGCAAGAAAAAAAAATTGATGTATAATCAATTTAAACTTAAGATTAATTATATCAATAAGAAACCATGAATTCTGTGCTCATTCAAAATGGCACCTGTATTTTTGTGAGAAGTTCTATTCATGTTATACTAATGAATACTAGAGATGTTTCAGTCTACAATTAATGGTTATTAAACAAATGATTTGAACTACCCTCAGGTCTATTATCCATGTTCTATTCATTAAGGTAACCTGTCATTACAAAGCCATTATATCTAGGTTCCATAAATGTTGATTACTAACAATATGATTAATAATTCACTGCCTTCAAGATATAAAAGGTATTAGAGTAACTGAAAAATACATATAAAATTATATTCACAACTTTATTGATTTTAATAGTTATCTCCCTTTTAAAAATAGTTATTTCTTAAAGACAACATATTTGTACATTATAAATTGAAACATTATGTTTTCATGCTCATTGCTTTAACAGGGGAAAGAGGATTCTAATTCTTTAGATGCCTATTCATGGGGTGAGATAAAGTTAAGGGAAACTATTATTTTTTACTACAGCTTATAGGAAGCCAAGTTATCTGTGTTTTATTAATTCAGTGTCAATAACAAAGAATACGGAGTTCCCATTGTGGCGCAGCAAACGAATCTGACTAGGAACCACGAGGTTGCAGGTTCAATTCCTGGCCTCAGTCAGTGGGTTAAGGATCCGGTGTTGCCATGAGCTGTGCTGTAGGTCTCAGACATGGCTTGAATCTGGCGTTGCTGTGACTGTGGTGTAGGCTGGCAGCTACAGCTCTGATTCGACCCCTAGCCTGGGAATTTCCATATGCCCTGGGCGTGGCCATAAAAAGCAAAACAAACAAACAAAACAAAGGATACAACTGAGCCATGAGAAATAAATGGCAGGATTAATGATTACACTCAGAGCCCAGAATCTCAGAGAAGAATGCTGTATCACAGTTTTTCCTAACACTAAGGACAAGGTGACTAATTTTTTTCAAGATTTATTTATACAGGTATAATTTACATAACATACAATTTATACTTGTAAGTGTACTAGTCAATGATTTTTTAAAAAGTAAATTTCTAGAATTGTGCAATTATCACCACAATGTATTTTAGAACATTTTAATACCAACAAAAACTTGCCCTGCAACTATTTAGAGTTAAACCCTATTTCTATCCCCAGCTCTAGGCAACTATCAATCTGTTTTCAGTCTTTATAAACTTGCCTTTTCTGAACATTTTAGATAAATGGAATCATACATCTTGTAATCTTTTACATCAGGCTTCTTTCACTAACCATGTTTCTGAGGTTCATCAGTGTGGCAGTATATATTCATTTCTTTTGATTGTTGAATAGTATTCCATTGTATGAATACAGAATATACCATATTTTAAAAATCCTTTCACCAGTTGATAGACTTTTAAATTATTCCAGTTTTTTTTTTTTTTGGTATGAAAAATGCTACTAGGAACATGTACATATCTTTGATGAACATATGTTTGCATTTCTTTTGGGTAGATTCCTAGGAGTGCAATTGTTGGGCTGCATGTTGAGCTTATATTTAACTTTTTGAGAAACTGTCAAATTGTTTTCCATTATATATTCCAATAAGCAATGTATTATATTCTAATTCTTCCCCATCTTTGCCAATACTTGGTATTGTATGTAGTTTTTATTGTAGCCATTTGAGTGAGTATAAAATGGTATCTTATTATAGTTTTAATGTACACTGTTGAACATTATCATGTGTTTAGTAGCCAAGTGTATATTTTCTTTGAGGAAATTACTCTTCAAATCTTTTCTTTCTTCTTTAATTGGGTTGCTTCTACCCTATTTCTGAGTTGTAAAAGTTCTTTATACATTCTAGATATAAGTACTTTATCAAATACATGCTGTACAAATATTTTCTCACTCTGTGGCTTATCTTTTCATATGCTTAGTGATGTATTTGAAGCATAAAAGTTTTAAATTTTGATTAAATCCAATTTCTCATTTTTGGTCTTATATGTAGTATGCTTTGGGTTTCACATCTGAGAACTCTTTGCCTAATTGAAGATGATGAAGTTTTTATCCTGTATTTTATTTGAGACATTTTTTTAGTTCTATATCTTTTTTTTTTTTTTTTTTGTCTTTTTGCTATTTCTAGGGCCGCTCCCGCGGCATATGGAGGTTCCCAGGCTAGGAGTCGAATCAGAGCTGCAGCCACCGGCCTACGCCAGAGCCACAGTAACATGTGATCCAAGCCGCGTCTGCAACCTACAGCACAGCTCACGGCAACGCCGGATTGTCAACCCACTGAGCAAGGGCAGGGACCGAACCCGCAACCTCATGGTTCCTAGTGGGATTTGTTAACCACTGCACCACGACGGGAACTCCTAGTTCTAGATCTTAAATACGACTCTATGACACACTTTGAGTCAATTTTTATGAATAATACGTGTTAAATGTTGAAGTTCATTTTCTTATACATGATTACCCAATTGTTTCAGTACCTTTTTTTTTTAAAGATTACCCTTTCTTCACTAAATGGTTTTAATCTTTGTTAAAAAGCAACTGACCATAATGAAAGGACTTATATCTTTATATTCAATGTAGTTTCATTAATTTATATGCCTATCCTTGTATAAATACCACACATTTTGATTACTGTGATTTTATAGTAAGTTTCTAAACCCAATAGTATAAGTACTCTAAATTTGTTCTTCTTTTTCAAAATTGTTTTGGCAGTTCTAGATCCATTGTGTTTTAGCTTCTCAATTTCTTCAAAAAGTTTCCTTTTTTTTTTTTTTTTTTTTTTTTATGGCCACACCTGCCACATATGGAAGCTCCAGGCCAGGGAATGAGTTCCAGGCTCATCTGTAACCTATGGCAGAGCTGCAGCAATGCCAGATCCTTTAACCCACTGCTCTGGGCCAGGGATTGAACCTGAAACTCTGGAGAGACCTGAGCAGCTGCAGTTGGATTCTTAACCCACTGTATCACAGTGGGAACTCCAAAAAATGCCCTAAATTTTGGTAGGGATTATGTTAAATTTATAGTTCTGGGGAGAATTGACATTTTAATCATACTGAATCTTTGATCCATGAATATGGAATGTCTCCATTTACTGATACTTATTCTAATTTCTAATAGCCATGTTTTATAGTTTCCATTGCAAAAATTGTACATGTCTTTTGTCATCTAGGAAAAAAGGCATTTCCCTTTCTAATCTGGATGGCTCAGCTCTGATTTTTCCCTCCTTTTCTTCCTTTCTTATCACACAGGCTGAAATCCCCTGTACAGTGTTGATGGAAGTGGTGAGAATGGAAGACATTCTATCCTTCTTGACCTTAGGGGAGAAGCATTCAGTCTTTCATCATTAAGTACAATATATGCTACGTTTTTTTTTTTTCTTTTTAGGGCCGCACCTGTAGCATATGGAGGTTCCCAGGCTACGGGCTGAATTGGAGCTGCAGCCGCTGGCCTACGCCACAACCACAGCCACACCAGATCCGAACTGTATCTGGGACCTATGCCCCAGCTCATGGCAATGCCGGATCCTTGACCCACTGATTGAGACCAGGAGTCAAACCCATATCCTCATGGACACTCTGTTGGGTTCTAAAACCACTGAACCACAACAGGAACCCCTACTATGGGGTTTTTTTAAGGGATGCTATTTATCTGTTTGTAGAAATTCCCTTCTATTTCTTGTCAGTTGAGGGTTTCTAGTCATGACTGTTTGATTTGGGCAAATGCTTTTATTGGTGTCTATTGGATGATTTTGTGTGTGTGTGTGTGTGTGTGTGTGTGTGTGTGTGTGTTCTGTCATGTATTCTATTAAATCGGTACACAGCATTAATTGATTTTTGGATTTAAACCAGTATGCATTCCTGTGATAAAACCCACATGGCTACTCTATAATCCTTTTTATATATTGCTGGATTTGGTTTGCTAATATTTTGCAAAGGATTTCTGTGTATGTGGTCATTAGGGATATTATTATTCTATAGTTTTTACTTTTTATTTTGTTTTTTCTTATGATGTCTTTGCTTGGCCTTAGTATTAGGGTAAAGATGGCTTCAGAGAATGAACTGGGAAGTGTTTCTTCTACCTCTCTCTTCCGGATGAATTTGTGAGGTGTTGGTATCTTTTCTGATTTAACTATTTGATAAGATTTACCAGTAGAGGCATCTGGGCCTTGACTTTTCTTTGTGGGAAAGTTTTTAAATTATTAATTCAATGAACCTGTTATAGATCTATTCAAAATTTTAATTTCTTCTTGAGTCAGTTTTGATAATTCTGTCTTTCTACAATTTTGTTAATCTCATTTCAATTGTCTAATTTGTAAAATTGTTCAGGATATTTCCTTCTAATCCTTTTAATTGCTATATGGTCATTAGAGAAGTCCCTCTTTCATTTCTGACTTTGGTCATTTATGTCATCCCCTTTCTTCACAGTTAGGCAGTTAAAGTATGTCAATTTTATTGATCTCTTCAAAGAATCAGATTTTGTTTAATTGATCTTCTTCATTGTTTTTTCTACTCTTGTTTTTTTATTCATTTTTTCCTTCTTGCTTTCCATTTAGCTTGCTCTTCTTTTTCTAATTTATAAAGATGGAAGCTTAGTTTACTGGTGTTAGGGCTTTCTATATTTCAGATATACATATTTAAAACTATAAAAGTTTCCCCACAGCACTACTTTGGCTGCATCCCATAAATTCTGATGTGCTATTGTCCTGGTGGATACAGAAACCTGAGTCACAATCCTTCCCAGTATTATGGAAGGAGGAGTTGCTGAGTGTAGAAGCTGTCAAAAGCACCAAGCACCACTTTGAAGAGCTGCAGCAGCATGTGTGGATACAGAAAGAAGCTCCAAAGCCTAGGCTCTCTAAATGCAAGGGGATATGAAGGGAAGAGACTGGCACAGACCCTAGAGCAAGAAATAAATGGAGAAAAAAGCCCTCTTACTGCTCCAATTACCCCCTGAAACCTAAACTGCCTTATTCATGTACTTGACACCGAGCTTCAAACTACAAAATAAGATGACCTCCTGGTAGCTATAACCCCGGATTATACATGCGTTAAATGCCTTGGTTAGTGTTCCCATAAGTAGGAAAAAAAAAACGCCCAAATCAAGTGATGGGCTTGGGAAAAACTCATAGTGAAAAGAAAACTAAAATGACACTTGGGTAAAACCTTTGGGTTGATTCAATATATTGTTATGACTCATCACTAGTATTGATGTGTATATGCTTATACTCTAAGTACTCATAAATTATGAGCGAATATTCCAGATCAAGAGCTACAAGTAGATGAGTGATAGCAGGATTACCTCTCCTACCATTTGCCATCAGTAGTAGGTCAGAATTTAACACACATGTTTCTACTTACTCATATCCTACTGATGGCCAAGTCAGAACTCACACACAAACGAATGCCCAGAAAGGCAGACCATAAACTGCACAAAATTCAAGGAACGTCTTGCTGGCTAGAGCTTGTTGGACAAACGAAATGGACAAACTCACAACAGTCAATCTCTGGCAGTCAAAAGCTGCTGTTGCTACATGCAATGGCAATTTAGCATCTACATCTTACTGATTTCTCATCCAATCTTATCTTCTGATTCTTTGGCATCACATTTTCCTGGATTTCCTGTTTTTCATGGACCTTTTGCTTTTGTTTTGTTTTCATTTACTTAACATTTAAATGTTGTGGTCCCTCAGAGTGCAGCCATAGTTCCTCCTGCCCATTCTACAGTCTCTGCCTAGATGAGAGTTCATTCCCCTTCAAGGCTTCAAAATTTCATCTCAATGGGAATGATTCTCAATTACCACACTTTTCATTTGAGATCTAGACACACCTTCTTCTATCTAACTTCCAATTAAAAACTTTAGTATGGACACCTCTCAGGGGTTTCAATTTCAAAAGATCTAAACCTAAACTTCTCCTTTTCAGTCCGCTTACCTCCCCACAACCCAAACCGAAATCACAACTGTGGGGGATCTGGAGAAATATATGCAACTACTCCTTTCCTAGGGTTCACCTTCTCAGACAGGGCCACCAAACAGTTCAAGGTGAAACCAAGGGAGACATATTGGACACCTCTGTTTCTTATCATTCTCCAAATTTAACTAATCTCCATGTTACACAAAGTGTATCTCCTCAAAAATCTCTCAACAAGATGTCACTCTTCAATGATACTATCAGTATCATATTTCATCTTCATGTCTACAAAAAGCTCTCCCCTCCTAACTGATACTCTCTTCCTAAAAACGGCTAAAAACCAGTGATTCTTGCTGTCCAACAGTCCTTAAACCACTGGATGCTCCATCTTGTTTCAAGGCCTTTAGACATGCTATTCACGCTTTTAAAGGTTAGCTGATTCTATTCCTCCAAATCAAAATTTAAAGGTCACTTAAGAAGGCATTTCTTATCTCTTTATCCAAAGCATCCCATCGCCACTCCACTAATCACTATCACAACACCCCAATTATATCCTTCCTGTCACTTACACACTTTATTTATATATTTGTTTAAACAACTGTGGGCAAGATGATATCTATCTTGTGTACTACTGGATGACCGATATGCTTAAGTACTAAAGATCTATTTAGGTGACTGACCTAATAAGTTAAGACTTTTAGCTTTTATTAACTGTGGGAAAACACTGCAAAGAGTTCCCAAGTATGAGAACACATAAAGGCTTTATTTTTTATTTTATTTTTATTTTTTTGTCTTTTTAGGGCTGCACTGGTGGCATATAGAGGTTCCCAGGCTAGGGGTCTAATCAGAGCTGAAGCTGCCGGCCTACACCACAGCCACAGAAATGCGGGATCTGAGCTGCGTCTGCAATCCTATGCCACAGCTCACGGCAATGCCGGATCCTTAACCCACTGAGCAAGGCCAGGGATCAAACCGGCAACCTCATGGTTCCTAGTCAGATTTGTTTCTGCTGTGCCACGATGGGAACTCCAATTGCTATTTTTATTTTTTTGTTTTTTTAGGGCTGTACCATGGCATATGGAGGTTTTCAGGCTAGGGGTCCAATCGGAGCTACAGCTGCCAGCCTACACCACAGCCACAGCAACATCAGATCTAAGCCGTGTCTGTGACCTACACCACAGCTCATGGCAACGCCAGATTCTTAACCCACTGAGCGAGGCCAGGGGTCAAACCCGCAACCTCATGGTTCCTAGTTTGATTTGTTTCTGCTGCGCTACAATGGGAACTCCGTTTTTTTTAAATAAAGAGATAATCAGTAGAGAAAGGAATTCTTCATTATGATAAGGAAATCTACTATGCCATTCTGACCTGATTCCTATTGAACCCTGAAATTCCTCAATGAATTGTAAAATGATCTAATCAAAAGCCTCACTGGGGTTGTAAAGCAACTGGCTAATAACCCGGAAGGGCCTCTTTTTGTATTCTGCCTACCTGAAAGTTGTAACCTGTTACATGTCTACAAATTCTTTGATATCCTTCTCTTCAGGAAATGGAATCTGATTTTCCTACCATGGAGCCTGGGCTGTATTTAATGAATTACTTGTAACACATATGATGTGGCAGAAATGATGGCGTGTGACTATCAAGCGTAGGTTGTGAGAAGACAATGGGGCTTCTGCCTCATTCTCTCTTGGAGCACTTGCTCTGGAGAAAGCAGCTCCCGTATCATAGGGACACTCAAGCAGCCTATGGAGAGGCAGATGTGGTAAGGAACCAAGTCCTGCTGCCAAGGAGCATGAGAGCGCCAGCTCTAGGCAAGTCCTCCCTCCCTGCAGCTCCTACTGATATTCTGATTTTTATTTGTTGATTCAACTTCACTTGCATTTGTAATAAGACGCTAACTTTACAAATTGAAAAAAAAAAAAAAACACTAATCAGGAACAGCTCAGATCAATACAAAATTAGGTAGGCTAAACGTAAAGTAAGTTTATATCACTAATAAGTTTCATTCAAGCAACAGAAAAATCCCAGTGTTAAGTTTCTTTCTAGTTCTTAAATTAGCTCACTACATTGTGTTGATGATGAATTAATACCTACTAAAGAAAGAAAAAAATTCATGATGGTGCTATTTAAATACAGACAACTGACCAGCACACGGTAAGGAGAGGCATAACCTCACTTCCTCCCAACTCCTTATACTATGAGAGTTGCTTTGGCATTTTAACAATCCTTTCAAGTAGTTATTAAGTTACGTTGAACAACATAAATACTAGTTATTAAGTCCATATGTATACACAAAATTAATATTTGAACTCTGATTTACCAAAGGTTAAAGATAAAAGTTTTAATTAAATAGTCTAGTTACAAAATCTTTAACATATGGATTTGACATTAACATCAACAGAGAAAAATTGCAAATATCACTTAAAGCAAAGACTACCCATTTTAATCAAAATGATAAAAATTTTTAATCTGATTTATCATATATTAAATAATAGTACATTTGAAAATGAGTACGTAATAAGCAGTTTTGTAACTTAGTTATTTTAAATATACAGAGCCTACTTTTTCTTTTCTCTCTCTCTCTCTTTTTTTTTTTTTTTTTTTTGTCTTTTTGGCATTTTTGGGGCTGTTTCTGCGGCATATGGAGGTTCCCAGGCTAAGGGTCTAATCAGAGCTGTTGCTGCCAGCCTACGCCAGAGCCACAGCAACGCCAGATCCAAGGGGCGTTTGCAACCTACACCACAGCTCATGGCAACACCAGATCCTTAACCCACTGTGTGAGGCCAGGGATCGAACCCGCAACCTCATGGTTCCTAATCAGATTTGTTTCTGCTGCGCCACGACAGCAACTGCACAGCCTACTTCTTCAATGATCTTCACCGAGATAAAATTTAATATAACATTTACCTAATTTAAGTGCACAGTTTTACAAGTTTTGAATATACTTTTTCTGTAACCACCACCACAATCAAAATACACTCCAAAAAGGCCCCTTGCATCCCTTTGAGGCTAATTCCTTTGTCTCAGTTCCAGGGTCCTAGAAACCAATGATCTGCTGTCTGTCACTACACAGTGTTGTTTTTTTTAACAACTTCAAAAAAATAGAATCACATAATTTCTCATAATTTTTTTTTTTTGTCTTTTTAGGTATGTACCCCCCCCCACCCCGGGCATATGGAGGTTCCCAGGCTAGGGGTCCAATGAGAGCTACAGCTGCTGGCCTACATCACAGCCACAGCAATGCAGGATCCAAGCCACATCTGGGACCTACACCACAGCTCATGGCAACGCCAGATAAGCAAGGCCAGGGATCGAACTTGCATCCTCATGGCTGCTAGTCAGATTTGTTTTCTCCTGAGCCATGATGGGAACTCCTAATTTCCCATAATTTTTCAATAATTTCATATAAATGGAGCCGTGATCCACAGCTCTGATGTATGTAGCCTATGGTGTTGAACTTCTTTTACTCGGTATAATGCTCTGAGATTCAACCACATCATTACGTGTATCGGGAGTCAACTCCTTCTTACTTCTGGGAAGTATTTCATCACAGGGATACACTACAACCCAATGAAATATTTCCAACTCTTTTTAGTTTGGGACTATATGAATAACATTGCTATTAATATTTGCTTACAAGCGAATGTGTGCACATATATTTTCATAATTCTTGGTAAACACCCAAGAGTGGAACTGACAGGAAACAAATTAAGTGTATATTTAATTTTATAAGAAAACTGGCAAATTTTCCAAAGGAGATTATACTCATTTGCATTCTGAGAGGTTCCAGAATTCCTAAGACTGTGTATAAATTCCACATTCTTTATCTTTTTCTGTTTTTGAAAATCACGTTTACTGAAGAATAACGGACATAGTGTAAAATTCATCCTTTTTAGGTGTACAATGCAATGAGTTTTGGTCAAACAGATATAGCTGGTAACACCCCAACAATCAAGACAGGAAATATTTCCATGTTATCAAAAGGCTCCCTCACACTCTCCTTGGTAAGTAATCCTCTCTCTATACCCTAAATCCCTTGACACCACTCATCTGATTTCTGTCCAAATCGTTTTATTTTTTCCAAAAGGTCGGATAAGTAGAATCATACAGCATGTAGTCTCTTGTGCTGGTTTCTTTCACCTAGCACAGTACTTTTCAAAAGCATCCATATAGTTGTGTATATTAGCACTTTGTTCTTTTTTTATTGCTGACCAGTGGACTGTTGAATGGATGGACGTACCATAATTTGTCCATTTACCAGTTGATGACCATCTTGGCTATTTCCAATTTTTTGTGATTATGACTAGCTATTACAAACATTTGTGAACAGGTCATTGCATAAAAATACATATTTTCATTTCTTTAGGGTCAATGCCTCCAAGTGAGACTATTGGGATGTATGGTTAAGCGTATTGTAATTTTACATGAAACTGTAAAACTGTTTCCAAAGTAGCCATACCATTTTACTTTCCCATTAGCAACATCTCATGTTCCAGCTGTTCTGCATCTTTGTCAGCTCTTGTTATTACCAACCTTTAAAAAGTCATCCTAACCAGATATGTAACTGTTGGCCACAATTTGTTGAAAAAAGAATCTTTTCCCATGGATACATCTTGATCCCTTTGTTGAAAATCAAACTGACCATTTATGTATGAGCCTACTTCCGGATGACTAATATTCTACTGGTCATCCAGAAGTTTATTTTACAAAAATACGAAACTGTGCTAGCTAATGTAATTTTGTAATCAGCTAAAATTCTCCAACTTTTTCAAAACTGTTTTAGCTATTCTAAATATTTGCATTTCCACTTAAATTTTAGAATCAGCTCGTCAATTTCTCAAAAAAAAGCCTTCTAGGATTTTGGATAGGATTGCTTTGAACCTATAGATCTGTTTGGAGAGAACTAACATCTTAATCACATTTAGTCTTCAAAATTCATGGTCATGGTATAGTACAAATTTCCATTTTTAGATTTAATTTCCTTAAACAGTGTTTTATAGTTTTCAATGAACAAGTCAAGAATATATTTTCAAAGTTATCCATAAGTACTTAATTTTTCAATACTATTTAAACAGTATTTTTTTAAAATTTTTATTTTATTTTATTTTTTGTCTTTTTAGGGGCACATCCATGGCATATGGAAGTTCCCAGGCTAGGGGTCAAATCAGAGCTGTATTTACTGGCCTATGCCATAGCCATGGCAATGCAGGATCTGAGCCGCATCTGTGACCTACACCACAGCTCAAGGCAACACCAGACCCTTAACCCACTGAGCAAGGCCAGGGATTGAACCTACGTCCTCATGGATACTAGTCATGTTCGTTAACCACTGAGCCATGATGAAAACTCTATAAACAGTAATTTCAGTTTCTAACTGTTCACTGCCAGTATACAAGAATAAAATTATGTATGCTATGTAATAGCTAAACATGTTCATGAGTTCTTACAGCTTTTTCTCTTTAAAAAATGTTTGCAGTTTACCTGGTAATTTCCACACTAAGTCATGTATATATAGGAGTAAAGACAGTTTTATTTCTTCCTTTTCAATCCAGATGGTCAGCAGTTTCCTTTTCTGGCAATGCCCTTTTGTAGATTTGGAATTCAGGTAATACCAGCCTCACAGAATGACTCTAGAAATGTATTCACTTTTTTTTTTTTTTTTTTTTTGTCTCTTTAGGGCTGCACCCTTGGCGTCATATGGAGGTTCCCAGGATAGGGGTCTATTTAGAGCCACAGCTGCTGTCCTACACCACAGCCACAGCAACGCCGGACCCTTAACCCACTGAGTGAGGCCAGGAATTGAACCCACAACCTCAAGGTTTCTAGCTGGATTTGTTTATGCTCCGCCATGACAAGAACTCCTGGAAATGTACTCTTTTTTAAAATTTTCTGTAAGAGTTTTCCCAGAAATGGTATTACTTCTTCATTAAACATTAGATAGAATTTGCCACTGAAACCCTATGAACTAGAATTTTTTTTTTTTTTTTTGGTCTTTTTAAGCCCACACCCACGGCATATGGAAGTTCCCAGGCTAGGGGTCGAATCAGAGCTACAGCTGCCGGCCTACACCACAGCCACAGCAGCACCAAATCGGAGTTGCATCTGCGATCTACACCACAGCTCATAGCAACGCCGGATGCTTAAACCACTGAGCAAGGCCAGGAATCCAACCTGCATCCACATGGATATTAGCTGGGTTTATTATCGCTGAGCCATGACAGAAACACCTAGAAATTTTCTGCTAGACAATTTTAAACTATAAATCAAATTTCCTCTGTAGAGCCATTCAAATTATCCATTTTCATTAGGGAGATTTGACACTTTGTGTCTTTCATGGAATCTGCCCATATCACCTAAGTTGTCTGATTAAATGGCATAAATTTTTTCAGAATATTTACTCATTTTCTTTTTAGTATCTATATGATCTATAGTGATACCCCTTCTTTCTTTCTGATCATGACAATTGATCTCTTACTTTTTTTGTGTGTGTGTAAACCTTGTATAGATGTTTGTTATACATTAACCTTTTCAAAGAAACAATTTTTCATTGCATTGCTTTTTCTATAGTTTTTGTTTTCTGTTTCATTGATGTTTTGCCTTTATTATTTTCTTTTTTCAGCCTTTTGTGTTTTACATTAGGCCCTCTCTATCTAGTTTCTTCAGACCAAAGTTCAGTTGACTCGAAAAAAAAAATACAATATACTAATAATCATCATATACTATGAAGAATGAAACAGAAGGTCATACATTTCAAAACAAGTAAGAACAAACATTAATACAGATTATTTTCCATATTTTTCTCACATAAAACAGTACCTGGTTTGAGGCAATCCAAAACTGGTTCCAATGCCAACACGAGGTAGATAGTTAACTACTTTCTTTACTGTTGCAGAGTCTGGGAAGTTGAACATTACAGCAACTAGGAAAAATAAATTTTAAAAGTTTGAATGAAATATGATTTTCTTTCTGGAAAATCGACTTCTTAGTCCAATAAAATGTTTATTCTTAGTTCAGCTACCTATTAAATAGAATTCTTACAATACTACTTTATTATAGTATATATCAAGTTTTAGTGTTTAATATGCCAGAGATAATATTCATTTTACTCATAAACTACTATAGACAGTTCCTTCTCTAAATACTGTCAGAATTTATAATAACCATGATTGCACTGATGTAGCTATAGCTTTGAATTTACAAAATTAAACTTAGGCAAGTTAAAAATATATCTATGAATTTCTATTAAAAAAACCTTATGTTTTAACTTTATATAGTTAACAATCTAATACCAAAGAAGCTATAGACATAGCTACTAAATTGTCAGTTATATTTATTTCCAATGATCAACAGCTTAAAAATATTCTCTTTACAATGCTTATATGTTTATGTTTCATATGATGCTAATATAATCCAGAATAATGTGTGACCTGAAGGGAAATTTTTCCTCTATGGCTAATAATCAAATTTAAATGTTTTTTAATCATTTGTACTTCAATAATTATACATTTTGAGAATATCAATAAATGCACATTACATATAAATATATTCAGCATATAAATGTTAATTTATAAGTCATGTATAAATTTTTACCCTTAAAATATGAAAATAATAAAATCATAAAATCATGACAGAGAATTTGAAAGGATTAATTTGGTCAGTCTTGAAATTTTAATTATATAAATTTCTGTAGCCAAATCATAAATAATCTACAAGTACTCATCCAGAAGATGATCCTTCATCTCTACCTGGCCTAAAAAAATACTATGGGCCAAGAAATTTTATCAATGTTAGTGTAATTTTTAAATATTGGCATTACATGTGTCAGGTAAATACATATATGATCAATCACTAAACATAAAATATATTTAGAACTGTCATATACATATCCAACATAACTTTTAATGAGGCTTTCTTATATTTTCACTATTACACTGAATACAGGGGATAAACAAAAGAATAAAACTCAGGGTATGGCAGAAGACCAAGGCCATGAGGGAAAGGCAACAGAAAAACCCACAAGCAATGATACAAAGCAAGGATGCATAAGAAATTTCAAAGAAGGAAAATAAATGAGTATGAGCAAGTAATAAATATTGTAAGGTTGAAACCCCTCTGGGACAGGAAGAATGCAGACTGAACTAAAGTGTGAAACATTCACTTGATTATTTGGCTGGAAGAATAATATTCACATTAGAAAAAGAGGTATGTGTGTGGGAGAAGACCAAATATGGAAGGAAAAAACATCTTTTCCTAAAGAAATCTGTATTCCCTAGAGACACATGATTTCATTATTTAGAAAAATATGTATGGGATATACATTATATGTAAATTTAAAAATAATAACTGGAAAGAGAAAATAAGAAAACTTCAATCTGCTTATATAAGAGGAGCCTGGACAGTTAAGTCACAGGGTTTGCCTTTCTCCTGTGCATGCCTCCACTCATACCCAACATGGTTTTCCTTCAAGTTCACCTTGTCTCTCCCTCTCATTTTAATGAATTTCACCAAGTTCAATTCTAAACCCACAAATTGAATTTTAGTTCTTTAAAGAATGATGTAATACAAAGCAACCAGGACAGTGTTGTACTATTTTCTGGCGGTTCCTTTGTAAATGGCAATATATTAGACAAAAAATTAAATAAATGTATGAATCATTTGATTACCCTCTCCCCTTTCCAAATGCAGCCACTCCTTAGAAGGAGTTTAAGCATCTGAGCCATGCTGAGGACATAAAAACTCCACAACTGATTAAATGGGTAATTATTTTCTATATTTATGAAGCCTTGCACTAATCTGTGATTTGGCCAGAAAAATAATTTAATAGAAATAATTCTAAGAATGATCAAGGTGTGTGTGTAGGGGGGGGGACCATAGAGATGCACGTGGTTGCAAAAAGAGGTCGGTAGGGCACAGAGTAGGCTACAAAATTCTATCTAAATAGAAACAATATGGTATTTCAAAATGAAATCTTAAGGAGATGGAGGTTAGTTTTGTAACAATATACGTCTGTGACATATTACCTCTGTTTGCCATAAAGATCTCCAGGGCTGTATTTTGCAAAAGATAACGACGAGAAAAAACTGATCGTATCTCTGTGAACAGCCATTTTCCATGCAGCCCTTCTGTATATGCCAGGATCTAGTGAAGAAAAAAAGAATCCCAAGTAAGTAACAAGAGTAGAATTTGTTGGTGTTCTTTCTCCCAATAAAACAAATTTAGAAAAATATTTCTAAGAATTGAATAAACAGTTATTGAAATAATTCGGAGGGTGACTAAGAAAATAGATTGCAGTTTATAGAAAAGATGTCTAAATGAAAAAGCAGAACAAAATCTGCTTATAAAATATCTATTTATAAATGCATTTGGGGACCTTTTAAAGCCATGATGTAATCTACTGCTTTTCAGGAAATACATAATTGCATTATTTATTGGTTGACTTTTGAGTCATTTTATAGAAAGCAAAGTTTTAGACAAAACATTAAAAAGAAGGAAGAACTCAAAAAAATCCTACATATTACAGATCACAATTAAATTCAGTGTCATATAATTCAATTATAATACATACAGAAATATTTTACATTATTTTAAAAATATAAATTTAAACTCATAACTTAAATCACACTTATAAGGTCACTGGTTAAGGCAACAGCCACTCATTCAGAAAGTACAAAGACTGACTGTATAAGAGGTTAAGTATCATTTTGTCAGCGAGGCTAAACAGAAATCTGCAAATGAACTCAGCATAATCTCTCTATGGAGTAGGTGGTTGTCAGAGTAACTTGTTACAATTCCTGTCATCCCATGTGACAGACGCAGTGGCTTAGAATGCTTTGCCAACTCAGAGTAATCCTGTCTTTAGTCCTAAACCACTCTGTTGCTTTGTTATTCAAGGTTTGTTTTCTTAAAAGTTCATTTCAAAAGCTTAACGATGAAGGTGTTCTAGGAAAACCAGATCTGGAATTTCTGCACATCAGTAGATAATAAAGAATATGAGATGTATTTGTTGTCAAAAACTGATGAAAATCTGTAAAAGCAAATTAAGCTAAACAACTAAGGAGATATAGCTCTCAAAATTGACCACCATTTAAAAATACACATAAAATGACATTTGATTATCAAATTGCATTGCAGGGACAAAGATGGGATAAGCAAAGAGAGGGAAAATAATGAATAGTAAGAATTTATCCTACACAAATGTTGTTCTTTATGGGTTCCCATTTTCTAGATCTTAATTGCAAAAACCAAAACCAAAAGAAAACAAAACTCTGTTCCTTAAGGCAAAATGGAGGGGGTTTTCTTGGAGAGAAAAAAGACAGTAACCTTATTTAATTAACTAAGTATGTATTTGAATTTTCCTATAGAAATTATTCTATTTCTGGCACCACAGGATCTAGAAATGAAAGAATGGAGACAACTCTTAGGCTCAATGTTTCTTGAAATTCAAACTAACAATTCAAAGTCCCAAACAACAAATCACACTTTCAGCTTCAAAACTGGTGATGGAGAAAATCCTACTCTTTCATACAAGCAATACCTATGTAGGCAAGATCAAGAGAAATGAACAAATATAGGACAGAAATGTAAAGCAGAGGTCGAATGTATCCTTTTCTTTCACTCTAACCAGGAGATCCAAGTCTCCCTCCTCCTATTCTTACCTAGAAAGTCTACTCCGGACCAAAGACATTTTTTTTTTTTTTTTTTTTTGTCTTTTTAGAGCCGCGCCCACGGCATGTGGAGGCTCTCAGGTTTGAATGGGAGCCATAGCTGCCAGCCTATGTCATAGCCACAGCCACGCTAGATCCGAGCCAAATCTGTGACCTACACCACAGCTCATGGCAGCGCCAGATCCTTAGCCCACTAAGCGAAGCCAGGGATCGAACTTGGGTCCTCATGGATACTAGTCAGATTTGTTTCCACTGACAATTTTTTAAATATAAATCAGATCACATCACTTTGTGTTTAATACCATCCAGGAGTTCCACATTCCATGCATAATAAACTCTGAAGCTCTTTATAATTGTTTCTAAGTCTTACATCTAGGAGGTTCTGAGGAGCCTGACCCAGGCTTTCTCAGGGCCTTTATACTTGCTTTCATCTCTGCTTGCAATATTCTCCCAGACCTTCACATGGCTGGCTCTTCTGCACATTCGATGTCACCTCCTTAGAGAAGCCACAGGATCTAACCGCCACCTCTTCCAAGCCCAATGGCATCAGATTTCCTTCCTAACACTTATCACCCACCAGAATTTACAATATTTCCTTGCTTTTCTATTGCTTCTGTTTGGCACTAAAACCTAAGTTCTACTAGACCAGTGACTTTGAATGTGCTCTATCACCATTTATCTTTTAGAACAAGGTCTAACACAAAGTAGATGAATATGAATGATTAAATGAATCAATGAATGGCAACCTAAACTCCAGATATGGTTCAAATTAATTTTGTTTGGTACATATGATATTTCAACAAAATTTCAAGTAGTTGAAAATACTTGAGAAAATGATTATTTACATAAACACTCAGATTTCTGGTTTCTTAGGAAAAACTGGAGCATATGTCAAACCAAGCTCTAGATACCACATAGTACAATGGGCATGCACTCTCTGTTTCTGGAAGTCTCCACTCATTCACTCATTTACTATTACCTTCCTCGTTTCCACTGGCATTTGAGTTAATCACACTTTTTTTTTTTTTTTTTTTTTTTTTTGGTCTTTTTAAGGTCATACCACCACACATGGAAGTTCCCAGGCTAGGGGCTGAATCAGAGCTATGGTGGCTGGTCTACACCACAGCCACAGCAACACCAGGTCCAAGTAGTATCTGCAATCTACACCACAGCTCCTGGCAATGCCAGATCCTTAACCCACTGAGCAAGGCCAATGATCAAACCTGCATCCTCATGGATGCTAGTCAGATTTGTTTCCGCTGAGCTACAACGGGAACTCCGAGCCACACTTACGAAGGAGTGGAGAATCCAATACGTGTTCTGCAGTGCTTATAGCCTAATTTATCCAACTACTACTAAGTAAAATGAGACCAGACGAGTTAAATACTTAATATAAAGTTCCTCGGTAAGTTAGTGGCAAAATTGGCCTACTCTCAGGTTTCCTTTTCTTTCTTTCTTTCTTTCTTTCTTTCTTTCTTTCTTTCTTTCTTTCTTTCTTTCTTTCTTTCTTTCTTTCCTTCCTTCCTTCCTTCCTTCCTTCCTTCCTTCCTTCCTTCCTTTCTTTCTAGGGTCACACCTGCAGCATATGGAAGTTCTCAGGCTAGAGGTCCAATCAGAGTTTCAGCTGCCCTCCTACACCACAGCCATAGATACACTGGATTCGAGCCACATCTAGGACCTACGCCACAGCTTGCGGCATTGCCAGATCCTTAACCCACTGAGTGAGGCCAGGGATCACATCCGCATCCTCATGAACACTATGTTGGGTTTTAACCCACTGAGCCACAGTTGAAACCTCTCTCAGGGTTTCTAATCTAAATATCCAAAGCTTACTTACATACCACATTATCGCATTTCTAAAAAAGGGTTTAAATGTTTGTTAAACTGGAATTCAACAAGTTAGAAATTTTTAATCAATTACATTTGTTTTCCTGTACTTGGGTTATAAGTGAAAGAGGAAAATCAACTAAAAAACAAAGGATCCTTTAAGTTCTGTCGTATGCTAAGAATATCAAACACTGGTGTTAAAATTCCACCTCTTATGGCTATAAAGCTATATAATAAGACTTGTTGCTCATAATGGTGAGGTAAGTCACTGCAAGACAGTAGTCATGCAAGTAAAGGTCTGATTATGTTCTAGGATATTCCAATTATTTGCAAAATCAAGTGTATTAAAATACTGGTACAAGATTTTTAATGTATTGAAATAGTTTTCCAAGCAATCAAAAAATTCAATTTGTATCCCTTTACTTTACACAGTACAATTATTTAAGAAATTTACTCGAAATACCACAAGTGGCATGGTCCATTAAAATGTTTTAATACCAAATGCCAAACATATTCAAAATGACAGAAAATGACAGCCCTAGGTACTCATTACTGAACCTTATAGAATCCTAACCTTCTGCCACATTATTGCATATAATTTAAAAATAAAGCATTACAGATAATGTTGAAATTCTCATTGTACGACCAACCCTTCTTGACTCCATTTTCCTTCTTTATCAGAGCCAGTCACTATCCTTATTTTGAGGTTTATCATTTCTGTCTAAGTTTTTAAACAATTAGCACACAGACATCCACAAATAATATCCAGCGCTATTCTACATGTTTTCAAATCTGATATAAATGGTATCATAACGAATGTACAACAATGTGGTTTCAAAGTTAAATAAAAGCAGATAAAGTAATGTTCTAAAACTTAAGAGAAACAGAAAGAGGAGGAGAGAGAATTACTTAAAATTCTATCAAATCTATCAAAATATAAAATCTTACACACAAAAAATTAGACTACCTTAAAAAAATTAACAAATGAGATTCTATATTTATGGTCAAGATGGCTGAGGTTTAAAATGGAAACAAAGAATCTCTCAACTAACAGAATTACTGGCTGAAATTGATATAATAACATTTCTTTAAAGTATTCATTAGGAAAAGGTGTCAGTACTGAAAAGCAGCTGAGGTCTAGCTAAGCAAGAGGTTTATTTCTTATAGTATATTCCTGGTCTGAGGCTTCACTTCAAAGTCTCTAGAGTTCAATTAAAACTGGATTAGGAAGAAGCAGACCCTTCTTTGGGACTTTCTGTTCACTGAAACTCTACATACACTGACAGCACCCTAGACAGAGGTCTAGCCCTCCAATGAATCAGTTGCTATGGAAACCGTATCATTACCATTGCTCTGCAGTTATGACCTCAAGTCTAGAATAGCTTGAAAGCTTAAGCCCACAGCACTCTCTTTGAATGTTTACCTCCTTGTTTTGATATTGTTAGTATTATTATTAGTAAACTCAACTTTCACTTTTTAACCATTTGCTTAAACTAAGGTAGCGTTTGGTTCAATATCGAGGTAGGGTTGTAGAGAGGAAAGAAAGAAATGGGTATTTTATATATATATGTATATATGCATATATACTCACATACATGTACTATTTCTTTCCATTAAATATATCAAACATTTGTCTTTAAAATTTTTATCTGAAAATTGTGACTCTGAAAAAGGAATTATTATTTCGTCCAAATAACACACACATTTCTTTTTTCTGCAATTCAAATAGTATACCAAGAGCACATATGAAAATTTCTTCACCCTGTTGAATGTACTGGCTTGAAAGCAAAGCATTTATGACCTTTAACCATTCATTTTGAAAAGCTTATGAATTTATCCAAATAACACTTTTTTTTTTTTATTTCTCATCCTCATGAAAGAACAAAACTACAAACCTACATTTGCTGCCCAACTGCATGATACTCTTACTAAATATTGGATATGTTCAAAAAGCAGATTTAAAATACTGCCATATCTATTTTCCTTAAATAAAGAAAAGGGTTTTGTTTTCAAATCTACCCTCAATAAATTTAAGATGTTTTCAAATTTCTTTTAAAGGGAAAGGCATTAAAAAGTGATCAAATGTTTTAATCTCAAAAATAAGAAATACTTACACTTGAGTCTGCATATACAGAATCAATAAAACACACTTTTAAAAACACTATTTTAGATGTTTAAAGCTAGCACTGCATATTCTAGTCCTAATTATTCACTAATTTTTGGAGAGGTTTTACTCTTTTAGATAATTCTACATTGATTTCTAAAGAATTTGATAGTAAATGTAAAATCAGATAATACATACAAATAATAGTACTTAAAATGTAAAAACAAACCCATTTCTAAACTACATGGCTCTATTTAACACCAAGAGAACTGTTTTTTAAAAAAAGAAAAATGTTTTAAACTTAGTATACAAAATATAACTAATCATGTCATCAATTAAAAAATGATACCACAGGTAAATACATTTATGGCCCATTCTCATGGAACATAACTATAAACTAGTCACAAGGATTATATCTTAATATGAGAAAACAGTAAATATTTGAAATATATATTAAAATGAAAACACATGTTAAAAGATATTCTAACATCAACTCACCATTAGATATGCGTGCAAATATGTTTTATTTACAATCGTTGCAATTTAAACAAAATAGCTATAAGTAATTTTGATCAACTATTTTAAAGTTGTACCACTGTATTATTAACACAGCTTGTGAATTCTGCTGCCTATAATATTCTCTGAAACCTGCTATCAAAACATAGCACTGCATTTATTCTAATATTGAATTCCAGTTGGTTTCAGGATTTACTTCATCACCAACTATATCTTAGTTTTAAGTTTGTAAAGACATATTTTTAAGGTAAAATTTAGAGGCCTTTATTGAATTGAAAAAAGGCATATACTTGACCCTGGTTGAAACTTTAAGGTGGTCTGTGAACACAGAGGATGTTTGCAAACTTTGAAAAGAATAGAACAAGGACAATAAAAATACATGTTATGAATACAAAAGAAAATTGCCTTTTAAATTCACTATGAGTTATTTGATATTTTTCACGTATACAGTACATTTCCTCCTCCTGCTTCCTCGTACCATGAGACAGTATTCTCCTTAGCATTTTCATGGGTGACAAATTCAATTAAACATATTCATTACTCTAATGTTCTACTTGGCAGTTTAGTCAGTATGAAAAATTAAAAATATATAAATAAAATGCTATGTGACCTCTGTATTGATTGGGCTAAAATGGTTTTAGCCTGGGTGTGGATGATGGGGCAGCTGGGAGGGGCAAGAGGGGAGCATGTACAACCACATACACTCTTATGTTTTCTCTTCCAATTACTGAGGGAGATGATAAAACCACAGCAAATGATGTATCAGCTCATTTTATCTTATCGCTTTGGGGCTAGGTGACAATGAAGTTCATATTTCACTGGCTCCCATTGAAGATTGTGAAAATTACTTGCCCTCATGACCTGAAATTTCACTAGAAGACAGAAATTTCTCTTCTGCAAAGTAATGCAATTTTTCAGATGTCAACCTTTAGCCCAGCTTTAAAAATTAATTTCATTTATATTAACCAATGATATTGATATTTTCACAGCACGCTCTTTGATACATGAAGCACTGACTGGCAAATTGATGTTGCTTTAGATGGGTAAAACTATTTTATTTTAAGCTGCTATGGCAGACAGATTTATGGCAAACTGAAATTCCCATTTCATAATTTAATATTTGTGCTAGATCAGTGCACCTTTAAGCCCTTGGCCTGTAAATAATTCAGACTCTTTAGTTGGTTCTGTTCTATTTTCAATATTCTTCAGCTTAAAAATAATTTGCATTCTAAATGATGTATCATAAAAGTCATCTCTTACTGAACTAACATTTTATATATATCTTAATGAGTCAAAAGCAAAATATAGTAATGAATAAGCAGAACAAAGAAGGTATTTATACAACTAACTTTTAGGGCTCTTTTTTTTTAAATGTAAACTATATCTCCAATATAGTTTTCTTGAAAGAACTCAAATACAGCAGAGAAGGATAATAACGAAGAATATTAAGGGACATAAATGTATCTTATTTTATTTTTCATAGCACCACGTAAAATAGAAAGCCAGGTATTAAATTTTCAGAGAAAGAGTAGAATAAACTTAGATAAGTACCTGAGCTAAAATAGAGATATTTGGGTTTGGAAGTACCTTTTAAGACAAAAATCTAATAAATATAAAGTCACAACATCAATTTTATCATGAACAAGATGTGAAAAATGTTCCAAATGATTTTGGAATAAAGATAAAGAAATAACCTTGAATTCATAAAAAAAGAAAAATTTATATATTTTGAAAGAGTAAAAACATTACTAAAAGATAAAAGGTAAAGGCTGGTACCTTATCAATTTTTTATTACCTTTATCCAGGAAAGAGTTCGGTCTACTGCAAATGTCTTGAGAAAACAATCATTCAACCAAAACCTTCATTTTATTAATAAGGTAAATTAAACATAAACATGTACAAATTTATACATTAATCTACACTTTCAAAATTAGAAAAAGGCCAAAAACACATTTCTCCAATTTAGCTATTTTCTCCCCAAAATAGTTTAATACAATGCTGCCTAACTTTCTATTCCCAATATCACTTTTGCATTTTTATGTTAACAATATACTTTTTTCTTTAAAAATATTTATAATTTTCTTTACATGAATATGTATGAGATGGTAATATAAATAATATTTTATGATTTTTCCATTTAGACTGGAAAGATTCCTAGTCACTTCTCAAAAACGTGCAAGAATGACATGCTCTTGTCCCTAAATTTGTTACAAAGTATTTTTACCTATTATTCTGTTCACTGCCTCTCTAAAGTCCCTAGCTTTCTATTGCTTAACTAAGAGTTAAGTTTAAATGAGCACTAACAAAAAAATGCCCAATTCTAAATACACTAGAATATTCTAATATATACACTTTTAAAACAAGCAATGGACACAAACTATCTTTCTTCTCAACACCAATTCTTACATTGTGAACTCAATCTCAGATTGTATCAAAAGCCCTTCTGAGATCAGGAACCAAATCTTCAAATTAGAGTAATACCAGCCTATAGCTAGACTACTTATCTCTCTGTAGCAGAGAGAACACAATTTAACCACTGAAAGTTTGTCTGATGGTTAAGCTATCTAAGCCTTTGTTTATCTTCAAGAAATTTGCTTTTGTCCTTCAAATACAGCAGAGAACAGAAATAAAAATCAAAAGGAAAAGGAAAAAGTTACATTAAAACTTCATGTTAAAAATAAGACATTTTTTTCCTAATCAGAGTGTCATACTTTTTCATTTTTTGGGGGGAAAGCTTTCTTCCTCCTAATAATTACTCAACTTGTTTAGCTGGAGTCAATATTAAATGAGTGGCACAGGTTCCTAATTGCTTCCATATTAGACCATGAAACAAAATACTGTGCCCATACTCAGCTTCAGATACAATCTTCCAAAAAGTTATTTTCTTAAAGGACTGATATTAGAGAACATTAAGAACACAATTTAAATAAGATTTGGAGGTTAACATGATTTCGGCGTATAACCCCGTAACACTGTACATGCTCACTAGACTGGAGTTCCTGCTTGTCTGCAGTTCTTTGAAGCTAGGCCACTGCTTTTAGTCATCCTTCCATTCACAGTACCTAGCATGGCGCCAGGAACCAGAAGACAACTGATGGATGGAGAGCCGTTTCAACTACATACAGTCCAAGTAGCTAGTATGGTGCCAGGAAGCTCAACTTCCCAAACTACACACAATCTAAGTAAGATTCTAGGAACACATGAACACAAACATAGCAGAAAGCAAAAAGGGACAGAAAAATATAATGAAAACTACAACATGGCATTTTTTAAAAAAATCAAATTCAAGGGTCAGAGTACTTTGAATTCTGACCAACTTGGAGGGACTTGATTTATCCTTGCACATAAAGAATATTTAAAGCAGATATAATGTGGAAAATATTGTTTTTAAGACATTAAACATCAAGCAATAAAAGACAGTGATCTCTGAAAGACAGGAGAAAAAAAAAAAACAGTGATGCCAGGCATTACCTCAGCTCACTGCCTGAGGAGACTTTGCAAACCCCTGAGCAGGCAGAAATAACCTAGTTAGAATACAGTAGTCTCCTGGAGTAAGGAAAACAGCTTGAAGTACTATGAGATGGATCGAGAAAGCTAAAACTGCAAGGTAGAGGGGCAGATGGGAGAGAGCTGTAGAGTTTTGAGCCCTGCAGCTTTCAGCAGAGATTTGATCAGCCTAAGAAAACAACTTGAAGCCAGTAAAATAATTATTCCCCCAAAATTACAGGGTACAAATACCCAGAGCTCAGAGACTGGAGTGAACACTGTCTCATACATCATCGAGCAGTGGGTTAGAGAACATGGGAGAGTTTTGCCGCGGTAGTGGAGAAAACTGCCCTAGACTAAATGCTGCTCTGGTCCTAAATAACAAACCTTAACAGCAAGCTCCAGACAGATGGAACTACTCCAAGTTACTTAACTGTATCCTAGAACAATTGCATTAAAAAGTAGAATACAAAAAAAAAAAAAAAAAAAAGAAAAAAGAAAAAGAAAAGAAAAGGATGTGAGGGAGATTTGGCTGCAACATCTGTCACCCCATTGATCACCAGGGTTGATTCAGCTGATCTGGCTGATTAGGCGAGTGTCCCCTTCCTCCCTCCCTGCTCCATGTGTATCCCTCCTGAAGCTGCGAAGCTGCGTGCTCAGTCAAAGAGGACGACCATCCCCGAAAGAGGAGGACTGTTCTTTGGTCCCCTGCTAGAACCTCCACGGTTATGTGCCGTCCATGCATTGGTGGTGGTATCTGGAAAACAAACTCTTACTGAGTTTGGTAGAGGAGGTAGTGGGCAGTTATATCAGAGGAGCAGAGAGTAATAGCAATAGCAGCAACAAATACAGTTTAATTAGAGCTCATTATATGTCAGGATCTACACTAAGTGCTTTATTTCAATTAAATCTTAAAATGGCACTATGAAATAGATGTCATTTTCATCACTTTATACATGAAGAAATGATCTCTGAGAGGTTAGATGACTTAAGTCAAAATCACCTAACTAGCAAGACTCAATGAATAAATGAGAATAACTATTTCACCTAAAAACTATTCCTCCTTGCTCCTACAGTTATTTTCAAAACTGAATAGAAAAGAGATCTCTAGACTTGATAAAACAGTGAACTTTGTGTTTCAACTCCCGATAAGGGCATTCAATAGGGCAATGACCAAGGTTAGCAAAAAAAAAAAAAAAAAAAAAAAAAAAAAAAAAAAAAAAAAAAAATTCTTATTCCTGGAGAGATTGGTTAAAATGATCTTTCATAAGAACTAAGAAAGTAGGAACTGATTAGTTGGTTCACTTTAAAAGGAACAGATTATATGAAGCAAAAACTGGATACATTTCTAGAAATTGGGGAAAAAATCCTCCAAGAGTATTATCTCCCTATGATAAATGATCAGCACCTAAAAGAAATGTAAGTTTTCAATATCTTACCCTTCCCTCCAAAAGTTGTGAATATATAGGTAATATGAATTTTCAATAACATCTAAAAATATTTACTTCTGATATATAAGGTAAGAGGGTAAATGGGATAGATGAAAACCAAAACAAACATTAACAGCAAGATAGTAACATAAGAGATCCTGGCAAAATTCATAGACCACGGCAGAGATAAAGAGTAAGGAAGTATCCCAGAGACATTGCAGAAGGTGCTGAATATGGACAGTACATGTAAAGTTACATACCTGTGAAGACCTGTTAAAGAAAGAATTTATTAGATGTACGACAGAATAAAAAGGAATGTCACAGATAGAATGAGACCGAAGGACCAAGTCATAAGATATAATTATGCCAACTTTGTTTTGGGTGCTGATTTTCCTGCAGGTCTCAAGAGTGATGGAAAATTGCCCTTTTGTTCCAGACATTCTTTTCAAGGATGTTTGTAAAGAGAACAGCCTTGGAAGAGATGGTGTCTTGTTCAGAGCAAAGGGCATGTTTGTTTACTGTGTAGTATAATAAAGATAATGATGACCTTTGAGGCAAGGGCCAGAATTCACTGCCCACTGTAAACATTTTGGGTTCCTGAAGATTGAGGTTGTTCAACTGGGATGTAAACTCAGGGGTGCACAGTATCTGCTGGGGCTTCTTGTCTTTGTCTACTCAGACAGCCATAATATAATATCACAGACTGGGTGGCTTAAGCCTCAGAAATATAGTTCTCACACTTCTGCAAGTTGGGAAACCCAAAGTCAAGGTGCTAGCAGATTTGGTTCCTGGTGAGAGCTTTCTTGCTGGCTTGCAGATGGCTACCTTCTCACAGTACCCTTTCATGGTACAGAGAGGAAACAAATTTCTCTCCTTTTTCTCTAAGGCCAAAGTCCCATCAGATTAGGGCACCAAACTTAGGACCTCAGTGAACTTTAATTATCTCTTAAAGACCCTATCGCCAGATACCATCACAATGGGGGGTTGGGGGGGGAGGGTTTCAATACATGAATGAGGAAGGACACAGTTCAGTCCATAGGACACTTCCACATCACCTCGAGAAACTTGGAGGCAAGGGGAACAGACATTAACATGATGATTATTCTCTTTGTTGTGCTTAAGAAAGGTTTTTGTCTCTGACCCAAGAGTCTCAAGTCTTCTGCCAGCATTCATGAAATTTTGGCAGGATAAACTGTTATTTTGCTAGTAGGTAAAATTTCAGATCCTTGACTGCTCTTGACATTCTGGAAGACAACTCTGTCAGGCCAAAATGTGACAAAGAACTCTACCACATTTTGCTGACAGGAATGCAAAGAAAAGTATATGTTGCTGGTAAAAAACATGAAATGTAAAACCCCTTTGGAAAGTAGTCTTATGTATTAAAAATAATGATAGTCACATTCTTCATAGTGACAAAAACAAAAATGGTAAACAAGACTGTGAAATCCAATGTATGTCATTAGGAAGATGGTTGAGAAATTATGGTACATCTTCTTCTGCAGTTATTGAAAAGAATGAATCACCTTGACTTGGCTATATAGCAAGCATCAAAATAGGGTGAGAAAAACAAGATACCAATTATTATGGCTTATAAGATTTAATTTTCATAAATTAATGAAAAAATTCCCCAAAACATAAATTTATACGAAAATGAAGAAAAATATGAAAGGAAACATACTTGGTTATTAACGTAAGTTAAGAATATGGGAAGAAGATCTGGGAGGAAGGAGATTGGGGTGAGGAGAGCCAAGAAAAGAAGGGAAAAAGCATGCATAAAAATAAAATACTCATGCAACAAAACCCCACCACTGAGTTGATTACATATATAATAAAACTATGTAGCTACGCATAAAAACATTTATTAAAATCTGAATGAGAAAAGTCATTTAATTATATTTTGTTAGTCCTTTCACTATGTTGTGTTATCAGCTTTTGTATATTATCATGGAGGACAAAAATGACTATTTTTCTCTCCTTTCTTTCAGTAGTTTTCAGAGTTCAACTTATTTACCTTTTTTGTCCTTTAAAGTTTCTCAAATTCTTTCTACAGATCCTCAGAGTTCTTCATCTAGGTTGAGCCTGCCTTTCTTCTTGATGTCTTTAAAGATAAGAATACAACTCCTTTCAATTTTAAATACTTTATTGCTGACTTCTATCAATTACCAAAGATTCAGGTCACTGCCCTTCAGAGTCATGGAGTGGAGAATTGATTGAGGAAAAAGTAACTGAAAACCAACATGGACCTCAGTTATCATCTCAGAGCTCACCAAACCTTTTTCTTACCAATCTATTTCTGACCTCTGTACACCTATTATAACAATGAGACCAGAATAGAGGTTTACTGCAGTTCAGTGAGTATGTGTATATATATATATATATATATAAACCAAACAGAATGATCACCAGAAATAAAACTGAATATGTTTAAAAAACAAAACAAAAAAAGCCCCAAAACACTCCCTACAAACAAAAGTCCAGGACCAGATGGCTTCATAGGAGAATTCTACAAAACAAACAAAAAGGAACATATACTCATCCTCCTTAAAATTTTCCAAAAGTTTGAAGAAGGAACACTCCCAAAGACATTCTATGAAGTCACCATCATCCTAATACCAAAGCCAGACAAAGATACTACCAAAAAAGAAAATTATTGGCAAATATCTTTGATAAACATAGACTCAAAAATTCTCAACAAAATATTAGCCAACAAAATCCAACAACATATAAAAAAGATTATACACCATGACCAAGTGGGATTCACCCCAAGTTCAGGATCACAAGGATGGTTCAACATATACAAATCAACCAATGTTACAAACTACATTAACAAAAGAAAAGTCAAAAACCATATGATCATCTCAATATATGCAGAAAAAGCATTTGACAAAGTCCAACACCCATTTATGATAAGAAGTCTCAGCAACATGGGTATAGAGGGAACATACCCTAACATAATAAAAGCCATTGATGACAAACCCTTAGCAAATATAATACTCAATGGCGAAAAGCTGAAAAGCCTTTCCACTAAAATCTGGAACAAGACAAGGATGCCCACTCTTACCACTTTTATTCAACACAGTATTGGAAGTCCTAGCCACAGCAATTGGACAAACAAAAGAAATAAAAGGTATTGAAATTGGAAGAGAAGACATAAAATTGTCACATGATACTATATATAGAAAACCCTAAGGACTCAACACAAAAACTACTCAAACTGAACAATGAATTCAGCAAAGTAGCAGGATACAAGATTAACAATCAGAAATTGGTCACATTTCTGTATACTAACAATGAAATATTAGAAAAGGAATACAGGAGTTGCCGTCATGGCGCAGTGGTTAACAAATCCGACTAGGAACCATGAAGTTGCGGGTTCGGTCCCTGCCCTTGCTCAGTGGGTTAAGGATCCGGCGTTGCTGTGAGCTGTGGTGTAGGTTGCAGACGTGGCTTGGATCCCGCGTTGCTGTGGCTCTGGCGTAGGCCGGTGGCTCCAGCTCTGATTCGACCCCTAGCCTGGGAACCTCCATATGCCGCGGGAGCGGCCCAAGAAATAGCTAAAAAGACAAAAAAAAAAAAAAAAAAAAGAAAAGGAATACAAAAATACAATACCTTTTAAAATCAAGCCCCCCAAAATTAAATACCTAGGAATAAACGTGACTAAGGAGGTGAAAGACATATACTGAGAACTATAAAATATATTCAAGGAAATTAAAGAGGATTCAAAGAAATTGAAAGATATTCCATGCTCCTGGAATAACTAATATTGTAAAAATGGTCTTACTTCTCAAAGCCATCTACAGATTCAATGCAATCTCTATCAAATTACCCATGACATTTTTCAAAGAACTACAACAAACAATCCCAAAATTTATATTGAACCACAAAAGACCCAGAAGTGCCAAAGCAATTCTGAGGAACAAAAAACCAAGCAGGAGGCATAACTCTCCCAGACTTCAGGCAATATTACAAAGCCACAGTAATCAAGACAGTGTGGTACTGGTACCAAAACCGACATACAGACAAATACAGAACCCCAAAATAAACTCAGACACCTATGGTCAATTAATCTTTGACAAAGTAGGCAAGAACATAAAATGGGAAAAAGACAGTCTTTTCAGCATGGTGCTGGGAAACTGGACAGCTGCATGTAAATCAATGAAACTGGAATACACCCTCACACCATGCACAAAAAGAAACTCAGAAAAGCTTAAAGATTTGGACGTAAGACAAGATACCACCAAACTCCTAGAAGAGAATATAGGCAAAACATTCTCTGACATCAACCTTACAGGTATTTTCTCAGGTCAATCTCCCAAGACAACAGAAATAAAAGCAAAAATAAACCAATGGGACCTAGTCGAACTGACATGCTTTTGCACAGCAAAGGAAACCATAGAAAAAGACAAAAAGACAATCTAATGAATGGGAGAAAATAGTTTCAAAGGATGCAAATGACAAGGGCTTAATCTCTAAAAATATACAACTTATACAACTCAACAGCAAAAAGGCCAACAACCCAATTGAAAAGTGGGCAAAAGACCTGAATAGACATTTCTCCAAAGAAGATATACAGATGGCCAACAAACACATGAAAAAATGCTCAACATCACTGACTATTACAGAAATGCAAATCAAAACTACTATGAGGTACCACCTCACACCAGTCAGAATGGCCATCATTAATAAGTCCACAAAGAGCAAATGCTGGAGAGGGTGTAGATAAAAAGGAACCCTCCTACACTGTTGGTGGGAATGTCATCTGGCACAACCACTATGGAAAACAGTATGGAGGTACCACAGAAAACTATACATAAGAACTACCATATAACCCAGCAATCCCACTCTTGGGCATTTATCCAGACAAATATTTCCTTGAAAAAGACGCATGCACCCGCATGTTCACTGCAGCACTATTCACAATAGCCAAGACATGGAAACAACCTGGATGTCCATCAACAGATGAATGGATTAAGAAGATGTGGTATATATACACAATGGAATACTACTCAGCCATAAAAAAGAACAAAATAATGCCATTTGCAGCAACATGGATGGAACTAGAGCCTCTTCTACTAAGTGAAGTAGGTCAGAAAGAGAAAGACACATACTATATGGTATCACTTATATTTGGATTCTAGCATATGGCACAAATGAACCTTTCCACAAAAAAGAAACTCATGGACTTGGAGAATAGACTTGTGGTTGCCAAGTGGGAGGGAGTGGGATGGACTGGGAATTTGGGGTTAATAGATGCAAACTATTGCCTTTGGAATGAATAAGCAATGAGATCCTGCTGTATAGCACTGGGAACTATATCTAGTCACTTATGATGGAACATGATGGAGGGTAATGTGAAAAAAAGAATGCATACGTGCATGTGTGACTGGGTCACTTTTCTATACAGAAGAAAATTGACAGAACACTGTAAACCAGCTATTAATGGAAAAAATAAAAATCATTTAAAAATATCAATAAAACAATCTTATTAAAAATTTGACATAAAATCTCAATAGACATTTTTCTGAAAAGGATATACAGATGACTACCAGGCACATGAAAAGATCGTTAATCATCAAGAAAATGCAAATCAAAACACAAGATATCGCCTCACACCTGTCAGAATGGTTATTATCAAAAAGAATACAAATTTCAAATGTCTGCAACGACATGGAGAAAAGGGAACCCTATTACATTGTTGGTGGTGAATGTAAAGTGGTGCAGCCACTATGAAAAACATTACAGAGGTTTCTAAAAAAACTAAAACTAGAACTAACATATGATCCAGCCATTCCACCTCTAAGTATATAACCGAAAAAAAAAAAAGAACCATTAATTCAAAAAAAAACACATGTACTTCAATTTCCACAGCAGTATTATTGCAATAACCAAGACATGGAAGCAACCTAAGAGTCCATCAACAGAAGAATGGATAAAGATGATGTCAAAGATGTCACACACACACACACACACACACACACACACACACACACACACACACACACACACACACACACACACACACACTCTACTCTGCCATAAAAAGAAAAGACATTTTGCCCCTTGCAACAACATGGATGGACTTGGAGGGCATTATGCTAAATCAGAAGAGAAAGACAAGACTAATTCTATACAATATTACCCACATGTGGAATCTAAAAAAACAATACAAACTAGTAAATATAAAGAAACCAACTCACAGATAGAACAAACTAGTGGTTACCAGTGGGGAGAGAGGGAAGGCATAGGGATGATTAGGAGTAGGAGATTAAAAAGTACAAACTATTACGTATAAAATAAGTTAGAAGGATACATGGTACAACACATGGACTACTACCAACATTTTATGTTAACTATAAATGGAGTATAACCTTTATTTTAAAATTTTTTTTAAGGCTGCAGGTACCGCATATGGAAGTTCCTGGGCTAAGGGCTGAATCAGCCCCGCAGCTGCCAGCCTGCAGCACAGCCACAGCCAGATCTGTAAACTACACCACAGCTCATGGCAAAGCCAGATCCTAACCCACTGAGTGGGGCCAGAGATTGAACCCATGTCCTCATGGACACTAGTCTAGTTTGTTTCCACTGAGCCACAATGGGAACTCCAAAGTATAGCCTTTAAAAAGAGAAAAAGTTAGCCAAGACGTCCTTTTTTTGAGGGAGCAAGTTCTGTTCCTTTTATTACTAAGAGTTTTATCAATAATGGGTATTTAGTTTTGTCACACATACCCCCCTACCCCTGTATCTAGTGAGATATTATTTCTTTTAACAGTGTCAACTATGGTGATGGGTTTTTCAAATGTTAAAACAAACCTATATTCCTGAGAAAAAAGCCTAACTTGTCAAGATAGCCTTTTAAAAGATTGCTTAATTTATTATTGTTACTTTTTCCACCTACATTCATAAAAGTCTAAAGTTTTCTTTTAAAAGCTGTCTTCAGGGTTTTGATAGCCTTGTAAAATGAGCTGATAACTGTTTCTTCCTTTTCTATTTTTCAAAAGACATTAGGTAAAATTTATATTACGTCTTCCTTAAATATTTGATAGGATTCACTAGGAGAGTTAGCTGAAATTGGGCCTTTCTTTTTAGGGTGGCTTTTAAGCATGCACTCTTCTTTCCTGTATGTTCTTCTTTTAAATATAGAAAGAGCTATTCAAGTTATTTTTATTTCTAATTAAGGGAGCTTTGGAAGTTTAAGGCTTTCTAGGAATTCATTCTTTTTATCTCTGTTGTCAAACTTATTCTTTTTGTGGCTTTTAAGATTTAAATAATGTCCTCACATTCATTCACAGTATTAGTAATTCTGCCTTCTCTCTTATTTATCAATTTGGTTAGATGTTTCTCAAGCTTAGTGAACTTTATAAAGAGTCAGCTTTTGGCTCCATTGTTCTTCGTTTTCTTTTTCATTGATTTTCTTTCTTTATCTTTATTAAATCCTTCCTTATGCTTACTTTGGGTTTACTCTTCTTCTTCCAATATCTTCGTGATGAAGCTTAGACCTATGATTTTAAATTTCCATTTCTTTTTCATATAATGTTATTTACAACATTGTGAATTTTATAGATTTTCCTCAAAGTATTGTTTCATCTATATCCCACAAAATTTGCTGTTTGTTTTCATTGTGATTTAAAAATATTCTAATGTCCCTTGTGATTTCTTCTTCTTTTATTTAATGGACTGTTGTTTAATTTAGAAGATTTCAGGGCTTTCCAGATATGTTTCTTATTTTGATTTCTGGTTTAACTGCATTGTGAATAGAGAACATATTTGCTAGAATTTAAATTGTGTCAAGTCAACAAATGTTTTCTTAAGACCCACCAAATGGTTTTCATGGTAAATTTTACTTCTTCACTTATAACTTCTGGAGTTATGTGTAATGTTGTTTTTATTTTTTGTTTTTAAAGTTTTCTTTTTTCTTTCTTTTTTCTTTTCTGTCCATCCCACAGCATATGGAGTTCCCAACCCAGGGATCAGATCCGGGCTGCAGTTGCAACCTACACAACTGAGGCAATGCCAGATCCTTAACCCACTGTGCCAGGACGGAGATGGAACCTGCTTCCCTGCACTCCAGAGACACCGCCGATCCCATTCCACCACAGCAGGAACTCTGATTTTTAAGCTTTTTAATCAAAGTATAGCATTAATTGATTTACAATATTATATAAGTTATAGGTGTGCAATAATTCACAATTTTTAAAGGTTATTCTCCATTTATACTTACTAAAAATATTTTCTATATTCCCATTTTGTACAATATTATCCTTGTAGCTTATTTTATACCTAATAGTTTATATTTGATTATACCTAATCCCTTACTCCTGTGTTCCCCTTCCCTCTCCCCACTGGTAATCACGGAGTTTGTTCTCTCTGTGTCTCTAAGCATAGTGTTTTATCAGTGGCAATTAGGTTGATAGTGTTCCAGTCTTCTATACAGTTACTGACTTTATGCCTGTTGTTCAACCAATTACTAAGAGAGAAAATTTAAAATTTCCAACAATATATTGTGGATTTATTTCTCCCTTTGGTTCCTTCAGTTTTTGCTGTTTCAGTCTCTAGCATCAAATAGATGCTATGTCAGTTTCCTATTAACAAATTAACAATTTCCTATTGTTGCTATAACAAATTAGCACAAATAAGTGGCTTAGAATACACAAAATTATCTTAGTCTTGGAGGTTAGAATTCCGAAATGGGTCTTTATAGGATAAAACAACACCAATCTGAGCTCCTTCTGGAATTCTGCCTTTTCCAGCTTTCCCTGTCTTTTCCAACTTCCAGAGACAACCTGCATCCTTTGGCCAACAGCCCCTTCTTCCTCCATCTTCGAAGCCAACCGGGGGGGAGGGGGGGGGTACAGAATCTTTAAATCTCTCTGACATTTGCTTCTGACATCACACTTCATTCTTTGAACTCTCCCACCTCTTCTTTCTCTTACAAGAGCCCTTGTATTTATATTGGGTACACCCAGATAATCCAGGATAATCCCCCCACCCCACCTCAGATCCTTAACCTAATCAGCTCTGCAAAGTCCTTTTCTCCTGTAAGGTACATATTCACAGGTTCTGAGGACAGGCATACAGACAACTTTGGGGAACCCTTATTCTGTCTACCACAGACATTCAGGATTGTCTCCTGCATCAATTGGCCCTCTTATTATAAAATGCTCTTAATCTCTGTCAATATTCCTATAACCTATTTTTAATATTGAGATTTCAGGTTTCTTATGATTAGTGTTTGCACGGTCTTATGTATTTTTTTTAATCATCCTCCTGTCTTTAGATTTAATTACATATTTTGTAAACATGTAGTAGTGTCTTTAGTAGCCAGAAGATCTCTGTTTTTAAATGTTCAATCTTAATTAGATCATTTACATTCAAGGTAATTACTGATATGGTTGGTTTTAAGTCCATCATCTTTTTATTTGTTCTCTGAGTCCTTTTTCTTTCAACATTCTTTTGGATTAAGTATTTTTTTAGTATTCCATTTGACCTCTTGTATTGGCTTATTACCTATAGCATGCTGTTTTATTTCTTAGTGATTACTTATACTTCTCACTACAGTTTAACCTCAGATAATGACATACCTCTCCTTGACATGCAATGTAAGAATCCTAAAAACAGTTCCTTTTCAGGCTTTGTTTGAACAAGTATAGACTAGTCTATCTTAACCAAGGATAGAGCAGAGTAGTCTGCTATAAGCACTTCTTATACTCAGTCATAAAATGGAATAATTGGAGTAGGAAAGGGTAGCAGAAATTGATCTTAACTTACAACTACACCTCTAACAATCCATACCATTCCTTTGCTGACACTACTTTTCACCAAGGCAAATGACTATCCTCCACCTCTCCCTCCACAGAAATTGATCCATAGGCATCTTTCAAAGTTTATTTCAACACAATTTTACCTCAATAAACATGAAGGTAAGAATGACCACTGGTGGCACATACAGGCTACTGTGAATCCTCAACTTTCTAAGGGATAAATCCAAGATCAATGCACCTAAACACTGAGTTCACTATGATCTACTCAATGGAAAATAAACTAACTCAACTGGTATTTTGTACATTTATCAATAATGTGGACTTTTCTTCTTAAACCTGACATTATATTTATCAAAGGCTTCCACAGAGGTAGTTATATATTTCACTGATGAAATATAATAGGTAGTATTCTGAGTAAAAAAAAAATACTAAGTTTTGCACTTAGGCTAAAGGCAATAAACAGTTTCTTCAACCTACAAATGTGGTAGGTTGACCATAAACCAGCAATTAGGTCCACCCAAAAAATGTTATAAATATTAGTTCAATGCATAGGTTGGCTCACAAAATACTATTTTGCCCTCAAGGTGATTGAATCATGTAGGTACTCTGAATTTTCCCAAGGCCAAAGTCCTTTTAGTTTCTTCCCATAACAACCTTAAAACTTGACAGAAACAATAATTTTTACAGAGATTAATCATAGTTAAAATTTTTTAAGTAAAGAAGAGCCTATGTATGTCTTGATACTTGTTTAGAAAGTTCAGGATCTACTAAATACATTGTCCAATTATACAGATCCAAGTCTACTAAGGGTAAATTTTTCTTAAAATACATATTACTGAAAAGAAATTTATATGTAACTTTTTCTTTCTTTCTTTCTTTTATTTATTTTTGTCTTTTTAGGGCCACGACAGCAGCACATGGAGGTTCCTAGGCTGGGGGTCAAATTGGAGCTGTGGCTGCCAGCCTATAACAGGCCACAGCAACTTGGGATCTGAGCCACGACTGCGAACTACACCACAGCTCACAGTAATGCCAGATCCTTAACCCACTGAGCGAGGCCAGGGATTGAACCCGCAACCTCATGGATGCTAGTTGGAATCATTTCCACTGAGCCACGATGGGAACTCCAACTTTTTTTCTAATAATGTTTTTATATAACATATCAGCTATAAGGTGAGCCTCAAAAGGCATTGCTCATAGTCTACATATTTGGAAAACTGACAAAGTATTACTTTCTTCCATTTCTAGGCAGCAGATGACATGCTGATTTTTTTTCTCCTTATAAGAGAACACATTTTGGCTTTAATAGTTTTTCAGTTATGTTCTTTTCCTCATAGTCCCAAAGATTCATTACTTTGATGACCATTTATCAGAGACTCAAGTTCAATCTATAATGCCCATTGAGATAGCCAATAATTCAGCCTCAGTGACGGTGTGTGTGAAAATGGGCTGTGTCCTAGATAAATGGCCTACCTGCCTCTGACATAGATTAGGTCATCATTCAAACTAACCACAGATCTTTACAACAAATACAAGGAAATACAGGTTCACTTTAGCTGATGTTTCAGTTTTTGTGTAGATTCATCCTTTGAGATAGCTCTAATATTATAAAAAAAATTATAGCATAGGCTCAAAAAGCCAAGATTCAGTAATACAATGATAAAGACATTTCCTAAGTTTTACAAACCATCAATTGTTCAATATACACCTATATATCTGACTTTTCTTTTACATTAGGGCACCTTCTAAATCTCAGCTATTTCAATCTAATTAAAAGTGTATAAAGTATATTATGCTAAGGATACAGACAAGAAAAGCCATTATAGGCACATATCTCTTTTCATATTCAAGTTAAGACTTGTTGTGTTCCAATCAAATCTTTGTTCTCTTCCCATTGCCTTGCTATTGATGAAAGAAGTCAATACTACTTAGAGAGAGAATCTGGCTGGCTACATGGACAGCCCCTCCCAGGATGGAATTATCTTGGTAAATTCAACAGTCCAGAGTTTATGCACTAATCTTACAGTAGGTTCAGAAATAGAAACAAAACAAGATTCATCTATCAGGAAAAGATTCCTATTAACCAAGTAGACAGAGATCAAAATATAGAAAAATGATTTTTTTTTTTTAATCTGTAAAAAGCACAGTGATTGATAAGAAGACTAGACAGACTATATTCTTTACCTATAGGGAAAAGAAGAAAGGCAGATTAAATTCAGCATGACACTTTACTAATTTAAATAAGGAATGTAACAGCTCTCTTCTGGTTCATGTTAAAAAAGTGACTATAAATTCTTCACTTCTCTTGCCCTATGACAGACTTTAAAGTTTAGATCACTTAACCTCCTTTTCCAGCTCGCTTCTTCCTTGCCTTCCTCTGTAAGGGAGGTTTCTCTCCTTCCACAATGCCCTCTCTTGCAGGTAAAGATTGTCTTTTAGTCCAGGTTAATGACATATAAAGAAAATTGCAAAGGGAGACAAATGTAGGAAAAGTACCATTTTCTCAATAAAGATGTGCTATTGTGTCTTTTCTCCCTTCCCTTTTTTCATCTTCCTTTAAAGCTTTATATTATGAAAAATTTTAGACATACACAAAAATAGACTTGTTCTATATACCCATCATACAATTTCACGAACTTCGTCAATTTTGTATCCTCTTTTCCTATCTCAGTTTTTTCTTTGGGGAATATTTCTGAGTGTTTTCAGCACAACATTCATCCACACGGTCATATTCAATCTCCAACAAATGAAGAGGTTTTTTTATTACCAAACATGATGTCATTATTACATTTAACAAAAGTAATAATTCCCTAACATTATCCCTTAAAAATCCCAATTACCTCAAAAATACCCCCATTCCTCTTTAACTGGTTACAAACAGTAATGAAACAAAGTCCACATGTTACTACTGGTTGGTATGTTTTTCCTCTTTTTATTCAATAATAAACTTCCCTCCCTTTATAGCATTTTTTTTTTTTAAGAGAAACTGGGTTATTTGTTCTACAAAAATTCCCATGTTCTGTATTTGGCTGATTGTTTCTTCATGGTATCATTTAATTTGTTCCTCTATCCCCAACTCCTAGAAGCAAACATTTCCCCCAAATGAGATATAAGCATGCCATGGAATCTGCAGAGTTATTTATAGGAAAAAAAGTTTTGCATTCTCAACATAGAGAATTTTCCTTTTAGTCCTATTATTTAGAAACTATAACCTAAGCATTAGGGGCATTCAAGTGCTTCCAGGTAAATTTCAGTAAAAAGAACTAAGAAACGTGCGCCAAGGCACCCCAGGTTACTGCAGCCAAATCACAAGGGCACTGTAGGAGTCTTTAAACTTTTGAGAAACACAGCAATAATCAACATCTGTCAAATGTCATACAAACTACTAGCTTGAGATCAAGTTTTAATATTAGATCACATGACATTTCTTTCAATCATGTCACATTTTTGCAAAACTCAATTTTCAGCAGCAGCAGCAGGGATAAAGAGCAAGTGTCAAGTTAAAATCAATATGGAAGAGGAAATGAGAAAGGAGATAGATAACCAATGTGATTTCAATGTTAGAAAAAGCTATGCAAGGCCAAAGAGGAACACATCCCGTCCATAAGTAATTATGGTTATAAGAATAAAAGAAAAACAATTTTAATTTATATAATTTTTTTCAAACAACCACTGCATAATTACTTTATAAGTCATTTGCAACTAATTATTTAATAAACAGAGCTGTTAGGCATTTCTTTTAGCCTAGAGTTGGGTTCCCAATCGCAGCACTGTTGACATTTTAGACTAGATTTTTTTGTTTTGTTTTGTTTTTTTGTTTTTTGTCTTTTTAGGGCTGCACCGCAGCATATGGAGGTTCCCAGGTTAGGGTTCTAATTGGAGGTATAGCTGCTGGCCTAAGCCAGAGCCACAGCAACGCCAGATATGAGCCGTGTCTGCAACCTACACCACAGCTCACAACAACACCAGATCCTTAACTCACTGAGTGAGGCCAGGGATCGAACCTGCAACTTCATGGTTCCTAGTTGGATTCGTTTCCGCTGTGCCATGATGGGAACTCCTAGACTAGATGGTTCTTTATCGTGGGGAACTGCGTCGTATGCATTATAGAATATTTAAAAGTATTCCTGGCTGGCTACTAAGTAGCACTCCTCAAGCTGTGACAAGGACAAATGGCTCTAGACATTGCTAAATTTCTCATGGGGGGTTGGGGGTAAAGAAGAAGGTTAAAATCACTGCTGGTTGAGAACCAATGGCCTAGAGTCATTGCAAAAAAATTACTTAACATTAAGGGTACCATGAATCAAGAAGATTTGGAAAACTGAATTTTTTTAGGAAAATACAAAAAAAAAAATGAGTTAGTACTAATCTTTCTAATTCAAAGTTAAGATTATGGTATTTTTAATTATTTAATTCTATATTTGAATCATTTTTTCTTATGCTGAAAAAGTTGGTTCCTAATAAAAAAATTAACCTAAGTACTTACTGCTTTATTTTGAAAAATACATGTAAGGTTTCAAAAAGGCAAATCAATATTCTACGAAACATTAAGCTTAAGAATTTCTTTGTAGGAGTTGCCGTAGTGGCTCAGTGGTTAACGAACCTGACTAGAATCCAGGAGGACACGGGTTTGATCCATGGCCTCGTGCTCAGTGGGTTAAGGATCCAGTGTTGCTGTGAGCTGTGGTATATGTCAGACTCGGCTTGGATCTGGTGTTGCTGTGGCTGTGGTGTAGGCCGGCAGCTGTAGCTCCAATTCGACCTCTAGCCTAAGAACCTCCATATGCTGCGGGTGTGGCCCTAAAAAGACAAAAAAATAAAAATAAAAAAGAATTTCCTTGTAAATTTTACTCTTACTGCATGTCCAACTATAAATACTATAATCAGAATACTTTGAGTGTTACTTGAAATAATTATCTGTGTAGTTCTGCCATGAAGTTAATGGGTAGCTGGTTCATTTATTTCTATTTGCGTTTTTTGTTTTTTTCTTCTTTTTAGGGTCACACTTGTGGCTTATGGAAGTTCCTGGGGTAAGGGTCAAATAGGAGCTGCAGCTACTGGCCTACACCACAGCCACAGCAACACCAGATCCCCAGAACCTGTTTCCTCACGGACACTATGTTGGGTTCTTAACCTGCTGAGCCACAACGGGAACTCCAAATTGTTATGACTTTTATTCCATTTTTCTTGCCTGTCACATACCTTGCAATTATGAAGAGCAATGTATAAAAACATAAGACAGGGTGTAATAACTGGAGAAGTAGAAAAATCTGGATAATTGAAAGCATGACTGAATAGCTGAACCACATCAATAACTACCTGATAGGTCATAAATATAACTCCTATTTATGTAAAATACTTTCAGTTGGTGTTTTAGTTACTTGCAACCAAATGCCTTCATATCTGACCTAACCTCAATAAAATGATGTAAGAAGGAATAAAAAAGGCATCAACCCAAAGGACAAAAGGGGTATAAAAACAGAGACAGCAGCATAGAGATTTCAGTAACACTTCAGAAGATATAAAGATACACAACAGTGGTCATTAATTTATGAAAGGAATGATGTCACAACCAATGGTCACTAAATCACTACGCAAACCTTAAATTCTCAGCTCTTAAACATACTAGGGAACACAGAAAATAAGTTCACAAAACAAGGAAGACAGATTACAATTCTACAGAGCCTAGCTAGACCGCAAATATCTCCCTCAAGCTGAAGATTTTTCTTCCATTTTTCTCTCCTGTCTCCTCTTCCACAGGAAACCTGAGATTCATTTACTGAGAAATTAGGAAATTATTTACACAGTGAAAAATAAGGAAATTATTTACACAGTGAAAAATAAGAGTACATAAATGCCACAAAGCAGAAAAGAGAAAGTCACCCTATTTCCTACTCTCCCTTATTTGTTCTCAGGCTATCAGCAGGCTCATTATGCATCCTCTACTCCTTCCATCCTCAGTACACACATAACTCTCAGACTGGTAAAAAAGGATTCTTACTTGGAGAAACTGAATGATCCCAAAGAAAAGGCATTCAGATGCTGATACTTGACTGGGTCTGCCAATGAAGTGGATGGATAACAGGTTGCTAACACTATTAAGAAAAAAAAAAAAAAAAGCCCAAGAAACATACTGGGATATAAATACAGAGCTTCCAGTTGGGTTTTAGGAGTTGCAATTAACAGCAATGTATCTCCTACAATTTGAGGAAAGAGTCCAATATGACAAACATCAAAACAAATAGAAAACAAAACAAAACAAAATTCAGAAGGAGGAAAGAGAATTCAGCGAACAGAATGAGACTCTTAACACAAATATTTAATAGGCCTTGTAACAATAAGAAAAGTAAAATGCTACCCCTCCCTCTGAAAAAGGAAAAAAGAAAAACGAAATCTTTACAATTAAAAACACAAAATCCCTCAGTGAAAAGACTAAAAGATAAAGTTGAGAAAAATCTCAAGGAGATAGAAGGGGATAAAAAAAGAGAGAAGAGGAGGAAAGAAAATACACGAAAATTAAAGGATGAATCCAGGATATACATTTCTGAAAATAGAGAAAATAGAAGGAAATAAATCAGGAAAAATATTTCAGGATTGAAGGTCACAAGTCTCAAGATACAAAAAGTCTACCCAGTACCCAGATCAATGAATGAAGTAAGATCTACAAATAAATAAAAAACTGAACTGGAGATAAAGGCCCCAAGATTTTCCAAAAAAGAATCATATTCAGAAGAACAGCAATAAGAATGAACTAACACTTTTCAACAGCAGCAATGGAAGTTAGGCAGATTTCAAATTTCTGAAGGAAAGTGATATGCAACCTGCAATTACATACCCAGTCTAACCATCAATCACGTCTGAAAAAGACCAAACATTATTTCGTATTGAAAAAACTTAAAAAAAAAAAAAAAGTCACATCTTACACACTTCTTTGGAAGCTAACAGAGGATGTGCATTCAGCAAACAAGGAGTCATAAGCCAAGGAAGAGGAAGAATGAGATTAGGAAACAGAACCCAATGCATCATCAATCCTAAAATGAGAGCTATGAGTGAGGCCAAAAAAGGCAAACAATCCAGGAGACTGGAGCAGAAAGGTGGAGGAAAACGTAAATGTGCTAGATATTGTTTCCATACTCTCAGCATCACCCCTGCTCTTCTAAGCTCTATCCTGTATAGCAGGAACTGAAAACTTACAATCTGTACTTTGCACATCCTGTGCCAGCAGATTTTTAGTTTAGAGCCCACAATGAAAGCAGCTGTACAAAATTTAGATGACAGTAGAGAATGAGAAGCCATTATTCTCTAGGGTCCTCAGAAGGCAGAAACAGTGGCTTTCAGGTGTCAAAGACAACTGATATTAGTAGTTGTGGTTTATCTGCAATTCCTGTTCTGGCACATTCTTACAAACCAGCAGTGGTTTTCCACTGGTTGTATAGGCCTCTAATTCCATTTATTAAATTATGGAAAATGCTTTGTTTTCCTCACCTAAAACTGACAAATCAGGATCCATTAGGCAAAAATACAAAATTCATAGATCACCTGATAACCCTTATTAAATGGTTTTTCAACAATGACCATTGCTCACATAGCCACCACAGGGTACACTCGACCTTTGACTTAAGATTGCGATAGAGCTATAGCTGGAGGAGAGAGGAAATCATTTGAGAGGAATACACTGGCAGAATGACATATTCTTCATTATACATTCTTCATTTCTACAAAAAGGAAGTCTATATGTAAATGTTTAGTTGATGAGTTTTTGAAAATAGCAGCCTGCATCTATATTTTATATTTTTAATTTTTTATATATTTTATTTTATTTTATTGCCCCATGATATACGGAGTTCTCGGGCCAGGGATCAGATCTGAGCCACAACTGCAACCTAAGCCTGTTGTAACAGGCAACGCTGTATCCTTAACCCATTGTGTCGGGCTGGGGATGGGACCTGTGTCCTGGACGCTAATCCCATTGTGCCATAGTAGGAACTCCTATTTATTTATTTTTAAGGCAGTAAGGTTACTTTGGAGGCGTGGGTCCAGGCACAGGGCAGAATATTACTTTTAGTTACTAAAGAGTATATCAGCAACATTAAATTTTTTATGTAGGTAATATCTTACTTAAAAGCAATTTAAAAAAAAAACTAGTAAAGAAAAACAATGGCAATAACAAACAGAACTAAGATTTAAAACTTGCATAAAACATAGTTGTAAAATAATTGGGATCTTCCATCCTTTGAATGAGGACTTTTATAACCTTTTCTATCTATTTATATCTTTTATAGCTATTTATAGGAGAGACCAAACCACAATCAGATCGTTTTTCTGTTATGTGTGGAATCAAATGAAGGAAGTTGAGCGAAATAATTAAAATTTTAATTTCCTCAGCTTATCACAGCCTGACACATTTTCTCCACATTGGGACCAAACATACTACTACCTAGACTTAAAGAGTATGGAGGTAGCTTTTCCCATAAAAAGAACATGTTGTACATCACACGTCAAAATTTCACATATTATAGCTATAATATCTGATAGGTAGTGCCAACGATTCTTTCTGAAATTACTCTGTTTATGCTTCCACAATTGTCCAGTGTCCCCAGATGACTGGCTTATTGGCAGAGGTGGCTTTGTGTGTTTGTAAAAACAGGATTTAGAGTAAGACTGTCTGATCTGGAAGCCACCCTACTTTTACAAGGAATACAAATGCTTCTTCTTCTTCTTTTTTTTTTGTCTTTTCTAGGACTGCACCCAGAAGTTCCCAGGCTAGGGGTCTAATCAGAGCTGTAGCCTCCAGCCTACACCAGAGCCACAGCAATGCAGGATCCTAGCCATGTCTTCGACCTACACCACAGCTCAGGGCAATGCCCACTGAGCAAGGCCAGGGATGGAATCCGCAACCTCATGGTTCCTAGTCAGATTCGTTAACCACTGAGCCATGACGAGAACTCCAACACATGCTTCTTCTTTAAAGTGTTTTGTGCTGATCTAAAAGTTAAATCTCCATTTTTCCAAGATTTTGTATTATTTAGGAAGTCAGTTAACTTGGTGCCAGTGGTGACATCATTGAGCCCCATGTACAATGAACACTATCACCCTATATTTAAAGCAAGGCTTCAACTTAAGACAGATGGACTCTAACAACCAGTAAATTTTCTCCTACTTTTATTATGAACAATTTCAAACATACATCTAAAGCAGAGAGAAGAATATAGTGAATTTGCATGTACCCATCACCTAGATTCAATAATGATAATTCGGCCAATCTTGGTTTTTCTATTCCCTAATACATTTTTCTTTCCAGAGTATTTTAAAAAGTAATACCAGGAGTTCCCGTTGTAGCTCAGCAGTAATGAACCAGACTAGTATCTATGAGGATGCGGATTCAATCCGGGGCCTCGCTCAGTGGGTTAAGGATCCAGCATTGCGGTGAGCTGTGATGTAGGTCGCAGACTCGGCTCAGATCTGGCATTGCTGTGGCTTAGGTGTAGGAAGGCAGCTGCAGCTCCAATTCGACCCCTAGCCTGGGAACCTCCATATGCCTGGGGTATGGCCCTAAGAAGAAAAAGAAAAACAAAAGTAATGCCAGACATCATGTCATTTTATAATCTTTGCATTCTAAAACATGGACCAAACTATCTCTGCTGATCATGGCAGAAATTAATATTTAAGTAGATACTCATAACTTTTGACACTGAATATCTGACTGTTCTGGTGTAAGAAGAAATACATCTTAGAGATTGTGATTTATTTTGGTCATGGCTCATATAACTTTGGAAGACGATTTAAGAGAACTGCCCATCCTCCAGTGTGAAACCCTTCAGGACATCTACTTTCCAGAAGGTACAAAAGTGTTAAGGAATCAGAAAAGTTTAGAGCAAACAAGGAGAGAAATAAAGTGATCTAGGGAAAGAATTGTTAAGAGGAATAAGGGAAAGTATAAATTTAGAGACAAACACTAAATTACCCAGAAACGCTGGTTGCTGGAAAAAAATTTGACTTACTGTAACAGACACTATCAGGGGCTCTGTTGATACCACTTGAAACTTAAAGTGTCTTTCTGCAGACTTTCAACTCCAGGATTGACAGCTCTGTGCCTCAGGGCTCTGTGCCTAAGCGGAGGACTTCAACTGGAATAACTCTCAGAGGTTGGTGTATAAATATCACAGCTCCCTCACTCTCAGAAAGGATAATTCTTTGATATATTTTGCACTGTTTCCAAAAATTTCCATAGAAACCCCTTTAGTAGTGGGCTGAATAAGATGCCCATCACACTCTCTTTCCCCTGTATCACTTTTTTCCTAACTTCCCTGTTGCTGTCACCTAAATTTCCCAAACATGCTACTTGCACTTGAACCCGTGTCTCAGTACCTCAATCTGCGGAAACTGGAACTAAGACAATTACTAAGCAAGATTCTTTCCTGGCTCTTTTAGATTTCATTATTTTATTTTATTTTTTTAGTATCACAATTTTCTATTTTTCTAAAATAGAGGAATGTTTTTTAGGTACGTGTTTTTTTAAAAAGATGTTTATTTTTTCCACTATAGTTGATTGTGTTCTATCAATTTCAACCATACAGCAAAGTGACCCAGTTTTTTATATATATATATTTATATATATATATATATATATATATTCTTTTTCTCACATTATCCTCCATCATGTTCCATCACAGGTGACTAGATATAATTCCCTGTGCTATATATCAGGATCGCATTGCTTATCCACTCCAAATACAATAGTTTGCATCCATAAGCAAAAAGAGAAAGATCCCACGGTCGTTGCATACTTTATATCATTAAATTCTGCTAACAATAATGTAAAGTAATAAGAGTTATACAGACAGAGAAGCTCAAAAAGTTGTTTCTATAGCTTCACTGTTGGGATGTGAATGCAGGAATAAAGCAAGATTAGGAAAACTACCAGCAATGACAGTTAGTTAAACCTGACTCTACATATGCCCCTTTTCCTAACCCAGCTTCATCCAGCTTTATTTCCTCAAAGCACTGTATTATCTGAAATTATCCTGCTCATCTATTTATTTACTTATTAATTATCTCTCCTCCTCACCCCCTTTAGAATGGAAGCTACACAAAAACAAGGACTTTGCTGGGAGTTCCCATTGTGGCTCAGCAGGATATGAACCTGACTAGTATTCATGAGGATCCAGTGTTCAATCCCTGGCCTCACTCAGTGGGTTAAGGATCCAGTATTCAATCCCTGGCCTCGCTCAGTGGGTCAAGGATCCAGTGTCACTGTGATCTGTGGTGCAGGCCCGTAGCTGCAGCTCTGATATGACCCATAGCCTGGGAAATATGCCACAAGTGTGCCCTAAAAAAAAACTAAAGCCAAAAAAAAAAGCAAGACATTTTGTCCTTATTAGTATATATCCTCAGAGCTGGGAGGAGATTTAAGCACATTTAAGAATATGTGTTGAATGAACAATTTATCCTCATAATCAAACACAACAGTTTGGCCTGTATTTTATAACTCCTTTATCTTTTCTAGATTTCCTGCAACTCAATCCCACTTTGATAACTTCCCAGAAACATGCGTCCTTGCACTTCCAATCATTCTTCTGCCTTGAGGCCTCTGCATTTCCTCCTCTCTCTACCTGGAATATTCTTTCCTTAGATGGCCCTCAGGGCAGTTCTCTCACTTCATCCAGGTCTCTTCTGAAACAATGGGTTTCATTATTGCTGCTACTTTTAACAACAGAGGAACATTATTGCTTTACTTTTTGCCTTGGTAATTATCACCTAATGACAAACAAACTAACCTGCTGAGTGAGGGAAGTATATTGTTCATATTTCTTTATCTTGTATTCTCAATACTTGGCAACCCTGGCACATAGTGGGCATTCAACAAATTTTGTGGAATGAATGGATGGGCACAAACTAAATTAATACTACTACAGAAACAACCTCCAAAAAATTACCTTGGTCTTCTGAAATCTTTTTCAAAAATATCAAGAGTAGGAATTCCCTTGTGGTGCAGCAGGTTAAGGATTCTGTGTCACTGCAGCAGCTCAAGTTGCTGCTGTGGCGCAGGTTCGATCCCTGGCCTAGGAACTTCCACATCCACAGGTGTGGCCAAAAAATACATATATCAATAATAAATGTGAAACTATGGAGACTTGGATAAGTAGAACTACATGCTTAACTACAGTCCAACAGAAGGGCTTAGGTTTAGATTCTGTTGATGAAGGGAAGACAGAGCACACAGACTTTCTACACTCTTAGATATACTTTCTCACTCTCAGATAAGAAATTCAGCTGCTGTGTTAGGCCTCTACCAATATCGTATAAAACCTAAACTTCATGCATGTTTGATTAAAAATTATCTTGTTAGTTTTAGGTCTGTTTTCTAGCCACCACTGTTAGTTTTCAACAGATTAATGAAAACTGAAAAAGATGAAGTGGCCTTTTTATACGGGCGTGCTGTTACAGATCCTGTAGGGCACTGTCAGTCTCACCTCCTTCTTGGAGCTGGATTGATTGCTCTTTTTCCTTATGTTCATTAATCTCATCACCTTATCTTTTATACCACTTCATTTTAGCAGAAAGGTAATAATAAAACCCTCATCCATTATCCTTTTACTCATCTAGTCAAGCGGAAATGGTTAATAACATGCTACAAATTGAACTTCAATCACCTCATTTTCTCCTTTGTTGAATACACATTAAAATATATTCCAAAAGTGCAATTTGTTTTACAGGAGAATTTGTGTTATATTGCTACAGACAACTAAAATTAAGTGTTTCTCAGTTCGGTTATTAAATATATCCAAGTGCTCTTTTATCGATAATACTAAAACATTAACTCATTTTATTAGGGTATAATAATACAAGAGGCTTATCTCCCAGAACACAAAGACATCTAGACTACCTAATAGTATGTGTTAGATGATGGGTCATTTATCTCTAAGAGAAAAATACCAGTGATAATTTATGAATTGGTACATTATTACAGATGAAATTGCTCTCTATTTTTAAAAGTTAATTTGTTTACATGCAGCCTTATCTTGAAATGCAAGCCCTATTAGTGAGGAAGTCTATAACTGTCATATAAAATAGAAAGAGAAGAATAGATATATACATAAAATAGAAAGACATAATGATTTAAGATTTTAAAAATACGCCATTTTGAATGGAACAAATATATAATTTTACTGTGATTTTCAAAAAGCAAAAGGAAAAATGACTTAAAATTATACATTTTTATATACATTACAACTAAATCTTTGCTGAAGTGAGTTCTAATGGTCTTGAAACTATTAGGGGGAAAACAGCTATCTTTAAGTGAAAAAAAGATTTTGCACTAATTTGGGTGGGAATCTTCTGTTTATTTGTAACTGGGCATGCCCACCAACTGACTAAAAACTAGGTTTACAGTAAATACTGTAAAATTTAATTAGATAATCAAGATTCATTGGAAATTATCTTCCAATCATCCTAAAAAAAGGTTCTCTGAGAGTAAGAAAAAATTTACCACCGAACTTAATATTACTATTTGAGCCCCCAAACTGTACCACAAGTGAGGAATAAAACTCATCCTTAAAATGAAGAAAAAAATACTTATACCTATAAATCTATTTTCTTACACCATGGCTTCAAAAAGTGTCTTTCTCATCAATTAAATTGTTTTAGTATAAAATGTACACAAAGATGATATACAACAATTACAAAGTTATTAAATTTGATAGCATCGTTTACTCAATGTTTCGATATCCCAGAATTAAGAAGAGGTATCAATTTTTGCTTACATTTAAGATTTTTTTTAGAACCTAATGCAGTGTTCAGAATAAATAAGTGCATTCTTTTTTTGCATGATTTCGCACTGCTTATCTTAGTGGAAGGTTTTTAAGATACCTATCATATTAGGCACAAATTACATATCATAGTTACATTATGTCCTCCAGGAATAAATCCTTGTTTTCTGTAAACTACACAAAATAAAAGAATATTATGATAGTAATAGGCTAAAATTATTAAACATTTATTTCCTACAAAGAACTTGTAACATATTATTAAGTTCATATTTCATATATTGAATATATATTTTCATTTTATAGAGGGAAAAATTAGTATTTTAATACTATTTAGCATATGAAAGCTGGAAAGGAATCAATAAATAGACCTATATATTCAACAGTTTTGATTTCAATCTCTAAACATCCTTGAACAATACCAGACGCCAATGCCTATAAGCAAATGAGTTCATCAATTTAATGAGGATTCAGGCAAATCAACTGCTTAATGAGAATTCCAGCTAATGCGGCAGAGGTTTTATTCCAGAGCTGTCAAAATCAGTGCGATAAAACTGTGACAAACTGATGAAAGCCTATGTCTTTTTAATATCAACATTTCATGTAATTAATGGCAAATAGCAAAATGTGATCATTTAAAAATAATTTTGGAAGTTCCCTTGTGGTGTAGTGGGTTAAGGATAGTGTTGCCACTGCTGTTGGTGCAGGATGTAACCGCAGCATGGGTTTGTTCCCTGGCCTAGGAACTTCCACATGCTGCAAGTGTAGCCAAAAAACAACCCAATTTTATTCATACCCTTTGTATTTTAATGTGTTTTAATACTTAAACATAATGGTTTTAATTTTTTACACTCCTGACCCTTCTCTTATCCTTATTGTAACTTATCTCTCTCAGTTTTCTCTCTCCATGTCTGTTCTCTTTCTACACTGAGATATATATACATGGAATGTCACCATTTGAACAAGAAGAAATCTTTTCTTTTTTTCTCTTTTTAGGGTCACACCCACCCAGGCTAGGGGTTGAATCGAAGCTGTAGCCACCGGCCCTATACCACAGCCACAGCAACACAGGATCCAAACCACGTCTGTGACCTACACCACAGCTCATGGCAATACTGGATCCTTAACTCACTGAGCAAGGCCAGGGATTGAACCTACTAGTTGGGTTCTTTACCGCTGAGCTACGAGGATAACTCTCACAAGAACAAATCTTAATTACTGTTTTTGCAACCAGCAATTTCCAAGTTAATGGTTAGAAAAATAACATTATTTAAGCTTTCTTGTTAGCTGATGATGCTCTTGTTCATAATGTGGACAACTATCTACTTTAAAAGTAAAATTAAGACTATCCTAAATTGGAGGTGGAAAATATCTTTTAACAGTCTTTAAAGTAAAAAATACTTTCATCCTTAAGACAAATATCACTTCTCCAGCTTCGCAGAGGCATAGGGTTGGGAGCACACCCTTTATGTGAGTGCTAAGGTGTCTGGAGCACTGTGCATCTCCTCACGTGTTCGAACAGAAGGTACCATCGTGCCGATGCCACAGTTTATCCCAAATGATTTCATCTCATCAAGACTTCACATTCAACTTCCAGTTTACAGGAATTACAAAGAATAGAAAAACAAGCTAAATAATTACTACAAGAATGCAAATAGATAAATCTTATAACATAGGACATTATACAGGGCAAAGGGCCTAGGGTCTTCAACAAGTAAATACCATGAATAAAGAATTGTTCTAGAATTAAAAAAAAAAAAAAGGCTTAAGGGACAAAACTACCAGATACAAGGTACAGTCTTGGTTTGGGGAAAGAAGATATAAATAATATTTTGGGGACAAAAATGATACATTTAGGTATAAGGTAAGTGTGAGATAATATTAAATAATATTGTTAATTTTGTTGGGAACACCGGTTTTTCCTTTTAGAATATTATTATTAACCAACTCAATGATGTACAAAGGCTGTATATATTAGTGCAATTATCTAACAGAAGATATAGCCAAAGAACCTAGGAAGAGAGGCTCTACACCAGGAAAGTCAACTTTAGAGAGAATCCTACTTAGAAACTACACAGTATTGACCCAAATTTTAAAGCTATTTTGTTGCCTTAAAAGTTTTAACCATATAGATATACTATTAAATGAGGTAACTTTCCTGATTTTCAGTATGGATCTTCCTAACATGGAGCACTCAAAATCCTAACAATGGTTTCAAAAAAGAGTGGTTCTGTCAATCACGGTTACACTTGCTTACAGGTAAATCCTAACTAAAAATGTTTTAAGCAAATAGGAATTTTTCTTTCTTGTTAAGTAACAAAGGTAATGCAAAAGTAGTAAGCTGGTTACTGGCTCAGTGGCTCAAGGACACAAAGCTTGAGGTCTCTAATTTTCTTGGTTGTTTCAACTATGATGTTTAAGTTTCAGGAAGGGAATAAGAGGAAGAAGGACAAAGAGGAAAAGGCAAGGTTGGGCCAAGTCAGCTCTACTCATATAACACTTTCCCAAAACCCCAACCCAGCAACTTCCACTTACACCTTATGGCCAAAACTTTGACTAATTGCCAGTTCTAACTACAAGGAAAGTTAGGAAAGTGTGTGTGTGTGTGTGTGTGTGTGTGTGCGCGCGCGCGCACATTAGTCTGGGAACACTGATGTCTTTCAATATTCAAGGTCTTGTCTTTTTTCTTAAATGTTCTCATATAATGTGTCTGAAACTATTTTCACTGAAACTATTTCTTATTTCCTAAGGTAATGCCAAATATAGAACTTGCCCTTCTTTTCAAAACATTTATGGAGAAAAAAAATTTATCAGAGATAGGATAAATTATTTTGCCAAAGGTATCAATTTCAGACGGCTAAATACAATTTTAATGGTTTCTACTATCATTTTTAAAAAATCAATCAATAAAAAGCACATATTATTTTGTCTCAATCATGTCTTGCATTTTACAGTAGTATTCTAGAATGTGTGGTATTTTTTAACCAATTTTTATGTTTAAAATAAATCTCAAACAAGTGTATTCACTGGCTCCCTCCCAAATGTAACTTCAGATATTTCCATCTTTCCTAAAGCCCCACCCCATTCCCCAGAGGCACTATAACTGATAGGAAAAAGGCTGAATTCTGGAATCAGACTGACTGAGTGCAAACCGACTCTAGCAATTTTGGGTAAATTACTTAATTTCTCTGGACCTTACTTTCTTCAATTGTAAAATAGTAATAATAATTATAAGAATTAAATGAGGTAACATATATAAAACTCCTAGAACATCAGGCGTATCAAGTATTTTCTTGTTACTGTTACTACCTTTTCCTTTGAGATACACTCATTAAGCATGTAAGTGTACACCAGACACTGGGCTAAAGTCCAGAAATGCATGTTATGACCAAGTCACCAGTTTACTTTGTAACACAAGTTTACCATCATTTATTATTATAAGAAATGAATATTGAGTTTGTTTTCTACAGCTATAGAGAAGGCACAGTAAAATAAAAGTTATAAAGCAATGAAAAAAATTTAAAGTGATTGAAGATTCTAGACAGTTCCTGTCTCCTGTGATAGCCAGCTAAGAAGGTCCTTAAAAGACAAACCCAGAGTCAAACAAAAATAACAGTAACTCAAACAGTTAATCTTTTCAGAATTTCTACTCCATTTAACTATAAATTTGATAGTGACATAGCCACAATCATATAAAAAAGAAATTTAATAAAAGTCTCATAGCAAACTTTAAGAATATTCAAGATACCTTATGATATTAAAAAGCAGAAAAAATAATTTTATATTGTCTTGCCACTAAAACATAAAAATGGACATAAATTGCCACTGCAAATACCAAAAACATAAACGGAAGTGCTGCTCTGCCAGTCTTCCAAAAAAAAAAAAAAAAAAAAAAAAAAAACCTCCAAAAATGGGACAAATATTTATTAACTCAAAAGGACTTTGCTAATTATGTAAATGTCTATCTTTTCTACATGTGATTTCATTCCTCCCTTTCCCCCAATTAACAACCCTGCCAAATGTTTGGACTTGAAAAGGCCACAGCTTTATACACAATTAACAGTCAAATTCTAACACAAATTACATGTCATTCTTATCTCTGTATACACATTGGACTCCTATATCTTGTTGCCAGCAGGCAGCTTGCACTAGAGAATACATCCTGAATTTGTTTAATGTCTAGGAATAACATTTCACACCTAGAAAGGAGATACTATCCACTGCCAGCTATGTGAACCAAATCTGCCATGCTCTCTCCTTTTTATTTTGTTCAGACTTATCCTTTCATCTGTTTTAACAAACATTTTCTTGAAGCATAAGATATAAAAATAATCTTCATTATTCTTTAACAAATTCAGAGCAATTATATGAATTTTCACATAGGGTAAACATATTTTCTAAGCTAGAAACTGGGGAAATATCATTTGACAAATCATCTGACTCTAAGAAAAAATATTTCAAATTGGATTAATTCTATAAAATTAGATATGTATGGTCATAATATCTATGACTGTTTCTCTAGCAAGGCTTTTCAACAATAGAAACATTAGAAATTATCAGTTTCTTATTTGGGTATACCAAATAAGTGCTACTCTGCCAGTCTTCCAAAAAATAAAAATAAAAAGTATACCAATCATTACTTCAAAATGCTGAAACATACCCTAATCTTTTTTTTTTTTTTTTTTTTTTTCTTTTTAAGGCCACACCTATAGCATGTAGAGGTTCCCGGGCTAGAAGTTGAATCAAAGCTGCAGCTGCTGGCCTACACCATATCCACAGCAACTTGGGATCCAAGCCATGTCTGCAACCTACACCACAGCTCATGGCAACGCTGGATCCTTAACCCGCTGAGCAAGGCCAGGGATCAAATCTGCAATCTCATGGATACTAGTCAGATTTGTTTCTGCTGAACCATGACAGGAACTCCAAACATGCTCTAATCTTTTGAAGTGTAATATTTTACTATGAGGATACCTCCATAAATATCATTTATATAATAAAGAGGTGATTAAAATATATCTCATACATATTAATACATATACCTTACATTTTAAAAATAATATAAAAGGAACTCTGTAAAGCCAAGAGATTTCTTATAATACAAATATCATTCCCAATTAACTATCTTTAAATAGGAAAATCTGATTGGTTAGTGACCAACTTTTCAGTAGTCACTCACTGGGCCCAGAATAATTCCAATTCCTTTAATGAGCATCTGTCTACCTGTTCAGCTTCATCACCAACAACCTCCTCCCTGTATCCTAAGCTCCAACCATACTACAATTCTTTCTGTTTCTCCATTTCAACCAAGCTCTCTCTCAAACTGCTATCTTTCCCAGGGCTGAGAATACAAACATACTTTCCTGATTTATCTAGTAGATTCCTAATTGTCACTCAGTTCAGAGTATAAATGTCATTTCTTCAGTGAAGGCTTCCATGAACTCCCTCTTTCCATCCCCTGCCACCAAAACATTTACTGTAACATACTGGAACTGCTTATTGATCACCCTCTGCTGGACTATAAGCTCTGTGAGCATGGCTAAGAATCATATCTGTCCTGCTCACTGCTGGAATCCCAAGGTCCACACGTAAGGGTCTGAACTTCAATAATTATTTCATTTCTAAAATATGTGGTTGTGGAGTTCCCGTCGTGGCTCAGCGGAAACGAATCTGACTAGTATCCATGAGGATGCAGGTTCGATCCCTGGCCTCGCTCAGTGGGTTAAAAATACGGGGTTGCCATCAGCTGTGGTACAGATCACAGGCATGGCTCAGATCTGGTGTTGCTGTGGTTGTGGTATAGGTTGGTGGCTACGGCTCTCATTTGACCCCTAGCCTGGGAACCTCCATATGTGGCAGGTGCAGCCCCCCGAAAAATTGGAAAATTAAAAAAAATAAAGTATGTGCATCAAGTCATAATGAAGCTAATATGTATTATAACAGTCATTTAAAATATACTCTCTTCCCATCACTACAAATTCCCTTCTATGAGTGTAAAATGCTCTGACAACTGAAAGGAGTAGGAGAAGGAGTGGGGAGTGAGAGGGAGATGAAGGAAAAGAAGAGGCAGAAGGGGCAGAATGAGGATGGCAAGGGGGAGGGAAAAGAGAAGGAAGAAACTGTGACAGCTTGCCCATAGCATTCAATGTGGTGCAATGGTGGGGTGGGGGTAGGGAGTAGAGAATCTGAAGTCAGTATCCTAGATTTGAGTCCAAATTGCATCACCTGCTACCTGTAGGATGCTGTGAAAGTTGCTTAAGGTCACAAAGACTCAATCTTCTCATCTGTAAAAGGGAATAGTAATGCTGATCTCAGAGAACTATGAGGTACTAATGCAATTAAGCTTGTGAAAGCCCTTAAAAACTGTGAAGCACTTCATAACAAAAGGAACTGTTAATATCTTTATTAATATGGTAATTCAGGTCATCTCAGCTAAAAAGGCTGCTTACTAGTCATTTCAGAAAATTTATGGATTATTTATGAACTAAATTTAAAAATTATTACAAAAGTTTATAGTCAAAAGACTGTTACAAACCAGTAATACAATAAGTTTTTAAAAAGGAGTTCCCGCTATGGCACAAGTTAAGGATATGGCGCCCTGCCACAGCTGTGTGTAGGTTGCAGCTAAGGCTTAGATTTGATCCCTATCCTGGGAACTTTCATATGCTGCAGCTGCAGCCCCCCCAAATTTTTTTTCAAATATACTAAGATCTCCTTGCTGTAATCTCCTGAAATTTCTTGTCCTTTGTAATATCTGATATTAAGTTCATTATAAATTTTTTATTTCACTTATCGCACTTAAAAATTCTACATGTGGATACTGTTATTGTTCTGAGACAATAATCATAATCTTTTGTAAAATAAAAACTTGAACATTGTACCTTTGTTTCTTTAAGATTTTGCAACCTAACTCTTGGTTAGATGGTGAATACGAACTGTCTGCTTTATAATCTCTATTTTAAGATTTTTAATAGGAACATATGTTCTGAATAATGGATAAGACAGTAAATATTTTATTTCAAATTTGAGGTTAAGGATTTTTTAAAAAGTGTAAAGTTAGATTATAACTAATTTTAAGGCTTCACTAAGGTAGTCATTTAAAATGTGATTAAATAATGACACCAAATTCTTTTAACTCACTTTGCAATAGTTATTCATGATTCTATCACCTACCTGGAGTAAAAATAATTCTGTTCCTTAGTTTTTGAGTGTTTTAAAATTTAAGGCTTCCAGAATTCAATGATAATCCTTTTGAGGGAATAGTTTACTTGAAAAGGAGAAAGATTTTTTTCTTTCTTCCTACCCATCATAAAATTACAGATATAATCATAAACAGCAGGTTTCCTCAAAAGCTCTGAAGGTATACATCATATTACTGTAGGTAAAGCCGGAATAAACAAATCTTTAAACCCTCATTTTTCATATACAAGAAGCATCTGTATATTTTGCAAAAAGAATACTATTGCGATATTATGACTTTGAACTAAAGCTGCAAAATCATACCATTCAACTAAAGGTTTCTTTAGCAATATGAACATGGCCACGCTGCACATGTTACTTTTAGCTTCTTTATGTACAACAAACTGCATTCAATTGGTGAACAAATACAATGTTTAGTATCATATTTAAAACCACCATTCAAACCTTTTCTTAATGCTATTATCAGTTTTTCTTTTGCAACAATTTTGTGTATAAAAATAAAAGCACTGGATTTTTATTAGTGCTGCCCCTTCTTTGTTTTGCTCCACTCTGCAAAGCCCTTTGGGGACACTAAGCCTGCATTTACCATAATACGGATTAAACTTTCTTTGTCCCATTGCATAGGGTTTGTTAGCAGGTTAGTCTTTTTACATTTTTCACAGGCAGCCTGCAGCTTACCCTTTAGGCCTCACTCAAAATACTTCTGTGGATTTACAAAAATGCCAGAGTGGTCTTGAGGTTAATTGGAAGATAAGTGCAGCCTTTAACATAGAGACTCATTAAACATTTAGCCTTACCACAATCCACTATCCTTGGAAAAGAAAAGTTCTGGGGCCACTTCAGAAATAACAAGACAGTAAAATAGTTTTTGAAAATGACCATTGGTTGTTTTAAATACCTGGTGTAACTGCTCTAAAGGTGCTATTTCCCTGGTCAACTCTGGATTTTGCCTAATACGTATTGATCATAGATAAAAATGACCAGATTTTCTAAAGCAACCAAAAGGTAAAATCTTCCAAGTTGATGTTGAGAGCTTTGAAGTAAAATTCAACTGACAAGCAGTGACAGGTAATACTTATTTCTAAACAACAACAACAAAAATGAATTCTGGGATTTATATTTTGTTGATTCTGTCCAAATAAATCACCATACTCACAAATATTGGTCTATTACAGCCTAATGGAAACATTTACCAAAACAAAAAACAAACAAAAAAACAAACAAACAAAAAAAACCCTTGTAAAATAATTTTGAAAATAAATTATTTCTTTAATTTCTGAAACACATATAGAAGTACATAACACTTTAAATGAAATCTGAAGTGTACTCATTGCTATTAGGTTTTTTTTTTATAATTATGCAAGTGGATTGTTATCCAGATTAACTTTTCCGTCCCCCTACTGCCTTCCAACACTATCACTCACACTTAGAAAGAAAGAAAAAAAAGAGAGAGAAAAAAAAAGAAAATGTGACAAAACACACAGACACTTGAAGTAAAGGATTAGACATATTTGCCCAAGATGCAGATAACAAAAGCAAAAGTGAAGAAAATTGAAGAGACAGCCAAACTTCAGCAACAAAATGGTTAAAGAATCTGAAGCATTGTTCTCCTTATTTTAAAAGTCCACTATATTGTGAGCAGCGCAAACATCAGACAAGTTAAGATTACTGACCATTATCTCCTTAATTTTCTCCGCTTTCCCTCACATTCCCTCTTGCTATCTGGGCACCATTTTTCTAAAGCTTTATTTCTGCTAAGAAGTAAACTTTCCCTAATCCATCTATTATAGAAACTTTAATTGGATTGGGAGCAGGGTGGTGTATAAAATAGCCCCTATTCACTCAAAAGGACTGTAGTTTTAGGGACTTAAAGGCGAAAGGTATTGTGAAAGAAAATCCTCAGGGAATCAAGGATTAAAATCTGGCTCTCTTAAATTTATCAACTCCAGAACACAAATGAACAGTTTCCTTAAACAGGTAACTTTCCAAAAACATGGCACAGCAAAAAAGACATTAAAATTTTACTCTAAGGAGAATAATGCATTTACACTAATGATTTTTGGCTTTATAAACAACTTGTACTTCCTTTTTCCTCAGCTCACAACCGCTATGCCAGGGAAAAGCTGAATGCCTTAAACACATTTATATTCCCCCTCCTCAACATATGTATTTTCCCTATTAAATGTCTAAGGAAAAATGCAAAATAAACCCCTTTAATTCCTGTGCATGGTCTCGAAGCACTACTATGAAACAAGTTTGTTTCTAAGCAAAAATACATTTTGTTCTTACAGGGGATCGGATATAAGATAATCAGCAGTCACTCTTCTTCCCTTAAGCAGCCATCCTCTTGGTTTCTTTCACAAACACCCCCCCTCCAAATATTCTTTGTTAGGCTACAGTAGCTTTTGCCCTCTGCCCCTTTTGCGGTGTTCTTCCAACCATCTGTGGTGTCAGCAGTGAAATGGGGATACAGTGTATATATACTACTGAGTAGTATTCTCCTACTGGACCAAAGATATTTAACATGCCAAACCTGATATCTATAGTCAAACAAAATCCAGAATGTACCTACCAACTTTAAATTAATCTCTCAAAAATATACATACTCTTTATCAAAACAATGGGGAACTGTGAAAGAGAAATGTTAGGAGAAATTTGAGATTCCAATGGAAGTTGAGACTTACTTTGTGTAGGCTACTAGTCTTCATTAAAAGGAAATAAAAATAAATCAATGTTGGTGATTTAATTAATGGTGCTTCTGAAAACAGTTTCCTTAAGAAGTTCAGTTAATTTTAAGAAAATCCTCAGAAAGTTCACCTCTGTTGTGGAACCATCATAACTTTATAATAACTACACATTGACTGAACCCTTTCCAAGTGTCTGGCATTCTACGGACACTATTACATGAGTTATCTCATTCTATTTTCTCAATAGCCCTAAGAGGTAGATGTTATTATATCTCTTTTACACATATGAGGAAACTAAGTCTTAAAAAGCTCAAGTAAATTGTCCAAGGTTACACAGCTCCCAAGAAAGTAAGCTCTGTGAGAGCTTTTTTGTTACTGTATTGCAAATGTTTGCACACAAAAGTTCAATTTTCCATGAGTCAATCTGCCAAAAATAAACTTCCTTAAATTATCAAAATTAGCTATTTACCAGTTACAAATACTTAAAGAATATTGTTCTTGAATACATTAAACGTATGACTATATTCTTCTAATGAATGTATTATTCTAAGATATAGTTAATAATTATATTTGTAGCAACATTTCAAGAACTATTCAGTTTTTGAAAACTGAGATCACAGGGCTATCCTGCCCTATTACAAATATAACTAAAATTTTAGTGTTTCTTATGTGAATTTTTCAGTTTACACTGATTTCTAATTCTTTTCAGTTTTATTTAGTTTTCCAACATTTTATCATTTTAAGGATGATTCTGTCACTTTTACATATTTAAAAATATTGTATTGCTTGAAAATGGGTTTTATCACTTTAAAAATATTGTGAAAATTTAATTGACCAGTTTTCAAACCACTATTTTAAAGAACACCCACTTGTCTGTCCCAGATCGCTGCTGCTGAAACTGAAAGATGCCTTTTTATGGAGCAACGACTTAAAAAAAAAAAAAGGATTATCTGTTGTGGCTCAGTGGTAATAAACCTGACTACTACCCACGAGGACACAGGTTCGATCCCTGCGCTCACTCAGTGGTTTAAGGATCCAGCGTTGCTATGGCTGAGGTATACGCCAGCAGCTACAGCTCTAATTAGACCCCTAGCCTGGAAAGTTATGATTCTTAATAGCATTAAGAATGAGCTGGCAGAAGTAGGTAGTAAAATGCAAGGTCAGAGAATAGAGATGAATCCTGGCAATCATAGCCCCCACAGGCTCTCTGAACCCATGTAACACATAGTGTGTAAACAAAGAATAAATGAACTAGTTTGGGGGTAATTTAGTACAATACAGAATTTTCAGCAAATTGAGCAAAGTTCCTAGCAATATGTCATACATACTAATAGAGGCTTAATAAATATATGTTGAGTGACTATATTAAGATTTCATAAGGCAAAACTTTATCATATTCTGCTTTTCAGAAACAATCTTTAATTGGACAGCTAAAAGTATCTTATATAAATTATATTTTCAAAAAATAATATGAGTTCACATGTTCCACTGTAGGAGTAGCTGAGTTGTTCCTTTTTTTTTTTTTTTTTTTTTTTTTTTTTTTGGTCTTTTTAGGGCCGTACCCGCAGCATATGGAGATTCCCAGGCTAGGGGTTAAATCAGAGCTGTAGCCACCAGCCTACACCACAGCCACAGCAACGCCAGATCTGAACTGTGTCTGCAACCTACACCACAGCACAAAAAAGCTGAATCCTTAACCCACTGAGCGAGGCCAGGGATGGAACTGCGTCCTTACGGATACTAGTCAGGTTTGCTATCCGCTGAGCCACGACAGGAACTCCCAGTTGTTCTATTTTTGACAACCCCGAACATCTCATTCTGAATGACTGTTGACTTAGAAAAGGATTCAGAAAAATAAGAATCTATGACAAGAGTCTCCAATAAAGTGACTTACTTGTTAAAACATATTTAGAATATAAAAGTTAAGAAACATTCACCATTTTGGAAACCCTCTAAAATTAAGAAATCAACTCATTTTCCTCTGCCCCATTTTAGTAATAGGTTAAGTTAGAATTAAATCTCAGTGGTTAGTATGCAAATATCACTGTAAAGTATACTGTATTTAATTGAATTCCATGTGTATTTACGCTTCTTGAAACTTCAGCTGCGTTTCCACACATAGTGGTTTAGTTTCAAACGGTTAGCCAAAAACTATGATGAGTTCAAAGTTATCGTCCATTTGGGTGTTCATTCATAATAAACTGATATTTCTAGGGCACTGATTAATAACTTCAAGCTTTTATTTGCTGCTCAGCAAGAGGCAATTAACCTTAGGTAGAAAACAGTTCTTTCACTGAAAGACTCTAGCATGAACTTGGCTTTCCGCAATGAGATTACCCAGACTTTGTATAAGAGTGGATCTTCTGCTGTGTTATATTTAAAACAAAAGGAATATGTAAATAAATACCTAAATATATAAAATATGTATATGGATAAATATATTCAACCAAAACAACATAAAGAAAAGAATGATATAACTTTGGGGGCAAAGCTAGAGTCAAACATTAAGAATCTCACAAGCTATATACATCAGAGTGGCATTCTATTTTATTTTTTTATTTATTTTTGTCTTTTTAGGGCCACACACCCACAGCATATGGAGGGTCCCAGGCTAGGGGGCGAATCAGAGCTGTAGCTGACAGCCTACACCACAACCACGGCAATACCAGATCTAAGCTGCGTCTGTGACCTACAACACAGCTCACAGCAACACCAGATCCTTAACCCACTGAGCAAGACCAGGGATCGAACCTGTACCCTCAAGGATACCAGTTAGATTCATTTCCGCTGAGCCATGATGGGAACTCCCAGAATGGCATTTTAAATCATTAACAAAACTACGTCTTGGAGGTCCAGTCATGGCTCAGAGAAAACCAAGGCTCTACAGCTGTGGGTGTGGGCAGGCGAAAGGAGGGGGGGAAAGGAGGAGGGAAAATAGGGGTAGGTAGTTTGGTTAAAGGAAGGTACCCTAAATTCCAGTTTTTTAAAAGAATAAATCTCAAAGATCCAAAGTACTTGGCATTTCAGGTACTGAGCTGGAGCAAGGAAGCAAAACCCAGGAAGTAAGATCAGAAAGATAAGTTACTAAAACCAGGGCAGAAATCATAACTTAATAGCTTGCTAAAGCATTAGACCAGAAAGAATACTTCCAATGTTGCTCACTTTCTGCAAAAAAAAAAGAGAAATTACAAGCATCATAAGCATCTAATTGAAACCACAGAGATGAAAAATCCTAAAACGGCTTTAGCAAATGAAGAACGGCAAATGGAAATTAACAAAACAGAATCAATCATAACTAAATAAGTACGAAACAGTGATATATCTTTTATTTAACAAACATTTTATAAATCTAATGATAATCATTATTAATAGTTTTTTACAGGTTCACTCCTGACTTCAGTCCCTCTAACCTCAATTTTCCCATGATATCTTAAATTCTTCAAAAAATTCTACTACCAAAGAGATTTTTTAAGAATGTAAATAATCCTTTGGATAAGGTAATGTCAACTCTTCTAAAAATGTAAATTGCCACTTTAAAAACTATATCTATTAGGTCAGCAAGCAAAATGAGCTTTTTTACATTACGGCCAGGGTTTAAGAAAAATATTTACACATTCATTCCTTCAAAAACATTTTTTTGTGAATGCCCACTATGTGCCAGACACTGTTCTCAAGCCTGGGGATCCAGAAATCAACAGCAAAGAGGGAGAGGGTTGGGTAGAGAAATATTTTACTCCACCCAACCATCTAGGAACTTTAGAAGAAAAGTCACTCTAAATATTCTATTTAAATCTATATTTTGAGTAAAGATTTATTATTTATGGGAAAAAAAAGACCCTGAGAACCTTAAAATGTCTAAAGTTACTGTTTAAACAAGGGGGAAATATCTGAAAATCAGGGCAACTATCATAAAATCCAACGCCAAATCCTTCCATCAACTCTAGGTTTTGTGGTGAACTATTCAGTTGTTTTATTTTAGAAGGAAAAACCATCACACACACATCACAATGCCACTATCCACCTCCAAATTGTACATTCTGCTATGTATTTAAAACACTAAGACCTTAAAAGTAATATCCTAACTACCACATAATAATTCAAATCCATACTCAGGTTTTATAAAGATAATACACTTTTAGCTAATCCATGTTCCTAAACTAATACCTAGCTAAGTAATTAAATACAAATAATTACAGACAACTGTATCTTAATAAGCAAACAGGATCTAAAAACTCTAACAAAACAAAATTTTACGGGATCTCAGAAATAAATATATATTCTAATGTGTTCAATATAGTTAACAGTTTGTTCCAAATATCCAATAAACAAAATTTTAAAAATCATTACCTCTATTTTTTCATTTTTATTTTTTTCTTTCCTGGGCTAGGGGTTGAATCAGAGCGGCAGCTACAGGCCTATGACACAGTCACAGAGACACCGGATACAAGCTGCATCTGTGACCTATACTGCAGTTTGTGGCAATGCTGCATTTTTAACCCACTGAGTGAGGCCAGGGATCAAGCCTGCATGCATCCTTATGGAGACAAGGTGAGGTTCTAACACTGAGTCACAACAGGAACACCAAAAAAACCTCATTATCTCTAGGTGACAGTAAACTGAAAAAAAATTGAGAATAAATCATATTTTAAATGGCTATACTATGTTTGATGTTTAGATATATTCAGAAACGTTATAATTAATGTCTAGGAGTTCCCTTCGTGGCTCAGTGGTTAACGAATCCGACTAGGAACCATGAGGTTGCGGGTTTGATCCCTGCCCTTGCTCAGTGGGTTAGGAATCCAGCATTGCCATGAGCTGTGGTGTAGGCTGCAGACTCAGCTCAGATCCCACATTGCTGTGGCTCTGGTGTAGGCCAGCAGCTACAGCTCCAATTCGACCCCTAGCCTGGGAACCTCCATATGCCACAGAAACAGTCCTAGAAATGGCAAAAAGACAAAAAGACCAAAAAAAAAAAAAAAAAAAAAAATTAATGTCTAAAGCTCCATAAGGAATCAAATCATACCTATTTTTACTTACCATTATAGACTCAGCACCAAACACAGCTAGTACATTCGCAGATATTCAAAAACTTTTGTGGAATGAATAATAAATGATATGTATACGTATAATGGATCTGAACAGCTTATTAACTTACACATTTACTTAAAAGTTCACTGCTGAGTTCTGTATTCAACGTGAACCAGCATCACAATTTTCCCTATAAAATAAATTCTGCATTACTGTAGAGAAACACTGGAAAGATGCAGCTAGACACATGACACAGTTTGCACATTTTATTTATTTATTTATTTATTTTTGTCTTTTTGCCTTTTCTAGGGCAGCTCCCACGGCATATGGAGGTTCCCAGGCTAGGGGTCTATTCGGAGCTATAGCCACCGGCCTATGCCAAAGCCACAGTAACGCGGGATCCAAGCCACATCTACGACCTACATCACAGCTCAGGACAATGCCAGATCCTTAATCCACTGAGCAAGGCCAGGGATCAAACCCGCAACCTCATGATTCCTAGTTGGATTCATTAACCACTGCACCATGACGGGAACTCCAGTTTGCACATTTTAAAAGGCATTTTTTGTCACCATACAAATGCAAATAGTAAATGTTTTATCATAACATTTACTACCATTGTAGTGTATAAATTGGATATAGCTTCCAAAGTGCTCTTGCAATGTTTTATCAATGTGGCATTCAAACTCCACAAACGAAATGAGACCTAAAAGTAATATGCAACCTTTAAATAAATATGAAGGTGAGTAAAACGTCACAAAAACGCCCCCCCCCCATTATCAAAGTGAGGCAAGTGAAAGAATGTGTGTCACACGCTGTCTTACCCAATGCCCACATCTTGGGTTTTTAACAGGGGTCTTCACTCACCGGAATCAAAGGGTTTGGAGAGTAATAGTTGATTCCAGGGCTCAAGAAAGAAGGTATAAGAGAAGCCTAGAAACTCTTGCTATCCCATAAAGTCAGAAAGTGCTCAGGAAAATGAAGGGAAGCATGCTAAAAGTACATAAGAAAAAGATTAAATGGGCTTCTATTGGCCAAATACAGAACAACTTGAGCACTAAAATGATTATGAACATTAATGAATTACTAAGTATTGAAAACAATAGAAATTCATGAATCCATACCGCAAACAAATAGATTCTAAAAACTGAGTGAGGCAGAAGGATGGTATGTTAAATTACAATGTCAACTGATCAATGTGTAAGAAGAGCTGATATTGAAAAATGATCATTTTTGTAACAATTGCTATGAAGACTGATATAGGCAAGAAGTGTTAAGTCAACTCTGTGATTTAATGAGATTTCACTAGTTTCCCTTTATTGCCATTTTTCTGTTCCAAGACTGAAACACCACCTTATCTTTAGCCTTCATGTTTCCTTGGCTCCTCTAGGCTGTAACAGTGTCTAAAACCTTCCTTGATTCTGATGACCTTAAAAGCCTTGAGAAGTACTGACCAGACCATTTGCAGAAGGTCCTTCAACCTGGGTTTGTCTGATATTTTCATGGGTTTTGGATTTGGGGGAGGAAACTCCAGAGCTATAGTGCCATTCTCATCATATATCAGAGATGCATGCTACTAACATGGCTTACCACTGATGACGTCAGCCCTGATCATGTGGCTCAGGTACTTGTTTAAGAGCTCTCCACTGAGTTAAAGAGTTCCTCCCTCTCTTTATTCCATACTGTACTCTTTGAAAGTAAGGCACTAAGTACAGTCCATACTTAATGGGTAGAGTTATGTATGCTCCACCTTCTTCATTTATGTATTTTTTCTTTTTTAGCTGCACCTGCAGCCTACGAAATTTCCAGGGCCAGGGATCGAATCCCAACCGGAGCTGCAACCTACTCTACAGCTGCAGCAGTGCCAGACGATTAACCCACTGCACTGAGCCAGGGATTGAATCTGCAAAGCCACAGAGACAAGCGGATCATTAACCCACTGTGCCACAAAGGGAACTCCCTCTACCTTCTTTAGAAGGAAGTATCTACCAAATTAGTTGGAACTCTTCTGAAGAGCAGTTTTGTCTCTTCTTTCTTACTTATTTATTCAAGAATTTATTTATATCGGTATGCATGCATGGATTTTTTTTTTTTTAAATACCTTGAGGTATAATCCAATCCAAATTTATTTTGGAGTTGCTCAAATTGTTTCAGCTTTGGCCACCAAGAGTTCTTTTTTGGCTCCTTATCCCTCTGATATAACCCTAATATTGGGGTTCATGAGCACCCCCTTACTTCTGGCACTACAATATACATGCTCAAGCCACATCTTGCACAGTCTTTGCTCCAGCCTCACGATCAGCCATTTTTCTAGGGGCTCCGGTTCCTTTCATTGCACACTGTCATTAGAAACTAAGATCTGGGCATTGGTTATGCTCATTGCTACTGGAGTTCCATTGCTTTTAGCTCTTCTTAGGGAGGAAAAAGCTAAAGAAAACGTATAAGTATACTAACCACTATATAGACACATACCTATAAATTATTTCTGTGTATATCCATTTGTATCTATAAGCAGTGAAACATGGAGTTCACACTGAAATCTCAGACTTTCTGATCTAGTACTACATGATTCTTCTAGCCTGTACAGGGGACATTTTGATGAGAAGTAAGATATTTTCATGGTCTCATTACAGACTGTTTATTAATTGCAAAGGAGAAAATAATAAATATACTGGACATATTGGACAACACTCTGACAGGCTGATAAAAACTATTATCAGCATAGATTGAAAGGCAGGTAGAAACTGTATGCCTCTGGATGTGAAACTCTGAGAAAATTTCACTTACGTAATATTCCAATTAGATGCATAACTTGAACTTCATCATAAAAAAGTACATACAGTCAAATGAGGATTATTCCTTTTTAAAAAAGGAACTGTATTCTTCTAAACAGTCAATGTCGGCAAAGACAAAGAAAGACTACGGAAATGTTTCAGGTTAAAGGAGACTAAAAAATTAAATGTAATACCTAATCCTAGACTAGATCCTTTACTGGAGGAAAAAAGTGTTCTAAAGGACATTATTTGATCAATGGATGAAAGTGAAATATGGATGGTATGTTAAAGTATTCTAACAATGCCAAATTTCATAAATTTGTTAATTATAGTGGTTATAATAAGATGATGTTTCTATTCCTAGGAAACACACAATGAGGTATTTGAGGATAAAGAAGCATGATGTATACAAATGGTTCAGGGGAAAAATATATTTACATACATATACATATTTATACACACATACATAGAGAAGAGAGAGACACAGAAAGAATATGAATGAGCAAATACGAAAACAAAAGGGGCAAAATATTAAAGGTATGTATGTTCAAATAAGTTTTTTAAAAGAACATGTTCCACATTTCCTATATGGTAAATATATGACATATATCTGATAAACTTCAGCTGACATTAGTGAAACATGGGCTTTGAAATGTTCTCCAGAAATACTTTCTCCTGCGAAATAAAGAATATCTTTGGAAAAGGATAAGCTAACTGGCCAATATGCTAACTGACCTCTAACCATGATTTCATTAGTACCACTGACTGATAAATATTTATTGAGCATGTACAAACACACCTTTGGCCTTTCCTTAAAGCAGTTTTCCTAGTTCAACCATTAAGAACTCTAAATTGATACTTAGTAGACTAGCATATGGGTCTATTTCCATAATTCAAATCATCTGTAATTAAAAGAGCTACCAGTAGTAAGTGCTACCTGAAAGTACAACAATAATTTATAAAGAGTAATCCTCAGTAAAATTCTTCCAGAAAATTCTGTGACAAGTTTATACATTTTGTATACATATATATACACACACACACATATACATATATATATATATATATATATATATGTTTTGTTTTTCTTTTTCGTCCACCCCTGTGGCACATGGAGGTCCCCGGGCCTGGGATGGATTCTGATGCAGAGCTGCGACTTACGCCACAGGTGCAGCAATGCTGGATCCTTAAGTCAATGCAACAGGCCAGGGATCCAACTGGCGCCTCTACAGAGACAAGCCGGATCATTAACCTACTGCACAAGGGGAACTCCACAAGTTTTGTATTTTTAATCTACTCAATAGGATAAAACTATGTTATTCTGAAATCAGTGAAGAATGACTAGGTTAGGTGAGAACTTTTTCTAAATAATGGAGGATTGAATAACATTGTACTCCTTTAGGTAGAAGTATCTCTAAACCATGATGCATTCTGGTGGGTAGAATTATGCTCCCTCCTAAAGATGTCCACATTCTAATTCCTGGAACCCATGAACGTGTTACTTTATAGGGCAAATGGGAATTAAGGCTGCAGACAGAACTAGGTTAGTAATAAACTAGAATCTTAGCATAAGATTAACCTGGATTATCTAGTGCACCCAATGTGATTAAAAGGAGCCTTCAAAGCAGAAGAGGGTTGCAGAAGGGTTAGCAGGTCAGAATAATGTGACTTAAGAAGCACTCAACATGTGGGTGTGGACTTTGAAGATGAGGAAAAAGGAGCACGAGTCAAGGGATGTGAGAGGCCTCTAGAAGCTGGAAAAGGCAAGGAAACCAATCCCCCCCCAGAGCTTCTAGAAAGGAATGTAATACTACTAACACCTTAATTTTAGCCCAGTGAGACATGTATTATTCAAGCCACTAAGTTTGTGTTAATTTTTATAGCAGCACTACAAACTTATATGTATTTTTGTTTTCTCTTATAGCATGTATAACATACATAATTCAATCTCTAAAATCAAAGTGACTCATTATGGGAATCAAATACTATTCTCACCAACAAACCACCAATCTCCAAAGCACACAACAGAAAATGCCCACATTCATGCTCAGGGTTTAATACAATTTTGTGGTCCAAAACTCATTACTATCATATTGATAAAAAAAAAAAGGACATTGTGGTCATCAAGCCATGACCCTCTGCAGCCACTCCTGACTGTGCACTCGGAGGGGATTCGGGGTGGAGAAAAACAGGATACTGGTCTAGGTGGTTAAGGTGCCTATCAGAGGAATGATTGCAGTGAGCCCAGACACTGGCATCTTCCTGTGCATAGAAAAGAGTTAAAGTCATTAACTTGAGATACCTGTTTTTTGATGTTCCAAGTATGTGCTTTTTGTTGCAAAAACTCCCATGTATCTGTCCTCTCTCACCTCTCCGGGGTAATCCCTCAGAGCTACCTGAGAGTGGCTGCCTCCTGGGCTTAAGTCCTCAGCAAGTCCCCTGAACCAATCATAATTCTCAACTCTTAGGTTGTGCTTTTTTTTTTCAATCAACAGTCCCCTTTTGACAGAGGGGACTTTCTGTTATTACCTACCTCTGACTGCACTTCATTACAGTAAACAGCTCTGCTCTCATGACTTTCCCCATCACTGACTGTGTCTCAACCCTCTACTATCCTCCTTCCCACTTAGTCCTTCTTTCAATTCTTTCCTGTTGGTTTCGGCCACACAATGTCTCCTGATCTTCCTGCCTCTTGCATAAAGACTGGCCTTAAATGCACAAAGCTAGTCAATGCCTTTTTTCCTTGTCTGCAAATCTACCAAAAAGCATTTAACAGCCTGCTCACCTCAGCTCTCTTCATTGTTGCTGAGTATTCACTGGTTGTCTTCCAAGGATATTTCTCTATTTGCAATCCGAACCTAACATTTTTTTCCATGGGAAGGTATGTATATTTACTCTACCTGCAAACTTGAATGAGAGAGCAGCAAAGATAATGATAGTATAGTTATACAAATACTCTCATTGCTATAGGCAGCTGTGATAAATGGCAACGTAAGTGTATATTCATTTGCTCTACAAGTGGGCAACCTCCCCCACCTCTGCCTGTCTGTTCTCAGTAAATGTTTAAAGGACGGGGGAGAAAATAAACTCTTAACCAGCTAGTGTGAAAGTCACAGGAAGCAGAGAAAACAAAGTCAAGTTGCACAAAGTGTCAGAACTGATAATAATACACATTAAAGCTACATTTTCTTAAAACTTATCTGCATTCAATACATTAAAAGTCTTTAAATATTATTGACCAAGAGCTACGAGATGTCCAAAATTATGTCTATTTATTCCCACTACCCTGCTGCCCAGAATTAGGTTTGCTTGGAGGTAATCTTTTTGAACCTTAAGATGAACTTGTATTTAAGTCAGAATTTGTACTTATCCCTCTATCTTGGCAATAACAACAATAATAAATCTTATCAATTAGCATCACATAATCACAAGGCTGATATATTAGTGTTATATTGTTCTTAGAAATCTGCTTTTTATATGGATCACATACAACACTGTAGAGTAGCACCATATGTATTATGGTTTTGTTTGTTTGTTTGCTTTTGCTGCCCCCGTGGCATATGTAAGTTCCTGGGCACAGGCATTGAATCTGAGCCAGAGCTACTACCTAAGCCACAGCTGTAGCAACAATGGATCCTTTACTCACTGTGCCAGGTTGGAGATCTAAGGGTGTCTCCACAGAGACAACTGGGATCACTAGCCCACAGCACCAAAGTGAGAACTCCCTGTATTACGGTTTTATATATACTTTTTACATGACAACTCTCAACTTAATTCTAGTTGGCAATTTCCATGGCAAAGTATAAGGTGCATATAATAGAATCCCAGCTTATTTCTTTAATATATAAAAGAAATAATGGTAAAGCTATACAACCTAAGAGTTATTTTAAAACTCTTATCTAAAAATTAGATTTCAAAAAATATGTGTATAATTATATAAATTTATTAAATAAATATTAACACACTACTGAAGGAAATTAATCCTACCAAAAGTTAACCACTATTACTATACTTTGTTCTTGCTTTTTGCTCATTCTTTCGCCTCAAGTCTTTCTTTACGAATATAACATAAGCTTAACATATGTAAAATCACAAGAGAAATAATTTTGTGTTATTTTTCACTTTAAATTTACCTTTCAAAATACTGTAAATATGACCAAAGTTCTAAATCTATCATTTCAATTCCCCTGTAAACACGTGTAAAGAAAGAATCACATGGCATTTTTAAAAGTTCCGATTATTAATTTACAATATCTGAATTATATCTGAGTCAAAGGTATAAAAAAACCATGAATGAATAAAATGTGATTTAATAAAGCATAAAATGAAACAGATTCATTTCAAAACAAGTTATCTTTTTAGGATCTTATTGGACTCTCTTCTAAAAGATTTCCAATTGAATTACTTAGGAGAAATTTTAAGGTAATTTTAATCTTAAAAGTTAAAGGAAGATCAATAACTGATATTGACTTCAGACTAAAATGTATTCAGTAATACCAATGGTATTTACCATGACAAAATTTTTAGCTAAATGTGAATTGACCTTTATTGAATGAGCAAGAACTTGACTAACTAAATTCCTGCAAGCAAAATATACAGACATGACTTTTAAAAATACACAGAGAGTATTGCAGTGCTTATGAAACAGAATGCCATCTACTTCCACATAAAAGCTGAAATCCAAAGAGAAACTGAAATTGATGTCGGTTTACTTCCGAGAGCTTACTATATTTGGTAAACTGCTTCCTCTTTGATAACACAGTGGTTTCAACTTTATATAAAGACTCATTAAAAGCCACAATGTTTCCTAAGTATAAAATATGCATTTTATTAACTCTGCTTCCCTTTTACAAACAGATGTAACTACCAATCACTTTAAAACCAGATTTAAAATTCAAGTATTTTTCCTATGATTTACTACATATTACTTTGGAAATTTCCTAACCAGACTACCTAGTGGGTTGCTCTGCAACCATTTTTTAAAACTTGCATAACATGAGGATAAGGACAACTGTCATTTGGTCCCTCAGGAATTTAAAAAGCAAAATAAAACAAACAAAAAACCATGAACCTGGGATCTCTTCCTCTCCCTGAATTATCTGATCAAGCCACAATATTTCAGAGTAGTATACCATGGTTTTATTCCCCTCTTGAAAATTAATGGGAAAGAAAAGGGCTCTAGAGGATCTTGAGAAGGCAGGGATAAGTAAGTAGGCATGCAACGGATATCTTCAAGTGGTAGGAAACCAGAACTTAAAGAACAATCACAGCCAAGTGCAGAAAGGGCATTAAAGAACAAAAAGAGCATGGCACTGACAGGATACCAATAAAAATTTGACGGCTTTAAAATAAACTGTCACCATATGTACAAGGAATGTTTTGCTACCCCTTAGCTTTGGAATGAACACACTCATTTAATCTCTTTGTGCCTTGGTTTCCGTACAGATTGGGGTAATAATAGGATATAACTCATTATAGATTTACTGAGAGGATTAAGACAATTAAAGTGCTTAGTATACCCCCTGGCACAGAATAAGAGCTCAACATTCTTATGTAAATCTCACTTCGACTGAGTTTTAAAAGACTTTCAGACAGACCATCACCTCTAGGAATCTCACACTGAAAATCTGACCTTGGTGATGGAAAGAAACCTGTTAGAGGAGGGCACTAACATTATCAATCAATCTACAAGTATTTATTGAGCATGTACTATGTTCCTGTCAGGTTATGCTACCAAATAATTAATACCTGCCTTGCAATAACGTTTTACACTGGTAAGGTAATAAAGGGAGAGGAATACATAGATAACACCATAGAGGAGACAACAAAGATTAAAACATACTAAACTGAGACTAATAGTAACTAGAATATCAGTTCAAAGAAAGCTCTCCATAGGGCATTACATAACAGAGGCAAGGAAGCCAAAGACTTCAGATTGAGGGTCGGGGTAAACAAAATTGATCAGGTAGAGTTTTTAAGATTTTAAAGAATAATAACATGTGACAGCCTGTTTTGTTCAATTCCTATAGTAAACACCTGTCGAGGGAAGTAGAATTAAAGCAGGTATTTGACAAAATTAATGAATCACTGAAAAGTTACCCTTCCTTCCCTTGTTCCCTCCCTCTTTCCTCAAATAGTTACTGAATGCCTACTGTCTAGCAGGTGGTGTGCGAGGTGCCAAGTGTCAGAAATCATTACACCAAGGACTATACCTGGTTCGATGAGAACAACTACAGTGTAGATAATCTCAGCAGAAAACCAACCAAACTTATTCTCCCAGCAGTACCCTATTTTCTTTTAAGAGAATAGACTGTACTCCCACTACAACTTGAAGATTTTATGATTTTTGTTGCCATGAGCTGTGGTGTAGGTTGCAGACACGGCTCGGATCTGGCATTCGTTGCTGTGCTGTAGGCCAGCGGATTCAGCTCCGATTGGACCCCTAGCCTGAGAACCTCCATATGTCACGGGTGTGGCCCTAAAAATAAATAAATAAATAAATAAAAAGCCAAAAAAATAAAGATTTTACGATTTTGAGTGTATCAAATTGACACATATATTACATTTAGATATACGTTCATATCAAAAGCACACATTCTTAACCTCCATCCTGAAAGCTCTACTCACCTAAAACATATCAAGTGAAGAAATGTAGGGTCTTGAATATAACTTGACTTTAGAGACCTGAAAAACTACGCTAGACCTGTACATGACACCTCGGATTGAAAATACCCTAGCAGCTTTGTCAGCTGCCAGAAAACCAGGAACAACAAACAATTAATCCAGGTTGGTGAGAATAATTTAGGGTCAGAAGAATACAACAAACCACCCCAAGGGAATCTAACACTTACAAGAGCATATAACCTTAGGCAAATTGCTCAACCTTCCCACATCTCAGTTTCTTCATCTGTAAAACAGTGATGATATATATGGCTTCCCTCAAGGAGTTATGAGGATTTTTGAGTTCCTACAGGTGAAGCACTTAGAACAGTGCCCACACACAACAAATGCCTCATACGTCCTATGATCATTGCAAAGGCATCTCTCCCGTTTCTGGTTAGTGAATGATAGTCCCTGACAAAAGTAAACACAGCAGAGAAAGAGAGGGAGTGTTCAAAAGTAGCACAATAGAAGAACAAGTAGGAAGTCACAGAACTGTGTCAATGACCTCGGTGTGTTTAAAAAAGGAGAGGTAAACCAGAGGTCAAGAAGTAAGTGTTTAATTTTACATAAACATATAAAAAGAGAGAAGGAACTATACTCCATATTTAACAAAATTTAGGTAACTTCCAATCACTTTATTTCACCCTCACGAAAGTTCTATTAATAATGCAGAGTCTTCTTCTTGTGACTAGGATTTGGAACCCCATCAATGGTTTGTTCAGCCTGCATAAGTCACAACTGATTGGACACAGTCCCTGTGGGCATGCCATTTCATCCAGACTGGATGGTTCATTAGTCATAATTACTATAACTGTACAGCAGAGACTGCAGTTTTATCTCATCATACATCTTTGATCAAGCTGCTTCAATTTCTGCTTCATCAGCACATGAAGTTACATTATTGGCGCTTTTATTTTCAATCTGTGATTAACACAGATTATGCTTTTTATCAAAACATGGATTTGGTCTTCACATTGGGCCGTGAGGGCCCAGATCTGACCACCATTTGACCTTTGATACTTCAAAACCACCTAAACACCATGAATCATCAACCGAACTCCAGAAGGTTACACAGAAAAATTAAACAAAGAAAGGAACTGACCTGTGTTAAAAGCATAAGATGATTGCGCTTATCGAAATTGAGACTAACCATATTTGCTGCAGCTTCTCATTAAACATTAAATCGCACGGCAGAAGAACACAGCATACATATTTATTGTTTTGCACTGTCACTTTCGAAAGACTCATATCACAATTAGAGCTTCTCTCAAACTATAAGCTACATAAAGAAATTTCCCAGGAAGCTTGAAGACAAAGTAATGGAGAGGATTGTACAAGAAGGTTAAAGAACAGACGAATAATAGATTTCACTGAACACTAAAATATAACACACTTACTTTATAAAGGGAAGGGTTGCCAAAACCTGGTTCAAATGCAAAATACTGAATGAAATTGATGTGTCAGGAATTTTTTTTTCTTCCAAGTTGTACTGGAGAACAATAGGGGACTAAAAGGCCTGTCTCACAATTTTTGTGTCTCACTATTTTCATGTGCAAAGTGTCCCCACTGTAGGCTGCATGAACAATCATAATCGACAGTTACATGCAGGCACCGAGGCTGCAAAAATCCCAGAGTAATTAGTGTTGTCTGAATGCAATGACATCTGTGTTCTCATGGTTTTCAAGACATGTCAGGCCAATAAGATGTATATGAAAAAATATGACAAGCATTGCAAATGCCCTTCTGAAAGGTCTTACACTTTGGGGAGAAACTGAAGAAATAACACATGTCATCTTCATTCGGTAAGCAGTATATTTAAGATTAAAAGATCTAAAAAGATCTTTTGAGTCATTCAGCCTCGTTTTGTAACTTTAAAGCGTTTATTTGGGACATAGCAATGCAATATGAAAAAAAAAATCTGCTGCCTGTTTGTCTCTTGTTAAAACTTTCTTAATACAAGTGATTCTGTGCAGTGGAGATGTATGTGCCCATTCTTGTAAATAACAAAGCAGGGGGCACACCTTATTAACACTGCCTGATTTCTCTGTATTTTAATTTAAAAATAAAGCTCTTAATACTGGGCATGAAAAAGCTTAGAACGTGTTGATAAATGCCCTAGAATTATGTTTGCATATTTCTAATAATAGAAACTGTCAAGCTGATTGCATTAATAAGCCTTTGTTTAGGACACCCAATGCTTCTGCTGAGTGGTGCCTGCTGCGGAGCCCTCTTTCTCTGGGCTGTAGCAGTATGTTGGAGCATGCACTTGCTCCAAGAAAGACATTAGTCATCATTAACAGAAGCACTGACACCAAATCTAAGTGCCTCTCCACAATGACCAAGTGGCAATCATCTTTCTCTTACACTGTCACTGCTGATTAGGATTTTCTTTCATGAAAATTTAATTTGCCCCCCTCTTTTTTAATTCCTGAACGAAAAAAAAACAACAACACTGTATTCAGGAAAGATTCCAAAGGCAGCAAAAGAAACTGTACCTCTAGCATAAGATTACAAGACTCACTTAACCATTTTATCTAGTCCAATAGAAAAACACAGTTAAGTGAATGATTAATAAGCAGGGGGGAAAAAACATTCTAAAAGGAATCTTGCTTCAAGAATCTGTAAGTCTCAAAAAGTGACTAAAGCAAAAGATCTGAATAAAATTTCTCTGCATTTTATTTACACAATCCCAAAGTGTTTTCAAAATGAAGATGATAGTATTTCAGTAGCAGCTCTCTTTCACTATATTTCAAATTTGTATTCTCTTCTTTCTTCAAAAGGAAGATGGGTTTTCACACAGACGTGTCACTGCATACTTAAAACATTTAAGCATCCATACCTTCAGTATGTATTAACCTGCTGGTTAGCTTAAGAAAAAAAAAGGAAGAGGGGAATGGAATTTTCAGTTGCATTGGACAAATGATTCATGTGGTCACGTAGGGTACTCCACAGCTAGATGATGCTACAGACCTAAACTCTGGTTCTGTACAATATCACAGTGTTAAACAAGATATCACAACGATAAGTTATTTAAGGAAGTTTTAAAAAACATTTACTTTTCTGTTTTATTTCAATTTGTTTAAAGTTTTCAAAAAATGTAAGCATGTGATAGTTTGCAAGGATCCTGGTACAACCCAAACTCCCACTTCTAGCTGTAAATATTCTCTTTCTATTCCATTTTGTAACAAAATAAGAGACTGGTTTAAATTTTAAATATTTCTCAATTATTTCACATCCCTTGTAGAACATGTGTACTTTTCATCAAAACTTGTTGCACTTTTGTGTTTATGTGAATATGAGCTATATCTATCTTTAAATGAAATATCCATATAAGATGCTTTTAAAACTAAAATCAGAAGCAACCATAACTTATCAAAATTTAATCATTAAATGTTCAATTCCTGATTATTTTATTGTGAAAACGATATAAAACAAATTTGAAGGTCAAATAGCAACTGCTTTGTAGCTAACACATCACACTTAACAAATGGTTCAAGTTTCTTTCTACTTAAAATTGGTCTGCAGTTAAAATATTTAGGAAGAGATTAGGAATTACAAAGGATTTCAAGAGGCAATTTCCAACTGCTCAACTTTTATAAATTGAGGGATACTGTGATTAAATAAGGATCTAGTCTAAGTTAAAAGCAAAGATATACAATGATAACCTAACTTAATGACACAGAGTATCTTTACAAATGATTAGCTCAATTCTTTATTTAACTAAGTAAATATGTGTCTTAAGTGATCAACACCTTAAAAGTAAACTCTGACTTTCGAAATTGCACAGACTTTTCCAAAACCAAACTTCAAAAACTTACGACACTCTAATTACTGACTCTATTGCTAGACCCAGTACGTGTTCAAGTAGAGAAGTTTAGCTCTATAACTTCCACCCCTCAACCTAAACCTCCAAGTCACTTGTCAGTTAAAGGTTGGGCGATTTATTGACCGGCTCTGGATGCATAGTGTCAGTGCTGAAGGAAATATGAGAGAGGGTTGTCGCTACTGTTCTGGAGCTCATTGATAATGACATACCTGCCTCTGTCACCCATTACCCATACTACAAACTACTTAGACCTAACTGAAAAATCAATAGCCTACTTGCACTGGTTCCTGTGGCTGCCTCCTTTGATTGTCAGCTCCTGTCTAGGGTCAGCACTTACATGAAAGGGGCTGTGACTGCCTGATGCTTTCAGGACAACCTAACGATATGAAACTAGCCAACAGAACAGTAAATTCTGTCTCTCTGCCCTCCTCATCAATTAGGCTTTGACTAGGCTTGCCTGTAGAAACCTGACCTTTTAAGTTTAGGTGAATATGGACTAGCTGAACACACCATTGCCCTCAGCACTGAGCCAGGAAATCTACTGACAGGTTAAACAAAACAGAAGGTTGTAACTGTCATAATTTGCATTGCACTTTCACGCCAACAAGGGTGTTATCAGTAGGGGCAAGCCCTGAAACACACAACCCCAGCACCCTTAAGCCACGCTACTCATAAATTTTCAAGTGAAGTGAGATAAAACATAAATTCACAAATAGCATTGCATTTCTCCTCTCTTAGTCTTTTAGGATTGCACTTTGCAAACCCACAGTGTGGACATCAACAACTCTCTTGGTGGCCACCTGGCATTTCTACTGCATTAAGGAGGGACTTCCAAACAACACGACAGAGACGTAAAAATAACTCAACTATGCCCACTGAAATGCTATCTTAGACAGAATGTATAACACAGCAGACAGAGTGACTGATCTATATCTCAAAATGAGAACAATTAGATCTCAATATGTCTTTTCCTGTCTCGCTTCCCTCCCTCCAAAAATATCCACAAGCTCAGACAAATAATAAGCTATCGCATAAGTGAAGGGAGGTGTTGAAATTATTTCCTACCGAGCTACTCTGTCTGATACAGCATCCTTTATAGTTCAAGGGAAAACTAAGAACATCTGTAAAATAAAAGATGTTAACACTTTTATGCTTGTCAGATCTTCTGATGCGAACAAGTGAAAAGCATGAGAAAGTAGTATGAAACTTTACTTACTTTAGTGACTCACGTTTTGAAAACCATTTCCCTGCTTGGGTCTCTCTTTTAACACAACAGGAATATGGTAATATTACAGTGCTTAAAGCAACGTCATTTCTCTAAAGACCAAACGTTCCTTTTATTTTCAGTTAATTGTGAACTTGAACTTCATTTGGCGTCAAGAACTAATATTTATGGAATGGCTAATCTTAATGAAAATATCAGAAACACTGAAAGGCAATTCGATGATTTGAGAAAAAAAGAAACAAAAACCCCACAACTGCCAACCGTGCCTACAGTTTTAAACACATACTCTTTTCCTGAATACACAAGAACACGCAGCCTGTTTCATTTTCATATTTTTATGATCCAACTGCTACCAAGCAATAATGAGTATGCTCTTAGAACTTATTCCAGGTTGCCAATGAGTCGTCCATCACAACTCTCTCCAACCTATAATTCGCCTTTTTCTCAGGAGCCTAAAATATGGAACATAACAATTTGTAAATTTATTCTTTTCTATGATTTTTTCCTGTTGAAAATGTTCATATTTCTATATTGAAACCGCACTGAAATTCTAAATTTGTGCTGAATGACTTCTGATTTAAAATCGACTCATGAAGATATACACAACAATTTTCATCATGCTACTGTAGGAAATTACAGATTTTCGTACCTATCTGCAGAGGTAGGAAACACTTCTCATCTATCCCCTCACTTAAGGATTGAGAAAATCGTGAGAAGACATAGTGACCTGATCAGGGTCACTCACACAGTTTGTAGCCAAGCCAGGATAAAAATTCAGGGCTTTTTGTCCCCTAGACTAATGCTCTTTAATACTAACACACTGTCTCCCTGTATCTTATCTATCCAGGTAAGCTATGTGTCAGCAGCAAGCATATATTTTTAAAAAAGAAATACATAGCTTCATGTCATTCACTTTTAATTGATGCTACAATTTATGGAAAGTTTTGACTAATTTGCAGAAAAGATCAGCTCTGTAGAGCATTTAACCAACAAGGTACTATAGAGAAAATAACTATGAGAAGTAGAAGATGTAATTAAGTATGGTTAGAGCCCTTTACTTATCTAATATGATGATTAACTGTGCATCTGGTAGCCTTTCAGGTCCTTTGTGTGCACCTATCTGATAGCAAAGTGAAAGGGCATGGATAGTGTCTGGTCCCAGCAAGCAAATCATTTGGAAACAGTCATAGCCATAGATCAAAGATTTTTCACTCTATCTGGGCTAATTTAAACCTACTAACCCAGGTTTTGTCTACAGACAAAACCAGTCAGAAAATAAGAGTGACTCTTTAGGATCCAAAGATAATAAGAGGAGAGAGAAAGGAAAATTCAGAAAAGAAACAGACTGGCAGAACCTTGATATACATAGGCCAAGACAGCTGTTTTATATCCTAGCTTTATTTCAGATGGTTAGAGGAGAAGTTTCCATTCCTTAGATCATCGAATATTATTTAATTTATACTACACAGATGTCATCTATTCGTAGATTAGAGCCAATGAAGGATTTTTGTTGTTGTTATTTAACCACTACCAGGAATCAGAGAAACCTCTCAGCACATCACTTTTACTCTAATTCACAATGTTTAAGAGAACAGGCGAGATGTTTAAAAAAAAAATTTTCATTAAAAATAACACAAAGTCTATTAAAAAGTTCCTGTAATCTCAGCACAAGATGGATGCCAAATTACTACTATGAAGAATGATAGAGATGGAGTGCTGCGGAATTTCAAAAGAAACTAAAATGTTTAATAAAAGGGCTAGCTTTTCCTAAAGTTTAACAAAAACGTATCTACGATATACTTAACGGATCATTTTAAACACAGGCCCACAAAATGTCTCATAGGGCCTGAAAGAAATACAGAATGTAATGCCAAGTCGTACGTTTCGAACTAAGTACAGCTCAGTACTGGCATCATCCGCACCCCTAATCTCAATCATCTACTTCCTAAATGTCTGGCACTGACCACAAGGGAAAGTAGACATGGGAGCAGGGATGGCTCTGAGATCCCAAGAAACATACTGTATGTGTGAGTCGGTAGTGTATCTTACTAAACAAAGAATACCACATTTCTTTAAAGCATAAAATTCGATGTTCTGAATGGAACTGAGTCAAACCGAAATCAAAATTCTTACAGTATACAATAACAGGTTCAGAGTGTTAAAAAAAGGAAGGCAAGCGAGAAGACAGACAAAACAGAATCTTCTTTGTTCCAACTTTCCAGAACAACTGTTTAACTACATCACAGGAATAAAGGAATGTGATTGCTACAACTCAAAAATGTGTACATCTAAAGTGAGAAAAAGCTAAATGACTTCTTGGTAAAGCCAAGACATATACCAGCGTAAGTGAAAGTATGGTAAATTTAATGAAATACCTTCTGAAAAATATTTGCTGAATTAACTTGGATTACCTTAACATTCCGTATCCTAGCTCATTAATACAACAGTATTTGCACTGCAGTCAGGCTAAAAGCTGCTAACTTCCATTTTCCTGAGTACAAGTTCTTTGCTTTATCATTGAACACTGTTGATATTAGATCATGCACAGTTTGAAAAAGAACTCATATATACAGTTGGTACCAAACTCGGGAGAAACCAAACATCTATCGTAATTTTCTCAGTCTACTAAATTATACAGCAATTAGACTAGTAAAGGTGTAAATATCACTAATCAGATACATTATCCAAAGTAATCCATACAACATCCAAAAGTACATAAAAGCATTTGTTTTTCAGTACAATTTGAGGCTTACCATGCAAAGTTAAAGGCACCGCTTTGACCTGACAGAACATTAAGCTCAAACTGTTCAAATGAGAACAATACCCTTGGGTTACCAATCAAAATGATTACAAGGTTTGGCTTTTGTTGCTGTTTTTTTAAGCTATTTTGTGAAAGAAATTTTTTTAAAAAACTTGTTTTAGCAGTATGATTGACCATTTAAAATTAAGAGGTAACTACTCGAAGAATGCGCTCAATTACTAATTATTCTCCAGGCTGATTCCAGAATAATAATTAATAGCTTAGAAACAATTTCTATGATACTTAGGAGTTTTGAAAAAATTTAGATCATTTGACAGAGAATGAAAGAGAATGTGGTTTTACTTTGACTTTTAATAACAATGTGGATAGTATAATCCTGACAGTGCTTCTTATACAGTGGAGAGTATAATCTTGACAGTTGGTGCTTCTTATAGATATTTTAATATAATTCAATAAAATTTCATCAACTAATACACTAACAAATTGTGTTTGGGTTAAGCACTTTTCTTCCCATTTTTATGTTTTTAAATACAGAAAATTTAATAGCTCTTTATTTCCCCTTTTACATTTTGACCCACCCCCAAAAGAATTAAAAAAAAAAAAAAACAAGCATTTTAATAAATATGATGAATGGGGATATGAGAATCAAACACTTACCAACTGCATAGATGTTTTAAAGTTAGAATTTAGAGATAAGAATATATACAGGTAAACATGTGGTCCTTTGTCTTTCAAAAAAACCTAAATCCCTCAGAAAGTTGATTTTTTTAAAGTCAATGATCTGATTATTTTTTGAATAATTCTCAAATGTTTTCTGGGAACACAAAATCATATAATCTAAAAATCTAAATACTCTTTAGGGAAGATTATTGAAAGACAGTATGTTATTTATACAGATAATAAATTAATGGAGATCTTTTAAGTCCCAATGATATGATAAAGTAAAAACTGCACTGAAGTTTAACTCAGTAAACACAATTCTAAGTCAAGATCAGCAAAAAATAAAACAGTTTAAGGATTCTGTATTCTCTGGAAATGTAAACAGGATTATAACTGTCAGATGTACAGAAGCACTGACTTCAGCCATTAGTTTGGTTTTGCTTCTGAGAAACACAACATGAACTACTGCATCATTTCTTTTCAAATCCATACGTTCCCTGCAGCAGTTCAAGCTTCATCAGCAGTGCAGGAATGTATAAAAATGACAGGCAAAGAGCATTAGTTTTCTTTTTTCTCTTATACTGTTTGCCTATAAATGGAAAACAGGGTTCTTTCTAAAGCACTTAAGCTGAGGCTGTTTAAGTCAATTGCAGAATGCAAATATGACTGAAGTCTCTATTCAAGAAAGTACCATAATTGGATAAACTGAGAAAAATCAAGTACTGCATTGTCATAGAATAAAATCTTATAAGATCAGCATTCTAACTTAATTGCCCACTATTCTTCAATTAGAAATAACATTCAGTTTTTTAAGTATTTTGTCAACTCATCACCTTATTTTAGCAGCATTCATAGAATACATGCTTCTGCTTCTAATTTTAAATATAAAAAGGTCTTCAAATTAAGATATACAAATTTTCTTTTGAAACCATCATATTTGTATAAATAGCTGAATTTTTTATTTCCCAGTTTCTGTACCCATAAGTGTTTCACTGCACGAGGAAATTCAATTCATAATTAAAAGTTTATTTAACCACAACCAAGTAAAAACAGGATCTAATATATAATCTAACTACTCCTCTGGAGCTTAAACATTCACCTTTTTCAAAACCTAGTACAATAATTGCTATAACTTGACTCATATTTTTAAGGAAATGGGAAGTTTCCAGGCTAAAAGTTTAAATGTATGTATTTTACTATATAATAACTAAAAAACATGTCCACCTCAGTATTATCTACCATCTCATAAAATGTCTCTAGTGTAATGATGATGATGGTAAATCCTAGAGAAGTCTGAAGGTTATGGCTACCTGAAATCCAAAACAAAATCAATCAAAGCACACCCTAAATGTCCCTCTCCTCTTTTTAGGAATGTCTGCAGCCAGCCCAACATGATAGGTCTGGGCAGAAGCATGCTGATGCTGGCACTGCCTAAACCAAACAAACAAGATGTTTAACAGTCAAATAAAATGTCCTGCAGACTCCCTAATGAATTTATCAAGGACCATCAGATTTCGCTCCCCCTCTTTTGCCTCATTAACTCAAGTATGATGAGACGGATTATAACAAGAGAATACAGATCAATCGGTCTGAAGACTTGAGGTGGCTTTTAGCCTCTAGAGTTTCTTTCTCTCACTTGGTCTCCCTTAATAGAATACAGTATCTCCTGCAGAAGGGGCTGCCACTTCGTTTTAATACACCATCAAGGAGCTGCTGATGGACTTCTATACTAACATACATAAAAGCAGAGGTGACAGGGGCTCTTCAATTACAGCCTCCTCAGATACCGTTTCCCCCTTCAATTATTCAACCAGAGGAAGAGCGGATCCGCAAATACACAGCTGAAGCAGCTCTTAGAGCAGAGGCAGCCAGAGTGAGTTAGGGTGGGGGAGGGGGAGGGAAGGGAACCAGCAAGAGGGAGCATTATTTGCTGGAAGTGTTTAAGTTTATTGCTCAAATGATGTTTCTAATTAGTACCACCGCAATAAATTAAAGTCGCCTTTGTTTAACTGATTTATTATTTACTAGAGCATCTACCTTGGACAGGGTAAATTGGTAATGAATTGTTTTTAAATCAAAACATTTGTAACGTTTTATCATCCCTCAACCTCGGTACGTAAAAGTGGAGAAAGCAGGGGGCCAGGGTGGGACGAAACTTGGTCGCGCCAGCGAGCCTGATGGAGAGGCGGAGTGGGCTGCGGGGCGGGAGGGGGGGGCGCCAAGGCTCGGGCCGCCCGGGCCGCCCCACCCGAAGAGGGAGCGGCCGGAGGAGGGCGGAGGGCGCCGGCCCGCGGGCTCGGGAGCGCGGTGGAAGGACAACGCCGTCCCCCGGGGGGCTCTCGGCAAACACTCCCTCCCGCGGGCATCGCGGGCCCGGGCGGTCCACGCGCGAGGCCTCGGCCGCTCCCGGATCGCGGGCGCGGAAGCGTCGAGGTCGAGGGGAAAAGCTCCGCACCCGCGGGCCCCGCCGCAAATCTCCGCCCGGTAACTGCCCTTAGGAGCAGCAGCTCGGGACCCCGTCCTGGACGCCAACAAATCTCCTGCCGCGAAGGGCCCCTCCTGCCTGCAAGGTTTCCCCAGGCGCCGCGTGACCTCCGCCGACAGCCAGCGCCCGGGCCGAGCTCGGGCTTCCCACGCGCGCCGGCCCCGAAGCGGAGGGGTTCCTGGCCATCCTTCCGCAGCCCAGGTCCCCGCGCCGGCCGCGCACCCCGAGAAGCCGGGAGCCCGGGGGCCCGGGAACCCGCCGCCGCCGCCAGCCTCTGCGCTCCCGACTAGGCGACCAAAGCTCGGCGTCCCTGAGTTTCCCGGACGCTTACTGCCCACTGTTCTTCCCAACTCCTGGCCACTGAAGACAGGTCCCTGACAACAAATCCGACTTGACTGAGAGAGAGGAGGGAAAAAAAAGGCAAACTTTTTTAGAAAAAGACTTCAGCAAAGAGAGTGAAGCGGGTGACAAGGTACCAGTGGTCTGCGCTAGATGTGTAAGAAAGAACCGAGAAGTCCAAGTGTTGGGCATCAAGTACCAGATGAAGTAAACTTTCGCTAGGCAACTGAATTCAGGTTCACCTGGTTCAGCCTTAGAGAGCAAGTCAAGCCTTGCCACTGTGTTTGGCAAAAGCCGCCTATGCATACCGGGTTTTGCAAAATGAATTCGCACAACCGGCTTCATAGATTTTTATTGTTACAGCATTATCTGAGAATTTAAGATGCAAAATCTAACTAAAAATATTCCCATATACTCGACTTGTCTTAAAAAAGACTCAGAATCCACACATCTGAGTTCAAACATAAACCTTCAATTCTAAGCAAATCAGAAACACTGCTACAGCTTTTTCAACCATAAGTACCTAAAGGCTACCAAGGGTAGAGCTTGAAAGGATAATACAGATACTAAAAGCACAAGCATGAGTTTCACTGAAATGCCAAGGGAGGAGTGAAGCCATCTGTGTAATCAATAACAGGATAGTTATAGATTTCTGCAGCAGTGAAGTCTTTTAAAAGCAAGAGTCTATAAAGAAAATAAAATGATTTTACAAATGAAACTGTAATGTCTGAAAATATATTCAAAATTAGGTTTACAACATTAACATTTTAAGAAAACTTTAACTCAGGTTCACATTTACTTCCCTTCATTTTTATTACATTTAAAATAATTTTAGTGGCTTAATATAAAAGTATATATTCAACAAAATTCCACCATATATAAATCTGCACCATTTCTCACAACTTAAACATATTCTAATAACGAGTTAGTCCTTGTAACAAAGTAATAACATTAAATATATCTGAATCTTAATTATGAGTAATTATGAAACAAGGTGCCTGCACTACTTTTGCCCTGCCCAGTTTTTCAACAGCATATGGAAATTACTGAAAAGAGATTTATGATTATAAATCCTCACCCCATGTCTACCCCCCCCCAAAACTGGTGCAACAAATACAGCAATTACTCTGGGTCTTGGCAACAATGGGAGAGGATGGGAAAGAAAGGGAGGAAGACTCTGCCAGAGTAAAAAATCTAGAAAAATTTAGGTCCTTTCCCAGATTGCCCTTCCTCCTCCCATTTGCCTTCAAGCCAAAGTAATTTTGTTAGAGTTTGCACCTTCTTCACAATGTTGATAGGAAAAAAAAAGTGAACCTTTCTGAACCACTGCTACTCTCCCAGCCATCTCCAAGAAGTCCCTTCTCTATACTCTTTTTCTTCCTTGCAACTGTTAAGAGAGGAGGATAAAAAGAAGGGGCTGTAAAATGCGTGTGAGCATTCGACTTCTACTATCTCCTCCTATTTTCTTACTTCTCTTTACCCCCTTTCTTTATCAAGTGCAGCGGTGGCTGCTACCGTTTGCCAAGCATGCCTGTCTTCTCTCTCGGATTGGCTAAAGCACTGACAGCTCGGATAGCGATTGTAGGAACTAAAGCTCCACCCCCTTCATGATGGCCCAGGACCATTCATAAACTAAATAACTCCAGGAAACAGCAAGGCAGAAAGAGAGAGAAAGAGACAGAGACAGAGAGAAAGAGAGAGAGAGAGACTCAGAGAGAGAGAGAGACTCAGAGAGAGAGAGAGAGAGAGAGACTCGGAGAGAGAGGGAGGGAGAGGGAGAGAGATTTGAAGCGAGAGGGAAAGAGACATCAGAGGGGAGGAGGGAGAGACGACTCAGAAAGTGGAATCTGCACAAGCAACCTAAAGGGGGAGGAGAGGAAAAACCCTCGAATCGTTATAACTAAACCCCAGATGCAAAGCAAGCAACGACCTCGTCACACTAAAATAGACTTTGTGAGGGCCAAAATTATAAATTACGAAGCAGAAATGAATATCAACCAACTTCCAGCAGTTTGCACCTAAGACAGACAAGAAGAACCCACTGCAAACAAACCAACCCAGTCCAAACAACGCCTCCAGTAGGAGAAGAGGAAAACCACTACAAGAGGACCCCCTGAGAAGAGACCAGACCCACACGCTGAGAGCGCAGGCGTCTGCGAACCTCCGAACCTCCGTGCCGCGGACGGAGGTGCACTTCACTGCTCTCTGGACATTAATTACACCCTTCACCTTCCATTCGGGGGAGGGTTAGGAGAAAAGCACTCACCTAAGCTGAATGAAGAAGGGCGACCAGCGTGGGGGAGAAGTTTAAGAATGAAACACTGAATGTTTCGCTTTTATTTTTAAATTTACTCTGGCACTTAAAAGACCTGATTTCCAGATTCCCGGGCCATCTCTGATGCAGACGTCTAAGCCTAACCTCTTGGTAACCTGAATTTTTCTCTCTCCCCCTGCCCTTTTCCCTCCTCCCCTTCATCTCTCCCGCAGGCACATCTTTATTTCGCTTATCAAGAGAAAGCAAAAAAGTCTCAGCACGTACTTTTCTTTTTCAAAGATCACCTTTTTTTTTTCTTCTTCTTATTTTCTCGATAAGAGAAAAGCTTTTGAAAGAGAGCGAGACAGCTGAAGCACCAGCTGGCCAGCCCAGGTGGAAAACAAGAGTGAAAGTGGGGCTTAGTGGGAGCGCAGCGCCTCTTTCGCAAGCCGCAGGGCCACCACCAGCGCTTGAGCCTTGGATCCCTCAACGTACTGCGAGACGCCGGTGTACAGCCCGGACCTGTGCCCCAACATGATCGCCGCCCAGGCCAAGCTGGTCTACCAGCTCAACAAATACTACACGGAGCGCTGCCAGGCGCGCAAGGCGGCCATCGCCAAGACCATCCGGGAGGTCTGTAAGGTGGTCTCGGACGTGCTCAAGGAAGTGGAGGTACAGGAGCCCCGCTTCATCAGCTCCCTGAGCGAGATCGATGCTCGCTACGAGGGGCTGGAGGTCATCTCGCCGACAGAGTTCGAGGTGGTGCTCTACCTAAACCAGATGGGCGTCTTCAACTTCGTGGACGACGGCTCGCTGCCCGGCTGCGCAGTGCTCAAGCTGAGCGATGGGCGGAAGCGGAGCATGTCTCTCTGGGTCGAGTTCATCACAGCGTCCGGCTACCTCTCTGCGCGCAAGATCCGCTCACGCTTCCAGACGCTGGTGGCTCAGGCGGTGGACAAGTGCAGCTACCGGGATGTGGTCAAGATGATCGCGGATACCAGCGAGGTCAAGCTGCGCATCAGGGAGCGCTACGTGGTGCAAATCACTCCTGCGTTCAAGTGCACCGGTATCTGGCCTCGCAGTGCGGCCCAGTGGCCTATGCCCCACATCCCCTGGCCCGGCCCCAATCGGGTGGCGGAGGTCAAGGCCGAAGGGTTCAACTTGCTCTCTAAGGAGTGTTACTCCCTGACCGGCAAGCAGAGCTCTGCGGAGAGCGACGCCTGGGTGCTACAGTTCGGTGAAGCTGAGAACCGCCTGCTGATGGGCGGCTGCCGAAACAAGTGTCTCTCCGTGCTGAAGACGCTTCGGGACCGCCACCTGGAGCTGCCAGGCCAGCCGCTCAATAACTACCACATGAAGACGCTGCTGCTGTACGAGTGCGAGAAGCACCCGAGGGAAACAGACTGGGACGAGGCGTGCCTGGGCGACCGGCTCAACGGCATCCTGCTGCAGCTCATCTCCTGCCTGCAGTGCCGCCGCTGCCCTCACTACTTTCTGCCCAACCTCGACCTTTTCCAGGGCAAGCCCCATTCGGCCCTGGAGAGCGCTGCCAAGCAGACCTGGAGGTTGGCCAGGGAAATTCTTACCAATCCCAAAAGCCTGGATAAACTATAGGGTGCCAGGGACTGCTTGAAAAGCGACACAAACGGGAATGCTCTCAGACACACAACACACACAACTGGGCGACCAACAGCGGAAACTCCAGACACAAACTTTTTTGTGAGCCACCTAAAAGGAAGGAGAACCCAACAGAAGACCCTCCCTAATTAACGAGCGAACAAAAGGAGAGCAAACCAACCAACCAAACAAACAAAATCACATTCTTGCACAAAAGTGATCGTTTTCTTCCGAACAATGTGAATTTAAAAGGTCACACAAAAGAAGCAATCGGGCTTTGCCACCACAAAATGAAACCCAAGGTACATTTTCAAATCAAAGTATTGTAGTTTCTCCCTTTTACTTCTCTCTCTCTTTCTTTCTCTCTGTCTGTCTGTCTTCAATTTGTTTTGGGTTGCCTGAATGTTGTCACCAAGTGAAAAAGTATTTAATTATATGTAAAATTTCTCTTTTAAACAAAACTTTGCTGATGTTAAATGTATCTCAGTGCCAATGTCAGATGTGCCCCTCCCTCTCTCGCACCTCTACCCTCACCTTAAGCAGTCTTGTCGAAAACAGTAATAAAAATATTACTTTACGTTGTAATTGACTGTTTGTGGACTGTTCTTAAATGAAGGCAGGTGAGATCAAAATTTCTAATTTACAATGTAAAGATGTGAACCGGAGGAACTAAAGGCAAGAAGCTGCCATCTTAATTCTAGTTTTCCAAATTTACAATTGTAGCACGTTTTGTAGATTTAACCATTCAAGTTATCACCAAAATCTTTAGAAAAGAGAAAATATTACTTTTGCCCAACTATATATAATATGTTTGTTCTCTAGATTTTAAGATTAAAAGTAATATCTTATTTCACACTTGAAAAGAGAACATATTTTGTATGGAAGAACAGATATTGATACTATTTTTTAAAATAGAAAAAAATCTTCACGTTAAAAATTAAGAAATTTGCTTTCCTATGCCATAATTTTAAAAAATCCACTCTGGGTCTAAATTGCAAAGGAAATATTTATGGCTCTTTTCTGAATAGTTAACACAATCGGTTGGTACTTTTTCCTTCAATCATTTGTCCTCTTGAAGCTTTAAATATTAAAAACCTAACAATTAAATCAGCCACACTGGAAGAGAATAAAATGGTTTCCACAACAAATGGTGATATGAACAATCTAGATTTATCAATTCAAGTTTTCTAATGGCTTACTTATAAATGCTGTAACTATGATGATTTTTTATCAAAGTCCCAGAATTATTCAGAGGTTGCTTATTTAAATAAAAAAGGTTTTGATACAGTTTTTATGGCCAAAGAAAAATTACATATAAGAAAAGTATGTTCGCTTCTTCCTGCTTTTTTAAGGTAGCAAGTCAATGTATTCATTTCAATGTTTCAAGTTTAACAAAGGTTTCTTTTTAATACAAGGACATAACTGATTATGAAATAAAGTGATTAGTAAAACTGAAAGCATCCCAAAGAAACTAGTTCATCTTCTTTACGCAGGAGCTAACTATATACCCCATTAGATATGCTAATGAGAGGCCCAGGTATAGAACACATATTAGATGCTATCTTTTAAAATTTATCCTTTGAAACAGCTCGTTTTTTTAAATTGATTGAGAAAAACCCATGAGTGAGAGGTACAAAGAAAAATGTTCTAAAAAGCAATTTTAAAGATCAGAGGAAGAAGTCTGGTGGGGGGTAGTTAGTTATAAGGAGGATGAGCTGGATGAGATGGATGAAAAACAAGGAAGCTACTTATTTAGAGCTGTGTTACCTAGTTTACTTGATTAAACAGGCTTAAGTTTTAAGATTCTCAGAAATTCCCTAGTGAAAATAGTTATGAGTTAAAAATATAAGCTTCGATCTTATCAGATCTGAAATCATCTCCACTCTTTCAACATACATATATATACACACACACACACACACATATATACACACACACACATATATATAGTACATACACACACACACATATACACACACACACACACACATATATATACACAGGTTTTTTCTAGGTCTCTCTTCCTGCAGATATAAACTCACTGTAATACTAAATGGCTCAGACAAATATACTAATTTTTAAAATAATAATAAGTAAATTTATTCTCAGGGGAAATGTTGATGTTTAAGATCAATTTCAAGGCAAGTGGTAGGTGCTTACACCTACAAAGAAATGACTTAAGGGCACAATGTTTAGTTTAAAAGATTAAAATGACATCTTAAAAATGACCATTTTGTCACTTGCAAAAGTATTTAAAGCATTAGGCACATATTTCCATCCAACTATCCCAGGGAAAAAAGTTTTAAGCCTTTTCAAGAAGAAAGAAAAATTTCCCAAATTCAGTATCTTTTTTCCATGCTAATTTAACTAAATGCAGGTATCACCAACAAAAGAAGAAAAACACTCCAGTGTCCTCATTTACAAAATACTTTAAAGCACCAATGTCTATACAAAATCAAAATTATTCCAATAATGGCCTGGAAAAAATTTAAGAATATAAAATAGAAGTTTTGATTTCTCTAATATTAGGTAGGTTGCAGTGGTACAATTTCTGTAATTAGTCTCAAAGATTCTGTATGGCACAAGCAGCAGGGAAAAAATTAACGATGTTGCACAGACTAAGATTAGACAGAAACAGAAGTTATAACTTTCCCCAAAAGGAAACTTCAAAGAGCCTAATCGCAAACACTGGTAGAGGCTTTACTAATGAGGACAATTCATTAGCTTAAATCACATTTTAGATTTTAAGTCATGTACCTCCAAAAGAATAACAGAATATTCTGAATTAAATTTCAGCTTTTGAACTCACAAGTTACCATAAACTAGAGAGTTTAAACCATTTTGGTTACCTTCCTTTCCTAAAGATACTAAAATACATTATCAGACATTTCAGACATGCAACAGAGTGGAAGAGTTGATGTAATTTTAGAATTAAAATTTTCTTTACATTGGATTTCGATGCCTTCTCAAGCTCAAAACAATCAGTTCCAGCACAGACTCTTTCAAACAGTCTACCAAGTCCTGTCTCAATAAAAGCAGCAGTGCTGAACCCATGTGCTAGAAACATGCGTAAGACAAGAGATAATTTACAAAGTTTTTCATAAAATTACAACTTTTCATTAAGAACAACTTTTAAATACTTCTAAGTCACTAAACTTTAATAATTCACATGACTACAAACTCAAAGAGTTTCCTACCAATAAACTTAAAATTGTGTGTGTGGAGACACACACACACACACACACACACACACACACACACACACACAGCCTATAAAATAAATGATTTCATTTTTTTAAAAAACCTCTTCTCTTTCTACAGGTTGCTTATTTTGCTCATTTTAAAAGAGACTGTTTCCTCTCAGGACAAATTTTACCATTCACTTCCATGAAATAAACCTAATTTTGGCTTTATGGCTGTGCCACAAATGTCTCTTAGTAAAATAAAGTTGCCAAGGTCTGAAAAGTAATCAGAAATACATTTTAAAGGGGAAATTACATTTTCATTTAAGAATAGGAAATCATGCAGTGCCTTGTAAAATCGACCATAGGTAATGGGAAACAGAGGTATCTCACACACAAGACATGCTTGCGTGCACGACAGAGTAGTAAGTCATGAGGACAAAGCAAGGAGAGTGATATATTGGTAATATAGCCAGAAAATATAAAGGCTAAACAAAATAATTCCACTCTCAACCTCGCTGAATTTTGTAGCTTAATTCACCCTGGACCCTTTGAGGCAAAATATATTTATAGATGCTATTCCCCAGAGGTTCTCTCCTACCTCTGAACGAGCTAATGATAAATGCAATTAAGTGGAAATTGTTTTTGAATCTAAATGAACTTCAATAATCTAACTAGGTGGTAAGGGAATCATAAGCTAAAGGAGAGAGCTGTGTTGCATATAGGCAGAACCAATTCATCAAGAAATTCAAACTATGTCTATCAGATTTAACTAATGCCAATAGTAAAATAGCAGCCCACTGCACCATCATAAGGGGAAAAAAAAATCCATAGAAATGAAACCCACTCCTCATCTTCTCACCTTGGGGTCCATTTTCCTGAAGTTAGGGTCTTCTTCATCCACCTCGAAATAGAGTTCAGAGGAAGTGACTGAAAGAGTGCCCTTGACTACAGCGGAGGGGGCCACAAGCTGAGCTGGTGTGCTCAGGCTAACAGGACCTGCCAAAAAGAAAAGATCAGCTGAACAAGCTGGAATGACATTTTCCAAAAACAAAACAAAACAAAACAAAACCAAAAACAAAAACTAAGTGGATTCAGGCAGAAATTTCATTTAATATTTAAATTCTCGCCTCTAGCACTGAATTGCCAGTCAACTCCTTTCTTTCACACTTACAAATTCCGTCCACCCAAAACCTTCCTCTAAAAATGCCAAGTTAGGGTTTGCACACTGAGAGATCTGTAATAGGCGGTTAATGATGACAGTAAACTAGGATGCAATTATGTTACAGGGAGTCTGCAAGGCTTTGGTCTAATCTCCTGGTTAGAAGGTGGCTCTGCCTAAATAAGTCCATCCACATTCCATTTAGAAAACAAGCCTCAGGCTACCAAACAACATGGAACAACAACTACGAGCAAGGAAGACTCAATCGGCTTCCAAGGCCAGAGGTTAGCTTCGAGTTTGGCTGAGGCATGATTGCAAAAAGATCACTAGCTTATTAGTGAAGTGGGAAACATTAAACCATATTCTCTGATAAAGATTTTGTGTCAGGGTGAAACAAAACCTCTTCCATAACAACTGTACCCCACGAAAGAGTGGTAAAAATACTTCTTTTCTAAGCCTGCCTTTCCACTGTTAAATATTGTTCAATGCGTCCAAATCTAATATTAGTGTAGTTCAGGGACTCTGGGAGTAAACAGCTGGAGGGTGGGTTTCCAAGTGAATGAATTTTTATTGGAATAATCAAATCTCCACAGGGCTTATCAAAGAGACAAATCAGCCTGCTACTGAACACAATAGATTCACTACAGATAGGGGAGCATAAAACATATTAGAGCTAAACCTAAAATAAGGACTAAAAATAATGATTATACATATATCCGTATATAGCAATGTAGAGATAGATGTAGTAAAAATTTGAAATCCCACGTAAATTCCTCATTGTCAAAATCCTATAGGTGAAGAAAACAGCAAGACAAAATTGGCATTTATAGTTCTGAATTAATATAGTGCCTATAAACACAGTACACCTATTCAGGTAATCAATGGGTGAATAAGTGTTTCAAAATTCAGATGAATTGACATTCCCATCGATTGTTAGAAGGGTGTTGGTCTTTAATCTCGCATCAATCTTAATGTGTGCCAGCAGGACAATAGGAGGGATGCTCTGCGGAGATCAGAGCAGGTTTTGCCCTCTATTCCCAATGTACAAAATACATTGTGTTTGCAGATGGGCAGCAGAGAGCTGCAGAACAGCCATGATTTCCCAAAGCTCATCCCTATAAATGGATGAAATAAGCAGCTATGTGTTCTTTTGCTGTCTCCTTTGCCCTCCGTACATTAGCATGTAATCCTGAGAAGAAATAACATTTTTTCAATCATTCTCAGACATTCAATTACAGGGTAAGCAGACAGCTGTAGGAGCTAGGGCAGCCTAGGTCCTACAGAAGGCCCCTGACAATTTCCACTTCATTTCTAACCCACACCACTTTATTAGTGTGGATTACTTCTTAATCCTATTGCCATTGTCAAGATTATATAATTAAACTCCCCTTTCACCTCTATTACTGTATGAATGTATTACTAGTAGCAAGAATAGAAGCAAAATAAAGGAGGAGGAAATGGGTAAATGGATGTGAAGGAAAAGACTAGAGAATAGCAGTGTCCACCTTACTCTCCGACTCCCGCCCCAAATCCCTGAACACACGTATGCTCCAATTAATTTTATTTTACAGAGAGATTTATGGTCATCAGAGAAGATACCATCATCTATTTTTGCTTTTCATTATCATTCACTGCATGGTAGCTCAGGCTGCAGATATGTCACTAAATAAAAGATTTTTCATGCCTTTTAAATTAAAATTATCAAAATAGAAGGGTATGTAATTTTCACCTATAGAAGTTGTAGAATCTTTCAGACTTGCCTCCTTGAGGGACAGAGAGTCACAGGCATTAAAGAAAAAAAGCCATTTAATGAATGACTAAAATTTCAAGCTAAACAAGAGAATTTTTCCCATAAGGGAAGTAAAACTGAAAATCTGCAGAACGCAAATCAAAATTCCTACATCAGGTAAAATATGTGAATCCGGTGAAAAGCCATAGCATTCTTGGAATGGATTTTTTGAGAGAGTTAAATGTATATGCAGCATGTTCCCTAAGACCTGTATATCAAAGCAAATAGCTCATCTGCCTCCAAGCTTTATTTACAAAACAATTGGCATAATTCTATTTATAGCTCTCATTTTGTAGAGATTAGCTAACTCCCCTTAGATGGGTGAAGCAATTTTGTTGTGTTGTTGCTGCTTTTATACTTTTTCTTTTTTTAGCAAAGATTATTCATAAAAGAGAAAGATGAATAGGGTAAAGAGAATGAATAGAATAGAAAAAAATACTGGGGAACAGTATTGAAGATTGGGGGGAAAATGTCTGGAAGAACAAAAACAATCTTCATTTAATGGAACTGTGGGGGTGAAGCTGGTAGGCCTGGCAGTCACAGCTGGAAAAGTAAGTAATTAGATGCTTATTGGCCCAGAGCTAGCGGAAGTATGTGCACAGCCACTGAATTTACCGGTGAGATTCTCTAAATCTTTCTCTTCCACGGATGACAGAGTATCGTCGTCGCCTTCCAGGAGGATCTCGTTTTCCAAGTTCTGATTTCCCAAAGCATGACTCTTGATGGACTGTTTTCCTTTAGCAAGAATATCTTCATCTGCAGCTGAAATGAAAAGGAAACAAAGCTGTCCATCAGCTCTGGGAAGAGTACCCTGCAGAGGGGCAGGGAACTGAGGTAAGGAGAGGTGGCCAAGGCGGTCCATCATTTTTACACAGAGTCGCCCACGGTGGGGAAAGGGCTCGGGATGGTCCACGTGCTCCTTCTGACAAACGTGATTCCCCAAACCTAGTCTAATGTTACCCTGAACAAGCACCCTAATCCCATTAAACCTGACCCTTGCACTGCTCACCGAGCCATTTATTTACTTATAGTTAGGCCAGAAGAGGATTCCTCAGAAGTAGCACATGTGGGGGGGAAATTTTGTTGGTAGAAAAAAAATCAGGACCTAGTTTTGGAAACAATACCTACTTAACACCGAAAAAAAAGGAAGACTGGTTCATTCCTGCAGATACTATTATACTGACACACATTTTGGAATGGTTGGGGAGTGGCTGTGGAGGAGAAGAAAGAAGGGTCAGAGCTGAGATTCACAGCCAGGGAGGATTTCGGCCAGATCTTGAAGCTGTATCTGCCACTAAGAAAGCTAGTGCAGCTCTTCGAAGCAGCGGGCTCTTCCTCTTACTCCATCCTCCGGCTTTCCTTAGCACTGCCCCAGCCCACATTTCACCCCACTCAAACCCCTACTCCAGCCCTTATACAAATATCCAAGAGCAAGGCAGTGTGCAAACTAAGTGGAGGCTCAAACACTACCTCCTCCATGTGTTTAAACTAAGGGGCCAGGACACCCCAGGGGCAAACATAACAGAGAGCCCAGGAGGAGAGGTTTGTGGGCAAAGAGCCTCACACTGCCTGAACTGGAGCAGCCTGTGGAGAGCAGCGGCCCCAGACTCTCAGGCACTGTGACAAGGCAGCAGAGAGAGAAGGAAAGAGAGAAACTGTACACCAGAGACAGAGTGAAGAAGCAGCTCAGCAGAGCGCCCAGGGCCATCCAGGAACCAGAAAGAGGAGCTGGGAAGCAGCTGAAAGGAGTCAACTCTGAAACTCAAAATTCTGATTTCAAAATCCAGTATTCCTCCAAGATGACTCCCGTTGCTTTGAGCAGCTCTCTCCTTAAGAAATACCTAAAAGCAGGTACTAACTTCTGGACTGTGATTTTTACAAGCTCACAGTGTCACATAAGGGAAAGTCAAGAATCCTCACTCCACGACTGACGTTCCGGGTTTCCTGCTTGGGAAATCCCAGAGGTACAGCACCTGATCCACCAGGCAGCTGCTACTGATAAAGAAATCAGATGGCTAGGCTTTGTGCTCCACTGCACTACCTGCCCAGACAGAAGGTCCAAACTGCAGAAAGGATTAAACACTCCGTGTGCAGGAACACGACTAAGACGTACCTATGTAATTTATTCTAAATAACTAAACTACATGTATCTTACCTGGTTACCTTGACAAATCAAAGTTTCTTTCAGTTTAATAGGTATGGTTAACATTAATGGCAAAAGTTTATTTTTTATTATATTTATTGTGAGTTCATCATGTGGGTCATTTATATACAATACTTATTGGCACTACTTATAAGATCATAGGAGCTTTCTATTAAATAAGTTGTGGGAAGAAGCTTTCTATATTTAGCTTTGAATACCCTCTGTGGATAAATAAAATCTGATTTCCCTTCATACCCACATACCCCATTGTATGCTGCACACATATGAAGGTCTCAATAAATAGCTGAAAAGAACTTAAAGCATCAAATTAAAATGGCTTCCCTTTCTTAAATGCTATGAAGAAATATACCCCCGAAAGACTAATATTTAGGAAAATAGCAGTATGAGTTCTTATATCATTGTTTATATTTCAAGAATTTATATTTCCTTACCCTAAAATCATAAACATTGCTCTTAGCCCAAACAAGATGTTTTCTAAATTGCTATAAATTTTACCGAAAATAAATTGGTCACTGAGAAACTCAAGAGAAGTCATCATCTTCTACATTTTCTTATAAAGTAAATTATAATTAACAGTTGTGAGTCAGATGTTAGTACAAAATCAGTATGCTACACTCTCATTTCCTGGATTTATAACTCCTTCTTCAAAGCAAAAAAAATAATAATAATGCTAATGTTAAATAATACTTGCCATGTGTCAAGGAATATTCAAAGTGCTTTACATATTTAACTCATTTAATGCTCACATATGCTTTGCTAAATTCTCCTTTTCCGCCATGCAAAACGGACAGGCTCAGAGAGGTTATACAACTCAAGGCAACACAGCTAGCAAGAAGTGGAGTCAAGATTCAAATCCAGGCAGTGTAGACCAGAATCTAGGCTTCTAACCACTATGCCATAGAAAATAAAAATAACCAGTATACAAATATGAATGCATATGTAATTTACTGGTTAGTTTACTAATTCTTATGTTTCTCATAATGCACTTTAAAAGGTTAAGTCAGAAGCATGGTACAGAATAAGCAGGTAGGTACAGAATAAAAACATATTCATTTCCAAACCTAAGTTTGACAAGCACATGCCATACACATCAGAAAAAACTAAATTCAACACCTTGCTCATTACGTTCTCTGAATATTGCCCTGAGGCACACCAAGCTTATTTGATGGGGAAAAATCATTTAATCTGCAAACATTAATCCAAAAATGACCGTAAGTGTAGTCAGTGGCAATGTGCAATGGTTTAAAATGGCCTGGCGAATAAATTTCACATTCACTTAAATGACCACTAAATATAATTTTTAATCCTTTCCAACTGAAATTTAAAAATTTTTTAAATGTTCTCATCATGCTGACAACATATTAACACACAATAACTTTTGAATTAAGTAGAACTTTATGAAAAAACTTTTAAGTACTCTAGGTCTACTGTATGCATACAAACACAACTTTAATTTATTTATTTACTTATTTTTATAAGCTCAGATTCTGGAATTGTTCAACCTCAACTAAAAAACCTCTTGTCATGGAAAATATGCAGCTTACTGATATTTAGAATGGTTTTCCTGTAATTAACTCCCCCTTGAGGATTTTAAGTTAGCAGCAGTAAAATTACCAACACTACTCTAATATACACCACATGCGCTGGTATTCAATTCTCAGTGGTCTAATAGCTTTCTGCTAAAGAACTTTTTTTTTTTTTTTTTTTTCAAAATTAGAACAAAACCGTCCCAAGCATAAAATAAAAGATAATTATCATGTTTATCAGTGCTAGGAAAAGTATATTCTTAAATTTCATTTGCCTTACACTCAATCCAAGCACGAAAACAAGAATCTATTATTTTGGTATCTTCTATGAGTATATTTTACATATATAAAGGTTTAACTGGATGAAGTCAAAATATACTGTTGGTTTAATTTTAAAGCTTGATTCAGATGCTGTTCTGGTTAATAAAATTATTACCAAACGTGACAACTGTTTAAAATTTTCATGTCGCTATCAACCAACTGCCTTCACCTAATCTCATATTTTATTCTGACTTAATATTTATCCTAACTTAATAACTACACTGCAACTGTTACATAAAATTGGAGAAATCTGTCAACATAACTTGATTCACTGAGGCCAAAAGCAATGAAAGGGCTCAGAGAAAACCGGTCTTCAAAATGTAAAGTTCAAGTTCTTTAGCGCTAGCTCCGGATAGGAATTAATTTAACTATGCGACACATACTAGGCAAGTAAATAAAAATCAGTTTCTGTTTCTATGAAACAGAAATCCCTTTTTACAAGTCCACTGTGCCAGGAAAATGGAATTACCCATAGTCCATACATATTACAGTTAAAAAAAAAAAAAAGGAATAACAAAGTGACGAGAATTGTACATAAAATAAATATGAGTGTCCACTTAGTGTGATGTGCAGATGTCATAACTGTTTGTTCTGAACAGGACACATAATATCTTATATATAACTATTGTCCTAACCTAATTCCCCACTACAGTTTATGCAATTTCCAAAGGGTTCAAATCAAGAAAGTTCATCCTAGAAAAATTTGTGAAGCTACAAAAGCATAACTAGAAGAATAGGCCAAGTTTATCTCCTAATGATCATGGGTTTCCCAAAAGTTCTAGGTAGAGAACCTAGCATATGTTGCTCCTAAAAAAGAAAGCAATTGTATCCTGGCATTATGTAAGGTAGTAAAGAATTACATGATTTAGGATCTTGACATGGTCTGTCATCTCTAGAAAATCAGAGGAGTTACTTGTATCATTTCATGTGACTACAAGATAATTTTTTAATCTTTTCTTTCTTCTTTTTTAAAAAATTTATTTATTTTTGGCTGCAGCATGCAGTGATTTGATGTGGGATCTCAATTCAATCCAGACCAGGGGTTGAACCCACGCCACAACAGTGAAAGCCCCGAGTCATAACCACTATACCACCAGGGAACTTCCTACAAGATAACTTTTTAAATGATGTTAAATTTTCCTCATATATTTCTATTAGCATGTGTATTCTCTACAAAATCAATGTCTTAAATTCAACAGGATTCTACTGCTAAACTGCTTTAGTATTTGAATTAAAATCAATCTTGTCACCATTTAAAACATTTTTTGCCTGGCTTTATTTTGAAAATAAAATTCTCATTATATTTAACAATGAATTTTAGAAGAAACATAGCACAATGATAAGAAAATCTGACTAGTCATCAATTAACTTGGGCTTTAATTCTGTAACTCCCAAAAGTTATGCTGGCCTTTTGTTTCCTCAGTTTCCTTATCTGTAAAGAATAAAGTCTGACTAGACTTTAGCCTTCAGTTTTTTTTCAGATCCAAAAAGGTGACAATAAATAATTGACAAACGGGTCTCTCTGCATTAGGAAGAATGTTACAAATCATTACAACTGATTTCTAATAAATTTTAAAACTATAAAATGGAAGGAAATGCCCTGTGGAATGAAATATCCACCTTTGCTTACTGCCGCTAATTTCCATAAAGAATATTTAACCATAAGAAGAAGTACTAATTTTAATTTAAAAATATGACTCAGTTTCTGCGAAGTTAAAGAAATCTCCCATTACAAAATGACTTTTATAAATAACCACTTTGGAGGGTCTCTCTTTGAAAAATTACCTAAAGCCCTTTTCCCCAAGCAAGTTAATGTGAACTTGGGAAGGGCAATTAAATTGTCAGAATTAAAAAATTTGTTTTTAACTAGAAGGTAGCCAGAAGTAGAGTCATGGGGCTGGTATTGATCGCCAGAACAGAGAACATCACTCTTCAGGTATTTACTCTGCCACCCTTACACCAGAGGCTTGCCTTCAAATCAAATCAATCTATAAAAAAGATGGCTCTTACTACTAAAATACATTACTAATCTCCAACAGCATTTCTTAGATGTCTTCCTTTGATAACGATAATACATTTCATGATGTTTTAAGATTCTGCATTTTCAAAATGTCCTGTCTCTTTAGTTAAATCAATTATAAATAAAAGGGAGAAGTCATAAAATAGCATAAAACCGACATACTATCCTCAGTAATAACTACTTTAATTACATAAATTCAAAATGGAAGCATAACATTCATCCATGATAAATTCTGACCTTAAATGCTTTTTGATCATGTTTTGTTTTGCATACTTGATTCTTAACATATTTTTATTAGCTTCCTTATTGTAATTAAGTTGGAATAAAAACACAAAGAGTTTCATAATTAACACAAAATTAAAACTGAATGTCAACTACAAGATACTATAATAAAATATTAAAAAAATAAACTCTTTGCTTACCTAATGTATTAGCGTAAATTACACTGACATCAAATAATACCACCATACTACAATTTATGTGCTGAGTTCCAAAACTAACAGTTCTCTATTATTTAAAATAAAAAATATATAAAGTGTGATTAATTAGGCTTTTATCTTTTTTCAAAAAATGTATTACCAAATTGAATAGAATTATATAAAATGCTTTAACTTCTCTTAATATAAAGTGCATAATAAAACACAGATGAAATTAATATTACATTAAAATTTCAATTACCAATTAGAGTAACTGGAATGAAATCTGCTTCTATACAAGATTTAAAAGGTCTTAAATGAAAATAAGCATTGCTAATAAATATCTTTTTAAAAGCAGACTCTCAGCATTAAAAAAGTTGACATGATAATATTATTTGAAAGGTAAAGCTCCACAACAATAAAATAAAAATTTATTCATTATGGAAAAATCCTTTACTTCCCCTAAGTGGTTAGACATAGTATTTTTGCTAAAAATAATTTTAATAAGCTCTATATTAAATCTATATCACAAATTTTAAATTTAGTTACTGCTCTTTAGTTCACGATAAAGAATTAACGAGTTTGCCTACAGGCAATTTTAGACAACAGGTCCCCCTCCAGATATATAAAGAACATTTTTCATAAAAATATTTTCATTGTAATTCATAGACTTCAGAACTCAAAATTCAATGTTAAATGACAATTCAGACAGAAAGATAACTTTAAGTGCACATGGTAACATCTATTTGACTAAAAAGAACAAAGCTGTAAAAAGGTTGATTTTTTTTCAATGGTTTGGTCATTAACCAAAACCAAAACAAAAAAAAAAAGAGAGAAACAAATACGAAGTGAAAGAAAAAGAAAAAAATGTACATGACTCCAAAATCTATAGCATCACGTAAAAAGTACTTGAACCTTAAAAGCAAAAGTGGCCTAATTAATTCTACATCTTATTTCTCCTTCTCCACCTCCTGTAGGTGAAGATGTAGGGCCCTGCGACTATTATTGCTTTTAGATCACTTTGTTATTGACTATTCTCTCTATGATCATTTATTTTAAAGGACTGATGTCACATTTGGTGTTATATCTGATGACATATTGTGGACATTTTCTTCCAGAAATGGCTCTTTAAGGCTGAGTGCAAGAGGTTAAGCTGCCTGACTGAGGCCAAACCTAAGATCACAGACTTTTAATCTAAATTCTTAATATCCTTATTGGACATAATTTAACATTTATTTTGTATACTACATATTATCATTGAACCATAAGCTGCTGCATGGTAAACTGATAACCCTGAAAAAGGGAAATTAAATTACTTCTCATCTTACTAAAAAAACAATGAATTTCTATTTTATAAAATAAAAAAAATTAGAAACATTTTCCCCCTTAATCAGTACAACTTAATTGACTTTCAAAAAATTACAAAATATTAAGGAAACCCTAAAGACAAAGAGAGTATATTATCAAATACAAAGGACTGCTTCAGTTTTTCCTATTTGCTCATCAGGCTTCTACTGAAACTGAATCACAGTGATATGCATTCTATCAAAAAAGGAAAAATGTTTTGTTAAGCTCTGATAACAAGGTGATGCAGAACAGGAACATATGAAAATAATGTCTATTCTCTTTTTCCAGGAGCCATCTATCACAACCATCTACAAATCAAGGCTCAGAAAGTATCCGGGCACTTGGACATTTATTACCATCTCTCCCACTTCATAATCTCAGGCTAAAATACCATGTTGAGGGAAAACCGTCCGCACACACAACAGAACCTAGACACCTATTTGGTTTGTAAATGCTGTCTTTCTGATATTCATGGATTTAAAACGGGCACCCTGGATTAATTTACTGAAAGCTGGATGTGTCACTTAAAAGGAGAAATATTTTATCTTCCTCCTTTGAAACAAAGGGTCTACGTTAAGTAAGTTTTGCATGTGTAACGTCATAAATAAATACCCTTGAAAACACCATAATTTAAGAGGACCCTACACTAACTATAAAAAATTTAACTTCTCTTTCTGGGGTGAATACCCATGAAATGTGGTACTGGGCCGTTTTACAGTACCTTGTAGTAATGAAGTTATGCTCTTCATTACCAAGGACCGTACCTGCTGCTACTGGCAAGGAGGGGTTTATACACTGACCATGCTCCACGGCTGTTTTTAGTGTCGCTTCAGGATGTGTGGATCCTAGAGGGTTACGCACAAATCGTCGCCGGCGCCTCAAGTCATCTTCCCAGTAGTCGAGGCGCCAGAACTCACGAGGACGACTACAATGAAACAGAGAAGCCACATATGTTAGCAATTATCAAACAGCGTGGTAGCACTGCATTTCTGCATAAAGCTCTCCTTGTTTGCTCTGCCTTTTTTTCCCCTCCCCTTCCTCTTAATTCTCCCTCCACCTCACACTCCCCTTTCGGCAATCTTTAACTTAGGTATGTCCTTGAAAATAACAATATCACCTTCCAGTCTAAGGAACTCCTTTTCCTTTTTCTTGGAAGGTGAAATGAGCACTAAATACATCATTTTGAAATGAATTGCTGACAGTGTGATCAGTTTCCCCACACTCTAGTGGCATGTGCTCTGATTTCAGCCTCATTTCAGCCTCAGCAGGGCACCTTTCTCTGTGGCTGCATTTATAAACCAGAATAGGGAAAAGGCTATTATAAATATGGTATAGCATTACCTATATTAATCAAAGTCTGTCCCCCTTCATTTTTCTTCCTAATTTGTGCCTTTTTGCACAAGGTCAGTAAATCATACCATGAATTCTTGGTCCAGAAAGTGTTAACTTTAATGAATATCTCAGTTACATGGTTATGTATGTGATAATAAAATATTACTCTGTTTAGATGTGCAGGAATTTAATTAAAATAATCTCTTAAAATATTCATTACATTTAGCCCCGGAGGCTTAGAACAACACAAGAAAATGCATTTCTTTTCCATTTACTGTTTTTAAATAAACCATTCCTATAGAGTGAAATAGCAATCTATTTTCAAGCAAATCAGATTGGATTTCTGTTTTATGTAGTCTGTTTTTATATTTAATTAAAAACTACATGCTATATTATGTGCAATAATTGCTATATCAAAAGCATACTTTTGGAAATGTATTTTTTTAAAGGGTTCACTCAATTCAAGTTCCACTATATTCTCCCCAGTTATGTAGATCTTTTACAAGGCAATATATAAATGTCAACTTTCTCTCCTATTAACTAATTATGATCCAGCATGCTGGAAAATATTTTATAAGAAAAACACAAATATGAAGTTTTTTCAGTTACAGTAAAAAAAAAAAAAATCTCTGCGGAATATTTATTCACTAAAGATAATAGCATGAAAACCTGTACGTTTCAATAATGAAATTTAAAAATTCATAATCAAACTTCTACCAAAAAATTACTAATGCAAAATAAAATCTCACTTGTATTTCATGAGCTAATAAAATTGTACCTGTCAGCTTTGACAAATTAGTAGCCTTGACCAAGTGACAGGCCCAAAATACCCACATAAAAGTTACTGATATCTCGACATCTTAAAGATGTTACCTTTAAAAATTCAAAATAGATTTCTAAATAAATTCTTCATCAATTAAAAATTACATGAGATTAATAAAGGCATAGGTAACAAACAATGCATTATTTAAAGAAAATATATTTTTTTAAACAATGGGAATCCTATGCTCTTTTCTGAGAATGTTGGTGAGACAGAGGGACTTCAAAGACTTCCTTTGTTGATTCTGATCATACATAAAGCAGAGAAAATATAGAGTAATGTAAATGGAATATAAAAAAGTGTAAGAACTGCTGTCCTCAAAACAAAATTAAAAGCTCTTTTATTCTGCTTTGCTATTTTGCCGTTTAATTTTTAAATGAAAATTAATATTGTATCATTTTAAAATAAATAAGACATACCTATAGAATATACATACAAACAAAAGAAAACAGTTGTTTGAACTCAATTAATAAAAGAAAATTCTCCTTAGGTGAGTGGGGAAAAGGCGGTACACAGATGGCTACGTGTATGGCTTTGATAGTCATGGGGCTTGGATAGGCACTTCATCATTCTGCCTACCTACATTTATCTGTTAAAATTATTATCAAATATCAGCCAGGATGCAGTCGTGAATCACAGGCTGCTCCTCGTCTTCAGGGGAATGATACAATGAGGGTCTATTCATCAGTGCGGCAATCGGCACAAGTAATTAGTTCCCTAGACTGAGATCCCCTACAAAGCCTATTTCAGTCAGCACCACAAACATATGACGGTGTAAAGCTAATGAAAGCTGCTAAAATTTGTTAACCTTTTCTGCCATCAATCCTTCTAATATTCTATGCTTCAGTATTATGCAAAGGTGGTAAATTATTAATTTGTCATTCATCCATCCTTCTGAATTTTGAGTCAAATTAAATGATGTCATTCTTCTTGATAACAATTAAAATTATAAGAGATGTTAAGCTGCTATTACAAAATTATCGCTAAATTAGGTAACAATAGACTAGTAAAATGCTCAAGAGTGAAGTCAAATCTGATGGCTTGTAAAGCACGTGTGCAATAATTTTTGTCACGCAGTAGAAAAACCAAATGAATAAAATCATTCAAAAATTTTCAGGTAACTCAAAGACAATATCTGTAAGAATAATAACCAAAGCCAGGAGGAAACAGAACTATAATATTGATTTTTGTGCTCACTGACACTGACAAAAAATGGTCACAAAGGTGACATTTAGCTGAAACAAAAGCACCAATACATTAGAAACTGAGAATTTAACACCATAGAAAAAAATTTAAAATAAGTTTCACTTACTCTAACTATATATATTTGTCTTCAAATGTAAACTACTAATTAAAAAATATTTAGATAAAATCCAAATTAAAGAAATCTACACCTTAGCATGATAATCTTTACACTATTCTGAAACTCTCTGTCAGACCACCTTCTCAGTGCAACCAGTCTATTTTCTGTAACGATTTAAAATAGTTTGAAGACAAAGCAAAATCACAGATCTAGAATGGATACAAAAATCACCTAGAGAGACCAACGCTTTCAATGTACTTTTTTAAGAAATCTCTCCCGTGAGGAACTTACTCAAAATGGAGTCATTATTAGCCTCATTTGAAAATAATAGCACTTATCATCCAATTTCAATGGTGAGAACAATACATGTTCTTTACAAAAAAAAAGTCATACTCATTTTTTTCAGACAAGGATAGTTATGAGCCCATGTTTAGAGTCATTTACGTAGTAAGAGACTGAGACTTAAAAATTCAATGTTTTCTCCCAGCTCTGCTCCTTTCAACAACATACACTCTTACTGGAAAAAAATGAGGCACATCTTGTCATTTTTAGAACAATAGTGGAAAGGGGAATATGTAGGTTTCCATGCTCAACTTACTGTAAGTTTTGATTATTCACATAAAGATTTCACTCTTATCTAGGAAATATTGCCACCCCTTCTCCAAAAGCCCCTTCTGGGGGAAAAAGGCTAAGAAACCTGCAAATTTGGGAAATCAATCCAACTCTTTACCCATAAAGTTATGAATTAACTAGTTAGTTATTGTGTATTTTGGAGATTATCACCATGGTATGGCTAGAAAAATTTTAAAGGCTTCATGTATTTGGAAACAGATTGTTGACCAAATATATGCATGGATAAGATGAGAAATCACTTATTCTGAGAACTCAGAAATATAGATCTAGATCACTAAATACCTTTATCTCTATATATCTGCATCCAAAAAAAAAACTGCATTAATACTACATGATGCCACATTTACAAAATTCATTTATATCCATTTCTACTAATAATGAAAACTAAGATCTCAAAAAGCATTCATATTCAGGATCTAAGCCTAGGCTCCATAAGATCTGGAAATAAAACCCTCTCTATTAAAAAGGTCCAGTAATTAGCTTCTCTATTAGTATACAAGCTCCAAGGACTGAAGTCTTTGATTGAATATACAAGTCTTTGAAAACTTGTGGATCAACACTGAAATTAAATGTTCTAAGTTTTCTTTCTATTTCTCCCCCATTCTTTGGCCTAATTTCAAAGTCTGAGATTAAAAAGACAATGTAGGTCTAATTGTCTCTTTCAAAGTATAAGCATATATCTACTTTTTAAAAAAACTTCAAATTTACATGTTTGTAAACAAAAAATTAAAGCACATTACTACAATCTACATAAAACAATTGTGATTTTATATATAGAATATGTACTTTTTGTTCTACAAGAACAGAATCAGATAGATTGCTGAAATAAATCTTAGAGGGAAATACAACTCAAGCGTCAATAGACTGGCTATTTGTTCCCTACTTAGGCCCACTGTGGTTAGTGATTTGATCAGTAAACCAAATGAACAAGAACAATCTGAGAATCAGCTGGAAAAGGCAGAAGTATTAAAACAGAGAACCAGTAACTAAGGTATGACCCACATTCTTCCTCTAATCAGTGAATGGTTCAACTGTAAGTAATACATTATTTTCCACATGAAAATTTAAGACTTTATAAAGTTCAGTTTTTCTTAGAGAAAGTATGGCAATTCAGTTAGCCTCTCAAATGGTGTCTGAATGGATGAACACTGAAATGGATTCCTAAAATATTTTCTAATAATAATGACTGACTCTGCCTTGAGCCAGCGGCTAGGGATATAGGGATTAATAAGATATTGTCCCTGACCGCAGGAGGGGACGGATGTGAAAGTAAACAATAAGAAGTCAAAAAAATTTTTTTTAATGTGTGATAGAGCAGAGCTCTATTAAATGGCTATTAAACTGCACATCCAATGACCATGGTTTATATCAAAATTTGAGTAAATGGTGTTCCTTGATATGGAGATGCTCATTTTGCATGGCTCTATAAACATCCCACTTTGGGTACTATGAGAACATTCTATCTTTTCCCCTCTCCACACAATGCTCAGGCTCCTTTCTTTCTCTCCTGGAGTTAAATCTAATTTTCAGAATAGCGAACAGAACAAGGCTATTCAGATGCCATCAGTAACAACGACATAGAATTTCTCTGATGTAGGAAAAGGTGTTCAGACCACGAATAGGTATGGTTGTCAAAAAACAAGGCAATAAATTCAATATGCAGAATAAGATAACCAAGAACAAAAGAGAAAAGTTAATATTTATTTCACTGAAGTCATTAAATTTATATTGCTTTATTAAAGTATATTATTTTTTGCCATCATTTTGTTAAAGTAGAAGGATGTTAATTACTGAAATGAGTGGTAGCTATTTAAGGATTCCAATTATTATATAACCTAAATATATCTACACTTAGTATTCAAATTAGTAAGATATATACATATTTATAACCCCCACTGGTTTTATGTTATTTTGATATAACTTGGATCTACATCAATAAAAGAATGCTAGTTTTAAAAAGAAAAACTGTCACAATGCAATTATATTAGAAACATTTCCCACTTTCCATCTTTCCTACTTTCTTGTGACAATACGTGATAAATCTTGATGACCTAACAGAAGTCAGTAATAAATTCTGGCTAGAAAAAAAGTTGTTCATCCCAGAAAATTTTAGTACTTCATATATGGTTCTTAAATTTTTATATTACCTGTTTTTCTAACTCTAGTATCTGGGTAGTTTCTATTTCTACAGTTTTAGATTAAAAATTCAGGCTAGACATTAGCTACAACTTAAATGGTAACCTCTAAAAAGAAGTACAGTAAACATTTTCAGTGCAGTGCCAGCTAGAAGATAAAAGTGCTTAAGTTTTAGAAGGGTTTCACTTTCTGCATAAATCTTGGTGAAATAATGTGCAGGTACTATAGGGTATCATATGATATAAAAGAATGCTTTATCTCACAAACTGAAATCTACTGTGCCTTCATGCAGATAGACAGAAAAAATATTAACTAAAACCTCTATTTACCAAGTACCAACTATAAATCAAATACAGCTGATCTATGCACTGTGCTGTCTTAATGAAAAAAAAAGAAAAAAAAAAATCCTTCACTGTATGGATTCCAGCAGGGGACATATCTTCCAAGGCAGAGTCCTTTATTTATTGAGGCCTGACACAGAGATTTTATATTGTATTGAGTCACTAGAGCACCACATATATTACTTAATTATATAAAAAAATTTTTGTAGTTATGAATTTCTACATGGTACTATTCAGTGTACTTCTTTATTTGCTTTTAGAGAATTCTAGATAGTCATCTTCATTCAATTAGATATTATTTTGGATATTTTACAAAGTGAATTATTCAACAAATAATTCCAAGCTTTTCCTAGCTATTGTGAGCCTGTTAAACATTTCTTTATTCACTTAGCGTTTTTATAAGGAATATGCTATGAGGAAATCAAAATCTAGTGTTACTCATACTACCAATTAAAACTCTAACAAGACAAAACTGAAAAATAAGATAAATGATAATGTTGGATACTAGAAGCTCTACAACTCACCTCAGTAGCCATACCATTTGGATATATTTGTTCTATCTTCCCCCAAAAATCCAATTTAAAAAATAATTCACTGAACATTTGTTGTGTGCAAACTATGTACCAGAACATGGTATATACAAATAAACTACGCTGGATTCAGCCTAGAATTTTTTATTATAATCGGGATAAGAAAATGATCAAATATCAATAATAATACAATTTTAAAAAATATTTAAGATCTTTTAACTGTTTGTTTATTCACTTATTTATCTGTTTCCGGCCATACCCCCATGGCATGTGGAAGTTCCCAAGCCAGAGATTGAATCCAGACAAAGCAGCGACCCAAGCTTGGGTCACAATGCAGATCCTTAACCCACAAGAGAACTCTCATAATGATACAACTTTAAAGTGGCTAATCTATTGCACTAGGCTACTACATGCTACATATCATACATTCTCTTTTACATACATTCTCACTAAACCTCACTAAGTCATGATTAAATACTGCTATTTTCATTTAAAAGATGAAGAAACAAAGTCTTATCCTTCAGTAGTTAATAAGAGTTTATGGATTTCAAAGCCAATAAGCTTTTTACATGGCATTTCCTTTGGAAACTCTTTTGGATACTATTACAGCTATGATCAAAGTACTAATTAATCCTGCCTGGGAGGACTGAAGATTTCATGAAGTTCTCAATGCGGATCTTTTTTGTAAGTTTCATGAGGACAAGGGTTTGTGTCTATGTAATTCACTGGCCAAGCACGGTAACTGAAACAAAGCAGGCACTTAATGAATAATCAAAGAATGGGAGTTCCCGTGGCGGCTCAGCGGTTAACAAACCTGACTAGAATCCATGAGGATGCAGGTTTGATCCCTGGCCTCACTCAGTGGGTTAAGGATCTGTCATTGCTGTGAGCTGTGGTATGGGTCACAGACACGGCTTGGATCCCACATTGCTGTGGCTCTGGCGCAGGTGGGAGGCTACAGCTCCAACTGGACCCCTAGCCTGGGAACCTTCACATGCCACCATGGGTGTGGCCCTAAAAAGGCCAAAAAAAAAAAAAAAAAATCAAAGAATGAATAAGATGTCCTTTTAAAAGAAATTTAAATGATCAATAGGAGTCTGCTGTGCAAAGTGGCTCAGTGGGATAAGGACATGGTGTTGTCACTGTTGTGCTCTGGTTACTGCGATGGCACGGGTTAGATCCCTAGCTTGGAGAACTTCCTCCTGCCATGAGTATGACCCCAAAAATATGAATAAGGTGACCATTTAAAAGAAATTTTAAATAATAAACAATAGTCTACTGGGCAAAATGGAAAAGGCATTACAGCAGAAGAAATAGCATGAGCAAAGGCCTAGAGACATAAAAAGGTACTTCTATCTTAAGTTCTGCTAAGGAAGATCATCTCAAGGCGGTCATCAGAGTGGTAAAGCTAAGGTGGGAAACATAGCTTTCAAAAGATTTCAAGAGTCACTGTATAGTTAACTAAAGTAGTTACCTTTACATCTTATGGTCAACAGAGAGACAAACTTTCTCAATATAGAATTATTTATGATCAGCCCTGCATGTTACACAGCAGCAATATAAAATAAGGCAGCGGAGATGGAGTGTAGAGGCTAAGATTTTGGAGACATATTTGAACGAACAGATAAGATCTGATGAGGCATTCAACATGGGAAGTGAAGAAAAAGGAAATAATGAGAATAAAATGGAGGTTTGTGACAAAAAAAGGGTAGAGAGGGGATAAAGGTGCTATTTAACTGAAATGATGCAGATTAAGTATACAGGTTAGGGAGAATAATCATGTCACTGATACCTAATGCCCCAGGGAGGCATGACTAAGAAGTAAACAACAGAACTTGGGAACTCAGAAAAGCAGCCTGGAATAGAGATATAAAATTGAGAGGGGAGTTCCCGTCATGGTGCAGTGGAAACAAATTCAACTAGGAACCATGAGGTTGCAGGTTTGATCCCTGGCCTTATTCAGTGGATTAAGGATCCAGCGTTGCCATGAGCTGTGGTAAAGGTCACAGACGTGGCTCGGATCTGGCTTACTGTGGCTCTGGCGTAGGCTCCAATTAGACCAACAGCCTGGGAACATCCGTATGCCATGGATGCAGCCCTAAAAAGACAAAAGACAAAAAATAAAATAAAATAAAATAAAATAAAATAAAATAGGGAGATTGATTAGCCTTGGAAGTCACTGGATTTAGATATTCATCTAACAAAATTTATTGCAGGTTAAGTATAAGCTAGGTATTGTGCTAGATCCAGAGAAAACTACATTGAAAGGGCAGGAAAAAGTGAAAAATGAAACCTGGGAAATTCCAATTTTTAAAAAACAGCAAAGGAAGAAAGAAAGAAAGAAGTAGGGTTAGGGTTAGGGTTTTATGATATATAGTTTTACGATATATAGTTTACTTACCATAAAGTACACATGTTCAAAGTGCACACGATCAAGCAACCATAACCATAAACTAATTTTAAAATACATTTATTTCCCCCCAGAGAAACGCCATCCCCACCGCTAGTCATTCTCTATCCCCCCTTCCTTGGGAATGGATACACAAAGGATTTCACAGAATACAGGTTAGAAGACAGGTGAATGTGTTTGCTTTGGCCTGGAGCTTCTGAAGTTTGGACCAACCTTAAAACAAGTCAAATTGGAAGTGACTGGTAGAGGCAGTTTTATTAGTATTTGGAGAGTTTAAGGACTATAAGAATATACTTTTTCAACATCTCCAGTATCTTTAAGGTGCCAAAGATCAGTCTAATTTATCTTTTAAGGGAGATTCTTTAAAAACAAACTTAAAGAACTGGGAGTTTGGGGCTAGTAGATGCAAACTATTGCATTTGGAGTGGATAAGCAATGAGATCCTGCTGTATAGCACAGGGAACTATATCTAATCACTGTAATGGAACATGATGGAGGATAATGTAAAAAAAAAGAATATTATATATATATATGTATATATATATATATATATATGTATGTATGACTGGGTCACTTTGCTGTACAGCAGAAATTGACAGAACATTGTAAATCAACTATAATAAAAATTTTTTTAAACAAGTATAAAAACTTATAACTAATTCATATTATAAAATATAGAGCAGTAAAGTTTTAGGTAATTTACATTAAAAACTACTAGTCTTTAAAGTTTCTAGACAAAAATTTTTTTGGCTTCATTTAAGATAATCACCTTAGCTCTACAACGTAATAGATCTATGACTCTACATAAATCATTTCTGATTTTTGGGTCTCCTTTGCTTGTATTTTTTTGGCTGCACCTGTAGCATGTAGACGTTCCTAGGCTAGGGATCGGACCCACACCACAGTAGCAACCCAAGCCACTTCAGTGACAATGCCAAATCCTTAACCCATGGCTCCACAAAGGAACTCCTGGGCCTCCATCGCTATAATAAAATAATTGTAATTTGTTTAGTTATAATAGGGCTTTTGTAAGGAATCATATGAAATGAAATATACAGAATTACTTTAACAACAAAAAAATGCTATGTAAATGTAAGGTATTAGTTTCAGTAAATAATGAATTTAAGTGTTTGGATACTTCTAAATGCAATTTACTTTGATAATTTCATTATATTGATATACAAATGACCATTGAACAACATGAGTTTGGATTACATGAATGCACTTACATGCAGACTATTTTCTTTTCCTTTCTTTCTTTTTTTTTGGGGGGGGGGGCTGTGTCCACTGTCTCACTGCACCCACTATATGGAAGTTCTCGGGTCAGGGGTCGAACCCAAGCCACATCAGTAACCCGAGCCACATCAATGACCTGAGCCACAGAAATGACAATGCTGAATTCTAAACCCCTTAACTGTTAGGCTAACAAGGAATTTCTTTTCTTTTTTTCTTTTGTGGCTGTGCCTGGTTGGCATGAGGAAGTTCCATGGCAAGGGAGACTGTTTTCAATAAACATAGCTCTAAACAATTCCATGGCTGGTCGAAGCCACAGATGCTAAACCAGGGATACGCAGAGTGGAATATGGGACTTGAGCATCTTCGGATTTTGGTGTCTAGCAGAGATCCTGGAACCAATCCCCTGTGAACAGCAAAGGATGACTGTACATGGGTTTTCAACTAGGGATGAAGGAAGAGGTGGTGGTCAGTGCCCCAACTAAGTCAAGTTCAAGGGTTAACTGTACTGCATTTTGTTTATTCCTTCATCAGTTCATGGACATTTGAACTGTGTCCATTTAAGGGAGGAATCTTAGGTTTTTATAACTAGAAAATTTAAATACTCACTTGATTACTCATCTACCAGTTACTTCTCTCCCCCTTCCTTAAAACTGCAATTTCCCAATGACTCTTTCCTAAGAATTTCAATTTTGTAATATTGTATTATCTGTCATTTCTTAAATGGTTCAATGACTTACAGAAAGCTGACTTCAAGAAAACTATGATAATCCTATCATCCTTCCAGTGATTGATTCTGAAGTGTAGCTTTAAGCCAAGTATTGCTTAAATTTTGCCTGGCCATCATTTTTTCACCAACCCAAAATGCAGAACTTAGAAAACTCTAAACCAACTACAATGGCAAAAATAAAAATCATTAAAAAGAAAAAAAAATGAGAAGCTCTTTTTAGTCATTGGGACAGTAATTCTGCCTTTCTCCTGACTGGGTGGGAGAAGGAAATACTAGACTTAGTTGCTGGCAGCTGTTAAACAGAAGAAGACAGAATGGGGGAAAAGTTTACATCTCCAGGGGCACAACATGGGAAGAACTGCAGAAAAATGGAGGTAAGGACCTGCCGCAACACCTTTACACACCCACACTTCTTTTTAGGAATAATAATATAGTTCTTCACAGTTTAATTAACTGAAGAATTTCACTTCAGTCAGAGCCATGTTTACTTGCCGTTGAAACCACTTAACAGATATAAAGGTTACCGGTGATGCCATTACTCATTTGGCAACTGTTGTGAGAGAAAACTAGATAGTAATAAACTCATACCTTGGTGGAGATAGTTCATACTGACTTTGTTTTCAATTTTTTTTGGCAATGAAAGGACTTAGGGAGATTTAAAGAGGTAAAGAACAGACAGAAGCGTGTTTTCAGGTGGAAAAGACAAAGTTCGAAGAAACAGAAGAGACTGAAAATGGCAGGAAAGGAACATTTTAGAAAGAAGAGGCATGAGCCTGTGAAAAGAGTATATGGTAATCTTGGAAGTAAACAAAGGTACCTTTTTCCCTGTGGCAGAAGGGAAGGATGGAACGCTCTGTATTTTAATACATGAGTTCAGGGTTGAGGAGAAGAAAACTGAAGGCCTGATTTTGGCTTGATTATTTCTATTTCCTCTATTAAATAGCAGGGTTTTGACTTAAGAACAGAAGAGAGGGGTCAAATTTAGAAGCGCTGCTTTGGGGAATAGGAAAGAAAGATGACTACAGGAAAGTTTAGGATGAATAAGTAGTTGTGGGGGTCTATGGGGACTGGAAACCATTCATCTAAAGCAGCACTAATCTGTACAACTGTGATCCCCCATCCCCGGCTATCCTCAGCAACGCAAGAACAAGAGTGAAAAGGGCAAATGGTTAAATTCACTCAAGATTTAGGACTAATTTGGCTGCCAGGCCAAAATAAGGAAGGTTAAGGAAAATGAATAGGAAAACGGTGAGGATGCCTGGGATCAGGAAGGATGATAAACCCGGGATCTTCCTGGACCCCAATAAAATAAATAATTAAATGCAAGCTTTATTACACGTTGATTCATTAGGAAACCAAATTTACCCTGCTTTCCAGGTCGCTGATATTTGGTTACAATTTGGTTTCCCAATCAATTAATCAATTTAATCAATGTATCTAGTTGTGATATTTGATGCTAATATGATGCTTTCAACTTGTATTAATACATGCCTAGAAAACAAACAAATAAAACATGCCCAGAATGAGAGAATGGAGGCTTATACTACATTTGGAAACTATCTTCAGTCTTCAAGCTGTAGGATCACAGTAGTAAATAGTCATCTTGCTGACCGTGTGCATGCAAAGAACAACCTGAAGCCTCAGGGAGGCGGGAACTCACTCTCTTGAGAAATGTAACAGAAAGGGGATGGGAACTAAAATTTACTGATTACTGATAACCTATCAGGCACTCTACTAAGTAGAGTAATCTCATTTAATTCTCAAAACAACCCTGTATTTTAGGACTATAATCTCAATTTAACAGGTAAAGAATTGAGGCTCAGAAGTCGTCATTTAGCTACTAAGACACAAAGCTAGACCTCACATCGCTGACTCTCCATTACTGAAGGAATTTGGTAAGCTACTTCCATGCTGCTTTGGGTAAGATATTCATACTAGTCTCATAAACATATTCCTTATGGCAGTTTATTGTATTGGAATGCGTTTTTTGTTTTGTTTTTGTCTTTTTGCCATTTCTTGGGCCGCTCCCGCAGCATATGGAGGTTCCCACGCTAGGGGTCCAATCAGAGCTGTAGCCACCGGCCTATGCCAGAGCCACAGCAACGTGGGATCTGAGCCGAATCTGCAACCTACACCACAGCTCAGGGCAATGCCAGATCCTTAACCCACTGAGCAAGGCCAGGGATCAAACCCGCAACTTCATGGTTCCTAGTCGGATTCATTAACCACTGCGCCACGACGGGAACTCCTGGTATGCATTTTAACATACTTTTATAAAATGACAAATTAGAACGGAAACTAAATTTTTCACAAATTATATGAAAAATTATTAGCTCACATTCCAATAAAGAACTACAAAATATTGTCATTTTTCCAGCATTAGTATCATCCAAAATTGAAAGAGAAAAGCTACGAGCTCGGTGAGTAGGGGAAGGGGTTATAAGGCTCTGCTGCTCTTTAACAGATAAGTAAATACGATGTACTGTGTAATGCAGGGCAGCGTTTGTAACTGAAAAGTCTGGAAGCTATTAATATTCACTAAATGTTTCTAGTAGGTCCTATCACTTGCCCCAAATGTGTAAAAATGATGTGGATTTTAAGCACATACATGAACCTAATCTCACAGCCAAGAACCAGGGCTTTGGCATTTAGGGCATCTATTTTTCTAAAACTCTGGCCTTATATCACATTTTTGTTGCTGCTGTTCTTAAGACAGTTTATTAGGTATAGGGAGAGAATGAAAAAGCAAATAACTATCAGCCTATTTTTTTATCTTTAAATAATCTAAAGGCGGAAGCACATCAGCAATCCAGCATAGTCCAACACTTTCTGCTTTAATCCAAAACTCTCAGGAAAATACTGGTGAACAAACAACTGATTTTAACTAGCATAAAAGAAAATATAGACTGTGCTTTGCAAGCTAGATAAATTAGCAAAAAGTATGTGCTCCTTATCCACAGGGGAGAAAGAGCTTATTATGTTACATTTCCAGGTTTTTAAGACAGTTGGAAGCCAGTTCTTTCAATAGTTGCTGTCATCTCCTAGAAATTTTCTAGTACTTTCAATTTTGAAGCAATTATTCACATTCAGAAGTGATTTATTTTCCTCCCTTTCTTTGCTGCATTTCATTTTTTCTGGCTCTCAATAACCAGTTCTGCTTTGGCTTAATTATATTCATTTACAAATATTTTTTTGAGCGTCTACTACTATTTGGAAAGCATTAGCTGAGGTGCTGTAAGGAATACTAATCGGAGGAAAACACAGTCTCTAATCTCAAGAAACTTACAATAAATGAATGGGATAAAATAAGCAAACAAGGAATTATATGACATAAGATACATGCCATAAGAAGGTAAAAATCCAGAGCTTTGGAAATACACACACACACACACACACACACACACAAAGTAAGTGATCACATATGTTTTAAAGGGATCAGGAAACACTTTAAGGAATAAAAGATTTTTGAGAAAGATCCTTCAGAAGGGGTCGGGTTTCAACAGATACACAAGGAAGATGATGGCATTGTAGGATGATGGCTTTTAAGAGAATATAAGCAAAAGTATAGAGATCAGAAAATTAAGCAAATTCATTTGGTTTATCCCACTAGGAAATGAGGGATAAAGGAAAAGTTGGGGACTGGACATTCCATAAAGGACTAGGGATGAAAAACTCATGAATTTATATTTCACTCATTCACTCACTTATTTAATCAATAAACACTTATTGAGCACCAATGATGCACAAGGACCTGTGCCAGGCACTGGAGATTTAAAGAGAGTTATTTGGTGATAAAGAGAGGCATTATCTGCAAGGACCTCATAGTCCAAAGAAAGAAGCAATTATATGAAGAGACAATTTTAATATATTAAAAACATTCCTTGGGAACACAATGGAAGGGCATTACCCAAAGTAATAGAAGTCTACTTGGAAGGCAAATTGAGTCTAAGATTTAACAGATGTTACCCAGGAGAAGGAAAAAAGGAAAGGCATTCTTTCTGAAGGAATGGCATTAGCAAAAACAGTAAGTAAACAATCGGATAGACACCAAAATTAAGTGTCTCCAGAATTTTTGGAGAGTATAAGGAGAGAAGTGGCCAAAGAAGAGGCTACAGAAATAGGCAGAGGCCATATCATGGAGAATCATCTGAAGGGTCCGAATCCTGGACTATGTGTGATTTTTTTGTTGTTGTTTTTTTGTGTTTTTTTTTAGGGCTGACCACAAACCAATTACAAAGACTTTATCTACCAGTCATCATTGCGGAAAGTTGCCTTCCCCCTCAAACCAGACTTGGTGCACAGCCAGTGCACCACAGTCTCTAAACAAGGCTGCAGTCAAGGACTCAGATCCCACCAGTCAGTCAAGCTCTTTACACACCTGCATTCCTAGACCCTGCACCTTCATCCCTAGGTTTATCTGAAGCCCTGGGCGCTGGTCTTCTTCAGATGCTTTTGGCAAGGCCTTCTTACTAGAGGAGAAAGGGGAAATCTTTTTGTTTGTTTGTTTTGTTCTTTTTGTTTTTTTTTTTTTGTTTTTTTGTCTTTATACCATTTCTTGGGCTGCTCCCAACGCATATGGAGGTTCCCAGGCTAGTGGTCTAATTGGAGCTGTGGCTGTCAGCCTACACCAGAGCCACAGCAATGCAGGATCCGAGCCACGTCTGCAACTTACACCACAGCTCAGGGCAAGGCCGGATCCTTAACCCACTGAGCAAGGGCAGGGATCGATCCCGCAACCTCATGGTCCCTAGTCAGATTCATTAACCACTGTCTTGAAGACACTTTTTTCCACTCTCACTCAGTCCACTTGAGCCCTTCCTCTTTGCCTCCCTCCAAACTCAGGGTCCATAAAACTGATGGAATTTAGTGTTCAGGGCTCCGTCAACAGGGAGACCAGTCCCATTTCTACATTGAATCCACGCTGATTCATCGGACTCTCGCTGGCTTGACACTCCAGGGGAAAATGGAAGAGGGGGTGTCCTGCAGTTTTAGACCCTGGCTTATACAACTGCAGTAAGTGATTAAAGCTTAACTTTTTGTTCTGGCTTGTCACTTTAATCAGCTACTCTGACACCTTTTGGCTCAACAATCTCTCCCAGTTCAGCTGAGCTCCTGACAATAGTCATGTCATGCTAAGGAGTTTGCATTTTATCCTGGTGCAATGAGGAAATAACGAAAGAGATTTTAAGTAGCTACTGTGAGTAGAGAAAGGGTGGGGGAAAAAAAATGTAATTGTAATGTATACATGTAAGGATAACTTGATCCCCTTGCTGTATAGTGGGAAAATAAAATAAAATAAAATAAAATAAATAAAATAAAATAGCAATAAATCTAAAAAAAAATGACCCTCAAAATACATAAAAATTAGAAGGAAGAAACATCTGAAATATCTGAAATCAGACACAAGTAAAGATGCTATTGAAATAATTTAAGTAAGATGAGGGGGCTTCAACATTAATCTTTAAATTTCCTATTTTTCTGATTTAGTTTAATAATGTGTTATTGAAATTTGCCTAAAATTCTCTGAGATACAATGTAGGCAATAAATGAACAACACATGAAATAAAAGTTCAAGGATATAGAAAGTTTGTTCAAAATAAAATGAGTTCCAAAGCGTATAATGTACAAAGCTAATTAAATGTTACATGGGAGTAAAGTCGGCCTAGAAGGAAAGTAGTCCTGAAGCTAAGAGATGGGAAAAGAATATAGGAAGGGTCCAGGAGATGGTACATCAACTCAGCCCAGAAACGCCAAACACATTCTTGACTCACATTCCACTGGTCTTACCAAATCATATGACTCTACATGGAAAATGGGAAATGTGGTCCGGGCTGAGTAGGGATTTCCCAGCAACAACTCTACTCATGGAAAATCAGCATGAAACTATGCTGATCAGCTAGCCATATCTGCCACAGAGCACAGTGAGGGCTAAAGGAAAAACAAACATGAAAGAGGAATAGAAAATACTAAGGAGGGAGGAGGGGACATGCTTCTATCTTAAATAGGATGATTAGGGAAGGATTCCAAGAGAAAGTAACACTTGAGCAAAGACCTGAAGGAGATGAAGGCACCAGTTATGCAGACAGAAGAGAATTTCGGGAGTTCCCGTCGTGGCTCAGTGGAAATGAATTCAACTAGTATCCATGAAGTTGCATGTTTGACTGCTGGCCTCATTAAGTGGGTCGGGGATCTGGCATTGTTGTGAGCTGTGGTGTAGGTCCCAGATATGGCTCTGATTCCAACTTGCTGTGGCTGTGGTGTTGGTCAGCATCTGTAGCTCAGATTTGATGCCTAGCCTGGGAACTTCCATATACCTTGGATACGGCCCTAAAAAGCAAAAATAAGAAAAAAAATTTTCAGGTAAGGACCACACTAAATCCAAAGGCCCAAGGAAGACACACTGGAGACCATGAAGTTCAAGGAGACCATTTTGAACTGATGAAGAGTTTCAGTGTAACTAGAAACCAAACAGTTACTAAAAGGATAAGGAGACATTAGAAGAGTTTCAGCAGAGAAAGAACATGATCTGCCATGTTTTAACATGAGCACTCTGGCTGCTGTGGTAACATGGGTATGGGTGGGAGGGTGATCTCAGAAGCAAGAAGTCCAGTTTGTAGATTTCTGCAATAATGTAGAAGATGACGATGTCTGGGAACAAGTGGTAGCAGTAGAAAAGGTAAAAAGTCACTGAGTTCTGGATATACTTTAAGATCGAGTCAAAAGGACATGGTGACAAATCATATGCGGTATGAGAGGAAAGGAAGCCATAATATTATAAGAATTTTGATCTGAGATACTGGAGGAACAGAATCAACATTAGCAAAGAATGTGAGAATAGGTTTTGATAAAAAAAAAAAAATCCAAAAATTTGATGTTAAACATATTATGTGTTTAGAAACCTCTAGAAACCTGTGGCAGAAAAGGATTAACTGTTTACCAAACAAACCAATTTTCCTCTTCTATCTAGGCATGCAACTAGATCACTTTCCCCAGTCTCCTTTGCAGTTAATAGCGGCCATGTGACTGAGGTCAAGCCAGTGACAGGTGAGGAGGAAGGATACCAGCCACTTCAAAACCTGGCCTATAAAATGTTTCTATACACAATTGTCCATAGGCCTCCCACTGGTTTGAGGCAGATGAATTTGGCAATGTTGGAAACCAAGAACTACTATTACTACTATGCAGCTGTAAGATAGAATAAATCACCTCTCAGAAACATCTGTTTTCTACATACTCTATATGAAAAATAAAGTTCTTCTATGGCTAGCCCCTGAATGAGATTTGGGGATTTATCTTTTAAAGCAGGTTGGGAGTTCCCGTCATGCCTCAGTGGTAATGAACCCGACTAGTACCCATGAGGACACGGGTTCGATCCCTGGCCTTGCTCAGTGGGTTAAGTATCTGGCATTGCTGCGAGCTGTGGTTGTGGTGTAGGCCGCAGACATGGCTTGGATCCTGCGTTGCTGTGCCTGTGGTGTGGGCCGGCAGCCATAGCTCCAATATGACCCCTAGCCTAGGAACTTTCATATGCCACATGTGTGGCCCTGGGACCTGGAAAGAAAAAAAATCAAAAAATGAAACAGAGATGCTGAATAGACAAGTGAATATATGAGTGTGGAATTCAAAGGAAAGGACCTGTTAGGATACATGTTTTGGGAACCATTACTTTATCATGTTTGCAGAATACAGGTGTGGACAAACTAAAATCTTAAAGGACATGAGTAGAGGCAAAGAAGGAAAAAGTAGTACTCCAAAGACCAAGGCTTGAGTATGCCCAATAATGAAGAGCTTGGTTCTAAGATGAGAAGAAACAAGCAAGGAATTCTGAGGAGTGACCGTTTGCAGGAGGAAAAATAGAATGTTGTATCCCAGACGCCAAATAGAAAAGTATTTCAAGAAGGAGGCAGTTATCACCCTTACCAAAGGGTATCCATAAATCATAAGGTGAATGTTGAGAATTAACTATTTGACTTAGCAATACGGATGTCACTGGTGACCTTGAAAAGCACAGTTTCCATGGAATGGGGAGACAAACGCAGTCAGTTTAAGAGAGAAATGAGAGAAGAGAAACTTAACAAGTAGAAACAAACCTTTCAAAGTTGAGGTGTAGTAAAGAAGTCATTTACATTCCGTACTGTATACAGTACATTATAAACATCTGTAGAAAAAACACTGTGAATACATATAGCCCTACCAAATAACACTCTATAAATGCCATAGATTTTGGCAACATAAGGATATTTCATTATATCAGGACACATCCGTAGAACATCTTAGGTATGGACAAGTATAATTTGAAAGGATGAAAGGTCAAAATCACAAAGGTTGCATAGGCATCTAAGAGTTCATTCATTAATCTTCAGAGGCAAGGATTTCAGTGGATGGTGTTGGCAAGTTTGTTAATTAGGCCTTATACTTCAAAATATTGATATGAAAATAACAATATTCAACTCTGAAGAGGAAGAGAAAGATTATGAGAAAATGACTCAAAAATTCATTAATAGGAGCAGAAAGAGCTCAAATGACATTACTATCTACATTAATTTCAATAACTAAAATAGAGACTGTCTCAAAAAAAACCCCACAAAAAAATCAAAAAAGATTTAATAATAAAACGCTGACTCCTAGATAATTACTTTATTAATGTAGGTTTAAAAAAGACTAAAAATCGAAGAAAAGCAGAATTCTGTACAGTAAAATCAATAGGAAACAACACGACCAAACTGGACAACTTGATATCTGTGTCAGAGCTTTCATACATTCTAACGGGGCGTACATATTCGCCATAGGGGCTACACATCCATTTTGTCCTGAAATTTCTTTATTATAGCCACTAAACTTGATTCTTAATCATTTTAGAACACTACCACACTGAAATGCACTAGTACTCTTTGAAGGTTCTTCACTGAGAATCTGTATTCTAGCCTTATACCTGTAAAATCATCTTTTGCAAATTATAGTAGTTAAACATTACTTTTCATTCTTCTAAGTCATTCATTTGTTTTTTTGTGCTGGACTAGAATTAAGCATGGGGAGGGGAAAAAAGCAGCAGCAGCAAACAAAGACCCTATTCTCACATCATTTATGCACTTGTCTATCTGAATGACTACCTATCCCCCCAAAAATCTTGCCACTTTTTTTTTTAGTAAATGCAGATGCATGGTAACGAAAAAATAAATGAAAGGAACAAATATTCCAAAGAGTTCAAGATGTTCCATTAACCCCGTTTTCACTAGGAAATAGGAAAATTAAGTTGAGTTGTAGCTCTTCCCTTTCAACTCCCAATATTTGAGAAAGTGACTAATTTTTTTTAAAGATAAAAGTTAAAAGCTATAAACCCCTAACATTAAAATAAATTTAATGTATGTGTAACTGGGTCACCATGCTATACAGTAGAAAATTGACAGAACACTGTAAACTAGTTATAATGAAAAAAAAATAAAAATCATTATAAAAAATAAAAAATAAATTTACATAAAAGAAAATGGCTGTAGCTTCTCCTTAACAGACCATTTTTTTCAGTCCTACTCTCCTCCAATAGCAATAAACTATGCTGATTAAACTTATTCTGTTATGTCCTATTCAGCTTATTATTTTTACTGCAAATATGGAGTAAAGTTAGCATTTTCTTTGGTCACAGACATGTTAACAATACTGTTTATTTCAATCATGTAGTAAGTTCACAGCAAACAAGGTATATTTCCCAAGCTAGAAGTTTAAATAAAAAGGCAATTAAATATCTGCCTAAAATCCACTAAAATCAATAAAGTAATCATATTAGAAACTAACACTAAGAATAGTCTATATCTTTTTATGACTTGGAAAAATAAATGTTAAAATTACCTGAAAAAATATATTTCATTTTAGAAGAGAAAGCATTATTTCTAAATTTTATAAAATTATTTTCCATGCAAGCTGAAAAAGAAAAAAAATTGCAGAGAGGTAGATGTTGTTTAAATACCTTATGGTTTCATTTTACACTTCTCATATCAGGGTGAAGTCTTAAAAGTAATTCAAAAGGAAAATGAAAGTATTTTACTTAGAAGATAGAGTCCATATGTTTTTCAATCTGGAAACCCCTTGGGAAAAACACTTGAGTTTTTTAAAACTGAATTTTGACAATTGGAAGCTGATGTGACTTTTTTTCCTCTCTAGGAAGATTTGAATCATTCTTGGGGGAATGAAATAGATCTTTATCAAGTACAGCAAAGCTTAACACCTGTTTAACTCCAAATTACTTAGAAAAAAAATGCAGTGAGTTTTCAAATTCTCACAATGAGGGCTTATAACACTTATTCCTAAATATGAAATATTTTTACAAGCTTAGCACAGGAAGTCATACCTATATATTTGAGTGTGTTTATATTGCAAATTCTACATTTTTAAACTCTCTTTCAATGAGACTATTTCTTACAGATATATATATACACATATTCAAACATAATTGTATTATTTTTGCTAGGAGTGTAAAAGTAGGGTATTATCAACATACATGTACATCTGCAATATCATTAGGCTCTGAGATAGAGGGCAGGGTCTATCTCTTTTTCACTATGAATGAATGAATCCTCAGTTTTTACCCCAATGCAGCTAGTATATATAACTTTTAAAAGTCCACCAAGAAGTTACTCTTTCTCTCTCTCTCTTTCTTTCACCATGCCTACAGCATGTGGCAGTTCCCAGGCCAGGGATCAAACCTGTACCACAGCAGTGACCTGAGCCTCAGCAGTGACAATGCCAGATCCTCAGTCTGTTGTACCACAAAGGAACTTCTGCAATTTTTCTATCCTAGCCATTTTTTTCTAAACCTAAAATGAAATGTATATATTCAAACTTTAAATGATTTTGCTCTCAAAATCAAGGTTAAAATGGGCTACAGCTTTTAAAGGAGCTGCAATTTTATGCAATATGGCACAAGTTGGATAACTTGTGCTCCACTACTAATGCACACAATTCCTAATTTTAATGTTGTTTAACTTAAAAAAATTGTTACTGCATAACTATTATGTGCAAGGTGATTTGCTAAGACATAATGAATATGTTTGAATGTCCACATTAAAAACAGATTTTCATTAAGATACCAAAAAATAATTACAACAAATACTAAGGGAACTTCTCTAGATGGAAAGAAAAGGCCGCAATCAGAAACAAAAAAATTACAAATGAGAACGTTCACCAGTAAAGGCAAATATATTCTAAAGGTAGGAAATCACCCACACATATATACATCTAAATAGGCAATCATGAGAAGAGGTGGGTACAAATGCATGACACTGTAGATGCATTTGCAATTAAGAGACCGGCAACTTAAACAATATTGTATATGTGTGTGTGTACACACACACACACACACACACACACACACACACACACACACTCCTATATCCAAACCTCATGGTAACTGCAAACCAAAAACCTGCAATAGATACACACACAAATGAGAAAAAAAGCAATCCATACACAACTCTAGAGATAGCCATCAAACCACAAACAAAGAGAATAAGAGAAGAAGGGAAGAAAAAAGACCAACAAAAACAAATCCAAAAAAATTATCAAAATGGCAATAAGAACTTAGCTATCAAAAATAACCTTAAATGTAAATGGAATAAATGCTCCAACCAAAAGACATAGACTGGCTGAATAAATAAAGAAAATAAGACCCATATATATGCTGTCTTCAAAAGACCCACTTGAGCTCTGAAGACACATACAAACTGAAAGTGAGAGGATGGAAAAAAATATTCCATTTTCAATGGAAATCAAAACAAAGTCAGAGCAGCAATACTCAACAGAAAAAATAGACCTTAAAATAAATAATGTTATAAGAGACACATTACATAATGATCAAAGGATCAACCCAAGAAGAAGAGGTAACAATTGTAAATATACATGCACTCAACACAAGAGCACCTCAATATATAAGGCAATTGCTAACAGCCTTAAAAGGAGAAATCAACAATAACACAATAATGGAGGGGGACTTTAAAACCACACTTACAGAAATGGACAGATCATCCAGACAGTAAATCAACAAGGAAACACAGGCCTTAAATGATGCATTAGACCAGATGGACTTAATAGATATTTATAGAATATTCTATCCAAAAGCAGCAGAATACACATTCTTCTCAAGCACACAAAGAACATTCTCTAGGACAGATCACATTCTAGGCCACAAATCAAGCCTCAGTAAATTTTAAAAAACTGAAATCATATCAAGCATATTTTGCCATCACAACACTATTATAAGACTATAAATCAACAAGGAAAAAAATGCAAAAAAATATAAACACATGGAGACACACAGCATGCTACAACAAAAGGATCACTGAAGAAATCAAAGAAGAAAATTAAAGACTATCTAGAAGCAAATGACAACAAGGACACAACAATCCCAAACCTATGAGATGCAGGAAAAGCAGTTCTTAGAGGGAAGTTTATAGCAATACAAGCCCACTTCAGGAAACAAGAAAATTCTCAAACAACCTAATTTTGCACCTAGAGGAACTGGAGAAAGAAGAACAAAGAAAACCAAAATTTAGCAGAAGAAAGAAATCATAAAGATCAGAGCAGAAATCAATGAAATAGAAATGAAGAAAACAAGAGAAAAGATCAATGCAATGAAAAGCTGGTTCTTTGAAAAGATCAACAAATTGATAAACCCTTAGCCAGACTCATCAAGAAAAAGAGAGAGGACTCAAATCAATAAAATTGGAAACGAAAAAGGAGCCATTACAACAGATATTAGAGAAATACAAAGGATCATAAGAAACTAATACAAGCAACTATATGCCAATAAAATGGACAACTGAGAAGAAATGGACAAATTCTTAGAAAGCTACAATCTTCCAAGACCAAACCAGGAAGAAATAGAAAAGATGAATGAACCAATCACAAGTACTGAAATTTAAACTGTGATTAAAAAGCTTCCAATAAACAAAAGTTCAGGACCAGATGGCTTCACAGGTGAATTCTATAAAAAATTTAGAGAAGAGTTAACACCTATCCTTTTGAAACTATTCCTAAAAATTTCAGAGGAAGTAACAGTCCCAAACTCATTCCAAGAAGTCACCACTACCCTAATACCAAAACCAGACAAAAATAACATAAAAAAAGAAAATTACAGGCCAAAATCACTGACGAACATAGATGCAAAAATACTCAACAAAATACCAGCAAATCAAATCCAGCAATATGTTAAAAGGATCATACACAATGATCAAGTGGGATTTTTCCCAGGGATGCAAGGATTTTTTCAATATCTGCAAATCAATCAGTGTGATATATACCATATTAAGAAACTTAAGAGTAAAAACCATATGATCATCTCAATAGATAAAGAAAAAGCGTTTAACAAAATGCAATACCAATTTCTACTAAAAACTCTGCAGAAAGTGCACACAGATGGAACCTAAAACCAAAGCTAACACCATTCTCAAAGGTGAAAAGCTGAAAGAATTCCCGCTAAGATCAGGAACAAGACAGGGATTTCTGCTCTCACCACTTCTACTCAATGTAGTTTCATAAGTCAGTATTCAGAGAAGAAAAAGAAATAAAAGGAATTGAAATTGGAAAGGAAGAAGCAAAACTGTAACTGTTTGCAGATGACATGATACCATACCTAGAAAATCCTAGATGCTACCAGAGAACTGTTAGAGCTCATAAATGAATTTAGTAAAGTTGCAGAATACAAAATTAACAACTAGAAATCAAGTGCATTTCTATATACTAACAATTAAAGATCAGAAACAGAAATTAGAGAAACAATCCTAGTTACCATGGCATCAAAACAAACAAATAAAAAACACCCAAAAAACAAAAAAAGTAAAACCTAGGGCTAAACCTACCTACAGAGAAAAAAGACCTGTACTTTGAAAAGTATAAGAAGCTGATGAAAGAAATCCAAGATGACACAAATAGATGGAAAGATATACCATGCTCTTGGATTGAAAGAATCAATATTCTCAAAATGAATATACTACCCAAGGCAATCTACAGATTCAATGCAATCCCTATCAAATTACTAACACTATTTTTCACAGAACTAGAAAAAAGTATTTAAAAATGTGTTTGGAAACACAAAAGAACCTGAATAGCCAAAGAAATCATGAGACAGAAAAAAGGAGCTGGAGGAGTCAAGCTCCATGGCTTCAGATTATACTACAAAGCTACAGTCATCAAAACAATATGGTACTGGCACAAAAACAGAAATAAAGGTCAATAGAACAGGATAGAAAGCCCAGAAATGAAACCAAGCACCTATGGTCAACTAATCTACGACAAAGGAGGCAAGAATATACAACTGAGGAAGGACAGTCGAATCAATAAGTGGTGCTGGGAACACTGGACAGCTACATGTAAAAGAATGTAATTAGAACATTTTCTAACACCATACATGCAAATAAACTCAAAATGGATTAAAGACCTAAATATAAGACTGGATACTACAAAACTCTTAGAGGAAAACATAGGCTGAACACACTCTGACATAAAGCACATCAATATGTTCTCATGACCACTTCCTAGAGTAATGACAATAAAAATGAAAATAAACAAATGGGACCTAATTAAACTTTAAAGTTTTTGAACAGCAAAGGAAATCATATATAAAACCTAGAAACTATCATACAAAATGAAGTCAGTCAGACAATGAAAGACAAATACCACATCACCTCTATGTAAAATTAAAAAAAAAAAAAGGATATAAATGAACTTATTTGCAGAACAGAAACAGATAGACAGTCTTTGAAAAACTTATGCTCACCAAAGGGTACTGGTTTGGGGGCAGGGATAGTATGGACTGTGGGTTTGGGACTGGCATGTACACGCTGAAGTATATGGAATGATTATCCAAAGGGGACCTGGTGTGTGGCACAGGGAACCCTACACAGTATTCTGTGATAATCTATGAGGGAAAAGGATTAGAGAATGGATATGTGTATATGTATGACTGGATTATTTTGCTGTACAGCAGAAATTATCACAGCCTTGTAAATTAACTATACTAAATTAACTAAAAAGAAAAGAAACCAATAACATCAGACTTAAACAAAGTAACTAAGATAGTATATTTCAAAAACCCCACATATTGGTTATACTTTTTCTTTAAAGGAATTTAATTTTATTCTGTTGTTTGTTAAAAGTGCCAAATAAGCAACCTCTTATATATTGCCTCCTTCCCCTGTAACTTCTTGCCATACTTTGGGTAAAAATACAATCTAATAAAGCAAGACGAAGGCAAAGGATTTTTAAAGAATAATAATTCTTAGTAAAGCAGCCCAAAAAAAAAAAAAAAAAGGAAATTATTGCCATTAAGAGGTCTCTGAACATGTGCTTTGGAAGATGTTACTTTATGGTGATTCAAATGCTCTTTGTACAAGTGATTTCTTCTATCATTAAAACTCTCCTTTAAAACTCTACCAAGTTCTATTCTGAAAAACTGTGGGCTTTCTAATTACTTTTTCCTTCATTCCTTAAACAATTTTATATATTCAATGTTGTTGTCCATACATGAATTTTTAAAAAGTTCAATTATGTCACTATGTACTGTAAAAGCAAGATGATGTGTGAAAAATAGTACCAGATGGAGAGGAAGGAAATCTAGATTCTATTACTAACTTCATAATTAATTAGCTGTTGGATCCTGAGCAAACTCATTTAACTCCTTTGGTCCTCAGTCTCCTCTTCTATAAAATAAAAGGGCTGAATTTAATAATCTGTAAGCCTCTACCATTCTCAAAATGCTATTATTTTGTTATTACACTTAAAAAAATTCTACTACACATCCCTGTGTGGATGTTCAAAATCTTATTACTTCCAGATCCTCAGAAATCTCAAAGAATACAGTTTAAGGGCTAGGAAATTCCTGGAATTCATAATTTTACTTCTTTATTGTTACATATTTCTCTTACAATTAGAGAGGGCAGAAAACAGTAAAATGTGTCTATTTGTGCAACTGTAGTTAAGTCTAAGCTTTTACTGGGGTAAATGCTGTACCCTTTTGATCCATAAAAAGAAGGTCTAACATAGATGAACACCCCTAGATGAAAAACCAAAAACATTTGGGTGAACTTTTTTATTTTCCCTTGTCACCCAAGAATGCAGAACATACTGTAAATGAAGAAGCGTAAATTACACTTTAATAAGCATATTGGGAAGAAAATGACAGCGTTTTATTTTTCTTCACCCTGTTGAACGCCGTGGCCTAGAAGGACAGTGAAGTTAACGGATGAGGTAACAAGTTTAAGAAACTCAATACCTGGTTTTAAAATGTAATGGTCATTGTACTGAATACCTAAGCTAAAGATAAGAGCTTGAGATGATATACTCAGCAGAGGAAAATAAGTATATAATCAATAACGAAATTAGGAATTCCTAACACACAGAAAGCTGACAGGATCAAATCTAGACACATGAAGATGAGGAATACTCTGAAGAAGAAGGAGGTAAAGCACCAGTCTAAAGTGACAGATATAAGCAGTGTGTAGACACACTGGTCACCTGAGACAATTATTAGGGTGATTTCACCTCTTTCCTACCCCTATGTCTCTGGGCAGCAGGCAGGTGAATTGCCCACTCGTTAAAAAGGTATGGCAGTTCCCATTGTGGCTCAGCAGTTAACGAACCCAACCAGTATCCACGAGGACATGGGTTCAATCCGTGGTCTCACTCAGTGGGTTAAGGATCCAGCGTTGCCATGAGCTACAGTGTAGACTGCAGATGTGACTCAGATCCACTGTGGCTGTGGCTGTGATGTAGGCCTGCAGCTGCAGCTCTAATTCTACCCTAGCCTAGGAATCTCCACATGCCCTGAGTGTGGTCCTAAAAAGACCAAAAAGAAAAAAAAAAAATGGTCCCTTGGTTTTGAAGACAAGAGAGATCTCTTAGCTAGGCAGTGATGACCAGAAAGAGCATAAAACTTCTGCTGGCAAATCAATACCAATAAATCCTGCCAGGCAGCATTTCCCTAGTACCCCAAGCAGGTGGTGTTTTGACAATATTTAGTGAAATTTTTATTGCACATAACTTTCGACACAGAAATTTCACCTCTAGATATGTATCCTATGTAAATACTCATACATGTTCACGAAGATGTATCTGCCAGGATGCTGGCACTTCTATAATAAGTAAATATGAGAAGCAAGCTAAGTGTTCACCAGTAGAAAAAGCTGTTGAAATAAAGTGCAGAATGTTCGTATTATGAAATGTTATTTACCTGTTAAAATGAATGACGTGAAACAGCAGGGAATATAAATGCAAAGGGTAAGTAGTTAAATAATATATACAGCATGGCCCCAATTTTTTTTTAACTTACATGTGTTTATAAAAATGAGAAGACAATTATAGATCAAACTATTTACCTCCAAATCCTGGGATAAAAGTAAGAATCATGGGTAGGCTGGAGTAATGAAGGGGAATTTCATATAATGACTGAATATTTTATAAGAATGTATTTCTATATGTATATAATTTAAAAGAAAACAAAGTTTGCCGATTTGAATCTTGACCTGAGAAAAATCTTCCCCTTCTAGGAAAGGTTTATAAAAATTAATTTAATATAGCAATAGTTTTTGAAGGACTCTCCACAGCACTCTATGAAATTTAATATATTATAAATAATTGGACTTCCCTCCACTGCAGCATACATAAACCAAAATGCTATATGAATAGAGTACAACCGAGTAAAATATTTAAAAAATATGAATCTTTAAATATTAAAAAATTAAATGCTTTTATATAATGAAGGAAGATAAACCCGCAAACAGATGATAATGAATTAATTTTCAATAAGAAATACTACTCTTTATTTTGGCTGCACCCATGTTATATGGAAGTTCTTCGGCTAGGGAACAAACCAGCACTTCTCCTCTGATCTTACCCCTTGGGAGAGGTTAACCACTGGGAATCAGACAGTGACAGGGAAGTGGAATGGGACTTGTAACCACACAAGGATCATGGCAGACTGAGTCCATCACTGCAGTTCCCAAGCAGTAATGCCAAACAGCAGCTTTGTGGATCTGCCTGATTTGGATCCTCAATTGAGGAGTTTCTGCTAGCCCTCGAGCCTGGTGTGCCCACACCCAGGTAAGGAGCTGAATTATAGCCCCAACCATTTGGAGACTGTCTCTCAGGCACACCTGATCAGAAGGGCTGGTGAGGGCATCTGGAAGCCGTGCAGCCCATCCTGCTATCTAACCAGGGCAAGGAAATTAATTCATAGCCCTAAATACTACCAAATATTGTACCAATTCCTGACCATCCAGAATCCTGACCAGAGAATCCAGGCAATTGCAGAGTCCATTTTCCAAACTCACTTGGATAAAGGAACTAAACCAGCATTCCTATCCCAACTGTTCCCAGCCAGTGGCATATGCCCGCATCCCTGTCCAGAGAGCTCAAACAGTGGCCTCACCTAAAGAAAGATCATATTAGCAGGCCCCAACTGCCCAAGGACACTACCTGCAGATATGCCCAGAAACCCAAACTGAGCTGACAGATGAAGCTCTGTTTCTGATAAAGCAAGCTTTTTAGGTCAGAAGAGGACCTCAGTCACTCAACTGTGCAGTTACCAATGTAATGAATCAAGGATCAGACAACATCAGACGACATAACATCACCGAAAGAAACTAAGAGAGCTCAATAACTGATCCTAAAGAAATGAAGATCTATGAATGGTCAAAGAATTCAGAATAATCCTGTTAAAAGGATAATAAACCCCACATAAGAATTAAATGGAGGCGTTCCCACTGTGGCACAGTGGTTAGAATCCTACTGTAGCAGCTCGGACTACTGTGGTTTGATCCCCAGCCTGGCACAGTAAATTAAAGGATGTGGGGTTGCCACAGCTACGGTGTAGGTTGCAGCTGTGGCTCAGATTCAATCCCTGGCTCAGGAACTTCCATGCACTGCAGGGGCAGGGATTAAAAAAAAAAAAATTCAACAGAGTTTGAAAACTAGTCTCGACCATGCAAAGTAAAGGTATTCAGAAACGTGTAGGATACCACATTGGAAATCACTGAGAGAAGGGAAAACAAAAAAGAACGAAAAGAGTGAAGAAAGTCTATGGAAGTTATGCAACACAATGAAAAGGAAAATACTGGAATTATAAGAATTCCAGAAGAAGAAGAGAAAGAGAAAGCGGAAGACGGTATATTTTAAGCAATAATGGCTAAAAACTTCCAGAATCTGGGGAGAGAAATGTACATCCATATCAATGAGACCCAAAGCATCCAAAATAGGTTGAACCCAAATAAAGTACACAATGATAAATTACATTGAACAAGTCAAAGATTAAGGAAAAATTTTAAGAACAGAAAGAGAAGAGAAAAATTACATATAAGGAAGCCCCCATAAGACTACTGGTAGATTTCTCAACAGAAATTTTTCAGGATAAAGGGGGCAATACACCAAGGATATATAACAACTGTGAATATTAAATGCCCAACATTGCAGCACCTAAACATATAAAGCAAAAGCTTACAGAGCTAAAAGGAGAAATAAATAGTAACAGAATAGGTGAGGACTTTTTTCTTCTTTATCTTTTTATGGCCACATGTGTGACATATGGGAGTTCCCAGGCTAGGGGTCGAATCAGAGCTGCAGCTGCTGGCCTATGCCACACCCACAGTAACAATGGATCTGAGCCTCAAATGCAACCTATGCTGCAGCTTGCAATGCCAGATCCTTAACCCACTGAGTGAGGCCAGGGATGGGACCCACATCTTCATGGATATTAGTCTGATTCTTTTTTATTTTTTTTTAATTATACTTATTTTACTTTTTTTATATATAATGATTTTTATTTTTTTCATGATAGCTGGTTTACAGTGTTCTGTCAATTTTCTACTGTACAGCATGGTGATCCAGTTACATATACATGTATAGATTCTTTCTTCTCACATTATCATGTTCCATCATAAGTGACTAGGCCTTGTTCCCAGTGCTATACAGCAGGCTAGTCTGATTCTTAACCTGCACAACAGGAACTTCCTTGGTGGAGACTTTAATACTCCAGATTCAACAATGGGTAGATCATTCAGAAAAACAAGCAATAAGGAAACAGTGGATTTGAACACCACTGCAAACCAAATGGACCTAAAACACATATATAGATAATTTCACCTGAAAACAGAAGAATATATATTCTCTAGAGCAAATGGGACAATTTCTAGGATAGAGCATATGTTAGGCCACAAAAAAAATTCAACAAATTTAAGAAAACTGAAATCATAGTACATATATTCTTTCACCAAATGGCCTGAAACTAGAAATCAATAACAACAGGAAAACTGAAAAATTCAAACACATGGAAATTAAACCATACCCTCCTAAAAAATGAATCAACCAAAGAAGAAATTAAAGAGGAAATAAACAAAATTTCTTGAGACAAATGAAAATGGAAACACAACATGCCAGGAACTTGTGAGATGCAGCAAAAGCATAATCAGAGGGAAGTTCCTAGCAATAAAAACCTAAGTTGAGAAGGAAGAAAAACCTCAAATAAACAACCTAATCTCCACATCTTAAGGAATTAGAAAAAGAACAAATTGAGCCTGAAGTTCTTAGACGAATGGAAATAATAAAGATTAGAGTAAAACAAATCAAATAGAGAAAGAAAAACAATAAAAAAGGTTAACCGAAGTAAGAGTTCCTTCTTTGGAAAGATAAATAAAATTGACAAATAGTGTTACCAATACTATCCAAAGGAAAAAGAGAGAAGACTCAAATCAACTAAATTATAAAGGAAAAAGGAGACAGTATAATAGGGAACACAGAAATTCAAAGGATCATAAGAGGCTAATATTAACAACTATAAACCAACAAAATGGACAACCTACTAAAGAGAAGAAAGACAACCTAGAAGAAATATACAACTTAGCAAGATAGAATCAGGAAGAAATAGAAAATCTAATTAGAACAATGACTAGTTATGAAACTGAGTATGTAGTCAAAAATCTCTCAATAATGAAAAGTCCATAACCAGATAGCTTCACTGGTGAATCTTAACAAACATTTAAGAAGAATCAAAGTCAATCCTCAAACTCTTTGAAAAAAATGAAAGAAGAAAGAACACTCAATAGACTCATTTTATGAGGATAGCATTATCCTGACAGCAAAATCAGAAAAGGATGCTACCAGAAAAGAAAGTTACAAGACAGTATCTTTGATGAATAAAAAAATTCTCAGTAAAGTACTAAGAAACCGAATTCAGTAGCACATTAAAAGGATCATTCATCAAAATAATGTGGAATTTATCCCTGGGATGCAAGGATGGTTTCAAAATATGCTAATCAATCCATGTAATACATTAAATTAACAGCATGAAAGTAAAGAAACAAGTTGTTATCTCAATAGATGAAAAAAAAAAGCATCTGAATAAACTGAAAATCCATTCATAATAAAAATTCAAGCACAGAAGAAACAGATCTCAACCTAATAAAGGTCACATATAGCAAATCCACAGCTAACATCACACTCAGTGGTGAAAAGTTGAAAGCTGTACCTTTAAGATCAGGAATAAGACAACGGTACCCACTTTCACCAGTGCTATTCAACATAGTACAAGAAGTCTTAGCTAAAGCAATCAGACAAGAAAAAAAAGTAAAAGGTATGAGAATTGTAAAAGAAAAAATACATTTGTCCCCATTTGCAGATGATATAAAATAATACATACAAAACCCTGAAGACTCAACAACAAAAAAACTGCTAGATCAATGAATTCAATAAAGTTGTAGGATACAAAATTAACATACAAAAATCAGGAGCATTTCTAAGTACTAAAAATTAATTTTCTATAAAAGGAATAAATTGACTCCATTCACAACAGCATCAAAAATAATATTTTTTTTAAAATTCCAGCTAAGGAGATGAAAGATCTCTACTCTGAAAACTACAAGACACTGATGAAAGAAACTGACGAATAGACAAATAAATGAAAACATTATTGATGTTCATAGATTTCAAAAGTTATTACCGTTAATATGTCAATTCTACCCATAGCCTCTTGCAGTTTCAATGCAATCCCTATCAAGATTCCAATGGCATTTTTTAAGAAAGTAGAGAAATCACTCCTAAAATTTATATGGAACCAATAAAGACCTGAAATTCCTAAAAATCTTGGGAAAGAAGAATAAAGCAGGAAGCACAACATGTCCTGGTTCAAGCTACACTATAAAGCTATAGTGATCAAAATAGTACAGCACTTGCATAAAAACAAATAGAACAATGAAACAGAATGCAGAGCCCAGAAATAAATCCAAGCATACATAGTCAACTTATATTTGACAGGGTAGTCAAGAATATGCAGTAGAAAAAAAGACAGTCTTTTCAACAAAGTGCTGAGATAACTGGATATTCACATGTAAAAGAATGAAACTGGACCTGGACCTTATCTGACTCACAAAAATTAACTCAAAATAGATTACTATTTAGATACAGGATCTGAAACCATGAAACACTTAGAAGAAAACAGAAGAAAAAAGCATCCTGACATGGATCGTGGGAATAATATTTTGGATGTGACACCTAAAGCACAAGCAACTAAATGAAAAATAAATAAGCAAAACTACCACAGACCAAAAATCTTCCGCACAGCAGAAGTGAAAAAACAATCTAAAGAATGGGAAAAAATACTGAGACGCCATATGCTTCATAAATGCTTAATATCCAAAATACATAAAGATCTCAAACAACTCAGTAGCCAAAAAAAAAAAAAAAAAAAAAAAAAAAAAAAAAAACCCAAAACCAAAACCAAACAAAACAAAAAAAAAATAAGGCAACTACAACATGGGCAAATGAACTGAACAGTCATTTTTCCAAAGAAGATATACAAAAGGCAACATGTTCATAAAAATAAGCTAAAAACAATCATTATTCATTATGGAAATATAAATTAAAACCAAAATGAGGTATCACCTCGCACCTGTTAGAATGGGCATCATCAGAAAGATAAAAGGAAGTAAGTGCTGTCCTGGATGTGGAGAAAGGGAACCCTTGTACACTGTTAGTGAGACTGTAAGCAGGTGCAGCCACTATGTTAAAGAGTAGGGAGGATCCTCAAAAAATTAAAAATAGAACTACCATATGATCCAGCAACTCTACTTCTGGATGTATATCCAAAGGAAACAAAAAATTAAATAAAAAAGATAACTGCTCCTCCATGTTCTCAGTAGCATTTTTACAACAGCCAAGAATAGAAAAACCCAAGTATCCATCAATGGGTGAACGAATAAAGAAATTGTGGTATATATGCATCTACATACATACATATATACATATATATATATATATATATAGACACACAATGACATTTTATTCAGGGATGAAAAATAAAGAAAATTTACCATGCACAACAATATGGTTGGACCTTGAAGGCATTAAACTAAATAGAATAAGTCAGACAGAGAAAAACAAATACTGTATGATTTCATATGCAAAATCCAAAAAAATAAAAGCAAAAACACCAACTCACAGAAAAAGAGATCAGACAGCAGAGAAACATGGGAAGGAAGAGGAATTGAAGGAAAGCAGTCAAAAGTTATAGGCATTCAGTTATAAGTAAGTACCAGCGATATAATGTATAATAGGATGACTATATACGATAGTCATATGTACGATATACAGGAAAGTGTTCAAAGAGTAAAATCCAAAGAGCTCTTACCCCAAGAAAATTTTTTTTCTATTCTTTCTGTTCTTTTTAGCTGTAATCATTTCCCAATATATGTAAAGTAAATCACCATGCTGTATGCTTTAAACATATACAACGATGTATGTCAATTATTTTTCCAATAAAATTGGGGGGAAACAACAGAAAAAAAGAAAAAAGTAAATTACTATGAAGTCCTATCATTCACTGAAAATTCTGAAATCATCATTACACTCTAGGAGCACATTTTCAGTATCATACATCACTAACATTAATTCCTTGCTGCTTTTAAAAGATACCAAAAAACAAATGAAATTATAGTTTTCACCTGAATTGTTTTCATCTAAATCAACAACTAATTTACAAAGAACAACTGCATTAGACATAGGCGATTAAATACATGTCAAAAAGTACTCATAAGAAACACCAAGAAAACCATTTTAACGAATCAACATTCCATTGCCCTATATTACACAAGCACTAAATGTTTCCTCTTGAACATTTAAAACGGGATTAGCATTAGAAAAGCATGAAAATCCAAATGAAGAATTTCAAATAATTTAATCAAAATGCATATAATTTGAGATATACTCAAATTTAATTTGAATAGAAAGATAAGAAAATAAAACTTTTAAAATTATAGCTATAATAATTTTCTGATTTTAAAGATAACTGTATATTGTTAATTTAAAATATATTAAACATAATTATCAACAGCAAATGTTTCAAGTATACAGTTTTGTGAAAAGAAAATGTAAATTTAAGTCCAACTCAAATTATACATAAAAAAATCCATCTGAAAGCTACTGAAGCACATTTTAAAGCAAGATATAAATAATTTGGGGCTGTTCAGCATTACTGGTTCCAATCCAGCAGCACAGAAATTGAAAGCTTGATTGTGCATGGAAAATTAACCAATACAAATATACAAATAATAAAACTTCAATGAAATATTCCAAAGGACTTGGACAAAGAAAATCTCATAATAAATGACATATAACAAATCTTACTTAAATTTACACAAATTTCAAATCATTGTTAAAATAAATACAAAGCTATTCAAATGTTAAAAAACATTTTCTACAGAATATAACTTGCAATTTGAATTATTTTCAAAGATAACTTTAAAATTAAGGCCAAATTAACAATCTAAAATATTGTAGTTAAAAGAACATAAATATTCCAAATTAAATACAAAGCATATCCAGCCCTCACATCATACATAAAATATTTCTGCAATAGCATACAAAACATATTTATCATGGCAAGAAGTTACCCTGATGCAAAATACTATCATCTACCTACTGTGTCTTTTAGCATATTACAGTTCTAACATTCTCTCTCCATTTCAAAATCATAACAAGACCATTTTCTTGGTTTAAAAATAATAAATAATGTCTGATATGTCTTTTTGCCCAAATAGTTGAGAATAATAAAGAATTTCAAAGAAAAGACAATCAGTTAAAAATATGGTTTCTCTACTACTCTAAACCTCTTTGAAGTCAACCTTTCAAAGTCTAATATCAGGTGGAATATACCAGAAGGATTTTAAGAGACTATGGTAAATTTTTATTAATTCATCAAGAAAAATAATGATAAGAAAAAGGATTAAGATCTATTTGCGTTCTCATCATCTTAAGCTTTTTTTTTTTTTTTGCTTTCATCAGTTTCAGTCTGCCATAAATCAAAAGTATTCTTTTAATCCCAACAGTAGACAAAATAATGTATTTTATACTTAAATATGCTCAAGGAAAAAAATTAACATTCTTTATCATTTCCCAACAGAGACAGTTAATACTCTAAGGCCACATTAATAGAATCTTTCTGCCATTGTAGAAAGTTTGATAGCACTCCTATTTCAATGTCTGAATTTTTCTCCTTTTTTTGACAAAGACAAATGATTGCCATCAATCAAGATCCAATCGGGTATACAGAGAGTCAGACGAATGCATCACTCTTTACTGGTTTTCCTGTTATTTGAGCAGGCTTTGCTCCATATTATTTTATAGAATGATCAAAAAACCAGCCATAAGATAGATCATTCACACCCACTGTAAAATTAACTTTCATGAATAATGAGAGTTTTAAACCTCAGATAATGTATATGTTATACCAAGGATATTACTGAGTTCATTTCTGGCTAGAGATTATGTAAATGATACTATATGACCTTTATCATTACAACAGGACATGCAAAACACATATTATTTCATACATAATTTTAAAGCAAGTCAGTATCTAAAGGAAAAAACAGTCATTTATAATGTTCACAGTAAAATGCTAGAGTTTTGAAAGAAAGACATGAAGTACTTGTGATCATTTTGAGTCCTTCTCCTTTAACCTGTTACTTCTGCTGAACATGTCATAAGGTAATAAAACCTACTCTTTCAAAAGTATGTACTTGGTTTCTCTCTTTCGTGAGCTGCTGTTTTCATTTTGCAAACTCAAATCATGTGGGATAATTAACTATAAATTTTTAATGGATAATGCATGTGTAGAAGTCATTCCATTCAAAATCTTCAAGAAAATGTCAACGTAACAGGGAAGGAAATGAAAGGAAACATCCCAATACTATTTATTTATAACTACATTATCAATTTAAAAACATAGAAAATGTAAACCTAAATGAAATGACCCACCAATTATAAAATAGCTTTTTTTTAAAAAAAAGGTATACAAAGAAATACAAATTGCAAAATCAGCTTTCTGTTTCTTAATTCTAATGGTGACCATCATCCATGCAGTTACCCAAGCAAGGAGACTAGTTATCAATCCAGATTCCTCCCCTTCCTTAACCTTCATACAATTCAAACCTCTAACCCTTTTTCTCCTAAAAAAAAATCTCAAATCTATGTCCACTACTACAGCTGTACCATCTCTCTTGCCTAGGTGACTGCTATTGTGATACCTTCCTAATGTTCCATTATTGGCAATATTTTTCTTCTTCAAATCTGTAATGAAAAAGAGCTGCCAGAATGATCTATCAAAAAGAAAATCTGTTCCATGAACACCTTTTTCTGAACACTTGAGTAGCACCCCATCCCTTAGAGCAGTCGTCTCCTAACTAGGCTATGCATATCCAAGGGATATATAAGATCATTCCTTTAGAAGATTAAAGTACAACCTCTATTTAGGTTTCTTGCAGGTGAAAAAAAGCAAGACATTAAGCTTTATTAATGTTCAATATATACAGCTCAATTCTAGAAGTTTTACTTAATCTGAGTATAAGTAATCAAATCTGATGCAGTAAGCAATCTTAGCATATCGATATATTGTAGTTTATTTGTGCTTAGCTGAATAAAATTACAGATTTCACTATCTTAAATAGTAGCATATTTTAAATATTTTGTAATAAGATGAGAAGGACCAAAACCTGATTGTTGTAAAAAGACAATCATTCCAAACTTGTTGAACTTTCCGTGGCAACAATATGCTACAAAGTAGCTCTTTGAAAATAAACAAACACATCCAATACATCCCTTTGACATAAAGGTGGCATATTAACAATGAAAAGAGTAACTATTTTGAAAAGCATATACTATAGAAATAGATATAGAAATACTTCCCTATTACGTGATTTTTATTGCCAAAAACTACTTCTATCATACCTATGAAAACTCTCAAATTTTGCACCCTTAATTAAAACAACTTTTTTTTTTTCTTTAGGTCCACACCCGTGGCATGTGGAAATTCCCAGACAGGGGTCAAATCTGCAGCTGCCAGCCACCGCCACAGCCACAGCCATGCCAGATCTTTTAACCCACTGAGCGAGGTCAGGAATCGAACCCACATTCTCATGGATCCTAGTCAGGTTCGTTAACCGCTGAGCCAGGAAGGGAACTCCTAAAACAACTTATAAACAGAGCTTTCCAACCTAGGGTTTCAATGGGTTTTGAACACTTTCAATTAAAAAAATTAAAATAGGAATAATCATCTTTGAAAAGAACCAAAGTTTTTGTAAAGTTAAACAACAAAGTTCTTTAAAATATTTTCTTCAGCTTTATTTCATCCTTTGATTGTCTCAGAAATAGTAACACTCTTTCACGACTGTATTAGAGAATTCAGTGTTTAGACTGTTCCTGCTTGGTGTATTAGGGCCTTTTTGTTTGTCTGTTTGTTTGTTTGTTTGTTTTGGCTGCCCGGAGGCATAGGGAGTTCCTGGGCCAGGAATCAGATTCAAGCCACAGTTGCAATCTATACTGCAGCTGTGGCAACACCTGATCCTTAATCCACTGTGGTGGGCCAAGGATCAAACCTATGGCCCTGGGCTCCAGAGATGCCAGTGAACCTGCCCTGCCACAGCGGGAACTCCTTTGGTTTCTGTTTTTAAACTAGTAAATGCAGGACCTAATACTACTTAGCTCACAAAGTAATAGGTCTTATGAACTTAGTAAAGGGACCTGTAACTAGTAACAGAAACTGTTACTGCTATTACTACCATCCCTCATATTATGAGCAGCAAAAGACAAAAAGGGACTCATTTCTTAGAATGAGAGGGTATAATCTTAGGGGTAATTTCTAAGAAAACTGAGGTTGAAAATATGCAATCTGTGAACAAGGTGGGCTTTAAAGGAAAAATGCCTTTCTCGTTTTGCAACAAAGCACCAAGACCTGATGAGTAGCATGTATGCTGAGATTTTAACGCTAAACTGTTTTTAATTTCCATATATATTACTTCATCATATGCCAAAAAGATACTACCAATTTATTCTTCTACCAAAAATGCAAGTATTTGTTTCCTAATAGTAATCAGCACTGAGCAGTACTGACCTCATTTATCTTTGCCACAATTACAGCTGAGGGATACGACAGAGAGGACGGTGTTGAATATAAAGCCAAGGTTTTATGCTTAGCTTTCCACTGTGATCCCACTAACAAAAGCAGGAAATGCAGGAAGGCTTACAAGAGGAATCTAGTTTGGGGGACTGAGTGTGAGGGGCCAGGGTACCCCCACATGGAAACAGAAGGTCCTCGAAAGTAGAGATGTGGGGCGCACATGAGAAGTAAGACCCACATACTGGTGTAAGTGAGATATCCGCACAGAAGAGACAGCGGAAGTTCTAGGAAAGGTTAAGATCAAAGAACTAACTTTTTTTAAGAAAAAAAAAAAATCAGTGACAGAACTTTCCAGGGATGACTCTAAGAAGCAGAATTAGGAAAAGGTAAGATGCAGGGACACAAAAGTCTCTCAAAGAGCCTGGCTCAGAGTGGGTTTTCAAAAAAATTTTGTTGAGTGACTAATTCATGTGAGAATGAGACAGAGCCATGGAAATGGAAGAGCATCAGAAGGAGAGAAGCTGAGCCAAGTGAGATAAAGAATGAGAAAAGCCTACCAGTCCTGGGACCACCCTGCAGCGTTCTTCAGCCGCAGGGAAGTACTTCCTATTCCTTGCTCCCTGCCTCCCATGCTTCAGGAGCACCCAATTTGCCTGCTAACAAGTATCACCCATCAGCTAAGTCTCAGCTTAGACATCAGCTCCTATCGGTGATTTCCATCTCGGCAGTTACACAACTATTTTATAACCGTACATAAGATTCTTTTCTCTTTCTTTTTTTTTTTTTTTTTTTGTGTGTGTGATCTAATTAAAAAAAATATTTTTTTTTTTTATTTTCCCACTGTACAGAAAGGGGATCTTTTCTCTTTCTGAAACTAGATGCTCTGTGTTTTTTGTGGCTAATCATCTTAGCCAATGTCCTTGGCCATTGCTTTTCTCACTCAGTACTCTCCCCTTGATCTTCTCCATCCTCATGGCTGTAATCGTCCATATATAAGTGAACTAAGAAATTTATATGCCCAGCCAAGTTCTCTTTTAGCTCTAGGTCTACATATCTAAATGCTTCCTTGCTATATGGTGCAGCACTTAAGAAAGAGCATGGAGTCTGGAGTCAAATACATTCAAATCTGAGCTTGCCAGTTATTCAATATGAGCTTGTGGACAAGCAAACTCTTTATACTTCAGTTGCTTCATTTGTAAAATGGCAATAATTTTAACAGTACCTAACTCATAAGGCGGTTGTGAAGATTACATATGCTAATGTTTATAAAGTGCCTGTACAGTGCCTGTTCACTGTCACTATAATGCAAACTCAATCAGCATTCATTTCCACTCCTTTTGTTCACTGCTGCCTAATACCCAGACCTTTAGATAACTGCTGACAAATTTTTAAGTTCGCAATATTTATTTAATAAATGAATGAATGCATCCAACTCAAAGTCAATATAGTCAAAACCAAATTACTGACCTTCATCCCCAATTTCAGTTCTAGTGTTGTCCATTTCAAAACTGGCCCCTCGATTCATCCAGTTACTCAAGCCCATACTATGTGTTCTACACATTGCATTTAGGTGGTTTTCAAAGCAAAAAACTGAACATGTTTCTCATGCTTTTTCCATAACCCTCCCATGCCCACCATGGTTTTCCATTTCTCTTTAGATAAAGGTAAAACTCCCCAAAGGACATAAGTCTCTGTATGGTCTAGCTGTTATTAATATCTTTATAGACAATGATCCCCCTTCACTACCCACATTCCTGCTACATGGTTTTACCTTCAGGTCCTGTATTCATAATGCTCCCTGTTTTAAGGCATTTGCACATGCTCTTCCCTCTACCTGCATAAGACTTCCTTACCCTCTTCATCTAGCCCACTCCTACTTGGTCTTCAAATTTCAATTTGATTATCACCTCAAAGACAAATTTTCTGAGCTCCTTGGTCAAGCCTACTATTAAAAGCATTCATAATACAATTCTGCTCTTCTTTCCAGCACTGACACAACAGCAGTTATATAACTGTATTATAACATTAATAGCTGCATCTCCCTCTAAATTATGGAATCTATGCAGACAGATGACATGTCTACTTTTGTTTAATATGGTAGCACTGAGTAATAGGATGGTGACCAGCAGGTACAAAGGAAACATTCATTGAATAAATAGGATAAAGTTCAAGTAACAATAGGGTTTTTAAGAGGGAGCATTTCTTTGAGGAAGAAAACTATAGATTCAAGTCGTGATCAGAATTTGAAAAATAAAAAGCTTTCCATCACAATGAAACTGTGAAAAATTTGATGGTATCTGACCACATATTTCTCCTCCAAATCCTCTTTTCAGATTTCAGAACATAGTCTCTCCTGTTTTCCTTTCTCATTTTTCTTTGCTGAAACTTAGCTTCTCTACCCATCCTTTAATGTTCAACCACCAAGTTCTACCAAAAGCCTTCCATGCTTATCCTCCAAATCAGATCATCGTGACTCTGACTATATCTAGCATCTCTGAGAAAATGGTATTAAATCTGAACTCTTTAATCCAGATATTGCGATAAAGCTGCATTTTCCAACTGCCTAATGACATTTCCATTTTGATTACCCACAGACACTTTAATATTAATATGCCCCAATATAAAATATAATATCTTCCATTCCTAACTTGTTCCTTTTTGTATGTGGCTATATTGCTAGCTTTACACTCTCTGCCTCTCTCACACACAATGCCACTTTCTTTTTTTGCCAACCAGAGTTTATTTCTTGCTTTCACAATTTTTAAGGACTTTCTGAACTCCTATTCAGAGGGCCACATCCTAATTCATTATAAAAGCCTCAAATTTATACAAAATTTACAAGTATACTAGAAAGTTGCCAACATGATTTCCCCATCAGCCCCAAATACTTCAGTGTTCACTGCTACTGGGATGTCACTGCTCCCAGGCCCTCTCAGTAGAGAGTGCTAGGGAATATAGCTAAATGTATAGATACAAATATACTTCTAGGTTTATTCTAGAGCTATCTATCTGCATTTATTTCAGTATCTATAAGTCCACATCTACATTATCTATTTGTGGAAACCATATCTATCTATGAAAAACCAAAACCAAGAATGACTCGCAGGGTTCATTTCACTTTTCTCCTTTTCCTTATTTGCAATTCCCCTATTTAACAGAGAGAAACCTGGCTACTATTATTCTTAACATATCTGAATCAATCCCTATGAAAGTGACCAAACTCCTCTCCCACCACAGCAGCCACCTCACACACACAAATGACCTACTCAACTCACCTATGCTCGTCATGCCATGCTGGGCAAGTGCATGGCTCACTGGAAAGATGCTCTCCACACATGCCTCGGGCCCCAACATCATGCACTGGCCTCCCCACTATGTGGACGTCTGCTAACCCCACTCTTGCTCCAATATCCATGTTGGATCACTCTAACACAGACATCTTCCTCTTTGTATTAGACTTTGATATCTTTCATCTTTCTGACCATCCCCCAGTGTAGACATTCTCCTTAACCCATTTGGGCTCCAACATTCTGTGATGAGCCACTGGCTGTAGAGACAGCCTCCTCATCCTGCCTAGGTGCTGCGACTCAGCAGGCCTTAACTTCTGGTGTAGACACCTGCCTTTTCAGACTACCTAATGTTTTTTGGGCTGAACTGCTAAAGAATGGAATGGACAAAAAGAGGAAACAGACATTATACTTTTAATTTGTTTAACATTTTTTTTTTTTTTCTATTTATGGCTGCACCCGTGGCTTCTGGAAGATCCTGGGACAGGGGTTGAATGTGAGCCACAGCTATGACCCAAGCTACAGCTGTGGCAATGCCTGGTCTCTTAACCCCATGTTCCAGGCCGGGAATCAAACCTATACCTCCTCAGGGACCCGAACTGCTTCAGTTGGATCCTTATCCACTGTGCTTCAGTGGAAACTCCATGTTTAAGTTATTTTAGACTTGCTGTTTAGGGAGTTCCTGTTGTGGCTCAGTGGAAATGAATCTGACTAGTATCTATGAGGATGCAGGTTCGATCCCTGGCCTCGCTCAGTGGGTTAAGGATCCAGCGTTACCATGAGCTGTGGTGTAGGTTGCAGATGCAGCTCAGAGAGCTGTGGTTGTGGAGTAGGCCGGTGGCTACAGCCCCGATTCGTCCCTAGCCTGGGAACCTCCATATGCTGCAGGTGCAGCCCTAAAAATAAAAAAACAAATACATAAACTTATGGTTTGATGATTTTATTTACATGTATACACTTGTACTATCATCATAAGCCAGTTTTGGAATGTTTCCACCCCAGAAAAAGTTCTCTGTGCCTATTTAAGATAATCTCTACTCCTACTCCTAACCCAGACAAATAATGATCTGATTATCTTTATTTAATTTTCTAGAAATTTCATAAAAATGAAATCATACAACATATAGTTTTTTGTGTCTGGTCTCCTTCGTGCAGCACATTTGTAAGGCTTATTCATGTTGTGACATGTATCAGTCACTTTTCCTACGTACTGTTCAGTAATATTTTATGTAATAGCCACATCACATTTTCTTATCCATTCAGTAACTGATAAACATTTGAAGTGTTTCCAGATTGTCTATTATGAATAATCTTATGAACATATGTATATAAGATTTTACGTGGACATATGTTTTCATTTTCTTGGGTAGATATCTAGCAGTGGATTGCTAGTACATGCACATGTTTAATTTTTTAAGAAACTGACAAAATATTTCCAAAAGTGCATGTACCAGTTTGCTTCCATGCCAGCAATGTGTAAGGGTTCTAGTTTCTCTACATCTTTAGATAATATCAGACCTTCTGTTTGTACCCATTCTAGCAGGTGAGAACTGCTGTCCTACTTAACTTTAACTTGCATTTCCCTGATCACGAATGGTGTTCAGCATTTCTCCTGAGCTTAACAGCCATCCATCCATACATATTCAGTACAATATTTTGTCTTCATTATATTTCACCATTTTTATTGTGTTGCTTATCACTGAATTTTAAGAGTTCTTATACAGTCTAGAAATAAGTCCTTAAATAAATATACAATCTATGTTTTTTCCTAGTCTGTGGCCGGCCTTTTAATTTTCACTTTCTTAATGATGTTCTAAGAAGAGTAAAAGTTTTACATTCTACTGGCATCCGATTTCTTGTTTCCTCTCTGTATATGGCTCTTTCTTCTGTGTATTTCTCCTTCATAGAAGGCCACAAATACTTTTCCTCTTTTGTTCTTTGTGAAATATTAGAACTTTAGCTTTTACACTTAGGCTTATGATCAATTTTGAAGCAATTTTTTCACAAAATATGAGATGATGTTTAAAATCCTTTTTCTTTTGCTTTTTAGGGCCGCACCTCTGAGGAAGTTCTCGGGCTAAGGATCTAACTGGAGCTATGGCTGCTGGTCTACACCACAGCCACAGCAACTCTCTAGATCCAAGCCGCATCTGCAACCTATACCACAGCTCACGGCAATGCCTGATCCTTAACCCACTGAGTGAGGCCAGGGATTGAACCCTCATCCTCCAGATACTAGTCGGGTCTGTAACCTACTGAGACACAACAGGAAATCCTAAAGACTTTTTAATATGATGAATATAAAATTGCTGAAGTAACCTTTATTAAGTCTAAGCTTTCATAACACTACCAAACTGGATTCTTAAAAATGATTGATGCGACAAATTTTGTTATTTTACAACAGAGTTTTTTTTAAAAAGGCCACTATAAGTCTGGAACCAACTAGACTAAAATATCAATAGTGGCTCAGAGAGAATGGTTTAATTAGAGGTATTTTTTTTTTTTGGTCTATCTTTAACATATTTATGTTTTCCTTAGTAAAAAGTATCACTTTTATAATTTATATATTTAATAAATATATTAGGTAACATATGGAATTCTGACATTAGAAATAAAGTTAAATTCTTCCTACATTGTATCAACTTAGTGCCTTTACTGAAAATCAACTCACCATAAAATGAAGGTTTATTCTCTATTCTTTTCTACTGCCCTATATAGCTATCTTATGTCAATATCATCCTGTATTATTTACTGTATCTCTATATTAAGTTTTGAAATTAGGTAGTGTAAATCCTCCAATTTTGTTGTTCTTTTTCAAAATTCCATCGGTTATGGCAGTGGACAGCCTCTAAGATGATCCCCCGATGATCCCCGCTTCTGCACATCAATGGCCATGTGTAATCAATCCCCCCCCCCCCGCCCCCGAGTATCTTATTCTAACAAACGGAATATGGCAACACTGACAGGATGCCATTTTCATGACTTGGGTACAAAAGACTGACTTCCACCTTCAGGCCAAGAGCCCTTAAAGGACTAAATTCTGATAACTTGATAAGTAAGCCTGAAAGTGGACCCAGAATCAGTGGAGCCTTCAAATGAGATCCCCAGTTGGTGGCATGTTTACATAAGAGATGGTGAACCAGATCCAGGAGGACCCAGCTCAACAGTGCCTAGATTCTTGACCCACTGAACTATGAAATAATAAGTATATGTTGCTTTAAACTTTGGGATACTTTGTTACACAGTAAGACAAAAACTAGATACAACTATTCTAGGCCCTTTGTATTTCCATGTATCTTTTAAAATAAGCTTATCAACTTTGGGGAGTATTAGCATCCTAACTCTATACTGGATAATAATCTTCCATTTATTTAGAACTTTTTAGACTGCTATCAATTTCTCTCAGTAATGTCTTATAGTTTTCAGTGTACAGGCATTATACCTCTTAGTATTTTATTACAAAATATGTTATTCTTTCTGATGCTACTGTAAATGAAATTGTACTCATAATTTCATTTTGGATTGCTCATTGCTAGTATATGAAAATACAATAAAATCCTGTATATTGATCTTACATTTCTCCACCTTGCTAAATTTGCTTTTTATTTTAGTTCCAGTAATACTTTTGTAGAATCTTTAGATTTTCAACATGCAAAACAGCGTTGAGTAAAAGTGATGACACAGGATACCCTTGCCTTTTCCCCAATTTTATAGGGGAAAACATTCAGTTTCACCAGCATGCTGTTAGCTTTGTTTTTTGTAGGTGTCTAAATATTTATCAGTTTGAAGAAGGTTCCTTCTATTTCTAATTTATTGATAGTTTTTTAAAATTATGAATAGGTTTTAACATATTTTTTATATCTATTGCAGTGATCATGTAGTCGTGTTCATTCTTTTATAAATATGGTATATTGACTGACTTTGGGTGATAAACTAATCTTGCAATCCTCAGATAAACTCTACTAGGTAACAGGATACAACTGTTTTATAGTTACTCAATTTATTTTCTAATATTTGATTAGAAACACAGGCATCTAAGTTTATGACGGATCTCATCCACTTTTTAAAATAAAATTCTAATTTTAAGATGACAAAACTGAGGATCATATTCTACTTTACTTAAGATCACACAAGCAAAAAATGGGGGAGAATTAGATCTTAACTTAGGTATCTCTGAAACTAAAATTAGTGCTCTTTGCACCATACCAATGGTTCTCAACAAGTGAAGTACTGTTTCCCAGAAAGAACTGCAGAAATTTGTGAGGCAAGTTTTGTCACAATGACTAAGGAGTGTGACTATGATTTCCCGGGCAGAAGGATGGGCAGAAAAGGATCCTAAACATCCTACAAGAAGTGGTAGAGTATTATATTAATAACAGTCTTGGATCCTGTATGACTTTGGAACATTCCACTGGATATCAGTGAAAGTAGACAACAAGAAGACTGACCCTACACCCCAAGTATTTTTGCTTTTTTTTTTTTTAAAGCAACTTCTGTATAAATTAAGGTTTAAAAAAATGAACTTTGTTTTATTTAGTACTATGCCAACAATTATTCACTATTTAGGAAAATCACATCATAGCCATTCATGTCACTCATGACGTGAAGAGAGATTAACTACATGCAGTGCCTCTACCGGTCTGATTTGTAGCTGTCCCAGTTGCAGTAATTCTACACATAAATGTACGCATCCAAGTACCTCGCTGTATCTATTAGAATCATCATGTTGGAGTACTTGTTGACTACTGAAATAAATATGACTCATTTTAAATTATCTTCATTTTATTTCCCTGCTTAGAGTTTTGGGCATTCTGTAGATTTGCTTAATATTATTTATCTAGGAAAGGTCTATTTATGATTCAAAAATAAATTATTTTTGTTAAATAAAGAAGGTGTAACAACGGAGAGGGTGGAGAAGCACTGCCCCTTTCTGAGTACGCCCACCGGCCTCACCACAGTGCATACCCTACCTTCTCTGGTCCTCTTCTGACAGCCTCCTACCTAGTCTTGGACACCTGAACCTTCCTTCCAGCATAATTTTCATATTGCCAAAAATGCTACTGCTTTCTCTTTCAAAACATGGTTATCCAAGACGCATATATTATCAAAATATTTTTCTAGATACTTCTTCAGAAAAAGTCTAAATTCTCCACCATAGAATTTAGGATCTCTCACGATCTGCTTTCATCTGGCTCTAGATTTATCTACAACCACTTTCTACCACATATTCTGAGTGAAAAGCATACTTTCTCTCTGAACTTTCTCAGAATTTCAGTACGCATCAGAGCAGGACCGTGCCTAACCTTTACTCTGTTCTGACATGGCTTCTCACCATCACTCCCACCCCTGTTTTGCCTAACTGGACTTGACCTAATATGTGAAGTCTTCATACTCCTGTCTCTCCCCAAATCCACATCCTGCTTCACAGAAGTCTGAATGCAAACCTTCAGATCTTCTGCTATACACATACCATTTTAATGTAATTAATTATACATATGACTTTATCATCAAACCACAATATTCTCAAATGCAATAATATGTCCCTATATTCCAAAATGAATAAATTTTAATCAGTGGAAATTAATCAAAATTTCTTGATTTAATGAATATTTAACTAATTTTCCACTCTTCTCAAATTTAATCTTTTCTGAATTTCTAGACATAAGCCACAAATATTTAAATATTCATAATGACACAATGCAAACTTATTCCACAAGCTATTACTTTCCTCTTCTAAATATGTTAAGTCAGAAATATGTAGATAGATTTGACATTCATTTAGTTTTTAAACAAAATCTCAGCAAAGTTTATACACTTAAAACAGGAAAATAAATTTACAAACAAGCCTTCATTTACCTGTTTTTTTTCCCTTTGAGACAAAAAGATTTAGTAAAAAAAATCTAGTCCTTGATCAAGTTCAAATGGAACTATCTAACATCATATCACAACAATAAATACCCTTGAATGTTCTTTTTTTTCTATGTATAATATAAAAAATTCATGTTTAGGAGTACAGGAATTATTAGTTCAGTCATTATGCTATAATGTGGTGAATACAGAGTCAAATTCTAAAGGGTTATGAGGTCAAAATGCAAGACTGCATAATTTATCAGATCAAGTAGATCATTTTAAAGTACAGAGTTAAGTGAGGCATTAGGCTATTACAGCTTTTCATGACTAACGGTTAACATCAATGTTTATCTACTTATGCACTAGGTGATACTTGCTATATAAATCTGATTTATTAAAAAAACTTTCTGACACTATCATATTTTGAATCATATCAGGATCAAATTTAATTCATAGCACTACATTATACTAATACAAATAACATCTATTTCTCTTAAGTATTATTTAAAAAATTAAAATTGCCCACACATTTTGATTAATATGCTGTGGAAATAAAATCTCACTTTGGCACCAAGAGGCACCAACAAACAATTCAAAAGCACAAAGAATATATTTATATGTAAATTTTGCATGCATTTTAAAGATTGATTTTGTTGTTTGTTGTTAGTTGGTTTTGTTGTTGGCTATTTCTGCACAGTATTTTCTCCTGCAGAAAAAAAGTTAGAGTATTGGGTAAGGTTTGAGAAAGCGAGGCAGGTATAAAATACTAAACCAACAAATAAAGAAGAAAAAAAAAGGTAAGTTTTTTTAAGTAGTTGTTTCTCTTTGGATGAACATGATGGCCTTCATGTCATATGCCCCCAATATACAGCACCCTTGCACCCTGAATATTTTAAGCAGAAGGAGCATGAGAAGCAGAAAGGTCACTCTTATCTTTCCCTGCCACCCTCTCCCACTTCCACCCTTCTTCCCTGAAACAGGTGACAAAACCTCCTGCAAGAGAAACCCTTCCTATTCCCTGGAGAAAAGAGCATTCCCACCTCCAAAGACAAAGGAAAGCCAGAAAGAATCCTAACAGGCTTTGCTAAGTTTCTCCTGGTTTATTGCTATTACCCTACACTCCTTACCCTATCATATTCCTCCACCACAGTTCACTCTTCATCAAACCTAACATAAAAGTAACCAGGTCTGCTTCTTCAGGTCTTTATTTCTGTATGATGACTCCTATGTCACTAATACTTTTTTCTTTTCTCTCTCTCTTTTTTTTTTTTTTGGCTGTACCTGTGGCATATGGACGTTCTCAGACCAGGGATTGGCTTGAACCAGCACCGCAACTGCAGCCTGCACCACAGCTGCAGCAATACCAGATCCTAAACCCAACCGCACCTGAAGGGAAATTTGAAGGTCACATCATCCAACCGTCATTCCTTTCATCAAAGTTTGCAAATAAAAATCTCCACCTACAACTAGTTCATTCTAGGCTGAGAAACACAAAAGAAGAAAAAATTTAACTTATCCTAAGTATCCACTCTATTTTAGGAAAGCGGAGACAATTTGAGGTCATTTCTTCATTCCACAAATACATATTGAATGCCAGGAACTGAGAATATACAAGTACATAAAAGAACATTTCTGTTCTCATGGGGCGGGGGTGAGGGGGCAAATAATCAATGAAAAAATTAATTTATAGCAGAATGCCATAAAAGGCACTAGGAAGATAAATAACTATTCTTTGATTTTATTATTTTTCATTGCAGTATAGCTTACTTAAAATGTGCCTGTTCAGCAAAGTGATTTGTTTATACATATACATATATATATACACACACACACATTTTTAAAAATATTCTTTTCCATTATCATAAGATACAGAATATAGTTCCCTGTGCTATACTCTAGGACCTTGTTGTTTATCCATCCTATATATAATAGCTCACATCTGCTAACACCAAGACCAACTTTATCCTATTGACTCAAGTAAAGAGATAGTGAACAAGGTCCATGGGAGGATCAGGAAAGGCTGACTTAGGAAGGCTGGGCAAAGACGACATGTGATTAAGACCATGGAAGAGAAAGATATACAGATGGCCAGCAAACACATGAGAAAATGCTCAACATCGCTGAGTATAAGAGAAATGCAAATCAAAACAACCATGAGATATCACCTCACACCAGGCAGAATGGCCATCATTAATAAGTCCACAAATAACAAGTGCTGGAGGGGGTGTGGAGAAAAGGGAACCCTCCTGCACTGTTGGTGGGAATGTCAACTGGTACAGCCACTATGGAGAACAGTTTGGAGATACCTTAGAAATCTATACATAGAACTCCCATATGACCCCGCAATCCCACTCTTGGGCATCTATCCGGACAAAACTCTACTGAGAAGAGACACATGCACCCGTATGTTCATTGCAGCACTATTCACAATAGCCAGGACATGGAAACAACCCAAATGTCCATCAACAGATGATTGGATTCGGAAGATGTGGTATTTATACACAATGGAATACTACTCAGCCATAAAAAAAGAATGACATAATGCCATTTGCAGCAACATGGATGGAACTAGAGAGTCTCATACTGAGTGAAATGAGCCAGAAAGACAAAGGCAAATAGCATACCACTTATAACTGGAATCTAATATCTAGCACAAATGAACATTTCCACAGAAAAGAAAATCATGGACTTAGAAAACAGACTTGTGGCTGCCTGATGGGAGAGGGAGGGAGTGGGAGGGATCGGGAGCTTGGGGTTATCAGACACAACTTAGAATAGATTTACAAGGAGATCCTGCTGAGTAGCATTGAGAACTATGTCTAGATACTCATGTTGCAACAGAACAAAGGGTGGGAGAAAAAAATGCATACATGTAAGGATAACTTGATTCCCTTGCTGTACAGTGGGGGGAAAAAAAAAAGACCATGGAAGAAGAGAGAACATACACTAAATTCATGGGTTAAAAGGTTCTGGCATGACAAGCATGTGTCAGGTAGGGCTCTAAGGTGCGAGCATGGTAAGTACACTCAAGTGAAAGCAAGCAGCTCAGTGTGGCCAGAGCAAAGGGATCCAGTCCTAGTGTGGAGTCAGGTTATTCAGAGCTCTGCACATGCCACAAAGATCATCAGCTGTAATATTACAGGTATGTTACAGGAAAAAGGGGCAAAGGTAGCCTGGAGAGACTAGTTAAGAGACTAAGGGATCAGCAAACTGCTTAGCCTATGAGCAAAAGTTTTAATTTTTTTTTAGTAACTGAAATGAAGATGATAATGATGATTATTTCATGACATGTGAAAATTACATGAAATTCAAATCAAAGTTTCCATAAGGTTGTACTGGAACACAGCCACATATATGCATAAGCTGTCGAGGTCTGCTTTTGCACTACAACAGCAGAGTGTGTGGTGGCCTCGTCATTTCACGCTACTGCTCAGCACACTGCAGATCCTAGCGAAGCAGTTTTAACGTGACAGTGTTTGCAGTGTCCTACATACCACCATACAATTTTTTATTTTTATTTTTTACTACCAGTGTGTATCCATCACATCACAACAAGAAAACAAAAAGAAAGCAGACTTTGAATGTCATGCTTTTAAAGGTTCAGTGGAGTTGGGGATTATTTTGCTTTAGAATTAAATGAAAAGGCATTTTGTTTATTATGCAATGGCAATATACCTATTATAAAAAATACAGTGTACAACAACATTACTAGAAAAAGAACTCAACAGAATATTGCCAAAGCATAGGGACACAACAGTCAGAAAAATTAGAAAATTTAAAACAGATTATCTCATTATGAAAGAATTTTTTCACATAAAAAATGAAAATGAGGCTGTAAGTTTCCAAGTGCCTGTTTGTTAAACAAGCAAGGAAGGGCATTTACACATGGTGAGTTAATTAAATGGAGTGTGACTGACAGCCAAAGAACTACGTCCAGTGAAAATAAACTTGTTTAAGAATATCAGCCTTTCAACGAGGACAGTTGCTCAAGGAGTTAAGAACACTGGGAGCAACATCAGTATACAATAAAAAAACAAGGCAGGGAGTTCCCATTGTGGTGCAGTGGAAGCAAATCCGAATAGTATCCTTGAGGATGCGGGTTCAATCCCTGGCCTCACCCAGTGAGTCAGGGATCCAGCACTGCTGTGAACTGTGGTACAGGTCGCAGATGCAGCATGAATTTGGCGTTGCTGTGGCTGTGGTGTAGGCTGGCAGCCACAGCTCTGGGATCTTCCATGTGATGTACCTGCAGCCCTAAAGGGCAAAAAAAAAAAAAAAACCCACAAAAACCAAGGCAAATGATTTCATGTGGTTTTCCTTGGCTCTTAATGAGTCAACAGATGTTACCTACATTGTTAAGTTGTTTATTCAAGGAGTCAACGGCGATTTTGAAGTGACTAAAGAATTATTCTCTATGAATACTCTGAATGAACAGGGTAGAATGTTTTCAAAGCTGAAAGGAAAGGAATTTAGTAAAAGCCGAGGTAGAATGCTAAGACGTCTTACAGCTGACAGTAGTAAAAACACGTGTGGAACAGAAAAAGGCTAAGTCAGGCAAGTTTACAAAGTTTGTGAAAATGAGAAGTATTTTAAGCTTACATTTACTCTTTTTACTATTCAACAGCAGGAAAATATTTGAATCTACCACATAATTATTGAATCAGGAGTGTCAATGGTGAACTGTGTTCACTTTCCTGGACTTATCCATCATCAGTGCCATGAATTTTTGTCAGAAATACAAGTTGAATAAACTAACTTGTTCCACCACATGGCCATTCAAAAGCTTAGCAGTAGCAAAATTTTATTGCATCTTTTTTTTTAGCTAAAGATCAAGACTAAACTTTTTCCAAGTGAGATAACCCTCCTTTGACTACTACTATCAAACACTGAATGGTTATTTAGAGCCGTACCCATGGCATATGGACGATGCCAGGTTGAATCGGAACTGTAGCCGCTGGTCTATACCACAGCCACAGCAATGCGGGATTTGAGCTTCCTCTGAGACCTACACCACAGCTCACAGCAATGTCGGATCCTTAACCCCCTGAGCGAGGCCAGGGATCCATCCTGCATCCTCATCAATGCTAGTCAGGTTCATTCCCGCTGAGCCACAATGAGAACTCCCTCACTGAATGGCTTTAGATACTAGCTTTTGCTGCAGACTTGATAATGTTTCTTAGTAACACCACCCTAGGGAGTTCCCACTATATTTTTAATTCGAGTCCCAGAAGTATTTTGCAGACCTCAGTGTAAGTGCAATGTAAATTTCATAATTCAAAATTCGTTTCACTGTACAACTGAGGAGCTTTCACTTAACCTTTAACTGGAACTGATTAATCGGCAATGTAATGATATGCTAAAAGGCAAATAAAAAGAAAAATCTAATAGACTTATATAAATGCCTTCTAACAGATAAATATGCTCAACTAACATAATATGTCTTGAACTGATAAAAAATATATGGTAATAATTATGTGAAAAGATATTTTCAATGATGAAATACAGAAAATCTCATTATAAATCACATCATCAGATGAAAATCTGCCACTGATATTGCTAGGGAACACTACCCTTAAACCTCAACTAAGTGAAATGCCCCACTCCTGCCCCTGCCAAAAGTTCATTCTTATCATTAGGAAACCATCTTACAGAAAGCTACACTCAATAATTATTAAATACATGAAGGAACTTGTTTTCTGTCTTGTTGTATAAGTGACTATATATAATCCTCAATTTGCCATTTGACTTAAAAACCAAAAATGGTTATAACTGGTCTTTCAAAGAAAAAACAAGCCAACTCCTAATGTAAGAGAGCAAATGATATTGCTGTAAACCAGGCAAAGCAGGAGATGGGAGATGTTTGAATTCTGGGTATATTTTGATGGACGAGCCAATAAAATTATCTGACTGATAATTGCGGAGAGAAAGATAATGCCAGGGTTTAAGCCTGAGCAACTGGAATGATGGAATGATTATTAACAGTTAATGACATTAAATGAGATGAGGAGTTCCCATTGTGGCTCAGTGGGTTAGAACCCAACATAGTCTCCATGAGGATGTGAGTTCTATTCCTGGCCTCACTCAGTGGATTAAGGACCTGGCATTGCCTTAAGCTGCAGCATAGGCTGCCCATGCAGCTTGGATCCAGTGCTGCTGTGGCTGTGGCATAAGGCAGCAGCTGCAACTCTGATCTGACCCATAGCCTGGGAACTTCCACTTGCCACAAATGCGGCCATGAAAGGAAAAACAAAAAAATGAGATGGGAAAGACTTAATAAGCCAGGGCAGGGGAAATTCAGTTTTGACATGTTAGGTGTGATATATTTACCAAACAGTCAGATGGAACAGGCAATTGGATATAGAAGTGTGGAGTTCACGGGAGGTGGAGATGTAAAATTGGCACATAATTGCTTTTAAAATGTGTAACTGAATGAGATCACCAGTAATTCTTGGTAAATAAAGAAGTATTTTGAGCCTTGGAGCATTACAACATTCATACTTCAGGAAAGTGAGGATAATCCAGCAAAAGCATCCATTATGGAGTAATGTGTAATGAAGGAGAAAGAAGATGACGCTGTCTTGAAGCCAGCTGATGGAAGTATTCAAAGAACAAGAAAATGATCAACCGTGTCCCAGACCAATTAAAAAAAATGCCAATTATACATTTATCCAAAGCATAAGCAAAAAATAATTAGCCAAACATAATGGAGAACAGAGTCCTATAACATCAGAAATGTTTATCCTTAATCTAATCAGTAAAATAAATAGGTTTGAGTGGCACTGATCCAGCTCCTGTTTTTCACCATATAAGGATGGAAAGCATAAGGATGATTCTAAAAACCTTGACAAATGCCCTGCAGAATGTGTCATGTATCAACGGTTGTTTGAAATATCCATATTCTTTAATAATTGTATTTCTGGAACTTGATCCCCCCAAAATTAGTCTAAAATAAGAATATGTCTTATGGACAAAGATAAAAGCTCTTTTCCAGATTTACTACTCATGTCGTCTTTTTTCTATGGAACTACTCAAAGTTCCTTAAAGATGTGATGTTGAATCATTTCCCTGGCATCATGCTCTCAGCCTAATGAAGAAAGTTCATTAGTCATTACTTTCAAAGACATCATTATATCCTAAATATTTCAATTTACCTATTATTGTGATTTATCATATTGTGTTATACTTACTGTTAAAATGTCTTTCTCTTCTATTGGCAAATACATTCATGGCCATACCACCCTGAATGTGCTCGATCTCGTCTATTGGCAAATATCCTTCTTGAGAGCAGAGTCCTATGCTAGGTTCAATGTATGTTTATTGATTCCAGTTGCCAAAGGAGTAATAGAAAGTGTAAGTAGCACCCTAAATTCAGAGAGTGGGATAGAAGATTCAGCAGATGGGCTACGTGGATATAATGCTTAAGAGAGTCTAAGTAATAAAAAGTGTAAGACCTAGAAAAAGGCAAAAGATCAAGGAATAAACTATATGAGTATGTGCTTTTAAAACTAATTACTTGTACATTATATGCCATAAATTACAGATGATCAAGGAAGAGGACTGAATTTAGGTGTGAAAATCTGACATATTCCTTCACTTCTGCTCCATGCCAATCAACTTCAGATGCACTGGAATAGATTTTAAGGAAAACAAACAGAGGAAGGGGGAAAAAGCCAAAGTACTAAATGTCAGACTACAAGGATGAGACAAGGTGTTTGGTCTCAAGGGTATCTGCCTTCTTATTGGAAAGACAAATAATTGTAATTTAATGTCTTCAAAACAGCAACTTTTCGTTTCATTCTGGAATGCAGGCAATCATACAGGAGTAACAGATAAGGAGACAATAGTGGAGCACCCATATTTACAGGCTGGGAAAAGCGAACAGGGACCATAACTGAGGAGAAAGCATCACAGAAGCAGATGAAAAACTAGGGAAGAGGATGTGGCAGGCACCCCAAAAAGGAAAACGACTGAAGAAGAGAGTGAGCCACCTCCACAAATGTCATAAACAAACCCAAACTGTACCCCTGTGCTTTGACAAAGGAGAGGTCACAGGGCTTCTGCCAGAGCAGCTTTTATACAGACTTCCATATGCTGAGAAAGAAACAGGGTGAGAATGAGAAAGTTCAAAACTCTTTGAGAAGGCTCACTATGAAAGAAAAAAAGAAAGACTATCCAGGAATCTTTCTCAAAGTGACACTATTGGAGTTTGGTGGGGAGGAAAATTCCTGGTGCTGAAAACTGCCCTGTGGATATCCAGATAACCGGATTCCAACAATAAAGTCCTGTAAATTCTCCACTCATTCTGATAACAGAAAACACCCACCACAGATTTCAAAAGGGTTCCTGGGTGCCAACTCATGCTAAAACAAGAGCCTCTTTCTGATAAGACCATTTTTATAGGTTAAAAAGAAGCTTGTTAGCATTTTGGAAAATGCTAGAAATATTTCTGAGAGAAAAATATGTTTAGGGAATAGTGGAAGGAGTTTATACCAGGGAGCTGCTATTTGTTCAGAGATAAGTTTACCTGCTAAGAGAACCTAACACACACTATAGATTCTAGTAAGGCTTTTCTGCTTTCTTTACATCATCAAATTTCATTAGAAAGATCTTTTCTCATTACCTCTATTTACTAATCACTCACTCATTCTTCAGACTTTATAATTTGGCCTCCACTATCTCTAAAATACCAAAATAGTTCTAAGATAACTAGTACCTTCTTGGTTGCCAAATCTACAGTCCGTTTCTTAGGTAATTTTGTTTTTTATTACCTTCGAGTATTGGGCATGCTCCTCCTTAAAATGGCTTAAATCCTCCTTTCACTGTCGTACTTCAGGTACCTGTTCACTCTTGAAATACTAAAATACTTCTTGTCTCTGTCTTCCATTCAATCTCGTCCAACACTCAATCCATTTTATAGAAGACAAGACAAAGACCTTATTGGAACGTAGTCCTTAAGTCATTTCCTGACTCAAAACCTTTAAAATGGCTGACAGAGTAAGGCTGAATTTCTTGTCTCCAATAATTAAGATCCTTGATAATTATGTTCTAGCTCATCTTTCCGGTCTTAGTTATTAGCACCGGTCTGCTTTATATATCACTCACTTTTCAACAAACAAACAGAACTTCTGAGTGTTCTCTCTACATGCCTTTCTAGCTCCTATGTCTGCTCTTTTACCTTCCTTCCTGAAGTAATGCCCTTCTGTTGCATGATCACAGATCCAGCTCTTCCTCACAATTTGATTTTAACTCCAGTAGGATGGCTTCTCTTACCTTCCAGCCGTAAACAGTCTTCCACAGCTTCAAGCACCTTATCTGTACCTTTTTAGGCTCTTAATTACACTTTTTAATATCACATTCAAATCTGTATTACACATTTTCATATAAATGTCTTGCCTCCCCTATAAATTACATTAACAGCTACTACTTACTAAGCTTTAGATACATATATCATACTGTATCTTCTCAACAACTCTGCCAGTTATCTAAACCTAATAATGTGGAAAAAGCACGTAAGGGCTTAGAAATTAAGAAAACTACATAGATTATCAAGTACTCAATAAATATTTTTAAACTAATAAATGATGATGCCAAGATGAAGCATCACTCCAAATGCTTACAAATATAAAAATGTTTCACTTTAAAGGAACCAAAGGCAGAGCTACCAAGCTAAAAACGTAAGAAAAAAGTATATCATAGGGAAGACGTTGTGTTTAAATGTAATAATATTAACTGCTACAATTTATTCTAAGCACTTTCCAATTTGCCAGGCACTGCACAAAGCAGTTTCCATATGCTAAGTTATTTTACATTCACGACAATCCTTTAGAATAGATACTTTCACTGAATAGATGTCTTCACTGAACATAGCTTAATGACGTTATGTCACAAGAACAAAGTCCTAAAGCCAAAACACATAAAAATCGAAATTTTATGACTTAAAGCCTTTACTCTACAGGAGTCAGTGAGAAGGCCCAAAGAGCCTAAACCTGAAAGAAAGAGAGAAACAAATTGGGGCTTACACTTCACTTTTTTGTTTTATTAGGACTGGATATCTACCATACGTAATATGCCATACAATAACCAAGAAAATATTCTATTTTTCCTAACATACGTGAGCAGATTTGGGGGTGGGTTCCCCCCCCCAAAATTAAAAATTTTTCTTTGAGGTGACATTTGTTTTCAGAAAAAAGTGAAAAAAGTATATATTATGTGACTACCAAATACAGTTAGGAATCTCAAAGTAGAAACTGAACAATATTTCTTGTTGTTGTTGTTTTTTGTCTTTTTAGGGCTGCACCCATGGCATATGGAGGTTCCCAGGCTAGGGGTCTAATCGGAGCTGTAGCTGCCGGCCTACACCACAGCCACAGCAACAACAGATCCGAACCGTGTCTGCGACCTACACCACAGCTCACGCCAATGCCAGATCCCTAATCCATTGAGCAAGGCCAGGGATTAAACCCACAACCTCGTGGTTCCTAGTCAGATTCATTTCCACTGCGCCAAGATGGGAACTCCAGAAACTGAACAATATTATAACTATCTTATTTTAAAATTGAGTTATAGCGTCAAGAAAAGGATACAATAAAATGCATAAATGCACAAATTCACTTACGCTAAAATCTTTCTGTAAAGGTTTCTGGTCAGAAAGTAATCTGTTAATATTTGAAATGAGGTTTATATTAAAATGCCATAGAAAAATAAAATTTACATTAGGAAGACTCAAACGAACTGCTGTGAATTGTGAATGTCAGTGCCACTTACCGTGATGTTTTACTTTATTAGAATAAAAGGCTAGGAAAAATACTCTACTTTGACTTACAATAAATAAAACTAATCAATGTTGTAATCTTTCCAAAGAATCATTAGAACTCTGGGAGAGAGCTAAAGAGGAGAAAACATCATGTCTATTATTACTGTGGCTAAATGGGATTAACTAATCCTCATGAGATAAAGTTATGAATTAAGTGAAGCTCAGAACACTAAGAAAATTTGTGGGGAGAGAATGCAAATAGCTCCCTAATTATCTACAGCCTATTAACAAGCAATCCTTATTACTTGCAATTAAAATCCTCTTAAATTTTATGGCAAAAGTTCACTGAAACGTTGAAAATTATACGCTAATTATTATACTGTAAAGCACATGTTTAGTATGTACTTTACTATGGGCTCAATAAATAATAAAATATCAAATTGTAGGTGATACAGTGACTAATTATTTTACTAAACAAAAAACACCATGTGGTGTGAAGCCAGCATGGGCTCCTGCTACAAACAGAGCTATATAGTACTAGACTCTCCCACTAACTATGGCTTCCCAGTGGACTGAGGTGTTACAATTCTGCGAAACCCTGAACCCAACACCATCAGTGTTTGGCACAGGTAGATACTTACATGTTGATTGAAGAAATTATTTTGGGGTGGGATTAAAATATTTTGGTGATTAATTTATATATAGTTCATTTTCCAGTTCTGGATCTTTAAGTGTTACTACTCAGTTCATTTACTGATTTTTTAAAAATTATACTTGATTTATAATGTTCTGCAAATTACTACTGTGGAGCAAAGGGACCCAGTCATACATATATATACATTTTTTTCCTCATATTATCTTCAATCGTGTTCTATCACGTGACTAGATATAGTTTCCTGTTCTATACAGCAGGATCTCGTTGCTTATCCAATCTAAATGCATATTACAGATTTTTAAGACCATTTGTATAATTATTTATTTCATGTATATAATATTTCCATGACGCCCTAAACCAAATTTGTCTTGTTTCTACCTATATCTTAGTATCTGGCACATATCAAGAAATCAATAAATGTAATTATGTATGGAGACAAATGTCAACTGGACTTACAGAGGTGATCATTTTGCAGTGTATACAAATATCAAATCATTATGTTGTATACTTGAGACTAATATTATGTTATGGCAAGTAGTCCTCAATTTTTTTAAAAAAAGGAAGTCACTAAATATTTGTCAAAGTAGTGAGTGAGTAAATGAATACATAAACAAAAAGGATGTTACTACAGATTGTAATTTCCTGGGACATCATCTCTTCAGTAGCAAAACACTACAGTTTAAAGAACAATATACAAATAATATAAATCAAGGAGTAGCCCCCATGAATGGCCCTTTTCTTTTGTTTACTGAGAACTACCCCCTACCCCATTATCATTTCCATCTATGTAAGTTAGGGGGAAATCTCTTCATATATTAAATATCCAATTGATATTCAAGTTTCCTAATTGTCTTTATTCACTGTTGTTGGTTTTTTAAAATCAGGATCCAGATAAGTTTCGTACATTGTACCTGTTGAAATATTTCTTAGTTCTCTTTTTACTGTTTTTATCATCTATTTATTGAAGAAACTGAGTTGTTTACATACTGATTTTTCCCTATTTTGGATTTTGTTAATTTCAGACTTGTATCATCACTGAACATGTTCCCAACTCCCTTGGTTTCCCATGTAAACTCCCATGTAGGAGGTATGTCCAATTGGAATATAACGCAAGCCTCACATGTAATTTAAAATCTTCTAGTAGCCACATTAAAAAAAGGAAAACCGGTGAAGTTAATTTTAACACAGTATATCCAAAATACTATCATTTCAACATGTAATCGATATAAAAACATTAGTATTTTACATTTTTTCATAATTTCCTCATTTGGATTTCTTTCCAAAACCGGTATGTATCTTAAACGTGGCACATCTCAGCTCAGACTAACCACATTTCAAATTCTCAAAAGCCAAATATGGCTGGTGGTTGATTACCATACTATATTGCACAGATATCAAGACAATGAAATGGAGGTAGATCATATTATGTTTACTTGTCTCTCTTCCTGTGATTTAATATTGGTCTGTGAATTCTGATATTCATTCATTAAAAAATTCTACATGACTTTTTACATAGTGGTTTTAGTAGCTACTGATCTCTGTGTTCAGATCTCAATTTTGTTATTCTACTATTCCTTCTGTATTTATTATCTGCAATTCTTCAATTAGAAAGCACTTTCCCTCTACAATGTAGTTACCATGAGGCACAATTTATATTTAAAAATGGGATGAATGTGTGATTTTTTCCCCTATACTAATCAGTTTTGAGAATCATAGTCTGGTTCCTCAGAATCCTCTGAAGTTAATCCATAAAGATTTTTTATGTCTATCATTATAAACTCATGGATTATTTTCTGACTGTCCCATCTTTGGCCAATTGAAGTCTCTTCATTTTTGCTCCTGAAATGTTATTTACTTGTTACCAGGAACCTCTGATCACTCTCTGATCTTTTGGTATGACCCAATGGTCCAGACCAATCTTGCCAGTCCTGGAAGCAAGCATTTCATCAAGGAGCCTTGATTCTTTTTTATTAGAAAATGGTATTTAGAGACCATAATTTAAGTTCAAGGGTGCTTAATGTTATCATATTGTTTGTTGTTTTTAGGCCTTACCAGTGGACAGAACTGGAAAAGACATTTCTTATTGAAGAAAATATCAGGTCACATAGATATTTCAATTCAAGTTTAGGATAAGAAGATTTTTACTACACTTCCTCAATTTTACAGTTTCTGTTTTCTCTTGCTTTTTGAAAAATCTTAAGTTTTAATAGTATTAACATAATTACTCATTTGCTTTGAATTGTGCAATCATAAATTACACCTCAGCACATAGCAGAAACTCACTGAACAAGTACTTAAGAAATAAAGAGAATAAATGAATAAAAAGAATTCTACTTTTGAGAAAATTATATGAATTAAGTTCAGAATGACAACTTCAATTATATTACAAACAATAAGAAAACCATAAACATTTAAATATTTATTTATAGCTTTTTCTTTGTCCTTAGCATATCTATGGCAGAGGGTGGGGTGGGGAGGGAAGGGAGATGTGTCCAGCAGAAAACTTCCAATTACTATGTTAATAAAGTCTCTTGAAATAATCTCTCAATGTAGTATATAATAAACAACTTATTTAATTTGGTTTCCAAATTAGCTACTGATGTTTAAATTTTTTTAAATTATGGATTAAAAATTTTAATGTATAATACGAGGCATATTTAGAAATCTATTTTTTTTTTTTTTTTTTGTCTTTTTGCCTTTTCTTGGGCCGCTCCCACGGCATATGGAGCTTCCCAGGCTAGGGGTCGAATCGGAGCTGTAGCTGCCAGCCTATGCCAGAGCCACAGCAACGCGGGATCCAAGCCAAGTCTGTGACCTACACCACAGCTCACGGCAATGCCAGATCCTTAACCCACTGAGCAAGGGCAGGGATCGAACCCACAACCTCATGGTTCCTAGTCGGATTCATTAGCCACTGTGCCATGACGGGAACTCCTAGAAATCTATTTTCAAGTCCTGTTTTTCTACCTTGTTCCTCCATCTACTTTTAAAGTCATATTCATTAGTATTTGGTTAAATTTTTCATTTTTTTTAAATATAAGCAAATATATTTATAGTTATATTTGCTGCCCCTTCCTTAGACAGATGGCAGCATATGACATGTATTTTTCTCTACCGTGTTTTGTTCATTTACCCAGTGACCATTTCTAAAGCAGTTCACAGAGATTTTCCTCATTGTGTAGAGGCACAGTGTTTTATTGATTCATTTCCCACACTGGATGGACATTTTGACCATGTATCAACTTTTGCTATTACAAATAGTGATGGGAGTTCCCACTGTGGTTTAGTGGGTTAAAAACCCAACCTGGTGTTTGTGACGATGCAGGTTCGATCCCTGGCCTTGCTCAGTGAGTTAAGGATATGGTGTTGACACAAGCTGTGGTGTAGGTCACAGAAACACTTGGATCCAGTATAGCCGTGGCTGTGACACAGGCTTGTAGCTTCAATTTGACCCCTATCCCAGGAACTTCCATGCCACAGGTATGGGCTATAAAAGAAAAACATAGAAACCAAAAAGATCCATGAGGGCAGGAACTTCAAATTCACTAGTAGGTATTCAGTGCTTAGAACAGTGCTTGCATACAACAGCACTCAATAATTATTGTAAATATAAATGTATGAATAAATAAATGACATATAAAAGGTATCATGAAAGTATTATAAACAGAAACTGAGCAGAAACAGTCTCTGCCCTTAAGGAACTGCCAGTCTGCTTGTGATAGGTTCTATATATATTAAAAACTCAATGGCAGTGTTCCATATAAGCCAAAGAACTGGTGCAGACACAGAATTCAAATACTATGACCCAGTGGAAGAATACGTACTCACATTTGGCTTTTAAGAAAAAGTAGGACTCAGACAAGCACAGCAGAGTGATGTATAGGTGGATGGGATGATGTGAGCACTTAAAATCAGGAAAGGATGGGAAGCAGTCCATGAGAAGACAGACTTCACTCACAAAGAAGATGAGTTTTGCTGTTTTTTTTTTTTTAAGACAAATCATACTTTAAGCTAAAAGTGTACTTTAAAAGAAAACAGTTTTTTCTTCAAACTTAACAATCATGATAAAATGTTTCAAGGCCATATAAACAAACATAAGTTTTTCTCCAGTAAGAACAACCTCTATGAGCTGTAATTTTACTATTAACATAATTTGTTTCTGATATATAGAAGCATGTAACATTGGATTTATACATAAAGTTACAAAATAGTATTTATTCTTAAAATTAATATCTCAGATTATAGGAAAAAATATTCAATTTCCTAAAGGAACATAGCTTAAAATTTTTAAAAAATATATAAATGGTATACTTTCTCAGAACCCTAAAATTAATATTTTAGAAGGTGGTTTTAAATTTTTTATGTACAATAAAGTAAAACATAGTACTTCTATGTTTTATTTTCCAAAAATACTGAATATTGAGATTTTTAACTTAATAATGATAATAATTAACACACATATGTTTACTATGTTTCAAACACTAAGTGCTTTACACATATTTGTTACAGAATTAATAATACAAAGTGTAACAGTTTGCTTTTTTAAAAGTTATTCTCTTAATAATTTTATGGTGCCTAGTTCTTATATGTAATGTTTTATGTGCCATTATTTTGCTTTTACTGCAAAAGAAAGATCTGGCTCCCAAAGATAAAGGAGATTTTTGGTAAATGGTGAAGGTAAAGAAATAAATGACCCACTTGGCTAGTGTGTAATTACACTGCCTGAGATTGTAACAATCTATCACATGAAGGAGGATGACACCACACTAAGGGGTGAGTCAAAGGAGATAGCCTTTGACTAACTACGGGACCCCAACGATCGATACTCCACAGATAGTGTGCTCTCAAAAACAATTGAATTCTAAAAAAGTTTGAAAATAGATTCCCCCCTTCTCCTGATACTGATCAGAGACCTATCTTGACCTTAGTCTGGAAGAGCAATACTTTCTTAAAAAGGTATATGAAACACATAAATCCTTTCTATCTCTAGATTGTTCTTTCAAATGGGTATTTAGCACGTTCCTATTATAATGACAGTCCTACAAGAAAAAAACCTACTGAAATCCTTATTTTGTAATTACCTAAACACGCTTTCTCAACTAGCTGTTACCAAGTTATCATATTGCTTAACACGTGATAGATAAACATCCAAAAGACAAAAAACATAATTTCTATCAGAAAATCAACATTTCCAAATAAGATTTCAGTACACATACTAAACTAGATATTTATAAATAGCAAATGATTTAGATAATAAGCAAGCAGAAAGAGACTTTAAAAATAAAAGGAAATTTTAAGTCCATAAAATAGTTTACAAAATGATTTTATAGGATAGTTACATTAAAATTACCTTATTATAATGTATTATACTTTATTTTAAATCCTCAGACTGTATATCTGAGAATAACTCCTGCTACACTGAAAAGTTTTTTGCTTTTTTTTTCTCTTGTTTAGGGCTGCACGCACGGCATATGAAGGTTCCCAGGCTAGGGGTCGAATGGGAGCTACAGCTGCTGGCCTACACCATAGCTCATAGCAACACTCAGATCCTTAACCACTGAGCAAGGCCAGGGATCGAATCTGCGTTCTCAAGGATGCTAGTCAGATTCCTTTCCACTGAGCCTTGATGGGAACTCCACACTGAAGTTTCAAAATTCACTAAGCTACATTTGAAAGCATAGCTCTTCCCTTTCATTTTCAAATTAAATCATAAAGAATTTCTGAGGTCCTTGAATAGTGCATTGAAAGTATCCATAATTAAAAAGGCAAGTATTTAAAACAATTTAAAGCCTGAAAGGTAATTAAGAGGACAACAAAATCTATTCTCAATTATAATAAATTTTCCTTTTCATAGGCTTATATTATTGTAAATATAGTTCATGAAACATCATAAATTACTATAATGTAAAAGATTATAAAATTAGACTTTGTAGGAAGTCTTAGTCTTTGTATCATACTATAATATCACTATTGCAGAGGATTAGACAGTGAACATGTAGAGCATCCATTCATTAGTACAAAATGCCACTTTGCAAAAATGTCAGTGTGATAAGGGATTACTACAAAAAAACACAGTATACCAACTCTGTTCTATTGCATTAAGCAACCCGATCCCTCCCAAACTACAAACCTATTAGGATGAAAGAATCACCGAGGGAGCTTAAAAAAAATCCAGGTAAACTGCAAAGCTTCAGACCAAGACCAATTAAATCTGAGTATATTCAAGGCACTCCCAAATTCCAAAATGTAGACAAGGTTGAAAACTACTTCTGTAGGGTATAGGTCTGTCTGAAAAGATGAAAACACCTTGAAAGAAAAAGCCGAAAAGAAACAATGCAAGATAAGGAAATGAGAGTATTTTTTGATAACAATGGTGATTATCTATATTAATTCTAAAATCTCCAAAGGATGAATGGAGGTGGATTAGTGGAAAGCCTTAATAAACCTTACAAATTAGAAATTTAATTAATTAATAAATACTGTGGACTAGTGCTGCTGGAGCAGATCAAGAGGATGTACCATTGGTTGATGCACAAACTGGACTGGGGCAACTGGAGGCTCCTTATTCCCTCCACGTCCTTGACATGTAAGTTCTGCCCACTGTTCCTACACAAGAGACACTTCAAAGACACAGCCTCGAGAGTGCAACATGTTATTGCAACTATCTGGCCTGGATGAATAACACTAGTCCCTCTATATAAACTCTGAAGATTCTCAGGGTGGGTCCAAGGACCTATTTGTCTAGCAGCTGCCCAAGTCAAGCCTCATTTGGGAGTTTCCTTGTTTATATAAACTGCCAGCTACCAATCTGGGGTGCTTTGCCTCTTCCTTTGGTCTCTCCTTGCCCTTCACATACAGGGACAGTTTTGAATGTCACCTGGGAACTCTGGACGTTGTGAACCATTAAGTGCTTGGATACATACATTTACTACATAACGTAGTATGATAACATATATGAGCAAGGGAATAATCTGTCAGGTAATGCTGCTGAGAGAAAAAAAGAGATAGGGGCTGGTAAAATAGATAGAGGCAGACACATTTCAGATAGGTTTTGAAAGATAAATAGGAATTTACCAAGCAAATAAGATGGGAAGAGCACTGAAGATACAAAGAAAATCATAAGGAAAAAAAAAAATGTGTCTGAAATGCAAGTTGCCTGGTGTAGCAAAAGATGAATGGCAAGGCGGGTTTATGGACTGGCATTAAGGGACCTTGACTGTCATATCTTAAGTTTGTCCACAGACACTGAGTTTAATAATGATCCTTTGAGACTGCAATAGTGTTAGAAGAGACTGTAGGCAAGGAAACCTGCAGGTTATTTGCAGATTTTTATAACAGAGGCTTTTCAACCAATCTAGGATATAATCACAACAGATTATCAAACAGGGCTACAGATAGAGCTAGTATTAAACAATGGAAAGCAGTTCTGATTTCAGAATAGACCCGGGAATTTTCTCTTTTCAACCAATGTCTAATTATGGCTTAACATCCTATTGAAAATGGACTATAATATATATAAATGCATTACTTAATACAAGTGTAGCCAAAAACATACTAGTTTTTCACTAACTTTTCACTTATTTCCATTTCAACAACACCTAATCACTTGCAATCTAGATTTCATGTTATAAATTCAGAGGATTTGCTCTCTCAACATACAGCTAATTCAAAAGACCCCTTCTTAACCTTTATTCCCTCAAGCTTTCCTATAACATTTCACATGCAAGACAGGAATTAACGTTGCCATTTAAGAGTTGAGAAAACTGAGGCATAGGTCAAAAAAGTCTTCCAATTAAAAGAGGTGATTTTCAAATCCAGAGCTACATGAAGCCAAAATCCATGATCAGTCTTCTGTGCCAAAATTACTCCATAGATAATTTTCTTCTAGTCATGAAAAGATTAAAGGCCTAAATTAATCTTCTGGATCTTTTTCTTTTCAAACACAATGAAAATATAAGGGCTTTCTGGAAGCACAACTCAGACACAATTTTACAATTTTTGACAAATGCATACAGTTGTTGTGTGGGAATCTCTAAGACTAACTTCAGGAGTTCCAGTCACAGTGCAGCAGAAATGAATCTGACAAGGAACCATGAGGCTGTGGGTTCAATTCCTGGCCTTGCTCAGTAGGTTAAGAATCTGGCATTGGTGTGAGCTGTGATGTAGGTTACAGATACCACTCAGATCTGATGTTGCTGTGGCTGTGGTGTAGGCTGTCAGCTGTAGCTCCAGTTGGACCCCTGGCCTGGGAACCTCCATATGCCACAGATGCAGCCCTAATAAGCAAAAAAAAAAAAAAAAAAAAAAAAAAAGACCAACTTCAGATTCGCTAACTCATTGCGGGGCTCACAGGACTCAGCATATAGTCATCCTTATGGCTACAATTCTTACAGTAAAAAGAGGCAAGGCAAAATCAAAAAAAAAGGAAAAGGCACATGGATCAAAATCTGGAGGAAGAAACCAGGCGAAAGTTCCCAATAGTCCTTTCCCTGTGGCGTCACACATTTCCTCCAGCAATGAGTTGTGAGAACACATGTGCAATGTTTGTTTAGGGAAGCTCATTAGGGCCTCAGATCCCAAGGTTTTCATTTGAGGCTGACCACTAAGGTATCCTCTACTTACCATGCACCATGAGTCCAGATTCCCAGAATAAAACATGATGGGGTTTGGCATAAGCTACATCATTTGTACAAATAGTCCAGGCAAAGTAAGCTACTTTTATCATTTACAGAAAGTTTTATATTTGTGTAAGGAACAATTTTCCATTCAAGTTCCCAAATGCCATCCAGGGGTCAACTTTACAATCAATTCCTTCTAAGGATATGCCTCTGTCATGTTAGTTCTTCACTACACAGTTGTGTAACCACAAAATCATTCAACAACAGTTCCATCACAGACACAAAATATTCTGTACCCTTTTGAAGTCAACTTGTACAAATCATGGGTCTACTTTTTATCCCTGTAGTTTGCCAATTCCAAAATGTAATACAAATGAAATGCAGAGCCTTTGAATCTGGCTTCTTCCAGTGCAATGCACTAACATTCATCCATGTTGTTGAATATGTCAGTAATTTGTTCCTTTTTATTGATAAATAATGTCCATGGTGCAGACATAGCACAGATCTTTTTATCTGCCACAAACATTTGGAATAGTGGTTTTTTTCTTTCTGTGAACTGCATTTCCGTTTCACCTGAGTAAATATCTAAGAGTAGCACTTTGGGGTTACATGATAACATTATAAGAAGCTGCTACATAATTTTCCGAAGTAGCAATGCCATTGGTATTCTATTATTTACATCCCCATCAGCAACGTGTAAAAGTTCCATCACAGTTTGAAACAGATATATTCAATGGTTTTCTCATAACTCTATGTATGCACTAAGGAAAACTGGTTGGGTGAGTAATCACATAACAAAAAATATATACCAAAGTGCCCTTTTTCCAGGTGGCAAAATTCACTCATATAACAAAATTCAGTTTAAATGTCATTGTTTCACCTATAAACTTAGAACTAATTACCCCTTACTGTGTTCACATTACTTAGTTCATAAAACTATAGTTTGAACTATTATTTACTATCTGATGTTATTTTCATGTACCTGTTTTCCCGTTTGTTCTAAATTCCTTGATAACATTATGACTTATTCAGCTCTGAATTTTTATCATGGCAGACAGTACCAACTACCAAGCAATGAAAATTTTTGCTAAAATGAAGTAAATAAGTGAGAAAGCTTACTCTGGCGATTTACCTACCCTACAAAACAAAACAACCAAAAACACCAGATAAAATAAGAGAAACAAAAATTTTTAATTCAAGATACTAGACATCAGACAACAAAAGAGAGAGATCCCTAAGAGATGGGAAAGAAACAAAATGAGTTCTACAATTTCCCCAGCTCACTGTTTGAAGAGTTTCTAGACCGAAACACAGGGAGGAAGAAGCTAAGCAAAGTCTAGCCGAGTCTCTGAGTTTAAGAGACAGACCTAAGTGTCTGAGAGAAGGTGGCAAGAATTCTTAGGATCAGGAACTGAAAAGGAGAGAGCTAAAGAATGAAAGGACACCAGAGATGTGAAGGAGGCTGGCCTTAAGTGTTCTGTAGAGCACCAGTCACCACAAGCAGGTAAGAAACTGCTCAAGGCCAGGGAGAAAAGGACAATGGAGAGTTCAATATCCCTCCTTCAATACTGATAGACAGAAAATCAGTAAGGTTATATAAGACATGAATAACACTACCAATCAACCTGACCTAATTGACACTTACAGAACACTATATATACCCTGTAACAGCAGAACACATTCCTTTCAAATTTACTTGAGGACTTCCCTTTTGGCTCACAATATAACTACATGGCATTGCTTCAAATTTCTTGAAACATATACCATGGCAGTCCATATCCTAGGCCATAAAACAAATTTCAAGAAGCTAAAAGGCGTTCACATCATAAAAAGTAAGTTTTCTGAATGAAGATAAAGTAGAAATCATTAACTGAAAAGTCTCTGGAACATCAGAAATATCCACAAACTAAGTAATATCTTTTTAACTATTCTTGTGAGAAAGGAAAAATAAAAAGAGAACCAGAAAGGATTCTGAATAGAAGGCAAATAAAAATACAACCCATCAAAACATATGAGATGCTGTTAAAGCTGTGCCTTAAAGCTATACTTAGTGGACGAAAAGCTTATATTAGAAGTCTAAAAATCAATGACTTAAGTAAAGCAACAGCAAAACCCAAAGCAGAAGAAAGGAAATAATAAAAGTCACAATGAAAATCAAAGAAATAGGAAAGAAGGAGAGAAAGAAAAGAAAGACAGACAGACAGAAAGAAAAAGACTCATGAAGCAACAAAAAAAAAAAAAAAAAAGAGAGAGAGAGAGAGAAGATACAAATCATCAATATGACAAATAAGATAGGCAACATCACCACATATTTGGCAAACATTGAAAGAATAAAAAGGAGATACTGTGCATAAGTTGATGCCAATAAATTGGACAACTCTGATGATAAATGAAAGAGATCTAAACTAAGAAACTGCAGTTTAGAAATTCATCAACAAAATTCCAGGCAGTAGCTTCCATAACAAATTCTGTACAACATTTAAGGGGTAAGTATCCATTTTACTGAACTTCTTGTGCTACATTGCAGTAACAATATGGTAGCTTTGTATTTAGAAATGTATTGGAGGCAGAGTTGCTTTCATAATTTTCAGAATTATGCATTCTTCATGAATACCTTTATACTGCTGTTTGCACATATGTATTTTCGAACTTGAAATACAGGTGTGAACAGCGTACACTAGTTTACTAGTTTTACTTCATTTGTATTTTTTAATTAAGGGTTTAGATATTGCCCCTATTACAAACTGGTTTTAAATATTGGATATAATATCAGTTTTAACACCCGCTTTGCATTTTCACACACGGTCAACTGCGACATGTAAATTTTGTCATATTTTATGCTATGTGGAATACTACCTACTTTATGTATTTTAACTTAGTTTTAATATTTTCCTTTCTAGGGAAAAGGTCTTCTTTCACTTCTCATGATAGTTGTTATACATACTAAAACTTTATGTACAGAAATACCAGTACTTGAACAAATTCAAAGCACATGGCTTCCTAACCCTTGCTCCAACGTGGTTCATTAGGTTCAAATTATAATAGATTCATAATTTCAACTATCACTTTTGAAATGTGTCACTTTCCCATTTTCAAGACCAATGTAGACACCTTACTGGTGAAAGTTGTTTAAGTTGCTTAATTGCTGATAGACACATACTGTCAGGTGAAATAATTTTATGGGTATTGGGTTTTTCCTCCTCCAGGGGGTGGGTGGGACAAGTTAATTTCATAAATGCAAAATATTTAAACTTCTCCGTAAAATAAGTGGCCACTCAGTATGATTTCTATGTCTGAAAGGTCCCAAATCAAAATTGTACATCCATAATCTGTACTTTAACCCTTCCTTGTTCTAAAAAAACAAATGGCACTGGTTACTACAGGAGGCAGGAGAGAGTATGTTAGTTTTTAGAATCTGGAAAGCAGATAGAATTACTTTATAAGGTTGGAACATCCATGAAACACAAACCAAAAATTTTATTGTTTACTAATTTCCTATATTGCTATTAATTTTGTTCTTAAGTTGATAGATTCCAAAGAAGGTGTTAAGTACTTTTCACCTCTTCCTTCATTAGAAAATTAGGTTAATAGTGGTTTCCTTGATCAGAAGCATCACCACTTACTAAAACATACATGGAGAGAATAATGAATAAACAGGCCTTCTAAGGGAAAAAAGATTCATTTTATATAAACTATTCAGATTATGATGTGGAGGAATCACTTCCCACTCATTTTATGAGGTTAGCATTATCCTGATACCAACCTGTCCAAGGTGTTACAAGAGAACCATAGATCAATATTCCTCATGACTGTAGATGTAAAAGTTCTACACAACATTTACCAAATTCAGTAATAAATGAAAATACCTCATGACCAAGAGGAGTTCATCCTTGGAATGCAAGATTGGCTTAACATCCAAAAATCACTGATCCTATGACCAGGATAAAGACAAAGATTTATGCTCTCATCCCTTCCATTCAACATTATGCTAGATAATGTGGCCAAAATAAAAAACAACAACAACAAAAAGAAAACGGACAAAATCCAAAGCAGAAAGGAAGAAGCAAACTGTTCTTTTTTGTTGTTGTTGTTCTTTGCTCACAAAGTAATTACTTATGAATAAAATCACATAGAAGCTACAAAAATCTACTAGAATAACTGAGTTAAGCAAGGTTGTAGGATCAACATACTAAAATAAAACAAAACAAAAAACCTCCTGTATTTCCCTATGCCAGCAATGAAGTCAGAAATTGAAGTAAAAATAACCTTTTTCAGTAACACAAAAAATGGAAAGTACATCCAAAAATATGGGCAATATGTGTACATTGATAGCTATAAAACATCACTGGAAGAAATTAAAGGCTATAAAAATGTAGAGACAATCCTTTTCTGAGGATTAGTAGACTCAATAAAATTATGATGTAAATTACCCTCAAATTCATCAACAATCCCAAATCCAATCAAAATCCCAGCAGGATTGGAACTGACAAGCTAATTCTAAACTCCGTTTGGAAACTCCAAAGGCCTAGACTTTTTGAAACAGCTCTGAAAAAAAGTAAAAAAGTGGAAGACCAATGCAATCTGACTTCAAGTATTACAAAGCCACAGTAATCAAAGACGATGTGGTCCTACCAGAAGGACAGTCAGAGATGAAGAGGTCAGAAGATAAATTCCAGAAATAAACCTACACATAGATGGATGACAAATTTTAGACAGAGGCACAGAGGTTATTCAAAGGATAAAATAGTCTTTTTAACAAATGGTGCTGAAACAAAAGGATCTTCACGTGCAAAATATGACCTTCAATCCATGCTCGTACAATACACAAAACTTACTTCAATATGGCTCTTACACATAAATGTAAAATGTAAAGCTACAAAATTTCTGGAAGAATAAAAGGAAAAAAAATGTTTATGAACCGGGTAAGGCAAAGATTTTTTAGATATGACACTAAATACATGATTAACACAAAAAATAATACTAATAATCATAAACTAGCTTTGCTAAAGTTACAAACTCTTCAAAGGAAACCTAAGAATATGAAAAGACAAGCCATGGACTGGAAAGAAATATTTGCAAAGTGGATATTGACTGGATTGGTATCATGACTAAATAGAGAATATACTATTCAATAATAAAAAGAACACCCTAATTTTTAAACAGGAAAAAGATATGATGAACATTTCACTTAAGAAGACATATACACACATAAAATATGATCAATAAGCACATGAAAATATGCTCAACATCATTAGTCATTAAGCAAATTAAAATCGCACTTCTATTAAACTGACTAAAATTAAAAATTAATAACCAGTGCTGGTGAAAATGCAGAGGAACTCTTATATCCTGCTGGTGGAAGTGTAAAATGACACCTTGTTAAATAGTTTGGCAGTTTCTTAAAAAGGTATGTTTAAATAAACCAATCCTAAGACTCAATCATTACACTACTGGGTATTTACTCAGGAGAAAAAAAAGCATATACCCCAAACAAAGACTTCAACATAAATGTTCATAGCAGCTTTATTCATAAGATTCCCCAAACTGGAAACAACCAAATACCCAATAACTCAAATGGACTAAAAAACAAAATAAAACAAAACAAAAAACTGTGATATATCCATATAATGTAATATTACAACTATGCATACATGCAACAGCATGGGTGAATTTCAAAATAATTATGCTGAGTGAAAGAAGCCAGGAGAAAAAAAGGGTACGAACTCGATAAATGTATTTATAAGTAATTCTAGAAAATGTGAAGTAGTCTATAGTGATCAGTGGCTGCCCAGGGTCAGGGAAGATGGAAAAAAGGATCACATAAGGTCAGCAAGAAAGTTTTTGACTGTGGAGATGGTTTGAAATACATATATAAAAACATAAAAGTTGTATACATCAAATATGTGGAATTTATTGTATGTCATTCAAACCTCTGACGTATGTCATTTTTATCCTATTTTTATATTAATGAGTTTATATTAATAATTAACATTCTTTCTGTGCCCAGGCCTATACAAAGCATTTCATATTTCACAATGATTTTTAATTCTATGAATCATCTCTATTTGACTAAAGAAAGGAAAATAAGGAAAATGAAAGTCAGAGAGGCTAACGAGAATTGAAAAATAACTAATAACCAAGTGCTCTGCCAATATTATACATCTAGTAAGTAAAGAGATACAAACTCAGGTCTACTTTAACTTAATCACTAGATATACGATATGAATATCTTGAAGAAAGAATGAAAAGAATAGAAAAAAAAACAAAAAAAAAAGGAGTTCCCGTCGTGGCACAATGGTTAACGAATCCGACTAGGAACCATGAGGTTGCGGGTTCAGTCCCTGTCCTTGCTCAGTGGGTTGAGGATCCGGCGTTGCCGTGAGCTGTGGTGTAGGTTGCAGACGCGGCTCAGATCCCACGTTGCTGTGGCTCTGGCGTAGGCCAGTGGCTACAGCTCCAATTCGACCCCTAGCCTGGGAACCTCTGTATGCCGCGGGAGCAGCCCAAAGAAATAGCAAAAAGACAAAAAAAAAAAAAAAAAAAAGAAAACAATAGGAATTACAATTGGCTGAATAAGGGCCCATCAAAGACATCCACATACTAACCCCCAGAACTGTGAATATATTGCTTTCCATGGCAAAAGAGATTTGTGGGCGTGATTAAATTAAAGGTGAAAGGATGGGGAAATTATCCTGGAATTTTGGGGTGGGCTAATGCAATCACAAGGTCCTTATAAAAGAGAGGGAGGAGCATTAGGGTGAGGGAAGGCAAAATGGTGATAAAAATAAGGAAAAATAAGGAGACCAATGACAGAAGCAGAGTCAGAAATTTGAATAAGCTGAGCATCTGCTTTGAAGATGGAAGGAGCCATGAACCAAGGAATGCAGGTAATCTTTAGAAGCTTGAAAAGGTTAAAAAAAAGTATTCTTCTCCTGAGACTCCAGAAGAAACACAGCCCTATATTAACCAAGTTTAGACTTCTGAACCTTCAAAACAACCCTTACGTAAGCCAATACATTTGTGGTAATCTACTACAGTAGCAATGAGAAACTAATATAGGCACTACAGTCAACATGGTTCCCAACAGTGCTCCATCTAATCAGGCATATAGTAAAAGTTCCTGATGTTAATGAGAAGAACAGACCCTTTGGGTGTGGGAGAACACATGAAAGGCAGCTCGCTGGGACTTTATTCCTGTGGGCTCTAGATATCTATGAGTAAAGTCCAAAACTAAGTATATGCCAAAATTTTAGAGATTCCTTTGAAAACTTCGAAAGAAAACTCACATAAACTATTCCTTAAGATGACTTCAAAACAATACAAATTCTTTGGTGGGCCTGGAAGGAGAGAGTGCTATCAAAAGATCTCAAATGGGGAGTTCCTATCATGGCGCAGTGGTTAACGAATCCGACTAGGAACTATGAGGTTGTGGGTTTGATCCCTGGCCTTGCTCAGTGGGTTAAGGATCTGGCGTTGCCGTGAGCTGTGGTGTAGGTTGCAGATGTAGCTCGGATCCCAAGTTGCTATGGCTGTGGTGTAGGCCGGCGGCTACAGCTCCGATGAGACCCCTAGCTTGGGAACCTCCACATGCCACGGAGCGGCTCAAAAAAAGACAAAAAAGACAAAAAAAAAAAAAAAATCTCAAGTGGGTCTTGGGTCTAAGAATGATTTGGTATTAACCAAATACTAAATACAGGCTGGGACCAGACAGGCTGTAAGCAGTTTATAATTCACTGCTGTTCTTCCTTTTTTTTTTTTTCTTTTATTTATTTAGGACTGCCCCTACAGCATACAGGCTAGAGGTCTAATCAGAGCTACAGCTGTCGTTCTATACCACAGCCACAGCAATGAGGGATCTGAGCTGTGTCTGCGACCTACACCACAGCTCATGGCAATGCCAGATCCTTAACCCACTAAGCAAGGCCAGGCATCATACCCGGCAACCTAACGGTTCCTTGTGGGATTGTTTCTGCTACTCCAGGACAGGAACTCCTTTTTTTTTTTTTTTTTTTTTTAAAGGGCCACACCCAAGGCATAGGGAAGTTCCCAATCTAGGAGTTGAATCTGAGCTACAGCCACAGCAATGCCAGATCCCAGCCACATCTGCTACTTAAAACACAATTCATCGCAATACCAGGTCCTTAACCCACTTATTGGAGCCAGGGATCGAACCCACGTCCTCATGGATACTAGTCAGGTTCACTACTGCTGAGCCACAAAGGGAACTCCAAGTCACTGCTGTTTTTTGTCTTGTTTAGTTTTTAATTAAGCATGTAGCCTAGGTCCCATAAAAAAGAGAAATGTTAAAACAAATTTCAAACCTCAAACTTGATTTTCCAATTCCTATTTTTATTATATATTTAAACATTGAATCCTATATTTCCTTCTTTCATTCATTAAAAAGACACTTATTAACCATCTAAAATATTCCAGATAAAATTCCAAGCACTTTTTTTAAACCTCCAAGGCATATGGAGGTTCCCAGGCTTGGGATCATATTGGAGCTGTAGCTGCCAGCCTACACCACAGCCACAGCAACACGGGATCCGTGCCATATCTAAAACCTACACCATAGCTCAGGGCAACACCAGATCCTTAAGGCATTCAGCAGAGACAGGGATCAAACCCACAACTCATGGATACTAGTCAGGTTCATTCCCACTGAGGCACAACAGGAACTCCTCAGCACATCTTAATGAATACAAACAAGGCTAGGAATCTGAGGCTATTGCAAAAGCAATTACTATACTCTGTCACAAGGGCCATAATGCGAAGCAGAGGTCATTACAGGAGACATAAAAGAATCCTTATGCTAGGAAGGGAAACAATAAGTGGAGGCTTAGACATGAGATGGACAAGCACTGAGACAAGCATGAAGCACAAAGAAAATGCATTCTAAATACACGAGGCTATAAGACTGTTTGAGCATGATACCAGTGGGGCCAGAAAATCCCAGGCCATACTCACAGTGAAGTAACAATTTCTTAATTCTATGCTCTATTAGGACAATACCCATGTCTGTTTTCTACTGTTACATTTTCAGCACAATGCCTGACACATCATAGGAGTTTAATAAATATTAGTTCCATAATTAACAATTTTTGAAAACCTAATTAGGAAAACATCAATAAAAGGAAGAAAGGAAAGAAGTTAGGAGAACGAAAGAAAAAGACACTTGGCAAAGACTGAGAAGAGAATAACGAAAAGGATTTCATAAAAGTCATTCAATAAGATCCAAATGGTCAAGATTTTGAGTCTTTGTCACAGATCACTTGCACAATCTCCAACAAGTTATTTAACCTCTCCACAACTGCTTCCTTATCTATAAAATGAGGTAAGGTGTAGATCAGGTGCATTCTATCTCACAGTGCTAAATATGGCCATACCAGGTATTTTCAAGGAAAGTGCACAAAACATTAACCAAAATATTGTTTTTATGACGTAGAAAACACTCGGCAAAATTTTTCTTAACTGTGAAATTAAAGTGAAAGAATTTCTAATTTTGAATATGCAACAAAAATGTTTCTTTAATTGAGCTTTAATTCTCAATTATCCACAGCTAGAGGGAAAGAATGTAAAGGAAACCCAAGAGACAAATTCTCTGTACTTCCTCAGAAATTCTTCCTGGGAAAAGTTTCAAACTTACAGAGAAACTTCAAGAAGAATACAATAAAAACTACATAGTTTTTGCCTAAATTTCCCATCTAGTTTACATATCTTGGTATATTTGCTTTATTGAGTTTTCACTCAATCTTTCTCTCCCCCCCCCCTTTTTTTTGCTGAAGTATAAGTTACAGACAGCATGATAGTTCAATATATAACGTGTATCTCTAAGAACAATGATACTTTCATATATAACAATATAGTTATTATTCAGAAATTAAGTATTAATTCAATATTATATATAATATAGAATTTACATTCAAATTATTCCAATAATATTTACAGCTGTTTATGTTGTATGGTTTTGATCCAGGTCCAATCAAGAATCACTTTCCTATATAAGTACTATCTGAATATTGCTTTGTGTCATTTACTAAAAATTAATTACACTTTAAAAAATAACCCAATATAAGATGATAAAAGTTGGAGTCAGGGAAGAATGCTACAAAGAGTCTTAGATTATGACCTAGAAGACTAGGTTTGATGTTGATTTTGATTTTATTCTAATAAGCTTCTATTGGAGCAATATTCCCTTTGTAGGCTGGGTAGTGATTTTCACAGCATGAGATGCCATGTAGGAGCAATGAGTAAGAAACCCATGAGTTTTTGAGGTCAACTAGGATGGGTCCCTTTTTTTTATTTTATATATTGGGGTTCTAATTAAGAACAGCACAAGGCTTTTTGGGTGGTAGTTTGTTTTTTGCATGAAAATAAAGTTTGGAAATAAGCTAAATAAGTAAAACAAAACAGAACAAAAAAAGGTAGGTAGAAAGAATAGGAAAAGAAAAGAAATATCAAATTCTTAGTGATCTTCAAACCTGTATTTCTGGAAACAAAACATCAAACATAGATATAATCTTTCATTGTTGACCAGAGCTGAAGCAGCAAACTATAAGATGGAAAATCACAGCCTTTATTACTTGAAAAGCCATTATTATCTCTGAGCCTTCATTCATGCCAAGGCAAATGAGAAATAACAGTATCCACTTTATAGGGTTATTGTGAGGATCCAATGAAAATTTTGTAAAGAAATTATCCAGTGCCGGACATTGTCAGCACTCAGAAAACTAATACCAATTACCAATATTAAGAATTTACACGATGTTAGTTATAAGCATAGGCTCTGAGTCAGACTACCTGGGTTCGAATATTAACTCAAGGGAGAGGGCCTAAATCAATAAAATCAGAAAGGAAAAAGAAGTTACAACCGACACCACAGAAATACAAAGGATCATAACAGATTACTATAAGCACCTACACTCCAATAAAATGGATAACCTAGAAGAAAAGGACAAATTCTTAGAAAGGTACAATCTTCCGAAGCTAAAGCAGAAAGAAAGAGAAAGTATAAAATGACTAATAAAAAATACTGAAATTAAACCAGTAATTTAAAAACTCCCAACAAGCAAGAGTCCAGGACTAGATGGATTCACAGGTGAATTCTACCATTTAGAAAACAGTTAACATCTATCCTTCTGAAACTATTCCAAAAAAATCCAGAGAAAGGGATACTTCAAAAATCATTCTATGAGGCCAGCATTACCCTGATACCAAAACTAGATGAAGACATCAGGAAAAAAAAAAAAATACAGGCCCATATCATTAATGAACACTGATGCAAAAATCCTCACAAAATTTTAGCAAACCAAATCCAACAATACAGTAAGAGAATCATACACTATGATCAAGTGGGATTTATCCCAGTGATGCAAGGGATTTTTCAATATCCATAAATCAATCAGTGTGATACACCATATTAACAATCTGAATAAAAATCATATTACCTCAACCAATGCAGAAAGAGCTTCTGACAAAAATTCAACAACCATTTATGATAAAAACTCTGCAGAAAGTGGGCATAGGGGCAACAGAACTCAACATAATGAAGGTCATACAAGACAAACCCACAGCTAACATTATACTCAACAGTGAAAAATGGAAATCATTCCCTCTAAGATCAGGAACAAGATAAGGATGCCCACTCTCGCCACTTTTATTCAACATAGTTTTAGAAGTCCTAGTCACAGCAATTAGAGGAAAAAAGAAATAAAAGTAATATAACCTGGAAAAGAAGTAAAACTGTCACTGTTTGCAGATGATATGACACAGAAAAGCCTAAAGATGCTACCAGAAAAATACTAGTGCTCATCAATGAATTTTGTAAAGCTGAAGGATACAAAATTACCATACAGAAATCTCTAGCATTTCCATACACTAACAACAAACTATCATAAAGAGAAATTAAGGAAACAATTCCATTTACCATGGTATTAAAAAAGAATAAAATACCTAGGAATAAACCAAACTAAGGAGGTAAAAGACCTGTACTCCAAAACCTAAAAGACACTGATGAAAGGAACCGAAGATGACCCAAACAGATGAAGTGTTCTTGGATGGGAAGAATCGGTATTGTTAGCCTGAACTGTTGACCTGAAACCTTGAAACTCTTAAAATAATGATTCAATTACACATATACACACATCCATTCTTTTTCATATTCTTTTCCTACATAGATTATCATAATATCAGGTCTTTCATGATTCCTGAATAAATTTTTATAAAACAAAATCTTAGAGCTAAAGAGGATCTTATCATCTAATGAACTTATTTTAATAGCAACATTTGCACCACTTGCAATAATTTGTGTTAACATCTTCCTCCTCCAGGCTCTATGCAAACAAACTATTTTTGCCTTCTTCTCTCACAGGTAACTGAAATAAATAAACGCATATGAAATTAAGATTTTGTTAGTATAACTTATCCATTGTCACACAATGTGAAAGTCAAGAACAGAAATACGGATGTCACACTAGAATCTTTCCCTGAAATCACATTGATATTTTACTAAAAAAAAAGAATAAATTTGTTTTTTAAAAGGCTTTTGTTTCCTTATTTATGACTATGTACAGTAAGAAATTATCATCACTGCTTTTAAGCTATTCATAATTGTCTTCACTTTCTTGTTTCCCCTTTTAGACAGAAAGTTCTATGAGGGCAAGAGACGTATCTGTTTTATTTATATTGATTTTTTGAGTGCCTTAATGTGCACAATAAGTGATACACAGCTGGTATTAAATAAATATGAATAGAAAAATGGTCCTTAATCCATCTGTTGATGGACATTTAGGTTGCTTCCATGACTTGACTATTATAAATAATGCTTAGGGTACATGTATCATTTTGAGTAACAGTTTTCTCAGTGTACAAAGAAAAGGTGGTATATTTATATAGTGGAATATTACATCATATATACAAAACAGAAATAGACCCACAGACATAGAAAACAAACTTATGGTTACCAAAAGGGAAAGGGGGGGTGATAAATTAGGAGTGTGGGAGTAGCATATATACACTGCTATATATGAAACATAACCAATAAGGAACCACTATATAGTACAGGGAACTATACGCAATATTTTTTAATAACCTCTAAGAGAAAATATCTGAAAAAAATATATGTATACATAAGTGAGTCACTTAACTGTACACTTGAAACTAACACAACAGTGTAAATAAACTATACTTCAATTAAAAAAAGAAAGTAAAAAAAAAAAAGAAAAAGAACTGTTCCAATAGACAGGAGAGCCAAAACTTGAAACAACCAAATATCAGCTATCAGAATAGCCTAGAGTGGGAGTTCTCATTGTGGCTCAGCAGGTTATGAACCAGACTAGTATCCACGAGGAGGTGGGTTCGATCCCTGGCCTCGCTCAGTGGGTTAAGGATCTGGCAATGCTGTGAGCTATGGTGTAGGTTGCCAATGCAGCTCAGAACCTGTGTTGCTGTGGCTGTGGTGTAGGCCAGCAGCCATAGCTCTGATTCAACCCCTAGCCTGGGAATTTCCATATGCTGTGGGTATGGCAGTAAAAAGAAAAAAAAAAAAAAAAAGACTAACGTGGTCTAAAGTGGAAGGCAGACTTGACAACAGGTCTGCAAAATGGGCTAAACTGCAAATTTGGCTAAACTACTGCAGTGGTTCAAGTGATTCTTGTACTGGGGTACTTGGTAAAAACACAGATTCAACGGCTCCAATCCAGACCCATATGAAACCATTAGGTTTCCTCAAATTCCTTAAATAATTTCATGTGCATCCAATCCTTTAAAATACTTCTGAAAATTTTTGATTATACTAAAAATTACACCAGGGACTCTTAAAGGTCAAGGACCCTCCAAGTTACTACTTAAAATTACCCACTAAACTTTAAATTTTTCTAACTGAAATATTCAAAAGTAAATTGTTATGGAAAAGTGTTTTCCACAAGTAGAAAACAAAATTTCCTAGTCTGTAACTATTATCTATAGTACATATCTTTTCTGATATATTCTATTTCGACTATGTTTTTCTTAATTAATCTGATCCTTCATAAAATAGTACACTATCAGTTATGATAGAAATATTTTTGAAATTTATTGTTCAAACTTATGTCTGTTTTGGTCTAGCATAGTGAAAATTTTAAGAAAAGTTATGAATGAAAACAAGTAGTCTGCCTGATCAAAAAAATTACTTAGGATATACTACAGGCTCATCACTAAGCTAGGAACTATGGAAATTTCATAAGGTAAACATTTCATAATCTAGACACACAAAAAATAATACAATATACTGTCAGGTACTAAATTCTTCAGTAGAGAAAGGGAGGAAAGAATATCAAGAAAAATAGGAAGAGTCTTCATTGAATAATGAAACTGAAAGGGGATTCCAAAAATATACACACATTTTTTGGTGTTTTTAGTGAACATATGTGCAATAATTTTTCTTTTCCAATTTGTTTTTATTTATGGTTGTAACTTATTGACTTTGGATTGTTGGTACTTGATACTTATTTCACTGTTTATTTCTTTGAAATTACTTTGTACCAAAAATGTTTTACTCAAAATTTTTAAAAACATACATTCATTTTGAATATTGCAAAACATGTTAACTGGCTATAAAATTATGTATTTTTTGC